>NW_027411614.1:31212500-32462500 GCF_049639745.1 Rhodnius prolixus | reverse complement strand
TTTTTTAGGAAGCGTGGAAAAGGCCCTTGTTGTGCTCCTAAGAGAAAACCTTGAAATCCAATCTAACCACCTCGAGCTTTGCTCATATTTGTGCTTAAAGAAATTTTAATTAACAATTTATTCTTTAATAAAATTAATTTATTAAAAAACAAAACGGAATGTTCATTTTTCTTTCTATAGAATTAGTCATGATTTAATTTTTTAAAAGAAGAAATTAAAAAAGCATGTAATATGATTTCAATTTTTCTTTTTTAGCGTCCACCATGCAAAAATTGTCCAGACCTCAATGTGAGGTAATCTTTAATTCTTATACATTATTTCAGTACATTGTTAAATGAGAATATTAACTGTCTAATATTCTACTGATTTAGATGTGATAACATGAAAGCTGAATTGGAAAATGCAAAAAAGACAATAATTGAAAAAGAATGTTGTATACAAAATCATCTTAAACAAATTGAGGATATGAAAAAAACTTTAAGTAAAAAGGTACGTATATCGTACTTATAGCAGTGGTATTGCGTAAAATGTTGTTTATCACCGTTGTTAAGTTTGATCAATGATTTTGTGTAAATTGAACCATCTTAGAGCCACCAAGCAATACGATGCCCTTCCAACGTCAAAAGCAATCTAAGAAACAACTCCAAATATCTCATTTTACCTCCTCCAAATCAAAAAATTGTTTATTGCTTAAGAAATAAGCTATGAAGCGAAAAGAGACAATCAAGCGATAACTATGACCAGGCTCAGAATCGTGTATACGAAAAGCTAAAAAAATTGGTACATTGGTGTGGCTGAACCTATCATCGATTTTACTTGTTCGGTTTTTCAAAATAAACATTGTTAATTTATAAAAAGAAAAAAAAAACTCATGCTCAAACAGCCAAGGGTGTAAATTGCTTTTGAATGCTTCAGGAGCTCCTAGAACCATATTACCCCACAGTAGGTGTTTCATGATGGGAGGGGGTTCGCCTATTTCATCTGAAAGTTTTCTGATTCTGGAACAAGTGATCTGTTTCTAGGCTAGAAAACCTCCTGTATTTCGTTTTAAAAAAATAATAATTTATAGTTCATTAAATCTAATTACTTATTGCTCTTAGATTTTTTTCTTCTCAGGAGCCTCTTTAAGCTCTTGGACTGGTAGTCTTAAGTGTTCTAATCTCATAGTAGTACAATAGTTAAGATTCAGAAAAATGGCGAATTGAGTTTATCCTTGATTTTGAGACAGTTTTACTAAAGGCTTCCTGAGGGACAGAAAATTTTGTTTTTATTTATTAAAATATTATATATTCAAAAGAGTTTGTTGTATGTATTCTTTTTATTTATTTTTGAAAGAGTTTTAGTGTTTTATGTAGATTTAAAGGAATGTGAAATTAGTTTTTGGTGAAATAATCAGCTGAGATGATAGAGACGAAATATAGAAAAAAGGGCAGTCAAGGGTTGACTAGACTATAGAAGAATCGAGTCTCGAGAGAGAGCGAGCTGAAAGTGTTGGCGAAGAAATTTTCATTATTGCTTTACTCTCAATTCCATCGGAATTTCCAGAAGGGGCTTGTTGAGGTAGTAGCTTGTCAGCTCGAAGAAGGTGTCAGTGAGTACAGATTAGTTGTGCCAAGAATATAACGTGGTCCAGACAGCTGGTGTTAAATGATTACAATTATTTTGAACGATAAACTACCCCTAGTGGGGTTCCATTTATTTATTTATTTATTTAACTTTTTGTTCAGTAAGTAATTAAAACTTGAACGTTAATTTTATTTAATTTTAATTGAACTTTTGGGAAATTATCGTTTCAACAAATTTTTGTTTATTGTTATTATTTGTGTGTGTGTGTGTGTGTGTGTGTGTTCATACTATGGCCGTATCTTGTGAAGCCAAGCCTAGCTAAATAATATAAATTGTAATTGGTATTTGTTCGCATTTTTATTTTTTATTTTAGAGTTTAAATTGTAAAGGAGCCAATACTATAAACGGTCTCATTACTATGGATACAAAAATAAGTGGTTTCTAAGGGTTTTTCCTAGTTGTTAATTTGTATTGATTTTTTAGAGGGGGGGTTTCGTCATATAACTCACATGCAGAAAAAAACGAAGTGGCACTCAACTTTTTTTTTATTCTATCTTCTTTCTTCATCCAATCCCTTCTCCACTGAACGCTGGTCAGCACTACTACTGTATGAACTCATTGAGAGGGTATACTAAAAAAGGCTCTGGGCGCCCGTGATTTCAGAAGTTGACGCGCCTTAATTGTTTATTTGTGTACATGAGTGGAAGAAGAATGCTGTATTTCTTCACAAGTTCTTGTCCGGAAACCTTAACACGAGATACGGATGTTGGTTGATTTAAACATGAAGCAATATGATTATTATGATAAGCGCACATACAGGGTGAACCAGTAACTATTATCCATAGTCCTATTGTGTGAAGTACATCTCAAATGGACTTCATATTTTCCACTGATCTTGAGTGACGTCAATTTAATTTTTTTTTTCTAAAATCATTACTTTTTTTTGCAATAAAAATTTTATTACTCAGAAAATTTTAGTCCTAATTCGATTCTGATGGCACGGTTAGAAAGACAGATAAATTTTCTAAAAATTGATACCATTTCGAAGCATAAGTTATCCTCCAGTCTCAATCTTTCTCCGAATACTGTAAAAATAAAAGTAATCGAAATTTTTAAGAAAACTCATTAGGCCCTTACGTGAACATTATCAGACCTAGGTGCTGGCACTTTTTATAAAAGTTTCCTTGTCTAATGGGCTTTCAAACGGTATATTATTTTCCAGGATTCCTTTTATCTTCGTATGAGAAATTACGTTTGTTTTGCAAGGAAACGTGTTCACGAACACTCAACAATGTTAGTTTATCAGGTTGTTTAATTCATTGAAAACTTCTTTAGATGGACCAGCAGTCAATTTTTAAGTAGATTGTCTTAAAATAAGGAAGTGAAAGATTACAAATTGCACTTTAAACATTGTTTAAACAAGTAAATGTTGTAAAAGGCAATTTGTAATCTTTGACTTCCTAATTTTAAGACAATCCACTTAAAAACACATGTCTCCACATAAATCTCCAATTTGAAAAGAAGAGCATTCTTCCTCTACTTCATTAATTAAGTGCGTTTGGGCTGTTATATCTTTTTTTTTTATCAGTCCAATTTCCATGATCAACTCGGCTATTTTTAAAATCACACAAAACATCTCACAAGTTGACAAGTAAGATGATACTAATGGGAAACTTGATTGTTTATTACTAAGGCGTGCCAATTTTCTGAGGTCATTGGCAAGCGGAGCCTCTACAATGCTGTGCCAACCTTTGGAAAGTTTCTTTCCGTTTATAATCACTAAAAGTTAAAAGCTGTAAGAGGCTTCTTCGAGATAAAATTTAAGGCAACCTGGAATCTCCGCATGGGAGTACAGTGCTCTAACCCCTTCCATAAAAAACTTAACAATAAGAATAATAAGAGGTATATATTAAAAGTAACGCATGCACTTTTGTTACAACCTGGTTGCTTACTTTTGATCCCTTGAATTTCCAAGGTTTAAAATAGGAATAAAATGAATATTTAATCTTTAAAAAAAAAAATTGTTCATACGTAATTAAATTTCCATCCATGCTCTTGAAATGAAATTTAATGTTTTTTTTTGTTTTTTTTTACAGTCAGCAGTTTCAAACCAAGCCACACAAAAATGTATGGATAGGTATGTAGGCGTGAAAAATTGAAATCATTATTCATTTAATTACTTGTGATTTGTTTATTTAGTTCAATTATTTCTATATGTTGTTTGATTATCATGAGTTTTCAAATTTGATAACTCAAATTATGAAACCCATTCCGATCTTATTAGATCCTGGAAAGAGATTTAAGTATGGAATTGATTTTTTTTCTTTGAAGTGCTCACTTTTCTTTCCTTTAAACATATAAGCACCCATTCCCGTATAGTTTCGTTCCCTTATTACTTTATGCGAAAGAATTAGGCCCCTAAGACTTGAGACGTAGTCGATCTCTAAATAGTAACAGTCGATCGAGAGGTTTATTAAAATATCCTCTATATCCAGACTGTTTCCAGAGGCCAACGCATTTTATATACAGCTTTTACAGGTACCCTCTGCGGACTGTTTTGTTTGGCTATTCCATCATTTTGAAACTTTATTTTAGAGATACTTGCTCATCCAGCAAAAAGAGATAATTTTTGTTTTGAAGTTTTTATATAAACTGCATGATAATGATGTTCCGGTTAGTCCGCATTTCTGGACTTTTTTTTTTCTTTTTTAAAGAAATATCTTCTCTAAGTTTGATTCCAAACAAAATTCTGAACATGAATTGTGACAAATATTTACAAAAAAAAATTGGGATTTATTTGTTAAAATTTAAAGCGAATACTCTCAACTGGAAGAGGCCATGCTTAACCTAAAAACTCAGCTGTGCAAAAATGAAAAACTGTTGAATTTACGAACAGAAGATTTAAAATGTACAAAGTATAAGCTAGAAGAAATGGAACAAATGGTTAGTTTTATAAAGGTTCTGAATTCTAACCTTATCATTTTGATTTCAATGTTCAATCATAAAAATTAACATTAGCATTAACAAAGAAAATTTTAATGAAAATAAATTATCAGTTTGGTCTTACGTACATTTTCGTAAAAAAGGCAACATATAAATTGTATTTAATAATAACTGTATATTTCAGAATGAAATGTTGCAAGCTGAAGCAGAAAAAAGTAGATGGTAGGTTAAAGAAATTTATACGTTCAGATTGTTTGAGGATTATAACTTGTGAAATGCTTATATTAATTAAGTGCTTTGTTCTAGCATCCCAAAGTTACAAGAAGCAATAGGACTGCTTAGAGATGCTGTGAACGAAAAAGACTGCATTTTGGAGCAATACCATCAGGAAATAGATTGTCTAAAAAATGAGATGACACAGGTAATATGTTGTCAATAAATTCTTTTGGATTTTGTACAGAATTTCTGTTTGAAGTATCAATAAATTCTTTTGGATTTTGTACAGAATTTCTGTTTGAAGTATTGCTACTTTCTCTTACTGTTAATAAAGGACGTATTCACATGAATGGCATATTTCAGATATTAGTTAAAGGCCACTAATTGGTCTTCACAAAAATAGTTTTTAGAAATTTTCGTATTTCTCTTAATTAATGTGTTGTGTGTGTGAGATGAATGATAGAAAGAGAACAGTGAAAAATTGTGAGATAAAACGTTTATGTAATAATATATGCATGCCGTGCTGTTTTAGTATGTGCATTAATTAATCAATGGGTAATTCAACCTAAACATTTTGGGCGTTTTGGGAAACAGTATAGGTACTAGGTCCCGGTACTAGAATAATAAAGATCTTTTCGTTATGGCCAACGTTTATTATTCCTTAACGTATATTTTAAGGCAAATTACTAATTTCAAAAAGGTTAAAATGAATGACTATTCAAATTATTCATATTATCATTCATGCCTTTTATAATGCAGATTTTATATTTGATAATGTAGTAGTTCCAAACTGGATATTCAGAATCTTAGTGTGTTTTTTTATTTTTGTAGAGGGTATTTTGTACGGCCGCTGCATTACATCTATTGTTCCTCGCTAATGCTAAGTGAGACCCCGCAGCTCCCCAAGGTAATAAAACTACCCAGTGCGCAAGAGAAGTTTGAGTAGGAGAATTGGGAGCTGGCACGAAAGTGGGAGTTGGGAATAACTAAGTCAATTGGAGCCAACTCATCCTTCCCCTTCATTGTCCTCCTGCATTATTCGAAGAAAGCGCCTTCAAGAGTATTCTAGGTAGGGTATATTCTCTTCTAAGGCTCTACGATAGCCGAGTGGTTAGAGGCTAGGCCCACAAAATTAAGATGTATTGTGGTATTGGGTTCAATTCCCTGTCTAGGTCTTGGTATTTTATTTAATGTGTAACATAAGAAATTTGTAGCAAAGTAAAGAACGTTTGCTAGTAGCCTCCGTTCACGACACCTAATTTGATAGTTGTAAAGCATGTCTGAAAAAGTAGGCATTACTTTACTTTTATTCTCTCCCCAACTTCTAGTAGCTTCATAGACTCTCCGAGAAGAGTACACCCTTCAATTAAGGTATGCCCAACGTTCTTCAGATTTTTTAAAGATGGCTCCAAGTTCAAAAAGAGATCCAAGCTCTCTAGAAACGTTACAAGAAGAGAGGGGCGCAGGTAGGCAGATGTCTTATTCAAGTCTCTCAAGAAATTCCAAAATTTGCCCCTAATTAAAAAAAAAAATGGGAGTATTCTTAAGAGGATAAATATACAACTCTCGAATTCTGGTTACTCTGTAAATAAATCTAGGGTCATGGAACCGGCAGATTGGATAATACTTCTTTCTAATGCCAGATTCTCTCCCATTTCATTGGAAGACATTTCCCTCCTTTTTCCTTGTGACCACTCTAGAGAACTTTATGGAAAAGAAAGGATCGGTAAATTTAGATATCTATTCCCTTAAGTCTTAAACACTCCTCTCTCCTTAGGGTTATTTTCTCCTCCCATGTCATATATTTACGACGGCTTTCTGAGGAGATCAAATGTCTTCCTAAGCTCACTTTAATTAGGGAAGGCTACTCACCCTGAAAGAGAAGGGGTTACCTAAGAAACTACACCATCGTTAAAGTCATCGCTACGCCATCCAGCCTTTGGCATGACGTTTAAGATTGTGCTAGTAAAGTGCTAATAAGACAAGGGAGCAGAAATCTGGAATATATCGCTCTCCCGCGCCATATGCTCCTCTCTTTCAACATCTTCTAGATTTTCTGAGACTCTCTTTGCCCACTTCCTAGCAATAATAATTGTAGAAGATGAGAGATTGTGAATTACCTCAATCGCAGCTAAATGGTCAAGTCCTATCAGTGTTTGCTGCTCCTAGCAGCAATTGCCCCGGTGGCACCACGAGGAGATAGAGATCGATTTCACCCCTTATTTCTGTAAATTCAAAATATTTTTTTTTATTTTTTATAGTACTTTTACTTCAAAGTTACTCCGTACCTTTTGGTTAAACTCGACGTTAAGCTTTAATTTTCTGAGTTATGTTGTAGAAATGAGTGTGAAAGCCATTTTGATGATTGAACAATGCAGTAAGAGGAAGTACAATGTATTAAATAAAAAATCTCTTCCTCCATTTCAGTTTAACACTGCAGTAACTGCTTCATGAATACCTTTTTCTTGCATACGATTCCACATTGGTTTTAATTTTTCTTTGCAATGTCGCAATTTTGTTTTATTTATTGTTTCAGATGGAGGAACAAGAGTAAGTAGTTAAAATAATTTGCCGTTATATTCTTGGAAATAACATTCACTTTTTTTTTACGTATATTAGTAAAAAAGAAAGTTCACGATTTGTTTAATAGTTGCAAGATATATCAGCTAGAAGATTCAATAAAATACTACGAACAGGTCCTTAAGCAAAAAGATTTAATGCTTGAAAAATTGAAGGCACATATAAAACAATTGCGTCAATGTCTTTCACAGCTGCAGTGTCAGGTAATTACTTTTATTTTATTTATTGCATTGAAGTGTATTTCTTCTAAATTACTACTGAAAGTATTGACGCCACACTATTTGGTTCTTGCACACAAGTGAATTTTTCAGCAAAAATATCGAAAAATTATTTGATTAGTGATTTTGACTAGTTGTAACTGCTCCAGATAAACTGCTGGGGGAATTAAATAAATTGTAACTCATAAATGGAGCGTGTTCCTTTTGGTGAAATTTGTGATAATTAAAGTTTTTAACGGATAATTTTTCTTTAAAAGTTTTTTTATGATTTCGCCCAGATTTATCCCAGTAAATCTTAGATTTTTTTTGGCAGACTGTAGGAATGGAAGACGTAAGTTCAAGACAGATATTTAGGGAAGAAATTAGGCTGTTTCGTCTGAAGATATTCTCCATTGATTCTGACCTCGGAGAACTTTGTCTCGACAGGGTTTTTGTTTTCTGTTCATTGTTTGATCTCATTTTCGCAGTTCGGTTAAATTTTAATATTACTTACAAAAAGTCTTAAAAGCAAAAGAAAAGGCTTGATAGACTGTCTAAATTTGATAAACTTTGATTTATTATCAAAAGTTGCAGCTATTTTAGTGTTTCACTGTCAACATTTCACCCCTGATTTCTACAGATCTTCTGTATTAGAAATTATTTGCTGAATTTTTAAATCACTCCCTGTAATCTTGAAAAAAATCAGGTTTCTATCAATGTTAAAACTCTTGCCAATAACTTTTCCCAGTAATTACTTTATTCGAAAGAAAAAAAAAGGGTAATAATCCTTATAAACTTGCTATTCGTTTAATATTAATGAAATTTATAATATTTAAAAATAATTTGTGTAAGGAAGATTAATCTAAGGTACATTTAAATGGTTTTTATAAACCGTTTTCTTAATGATATATTTCTCAAGTATTAACATCAACATTGTTGGGAATTGGACCGTAAGAATGCCCCGAAGCTGGTTAGCTCTCCTTCTAAATGGAATGTTTATTTACGGAAGATAGAGTAACGGAACATAACTCATGTCGACAAGAAACCAAACACTGAAAAAAAAGAATAAAATTCCAAGTTCCAAATTGATTGTTTTTTCCTTTTATTTATATGTAATAGTTCTAGAAGTAACTCTTTTTCCATTCGAATGAGACATAATAGTTTAATTATTCAACGATGAATATAAACTCTCCATTTAATTTGTTAAAAAAAACTTAATTACAATTCGCTTTACAAAAAATAAAACCTATTCAACTACTATTAACGAGGACGCAAAATTAAACAACTTAATTCTAAATGTAAGGAATAAGATGCAGTAGTACTTAATTTGGGATACAATTATTTTTCTGTTGCCATTATTATAAAATGGTGTATATTTTTGAAGATGAAAGAACTGAAAAAAAGAAGGTCATAGTAAAAAAAGCTCCTTGTGATGCCCTTAGGAAGGTGAAATTTAAGGAAGTTAATAAGACATTATTCTGGAATACATTTTCAGAAGCTATATTTTTTTGTCATTTTATCGATAATAAAGGATTAAGTGAAAACGCTATATCAAGATGTTCCCTTGTTTTTTTCGGCTCTGTTCACCGATAGGGTTGACTTTAACGTCGGAAATTCCGGGAGCTTCTAACAGCTCATTGTCCGGTGATAGATGTGTCGTCTTAAATAAGAGAACATTGTCCGGAAGCCGACAGTACACTGAAAATAGTACCGGGCGCCAATGACCTCAGATGTTGACGCGCCTTTAAACAAAAATAATATACTAGTTACACTAATTTCAAAAAGAATTATTTAGAAAATACATTATACAATTTTATAATCAATATACATTTCATGCATATACAATATACTGTATCCATTCATACAGTATATTGACACTATATCAGTGATAAATAAAAGAAATCTTTATTAACAAGTAAAAATTTAGAAATATCTATAAATATCTATTTTTTTTTTTTTTTTGGCATTGGCTTTCGCCATATAGCCAGCATCGTCTAAGTGCTCATCACTAGAATATCACTCACTCTCAATTCTTACTTATAAATACATAATTCACTCATTCATCCTTCTACTGTATACAACTATTAGTACTTTGATGGATTAGTACTTTATATTCCTGCCATCCTTATATCGAAATTAAAATCACATAATCCTTCTCTAATAATTTTCTTGCATTTATTCTAATCGGCTATAACTTTTAAATACATTCATATTTCATTGCTAGCTCTGCTTTAGATTTAAGCACATAGATGTTGGTGGAGAATATTATGTCTTCGTGGCGAAATGGTGCATCTAAATACCTGTATATGTCGTCAAACATTCGTTTCCTTTCTACTACATAACGTGGACATATCATTATTATATGTTTGAAATCCTCCTCCTCATTGCAATCTATGCAAAGAGGAGAGGACCTTTTGTTGATCCTGTGAAGATACGATCCGCACACCGCGTGGTTCGCTCTCAGCCTCTATCTTAAGTTAAAAGAAATTCGTCTTCTCTTCTAAATCTAAACAGTCAAGAAAATATTTATTAAATTTACTTTACTTCTTATAATCTCTCTTACGAAATTTGAAAATGTAAATTTCTGTTTTTACTTTCATATTTGTACAAAACCACTCGAAAATTACATTTAGACGAAGCCCACTCTACTCAATATCTTTTCGCAATATTTTGACTGCTTTCAGAAACAATTTCGGTTAGTGGAAATATTTTTATAACTTATACTTTTAATGTTAGAAGGGTCCGATATGTCCAAGTGTACCTAGGTCGTTATATAGGGCTTAGCCATCAGCGAAAAATCTCAAGTTATGTTTAAAAACTCGAAGCCAAATACAAAACTCAAAACTTTTGATGTTAGAGATAAACTGGAACCAAGGAGGATGCTTTTAGATGAATTTTAAAAATTAGTATTGTGCAACAGATGTTATTTGATTCCTATTCTTGATTCCCCTTCCTGATACCTATTAAATTAAGTTTAGTAGTATGACGGTATTGTTGAAAGTACTTAAAAAGGGAAATGACTTGCAAAGGATTATGAAATTTAGAACTAAATGCTGTTGGGTTACCTTTACGAAGGAATTTATGAATTAACGTGAATGCAATAGAAAGGTATTGTGTGGATTTGCCCCTTCACTTATATTCTTAGAACCTAAAAAAAATTGTTTTGGTAATTTGAATTATAGCAAGACAGGGAAGATTACAGAAAAATCAACCGTTCCTCTAGCTATGAGGAGAACTACAGCGTAGGAGAAGTAAGTGTGAGTATTAAGTCTTTTATGTATTTTTTTTTTTGTTTTTTAAGTAAGAACTTAGGAAATACATTTGTAAGCTGCTAAGTTTGTTTGCTTAAGGGGTATGCCACATTGAGAAACGATGATGCAATTATGGCTGGAGGTGATTCTGAGTTGGTAGAAGAACTCAGGAAGAAACTAGCGGTAAGTTATTATTAGATATTCATTTTAAAAATTAAAAATTGAGCTATTTTTGCGTCTTGAAAGATTAGAAGTGAAATATATTTTTCTTAATTACTTGCAGAATGAAAAAGACATGCAAATTGCGTTAACTGCTGAAGTTGCTGAAAAACATGATTCTCTTATGCGAATGAAAGATCATATGAGAGACCTGGAAGAACAGTTGAGGCAGTCAGATATGCAAACTCATTTTAAAGATGATATAATTAGGCAGCTTAGGAAGGAAGTGAAACTTGGACGAGCCAAGGTAACTTCTTTTTTTTTTCTTTCCTCAGTTTAATTGGTATTAAGAATTGCGTATGTTTTCACCAGAAACGACCACTGCTATAAGAAGATTGAGAAACTCATGCATTAGAAGTAAAAGTGTTTATTGGTAGGATATTTTGTTAATTATTTAAAACTATAGGTAAAGTTGTAGCAATTTTCTTTACTAAAAAGAATCGCGTGGAACTTAAAATTTCGTTTTGTCACTAAACGATCAGAATCGAAGGATCAAATTTCGACGAAAACTTTTTGATCAAACTTTGGTTCATATGTTAACTTCTTATGTTAATGAAGTTCAGGAGAATACTTCCATTCAAAATATTATTTCTGGATAATTAATCTTCATCATTTTGGTAGGTGCAAAACCTAAAATGACAAAGCAAGATCCAAGAGCTCACACTTTTATTGAATTTCCAAGTTCTCTGAATCATATTATTTTATTTTTCTACTTTCTAATTTCCTATTTGTATACTGTAATTTAAATGTGGTACTTATAGCGTTACTTTTTATATATTTAATTATAAATAACTGCTTAAATTAAGTTCAAGAATGTCTGGAATTATTAATTTAATTTTGTAGTTAAAAGAACATAACCATAGCGGTGGTACTCGACCTACAAATAGTGATCTAAAGGTGAAGATGACATATTCCTGTCGTAATTGTTATATGGATGGTGTTTGTGAAAGAGTCGGCGATCATTGCCATTGTCATTCCAGCACTATTCAATTAATTCAACCCACGTTCAAACCTGAAAACATTAATCCCAAGAGAAAACATTCAAAAATATCCAAAGCATTAGATACTTCTAATTAGTGCAACAAACTTTAGGTTATTCAAAATGTTTTAAAATTAATTATTGTACAGATTTTAAAGCGTTTGTAAAATAAATGCCTTTAATGCAAGAATTTATTATTTTTTAACTTAATTTTTTAAGAAAGAAAATTTATTTTTTCATTAAACTAGCGTTTTTGTTTTAAATGAAAATTGTTATTTGTTTTATTTTGGTAAACAAATAATAAAAGAGTATTGAAAAAAATAATTATTTGAAAATTTTTGAAACAAATTCTTGCATCTCGCGTGCTCACACTTTAAGAATCTTAAGACCCAAAGAAATTAGAGAAAATTAAATACAAGTCATATGATTCATGTTGTTGATTGAATATATATATTTATTCAATGTTTCGATTACCATGATATTCAATCAAAATAGAGACTAAGGTTACAGTTTTAAAATTTAACGAGAAAAAGTGAAGGCAGTTTTTTTTATGTTATTTTATTGTAAAACAGTTACAACCACTTCAATTATTTCCACTTAACGCCTGTTTAATCGGGAATAAGGTATTAAAATTATTATTTATATAATTAATAAAACTACAATTATTAAATACTTCAAAAGTTCTTTTCCAATCGTTCTTTTTAATTAAAAAAGTGCAAAAATCCAAGCTTTACAATTAGCAGTTTGGCAAATTATAATTTAATAATTTCAAGTTAATAATTCAAATTGCTCATATTTTGATTACATATTTAAATTGCCTGTGATATTTTTTATTTAGACGTAGTAGCTGGTTAAAAATATGGTTAATATTTGAATGTTAAATAAAAAAAATGTTGAAATGCAATTTAAATTAGTAATACTAAGCGATTTATAATGTAAATTAATCAGCAAAGTCCTGAAGATGGGTTAGTCCCTAAATTGAATGTTTGGCAAAAATAAATAAAAATTTATAGGCAATAGTTTCTAGGTCGTACCTGCTTCTCATTGCCAAATGAATGAGCTTTGCGAAGTGGTTGTATCTTCTCAGGGTAATTCGCCAGAGCTAATAGCTTATGAGCAGCCTGCCTTGAAAACTGAAGGCATTTTTTCCGAATATTATGCCCTGGTATTTACTTTCTAAAGGCTGCTGTGAATGTTAGCTGATCCTGGATCACTTTTACGAACTCGTCTGTCTCTTGAAATAGAGTGCCAAGCTGTAACGATTCAGCGATCTGATCAAGGTTACTGTCAGATGTAAGCTGGGCAAAAAAAAAACAAAACCGTTCAGATGCTTTCTGGTCTGTTCATTTTTCAAATCTATCTCGACAGTGATATCCAATTGTGTTTTATCTTGTAATTTTAAGGCACTATAATTCCCGTTCGAGTAGACTGCTTATGATATTCAAAGTAAGCTCTCACAGATACTTCTCGCGTTCTTTAGAGTTTCCTCTATTTAGATGAGGGTGCTTTCTCCAAACTTCCTGGGAAGGCATATCCTAGCCAAGGAAGCTCTTTAGTAGTGCATAGGATTCTAGTTGTCCGTACATACCAATCGAACAAGGCATGGTTTTATACCATTTCAGAACACCAAAGCTGTATGTAAGGGTAAGGTATGGTCCAAGTATTTATTGCTATAATGCAGTTTTTAACAGGTAAGTTCTAAGTTAATATTGCGCTTATGCTCCGCCTCGATATGGTTGTGTATCTTAAGTTTCTAGTTTGGAATGCTGTTTTACATTCCTATTTATTTGTATGTCTGAGCATCTCCAAACTGCGGTGCGCTGTCGATATCAACGTTCCAATAATCTTACTGTTAAAGTTAGGCATCAGATCAAGCATATTCTATGATTGATCTTTCGATTGCATATTGTTTCAGATCGTCCTTGTAAGAGCCATGAGTAATTTTCGGCCCATTAACGATTTTTAACTGGAAACTATAAGACGATTCTCTCAATATAATGCTGAGCGGGTTTAAGGTTAAGCATAACCGCTAAGTGTTCATTGTTGGCCTTGATGTTTACCTTCCTCTACATACTTTTAGAGCACATCGTTTAATTTATCATTAAATGCTCCTTTGAAGAGATACTCTAGAAATCCATACAAACTTTTTACACAAAAATTATTATTAGATTCAGGCACCACGGTAGCCGAGCGGATAGAGGCGAGACCTGTAAAGCTAATATGTATTGTGGCACTGAGTTCGATTCCCAGTCTTTAGACCTTGGATTGTATTTAATGATTAATAAAAGAAATTTACAGTAAAGTGTTTGCTAGTCGCCACCGTCCAGGACGCCTAATTGGTAGTTGGACGTAAAGCCCGCCGGAAAAAATAGGCAATTACTTTACTTCTTTACTTTTTTATTATTATTAGATTCATCGAAAATTATTATGTTGGTATTTACTTCTCTATTTGATGAATTGCCATCATTTTATCGTCACCGCTCAAAAACGCTTTGAAAATGTAATTGAAACAGCATAGTAGCGTACGACTAAGGTTGCCGAGGAACAGAGAATCTAGGGTAACGAAGGGCAGCTAGTTAAGCAAAGAGGTGGTTCGCAGACGTCCACTTCTTTCGGTCCTTCCCGCGGCATCTTTATAAAAACTACCGGTTGGATCCTTTGGAAAATGATTTGTATGGATGGGATGTAGCGGGAAAGTACATTCCTAAGATTTGACTGCCCTATAAAAAGACGCACGCAATCTACCTCCTTGGTATAAGAAAGATTGAATTGGGGAGAATTGCTTTTTTGATTTCATGATTACACATTGCCTTTTAAGGAAACATCTACACAACAGTGCGCCCGCTACGTAGAAAATCGTCAAAGAAAGTGGAATCCCTTTTCCTTAGTGCGTGCGGATTTGCTTGCAAAAGTTTCGAAAAGTTTGGCGCTTGGAACCTGGTGCAGAACCAGATGTTAATTCTGGGACACATTTCTCGACCTTCTTCATATGAAAGGCTTCGACTCTAGATTAGATTGAAGAAAAGCGCAATGTTTACCACATACCCAACCTTGTACCAACTATTTTTATAACTTAAAGAACAAGCTATTTTTCTTCACATATGAAAACAAAAAATTTTTTTTGTTAAATAGTTTTATTTTTAGAAAATTATAACTTAATAAAAAATTATTTCAGGAATCATTGGCCGAAATGTTGGGTTTAAAGGGTGGGCCACGAGCTCAGATGAAAGCAAAGATTGATCATCTTCATTCAGAACTAGAAGAAAGAGAAATTGAAATTTCTAGGCTTGAGAGTAAACTGGAAGCGAGTAGACTTCCTATGCTTGAAGCCAAACTTACGAAACTGGAGATGGAGCTTGTCGATAGAGAGAGAAGTGTCCTTGCTCTTTGTGATAAGTTAGACTATGTTAGGAGGTATCTTAATAAACTTAGAGCTTCCGAAGAAGATATTAGTGTTAAGGTATTTTTATTAAATGAATGACTTATACATTCCTAATTAATTAACATTTTCAGAGTTAATGGTAAATTTTTCACAGTGTGGACTAGAGGCATTACTTCTTGAACTGTCTGAAGATGTGGAGTGGACGAGAGAAACCAGGCGTAATATTTCAACACCCTCAACTGAAGACCCTAAAGAATCTATTATTATAATTAACCATCGAAGTCATTCATTACCAGACACAACTTTGCAGGTAATTTATTGTGAATATTTTGTATTTTATTAAAGTCACAATATCAGTTGAAGTCCAGGCGCCAGAGCCTTTTAGTCTACTATTAGCCTTGAATCAGGATTTCTTCTAGAATGTTTGGACTCCAATATGTTGTATACCAGTGGTCGGCAACCTATGACCCGCGCGTCACCTAGTGACCCACTAGGAAAATTTTAGTGACCCAGAAAACAATTCTTAATTACGATGATAGTTAGATATTCTTGCCAATGAATTAAAGTGTGCTTGTATTGAGATGCGTTGCAAAATGTGATGAAATGCTATTCTTACGCAGCAAGTACATGTTTCAACAGGTACTTTTCTGCTTACATTTTATGATCTCTTTCAAGTTATAAATAAGGATTTTATGATAATAAATTTATAATTATCTATTTAAGGTGATTATCCCATCTGTATTTTTTTTTTTTTTTTCTGTTCTCCGAAATATGTAATCTAAAATAGAAGTGATGTGACTCTCCAGCAAAAATTTTTGTGAAAAAATTGAAAATTGTTCCACTTGTAAGAAAGGTTGCCCACCACTGTTATATATTGTACTATAATTTTATTACAGTATACGTACGTATATTTTTTCATTTTATCCAGTGCTATGCGATGTTTTAAGTATAAACATTTTTCAGGCTGTGTATTCGGAGTGGATCCATGACTAAAAATGAAATATTAATTTTGTTTCAAATGTAACTTATTTTATTACTCTTGAACCAGATTTTAAATGTAATAATTATATAATAAAGTTGTTTTTATAAAAAATAATAAAATACGTTTTCATTCTAGAATAAAGTGATTTTATGAAAAATAATTAGATCTAATAAATTTATTTTTGTTTTAGAAGCAAGTGCAATCATTTAAAGAAGCTTCTGAAAGGTCTGCATACAATGATGCTGAAAACCAGGTAAAAGTGAATGCTTTCAGCAATCCCACAATAAATGTTTTCCTCTATTTTTTTGCAAATCCTAAGAGTGTACCAATTGTGTAAATTTGCGAGGAATAAGGTCAGGTCTTTGGCGCCAAAGACCTGATTATTGTTGACGCACCTTAAATTAAAAATATAAAATACATTTTTTTAAAAAATAATGAAAGACGAGCTTTAGAAAAATTCATTTGTGGAAATTCAAACAGCATTTATTTACATTTAATTTACCTCTTAGTCGTTAGCCACTTAAGTTTAGTGAATGTATTTTTAATTTCTCTCTTTCTCTACCTCCCCTCTACCAAATATGTTAACATTATTGATGTAAATTCTATTTTTAAAAAATTACAACAGTCTAGGTTTCCATCGATGTTTTTTTGTAATTTCAACTAAATATTTCGTGTCACTACCACTAACACTTAATCCTGAAACAATAGTGTTAGTAAGGGAAGGGATTAGCTATGAGGTTAGCATACTGGACTCCCACGCGGAGGTCCCGGGTTCGAATCCAGCAGCTGACCCTTAGATTTTCTCTTCCTAGGAGCTTCTTACAGCTCACTGTCCGGTGATGGACAGTGTTGTCTGTAACGAGAGAACACTGTCCGGAGGCCGGCAGTGCACTGGAAAAAGCTCCGGGCGCTAATGACCTCAGCTGTTGATGCGCCAAAAAAAAAAAAAAAAAATAGTGTTAGTAACTTTCAAACAAATTTTTGAATCTGCGTATCAACTTAAAAAACCTTTTGCTTACTCAATTAAGAAAACATTTTGATAAATTAATTTTTGCTCTGATAATCATTTTTGTGTAAAAAAAATTGATTGCTCCTGGCAGATATGCAAGGACAGCATAAAAAAATTATTTTTCTTTACCGTATGGTGTTGTTTGTGTTCATACGAGCTTGCAGCTTATTTAAAATGAAATTAAGCTTATTTTTTTTTTTTTATTCTGTTAGGAAGAAGACGGTGAAAGCCTCAGTTTAAAGGAACAAATAAGCACGTTAGAGTGTAATCTATCGGATACTTTATCGCAGCTTAATTCAATGTGGGATACTATGAAAGCATGCGAGCTTGTAAGTTTGAACAATCTTTTTCTTTTTAATTTTGAATTTAAATTTGTAAATATATATTTTGAAAACGGGGCCGACCTAGGAAGCGATGGATGGAGGAACAAGCGATGGCAGCGAGAGGATTGAGAGAGGGTGACTGGGAGGATAGAGCGGTGGCTATTGGGTGTCGGGGATATAACCGCATAGGTTGTAAAGCACCCGGGTTTAAAAAATTATGTATATATATATTTTTTCATCTTGTTAAAAAAACTTTCCATATTCTTATAAAATTTCCAATTAAAATGCATTGGAAGATTTTTAGAAAGATGGTAATGAGAAGAACCAATTTGCTCCAATCCAAATCTTTATTTTGTATGTGATCATGTCCTTCATATCAGAAGATAGCAGCTTTAAAATTAACCTGAGATAAAATAGCCTAAAATCATTTAAAGAAATACTATGCTATCCACTTGAATTTAATAGGGTCCTATTTAACTCATTAAACTAATTTTCTCAGGGGGGAAAACATTAAAGGGGTTTTGCATGAGTGAAATTCCCACAATTTTCTCCCACAATTATTAAGGTAAATCGGTACAAAATTGAAACCAAGTAACATCTAGTAAAAATTCCTATTTACAAGAATTTTTTAGTAGAATTGCTGTAAAGCCAGATTTTTTTGTAAACTGGTATATATAATTTTGTTGATTTTTATAAATTTTAAAATTCAATATCATTGAGAGTCAGTCATTATCGTAAAATTGGGAGTTTCGTTAATCACAAGAGATTTACGCGAACTTCGCATGAACTTATCTCTAAAGAGTACATTAAATATGTGGTGTAAGTGGTAGAGACTCCACCAGTCTGTAGAATCCATTCTAGGCTGTAGAACACTGAATATATTTTTTATTCAAAACTACAAGAAACTTGCGAATAAGACCATATTCGCTGTAATTGTTTAAAAGTTTGATCTCTAAAGAAAGAAAAATGTAAAAATTAGAAACTAAGCTCAATTAATTAATTAATTGTCATTTGAATATAATTATTATTTGCTTGATTATAATTACTAATATGTTTTGTAGGAAAACGGTGATTCAGTATTCAGGCTTACTAAAGAAGTACAAAGTTCATTAGAGAAGGAACATAACCAGTTATTGCTAGTAAATGATGAAATGCAATATATTGCATGCCAAGTCAATGAAATGACCACGTTGGTTAGTACATGCCCTTTCAAAGTATTATGATGAAAATTTACCATCTAGTAATATCTTTAATAAGATGAAATAGTTATTTATGCTATAGCAATTATGCGTCTTGAAGAACAAATACCAGAGTAGATAGCTAGATTCCTTAGAATCTGTCGCTCATCTTGAGAATAAAACAGTAGGTTGTATTTGAAAATAAGTTATTGCAAAAATATTTCATAATTTGCTGCGAACTCTGTTCTGGATTACATTTTTTTCGTTGATTCATTGCTAGGAGTTACTGACATATTGCAGTAAGGTAATTACGTTATTTTGGTTACATTGTCTCTTTACTGAGAAATGAAAATGAAAAAGTTTTATTCGAAATTGATTTTTATGCTGCCAAACTTGAGCTTGAAAAATGGATACCCTATTCCCCATTCAACAGCTTAATAAGAGCGAAACAAATTTTTGACTTGTAAGTTCAATACAAAACAATGCGTTAAAACAGCATGCTCATCGTTCAAAATCATGACACAAACTGCATTATATGCATACATAGTACATCTGCAGTTCGCTTTTTAAACAACTATGTTTAAAAATCTACTAAGATTTTTAGGCCGTAATTAGGTTGTGTTATTAAACCCGTTATTATTATTATTGTGTGTTACTATTGCATTAAAAATCTTGTGTGGGGAATATTGATTCAAAAAGTACAAAAGTGCTAAGTGTACCTAAGTAACACGATTAAAACATTGCCTTGATTAAATTCGATTGCAAATTGATTATCCTGGGTCAAAATGCAGTGTACGCTACTGAGATTTACTAATTCGTTTCTGAAATATTTCTCTGTTTTTTAACGAATATTTCAAAACATTGTCACACCTATTTCATTTAAGATATTTCCACGTTGTTTTATATCAATAAAATATAATTAATTCGATTTTTTTTTCATCGACTTTATTTTTTTTTTTAAGGGTGTAAATAATGATTATCTGCTGCATTGCATCGAAAAATGTTTGATTGATTCTTTAAATCTCTTGAATAAGCAAAAAGCATTATTGGGAATAACAGAATCATCCACAGGTTCGGTATGGTGATATACATATCCATTTTTTAAAGCATTGTATTGATTTAAGTTCTATCATAAACCGCTTTTTATGTTGGAACCAAGTGTCAAAGAAATTATAATCATGATTAAATTTTCAGTTGGCTGATAATTTTAATACTCACCACAATTTGAAGTATATTAATGGTATAGAAGCATTTTTAGGAGATTCAGTTAGCCTTATTCAGCAGCTTAAAACAAAAATAATAACATGGGTAATCTTAATCTAATTTAAATTTCGTAATTCTAGTATTTCATTTTATTTACTATATCTTAATAAATTTATTACAGGAAGAAAGTGCGTCCAAAATAGATGTAAATAAAACTAATGAAATTACTTTTATAGTAAATAATTTAATTTCAAGCAGGCAAAATATTTTAGATAAACTTTGCCTTGTTAATGTGTCCCAGGTAACTAATAATGAAAGATACTTCTTTTTTGCATGCAGTTACGTGGCCCAATTAAATGATGTAAGTTAATAATTTTTTATTTTTTTAAATTTTAGGAAGAGATCGCTAAGAAAATATTCAAAAAGTTTTCAGAGTTTGATAATACCTTTGGGACTCACCAAAATGTAGTGAAAGGATTAAAGTATGTCTTGAATCATTTTATGTTTAATGATTTTATTTCGAAAAATTCGGTAAGTTTAAATAGTTTCAATTTATTTTTTTATTAAAACTGTCCGGTAGGACAGTTGTATAAGGGTTGATCGTCAAAAACTGCACGAAAAAGCGTAATGTTGAAAAACACCCAACTTTGACAATTTTTTTCTCTTTTTCTATAAAAGATAAAATTCCCAAATTTTCTTTAAATTATAGGGCAAACCCTCCTTTATAGCTGCAATTTTTTTGCAACAACCCAGATCTAATAGGTTTCGAGAAAAAAGTTGCCGAAAATGAGCAAAAACGGCTTTTTCAAAAATTGTTGTTGTTCTTGTTCTTCTTCTTCTTCTTCTTCTTCTTCTTCTTGTTGTTGTTACCTTTTTTGTAAACTACGTAGCGCCTAAACGCGGGAACCGATTTTCATGAATGAGGTGTCATTCGATTCGGAATTTTATGTAGATGTGCCTTTTGGGGGTCTCGACGCTGTACATCGCATAGGAGAGGAGTTAGCCCCCTTTATGTAAGGCCCCCTCCAAAATTATTATTACTAATTATTCTGTAAATCTTAGCCCGATTTTGAAATAATTTGGTAGGATGATAGAGTTAGGGCTCCCCTACGTAACATTAAAGCGGCGATCAGCTCTTACACTTGTTAAGGGAAAGTATAGCAATCGTTTCAAATTATCGACACGAGAACCGATTGTCATGAATGAAGTGTCATTCGAATTGAAATTTTTTACAGATTTGCACTTTAAAAGTCTGAACGCTGTGCCTCATAAAGAGGGGAGTTTGCCCCACCCAAGTAAGGCCCTTTCTAAAACTATTATTACCAATATTTCTGTAACGCTTTGTCCGATTTTGATAAAATTTAGCACGAATAAGTGGTTAAAGCTCCTCTACGTTGCTGATGCTCTTGCACCTACTAAGAGGAAGTACTGCAATCGTTAAAATTATCAATGGGTGAACCTATTTACATTAATGAATAGTCGTTCGATTCAAAATCTTTGCCTTTTAGGGAGAAGTACTGTAATCGCAGTTTATTTTTCTTACTCCTCTTAAGAGGAAGTACTGAAATCGCAGTTTAATTTTGCTTTTTACGTACAAATACCTTCCTATTTTATTCAAAACGCTTTCTCAAAAAAATTGTTATTGAGGATGGCAACTATAATCATTCTTTAAAAAGATCTCTCCAATGGTAGTTACGGTTCCGACTTAACACCTTATCAGGTTATAATGATAGAATTGCTTATTCTAAATTTTAAAAAAATCTGTGAAGCAGATAAGTAACTTTGTAAAATAGACAAAAATGAAAATCTATCCAAAAGGTACAAATTTGGCGTTTAATCAACCCTTATACTTAACAATTTAAACTGTAAGTTTTTGTTAAAGAGATTTTATATTTAGAGTTGAAAAAGTCCCAGTTAATTTTTGGCATGTATTGCATATTTTTTGTTTTGGTTCATTACTTTACTTGTTCAGTGTCTGTATTTTTATTGTCGTTCCTTGAGGGCAAGGTATCACCTGTTTAAACTCTTTTTCAGGTAGGTCTTACACCCCTTACTGTCGTGTCTGAAATGACTATCTATAATTAACTTCCCCCAATCACATATTAGGTGGATCTGCTAAATACCGATTCTTTTCTTATCGAAGCCTGTTTGCTTGCAGTTGGGATGGAATTATAGTGATCGTGGTGTTAAAAATAACTCCAATAACTGCAGTTTCTGGCAATGTACTAGTTGTCCACTTGGGTACATCATTATGGTGAGCCAAATAGTTCACTCACTTCTTGTGGTAATGACAGAACCGACTGTAAGCTAACTGAAACTCCTTGCTTCTCATCAGTTGCATAGTAACATGTTCGGAGATGGACAAAAAATATCTCAGACTTTGCAACGCCAACGTCAGATATCTACGCCACTGTCTTACGCAAATTCTCCGCCTCCCCTAAAGAGTTGCTGGGAATCAGCTACATAATCCTATTCTCTAGCATTTGATCCGTTTCTCTTTCTTGGGAAATTCCGAAGGGAGTCTTCTGTTAGCAATAAAGAGGTTCTGTGGTGAGAAATTCATACGCCTAAAATGGTAGATTTGTATATTTATTTTGTTATTATGCGCGTCAACATCTGGGGTCATTGACACCCGTAGCTTTTCATTGCTGGCTTTAGGACAGTGATTACAAACAATACTATCCATCACCAGTCTATGAGCTATAAGAAGCTTCTAGGAATAAAAATCTTAAGATCAGACAGATAGATTTGAACCCAGGATATTTTCGTAACATTCCAGTGCACTAAACAATGAACTAATCCCTTTATCTTATTATTATTTTTAATTTAAAAGTTTCAATTCATTTGTGTAGAATAAGGACGTACTGGCGCTAGAATTCTGCGAAGACAGCAAAGATACGAACAAAGTTCCCCTAAAAGATCTGAAGGTAAATGTCTAAACTATGTTGCAATCTCAAAATGCTTAAAAGTCTAGAACATAACTTAATAAAAACTTTATTAATTCAAGGTGACATCGGTGGATGTCTGTAGGAGTGATTTAGATTTAAAACAATTAAGATCTCTCAGGAAAAATAGACTGTCAAGAAGTAGTCCGTCGATTGTAAGTATAAGAATGGTTTAAAAATGTAAGTTAAGTAAGATCCAAATTCATTGTTTTATTCTTGAATTACTTTTATTCCGTTAAACTTTACTATTTCTCTACAGACACCTTACCTGGAATGTTTTTGTCTTGAATTAAAGATCATATATGTGCATAAAAATAAGGAAATTTTAAAAATGGCTATTTGCTATTGGATGACGTGTTGCAAATGTACAATAGTTTCAGAAACCTTTCTTTTTCGTATGGTCCTGGGGGTTTTCCACCATTTTGTTTTTGGGTTATCATCTCCTCCGCACTCAAAGTTTCTTAAGCAATCATATCAAAAAATTAAATAGTAAGATTAAAATAAGATAAAAGAGGCGTTTGCTTACTTTCACAACTCCCAAAGCCTTTTTTAGGTCCGGTGGAGATGTTTTCTACTTCCATCGCAACCTGGAGAAAAGCATAAGAATCGGCATAAGCTCTCAGACGAGTCACGCGTATTGTCACTCTGGCATTACCACGTCATGATTAGCTTTGGCCAGTTGAGGCTAGGATTTGTCGCATACTTAGCCTTAATCTTTCCAAGTTATAGTTTTAAGGGATTGTAGATGGTAGAAGGAGATTATTAGAACTGTAACGAGTGGCTACAGGCCGTTTACAAAATTTTGTTGGTGTTCATAGTTTTTTCCGTTTAAATACCCCATAAATACCAGTTTAAATACATCCTTTACCAGATCTATTATCTAATCAGGTATTAGCTGAGCTTATAAGAGGGAAATGTAAACTTCTATCCAACAGTATTTCCTTATAATCTACACAATTCCCTGCTCTCTCACATAATCTGATGTGATAACATTTCTTTTGCACTGGTAAGTCTAAAAGTTTTGACTAATGTTTATTTACTTTATTTGCCAGGGTGAAGAATACCAGAGTGATGTCTTAGGAAATATCCACATGAAGATAGCTCATTTACAACAGATTGCTTTAACCTTAAATAAAGAGATAAAATATTATTTAAAAGAAGTATTCCTGCGAGAAGATAAGGTGATTGTGTATTTTTTAATTTTATTTGATTATGAAATGTTTAAACTTAAAAATATAATTATGTTTCACTAGTAAGTTAGTATCCTGGTTGGATAACAAATTTCGATGAATTAAACAATAATGGTACTATCAAACTTAAAAGTTACCACTTTTACAAACATTTTGTTAGAAATCCCCCCTCCCCAAAGAAGCACGCTGAGAAGTAGCATTGTTTTAGGTAGGAAGAAAATACTACTGTTAACTTATAAGCCAATATATTAAGTGCGTAGTAAATGATTACACTGTAAGAAGAAGGTTAGCAATGCCGAATTCTTTCCCTTTTTCAAAAAGTAGATTTTCTGCATGGAACATTGTCTTTTGGCAATCCTTGCGTTGCGGAAGTTATTACGTTACTTACTCATAAAATTCTAGATAAAGGCTTGTATAAACTTCCACAAAAATTTCTTTTTTTTTTTGTTTACCTATAAATGTTTGTAAACTTCTTTAATTGTTGTCATTTCTTCACTAATTGATCATTTACTACTCAAATTAATGTAGTCGATCTCTGGCAATGTTTCAAGCCTTTAAATTTAGTTTTACTGGTGAATTATTATTAATTTATTTATTTTTGCAATTAAATTTATTTAACTCGTCTAAACCGGTTAAGATCAACTCTTGCATTTCAGACTAGACAGTTTGTAAGTGAAAGTCAAGATCTGAACAAAACATTAAACAATCTGAGCAAGGCGTTGTGTGCCTCGGAAAAAACCCTCATTGTAAGTAATCTAAGCCATTAACTATAACCATAATTATTTGTGAGTAAATTTATTTTCTGAAGAGGAAAAAGTATCGTACTTGAGGATTTCCCTCTTCCCATTAAACTAAAATATCATTACACTGATTTGCGAAGTTGATTTTTGACTTAGTGATTTGTTGGTTTCTGTGACAAATTGGGTCCTTTTGTACTAAAAGCTAAATAGACGCTTTTTAGTAAAGTAAAAAGTAAAATAATTGCCATTTTTTCAATTGCTCCGTAATCCCCTGATCCGTTTGAGAGGAAAAGCTTCCACGATAATTCTCAAAAAAACATTTTTAATAATAAAAGGTCTACCTGTACGTGAACTACCAGCGAGACAAAATCGAAATTTCTATAACTATCGTTGCACACCACTTTCATTTACACATTTGGCCCCTCAAAGTGGATTAATTTTTCGAGAAGTCGCAGCAGCATTTGTCCTAGTAAAGAAAAATAATTGCCTATTTTTTCAGGCGGGCTTTACGTCTATCTAACCGACATAATTTCAGGCTTCACCGAAAGCAATTTAAGGTATACTGAATAAGTGAAGGGTTAAAAAGAATCACACTTCCGCCAAATGATTTTTTATTTTACTATTTAATCAGTGAAATGACAATTTAAACGAAAGTTATTCCCATTACTTCTACAAGCCGGTATGCCCTGCAATGATTTTTTCCCGGGAAAAAAAAGTTTCAAAAAAGACGTATCTTTCATGAATTTATTAAGTTTAATGTCATCAGCTGGATTTTTTTTTTTTTTAGCACTAAAGCTTTAATTTTTGGCAACTTCTCATTTTTTTTGGTGTGTACCCGTTCATAACGACAAATTCCATTTTCTTAAAACTACTTTTTCGGATTCAGGAAACCTCATACTTCTTTTACTATATGAAAACTCAATATCCCAATTTTTCACGATAATAATAATTTTTTTTACGGCTAGTATAAGAGAAAAAAAAAATACAAGAAAATTATTATTTGTTTAAAAAATTGTTTTATTAGAATTGAACAGTGAACTACATCAACGTAGGGGATATTTTGCTAATGGAGTATATGTATAGGGCAAGAGTGAGTGAATAAATTAGTATTGGGAAAACGGAAGAAAGAGTGTGGTGACTAGGAATTTACTAAGGTACAGGTTTGAAGAATATTATTGTAGAAATTAGAGAGGTGGAACCTGTTCTGAAATTGTTAGATTTTTGTTTTTGTTTGTCTTTTTAAGTGTTATTGTTCATTTCTGTTGGTGTTGGTTGCAAGAAATTTAATTCATAAGTCAAAAAAAGAGTTGTAACCATGATGGTAGTTTAATAAAGAGCAAAGTTACGTTTGTTAATCGTATTTGGTGCTGGTACACAATACTGAAAAAATCTGGACAGTGAAGGTGAAAGTGCGATTTGTACAGTATTCTGTAAAAATTAATGAATCATATTCGTTATGTCATTTAATTTTGTTACAGTTAGTTCAGAGTATTGAAATTTTTTGTAGGTTAGACATTTTTCTGAAATGCTAAGAATTAGCTTGAATGTACCTTAGCAGTTTAACCGACGAGAGCTGTTAGTGTAATCGTCCCAACGGATGGTGAAAAATTAATTCCGAACTTTATTTGTTATTGGCTATATATTGCTGCATATTTGCTGGTCCATACTACTCTGATACATTTTTATTGTGTATACAGGGTGGAACCGGATAAGTGACGAAAAATTTTTTCTGTTAAACTATATTCAAAATGTAGTACAACGCCGCCTGAACGAGTGTCCTATCTCTATCTATTAGAGAGTTATGATTTTTTCAGGTTTTTTTCGACTAAACCTTATTACGTCATAAAAACACTATTTCTCATCTTGTGCCTCACTTATTTACATTTTTCACCTCATTTTCGGATTCAGCATTAAATTTCCTATAATAATAGATCATTTTCGTAGTTATTTAACTTTAATCAGATTCATTTATTACAATAAGAACGTTAATTTTTTTAGGAATTTAGAATTTTCATGAATTTTCAAAAATTAGCCTCTTCGACAAAATTGGTCTTAGAGGCTGTCAAATTTCTCAAAAACTGCTCCTTTTAATACTCTTTCCAATGGTATAATAATCAGTTTCAATAATAGCTGTTTTCTTTGGTCTATTACTGAGAAAGTGCTGAAAAACACGGTGTTAGCGAAGGAAGCAAAGGGGACTGGATGAAGCGTACTCGCATATCAATATTATTATTTATTAACAAAATCATTTCTTTAAGCATGTAAAATACATAATTACTTAGTAATTATTGATGTATCATGTTCTCAAAATGCCGACCTCGATTCTTGACGCATAACCGAGCGCGTTTTCGCATTGCTCCCACTGTTGTTGAAAATGTTCTTTCAGTTTTTCTGAAGCAGCAATTACCCGTCTTCTCACCTCTTCTTCACTGTTGACCTCAACCTTGTAGACCTCACTCTTAAGAGAACCCCATACGAAGTGGTCCATAGGGTTGAGGTCAGGAGATCTCTGTGGCCACGCGGTAGTTCCACCTCGCCCTATCCACTCAGGAAAACGTTGCGACAACCATCTTCTGACGTTCACCGAATAATAAGGTGGAGCTCCGTCTTGTTGATAAATTAAATTTCTGCTAACGTTGTGAGGAAGATTCAACAACACTGGGAGCAATGCGAAAACGCGCTCGGTTATGCGTCAGGAATCGAGGTCGGCATTTTGAGAACATGATACATCAATAATTACTAAGTAATTATGTATTTTACATGCTTAAAGAAATGATTTTGTTAATAAATAATAGTATTGATATGCGAGTACGCTTCAACCAGTCCCCTTTGCTTCCTTCGCTAACACCGTGTTTTTCAGCACTTTCTCAGTAATAGACCAAAGAAAACAGCTATTATTGAAACTGATTATTATACCATTGGAAAGAGTATTAAAAGGAGCAGTTTTTGAGAAATTTGACAGCCTCTAAGATCAATTTTGTCGAAGAGGCTAATTTTTGAAAATTCATGAAAATTCTAAATTCCTAAAAAAATTAACTTTCTTATTGTAATAAATGAATCTGATTAAAGTTAAATAACTACGAAAATGATCTATTATTATAGGAAATTTAATGCTGTATCCGAAAATGAGGTGAAAAATGTAAATAAGTGAGGCACAAGATGAGAAATAGTGTTTTTATGACGTAATAAGGTTTAGTCGAAAAAAACCTGAAAAAATCATAACTCTCTAATAGATAGAGATAGGACACTCGTTCAGGCGGCGTTGTACTACATTTTGAATGTACGATAGTTTAACAGAAAAAAATTTTCGTATCCGGTTCCACCCTGTATTTGTGTAAATATAATTTTTATACATTTGATACACATTTTTGGCATTACGGTTTTTATACCGTGACTACACAAGTAATTCTTTTTATAAGATAAATTATTATAAATCAGCCTCTACTGTTGGAAACAATCACAGACTTTTTCACGCCGCAGTTTATATTATGAAATGTTCTTAAAACTTGGTACACACACATATACAAGTAGAGAAATAGAAAGAAAGAAAGATACCTTTATTACTCATGTCCCTTAAGAGCAACAAAAATAAATAAAATTTACATAATAAACACAAAAAAACTCACGGTTAAAATAATAAAATATAAAATAAAATCTACACAGCTGTTCACAAAAAATTATTTACAATAAATATAAACTAATAAGAAAAAATTATGAATAACTTTCACAACTAAAATAAATAAATAAACTATTTCCTCCTAAATTCCTGTAATAAGTAGTCATAAAATAAAAATCTGAAATTAAAAATTGTTTTCCTGTTCGTAAGGTCCGTTGGTAAGTCGTTCCTCAGTCTACAGGAAGTGACGAAAAAAGAATTCTGATAGGTAGTAGTCCTGTAAGTTGGTATGTACAGTCTGGTGTGGACAGTCCTTGTAGTCCAGTACACCCTTAGCAGTAAACATGTCAAACAGATATCGTGGAGTCTGCGTCCTAAACAACTGGTTCAGAAAATTGCCCTTAAAATATTTCCTGCGGAACTCAACATTAAGCCACCCTAACTCATGGTAATGTGCTGTTATGTGTTCGTCTTTTCGCACATTTAATATAAAACGGACACATGAGTTTAGTGATCGTTTTAGCTTAGATCGTTTAGAGAGAGAGAGAGAGTGAGTGTGTGTGTGGGCGAGAGGTTAGTTTTGAGAGCATTGGGTAGCATCTAATAGGGCTTTGCATGTGTGTTAGAACTAGATCAAATACCTTCCTATTACCTTCCTACTAGTCCTATAGACTTCTTTGAACCTTTCGATTCCTTTTTTAATTAAAGTAATGACAGATATTACAAGTTTAAACTGTATTTCACTCTAGAAAATGTTTCGGACCTTTTCATTTGCGCTCTCCCTGTGTTGTTATTATTTTATTTGTTTTATCTAATAGTTAAATTTTAATCTAAAAGGTTGTAAATTGTAGAATAAATGTGCTTAAATTGCTATGTTGAAAAATTTTATAAACAAAAATCTGTTTTTACATTTAATAATGTATTTCTTGTTGTATGCTTTTAGGAGTACAAAGTATCAATATCTGTACCTTCTCTGCAGAATACTCTAACACAGGCACAGACTGAAGTAGAATTGTTGTTATGTAAAGTAGATGATTTTGTAAGTTATTCTAAATATAATATTCCACATTCTGTACGTAAATTAAAGTATATAGCTGTAAAAGTTTCATTATGTTGTTTGTAGACAAATTATAATGATATGTATGATATGAATCGGTCAAAATTGGAGCAAGAGATCCATGAATTACAAAAAGATATGTTTACGGTTGTTTCCGATATAATGGATGCTATTAAGGTAATTATACCAATTTTTAAATTCTTTATAAAGGACTATATTCAGCTGATTAAATTACTACTAATTTGTGTAATTTTGTCATCGTAGGCATCTCAAGATTACGATAATAATCTCCTCAATTCATATCGCACAAAAATTCAGAGCTATAGAGAAAAGGTTGGTTGGGTTTAAATTTAATTTTTAAATATAAATGTCCGTGATTTTTTTTTTTTTTCACAGCTTTACTTCTGATTTCAAGAGCAATTATTGCAGCGTAGGTTTTTGCTACTAATAAGTAAATAACAAATTACAATAATTATAAATTTGAATAATTTTTTAAAAATTATGGTTGAAGTATTTGCTAGTACTTTATTGACAGACAATCCTTGCAATTCCACATTTTTCACAAGGCATTTAACAAACAGTAGCAGCTATGCACAACTTCCGATCCAGTTTTTTAATTGCTTTTTTACTTACGCAGAACCATTTAGCATTGGCTATTGAAGAATCAGAGTTTCACTTATACTTAACATGTGCTCTTAATTTCAGGTAGAGCAGCTAGAAAAACACCTCACGAATAGTATCGACCAAAATGAAATCGTAAGACTTTATAATTTATTTTTTATTTTTTGAGAGAGTAGTTTTATATTAATTTACATTGCATCTAAATTATTTATTGAAGATCACTTATAAAGAATTATTTATTAATGCATTTTGTTCCAGATAGGCATTCATTATTACATGTATGTGCACTATTTGGCTCAAATTGTACTTTTTTGTTTCCAATATTTTTATTTGTTTTCTAAGCAAAATGTACAATTTTTTTTTGTTTAATTTACTTATTGCAGGAAGAAAAGGACGAAGAAGAGGATTTAGTATGTAAACTGACTGAGAAAATAGAAAAATATCAAATTGAAGTGGACAAACTTAAAAATTCAATCAATATTGTGGTAATTAAACTATAATTTTCTGTAAACTAAGTAAAAAATATAAGCTTGGGTAAAAAAACTTACATACTTCGGGTAATGCCGTCTGTAATTCATATATTCTTGGTTATTGCTGCTTATACAATTATAGCCTTTGTAAATCGCCCAAAAAGAAACAGCCTATATCAGACTCTAAATTTCGTATTTTGCTACTTTACCATCTGTTAATAATTTTTTTAAACAATTTCTCTTACTACCAATTTTGCATGTAACAAATACAAATGAAAAAGTTACTCAACTAAAATAGTGGTAGAAATATAGAAGTCATTACTCTGTAGTCAAGATATTCATCTCCTCGCCCCAAGAATTCTAATCACAGATTTCTACCAGAATCCGATAGACTCAAAAAGAAAATGGAACTGAACCTGATCCCTCATTTAGGGAGTTCAGGCCAGATTTTCTCGTGGAACTTCGCGTTGGGATCCAGCATTAGCTAACCAATTAGCTAAACCCCTTCTTTTTATTATTATTATTATTATTATTTTTATATTTCAGAAAAAGGACAAAGAAACAGTAGAAATGGAAAATCAAAAAGTAATGGATGAGCTGCAAGCCAAGGTATTTATATTATTAGCTTTAAATCTTACTTAATTTTAGCTATCTAATTTAAACTTACTGGTTTTAAACTAGAGCAAACAGAAAACTATGTAATTAATTATTTACAGATCAAGAACAGATAGCTATTGTAAACTACACATAAGGGGCGTAGTACCGTATAGCGGGTCCTGTGAATCTACTTATACTTCTTTTTCTTATATTTATTATGTAGTATCTTTCTTGAAAAGTAAAAGAAGTTTTTTAGGAAAAGGGAAAAAATTTAGAAACTATATGTATAAATAAGATTACATATTCCTTGATATCCTTTAAGTCAAAGACAAATGTGTGCATCTAGTCTTACGTTTTGAGAAAAGATTGTATCACATATTTGAATTTTATTTCCAACAATTGTCTGTTTATGTTAATATTACTTCATTTCGAGTAAAAATATATTAACTTTTAAATTACATTAGTTTTTTAACTTTACTTAATTTATTTTCTGTTACACTTTGCTGTTAAATTTGCTAGTACTACAATTATCCGATTGTAAGAAATACGAGTATACCTTTAAGCCGAAAGAAACTGGTTGATTTATAAATAATTTTTTTAATTGTTTAATAAATGTTTATCACTTTTTTTCTGTTTATTTAAATTTCTTTACCTGTCCTACTAAATTTTGTTTGTAATATATAGTTATTTTGATTGGTTAACTTGGTAAATTAAAAACTAACTTCAATTTGTACTTCAATAACATAAAAATTTGTTGCCGTTTTTTATTGGAAAGTTTTGTATTTAAATCCAGAACAGTGATTCTTAGTGACTATTTTTTATTTTAAGAACCAAATTGCCTTTCATTTAACTGGTGTCAATGATGGTAGCAATTAAACCATGGCAATTTTGATTAAAAGCATGAGATCTTTAAGCAGCTATAACGTAAACTTAAATTTTATTAAACGCAATAAACACTGTCGCGAATTGCGTTAAAATATTTAATTTACAAATTGTTTTTCCGAGCAATATTTTCTACATGCGGAAAGCTAATGTTATGCTTTTTTTAAAAAATTCAAATTATGAATGTTACAGAGTATTCATTTCTTCGATTTACAAGTTTTCTGATTCTGCCGATGAACTCCAGAAAATTGTGTAGTTTTAGTGACGTCTCCTGTGACTGTGTTACTTAATTTCCTGTATCTGTTTTTACCAAATTTTCTTAATTGAATACAATAAGAAACAAATATGGCTCAATCAATTATTATTTTTTTATTTGTTTAGATATGCACTCTGCAAGCGGCGTTACAAAGTGAATCGCAGCAACAGCATCCGGTAAGTACTAAATCTTGGTTCCTTTCATGGCCGCACAGTAAACAGATTCATTCCAGACATATACATGATGTATGAAGCCAATAAAAAAATTCAGTAGTCATAGAGAATGAGTTTGTAGTTAGCTAGCTCAATTTATTTTTATATTTTTGTAGTCATTGAGGAAGTCAGTGGGCTTGTTTAGTTGACTAGAAAAACTTAATAAGGTAGTTTGTATTAAATGCAATAAATAAGTTTCGATTAAATTTTAATCTTACAAGCAAAAAAAATCTATGAAACTTCAATTATTAAAAATTTAGTTTTAGTGTTACGAAAATGAATGTTATCGAGCAATGTTTATCCTAACATTTATTTGATATAAAATATTATTTACTAAAACATTGTTCAGTTTGACAAAACTGAATTGTACATATAATTTTTTTTCAATGTATGTTACTAATTTAAATTGTTTGACTCGCTAATGTTTCTGTTTTTGTTGTAATGTATTTGTACGATCGAAAGCCTGTTCCCGTATTATATAACATTAGTTCTTTTCTAGTTGGGCCGGATCCTTATTGCCCAAAAAAATTAGAATCTTTACTTAATTATTTTGTACATATTTTTTTTTAATGTTTATACTGTATAAATAAATTTGGCTATTTTATTTATTATATTCAAAAAGAAGCTTATTATATACATTCACTATTATTCGTGAATTGTTTTTTGTCTCAGATTATAAAAAAAACTTTTTATGTTGAATATAGTTGGTCAATAAAAACTTCTTTTTTTTTTTTAATCATCTAATCACTTTTATTCTGCTTTGAATTTTAAGAAACGTACATTTTTTTACTATCATGCTTTATCGGATAACTTGATTAAGTTTTTTCAGCTGAGTTTTCTTGATCAATCTCAATAATAAGCAACATTTGAAGTAGTATTTACTATGTTGGCGGCAAAAAATTATATCATTTCGAATAATATGTAAAATATTACTAATTAATAATAATAATAATTAGATTTTTTATTTATGTTGTAAGTACCATAGAACAGATTTGCCCAAAACAATATTTACAAAAATGCATTCTTATTTGAGTAGTTATTTTCATGTACTTATACTGTGAACATTTTTTTCTAGTTGAAATTTATTACTTCTAATCAAATTTACTAATAACAACAGTTGGAATAGAGTATTAGAATATTCTGTCTTGTGAAATGATACATTAGGGTAAATTTGAAGAAAAAAAAAACCCTAAACTTTGCTCATATTACGCTTTCTATAGACTGCGTTTAGTGTAATAATCTATTTAAGAAATATGTTAACATTTTAATTTATTCTATCATTTTGACAATATTAAATATATTAAATAATAAGTACATATAATATTTAACTAAATACTGATATGATACATCCGAATAAATTTTTAATGACAATATTTATTGTAAATGTGGTTAGGTGCGCATTGCAGTTTTATGCGTCATAACACTCCTGTTTTTTGCATTCCTAACAGGTTTCACCTTTACATTCAATTATTTATACCAAACTGATTTATTAATCAGTGGTTTATTAACCGATTAACAGATGAAGGATGGAAGATTTTAACCATTCTGGATTACGAAAAGCATGAGGGCTAAGAGAAATGTATTTTGTGACTTTCTTTAATCAAAGATATTTTTATATACATATATAGCTAAATGTGATGGAACAGGGCTTCTTAAATTTTTCCTGCTTGTAAACATAAACGGGATCTGATTTGGTCATGGCTTACCTGGGTCTGTATTCTGTACAATTATCTCATATGTTTGCTGGTTAACACGATTTTTCGTTAAACGATGGAGTGGCCAAGGTAGCGCTATCTGTTCAGTTTTAACGGCTGCCCTTGAATCTGGGGCTTTGTGAAGTTCTTTTACTCATATAATCTTTCTTATTCGAAAGAAAGAATCGGCGGTCATTATGACTTATGCTGGATTTTCTTTAAAACACATTCCAGATGGGATACCAGATACTTGAACTCAAAAATAACTGCAGAACTTTATTTCTTTTATAGATAACCTTGTATGCTTTTTGTTTTATCCTAATTAATTTTTAGACTATACACTACCGCACTTTGTCTAAGTACATCTTCAGGCACTGTGTGTTTATTAATGTTGTTAATTATATAGTTTACTGTTTATAGACATTACGAGTTTTTGAGTAAAGAAGGCTGCGGCGATAAGTAGAAGAGTCGGGCGAGAGCCGTCATTGGTGCACGTCAAGATCTTGGTGGTAGTTTAAGGTGGAATGGGGGGAGATCATGCGCCTAGGTTTGACAGCTATGAAAATAGGTTAAATGGTAGCAGAATCCTCCACTACAGGGATCTCTCGCGATGTGCGCTCTTGCACTGAAATATTATAATTAAACTTTAAAGCTCTATTTGAGTTTTGTTATCATTTAATCTAATGGAATTAGAGAAGTGGTACAAGTGACAGTGCTCTTTTAATAGTTGCCAGTTGAGATGTTTTACTGTTTAGGGGTTCCATTATGCATCTGTGTGCATAATGGAGGTGGGTGTAATGAAGCATGGATTAGTTCGAATCCCGCTTGTAGCTACTTTCTGTTTGTTAGACAAAATATTGATAGAATAGTATGTGCTGTACACCTAATTGATAGTTGGACGTTAAGCCCCGCCTGAAAAAATAGGCAATTTTTTTTCTTTTATTTCTTTAACAGGATCCCGTTCTAGAAAGCCCTGTTCTGTAACAATAAACCCCGCCCCTCATTTCCGGAAGTATACAATTCTTTCTACATAGTCTCGATTGTCTCAAGTAGATTCTTCACGAATTATTATTCTGAAACCATCTTTGGTTTAACGACTAAGACGTGGAGTACATTATATATAAGACGTAATCAACATTTTGTTAAATACCACATGTTATCCTTGAAATGAAAATGTGGATTTAATTCACAGTTGGAATTTATATATTTATGTTAATAAGTTATATTAATATAGTGCCTTAAATATTGCTAATAAATAATTCTTTCTATGAAAATTGTTTCTTTTTCAAACCTTTAATGTGGAGTAAAGGTAATAGATATATGTATTGTAGGATCTCTCAATTTTCAATAACAAATACGTACAGTCTATTTTATAAAAATAAAGTATTCAGATTTTGCTAAAACACAGCACAGAGATTTAGTTTTAATTCAAAACAAAAAAAGTCAACCACAACATCGAGGAGGATATTGGCACCCGAAGCTTTTTTTCAGTTCACCGCCTGCCTCCGAGCAGTATTCTCTCTTTTTGCAAACATTTTACAGCTGACTGTCCGGTCATGTCCAGTGTTGTTTCTTTCGAGAGAACACTGTCCAGTGGCTGGTACTGCACTGAAAAAAGCTTCGAGAGCTCATGTCCTCAAGAAAAAGCTCTTATGTGTGTTGACGCGCCTTAAATAAAATATAAAAAAATTACTAGTGGGTTAGAAGATTGATATCGCAACAGAAGACGAGTAAAAGCCCACAATAACTTCTTAAAGGTGCAAGATTTTCCATTTTGAGTTTTCATCGATGAAACTGTTTGAGGTCCTCTGAGTCCGAAAGATTAGTTTTTCAAATTGGTCTTCGCGCGTGCGCGTGTGTGTGTGTGGTCGGTATACGGTATAAGACGTAATCAACATTTTGTTAAATACCACATGTTATTCTTGAAATGAAAATGTGGATTTAATTCACAGTTGGAATTTATATATTTATGTTAATAAGTTATATTAATATAGTGCCTTAACTAGAAACTCTCGTGAAAAACTAGAAAATCTCGTGAATTTCTATTTTGATATTTCATGCCCCCGGAAGTAAGCAGCTTTTAGAAAAATCAGCAACCGGAAATACTATGTTACTGATAGGTTGTTCATTAAATGCATTTCTTGAAAATTCGTATCTCAATGCAAGCAAGTAGAGCAACAGCTTTTATTTGAAACGTTTTCCTTGAAAATGCTTCTTAAAGCAATAATGGTGGAAATATTCGGTAAAGCTTTTTGCTAGAGGGTCATTTAAGTGTAATGTATGATCTTAGACATTATCTGTAATATAAATAATAAATATATTTATACTAATATAAATATATTTATATTAGGATAAACTAATATAAATTCAATACTTACATAGAATTTCGAATTTAAAAAAAAATCGGTTGTTTGCCACTTTATTGCATGAATTTTGTAAATTGCGGTCAGAGAATATCGTGTGAGTGTTCGTAGCAGATTGATTAATTTCTCTTACTTATACTTGCCTTTAAATTTTCGATGTATAGATATTTTAATTGCTAAATTAAATCACCTTTAATTGCACGTTAAAAACGGAAGTTAAAATGGTATCTGAGAGGAGGTATACTTTCTCTTGGGAGAATGGGATGTTATAGCTTTTTAGAGAATGATCATCCTAATCTGCCGGCACTCCTCTTTTTCTTGTAGTTTCCCCAGATAGCCTGGGTGGTCATTGGGTGTTCGGATATGTTCTCAATGTTGATTATTGGTGAAGGAGTCTGATTCCAGAGATTTTCTTGGAAAGCCTGGGCAGTTACTAGTCTTGGAGGATTGTATACTCTTCTTAGAACACTTCCAACCTTTAATTTTGTGGCCAATTTTGGAAATCTGGGGAGCGCTTTCGGGGAAGGATGTTTGGATTTCAGGGAAGCCTGTTTAACATGTTCTCTTCTATTCTTAGAATTTTTCTGGAGAATTTGGTTCCATTTTCATCTAGGGGAGCTTTTCGTAGAACATCTACGAAGCGTTGGGACGTTGCGAGGTAGAGAACCTCGAGCTGTACGAAGAGCCTAGTTGTAGCCAAGTCTTAGAATCGAATTTACCCTACTCAAAATCCTCTTAGGAGCTTGGTTCAGAATTTTTGGAGGAGTTGTCTCACCGAGAGTGCTGCAGGGTCTTACTTGACACTAGTAGGACACAATAGATCTATTAAAAAGTCGCATTGCCGAATACCCCACCACCATCCCCCCCCCCAAACCCTAAACTACTACTTTACCTCTGTGGTGAGGGAGAACATTGAATGTGTGGGAAAAATGTGCAACATTATGGATAGGAAGTAAAACTAATCATTGATAGTTCCTAGCAATACAGGAAACTGACGTGAACCAGAAATATTTATATTTTTACTGAAAAATGATTCTAGAATAACTTCTACACTTAAAAGAGACAGACAGAATTAGAGATCTTTTCAGGTGATTGTGCCTTCCGATGTTTTGTCATCGACCAGTTTTCACGAAATGCACTCGTGTTATGTGACTGCTAAACAAACTTTTATTTTACGACAGGCGAAAAAATCAAACAAGCCATTACGGAGAACCCTTAGTCCAACACATTGATAGGGTTCAAAAAGTATGGTTAAACTGCAGTGCAGAAAACCGCTAGATAGAGTCATAGAAATTCTTGATGTTTAGATTTCTAGAGATGTTCAGCTGTTCGCCATCATCGATCTAACATCCAAACTTCTGTGTATCTTAAGTTTATTATATCTTATAGGTATATTAAGCATTCTTATTCCAGTAAGAAACCATCATATACTCCTAGTTTATTTTTTCAATTGTTCTCAGGAAGCCCAAGCGGTCATTTCCAAATTAGGAGCAATAATTAAACATCAAGAAGAAAAGGTATAAATTATATTATTATTTTTGACTTATTTATTTATTTGTCAAAATGCAATGACCCAATTTTATCTAGTGTTTCAAGAAGTTATATTAACGCAGTTTTAGAAATTGTATATTTTTAACATTGGACACTTCTTCATCTTTTTTTCTTTAGAGTTCAAAATTTGCAAATCATTAATATTCTATATTATATTCTGTGATGTAGGAGTTATGTAGTAATTATTATAATTTTGATCATTCTGGAAATAATTATCATATATCTTTTTTGTTTTTGAATAAATTATCTTTTGGTAATATTTCTGTTTTGAAACATTTTGTCTTGGAAATTGACTTTAGGAGCTTTCTAGTAGGGAAGTGCTTCCATTCTTTTCTCTTTTTTCTACTTGCTAATGTTTCTTAATTAATAGTTGTTTTATATGGTAGCAATTTAGTCGAGAATTGCAACAAAGACTTTTTAATTTGAATTCATTGGATCTGTGGTTTTTTAAAGCACTGCCGGCTACCGGACAGTATTCTCGTTAAGCAAACTTTGCGCTCACCGAAGAATGAGCTTAGAGTTTAAAGAGAAAAACCAAGAACAGCTAGCTGGATAGAAATAAGGATGGTCTCCTCGTGGAACCATTTTGCAAATCCTCCCTTTCTAAGAATTGATTTAAAGTTAGGTTTTTGAAACCTTTACTGAAAAAGAAGAAGTAATTTTAGTGGTATTGAAATTTGGGTATCTCTATAAGTTACACTCTACACTCCTGATTCAGTGTTGTTATCCTCTGATAATTTCCCAAGTTTTCCTCTCAATTAGTTAATTATCTACCAGAACTTTAAGAATTAGGATGGAGAGTATCTTGTTGACGTTTTAGCCCTAATTTCGGTTAAACTAGTTGAATTTGTGTTCATGATGGGAATATTTTAGTATACAATAAAAAATACTTTAGGCACAAATTATTTAACTGATTGAAACGTACAAAGTGAAATTACATATTTCATACTCAGTGTTAAGCCATTAACAAGACAGCCTGGTCTCTAAATAAAATGTGATATTTTTAGATTGTAAGGATGTATGCTTATATCAATCAGCAAAAAGAAGAATATTTGAAAATGCTTAATCAAGAGAGCGATCAAAGGGAAGTAAACAAGGTAGAAATTCAAATTGAAATTTCCGGCTTATAAATGCTTTTTTGAACGAAAAAAATACATAACATTACATTGTTATTGATTCAAATTTAAAAATCCTTTATATTCAAACTGATTTTTAACAGGAAGTAAATATTTTGAATGAAAAGTTAAAACAAAATCAAATAGAAATTCATCGTCTTAAATCTCAGGTAATTTTTTTTTCTTTCATATTAGGACTTTCAATAAACACAAAACACTTTCTATTGTGCATGAACAAGAAAAGTTCAAAGTGCAATGGTGTTTTGCGAATTCTGAATTCTCATTAATAATACAGCAATTAAAATATCAAATTCCCTATATAATAAACAAATTTAATCTCCTACCCCTTTTTAATAGAATATTTATTTTCATTAAATAAGAGTCAATTGAAGAGAAACCTAAATGAATGAATCCTTTACAATTTTATTTTTAATTTATTTGTTACAAGCTTTTACTAGTAGTAACTCTCAAGAACATTATACTATTAGTCACTCTCTTCGCTACAGAGATCATGAGGTCAATGTCTTTTAAGACATCTTGTTAGTTAATCAAGAAGAGTTCTGAAAGAATGTTTTAGAGCTTGAAGATTTGTGAGCGATTGCAGATTGAAATGAATTTTTTTGTATCGTGTTTTGGCGACTTGTGTGATAAAATGAATGTTAAGATCAGTATTTATGTAACATATGTATCAGTTTGATCGGTTAGAGATATAAAATGGAGCGCTTACAATTGTTCAAAGTGTTTTAAATTGTAGAGATTGACTTCTTTGGAGATTAGTACGTTTGGGTGAACCAAACAGCTCTATTCCATACTCCCAGATAGGTTTTAAAATAGAAGTGTAAATTGGTCTTTTATTTTTAGAGACGGTTTTGGTCTATCGTCTAAAGAGTCTTTTAATTTGTCGTTAGCGTCGGTTTAGTTCTGTTCTTTTAAGTCTAGCGCGGGGATTTCAAGAAAGTCTTTGGTCTAATTAAAGCCCAAGGTAGTGGGCAACGTTTATTCCTGGTAGAGGTATTAAGTTATAGAAGACTGGAGGAAGACTAATGCGACGAAGAATGATGGTGATATGTTGAGAATTAGATTCATTAAACTTAATAGCCAATTTCTTGAACCACTTTTCTAGTAAGGAGAGGTGTGATAGTAGATTTATGTGAGCTCTTACAGGATCATGATTAGTGGGTATCGTCTTCGTATGTGAGAAGACACAAGAATTAAAATTACTATTTCTTTAAATAGTGGAAAGTGAAAAAATTAAATGGACTGCAATATTCAAATTAAATTAGTGACTATTCCTTATGTATGTCTACATATATTCCTTAATATTTAGCCACTATTCTCTCAAGTAGACACTAGTATTATCGTTTATTCGCTGGAATTGTGTGAGGTGTTTATACGTACAGTTGCACAATAATATAATAAAAATGAATATTAAAATAAAATTGAATAAATAAAAGAAATCAATATTGATATCGACCAAATTACAAAATAATAAAAAAAAACAAACATTAAACCAAAATGGAGTGATTTAGATGAAATATATATATTTATTCTAGTAGCAGAAGAAACCAGAGGATTTGCTAGATTTTAGAGTCATAATAGCGATATTTATTTATTTTTTTTTGTAGGTATTTACGTTGCAAAGTATTAAAGAACAATTGGAGTATTCTGCTGGAGTAAATCCCTCGGAAGAGATCAAAGAATTAAGAGTAAGCTTGGATTTTATTTTATTGCTGATGTCAAACTAGCTGCTAGTTATATTATGTAGATACGTATATACTCGTATACAGTACACTTTAAGGTGTAATATGAAAATTATTATTTTCTGACATAAATAATATAAGGTAATCCCAATTATAAACAAAGAATACGGCGCTAATGCTTAGGCATTATGATATCTAGGTATATATATATAGGTATATATATATGTATATATATTAAAATATTTGGCAGCATTTTTATGTTGACTTTCAGTTGATTAAAATGGAAAATATTCAAATCAAAAAAGAATTGGAACAAGCACTTGGTTTAACTTTTTCCCAACGCACAAATATTGAAGAACTTCAAGACAAACTGATAGAAGTTCAAGATGAGGTGAAGTTATTTACAAGATATTTTATCAATTTAAAAAAATTATCTATATATATTTAAAATTATATGAACGAAATTGTACATTGCAGGCATATACCTTACGCGCAAGGGCTTTGAAACAAAAGGAACAATTTACTTATTTAATCGAGGAGTGCAAAAAATTCAAATCTGATAAGGTTAGATGGTTAAATTGTTTAAATCTGAATTTAAATTTGGACGTTGCATCTTTCTGATTTATCGGTAAAAACTTCCTAAAATGGATTTTATTAGAAGTTATCATTTATATGCAGTTTAACCAATCAGTTTTGCCTTTTTTATTTCATTATTTTTTTAATCTAGAGTTTTTTGATCACAAATTAATTTTTAATTGCTAATTTTTTATTAATTGTAAATTGTATTCTTTTTTCAATTAGCAAGGCTGAAAATGATAAATAAATCAATTTCCAATGTGAATTTGACTTTGAACAAAATGGTGTTTACAGAGGGAGTAATTAAATGTAAACTTGCTGTTTATTTTTTAATTTATTATTTATTTGCGCCAAGGAATAAATCAATGAACTTTTTAGTAATTAAATTCAGGTGTTTATCCATAGTTCTTCGTCAAAAGGCTAATTTTGTTTCGCGTCTTATCTCTGTAAAGCTCACCATTCTTATCTACACCAACAAATTCCCTAATTTTTATTCTTTATATTTCGTCTCGATTCTCTCTTGATTAGTCAACTTTATTTTCTTTTTATAGTATTCACATTATAATTTTAATTTTATATATTTGTTGTAAAACTAATATTTTCTTATAACCACATTTTATTTTATCAACGCTTGCAATTCTCTATTCCTATATTCCAGTACTATTTACTCTTTGACCTTCAAAACCAGAACTCCCTTTGCAGTTCGACCATCTTTTCTTCAATGGTCATTTTCCTCAGCATAATTTTTTTTAGGTTCCCAAAACAAAATTTCCCACCCTCGGCAGCTCCGATATATTTAAATAAGCATTTAATTTTTCTAATTTGTTTTTGAAAGTCAATCTTGCTTTTAACCCAGGGGCGAAAGCCTGCAGATAGTGATCTATCCCCCACTCGGAGTATCATATCCTTTACTTGGCAATTCTAAATGGGTTTAAAGAGAGCTGTAAAGATCATTTAAGACTAGAAATCATCAAGAAGCCTTTCGGAAATCAAACTGCAACTTAGGTAGCAATTAAGAATTTTCATCCGACAGATCTAACAGATTTTTCATTACTGGAATATTTTGATTATTCATTAATGCCCAATTCGATGCCAATGCCCAATTTTCTCTTTCATGAATCACTATTGTCCTTCCCTCCCCTTTTTTCATGTTCATTTTCTCTTTCTGGACAATTTTATGCTAACATTAAGATATGCCACCTGATTCTGTGTCCAATATTAAACATTGATCTCTGCATCAACCATTGATCATTGATCAAAAAACACATTAGATTTTTTTCTTATATTATCTTATTTATTATAAGAATGTTTTCTTAGCTCACATTTAAAAAAATATTTATGAATTACTTTCCTTTATTTATTTTATTGGTGAATCTTTTTAATGGTAAAAATAGAATCCATTTTTACTGAGTAACTACTTTTATTCATTAAAGTAACTCAACAGGAGAAAATTGAAAATGAAAAGGAAGACCTTATTTATGAAATAACAAATTTAAGAGAAGAACTTACCGCAGTTAAAGAAAGTGAATGTAAAATAGCAGCCGAAATGGTTAAGAATAGTCAAAAAAACTGTCAATTAGCTCATGAAAAGGTAAATATTGTTGTTGTTTTTTTTGAAACCATACTATTCTGTCGTAATTATATTTATGAAATATCAAAGTAGTTGATGATTTTGGGTTGATGATCTAACTCAGTGGTGGGCAACGTTTCTTTCAAGTGGGTCATTTTTCAATTTTGTTCACAAAAATTTTTGCTGTTGGGTCACATCACTTCTATTTTAGATTACATATTATCTCAGAGTATAGATATAAAAAAATCACAGATGGGATAATTTAATAATACATCTTAAATAGATAATAAATTTATTACCATCAAAGCCTTATTTATTACTTGAAAGAAATCATACAATTTTAGCAGAAAAGTACTTGTCTGAACGTGTACTCCCTGCACAATAATAGGTGACCCGCGGGTCATAGGTTGCCGACCACTGATCTAATTGTTCAAAAAATAAAATAAAAATTGAATAATTCTGATAATACCTTCAGTATTGTTGCTCACTGCAAATACCTTTAAAAGGCAACTCCATTTAAGTATGGCCTAAGAATTTTTTTTCTAAAATTATTGTGCAAATTTTTACTGAATCTGTTTACGGTAAAGAAGCTTTCGCTCTTTCCCCTTTAGTGGTATTTCATACAGATCTTTAGGTAAAGTCTTTTATGTATTAACTTAATATTTTGTTAAGCAAATCAACCTCCCTACATTTACTTAAGTTTAATATATAATTCTAGGATCACGTAAACCAGACCGGTTTCAGCCGACCCAAAGACCCTCAGTGTGTTGAAAGTTTCGTTTCGTATCCCACATGCTTTCAGTTAATGTTCTTTCAGGAGTCCTTTTTTAAAGACATTGTTTTCGGCGATTTATATAAAAGATATTTATTAAAAGACTGAAGACGTATTAATTGAAACCAATTCTCGGTCCTTATTAAAGCATATTTCTATTTTGCATCATACTCCATTAAAACTATTGCCCTTATTTCGTTTTATGCATCCTCTACAATAAGTTACATTGTCAAAAACAATTATTCCCCCTTACAAAAATTTGAATTAAATGATGTCCTTCAATTTAGGAAAATCTCGAAAAAGCATTACAAGACAAAATAGAATTGAACCAAAAACTTGAAATAATTGTTTCTGAATTAACCAAAGAATGTGGAAAAATGAAGAATGAAGTAAGTACATAATCATATTTCTTAGATACCTAATGTAAGTTTGAAAAATAATGGGGTGAGTAAAGACGCTCTTCTAGTTGACGGTTTTGGTTTAAAATTCAGTATTTAAAGCGAAAATAGCTTCAAAACTGAGTACCAAGTTTGAGTTATAAGCGACTTTTCGTTTTTCAGATTTTCTATTAACCATTCAATAACAATTCATTTATACCGTTCGCTAAAATATAAATTTGGTGTTCAGAAGACAAACAGAAACAATCCGGTGAAAACCCAATATCGAAAATTTGACAAGCACGCATTATTTTTCCACAGAAGTAAAAGAAAGTAAAAAGTGAAAAATCCATTGAATAAAAGGACACATTCGTACTGTAATTTTCATTAAGAGATATTCATCAACCTAAAAATACAATGTTCGAAACAGAAATTATGGAAATACCAGAAAAACTTATGATTTTGTATTTTTCCCTACTTTTTGAACTGCTACATCCAAAAATAACCGATTTGATGTGTATCATATATGCTTGTTATAAAAATACAATGTTAGAAACAGAAAATATGGAAATTTCAGCAAAACTAAGAAAGATTTTGTATTTTTCCTTTTATTCTACACCTCTATTTGCAAGACTAGCCGGCCTATTGTGTATACATTGTATACATTGACCTAGTGCCTTTTTCGAACATTGTATTATTTTATTACAATACATACGAGCTTTACCAAATTCTCAATTGCTGGAAGAAGTTGGGCCGGGCTTATTTAAGAAAGAAGCATTCATCTTGATTGGCATGCACGGTGTACGGATCCGTCGACTCGCTCTCCTCGTTTGCTTCGTTCAAATGATTTTCTACTTGCATTCCATGTGTGTAACTTCCGAATTCAGCAGTGTTTTCGCAAACGCGTCATTTTGTCATAACGTGAAGAAAGCAGTTAACGTTGATGCCGGTGGATTCAGGGCTATTTGTTGCATATTGAAATTTATGAACATTCAATTTGAAAATGCAATCGGAATCATTGAAATGGAAACGTAAAATATGTTATTTAGTATGTCGTGTGATGTTTTTACGTCCAACATGGCGTGTTTTTTTTTAAAAAAAAAAACATGTTTTACACCCCTGGTGTGTCGACATTTATATAATAGGTAAATAAATCGTATTCAAATGCAACGTTGTGTCCAAATTTCAAATCAATGGGTGAAGAACTTTCGAAGATTGAACAAACGGACATTTACATTTTTATTTATATATGTGTATAGATACATTAATTAGTAGTAACTAAGGTTTCTTAATAATTATAATGTTTTTGTAAGGACTATGTGCAGTAGACCTAACGTTACTATACGTACAGCTAGGCGGCTCCCACTCTTCGCGTTCTAACTCAGGACCGTTGATGTTATGAAGAATTGCATAGAACTAAATTTGTAGAGAATTTTAAGCTCAACAACTTTTAATAACTCTAAATTTCATTTAGAGCAAAGAAAACAAGAAATTTTTCAAAAAAAGAAACTATTTTCGTGAACTTTGACCACTGATTTCCGGCGACGCGTACACAAGATTCTATGAGACGTTTGAGCCAACTTATAAAATGCCAAAACAATGATTTAGACAAATAACTTCCATTCCGAGGTTATATTCTAATTTGACTGGGCTATTACTCTTTTTTTTATGTTTCTCCGTTATTAATTACTCTGTTAGAAGTACCAGATCTGAATAAGTATCTTTTCTAACTGAAGAAGTTTCATTTACCAAAAATATATCTAAAAAAAAAAATATTAACCACAACATACTTTCTTCTTTTATTTCAAAACAAATGTGCTGATTTCAGCTTTTCTATTACATTTTTTTTATTTAATATTGTTGACTATGTTTGAGTTTTAAAACTGTATAACAGAGTGAGGTACTTCAGTTTATGAGAAATAAAATAGAAGCACTCAACCAAGAAATCTCTGACAAAAATGCCAAAGTTCGTGGTTTAGAACATCGTCTAAAAAACGTAATGATTTTATTTTATTATTTCATTGAACTTAAAAACAATCTAAGCATCGAAGCCAATGAACTACTTTACATTTAGAAATCATGACTTGATCAAAATTTCAGTTACTGAATCCATATCAAATGGAAGGACAAGAACTCATACAAACGAATGAAAATGATGAAGAAATGGAAATTGTTAACAAGAAATCTATGACACTTGAAGAAAGTATTGACAATTTGGAAGCTGAAAATATTAAATTATGCAATGAGGTATTTTTTTATTATATGTTCTTCCTTGGGGGTAGGCATTTTCGAAAAAGTTTTTACCATGGTCATTACAAATAATTATTATTGTAAAATCCTTTTTTTTAAATCATACTGCAAATATAAATTGAAACATTTATTAATTATTATTCTTTATTATTTAATAATTATATATATTTAAAGAATAATATCTACAATTATTATGATATCAAATAATTATTCTTTATCTGCAGAGAAAACAATTTTTTTAGATCCTTAGTTTAGTGGAGAACGACAAAATGTATATTGATTGGCGCAATGCCTCAGTCACAGTAAAAATAAATTATGATAAAACTTAAAACTGTCGAAAATCTCATTTTTTCAATGAGATAAACCGTTAACGACATAAATTTAAGATAATTTAGATTCTGAGACTATTTTCATTAATAGATACAGCCCGTCTATTCATAGATAATTTTTTTTTACGTCGAACTGATATATAAGAATCACAAAATGACGCTTTATAAACCAATACAATTCAAATTCCAATGTTAAAATTATTTTAATTTAATAGATTCGAACAATAGCTCTCACTAGATCACTAGAAAGTATAAGTATTTATTTTCCTCGTCCACTTTTGGAATCGAATATTGCTTTTAAGCGGTTTTCTCCTCTTTCTTTCAAAATTCTTTTAGAATATCACAACGCTTTTTTCTTTTCCTTTTTTGAATTACATAACTAATTTATTTCATGAACCACAAGCTGTACACTAAAGTGATGACAGGAAAATTATATCTGCCTATATTTGTTTAAAAAAAGGATTGACTACTTGGTCATTTTGCTTAATTATAAAGGTGAAACAGCTTAAAATATACTTATAATTATATAAGTTATAATTATATATTAAAATATCCTTTACCAATGAAGTAATATAAAATAAAAATAAATTCCAACTCTCTTAGTAGTAGTTCTTCAATAAAACTTTCATGAAATTTGCTAATGGTAATATAATTTAACTTTACATGTTTTAGAATATGAGGCTGAAAAATGAAATAAAGTTGTTCTGTAAAGTGAACAATGACAGCGCTTTGTCAAATGTTCCTGTCGAAGGAGATGATGATAACTGCAAAATGGTTCTTCTTAATAAAGTTTCAACATATCGGAAGAAGTTGAAAACATTTATGCAACAAAATTGGTACAGTTACTTATGTATTTATATACTATACTAAATAAAGGCTCCACGATCGCCGAGCAGTTAGATGCGAGGACCACAATTCTATCATTTATTGTGGTATTGGGTTATATTCCTGGACTAGGCCTTAGATTTTATTTAATGGTTAATAGGCATTAATGGCATTCATCGTAAAGTGTTTGCTAGTCGCCTCCGTCCACGACAACTAATTTGGTAGTTGGAAGGAAGGCCTGCTTGTTGGACATATATTTGATTGTTGCTAAATAAATCTTCTCACCCTGTTTTTGTTATGCTCTATTACTTTGCGAATCATATGTTAAATGTCGTCTTAGATACACTCCCGTATACACATAGTAATATTACATAAAGCAGAAGTAGTGTCATTCATAATTAATTCAAAGGACTAAAATTTGTTCACTTGTAATATTTCTTAAAACTATTTAACAGGCGGCTTATAGAAACGGTGAACAAGTTGCAACATATAAATAACTTACTGGCCTCCAATAAAGAAACTATTAAATTAAGAAGACATTAAAATATAAATTAAAAAAAAATTGAAGCTTTCTACGTAAGTAACATAACATTATTTTATTATTATATACTCAGCACTTATTCTATTTTTGGTTTCTACTTTCTTTTTTACTTGACCGGATAAAAATTTGATTGAATAATTTGTTTTTCGCTTGAGAAGGCAATATTTTCAATTATATAAAAAGAAATGTTGAACAATTCTCATTAGGTTTGATTTTCCATTCGTGTTCATGGGAATTGCAGGTCGTTATTTTTTAGGATATAACCAAAATCCACTTATTGGTCTCAGTTTCTTAGCTACCTAATCTTCAACCAACGTAACGATCTCACAGATCATCTTCAGTGCTTAAATTTTTCCTTAGTATTGTTGATACATCGTCATTATTAGTATTATCGAAGCTCTGCCATTTGACGTCGGGCTTCTTAGTATAATTTAGATTTTCACCCAAAGATTCTGTAGTAATATTCAACGTTTGGTCCTCCGAATAAAGACATAAGTATATCAAGGTGGTCTAATGTCAAAGTCACGCTTTCACAAGGGCGCAGGATAGATCCGCCCCTTCCTTCATATGGTATAGGTGTCCATTAAATAATTATGCCTAGGGAGGAGGCAGAAGCATGCAACCTAATCCTCCATAAGTAGGTCAGGAGGAATTTGCCGTCTGGATCAACCAGTGACTAACAGCGCTTTCCTTTCAGCTTTCGCGAAGGACAAATCTTTCACCTCTATGCAGAGGCAAACAGCGGTAATTCTTTTTTCAATTGCAAGTGCCCTGTAATCAATGTAACGCTGTTTCCATCTTGTCTATTAGATCGAACAATTCTGCGCGAACTTGCTAGCCATTTCCATCAGCCCCACATTAGAGTTCACAAAAAATGCTGAATCGGCTATTAGATCTCCTTCACAGCGTTGATGTATATGATATTGTACCATCTATTGACGTAACTGCTTTATTTTGGCCCCTTTCAAGTGTTGCCAACGCATTGGATGAAGCTGTAAAAATAACGCCATTCTCGATAGCTGGAATGACATAGCTTTTATATGCGCGATGGATTTAGCCTAGAAATGTTATGACTATGATTGCCATTTTTTAATCATTGATTTAATCTGAGTAAACAGGGTGTTCCAAAATTCGGAAAATGTTTATAAATTGGAACTTATATATTTCCTCGTTTTATTAAGGAAACAGTTGGATATTCATGATCGTAACCAAGATATGCGATGAAATTACAACCTGAGAAGAAGCTATTGTTCTAGAACAAGAGTTCTTATATATTTTGAGATCTATAATAAAGGCTGTAATATTTTTTGGCCTTTTCTTGACTGTAAATATTGGTATTCTATAATAACAGAAATTTTCTTACGACATTGGTGTAAAGAATTTTGTTTAATTTTCTGCAAGAAAACGATGACTACTGTACCAGGTTTTTTTTTACTTCATTAGTACAAAAGTGTTGTTAAAATATACCTGTCTCATTCAAGATTCTTCTATAATTTAGTCCTTCAAAAAATTTTGAAAAAGAAGTTAAAAAATAAAAAAATTAAGTGCTGGTAAAAACTCCCTAAAAAAGTGTTCTTAAATTATACCTGCTTCATACATAGACTCTAACAAAGTAGATTCAATATTTAACTTCAATTCATTACTATTATTACTGGTGAGTTAGATTATTACAATTTTTCAAAGATAAAATAAAGTTATTTGGTATTTATGATCTCTGAAAATACGATACATTGTAATGCAGCTATAATGAGTATCCTTGTATTAATAATTCAAAAAAGCATCTCTTATGCCCTAAAATACTCCAATTTTACTAATATTTAGAAAAATTGTATTGGTGCATACTTTACAATTAAATTTTAATTTCATTCGTAAAATATTTTTACTACTGTATTAAACACAAAATCGAATATAGTATATATATATTTGTTTTGCATGACAGAAGCAATTAGGGCTTGATGTTAAATCTCTTTATCCCATGAGCGAAAAGTGAGTCAAGAGAGCCTGTTCAGAACCACCAGAGAGGACATTGGAATGATTTGTTCCTGAAACCAGCTCCTTCCCTTTCAGCTTAACCGCAAAATATTTTCTTGCATCTAAAAATGTTTACGATAGAAGGCAAGTTAAGTGAGACAGATTCTAGTAAACAAGTTCGATTCAGTGTTAGATTCTGGTGAGAAACTTGGATATGTTGAAAGTTGCAGTTTTTTAACCATTTAATTTGCGAGATCTATTCCTAGTCTAACAGTTAACTCCGAATCGACAATTATGGTAAGAATTATCATCAGAAAACAACTTTATTCAATTAATTTAATAATTAGTTGTTCATAAATCTCATTCTGCTTCAACAATAATTATATAAATATATAGAATACCCATAATATTAGTTAACCAATGAATATGCTTTAAAAAAGTGTATTAATTTAATTCTATTTTTCACGTTCTTCCATATAATTCGTTTGGTCTAAGAAAACTAAACATTTATAAATAAATAAATAAAAATAATAATACTAAAAATGATAAAAGAAAGTCGTGTGAGTCCTTCAACCCAGATTTTTTTATACTGAGTTACATTTGCCTACAATTCATAAATTCTAACAGGAAACCTTTCACAGGAATTTGTGCCTACACCTATTCCAAGCATTAAGCAGTCTTAATATTATTTATATCAATAAATTTCCTAACAAGTGTAATCTTCAGAAATTTTTATTTGCTGTTAGAATTTACTCCTTAAGTAAGAGAATAGTGCAAATTGTATTTGCAGTTGGAATGTGGAAAAAAATTGAGGATTTTGCAAGGTCTGGCCGATGCACCAGATTTAAAAGAAATGTTTACCAACTCAGAAAAATTCTTTCTCGAACAATTAATATAACACAATATTTTTAAAACAAGTTTAATGAAAAATTTACAACTGCAAAAACTTGCATCTAGTAAATGTGATGAGTGATAAATTAGGCACAATATTGGAGCTGCTGTCCATTGACAACCCTACAACAATATTTACAAGTAGTGAGAAATAGAAGTAAGGTATTAAGAAGTAGAGTTGAGAGAGATGAAAGTAATTCGCAGAAAAATGGCCCTTTAAGTTTAACTGTATAAGTAGAGGAGGGATATTTTACATAATTACATATTCACAAAAAAATATAAATCACTTTTTTCCTGTCAATAAATCTCTTAACCACCAACTGAAATTTTGAAATCATTCAAAATGTAAATAATTCACTAATGTTTGACAAATAACTTCTAATAAAAATTGGATTCAAACATTTATCATTCATAACTTCATCTCAAATATTTATCATTCATAACTTCATCTCAAATATTTATTTTCATAATATTTTCTTTTAAAAATATAAATGTAATTTGTTTTATCAAATCTTTATTCACATATAGTTTCCACATAATGGTAGTATTCAGCAAAAACAAACAAGTAAAATATTCTAATTATTATTATTTTTTCAAAAAGCTACTTCTCATTTATTTGTTTCAATTGTTTGTAAACCGCGATTATTATGTTTTTGAGCGCTAATGCCTTTTCTTCAAGTACAGGTCCAATTCCTGCAGGAGGTATGTGGACGAAGAGAGTTTTATTTGGGTTTTGGCACAATGAAACGTAGTACGTATACTCGCATAAGTAGCTGAAACATACATACATTCATAAGAAGTTGTGGAAGAATAGAACTGTGTCACTTATCAGATATGTGAAAAATTTAATTTATAATTTCAATATTTTATTTCCAAATTGAAATTTGGTGCACCTAACTTAAAGAATTGCAACTTGCCTGCATCTACTTACTATAATTGCTAAAAATCTTGGTACGTGTTTCAATAATTTTGAATATGTGAGCCAGCGTACGCAACAGAGTATTTAGCTGATGATAGTATATTTACAGGGTGACCAGAGTTATATGCTCCACCCACTTTTTTTTTAAACGGTGGGAAATTTCGAAAAAATAAAAAACACGTATTTAATCATTTTTAGTCTAGTTTATTTTCAGTGATTGACCCATTTTTTAAATCTCTGTATCTCGAGATACAGCATCCAACTTTTGTTTTTCAAATAGAACGTTATATTTTTTGTTGCATATTTTTATAGTATTTGAGCTCCTAAAAAAAACAAAAAAAAATTTTTGAAATCGGTTAGGTTTTTCAAAAGTTATGGTAATTTAAAATATGAAAAACAAATTTCAGTTGACTGTCAAAATTACGTTATTTTTTTCAAAGAATCTGGTCAAACGGGGCCCAATCAACGTGTAGGCAAACCAAAACTCTGGACTCCCACGCTTTGCTTGTAGCAGCAATTATGGTGGCGAAGTCAAGATCTAGACAGGCTAGAGTTATTCGACGTTCAGATTGTTTTTTCTACAAACGTTTGGTGTGGAGTTATAGGAAATCAACTAATCGGCCCATACTTTTACAGAGAGAACTTAAATGGTGAAAGGTATCCAACTTTTTTTTAAGAGACATTTTGCCAGTTCTGCTTGAAGATGTTCATCTACAACGTCGGCTAGATATGTATTTTCAACAAGATGGTTGCCCGGCACATAATGCGAGAGTGGTTCGAGGTTACCTGGACAGACATTTCCATGAAAAGTGCTTAGGGACTCATTGTCCCATCCAATGGCCACCTCGATCATCGGACTTAACCCAAATGGACTATTTTTTGTGGGGATACCTAAAAAAATAAAGTATAAAGTATCCTTAATCCCGTGGCTTCAGTCGATGATCTGAAACGTCGAATAACTAGCCTGCCTAGATCTTGACTTCGCCACCGTAAGTGCTGCTACAAGCAAAGCGTGGAAGTCCAGAGTTTTGGCTTGCCTATCCGTTGGTTGTGCCCAGTTTGAATAGATTCTTTAAAAAAAAATAACGTAATTTTGACAATAAACTGAATTTTTTTTTCATATTTTAAATTACCATAACTTTTGAAAAACCTAACCGATTTCAAAAACTGTTTTTTATCTTTTTTTAGGAGCTCAATTACTATAAAAATATGCAACCAAAAATATAACGTTCCATTTGAAAAACAAAAGTTGGATGCTGTATCTCGAGATACAGGGGTTTAAAGAAATGGGTCAGTCACTGAAAATAAACTAGTCTAAAAACGATTAAATACGTGTTTTTTATTTTTTCGAAATTTCCCGCCGTTTAAAAAAAAAGTGGGTGGAGCATATAACTCTGGTCACCCTGTATAGGGGTCCAGATTACGAGTGTGTCAGTTGTGTTGTGAGTCGTTTGGTCATTGAGTTAACTGCTGTAATAGTTAACAGGGCAGTGTAATCAGAAGTAGTCTAAGGAGACTTAGATGTCCAAAATCCATTCTTGGAAATAGTTGAATATATAATCAGTCAAAGGCTATCAGTCAGTAATGCTATTTAACGTATGTGATTAATGCTGTACTATTTTCAAGGAAGTCCGAGCAGTACAAGTTAAGAAAAATGTGACTCACAGTGGCCCCCTGAGGCATTCGCACAAGACTTCAGAAATTTTTGGTATTATTGAGTCATACTCGCAGAAACCATTGAATAAATTAAATAATATAGGCAGGTGCCTAATCTTACTAAATTTGTAAAGCAGTCTTATGTACCAAACCGTGTCAAATGCTGCAGTTATAATTAGAAAAGTTCGGATTTTTTTTTATATTCAGTTCGAAACATTCTCTAAAAGTATTTTTCAATTCGCTGAGCAGTGATGAACAACCCCGTCAGGTGCTAGGCAGTGCAGTGTAAAAGGCTATGTTGTCCAGTTAACTCACATGTCGATGCGTCTTGAATATATAAAAAAAATAATTCAATGAAATTTCGTTTATATATATAGGCAAGGACGGGGGACGGAACCACTTATTACTAGTAGTATACTCGCATACTAACTACTAGTATGTAATATAGTAGTAAATATGTGCTTCCGACCCCATCCACACCTAATCAGTAGCTGACGTTAAACTCAGCCAGAAAAAATTGACTATTAACACATACATACTAATTTTTTTATATATTTATATAAGCGAAATTATATTCATATACAGGGTGATCCATCTAAAACGCACCAATCGCTAATGACTTTTTAAGAAAGCGGAATTTCGAAAAAACCCACGAAGTAAACTATATTTTTGTTTTGGTTTAGTTTTCAAATTTTCTACCTCCGATGCTGTATCTTCATTTTTGGCGGAGTTACGGCTAAAAACCCGATTGGGGTTCCATAAGGACCACTGGTTTTGATAATGATTATGAAAACTACATAAAAAACTGTGAAAAATGACTTTAACCCCGTTTCAATATCCTTAATATTAGTTGAAATATTTAAGATCAAATTTACAATTTTATCTATTCGTGAACGGTTTTCGATATTAATTTTCCACCAGAAATACACGTTTTGGGAGGTCCTCTGACCAAAATGTTATTTTTGACGCAAAGAACAATAATAATAATAATAATAATAATATAGAGGGAAGGGATTAGCTATGTGGTTAGCATACTGGACTCCCACGCGGAGGTCCCGGGTTCGAATCCAGCTGCTGACCCTTAGATTTTTTCTTCCTAGGAGCTTCTTACAGCTCACTGTCCGGTGATGGACAGTGTTGTCTGTAAAGAGAGAACACTGTCCGGAGGCCGGCAGTGCACTGGAAAAAGCTCCGGGCGCCAATAACCATAGATGTTGACGCGCCTTAAATCATAAAAAATAAAAAAATAAAATAATAATAATAATAATTGAATATATTTAAAGAATGTAGAGTTGTGAGGGTATAAATATACAGGATAAATTTGTTTTATCATCAAATAAAAGCAATCATCACATCATTTAAATATACCCCGTATGCAAGACTTCTTGACCTATGATTACGGTATGAATATCTTGCCAGAGTGTTGGTCTGGTGATCAAGAGCGTGGCTTTGTAAGTGGGAGGTCCCCAGTTCGAATCCCAAGTTTGACTACATTTTATTTAAAAAAGTGTTATGATGTATTAAGTATTGTGAATGACTGCACCCGCGGGATTCAAACTGGGGATCTCCCACTTACAAAGCCATGCTCGTGACCACTAGACCAACACCCACTCCTCCCTGGCAATATATTCTTATCGTAATCATTTGAAAATTTGAAAACTAAACCAAAAAAAAAAAGTCGTTTACTTCGTGGGTTTTTTCGAAATTACGCTTTCCTAAAAAGTTATTAGCGATTGGTGCGTTTTAAATGGATCACCCTGTATATTCGTACGGTAAGTGACAATAAAATCAAAGTTTAAACATGTTATATTTCTAAAGCACTAACTTTCCAGCGTTTGTAGACTCAGATGTATGAATGCCTCTGGAATCAACGGATGATATGATTCCGTCAAGATCTAAACCAGTGCTGATACATTCTTCTTTGCCTATTGGACAACATGCTTTTTTAGGACATAATCCTGACACATCAGGCTGGCTGTAACCTTTTTTTCTGGCAACTCTTTCTATTACTATGTTTTCGGTATTATGAACACCAACATGTACCACTAACTAAACAAAAAAATGAAAACATTAAAACCTTGGGACAAAAATCATGGCCAGACAGGTAGAAGCAGGCTTTTAGTTTTACCTTACCGCTTACAAGATAGTAAGAATTATGATCATGTCAAATGTATAAATCAAGACTACATTAACTTCATATCACTAACAATGGCTATGAAATAGAATATTAAGGGGGAAAGTACACTATTTCTGGTCAAACTAAATAATAATTCCACATTTAGAGTATTGTTGGGTATTGCAGTACTGTTTTCGAATTAAGACGTTCCTTCCTGAACCAAGAAATTTTTAATTTTATCATTCTTTTTAGAAATAGAATATTAGATTAAAAAAATCAAATATTTCTAGCCCAAGTATAAAAGCATATTCTCACATTTAGTGTGGTTTTTGCAATACTAATTACACGATAGGGTAACCCCATCATTCAACCATATGACATTTGTTTTAAAATAGAGTGTTAATAGAAAAAAATGCAGTATATCTGGGCCTAGCTCAACAACTTTACTCTCCCAGCAACCCACCCTACACTTGAATCCAATAACCTCATTCTTACTCCCTTTTCTCATCCGGACCCAATATTACTCCTACACCCTCTTCTTTCATGCCCACCCCAAACAACTACTTTCATTATCACTGGCAAAGGACAAGGCACTGATTTGGGCAATTCGACAGATTCGCAATCTGGTATGCAGGTAACTCTGCAACCCCGTTACCTTTTTTCTCCACCAAGAAAGAAAGCAAATGGAGGCAACCGTGTGCTAAGTACAACTACTAATAATTTTTTTATTTATTTTGAGGTAGATAGTTAGGGTAGATTTTTCGTATTAAAAAAGAAAGAAGGAACTTTTTGTAATATAGCCAGTTTTAAAATATTTAAATTTTTAAAGAGCCAGTTGAGAATACGAAAAGACTTGAGGGTCCGGATTATCAGGGAGAAACAGAAGGAGAATAAAGGAGGTTGCACGGTTTCTTAGTGGACCCTGCTACCTTGGAACGCCGCAGATGATCGACGTAGCCTTCTATAATCTAAAAATTCGCACGTATATCTTATCTCCGATGAGATGTTTTAAGAGTCACAGGTTTGGGCACAACTCTATAAGGTGCCTTGGCTGCAGAAGTGTGCGATTGTGGAAAAGCAATACACGAAGATAAATGTCCAATCACATAAGTTAACTGTGGTGGTGACCACAAGACCAGATTCTTGAGGGGGCCTTACATTTTTGAAGAAATAATAAATTTTTGAAAGAAATTCAAAAATTGATAACACTTCAACAATTGCCTTTCCATGAGGTTTCGTTTTATGAGAAGTCTACGGCGCGCCTATAGGTTGCACGCATTCCTCCAGCTCCTGAAAATAACCAAGGCAACCAATTAACGGTCCCTTCCCAACATTGAGGATACGAATCTCATGCTCTTCAATAGTAGTTAAGCCACACATTAAATGTACACTCCGGAGGCTTTAGTGCAATTGATCTGATTGAACACTCACATTCTTACCTTGGAAAAGACCATACTAAATGAACTATATTACAGTGACTATCGAACTTTATATTCAGACCTGAATTCGTTCTAATTAGATTAATGTTGTCGTCGTCACCGAGCAGAAAAAAGCCTTTGCTAGACACTTTTCTCAGTGTCCAGTTCTCAAGGGTATTCGGCCCAATTTCTCCGGCGAAAAAATGTGGAGCTATAGCTGCTCACCAATTGAAGCGTATAATGATCCGCTGTTCATGTATAAATTGGAAAATATTTTCTCGAAGTATAAAGACTTCTCCAGGGATGGATGGGATGATTCCATATGTTATGTTAAGAGTTATGAATGAATAATGAAAGAAAGGCCTTCTCCAAGAGTATAATAGCATGTGGGAGACTAGCCAATAACCTGATGGTTGGCGGGATGCTGGGTTGAAAGGCCAATGATATCACTTGGAGGTGTAGACGGAAAATGTCTAAGCACATTCGTGACTTCAATGAGTCACGAAGGTTCCTTTGTATGCCTAGAGTCGATCGCCTCAGATCCGTGTGTTTTTGAGAATGACATACCACAGCGGTCAGGTATTGAGTATAACACTCTTTACGGCGGCGGTTAACTTCATTGCGGATGTTAAAGGGAAAACCTCTTAGTACGTGGATGACCTAGCCATTTATTTATTTATTAGGTAGTAGTCTTGTCGAGGTCGGATAGATCCTGCAACTAGTAATTGACAGAGCGACTAATGAGGCTTCCATGAATAGTTTTAACTTTTGCCTTTTAAAAAAACTTAAGAGCATGAACTCTCATATTGCTTATAGATGGCACACCAACCTAATGTAAAGAAAATATTCGTTACCAAGTTGAATCACATACATTATTTCAGTACAAAAGCAAGAAGGGCCCTCTATTTCATAAAATTCAGTGGAAGTTACAAAGGGGGAACTGAAAGGGCAATCTTAAGGTGCATTTTTATTACAATTATCAGAACCAAATTGGAATATGGTGCCTCAGTTTATGCTTCTTTGCGCAAGACTGGCCTGAAATAAGTAGACAGTCATTAATGAAGTCAGAGTAAATAAAGGAATAAGATTATTCATGGCGTTTTCCGGTTTACATCTCTACACAGCCTTCTACAGAGCTTACAGAGTAGGCGATGTTGCCTCCACAATTTAGGATGGAACAGTTCACTTTGATCTACACACAGCCGGAATATGGGAAAACGGTATCATGCTTTGTTTTAGCATAATTTCAATCTTTGAAAAATCTGAATTAGACATTATTAAAATTTAATAAATAAGAGTCGCATGAGGATTCACACCTCGGTTTTTGTTGCTTATTTAGAACAGACATGAATAGGAAGTAACATGATTTCATTACTAATTTCAACCCTTATTTACTAATTATACAATACATGTTAAAAGGTAATTACATAAAAATACTTGAAGCACAATTGTAATTATTTCAGAATACGATTGGAATGATCTAGTTAATTATCAACATTTTATTCAGTTACTCACTGCAGGCTTGTGTTTTTCCCAAAGAAAAGGCACTTCTTTATCAGTAGCAGAGTAAAGTACTGGGATCTCTTGAGTAACCAAGGAGATACTAAGTTCTTCTTCAAGATTTAGATCTTTCAATCGTTTGACACATTCCCAACTATCATTTACTTTATGAGGACCAAAAGGTCCGAAACCAGTGACAACTACTACGTTATGTGATGTTGGACTCATGATTGTTTAACTAAAGAAAGTAAAATAAAACGGAAAAGAAGTTGATAAAAAATTAATTTGTTACATAATAAAAGGTGGTTTTACACAGAGTTATAAATTAACCTCTCTCTACTAAATCATAAATATAACATTTGAATACAACATTCAAAATACTAAACATTCTACACCAAATTTAATTTTTTTGTAAATGATTTTTTTTTATATAAACTTAAGTAATATAACTATTTGCACGCAATATCACTTCTAACAAAAATTTTATTACAAAACTTAAGAAAATGTAAGTAAATAAATATAAAGAAATAGATAAAATATGTGATATGACTAAAGTAAGGTTATTGGAAGGTTCCTGAAAGTAAGTAACCACTAGCTACAGACTGTGTTAAGACAAGATTGTTTCGGCAAAAGTAACGTTTCTGTTGTGCAAAAGAGTACAATTAAATTCAGTAAGTAATTTTTAAGTGCATAACGTTTATTTGTTTTATTTATAGCTTTTCTATAAATAACTTGAAAATGATTAAATAAAATTCTGAGACACATTCCTGTAGTTATGTGATTTTTACTTTGGGTACATTTGATAAGTCATTAACTAACATAAATCTTATTTAAAAAATTTGTTAATTTTTTAGGGAAAAAACTGATATTGACACCTTTAAAACATTAACTTCAAGTCCTATTTCAACTGAACAGGTGAGAGCTTTTTGTCTTCGTATGCTAGTTTTTGTTATAACTTCAAACTTGTATTTATTTTATTGAATAAAAACTATTATCCCATTGTATAAGTTCTAATTATTTTAGTGAAAACACTACTACTGGAAATATGTTATCACACCTTTTGAATTTAGTTTTCAAAATTTATAATTTTTAAGCAACACTATCACTACAAAATATGGAGATATTTTTTATTTGAAGTAACTTCTTGTTATTTCATGATCAAGCTCCTCTTAAATATCGGGTGGAAAAATTCTTTATTACTAATTGCTTACAGGTATTTATCTTTAGTCAGAGAGAAAACTTTTTGTGACATTCATATTGTTTACCAACACGATTTACTACTGAGGTACATAGATAAAGATTTCGCCTAGTTAGGTCTTTTTTGTAAACGAAAAAAAAATTTTAGGATTGTCTTATATCTCTCTGTCTGGATAGAAATCTGTGATGAGAAAAAAAAAAGCACTGCTAACTTACCTTCTTCTCCTTACCTGCGGCAAAAGCATCTTAAGCATGTTTTAAGATTTTTTTTTTCAAGTTTCTGGAGGAGTTTTATATTTCTAACGCTAGTAAATTCCAAATTGGACAAGGATCCCATCACTTAAAGAACAGACACAAGGGCTTAACAATTACTTAGAATGTTAACAAGTATTAAGTTTATTCTTCGAAAAGAGCAAATCTTGAATCTGCAAAAAAGGTCTTATTGTTAACTTTCTATTGCAGATTCAGTCTTTAAGGTGTGAACCAAATCTAAGTTACCTGCTTTTCTGTCGAACAAGACCCCCCATATATTTTATCACATTTGTCTACGAAACTTTTTTACGTTCCCGAATTTCGCACTTCTTCAAACGCAAGGCCTTGTTTGTGTAGTATCGCGACAATTTTACCTCTGTTTGTTCTTATGTACTACTTTCAGCTACACCAATTAGTTTTACCTACAAGTGCTTTATCTACACGAGATTGTTCTTTAAGTGATGGTGATCAGGGCGACTTCATCTATTGAGTACTAGGTGTATTGGGTAGAGATGCAATGGAATTAACAGAAATAATGAAAAACCGATGAAGTATTCTTGACTGGCACAGCTGCAGCCAGAGTTCGGGCACAGAAGGCTTTATACCTAGGCTGCACTTTATTTCCTAGTTTTAAGGCGGGGTAAATAATTTTAATTAAATATTAAGAAATTTCATCCAGTGAATTTAGAAATGGCACTTCTTGCGAAACGGTATTTTAGCTCTTTTCCTTGTCTATAATTAACAATCCCAGTATATTTCTTGGTAACATGGTCAAAAACTTGTGTCAACTGAGATATAGTAGCCACTTCTAAACCCTAAATCACCTTCTTAATTTTATTATAATGAATTGAGAAATCATTTATTAGTATGTATTACATTCTCTAAAGTTCTAATAATAAAGTTTAATAAACTTATAGGCCTCTAGCACTTGTATTCAGCAGGTAAAACGATGTCTTAATATAAAATATTTTTGTATTTTTCCTCCTTGTTTGGAAATTACCAGGAAAAATAATTTTATATACGATATTTTCAGGATTTTGGTCAGCTACTTGTAGTGCCTTTTCGGGAAATATTATCTACCCGTTAGGTTTTAATTTTTGTATTTATAAATTATAGGAATTCCTTGGAAATGTTTCAGTCTTTATTTTTGTGTAATTTATTTTAATTTTTGTGTGGGTTAGTCAGAGTAACATTTTTTTCGTGACGCAGTACAAAAATGCGATTTATTTTTAACCTATGGTAGTCAGTGATGTAGGACTCCGATTTAAAATATTTGTCCACTTTCTAAATAATGGACTATTCTGTAAAAAAAAAAAAAAAAAAAATCCATGTTTCTTTTTCCATTCTTTACGACTTTTAGCTGTTTGTTACATAATCTTCGCAATGAAAGGTGTTTAATTTTTGTTCGTCGTCGTAGATACTTAACTATAGAGGGTGTTACTGCATATCTCTTTCCACTTCTGCAGCAGATTACTAGACATTGTAAGCGACCACTTCCATTCAGCCTCCCAGGCAATTCATTAGATCTTAATTGAACTGCATTTAGCTTTGAATCATTCACCCAACCTTCCTAATTAGAGTAAAAAGACGCTTGACAACTAATGTAACTTATCTATCTTTTTTCAGGCAACAAATCATGCCAAAAAAATTTACTTCAGTCAACACGAAAGCCGTAGCCGCAAAAGCAAGGAAGGCTGAAGCAAAAGAATTGCAGAATTCCAAAGAAAAGCAAGCATTTGAAGATGCTTACTGGCAAGACGACGATAAACAAGTATTGAAAAAGCAGCAGCGTAAAGAAGAAAAGGAGAAGAAAAAACAAGCTCAATTAGACAAGAAAAAAGAAGCAAAAGCTTTGCTAGAGAAAGAAGTTGGAGCATTTGGAATAAAATCGATTACGCCCTCTAAAGTAACCGTAGCACAAATACAGATGGCTGCCGAAAAACGTACAAAAGAAATAAAAGAAGTGGCTAAACCAAAGGTTGAAACTCACCTCACTAAGCCTCTTGAAGAAAACATCAATAGGCTAACGATTGATGGTCTAGAGGCAAGAACGGTTGATGAGGCTTTAGAAATTTTAGGTGATGACTCAATTGATCGCCATCCTGAAAAAAGAATGAAAGCAGCGTATCTAGCATTTGAAGAGAGCAGGTTACCGGAATTAAAGGAAGAATTTCCCTCGCTTAAGCTATCTCAACTCAAACAAAAAATACGTAAAGAGTGGCAAAAATCAAGTGAAAATCCAGTGAATTCGTTAAATTAAAATGAACTGTTCCATTAAAATTTTCGTTTTATGTAAATACTCGTACGATTAAATATACATTACAGCTAGAAAAAGATTTCCTGTGTTTAAATGGTATCTTTTGTTAAAAGGCTGAATGTAATGTACATATTATTACGTCCAGAAGTGTAATTTTATCGTTTCATTAGCAATTATACTATAGATATCTTAAAAAAATATAACATTTCAGTATGCTTGATACTTTTTGGTTACACTTACAGTGAATTTGTTCTCTTACAAAGCAAAGAAGTTTTAGTAAAATTATATTTCATCACAGTGGTAAAAAAGTTAATCCGTCACACTTAATGACTCTTTTAATCTAAAAAACTCAGTTATGTGAGGAATTGACAAAAGTAACAATACAAGTTGGAAGAGCTGTTTTTATGAATTACTCTACTACCTGGAGACTTCAGAGAATATAAATTATGTAGGTTTCTAGGTCATTTCATTTTTCAACTGTGCTTAGCAGGATTTAAAATGTGCTAGGGTCCGCCGAATGCTGGATAAATTTTTCTCACACACCATTTACACTCAATCGTACTGCATGCATATTTTTTTTTGTTTTTGTTTCTGATAGGTTTCGGTATTTCACCCATCATCAGATTGGTTTAGAGTTTTTGTCATTCACTAGGGAGCAGGTGAATTTTATGACAGAAAAGAATAGTGGACGTCACAATCTCTACACCAAAGATGAATCAACTCTTCCTGATGATGGAATAAAATCAGATCAGGGCAGAAACCATGCTTACATTGAGATAGATAAAAACAACGAAATGGGATTTTATTTGCAAATTCTTTCATTTGTAAATCTAACTTACTTTCATTTTGAAAATGTAATAATTCATGACACACATCTTTCTTTGTAAATTTGGTCGAAAATCTAAAGTTAAGCTTTATTTTGTGAAGAAATAATTTCCTATTTATTAGTAGTTAGTTATGTTGTCACCTGAATGAACTTAATATACATATGTTGGATCCCTCACGTGTTTTAATATTCAAAAAATAACAATGAAGCCGTGTTTGTGGCAGATTATATTTATAGTTGTATATTTAATAAGTGTTTAATTTTGGAAATGTTGCAAACTACAGAACTCCTTGAGCATCTATGAAATATTTTTTAATCTTTACTTGGATTTTGTTACAATTTGGAATATCAAGCCTACCTCAAGGTACATTTCATTGTAAAAATGAGGTCTAGTTTTGTATTTTAGGTAAAATTACCTAAAAAGTCTAAAATAATTATTTGACTTATTAATAGAGTATAAATTTCAAGGCTCTTTCATGGTTAACACTTATTCAAGTGCTTGTTGCTAAGCTCTGGACATCAGTTCATCAGAATAAATTGTAACATTTGTGCTATTTATAGTTATTATTCGTTACGTTCTACAGAAGTTAAATAATTCGTTGGTTAGAGGCGAAGCTAATATGTGTTGTGGTACTGGGTTCGATTCCCAATCTTAGGCATTGGATTTTATTTAATGGTTAAAAAAGAAATTTATAGTAAAGTATGTTTGCTAGTCGCCTCCGTCCACGATACCTAATTGGTAGTTGGACGGATCTCTTGGAAGAGATAGCTAAATATTATATCAGGAATTAGAAGCTTAACACCGAAACTGCCCTATACTTATCAAATTCGTTGGTATGAACTGCGAAGTTTTGTACAACCATGTCTTTAGAAATAATGAAGTGCTATTCTCAATGTGTTTAAATATAGTTTTCTGGACGATAACGTCATACGCAGAACAGATGAGAAAATGTAAGCATTTAAATTTTGTAAAGGTTTTTAAAGAAAGAATATTTGAGCTACTAGGAAACTGGTTCGATATGATATGTACTTACGAGTTTATATATATATATGTGTGTGTGTTTGTGTTTGTAACAAGTGCTTACCCTTTATTTAAATACTATATGCCTTTACCTTTAATTATATTAAAATAGCTTCCAAGTAAAAAAACTGACAAAAGTGTTATCGCAGGAAATTATAGCAATGAAATGAATTTCGTAGCAAGGTGTACCAAATTGTGACGATATTGAGGTTGTTGATGGTTCTGTTTGATCTTATTAGAGCCAATTAGAAATGATTTTAAACAAATAATACAAAAGTTTAAGCATTAAATCTAATCAGTTTATCTAACTCAATATATAATCAAGGGTTACATTTTGACCAAGAAAACAATCACAAAATTTCAGTCGGTATTTGTTTGAGCGTTAACCATTTCACAAGAGAATATTTGTGCTCATTGTGCAAAAGGTCAATTCTTCACTGAAGATTACTAGAGAAAGGAAGCATGTATATCAAGGCTTGAAAGAGTAAGAAATAAAGAAAATGAATGTTTCAAAAAATGTGCTGCAAAAGATGGAGGAAAAGAAACTTAGTGGTACGGCCACATAAAAAGAATGGAAGATGGAAGAATGAGTTAAGAGATCCTAGATCGGGAAGCCTAAGGAAGAAGGAAAAGTGGATAAATGACATCCAAGTAAATCCCACGGTTACGGTCTGAGAGAAGAAGATATCCGCGATAGATCCGGTTGGAAATTAAAAGAAAAATTTGGTTAAGGAGAACCTCAGAATTGAGAAACGTCGCTATTGACCTGCCTTTGAGCAAATTCGGTTCCCAGATTTATTCTAAATCTTCATTTTTCTATAAACTTGGAATACAACCTTTTGCATAATTTCCTCCACGATTCAAATCCTTTCTAGGTACATAAAAGAAAGGATTATGCGGCCTTCGTCATCCTACAGAGCTTTTGATTCAACAACCATAACTTATTATGCTCTGAATAAAATAATTGTAGATTTTATTTGTTGAAAGCCGCTTAAGTTTTTACGCCAGATTATTTTTCTTCCAAAAGAATGTAAATATACTTATCAGGGAACCACAGAGTTGGCAGACAGGTTTTCCAAAGTATGTTTTTAAGAACTAAAAAAGGTTTATTTGTGCAATTTTTTTAAAATTAATAAAAACTACCAGTTTTGCAATAACTATAAAAATACCGAAAATAAGGAGTCTTGTAGAAAAGAAATAGATTTAATATCTTATTATATTTCTAGCTTTAAATGTGTGAAAACTCCTCATGATTCCAAATAAGACAGATCTCAAACAAAATACCTTCGTTTCGTAGATGAAAAAAATGTTTTTCAATTATCATAATACGTTATAAAATGTCAAATATGTTATTAAATAAAAGATAAGATGTCTATTCCAAAATAGGTTAGATAAACTAAGATCCTAATATTTTTGTATATAATAGTTTCCACATTATCTTGACAAAAAGGAGGCATGGGAGTGTACGGCAGAGTGCACTTATCACTTAACTGACCCTTTTCGCTTTTATGTATTATATATATTTTTTTTTAATTTAAGGCGCGCAACATCTAAAGTCATAGGTGATTGGAACTTTTGTTCAGTGTCCAGCCGGTCTCCGGATAATGTTTTCTAGAAACAGATAACACTGTCTATCACCGGACAGTGAACTGTAAGAAGCTCTTAAAAATGGAAAATTTAAGAGCCAGCAGCTGGATTCGAATCCGGGTTTTCCGCGTGGTAATACAGTATGCTAATTATTCAACAAGTCTTTTCCTTTATTATCATAATAATAATTATCAGTAATAAAAACCTTTTTATTAAAAAACTAATAAAAGATTCTAGAGATGCATATGAAATATTTATAAGACATAAACATAAAACAATATAAAATAAAAATTCACTTTTGTTTCAGCGAAACGAATATATTTCCTTCATAATAATCTTGGCAAGATTAATAAAAAGCAAATATTCGTAAACATAACTGCTTTCGAAGAAGAAAATGAAGCATTAAATGAACCATGTCCAGACAAAGAAATTGTTTTAAAAAGAAATGCTGAAACACAAACAGCTTCATCAGCAGACGATGCCGTTAAAAATGTTCTGAGTGAAGAGCAATTGTCAAAATTACCAGCCACTTTTTATTATTACCAGAAGACAACAAAGATGGCATGTCCTCCAGGAAAACTAGCTGCCCCAGCATACCATAACGTTGAATGTACATATGTCCCAGGAAAAATAATATGCCAACTAGGGAGATATAATTTTGTAATCAACAACGGAGACCATTATATGGATAGAGAGGTTGTCGAAAAGTTTGTTATAATGGCTTATCAGAGGTATGGAGAAGGTGATGATTTCTTTGATGTCGCGGTTGATCAAAAGGAAACAACGCGTTGCGGTTGTTTTGAGCAAGATACGGAGGCAACTACTGAAAGTAAAGCTGCGTGGAGTATGCCTCCCGTTACGATAGAATGTGATTTAGTATCAGATAAGAAAATAAAACTATGCAATCCTCCACTTGTGCCAACTGAGAAGATTTATCAATGCAGGACCATAACTCTAGGATTAAAAAAAAGAAACACTCTACACATTGGCGTAAGCAATGACGGCATCGTATCTTTTATAGATGATCCCGTGGTCTCGCATCAAAAAGTACGTAAAAAACGAGAATTCTCGTGGCCAGTGTCTGACGAAACAAAAAATTTGAATAGGAGATTACGGAATGGGTCAAGTAGGGATAGTAATTATTACGACGAAGAAGGAGTAACTGAAGAAAGCGATCTAAGCAATTTTTATTTCCACAGTAAAGTTCCTTATGTTAGAAATTACACAGATATTTGCACACTTCAGTATCAATTTTATCCATGGTGTCCAGAATATAGAACAGATCCCTGCAATAATTCGACAGCTGACTCATCTCCGAGACCATGCCGGCAAGCAGAATGCACTTCTACAAAACAAGGTTCTAATGAAACTAATGGAACAACTACGATGTGCACTGCAGAAATTAGTACCGATGAATATTTCTCAAGGCAGACAAAACGTCCAAAACGCAAAAAGAGACACAAAAAAAACAGTCGTCGAAGACGCAGATTGAAAACACCTCTAAAACTTGGCTCAGACAAAACTGCGATTTTTTCTAATAAAAACAAATGTTCAAATCCTGTTAGACACAGTAGGCAGTTTGTATCTGACTTTAATTATGAAATAGATTCTGAACAAAACATACTACCTCCGAAATTTCAGAGACCTCCTCGTTCCACTTCCAGTGGTATTTCATTCTTAACAACTATGCCAAGCTACACTAAAAACTGTAAATTGACAAAAGAGAAAGAATTAATGCAACAATCTGATCAACACAATGAAATGTTAAAACAAAGTTCTTTTAATCAATTAAAGGAAGATAGCCTCAAAGAAACATTGCAATACGTCGGAACAGAAAACAGCCTTGTTCAGCCAATTCCAAACGACTGTTTGACAGATATAGAGGGTTTAGAACAATCTCAAGAACAACCTCCCCAATATGTTCAAGAATCTTCTAGAAGTAATTGTGAGCTACAAAGCAATTATCCAAAAACTATTGTAAGAAGTGACAATTATGCCAAATATCCGTTCCATAATGATATAGATACTTCACTGATTTACCGAGATGCTCCCAATGTTGATCTATTTCATCATTTTCGAGTGCAAAACAGACCGAAGAGAAGGATTATTTTTAGGAAATTTCCAAGATTCAGAGGGAAGCAATTAAAGCAATTGATGTGTAACCAAGTTAATGCTCCAAGTATTTATTACAAATGAATAAATATACTTTCAAAATGCACTGAAAAACGCCCAAAATTTAGTATTAACAAAGATTTCTTTTTTAATTCTCTAACTTCTAAATAATTGTTTTGGCAGAGAATGTCACATCGAAGTTGTTAAATAACAGTGCTGCGAGAACTTTTCCAATTACTAATAATGGAGAGTCATGATAACTAAAAATGATGAACACCACAAGTATTTTCATCAAAAATATTATTATACTGGGGAAACCACACAAAAAAGTTAGCAACGTACATCTTTTCCATGAAGTTAACATTATTTTAAGCACATTAATTAGAAAGTAATATTTTCTATTTATTAAGTAATAAAATAAATAATAAGGTAAGGAAAAAACCGGTTTGCAGAGGTTGGTCTAAGTATTATAATATAGGCTCACCATTATTCTACCATCTTAAGTAAAATGTAGTAGCAAATACAAATGATGAACTAGTTTCTGATTAGCTGAGATTTAGGTAACTAAATTAACAACTACATATGTAATTGTAGTTCAATGTATAGATACATTTTTTTGTTTTGTTTTTTAACTTAAATCGTTTCAGTTCCATCTCCTATTAGTAGTAGTTAAAAAATAAGAATAAAAAAATAGGTGTGATTAGTTGAAAAGGGGTCCCTTAAATTCTTTAATCTTCTCTCCCCACAAATATATGTAAAATACAAAACTCACATATTTCCTTTAAATTTGTAACAAGAAAAGATAATGAGCTCGTTGGTATTTTAGAGGGAAGCTTAGTCCCCGCAGAACTGCTCTAAAAACAGTGATAGAAATCATATCATTCAAGAAGCGGTCCCAATTTTTTAAGTGTTTTTAGCTTTATGATTTTAGATTTGAGATATGTATTTTTCAAAGTGTTTCAAAACTTTTCCCACAAAATCTCTATTCACATTAAACTGTATTCCCATAAAACAGAGAAGATAAATCAGCAGAACTTAAAACAATATCTATAACTCTGTTGTAATAAATCGGCAGTCTATTCGGATTAGACAAATGTGAAGTACATATTTCTATTACCTTTTGTATTTTTTAAATAAAGATTTTTACCACAAGATTAAACACTGGGTTCGACGACTCTTCTACGACAATAGCCTCTAAGGGATAGAGCCTTCCTTCACCAAAGAAAACTTTAATCAAGATGGGAGACTCACAGAAAAATATAAGTGGCTCATCTACCTTTAAACCTTTTTTACTGATTATTCCACAATCTAAAGCAACTTTTAGTAAAAATTCTAAAAATAAATAATACGAGTAAACTATAAATTATTTAAGGGAGCAAAAACTCTTCCGAACCAACCTTTTTTTAAGACCTAGAAAAAAATGCTAATTCTACAATCTGCGCAGACAATATAGCAGATCGCAACTATAACTATTTACTTTTTATAAAAGTAAAAAGTAGATTAGTAGGGCCAGCGAATGCAAGAACTCAGTAATTTAGTATTCATTAGACCAAAAAGCTAGATGCTTTCCACCGACGCTTTTCGTCCCTAGTAGATGGAGAAATAATTTTCTATATCTACAGATGTTTACCACCCATGTTAAGCAATCATATGACATTTTAACTTACTACTTTGAATGGATGAGGTGAGAAGTAATATCTGGAGCATATGTTGCTTCTAGCTTCCAACATGAACTCCTCACCAACCACAGCAAAAAGATCTAATCAACATTTTAGAAAAAATACCCCTAAAAATACTAACTAACAGTTAAATCAACAATACTTCGTTCCTTAAACGAAGTACTATCAAAAAGTTTCAACGAGTAAACACAGCTCTTCCACAGCTTACTAACTTTACTAAATATAACTTGCAAAACATCATTAAGTTAGTCGTCCAAGACGCTAAGAATAAAATCTGCAATCATCAACTTATCAGAAATCACAGAAACCAATTTTTGTGCTACCTAATGATCCTAATTACTCTTTCAATAGACTTAAACTAATTCTTTTTGGAAGAACAAATATATGATCAAATCTGTGACCACTTTCTGGAAATTATCAAAGAAAAGTGCTTATCAGTACAAATAAAAACAAATGGACCTAACAAATCAAAGGAACAGGAAGAAATTATTTTAAATCACCATATTGGTAAATTGCACAACGTGGAATTAATTAGGTATACAAAGCCTAACTAGAAGATATTAATTAAAAAATGTTGGAAATGTGAAAATGGAACGGGTGAAGGTAAAATAAAGCTGTTTTAAGTCTCAAGGAGAACGTTTGAGACACTAAACTAATTATTTGAGAATTATTTAAGTCCACATATTTCAAACAAAATTCAAATACCAGAAACTTTAACTTAGATTGACCTTTTAAATTTTTTTCCAGCGCATACTAGTAAATAATGTATTTATACTAGAATACTTTGTTGAAAATACTAAATTTTCATTATCACCATTAGCTTCGAAATACACTAAACATTTTTAAAACCACATCAAACGCCAACATTTTCTACTTTTTTGTTTTTTAATTCGTAAAAGATCCAATAAACTATAGTTGCTAGTTAAACTCATCTTTTAGGTATTTGACTATTCTGAAATATCTGATATTCTGACCATGCTTTTCACAGTTCAAGCCTTGTCATTTTTTCGAATTTGGGAGGCGTTGACACCAAGTTAAAAAAAAAACTCAAGTAAATTTCACACGAACGTAATTATTCCTCTTATCAGGAGTAAATGAAAGAAATAAGCTCAGACGATTTACAATAATAACATGTCACAAAATATCAATAACTTTACTTACAGCAACAATAATACGTTTAAGAATACAATTGGTACATTAAAACAATATGTATAATCACTTTTATAGTAAACATAGCAGATTTCATATTTTCAAACCCAACACCATGCTGAGAAACTGTTCATAATGTATTGTAATTACACCATCTTGATCTGTATCATACTGACGAAAAGAACTAGTTAAAGTCTGAAAAGAAATAAATCAAATAAGCATTAATAAAACCCTTAATGAAATGATTAATTTATTCCTAAAACTTAAAATATTTAATTTTTAGGTGATGGACTTTTCACTTCAAAGAATTTATTTCCTTTTGCCTTCCTAAGAAAACGATGTGCGCGCTCTTTCAATTGCTTCTGCCTCCTCCAGACGTATAAAGTGCTCTTGAATCACAAATACCAATTTCTCATCGAAATGAAGTAGCAGGCATATTTCTGAAAGAACTTAAAACACGCGTGCAATGTTCAGCAAATGACGCCAGAATGATCACCGCCTTCACTTTATACTTGTCCTATCCCTATCACAACCTAGTGCTCCATTTCTTCCTCACTCGAGCATTCGTGAAAATTTATTAGAATTCGCTTGGTTAGTGTAAAGGTTGTGATAAAAAAACATGTATTTTTAGAACGTTAAGTTAATCCATAATTGCCGATATAAAATTTTCAATAGCATTCTAGCCAGCATTAATGTAATTAAATTGACGTATATACAATTTAACAAAAACTTACAGTTTAACAAGTTTTAAAAAGCAAACTTTTCTCTACAATTCAGTAAAAAAAAAAAAAAATCATGGAAATCGGAACAATATGAAGAGAGATATAAAGGTATTGAAACTTGAACGAATCTGAAAACTTATTAAACCTAACCTCCTGTATCTTATAAACTACAATCACTAATAGATTGCGATGTATACCTGTTATAGAGCTAACTTTTCTCTACAATTCGGTAAGTGACTCATTAAAATCTGAACAATACGAAAAGTGCTATAAAGGTTTGAAATTTGAACGAATGTAAGGTTTTCTGCAACCGTTGTTAACTATATTTAACTTTATCTTCGAACTTAAATATTTAAAAAAATATATTGTATATATTTTTTAAAGCTTTTTAACCTTACATAAAGGGTTTTTTGTAAACGGCATGTTCAAAAGAACATGAGCAACAAGAACCTTCTATGAACAATCGTTCCTTCTATGAACGAAAAACCGTTTACAGCGATCAAACACGAAATACAGTACTTAATTAATACGTATTTTCACAAATTGAAAGATGGAACAAATCTTATGAGTGGAAGAAGAGATGAAGCAACTTGATCTTGAGTTTACAACTACCTTTCCTCCAAGTATAATAATAACCGAAAGGGGCGAATGAAAATTCTAAATCAGAAATCATGTTAGAGGAAAGAAATAAAATGCAATATAATTTACTAATATACTTACATGAAGTACAATACAGCACTGAATAAAGTCATCAAAAAGGATTGTCCCACGTCCATGACGATCAAATTTGGTCATCATAAGGCTCACAATTTTTGGTGACAATCTGTAGCCGAAAGCAGTTAGAGCTGAATGGAGTTCATTGGTAGAAATATTGCCAGAATGGTCCGTATCGAAGGATCTTCATTTAAAAAAATACATTTTAATTAATTAAAATGAATTAATATTTATGCGCAATGTTGATAACTTCAGCTTTATAAAAAAATTAGTAATGGTGGTTAACTTCCTAATACTTCAGATTACTTCTTTCATTATATCCGTCGTAGCAAGTATATTTATTGTATCCCTGGTTCAGACATTCATCCAATATTGGGGGTAGATTAATCAGTTTGGAGTAGAGATTTGGACTTCACATACGTTACCGTCTCGCACTATACTTGTCTAAGTCAGAAAGCGAAATCTCTAAAACAAACTGATCAAGTAAACATGCGTGCTACGACAGATTTTACCAAAGCATTGCGGACCTAAGCATATTTTCTATTGAAGTATTCTTAAGATTGCATTTCTTAAGGACTAAGACCGAATTTGAATCATTACGAAACAAGTAAGTCAATTGGACTTTTAGAATTTCCTGTTTAGCATTCTTATTTTCAGATTAAAAAAAAAAATCGAAAGTCGGATGTGCTTTTAATTAATAATTTTATTAATTTATTTTTTTGTTGACATTTTTATCACATAAGAAAGCGGTATTTTCAAAGTATTGAAAATACATACAGTGGAGTCTCGGTTATCCGTCTATTCCAATTAACCGTCACTGTCCTCAGTATTTAAAAATTAAAAAAAAAAACTAAAAAGATCAACCACAAACAAAACCGCCCACAAAACCGATTAGATGTCGCAGACATTGTATTCATTAACTTTAAGGCTTAAGCGTATAAACGTATATAATATGTATACGAGTTAATACAAAGTTTTATACACGTTAAACAAAAGAATCTGGAAATTTTACTGTTTTTTTTTCATTATCCGTCTATTCGACTATCCGTACGGTCCCGGTCATGACGGATAACCGAGACTCCACTGTATTTAAAGGAAAAATCGCAGCTGTTTCTACCTAATTTTAAATTCATCATAAACTCGTGCTCTAGAGTTCTTATTGTCATAGTTTCCTTCGTCTAACGATGTATCTAAATGTGGAGCAATTACAACCATCAATGGATTACTATATACTCATGTAGGCTCATCACTTTAAGCTAACAGTTTTTCCCCCTAAAATGACGTTTTAGGAAAGCCAATATATCTATAAGCAACGAAGAAATAAGTAAAAGACAATCTCATTTAATAGACATCATTGAAATTTTTTTCCCTATACCAACCTGAAACAATTTTGCCAATCAGTAATGTATTTCCATAAGGCTCCAAAATCTTCGAAGTTAATCTGACTTCTATGTTGTTTGTCGAACATACCTTTAAAAAATGTTTACCATATTGGTAATGAAGGATCATTAATTAAGTTTTAGGAATAATGTCAATGATAAATGACAAATATACAAATAAAGATAAGTCGAATATGAACACGGGGGTATCAATCAATCCAACACATGACGAGAACAAAATAAATTAGTTGAAAACAGTTTTCGCAAAAAATGTTAAAGTGCTTCTCCTTAAATTATCTACTACCACAGAAAAGGTTCAATCAATCCAAAAGAGTGAAATACATGGTGCATTAACTAGTATCAATATCAAGTAATAATTTGACAATGTTTTACACTTATTGTATATGCTTATGTACTAAATTAGTTTTTATATAGCAATAAGCTGTTTAAAAGCATGCGACGCCAAGCGATAATATTTGATGTTTATTTTGCCTTAAAATAAACATAATCAAAAATAGCCAATCAGTGTCTCTCATTACTTGGAACAGAAAGTCTAATGGGAGTTACGTTTAAGTGTGCAACTCAAATATAATAACTAAACGAAAAGCCGGTAATCATGCATGACAATGGAACTTTTTACGCGATAGTCCACTCATTTTGTGAACTTTCATTACTTACGGGGATACTAGTAAATTGTCTCACACCTATTATTGTAACGACCGCCAGAGATCTACACTAAAAGTCAAGCTATCAGGAAAAACGTTTCTGATGTCAACACTGTGGCGTCCCCACGTAGCGCTATTGGGTATAATGCAAAACAGAACACAAACACAAAGGCCTTTTTTTTGGGGTTGTCATTCAGATACAAACAGTGGGAACTCAATGTAGTACTTTCTTCTTATGAGTAAGAGAACGAAAAACCAGGTAAGTAGCACGTCTTAAGATGGAATCAGATAAAAACCTCAGAACATGAATGGCGTTGATAGTGAAAAGAAACTTACTGTTTAAACTATTAGTGGCCAAACTTTAGTTTTCGATGGATATATGATAGGCTATTGACTCAACAGCAATTCTTCCTCCCAAAGCAATCAAAGAAAAGAAAGTAATGAAGTTCAATATAAAAATGTCAGTTCATGACAACAGGTGTGTCATCTATTAGTTTTGGATCAAAAAAATTTTTTTTTTTTTATGACAAACAAAGAAATATAAGTGTAAATATACTCTACTACATTTGATACCAACCTGAAACAATTCTGCCAATCGGTCACATACTTCCAGAGGGCTCCAAAATCTTCAAAAGACACTTGTCCCTTGTTCTGCTTATCAAACATACCTATAATTAGCAATTAATTTTTCATGTTATCTTATTACTTTCATGATTTTATAAACATAACATTACCGTTTGAATAAATAATTAACTCGTTAATTTTTATGAATGGCATAATTTTTGAGTATCGCCTTTTGTTGGTTTTTGTTTTTATTATCAAAGAAGAACAAAGGACAAAACATATATTATACGCCGTGTTTAAAAAAATGAAAATTTCATAATTTTATTATCTGCTATTACAAATTTTTAACATATCAAAGCACCACTAATGTACGATCTATAACTATTATCTTAGATGACAGACAACTTAAACTGAAAGGGGAGCCTTTTAGCTAAACACACATCACATTGAAAAAAACAGGCCCACATATAACAAGCTCGGTCTGCAGTAAAAAAAGGTTGAGATGTTTTTAGATAAAAGTTTTTAAAAAGTAAAAAGTTCATTAATGTTCACCAAACTACACCAAATTGGGCACAATTTTAAATTTGAAAGAAAGAAGGGTAGGATAATTAAAAAAAAAAATAATAATATTTGTAAAACCTTATAGATTTTAGAACACTACTGGAAACAACAACCTGTGTAATTTTAAAAGATGCCTGCTCCCCAAGAATTTTTAATTCTAAATGGTACAGTTCAAATTGGGAATCATTCACCACTCAAACATTAAGAAAAAGCTCTAGCTCTGAAATTATGTAGAAGCAAATAATAAAAAAATCAAAAGCTTGTTTAAGAGCAACAATTGCTGTTGCTTATTGTTAAGTTACAAACTAATACAGACCAAAGAAAATAGTAGAGTTTGAAATCTAGTAAATCTTGAAGAGTGAGAATGAGACAGTGAAATACAATTACACTCCCAAAAGGTAATGAGTCCTTTAGAAACGTATGTGTGAAGAAGCTCTTGAATGGTGGTTTTTATAAAAACTACATTAAAAAACCATTATTTAATGGCCTTTGTTAATGTGAAGATGGACTTGACACTACATCCATTTTTTGGAAGACTACAACACAAAATTCAAACTGAAACCCAATTTAGTATTTAACTTTTACTATAAGAGTAGATTTTAAAACTCCAATGTGTTACTCAAGTAATAATTTATAATCATCTGCCTAAAATTAGAAATGGTTTTGGTAAAAGGTGGTTCAGTTTAATCAAATTCTATTCTCAGATTGAAATTTGTGTTTTGTTTAAAAAAAAAAAAGAATGCACCCAAGAAATTAAAACTGTCCGGCAGGACAGTTGTATAAGGGTTGTACATGTCTAAACCTTCTTTAAAAATATATGTTTTTAAATATTTAGAATGAAAAAATAATATTAAGTAGGAAAGGGAGAAAAGTGATACTTACCCTACCCGTCACAAAGGAAGTACCCTTCATTAATAAATATGTATTACGTTCTGGGTTGATCATAAAGAAGAATCATTGAGACCGAGTCAAATTTTTGAAATGTATTTTTTTTTCACAAAATAAAAACTTATTTCGAGCACCAATAGTTTTTCTAACCTTGGAAAAATCTCCGATTTTCAATAAGTTTTTACACCAACATTTTTCAACGTCTCTTATATTTTCGCGCTTGGACTACGAGACTTACAAATGTTTCTTAACATTTTTAATAGAAACAAAGTCATAGGATATATAGGATATTGTTTTGTATAACTCCGAAAAAATTTGATTACATTCCTTAACCAGAAATGACAGAATCAATTTTTGAGAGCTTTGAATTTTTATTGAAAACTGTTACGCCAGATTTATTGGATTGATGTAACAATTGCGAACAAACAAACATACTTATCACTTTTATTTTAAATATTTATTTTTTTCTGAAAAAGTGATTTTAAGTAGGTTCAGTATTACTTCGGAGTGCTTTGAGAATCTTTATAGATCTTCCGATACTGCAATGTCAAATTTATAAATAGCGAGGCAGCTAACTAACTATACCTCCAAACAAAATATATTTAATAGACGGCTACGTTTGAAGAACATTATTATCTATAGAGATACAAGTGAAATAGTGTGAGTATCAAGGAGAACTGTGACATGTTTATTTCTAAAATAGGTATAGTATGTCCAGGATGCTGCTTACTGTGCTGCAAAATGACCAACTTCATTTGGTTGCCACGAATTTACAAGAACAAACGCAAGGTACGGTTGACTCTATTCTTTAGTTAAAGATACCTGTTTGTCAAATTTAGAGAAAATTTATTAAAATAAATCGTAATAGTTGCAGTATAAGAAAAACCGTCCAAGTTTATCCTGGATTTTTTTCTTTCTCACTTCTTGTAAGGCAAAGATTTTACAAAATTTTAAATGCAGAATTTTTCAGTACGATTTGTACAAGTAGAAAAGCAAGAGTTGAGGTCATTAAGTCCGAAGTAATAATCGAAAAAAGTCTCTCAACATGATCGCGCGCGAGTATGGGGATTCGGGCAGTCTATTCCAAACAGATAAATAATCTAGATAGATAAGCAATACTCAATCCACACATGCTCTTAGTTTAGGGAAATTAAAGGATTTAAGAATCCTTCAACGATCGTAATTGCTATATATGAAAAAAAGATGATTTCACTTTTTTTGGTTCGGAAGAAGTACGGTACTAATTCGTGGAAGATTCTCACGGTACTTCTTAACAAAAATTCAACGGGAAACTTTAAATTCCAGATCAGAGATTGCACCTTTCGTTAATGCCTTTTTTAACCTAACTTCGGCAATATACAACTAACATTTTACTTTCTTTTAACTACAAATAAAATGAACGGGATAAACTAAGTTATTTTAGGAGAAGCACTGTTTTCATATAATCGTGAAAAATAATAATAATAATAATGAGAAAAAGATAACTTGTGAAAATACATAAATAACATGCACATATTCGAAAAGAAATGCTTGCTGGATTTAATACATAAAGCACTACATCTGTATTTCCAAAGTAATCCTTGATGCAACACTTCCCAACACTTGAAGTAAGCTATTAAATGCAGGTATAAAAAATATTACCAATCATTAGCCTCACTGTTTCTGGATTGAAAGGTGTCCATGTGCCATTTGATAATGCTTGTTGAAGTTCATCTGCAGAAATATATCCAGATCTGTCACGATCAACCCTAATTAAAGAAAAATATGATTTAAGATGAGCTAATTTTTCTGATAAACCTAAACAGAAATTAACCATTGAAACTAACCTCTGAAAAACATCCCAAAGAAATTGTTGATTAGGCGATGGTGATGCAAATTGTGACATTTTTTGAGTTGAAAAAATTATGCTAAATCAAAAGTAAGTTCACACATGTAATATAAGTATCTAGAATATTTATCTACTATCGTCATAACACAAAAGCAAATACAGATTCTAGAAATGATTCACCAGTCATTACCACAAAACAGGTTTGTGGATGTTAACAGTTATAAAAGAGCGAAAAAAAAATCTTTTGATTTAAAATTGTTGGAAAACTATTATAGGAATAAACTTCATTTTAAGTGGAAAAACCAGTGACTCGTTTAAAAAGAGATTCTAAAGCCAACCAAAACGTTTTGAAATATATTGTTTATTAGCAAATAACCTCTTACATTTAAGGAATAATATATCCTTACTTTTAGACTACTACTTTAGAATCTTAATCATTATTAAACTATTAATTAATATAATAAAATCAAGCATATAGATAGACTTTCAGGTTCTGGGGATATGGTATTTCCAGAGATTGTCTGGAACCGTGTTGGGCAACGACAATGTTTAATTTTTGGAGGGGAGCGTCACTCACATTATTTGGCAGAATTGGCTCAGGCCTAGATTTACTTAAAATAAGAATGAAAAGTTTTGTTTTCTATAGAAGGAATGAAATTAATTTTTTATCTGTTTTATCTTATTTGAAAAAATTAATGAGGTTCTTTCAAACTAGGTAATGAATTGGTGAAAAGATACTACAGATTTCTTATTTTGCAGTAATGATATTAGCGTAGATATATTACTCAATGCTTCGTTGATCGTTGTTTCAGTTCAAACAGGAAAGCTTGAAACTTAAAACTTCTATTAAGTGGGATAGATTCAAAAGCATTAACGACGCTTCTCGAAGAGTGGTACGTGCCCCTCTTACATGTTGATAAAGCATCGAAATATTTTTCATTCCATCTACAAGAATTCGATGGCCGATTACTCTTAACCATATATATATATATATATATACATGGTGTACTTTACTTGAATTGAATATGTGCTTCGAAGTGGAGTGGTTCCCACCTAATTTCTTGCAAATCGTTTTACTTAATTTATGCCACCGATCTGCAAGTTTATGCAGGAAGTGAACATCTGAGGACATTTGTTCCCCGAGCCTTGTTACAGAGCTTCTTGCTACAGACCCTTCTGTCCATCACCGAGCAGTAAACTTTAAGAAGCTCCTAGGCGGAGAAAATCTAAGGGCAGGAAGCTGGATTCAAACCCGCGTTCCCTACGTGGGAATCCAGTAAATAAATATAACTACAAAGGTTATACCCTTTTCAGTCAGTTCCTACTCCGTTGATAAATATGTTACATTTCTTGTTAAATATAGATAACATTTCTTGCGATGTAGTAAAATGTTACTATCTAATAAGATAGGTTTTTGTTAATTTTAACTCAGAAAAGCTGCCATTTTCCGAAGCAGTAACAAATGAAATTGTAATAAAAATTCTCATGCTGAGAACTGAGGCTAACATTTTCAAAGGAATCATACATTTAGCAAGGGTATTTTTAATTTATGTAGCAAGGATGCAAGATATTTCTAATCCATTTACTTCATCAATATTCTGGTAATATAAGACTCAGAATGTTTTATTTCTTGACATAACTTCATTATGCCCCCCTTTCGACTAATTTCAGTAGCAGAATCAAAATAAATATAAACTTTTATTATCCCCAATTAGTAATATTGAGTATACATTAGAAAGAAAATAAATACGATAGTGAGTAAAATATTCTCAAATTTAATTTTCAACAAACCTTTTCCATCGGTGGGCCAGGGGCGATTGCCCCAATGCCATGCCCTTGCCTATTCATTCTAGTGCAGTAAAGAGGATTACGACAGATCTTGTAATGCGGTGCGAATTTCAGTTTACAACTTCTAACTACAAGCATACAGGTATCTTGTTATCTTATTAGTATCAAAAATAATTAAAATTTAAATAAATTTCCATCTACGAAGAATAAGGGTTAATTATGAGTGTAAGAATAAAGTAACAGGAAGACTGAGATCCCTTATTGTTTAGTACATTTTTGATAAGTAGTTCTAAGTTCTACATGTTCTGAAGATTTTGGAATTTTTTGACCATTGATAAGTAAATGGCATAATTATTTCTTGCACTTATAATAAGAAAAAATATACAAATTTGAGATGTCTATTAAATATTGAAATTTTTTAGCTGTGTTAATCAAAGTGCATGGACCCAACCGGAACTAAAACGTATTGTTCTAAGTAGATGTTTGAAGAAGATGCTGCACAGTGGATGGACCTTCATAGATAATTATTACATTATCTCCAATATACAGAGATACGTTAAATTATCGAAATAAATGAATAAACAAAGAATAATGGTATATAAAGGTCAGTGTGACCCAGACCTCCACAAAAAGTGAACTACGATTTTTCTTAAACAAAAAATTGAAATACATTGACATTGATACTTACATTTTAGTTTATTAGCCAATTAATTTAATTTCCTAAACGCTTTTGGAACATTTAAAAAGCATATTTTTAATTATTGGACTGTGTTTAATATTTCATTGGAGAAAATAATTCCATGTTTTTCGTACAGGGTGCACTCACTACACTTTATCAAATCTGGAGTAGGAGTAGGGTTGTGACGTCTTCATTCCAATCAATATATAGTATGGCGGTCGTCTGAGTTATATTTTCATTTCCATCTTTTAGTTTTAACACGAAATAACATTTTTTATTTTCTTGTCTGTCTATAAAAAACAGTCAACATTCCTCCAGAAATCTCTAAGATCAGCGACCAGAATTCACCAAAGGTAACTACATACATAATCAAATTAATCTGTTCGTCCTTCGTTGGTCACGTTACAATTTATCAGTTGATACCTTTAGTCTAAAAAAAATTTTTTATATGATAATTTTTTGAAAATCACTACTTAATATGTAAATAGTTATTTAAAAGCTCCACAAGGCTCTTTGAAATGTAGTTTCAATAAGGTAGACAGGGGAATTATAGAGAAAAAAAGGGGTAGAATTTCTAGGGAATATGATATTTACAGTACCTATTTTATGCAGTCTTTCCTTGTTATGTACGTGAATCAACCGTTAATTAACAATTTAGTTTGTGTAGGAACGATTTTTTTTGCTCTCTTGCAAGTGACTTGTATAGGTTTATGAATACCCTATTGGCCTAACCACATTTAAAACATAATTTGTAATTTAAGCTATTTTCGTTTGAAATAGTGGTGTATGACCCCATACTTGAAGTTTCTGAGTATGGCGACATTTTATTTACCTAAGAGAATATCTACAAGTGTTATATTTAGTATGTTTTATATTAAAGAATTCTTTAAAACTTCCGAATTTTCAGGGTACTCTGTCCTTTCTGTGGCTCTGGTTGCTTGGCTTAAACGTGGACCCGCCCTGGACTAACTAAATTACAGGTTAAGAATATACTACCTACCGCACTAGACCAATCATCAGTAGAGTTGTCTCGTAAGTATCAGTATATGACATTCTCAATTAAATAATGAAAATAAAGCTTTGCAATTCAACCAATTCAATGGAAAAATTACAGGATGTTTCTTTAAAAATTAAACCAAGTTATCTAAATTTAAATTAAACAATAAAAAACAAATGGGTTACTATTAATTCTATCCAAATTGTGAAAGAAATTAGGTTTATGTGTATATATTTTTATCAGTACTTAAGCAAGATTTCTAATAGAAATTTCAATAATAACCACCAAATTGATGGAGGATGAATGTTGAAAGTATTAATTTGTTTAGATTAGGACTGCTGTTGAAATTTAAAATAAAAATACGAAGCACATGATATTTCACATGAAATTACATTTATTTAAAAAGTGTTATCATAGTGAATGGACATTTCTTTAAATAAGAAATTAAGGACCTATATTTATTGTTGCTTTCATAACAATTTTTGAATCTTCAGCTAATGTTCAAATATGTGTGTCTTTTTTTTTTAAATATTCGTTGGTGCTAAATAATTTGCCGTTTGAAATTAAAATAAATTTCGTTAAAAGGACATGAGGACAGAGTCTCAATTTTTTTAAGGTGCTAGTCTGTTTTTCAAACGTCGTGTACATTTTTCTTATGTACTTAGTATGTATATAAAGAATTAATTATATATATATATATATATATATATATATATATATTTGAACCTAATTCGATAAAAATTAAAAGGAACTTGATAAAATTGTAAGCGTGCATGGAAAAACATGGAAATTTTAAAAAGTTGTTAAAATCTTGAACAAAATACATTGTGAGAATTTTTAAACCTGGGAATCTGTTATTAAATCAAATATTTAGATAAAATTAAAATTAGAAAAATTAATTGTTTATTAGCGAAAGCAGGAGAATAATATTTCATGATTCATAATTTAATCTGTCAATTTAATCTAACTATTTCAATTTATAAGTGGCTTTATTTATCGTTCCTTAATAAAATCAGTGATAGGAGAGTTAGAACTTTTTGTTCCTTAGTCGTAATCATATTTTTTTAGAGTTATGCATACAGGAAGTAATTGGCTGTATCTACAGATTTAGTATTGCATTAATGAACTTTCAAATGGTACACACAAATATGACCGTATGACTCACTTATTTAAGGAATTATGTGAAGGAAGATTTTATTATAAAAACGTCTCCCCTTTTGTTTGTTAAGTTCGTGCAAATAACTATTGAGCTTCTTCAATTATTGACTTCTTAAGAAGGTGTTGCCCCGAACAGATTTTCGATTTTAAGTTTTTATGAGAATTTCCCTTTAATGTCTATCTTCATTTAAAATATTTTTGCTGTAAAATTCTATTATGGGTATATCTGACGAAAGATGTCTATTTGAGAGAAGAAGGATTGCTATAACATTTTTCTTGACATATATAAAAATTGCACAAAAAAAAAAACAGTTTGATAACTTCTAGAAGATCTTTGTTGATAATAAATTGCATAATTTTTTTAGTGAAATCACTCCAGGAAATAAGTGAGAGAAGAAGAGCGGATTTTTTTTTTTAGAAATCAATTTACACTGCCCTCTTGAAAAAAGTGGCAGTTTTCTCTAAAATTTATTGGAACGAATTAGCAAATGATTAAACAAAAAAAAAGTTGGATTTTATTGCCTTTAGCAAGAACAGATACAAGAATTTCGTTAGTGAAAACGATTGGTCAAGAAATAATTATTTAAAGTTAACAAGAAGTAAATTAGTAAACAAAATTAATAGTTACTGCACGTAACTCTAAGCACCTTACTGGAAATTATTTTAATTTTTGCTCGAATTTTTCCTATAAATATTATTACGGATTAAATAAATATTCCAAATACATCATGGAATTTAAAAAAAATAAAACCTTAATGGAAACGTTTAGATGATGTAAATTATAAATTTGATAAGAGGGAGAGGTCACATTTCGATAGCGAAGGCTTGAGATAACGCTAATGGGAGCAGAAAGCTAATAAAAATATGTTTTTCACGAAATTTTTTTTTATTAAGTTTTGTGTGCAATTTGTTAGTTGCAAATAGAATGATTTTGTAAAAAGCACACAATTATTATTTAGTCTTGTCTCCTCGTCCATATCTATTTCTCTTTTAAAGTCATTGATGAAATCATTAGTATTATTTGCACTCTTGAAAATTACCCATGACTTGCAGACGCTATTGACGACCAAAAACTTACCATCCTAACTTACTCCTAGACTTCTCCAAAGCCTTTGATACCGTTGACCATCATATCCTGCTATCTAAACTACAATCCCTCTCTTTTTCCAATAGCACCCTCCGTTGGTTCCAATCCTTCCTGTCTAATCGTTCCCAATTCGTTGTCACTCCCGATAGTAATCCTTCTTCACTTCTTCCTTTGTCACGCGGTGTACCTCAAGGTTCTTCCCTATCTCCCACCCTCTTCTCAATTTACATCAATGACCTTCCTCTTTCCATCTCTCATTCCCAGTATCACCTCTATGCTGATGATTTTCAGATTTACCTATCCTTTTCCCCGTCGGATTTGTTTGAAGCTGTATTTAAACTTCAAGAAGACCTCAATAATATCTCAGCATGGGCCACGAACAATAAGCTTACCCTGAATGTAGAAAAGACCAAAGCTATTGTTATTGGCTCCAACCCACTCCTTAAATCATTGGCTCCTCTTCCTAATCTTTTCCTTTACAATACCCCAATAAAATATTGTTCCTCTGTGAAAAACCTTGGTATCACTTTCGATCAAAACCTGTTCCTGGAAAAACCATGTTTCCCAAATCTCTCGTCGTTCCATCCATATCCTTAAGCAGTTTAATAGTTCCCGTCACCTTTTTCCAATTAAGACCCGGCAACTCCTAGTTTCCTCTCTTATATTCCCCCATTTCGACTATGGTTGTTTAGTGTATGGCGGTCTTTCTGGTGATATTGAAGCTAAGCTTAAGCGCCTCATAAGATTTATTTTCAGCATTTCGCACTGCTACGATGAGTTGAAGTGGCTTTTTCCTGTCTATCGCCGCCAATATTTTTTGGCTTCTTTCCTTTTTCAAGTCATCTAGTCTCAAAGGCCTTCCTATATTTTTCAACTCCTTAAGTTTAAATCCTCCATCCATTCCCTTAACACGCTCATCTGATCTCTATATCCCCTCTCACCGTACCTCATCCTTTGACAAGTCCTTCCTAATAGGTACTACCTCTCTCTGGAACTCCTTGCCTTCATCTGTCCGCCATGCTCCTACCCTATCCATCTTTAAATCCCGTCTATTCAGTTATCTACTTTCTATTCAGCTTCCTCCGAAATTCTAATTGTTTTAATTTATTTCCTTAATTTCTGCTGTTTTATTTCTACTTTCATTTTCACTTATTATATTTTCACTTTTGTAAATACTTATTTATTTATTTAATTTCTGTATAATCACAGGCCAAACTGTTAAGGCCTCTATTTGTTCCTGTATTTATTCTTAGGGGACAATTGTCCCAGAATAATAAATTTCTTTTCTATTCTATTCTATTCTATTAAATATTTCTTATTTTTCAAAATTTGTATTATAATATTGTATATTATTATTAATGTCTGTAAGTATAAGTCACTGAGATTTCTTTAAAAATATGTTTTCCCCCCTGCGTACTATCAATATTTTTCGTTAAGTGGTTTTATAGATGATAATACTTTGTTAAGGAATTCATAAAAAATTGTAATTGTAAACTGTGTGTATTACAAGTTTAACATTATTGTAGAATAAAACATTTACTGTTAAACTCCTGCATATATTCTGACCAACAGTATACATATTTTAGGCCTTAGAGGAATCATGCTGGAATAATTTGATGCCAGTTTAAGTGGTGCGGAGGAGAGATATTGTTCCCTATAAAAATTCACCTAATCTCTCCTAAGTCATTTAAGTAAAAAAGAGAGCAGACTGGAGTACTAGACAACAATACATTTTTTATAAAGTGACATAATAATCATCAAGCGCCAGGATTTGGATGCTTTTTACAAAATTTGAAAGGCATAATTGCTGGCTGCAGTAGCCTTAACCACTCGTGTGTTTTGGTTAAAGAGGGCTGGTTTGATAAAAAGTTTGCTTATATAACTGCAATTAGTGACGTCTTTTTTATTATTAACAAAAAAGTGCTTTTGTTTTTTTACGTTTCAACCAACTCCAAATTGTATTATTATTATTTTTGCGTTAACCCTCAGTTTGTTTATCTGGAAACATAGCAATAAAACCATAATTTTATATTGATTAATTTAATAGATTTTTGTTTCTTTATAACAATTAAGTGTATACAAAAGTACTAGGTATACTATGTTTAGCCCAAAAGGATTTTTAAAGAATCTTGGAACACGTGGCAAAGTTTTGTTGAAAGATTTAAATTACTTTAAAAAATATTAAGATTTTAAGATTTATAAGTTGGTTTACTAACTTGTTGACACAGCATTGGCAAAGTAGTCAGTCCGAGGGGTGGGCAGTTTATCTGCCCTCACCACTCATAGCTCACCTGCATGACTTCAGAAAAACCATTGTTTGACATGGAAGGTTCAGGCTTCACTACTACCATTATTTAGTGCTATTCGCCTCTTTTTGAACATCATCTTTTGACTAACAGTTGTATAATAATATTTACTTTGCTTAAGGGCCGGTTTAAAACAATTATAAGTTTAGTAAATTTAATTCGCCATTCAGTGTACACTGTTTCCAGATCCTGTTCATTTTGCAGTATGTAGCTAAAAATGTGGTGCGATTTTCTTTTCGCCTTAATTTTAGACTTATATTACTAAAAAGTTTTACTCATTAACAGTTAACTGTGCAGTAAAGGTAATTGCATTTTTTAACTTTATAAGCTTTTTTTCTGTTTAATCTACCAAACAATTTGATTTAAATTGTGTCAAATTTTTGTTTTATTTACTTAACGTTGGTTCTGCGCAGTTTGTGTTGATTCTGGGCAATTAAAAAAAACATTCATCCTCTTTAAAGTCTCCAATATCAACTGCTAAATAAAATAATGTTTATTTCCTTCTGAATGACCTTAAAACAATACATAGAAATAATTAGTCTTCTGTTTTTCGAGTAAAAATGTAATTAAGTATTTATTGTATATTAATGTAATACACTTAGTATATTTAAAATATTTAAAGGAACAAAAAACAAACAATAGTTACTATTACGAAAATTAGCCTATTTTGGTCATGCCATATTGAATTTGGTCTACCACTTTTACTGTCGGATTAGTGAGAATCCATGGATTAACCACTTAACCTATCCAATCGGATCCATTTCCACAAAAGTGTCATACCCATTGTCACTTTCAATTTCATTATGTTCTTATGAACATCTCGAGCTGGTTTCCTCTTCTGTTAATCGGTACTCTTTAACCTAACGTACTTTTTTTCCATTGATCTTTGTTTAGTTTGCAGAGAATGTTTTCTTTATTGATCAAGTACGATAATCAAATAAAAGTTGAGATAACACTTGCATCCAGGGAAGGGATTAGCTATGCGGTTAGCGTACTGGACTCCCATGCGGAGGTCCCGGGTTCGAATCCAGCTGCTGACCCTTAGATTTTCTTTTTCTTGGAGCTTCTTACAGTTCACTGTCCGGTGATGGACAGTGTTGTCTGTAACGAGAGAACACTGTCCGAAGGCCGGCAGTGCACTAAAAAAAAGCCCCGAGCGCCAATAACCTTAAATGTTGACGCGCCTTAAATCATTAAAAAAAAAAAATAACACTTGCATCCAGTACTTTTGTCAAATCACTTATCTATCTCTACTACGGTGAATGACACAAAAACTTTAAAAAATTATTTTAATACCATTGTTGTTACCATAAGATCCATGCGCATTGGAGGCTTTATATGTATCTTGCGTTTTACTAGCCCGTTGGTCGGAAAAACTATTTCGCCGCTTAATCTTATAATTTTTAGGACCTGAATGAGAAACTTTTCAGTACAATGGAGATATAGTAATTTTTTAACATAAGTTAATTTCTCACATAGTTACCTCAGCCCATTTTTTTCTCATCGGGAAAGGGTGGGTTATTTTCTGAAAAACGTTTTTTGAAAAGTTGCTACAATCATCCGGAAATAACAAGATGATTTTTATATAAACTTATAAAGTTATTTACGTTGTTGCCCATTTCCTATCGATTCTAAGTTTTACATTTGCTTCGTAAACATAAATGAGTTGAAACATATCGTCTATGTATGCACTCTCTCGTATTTTGTAGGTTTAGTTTCTTTTTTATTTCTTTATATTTGTAAATTTTTTAAAAAAAGGTTCATTTTAAATATCAGTTTACGAGTATAGAGTCTTTGACCTTCGTTTTATCTAAAATGAAGTTTAAAGAATTATGCGAAGTGTCTCTCCTTGAATAAAAAACTAAAGGAGAAAAGAGAGTTTCCAACAGCCATAATCTCTACGAATAAAGATTCTGTTGTGAAGAGTATGGCTATAAAATATCGTGCTAGAAAAATTTTAATAAAAGTAATGAAACTTCATGAAAGGCATGCGATTACAGTAATGACAAAATTAACTGAAATCGTTTTCTAACAAATCGCAAAAAAATTAAATAAGGTTAAATTTTAATTATTATGTTAAATCGTAAAAAGAATGACAATATTGTACTAAATGCAGTGATAACTTTATTTTTTGTTTTTTAATCTGACAGCAACGCTTGCATTTTATTCGATCACGATAATTTTCATCTTTCCTTTCTAGTATTACACACACACACATGTGTGTGTAGATTTAGATTTTAGATTTTGAAAAGACGGGGCGGGGCCCTATCCCCACGGCACTGCAGCCACACGAGGCTTATTGTGCCTTCCCCTTAAACCTAGTAGGTGAAACCTCCCCTCCTAAGAAGGTCGAGAGCTTTCCCTACTAGTTCCTTCTGCGCTGTTATCTCCTTTGGCCTCAAGGTTCCAAAGATGTCATAGCGCAGTCTCTCAATTGCAACGCAATCGAACAACAGGTGAGAGGCCGTTTCCTCCTCTTCCTGGCACAATCTGCACAAAGGTTCCGAGCTAATAAGCTCTATCTTGTGCAGGTGCTTTCTGAACCTTCCGTGCCCCGTGAGTAGGCCTGTAATCAGAGTAATCTGATTCCTGCCTAAACCTAGAGTCACTCTAGTTCTTTGTTTGCACAACAAGGGCATAACCCTCTTGCTGTGTTTTACCCCTGGAAGCATCACCCAGTACTTTTCGTGTTCTCTCCAGATCCAGTCTCTGAGAGCCTCACGAACTGCACCCCTAGTGATCCCCAGGACTGGTTCCGGACCAGTGAAGGGAGTATTAGCTCCATTCCTGGCCAACTGATCAGCTATTTCGTTCCCCTTGATCCCCACATGGCCCGGCACCCATTCCAATCGGAGTTTGTTGTGCCGAGCCAATTGATCTAGGGCCTTTTTACATTCCCAGACCAGGGAAGAGGTAATTCTGAAGGAAGAGAGAGCCTTCAGTGCCGCTTGACTGTCCGAAAAAATGCAAATTTCCCTATTTCTAAGATCCATTCGCAGATTTTCCCCAGCGCAAGCTCTAATGGCAAAGACCTCGGCCTGAAATACAGTAGCGTATCTCCCAAGAGGACTCTCAATGAGTGCCTTAGGTTTAGCCCCATACACTCCAGCTCCGGTCCCGCAGGCCATCTTGGAGCCATCCGTAAACCACTTGAGACTCCCTTCTGGCACCGTTCGGTCCAGTTTACCCTCCATTCATTCCTCGATCTGAGGATCACCTGAAACGGAGTCTCGAAACTGTATCTAGGACAGACACTGTCCCCAACCATGTCTAATGCTGGCAAAGGGTCGACCTTGTCTGTAATTTTCATATGCCCAATAGAAGAGCTAATGCGCCTCCATTGTCCATTCCTCACTAGTCTGTACGCGCCAGCCCTTGCCTCCGCTTGAATGACAAACTGGAGCGGAGGCAACCCCAGCAGCACCTCCAGCCATGTGTGTGTATATAACGTAGTGCAATTATTAACCTTAACATATAATGTGATGACGTTGGTTAGCGTGATAATTAAAACACAAATAATAAATGAAATAATAAAAAAAAAAAAATTATATAATAATATAAGATAAAATGTTATCCCAAATAAACAAAAATTTAGAAATATCCAAATATTTGTTGGCTATGAAGTTTAGATCCGAATTGTCATGTAAGATTGTAAATAAATACATCGTGCGTACATCACATATATCAACAAGCTATTGTGAAAGAACAGTGAGTCAATACTCAATATTGATCACTGTCTTGAGAGGCTTTGGATTTGGGTGAATAGATATTAGCGTTTAATTTAAAAAGATATATTTTTTTTTAATTTAATACCCTTCTCTTTCTCCCTGGCGTGAGTTCTTTCTTTAAAATGGTCAAAGATTATTTTAACGAATTATTTTAAGAATACTTGTATAAAAAATTTTATACCTTAATTAAAACTTTTTGAGAGTTGTAAGGTTTTACTACCCTTTGATATCTTTGGCGTAAATTGATTATTATTTAGCTCAAAAGTGCTTGTGTACTTTTTGTTACCTAGAGAAGTACAAATAAGAAAATAAGTATAAATAAAAAATAAAGTAAAAATTTTGAGATTTTAATATAAAAAATTTTTAAATTTTATTTTAAGATTGTAATGAGCAGGTAATCTATTCTGTCTGTTTTCCTATCCCTCTCTCCTCCTCCGCTAAAAGTGGAAGCAAGCGAAAGTGTACAATTTTGAAAAACCTTAATCTTCACTAGTTACAATATTTTTAAGCAGTAGCCGAATGTAGTTATTTTGTTCGGTTATTCTAAAATTCCTTTATTGAACATGTATGAATTGCGGACAAAAAGGTTTTCTTAGAGCAACTACGAATTGTGGGCTCATCTGAGTAATATTTTTCAATTTACATCGGGAAACTGTTTTTCTGTTTTTGGGAATGGCATGTAAATTTCTAAAAATAATACTTTTAAAAAGGAAGAGGGAGCTGCATCTATTGGTTTTTTAATTTTTCACTTTTCGCCCATAACTCACGAGAGATTTAATTAAAATTGTCAAATTGTTGTTGCTATAATCTCTAGCAGTCACAAATAATTAATAATTCAAACTTTTTATTTCCTACCTGAACTGTAACCTGTCTATTGAACTAAGACAGCAAGAAAATAACCACGTGCATAATTATTTTCTAGACTTCCTTGCCTTTTCGAACACTTCCGAAGGACCGATGACTAGCCTTTGTAACCGCACTCTTTTTCAGCAGTTAGCACTCATAGAAGTGATGAACTTGCACAGATGCAGGAATATTCAGATTTGATATTTTCCTAAATTGCGCTTTAGTTAAAAATTATATAATAGAAAAAAACTGAATTTGTAGCTGAAAAGTAGTTGAATAAACTAATAAAAAATAGTGCCAACAAATATTTTGAGTTGGCTGTGCCACTATGGTAGAACTGGAAATCTGTCTGTATAATTATTATATGACTCATCACTTCGATTTATAGCAAGCTTATTTTCGAAAAAAATTTACTATTTTCCTCATGCGAAAATTATATTTGTCATAGTATAGTTGAAACATTAAAATTTTATTGTTCTTAAGGTAGTTTTTTTTTCAAGTTCTCGGAAAACTTTGATAATGAAAAGAAGAAATAATGTGGCTTTTGCTGTAAAAGAAGCCTTAGGAATGCCTTTATTTATGTGTTAGGTATTTACAAATAAAGATCATGATCATTTTCAAACAGAATGAACAAATGTTTAAAGAATAATAAAAGAAAGGCTCACTTAATTATTTTGATTAATTATTTTTATTTAATTCTAATAAATACATTTGTTGTTGTTGTAAATATACTATGAAAGTGAAAAAAAAAAATTAATAACACAATTTAAAATTTATTTTCTAGTTCCCTGATACCATTACTGCGGGCGTCCCGTCAACCAAACACTTTTTTAAAAAAAAGCACGTCGAAGCTGATAAGAATTATTTAAATTTAATACATTTGCTGGTAAAAAAAAAAGAAAAAAAATACAAAAATGAAGAGTGAAATAAAAGAAATGGTTAGCATTCTGAAAGAAGGTGTTGATGCTAGAGATGTATTGAAGGGCATTGCGCTATCTGGGGTAAATTATCATTGTAATATTGAATTTATAAAATAAACATTCTGTATATATTTATTATTATCATGTATATGTTTTTTTTTTTTACTATTATTATCTTGAATAATCTCTCGAAATTGTGTGTGTACATATATGTATTACAAAAAGAAACCGTTAAAATTAATTTGGTTTTATATTCCCAGCTACAGAATAATGTGGATTAAGTATTTTTGTAGCGACTCAAATGGAATAACAGATGTAAACTGTTTTATTCTCCCCTTTTTTCTTCCTTTAAATCCTACCCTTTTAAGCATAACTAACGTAAGCCCAGATCTAATAGCGGTAATTGTTGCGGGCGTATTGACTATGTTAAGTTCTGATAACAATGGCAGTAATTTGCAATATTGCAATACTCATTCGCCATAAATCAAATTACAGTCTTTTTTTTTTTATTTTTTGTAGTTTGTTTTTTTTTTAAATTAATGCTAGGAATAAGTGAGAGAACCTAGACACCTTCTTAGATACCAACACTAAGACTTCAAATGTGAAACATATTTCCAAACCATTCCGTCTAATTCGTAAATTTTAAAAGGCTGACGTTAGGGCCCGATTAGTAGACGTTTCTGATCGGTACAGTTTATACCTTCTCTAAATGCACAAACTTTTAACTCACTTTGATGCATGTTAATTGAATACTTAGAATTCTCTGATCTAGAAATTTCTTTTGACATTTGGTATTATATTTAAGCCAGAATAAAGACTTCCAAGTAGTATTGCCCTATGAGTTTATGCAACATTCATGTACCAATTTTGAAAGTGTCGCAAGTAACTATGGTTTTTCTCACCATCATACTAACATAAACACCTTTTTAGTGTTATTAGCATTAAATTTCACGTTTCTTTACAAAGATATATATTTTGTTTTCCGTGTTTTTAAATCTTATTTTAGAGTCAAGAAGAAGCTTTTTTTGTAATGGATGTTGGAGAAATTATAAAGCAGTATGAAACATGGACAAAGATGTTACCAAGGGTTAAACCGTTTTATGGTATGTTATTTTAAAAAAATAATAGATTCTTGGCCGGCAAAGGTTTGCTTTATTTTATTTTCTTGTTGTTTTTTTTTCTCATGCTATTTAAGATTTTTTGTCATATTTTCAATATGGATTGATAATAATTGTTACTAAATTTAAACTTTTATTTCAGCGGTTAAATGTAACGATTCTCAAGTGGTGCTGCAAATTATGGCTGCGTTAGGAGCCAATTTCGATTGTGCTTCAAAGGTTGGTACCTATGAAATTTATTGTACTTTCTAATTTTATTAATTTTGTTTTCCCTCCATCCTTTCCTTTTTTTTTATGGATTTATTTTTAGTTTAAGTCGTTCTTTTAGGTTCATTGAATAAAAGCATTTGGATTACTTTCTGTAATGAAATTGTCTAATAATTGTGCCATTTATAACATCCGTTACTGACGCGACGTGGACTTCAAATATTCGAGATACATATGTTCTTGTGGAATTATATATACTTGGATATATACAATACTTGTGGATGAAAAAATTAATACTATTAGAACATTTTATTAACATTGGTATTGTAAGGAAGACTTGATTGTGATTTTGAAGACTATTCTGTAAGCTGTTTTGTGTTTTTTGAATTTAATCATTTTTCTATAGGTGATTTCTTTTTAAAAATCATATTTGTTTACCCAATGATTGTTCCTCCCTAATTTTAAAGGAAATAAATATGTGTGCTTTTTAAAATTATTGTAATAATTATTGTTTAGGGTGAGATTAACAAAGTACTTGACTTGGGCGTTACAGCTGATAGAATTATATTTGCAAATCCAGCCAAAATTAGATCACACATCTCATATGCAGCAAAAGCAGGTGTTGATATGGTAACGTTTGATTCTATCAGTGAACTAAACAAGATCAAAGAGTTTCATCCAAACGCAAAGTATGTAATCATAATTCATTTACTATATTTAACAATGAGACTAAAATATTAGTATAATAAGACTAATTGTTATTCCCAAATTTCTGCAGTTTGCACAATATAATGTTGATTTTTTTATTCTTTGACGTTAATAAAAAAGCGAATACATATACCTCGGAGGTTTAAATGAAAAAGTCAGCTTTCCTTTTTAGTCTACACATTACTCGTGTTAAATAAACTGAACAGCAGTGATGGATCAGTCAAGTTGATCTGGGTGAAAGGACAAGGAGGATGGACGATATCAAAAAGGCCAAAAATGGGGCAAAATTAGTCATTCTTCCGCAATATGCATTCCACAGTGTCATTATTTACATTTGAATCCGAAATTAAAAATCATTATAAAAATATATGCTATGAAAGTGGTAAGAACAATCTGAGAAGTCTAACCAAAAAGGCCAATTCTACAGCTAATGGAATCCTTTACCTAGAAAACCTTGGTATGGACTATAAATCCGAAATAGAAAGTTGTTCATCACAGTAAGCATTCTTAGATTTAATCAAATTTTTTCTACTCAACATCTAGCCCATGTAGCGATTTCAATGAGAGTTGTTCCTGTGATGTGGAATGCAAAGCTGACACCAACCACATACTGTTAATAACCTACATAAAATACGCATTTGATAGGAGTCAATTGTGGAAGTAGTTATTCCAGACTAATTTTTTCTTTTCACCTATCTTTGCACCACGATTTTGGCTCATAACAAAGACCATAACCTCTTTGGAACTGTACGGATACACAAGAAAAACTAAATTATTCTATAAACACTAACACTCATAATTGCACAAATCTACTAACTTAACAAAATATCCTCATAGTTATATTTGTTGGCCTACTATTATTTCTACTAGTGTATGATGGCTATCTGTTCAGTTCAGAAAACAAAAAAATTTAAAAGAAGAGTTTGTTTCCAATATCATTTAAATAAGAAATTATCTGAGCTAACTTTAAAGGACTAATTTTTGTCAGGTTTAAAATCCTTTATCCTTTTTTGAGACAATACCTGAACTAAATATAGGTGTGATGTGAATTGTGTTGGTGCCAACGCTCACAAATAATTTCTTATATTATTCAAAATAATGAAAATAATAATTATTTAATCATATTTGGAACCAAAAAAGAATTTTTAAATATTATAATTTTAGTTCCATTTAATTTAAATATCGGAAGTTTACAACAGTGTTCATAAAATATTATTTATTCATTGCTCAACACTTTCAATTATAACCTATGTTCATCTAATATTATTAAAGGATGATTTTTTTCTAGACTCGTTCTGCGCATAGCTGCTGATTCTTATGACTCACAATGCCCTGCAATGTCACTAAAATTTGGCGTAGATCCGGAAAAAGAAGCATATCCATTATTAAAAGAAGCAGTTGCAATGGGATTAAATGTTGTTGGCATCTCATTTCATGTCGGCTCTGGTTGTCGAGAAGTAGAAGCTTTCGGACGAGCATTAGCATTTGCTGCTGGTTTATTTATAAGGGCTCAAGATGGCTTAGGTTTAAGAATGTCCATTTTGGACATTGGTGGCGGATTTCAGATGAATAATTTTGAAAAGGTAAAATATAAATATTAGTTAAAATTAATAATCAAAATCTAATTTATTCATCGTTAAAATGATGAATGAAGTGTGTATTTACATGTGTAATAGGAATTGATTGTTTTATTAAAATATTTTTCTACAAAATTCATTCATAAATCTTTTTCTTCTTCTTCATACATTTTTCTAAGGCTATTATGCTTTTATTTAAAAAAATATTAATTTGTGTGATCTGTACATATTTATTAGACATGTGCCACAATTAATCGAGCTCTTGGCGAATACTTTGAGGACGATTTGGAGCTAGAGATTATTGCCGAACCGGGAAGATTTATGGTGGCTTCTGCATATACACTTGCAACACAGGTATGTTATGTCAGCAAAGTAGCAAAAATAATTATATGTATCTATATATTTTAAAGTATTTAGCATATAATTAATATTTTACTATTTCCTGCCCAGATACATTCAATGAGAGTTAACAGCAATCAAACCATGCTATACATTAACGATGGAGTTTATGGATCCTTCAATTGCCTATTGTTTGATCATGCATCTGTAACACCAATACCTCTTAAGGTAATTCATGAAGTTGCGCAAAATGTTTATCGCACTAATTTTATACCTTCAAAAATGAACCTACTTATTGCTCTTTTAAAGCGGTAGAAGTGTTTTGGCGATATTTATAGAATTGGTTATTACTGAATACCTTCGTTAAGAAGGCAGGAGTACATTTGAAATAACTGTTGACTAGGACTATTGTTCAAGCCTGTTGGAATATTGTTTTTTTTTTAACAAATAAATACATTTAATAATAGCGAAGTTAAAGATTCCCACTTAAAAAATAAATTAAAAGACGAAGCAAGGGCACAAAACTGCTTTATAACTTTCATTTCTGAACAAAAATGAAAATTGAGAGATAAAGGCGCTAAAAGTGTTAAAAATTTCGTATATACAATATAATTTATTTATTTTTTGTTGTAAAATAAGACGTGCTAGCATCTGAGATTCGGAGCTTTTTTCAATGCTCGGCCGGTCCCAGACATGTCTTGTCACTGGACAGTGAGCTGTAAGGGAAGAGAAAATCTAGGGGCCACTAGTTGAATTCGAACCTGGGATCTTTGTGTGGGAATATAGTACGCTAACCATTAGCTAAGCTTTTTCCACACGTATATACGACACCTAATTGGTAGTTAGACGTTAAGCCCCGCCTGGAAAAATAGGCAATCACTTTACTTTTTACGAGTATTATTAGTATTGAAGTATATTAGCATATTAGTAACTGAACAAATATACTTGATAATAACAGGAGAAAAATAAAACTGCAAATTTATATAGGGCCTTAGAGGACTAATATTGCTGATTCAATCTGGATCAACATTTTTAGTGAATTTATATGTTATTTTGGCCATTAAGGATTTTAGTATTTTTTTATTTTTATTTCAGGAAAATTTTTTCGGAAACTCATTGATCACTTGTTCCATTTGGGGACCAACTTGTGATTCATTAGATCTTGTCTCTGAAGCTTGTTTACTTCCTAGCTGCTTAAACATAGGTGATTGGATTTTGTTTGAAAGCATGGGCGCTTATACCATTCCAACTAGTACTAACTTCAACGGATTCGCTCCACCTAAAATTCATCATATCTGCGATTTTAACAATTGGTAAGTAATTATTTTTTGATTCTAACTTGAAAATGAAGTTGTGGAATAAGGTACCTTATCGCCACAAAATTAAAGTTATGTAAAATATACAATATATTGTACTATTCAAAGAAAATTTACACAGAAAGATAAAGAATTCGTATGTTCATATTTTCCTTTATGTATGTACAAATTATTTCAACAATGAAGTACACTACTAGTGATACACAATTACTTATTTTAATTAACTGTCCGCAGAGTATTATTTAAAGGAACAATTCCTTTAAGAAACAAATTAAAAAACTGTTTTTCAATATGTCCAGCTAAACTGAAAACCAACTTACTAGCCCCGCTTCACAACTTACCAATGCATCTGAGCACATGTTGAAAGTACTATCTTTTCTTCCATTAGCTCCTCAAAATCAATTCCGTGATTAATGTGTGATTTTACTCCTTGACTAGCAATTAGGTGTAGGGAACAATAAGTCGCAATCATTCTTTCCTGAAACGTTCTGGCAAAAATATTGCAGAGGCCATGGCTGAAAATTTTGGACCACAAAACTGATCACATCCTAGGCATCCTGTCTTCAGAAGTAGAATTTTGTTATTAAAAATTTAATAACGAATTATTTATTGAATACTTTAAGTTTCTTGGTCTACTACATGTTATAAATACAATGGTAACTATATTTTCCACTGTGCCTAATATCTAAATTAATTCATTCTTTATTTAATAGGTGCCGCATAAAAGAGCATCTACCAGAAACTGTCGACAGTTTTACTTATCAGCAAACTCCTCATTGGAAATATCAATCAAAGTCTTAAGAATATTCTCCAACAAGCTGTCTATTACAACCAACTACGACGCCTCATTAATGCTATCACAAGAGGGCAATTCTAACTGTTATTAAACATTATTATATGTCACAATTAATATTAAATATTTAATATATATATTAACATACTATCAATATATATATATGTGTGTGTGTCAGAAAAATATATGCATATATATGTAATTAAAAAAAGTATATTTTTATTTTATCCCAAATAGTTCCATACTTTACTACCAGTTATTTTCTACCCCTGATGCTATTTGAAAAACGAAACGGCTGGGGTTTACTAATAAACATGCATGCATGCTATGACGAATAAAATCAGCAAGGTTATCCAGCACTGCAGGCCTATTCAATGGGTAATGCTTATTTAATCAGACTAAATAAGCAACAGGTGTTGCTCCTACAAGATGTATGGGCGATAGAAAAACACTCTCTGCGATTTTTCTTTTTTTAATGTAATAAATTGAGTATTCATACAGGGTTTGATTTGGGACAGCCAGTAAAACAATCTACATGCTTATTAAAATTTATTAAAGTTAATTGGTACATTCCTTCTTTAATATATTGAGTTTAGGTAAAAAAAAGTTGGTAAAACATTTAATTTTTTTTTCAAATAAATAATTTTTCAACATTATTATAAAAATGTCTCTAGCGGACAGTTACAATGTTTATGAGTTGAAACTAAAGCTGCGAGTAAATATAATATTTATATATAAGTAGAATTAATAATTATACGTAGTGAGGGTGTGAGCTAGCGCTCAGGGACCGCCCACAAAAAAAAAATAATACATAGTGTAAGTCATTCGCTGTATTTTGCGTTGATGGTAAAGAGGAACTTACGATATATGTTTTATGGTATTTCTCAAAGGAATCTGAACCGCTGAGATCTTTTAGTATTTGATGAGCTGTGAAATAATAGAATTATGTTTGTCCTAGTTTCAAAGAAAGTTGAAAATCAAGATCTAACTAATTCTAGCTCTGAAATTGGGCAACTCTTAATTTAAGTTTATTATCTGCTGGCCCCTTAGATTTTCTAGCCTAGGAGCTTCTTACAGCTCACTGTTCGGTGATGGACAGTGTTATCTGTGTGACGAGAGAGTGGAGATGAGCATGGTTATTTATAACGAAAGAACACTGTCTGGAGGCCGGCAGAGCGCTGAAGAAAGCTCCGGAACCACAGATGTTGACGTGCTGTAAATTAAAAAAAAAGTATTCTAGTTCAGTGAAATCCATTTTTGCGTGCTGCAAGTAGATAACAGCACTTTCTAGATAGATTCTGAAATAAAAACTGGATTGTTTTCTTTATTTTTATTAATTCATCAAAACGCTATTGATCTTAAGAACTCAAACCTTCAATTCCATGTTTATCGTTGGTTTAAATTGTAATGAAATTTGCTGATTTTTTTTTTAATTGTAACTTAATTTTTGATACTCTTTATAGAAAATTGAAAATTCTTTCAATTTTTTTTGTCGCTTTCCATACACTATGGGCTAAGAAAAGAAGAGAATTTTTATTACTAAAAACTATTGAAAAGTTCGTCCAAATCTAAGATACCGCACCCCAATTTTTCTACTCTTCATTGATTTAACTGGAGGGAACAATCCAATTCGTTTTGAATCTCAAGTTGAATCATTTTACTAGTAGATCGAAATGATTATTCTTCAGATAATCATTCCTATATTACTCCATGTTTATAATTTCACATTTTAATAGATAGAATTAAAAAAGTATTTATAAAATGGTTAACTAATATAATAGCATTCACTCTTTACTTTTACCTTATGTAGTATATTCGTAACAGAAAAGATAAGAGCAAATAATATAAACTTTACTTATTCGATTGATGTGAAAAACGTCCATCGATCATTCACTATCGAATTGAAATTCGCCCCTTGGTTCATCCCTACTCACAATCCTAATCTTTTTTTTTTTTTATAAAAGGACTGCCAATTAGTTTGTTGAAGCCATTGTTTGGTACTGGTAGCCTGTTGTACTTGTATGTGGTGTTGCAGGAAAGAGTGTGTAGCGATTAAGTTGTCATTATTACTTTCAAGTCTGATATTTGGGATGATATTAAGTTGAAATGAACGAATTGCACATCTAATGTCGTCTGTGTCTCTGTAGATATGAGAACTTTGTTGCTTTTAGCTATTTCCACTACAATTTTCTGTAATGAGCTGCAGAATTCTACAGAAGTGCCAAAAGGTAAGTTAGTTTATTTTAATTTTAACTTTAGAATATTCAGAAACAACTTAAAAATTAGGTTTAAAGATAATTTTTTTTCAGTATCAATGTATGCAGAATGCTAAATTTAAATAAATCATTTTTCTTAGCTTGCATTTCACATTTCTGCATTTCCAAGTTATTCTGCTGGAGGTCAGAGTTCACGAGTTATCTGCTTGCATCTTACGATTAATAAAAGAGAAGCTGACATTATTATATTTATCTTTAGCAATTAAGAAGAATAAATTGAATCTTAGTTTTACCAATTCTATTCCCAGCGCAAGTGTTGAGAATTGCCTCTAACAGGACAACAATGGGTTTTATAGAAGGATTGGGAGTATACAAATTTGTATACCTTGCCTTTGATTAGTATATTGAGTAACTGTCTTAAGAAAACATGTGTGGAAGTAGAAGGATTATGTAATTATTTATTCATTTAGTTCCGGACTTAACTGAACACTTAAAAATTTAGTATTTTCAAGATCTATTACATTTTGAAATTATAGGCGATTTGTGGTGGAAAAGTAATTATTTTGATATCCACATATGTCATTAGTTAGTTGTGAAGAATTAATCAAATATATTGTCTTCGATTGTTTTTTGGAAAGGAAGGTGTTTCCTAATAATAATTTGGATAAAAGGTGTTAAAATAAGAAATTAAAATAATAAATAGCTTATTTTGATTGCTTATTTTTGTTTTGTTGTCTATTAAATTTTGAGTTGATGAGATTTGCACTGTTAAAATAATCGAAATAACTACTCTTATTTTTTTTAATCAGTTTGTAATTTTAAATAGTTGGAAAAGATTTTTAGTTTTTTTTTGAGACAAGTTACAAATTTCGTGATGAATAAACATTTCCATTTTGATATAAACCAAAAGATTTTCGGGTCATCTTAATTCATTTATTTTTTGAAGAAAACAAATATTTACAAATTCTTTATAATTCTGTACAAAACTCCTTTTCTTAAAGTTCGGCATAAGATTGTACGAGCAATAAATGAACTGCTTAGATTTACTTATGACAGAAAGCGTGGGAGTTAGCCCAAGGTTACCATGAAGAAAGTAGTTTTGAAACTACCAATTATGAGTTCATTTAGTGTCTTTTTATGAAAGCTATTATAATTTGCACATTCTACACATTTTTCTAACAACGTGTATGATTATCAAAGTACTGGAGATGGAGTTTTTGGAATTGAATAAAATAAAAAAAAGAAAAAGAGAAAGTTCTTTTAGTGCCTCAGTGGACTTTAAAATCCAAGCTAGAACTTTTAAATCTATGTGTATAGGAGAGATTAGGTTCTTGAGTTACCAACCGAGAGTTCCAGGTTCGAATCCAGATGATATTTTTAAAGATTTTTATCTTCCTAGGGCCTTTAAAGAATACTACCCAGGATTGAATAAAGTTGTTCTGACGCGACAGTTTACAAGATTTTTCATTCGTAGATTACAATGAAATGACAATTATAAGAAACAAAGCTAGGTTTTACAATTAAATGCCCTAAGAAAAATTTATAAAAATTGCATCTTTCTCAGATTAAAAAAAAATTAAAAAAACAAAAAAAAAAGTTGATTGACGCAGTGTGTATTCACACTAACCAGCAGACATTTACGTTTAAATCAGGTTTCCCAATCTTTTTTGGCTCGCGTACCACTTGGTAGTACGCAAAATTGAACCACTTCTTTGATTGTATTTCGTGAAATTTGTTATTGCGAGTGTTATTTTATTTGTTATTTTACTTGCATTATAAATTTTACAGGGTGATCATGTATCCACATCACATAATGAGACAAATTACAATGAAACACGCCCAACTCATTGAAATTATTAACTCACTGTAACAAATATGTATGTGTTTGTTCAAAGTTTCGTATTTATCTACTATTTTGTCATATTTCATTTCCTAGTAAATGATTCTAATAAAAACACAAAATTATAAAAATCTAATTAATATATTTTCTTATCACAATCAAATTTTTTATAAAATAAATTTAATAAGATCCTTTGTGCTTCTTTCGAAGAACATAATTTTTTGAACTTTGGTTCGAAAGATGCGAGGTATACCGTTAAGTCTATAGCTGCGTTCAACCTGTTTCGATACTTATTTTTTTTTTTTAAATATATGAAGAAAAAGCTCTTTCTACTAATTCCGTACTAGTAAATGGTAATGATAATTTAAGAGCTTTCTCAGGAAGTTGTTCAAATTCTTTATCAATGTTTAACCAAAAATTAATTAGATTGTGTCGTTAGAATTCTTCTTGAATTCTCTTTCTCATAATTCTATTAAATTTTCTTTATCTTTTATTGATAGTGAAGTAGTTTTTTCTAAATTTTCCTAATAGAAGAGGTTTGAAATCCAATCATCATTTGTGTTTTCGGGTATTGGAAAATACTCTATTAAAGACAATTTTAATCTTGTTAAATGTGCTATTAATATTATATTATACTATACTTAATATTATATTTTCTCGTTTATCTTGAGACAGACCAACCTTATTTTCAAACAAAAAAATATGTAGAGTTTCGAATAACCCCGTTTGATTGTTTTCGATACACTGTTTCCAAAAATCTAATTTCTTAATCATTCTTTCAATTTTAACATTAATTTAAGTTATTTAGTTGCAAAAAAAATCAGATAAACAAACAAGCGCCAGAAGACAAATAAAATCATACAATTTTGAAGAAAGATCAAAAGGATTGATTGTTTTTTGCTTCTTGTCCAAGTTCGAAAAAGCGGGTTTGCACCTTACCACTAAAAACCCACCTCACTTCTGTATGAAAGAGTAGAGAAGTATGAAAACTCATCAAGTCTTCGCACATAACTTTACAAATTCTCGCGTTTGTGGTACATTTGTTTGAAAATATATAGTCTTAGAGAAGGAGCTTTGTTTTAGATTTTGCCTGATGGATACAGCTAATTTTAAATTACTAATGTAATTTGGAGCCACATTTAAGACGCGGCCGCGAAGACCAATATATAAACCTGACATTCACTTAGCACCATCAGTACACAATCCACAACAGTTTGACCAACTATAATATAAAATATTAAATTAATTTCAATAAAAAATAATTATCAATAGCTTTAAATATTTTGTCATTTTAAATATTTTGTTTGTAAATATTTGCGTGTGGAGAGAAAATGACAAAGTAAAATATTTTCTTCAAATTCATTGACTTTAATGTAACTAGCAATAACAAGGAATACAGCATTGTTTGCTTCGTCTGTGGTCTCATCTACTTGAATTGAGAAAAATTTACTTTTTTTTTATTCTGTCTATCACTTTTCCTCGATATTCTTGGACATATTGTCAATTCTCTACAATATTTTTAATTAATGATTTTATGGAATATCGAGGTGCGGTCATAAATACAAAAACAAATTTTGACCGCACCTCGATATTCCCTAAAATCATCAATCAACAACGGTCGGAAAAAAAAAAACATCATTTTTAATTAAAATAATTTTTACTAATTATAGGAAAAAACGTTTTTAAGATATTTTTATGATTTAAAGTTTTTTGTCCGCCATTATTGATTATTTTTCGTATACCAACAACCAGCAACTCGCGTACCACAGGTTGGGAAACGCTGGTTTAAATGATACTGCACGAGACATTCTATTTTTTTGTTTATTAACGCTAAGAGTATGGTACTTCGTACATGGAGAGCGAATTGTTGCAAACTTGAAACTTCTTCATTCTTGAAGTATTGAGGGATTTTTGTCTAAATTTCCATTTTAGGATATTAATAGAAATTCAATTTTTATTTTATTTTTTTATTACTTTATAAGCTACTTAAGCTTTTGCAATCGTGTCAGATTCTTATGTATATATATCCGTATAAAAACAGCAAACCAAATATTTTTATGTGCACTTAAAGTGTACGTGATTGTCTGCATTCTCTTATATAACAAGGCAAATATTATTGCCAATGACGTATGACATTAATTTATATCACATTAATTAGTTAAGACTTCTCGAAAACTAGGGCCCATTATCTGCAACAGCTGGATCATCAGCCGCCACCTGTTTAGCCAGAAAATTCAATTCATTCATTTACATACAGGCCTAAAATTTACTGACACTAGTTCTGGTACTGAACTAGCCATTTCTCAAAAATGCAATAATAATTCCATCAGAGACTATCACTTGACTGTGGTCTTTTTAGATTTCACGAATTAATTGGATTGAAACTGTGCCTTCTTAATATCTTTTAAAGAAACTAGTGCTCAGTATGTACCATTAACTCTCGATAAAATGTCCCAGCATTGCAATATAATGTAGAAATAAACTTGAATTTTTATCTGAATATGTATTAAAAATACTCGAGCACGTTTACATGATGAATGCAGAATGCTAGTTTTTATCATTTAAATTCTTAGTTCGTGACTTCTCCTATATGTTTTCTTAATTCTGTTGCATTTTTAAGTTAACATTCAGTTTATTCCTAAAATTTCTAACAAACAATTTTGAAATGTGTTTTCTAAAAAAAATTATTTAAGATAAGATAAGTAAAAGACCTACCTCTGTTCTTTGTAAGTTTTTTCCTAAAAATTTGAGATTAAGAAGGCATTCCTCCAAAAAATCTTTTTACAAAATTGTAGTGAATCATTATCGAAGCCTGCTAATTAAAAAAAAAAATTCTTGCTGGAAGCAAACCTTAGAAGAAGGATGGTGGTAATGGAAATGATGTGATTATTCTTACTAAGATCATTTGCTTTAATTTATTTTTATTTATCGTTTATGTTTAATGATGAATAATCACATGGTACATCCTTCTTCCTTTCGTATTATCAATAAAGACTTGTTTTTCTCCCCAAGGTCTGCTTTATTAAGTGTAACTATTTTGCTGACTCTTAATGAATTAAATAATCTCTTATGATAAAGTGATTTATTTTCTTATTTAAATAACGTGGTTATCATTTAAATATTATACTTTTTTTTTATTTATTTATGTGCACTTTTGCTTGATCATTGGAGCTTTTCATTATTCTACTTAACTAACGTAATTATCCGCACTAGGGACCCTCCACATTTTCAAGTTATTAACTTGTTAATTGTTATTTTTTGACATTTTATACACATAATTGGAAACCATTTTGCGGTTCGAAGAAATCGCAATATCTAACAACATTTAAGTTCTCAAATCTTAAACTGCACTTTAACCAGAAAATTTAAGGTTATTTAAAAAGATTTATAGGTTTTTTTAAAGAAAAAACGTACTCCTTATTTAAATGAGATTTGTTAAAATATTATCTATGTAAGGCCTGGAGAACTCCCTTCAGGTTGTGGTGTCACCCTGATAAACCACCAACAAGTGACACTGATAGAATAACTCTCTTTATTTAAGAGTTTAAATTAACTCATTGCTTCCTTCTTAACTGGTCTTTAAATTTTATTTTGGATATGACAATTACATTCGTCCAGAGGAAGAAAAATACCATTTCAACTATTGAGAAGTGTTGATCCTATAGATTATTAACATTAAATTTTAGTTTTACACGGTTTAAGGCTCTATAAGACAGAAAAAACGTATTTTTCTAAAGCTTCTAAATGAGACAGCAAAGTAAAGCGTGTATGTAGAAGAAATGAAACATCATGACAAAAAAAAAATTTGTTTACATTATATTTTGTTGAAATTAATGTTAAGTGTAACCTTTACAATCTTGATCTACGGACTTAAACTGTGGAGATTGAAACCAAACTTTTATATTCACAAAAATTCAATCTTTTCAATACAAAATATATCTATTATTATTAAACTTTTATCTTCTTTGAATACGTATTCACAACAAAGCAATGAATTACATGTGAAAATGGCTGGTGTAAAATTCAAGTACGACATGCATGATATGGATGATATACATAAGATGGGTTAGTTCTCATGATTGGAGATATTCGAAATTGTAACGAAGTTTATTGAAGTTGCTGTGTGACAAGGAGCATTATCTTAATGCATCAACCACTTGTTCTTGATGTTTGGTCTCACTCGAATGACCCTTTTTCGAAGTTTTTCAAGAACGTCTCGGTAAAAGTGTTGATTGACCGTTTGACCTTTAGGTAGAAACTCTTTGTGGACGATTCCGTGGATATCGAAAAAACAAATCAGCATGCATTTGATCTCCAACTTCGCCATCCTTGGTTTTTTTTTTTAATTTCAATAAACGAGTTTTTGGCCAGTAAAAACATTCCTGTGGCTCCTCATCCTCCTTATTCGCCTGACTTGAGTCCTTGTGACTTTTTTCTTTTCCCGAAGTTGAAAAATCACCTAAAGGGAACTAATTTTGGGACAGTCTAAAACATTGAAACGGCTGTAACCGACCAGCTGAAGGCTATTCCAGTATCGGAGTTCGAGCACTGCTATGAGGAGTGGAAGAAACGTCTCCAGCGCTGTGTGGCTTCAGAAGGAAGTTATTTTGAAGGTGACAATATAGAATTGTAATTTTTTTTTGAATAAATTTTTTTTAAAAAATCAGTCTCATTACTTAATTTACATACCTCGCACTCGTGCTTAGCGAGCCTCTGCGTTAATGATTTAGTTACCCAATGCTCTTTCTTTGTATCACTAGGTAACTATTATGTATATTTTGGATGAGCTTTTGTATAATCATTTAATCGAAACGCTTTGCTCGTAAGTTACTGTCGATAAAACACCTGGATTGGCATGGCCTAACTGATAATTTTTTTTTTTTCAACTTTATTATTCATAAAACTTGTTTTAATATTTTTTCCAGAACCTTCCTTATAAACTTATTTAAATATAATATAAATATTTAGTACTTGCATTTGCGCCCGAACTCCCAATTGGGTATTGAATACGTCAAACATTATATTTAAATATGAATAACACGCAATTATTAAGAGACAAAATTAATACTTTTTATTCGCTTAATTATGTCATTTAGTCACTCTAATTTTCAGTGATCAATTAAAGCTTTTTGAATTAAAACAATAATCTAAATGTGCGCTTGATTAGATAGCGATGAAAGTGTATATTCACAAAGTGAACATATGGGATTGGCTTTACTGAGAGAAAAGATTGATGTAAATTCATAACTTCAGAAACTTATTAGCTATCTGAAAAACAATAAAAACTATTTTCACCTCAACCTGTACGAAATATTGCTTAAATGTAAAATAGTTTGCCTAAATGTACTTGAATTTTGAACCTTCCATTTTGGGTTGCTCCTTTTTGTAATACTTAGATGTGAAGTTTAATTATGTTAATGTGATTTAAGTTACCTCACTTTACACCCTATGAAAAAAAAAGTGGCAATCTTGTCCAATTTTTGACATTCCAGTTTTTACTATTACTACTACTAAATTAGCGCGACAACCCAATTGTTGTGGGCAAAGCCTCCTTGAAGTAGCCTTCGTCAGGATGTACGGTTTTATAAAGCAGCCATTCACTTCCATTTTTTGGTTTACTATTACTACATTAGAGTAAAAAACTCAATTTCGGAGTGCTATCCTTCCTGAAATATCCTTCGCCTTAGGATGTTCGGTCTTCGGCAATGAACGCCCTATTATCAAATTCAATTCGTGGAATAGGATCACAACCCCTTGTAAAACAAAAATATTTCACCTTTAACGATGAACTATATTATTCATATTTTTTAACAAATAAAAATTTAGTTATATGCAGGTACTTGATATGGGGGGGTCTCTCACTAATAAGTCCACTGTCATAAACATTACAGCTCACGCGCCTTAGTTTAATTTAAAAATTAACCTTGGCCCTGCCCCCCCCCAAAATTAACAATTAATTAAAAATTGATTAATTAAACAATTACTTTACTTTCTTTGTTTTTCCTAATCAATATCCGAGATTAGCGCTCTTAAAGGGTTATCGAATTAAGTGTGTAGTAGTGGCAGAATTCAGCAACAAATTTTGAAGTAAAGTATTAAATAGGATAAAAAAAAAAGCAGTCGTAAAAAAGTAGTTACTTTGAAATTAGAGATTTGCTGCAATCCTCTGTAGCTTCGTTTCCGCTTAGATCAGCTTTACATCCTCATTGGATCAGTTTTATTTCAACACAAATATATAAGCCATATTGTTTAGAGCAGCGTTTCCCAACCTGTGGTACACAATGAATTTGAAGGGAATCTTTTACTTTGTCATTTTCTCTCCACACGCATAGCGGGTGACGAAATATTTAAAGCTATTGATAATTATTTTATATTGAAATTAATTTAATATTTTATATTACAGTTGGTCAAACTGTTGTAGATTGTGTACTGATGGTACTAAGTGAATGTCAGGTTTATATATTGGTCTTCGCGGCCGCGTCTTGAATGTGGCTCCTGATGTAATTAGGCAAAATCCAAAACAAAGCGCCTTCCAGAAGACTATTAATTTTACAAAGAAAAGCTCCAAAAACTCGAGAATTTTTAAAGTACTAAGCATAGGTTTTTTTTTTTATAAGACAACCTTTTGATCTTTTTCGAAATTGTATTATTTTATCTGTCTTTTGGCGCTTGCTTGTTTATCTGATTTTTTTTTGCAACTAAATAACTTAAATTAATGTTAAATTTGAAAGTATGATTAAGAAATTAGATTTTTGGAAACAGTGTATCGAAAACAATCAACCGGGGTTATTCGAAACTCTACATATTTTTTTGTTTGAAAATAAGGTTGGTCTGTCTCAAGATAAACGAGAAAATATAATATTAAGTATAGTATAATATAATATTAATAGCACATTTAACAAGATTAAAATTGTCTTTAATAGAGTATTTTCCAATACCCGAAAACATAAATAATAATTGGATTTCAAACTTCTTCTATTAAGAAAATTTAGAAAAAACTACATCATTATCAATAAAAGATAAAGAAAATATAATAGAATTATGAGAAAGAGCTTTACAAGAAGAATTCTAACGACACAATCTAATTAATTTTTGGTTAAACATTGATAAGGAATTTGAACAACTTCTTGAGAAAGCTCTTAAACTATCATTACCATTTACTAGTACGAAATTAGTAGAAAGAACTTTTTCTTCATATATTTTTAAAAAAAATAAGTATCGAAACAGATTGAACGCAGCTATAGACTTAACGGTATACCTCGCATCTTTCGAACCAAAGTTCAAAAAATTATGATCTTCAAAAGAAGCACAAGGATCTTATTAAATTTATTTTATAAAAATTTTTATTATGATAAGAAAATATATTAATTAGTTTTTTTATAATTTTGTGTTTTTATTAGAACCATTTATTAGTAAACGAAATATGACAAAATAGTAGATAAATATGAAACTTTGAACAAACAATTACTTATTTGTTACAGTGAGTTAATAATTTCAATGAGTTGGGCGTGTTTTAATCTTTTGAGCTTCTTGATTTAAAATTACCATTTGCTGGGTCTCTAAAGGACAGAAAACAAATTAAATTATGTTGTTGTTTACACATGGTGCAGAATTAAGTTTAATTTATTTAAAAATTTATTTATATGAATATCACGTCATAAACAATGCTATCTTAATGAATATGAATTAGTATAAGAGTGACGTATGAAGTTTTGTTGTCTTGATCAACAATGGCCTGTTGAAGGTGAAGACGATTGCCTTTTGAGCAAGATTATTTCTTTATTTACTTTATAATGTGCAAGTTAATAATAATTTGTACTTTCCTTCCAAACCTAGTAAGACGAAGTTAGGACAGAAAAATCTATAACTGTATTTTCTCTGACAATACTCTTTTTGCTGAAGAAGCCCTCTGAATATTAAAAGAAAAACATATTTCTTAGCGCAAAATGAATTTTTTAAAGTTAAACAGAATAAATGGCCAGAATTACGTTTCTTTTCAATGTTGCTGAGATACATGGGAATCTATCAAATTATTAAAATTATTCTATATGAATGAATAAATGTTGACTCTTCAATATCTTTTAATAAATGTTGACTCTTCAATTCCAATCTCTCGGTTTTTGCAAAGTAATAACAATTAAAAAAAAAAATTATTCAAAATGCCTGGGACATTATATTTATACGCATAAGTGACTTTTTTGAGGATCCAAGGTTTTAAGGGAGCAACAGAATACAGTTTTTTTTTTTTTTGTCAATAAGTGTAATTGAATCTTAAATGAAATTCGACTCTCCCTTGGTTAAAGATCTCGTGTTTTAGAAACTAATGTATAGGACGATAACCTTTACTCTGATGCACTTACAATCTATCATCTTTATGAATATGTCTAATGTTATTATGTCTTAACTTCAGTTTATTATCTTAATGTATTCATGGCTTTTAAATAATATTTGAGAAGTCTCTTTTCAAAATATGAGAATATGAAAGGAGACTGCAATGGCATTTTATTACTTTTTTGTTTTGTTTTATTTTTTTGTTCCCTAGAAAGTATCCTATTTATTTTTTTAAGCTGCACTTCGATCTGAACTTTAACCTTCCTCTCCTGCTATAAGGTAAAAATATTTTTTCAGACACACTTTACCAATTAAGTTTCGTGATTAGAGAAGAGCACCTTACATACTTTACTTAACTTTTGGTTATTTGCTATTCAAGACCTCTCAACATTATGCCATCCTTCGATAGACGCTACCCATCTCCTTAATTAATCTGAGGAAAGCCTAACGTTGGTTTTAAATTAAGTATTTTTCACTAATTATTTTGTTGAAAAATCGTTTATTAAATGTAGCAGCAGAATTACAAAACAAAAAAAACTTTGAAGCTATTTGAAAAAATTCGTGCATAAGTTAAAGAATAACCTGGATCAGGCCAGGGTGAAGAGTGGAGAGAGAATGTAGGACGAGTAAGGGGACCTAGTCTGAAGTATTGTTGTCAAGAGGGTTTTAAGCCAGTTATGCACAGTTTGCAACTTAACTGAAATCCAACCGAAGAGGTTCCTCAAGGCAGGACATAGTTTTTGTATTAAATCTTTCACTTTGGCTGTAATGGCTGCTTACTCTTCACTGAATCTCCACGTTAGCCGAGCAGTTAGAGGCGATGCCCGATGTGCATTGTTCGATTGTGTAGGCTTTAGATTTTATTTAATGGTTAATATGAGTAATTTCGTAATAACAGTATCCGACCACGACACCTAATTTGATACAAATTGTATGCCTAGTCCATCTTGAAAAGTAGGCATTACTTTACTTTTTAAATTACAATAAGAACATTCAAAGACTAGCAGAAATCTTTGGGGCAAAAGTGCATGATACCGTATGATAAAATACAGAAAATACGAGGGTCGTTTGAAAAGTCCGTGCAAAGTCAGAGAGATAGCACTACTGGCGCGTATCGAGGTTATGTTTAGTTAGTAGCATCTCTTGGAAGAACACACACCAAGTTTCAGCCAGATCGGTCTATTTCTTTGTGTTTGGCATTCGTTTGAATCGAGGAAGTCGAGTGATTTTCAAAAAATGGACGAAAAAGAATTTGGTGTGTTGATTAAACACTACTTTATGAAAGGCAAAACGTATGCCGTGTTTTTTTTTTTGTTTAAATAATTGCAGTGACAATAAAAATAGATAAAAACACAGAATTTTGACAGCCTTGAAGACAAATTTTTATTCTAAAATACTTTTCATTATATGAAAAGTTTTGTCAGAGATCACGTTTAATAAATTTATTATTTGGTAAAATTTATTTTGCATAATACTGAACAATAGAAAGATTTCACTTTTGTTTTGTATATATTGTATAATTTTATTTATCTCTAAATTATAGGGTAATATAATAAACTTTCAACATTTATCTAGATCAAACATTAGTTTTATTTATTATCTGTTACGCAGAATACTAAACCATTCTTGCATGCATGTATTGATGTAGAGTAATATAATTTTCAAGCCAAAAGCGTCAAGGTTCTGAAAGAATTAATTCGCAATGATTTGTGGTTTTTTCAAGTTATTCCTTCATCGTATATTCCTCATATTATTCCATAAATATATCGAAAAATTATTTTGAATGGGTGTATGAATTGAAAACCACGAATCAATGTGAATTCATTCTTTCTATTTACATATATTTTTTTCTCTTAGAAAAGTCTTATTCCATATTTTACATCATTAAATTGTAATCTACCATCGATAATAATTTTGTATTATTCTTACAGAATCATCAGATTGAGTCACTTCTATTTACTTTCACTTACTGAGAAAATCTACCAGTCTTATCATGGCATTCTGTAAATTTTTGTCTTCTTGACCCACAAGGGGTTATAGTAATATCGGTAAAATTTATGCAAGGTGCAATTAATTGATTGCATTTTCAATTTTTCGCAATTTTCTCCAAAACAGAGCAAATGTTTTTGTTCAAACTTGAGTATCGGTTAATCTTATACTGTGATTATCATATTATAATAAAACATTTTACTGTGATTTGGTGAGGAGGGGAGTGGACTTATGATGCGAAAAAGTTTTCTAAAATGTTGTAAAAACATATAAAATAATGAAAACAGCAATACAAAACTGAGGGTTGTTGTTGTGTTTAAATTATGCTAATCAAAAATTCTTATAGACATAGACAATTGAAATAAATAATAATTTTGTTTTTCATTCTGTTCTAGTTGATTCAACACCATCGTGCGGGGTTGACCAGTTTGCATGCTTTTCATCTGTAACACCTACTGATGTTCCTCATACGTGTATTTCTTCGCTCTGGGTGTGTGATGGTAGTCCTGACTGTCCTGATGGATCTGATGAACCATCTGATTGCCGTAAGTAGTTCTTCAAGTCCTAATTTAGTTTTAAATTTAATAGCGACGAGTGAGTGTGGAATAGCGATCCAATAAAGGACTGGATCTTGCTAATTCTGGTACAATTTCTAGTTGACTGGATAGTAGTAAGCACCTAAAATTTAGAAAATAATTCTTATTTCGTGTGATCACTGAATAGGGCGAGCATCTCAAAATAGTTTTCAAATTCAGTTATTACAAATCGTAGAGAGTTTGCTGTCATGTGGTTTATGTCAGAAAGGTTTCTCAGTGATGGAGCTGTCACCCCATCATAATACGTAAGTACCTTAATAGGTAATGTGATCACGACACCATTTTATGGAGAGAAAGAGAAAGGTATTTTGATGTGAGTAAAGGGAGTGGCTATCTGCGACTAGTATTTTGTATCCTCGTTGATAGAATGTGGTGTTAACGAAGCAGACTACAATAGTATGGGTAAGTTTATTTAGTAATTGACTGGAGTTTACCTTAGAACATGCTAAACCTTTATCATACAACCATTACCTATTAAGTATTATTAGTTATATATTGTGATGGAGTGACAGCTTAATGTAACATATTAAATCGAAAACGTTCCCCTTAGCACTGAGAATCCTTTCTAAAATAAACTCCCTGATAGCAATCTCTCTACGATTTGTAATAAGATTTTGTATCAGAATTAAAATTTGCATCAGAAAACCATTTTGAAATGCGCGCTCTATTCAGTGAGTGAATGGTTAATAAGATCAAATAAGAATTCAAAGAAGAATAAGAACAATTATCCCAAATAAAAATTAGAAATTAAAACCAAGTGAGCAAGTTTTTCACTAATTCCTACACTAAATATGGGGTAAACCATTACATACACTGATTTTTTTTTTGGCTTTTTTTGTGGCATTGGCCCTCGCCAAACAGCCAGCATCGTCTAGGCGCTTATCACTAGAATATCACTCACTCTCCATTCTTACCTACAAATACATTCGCTTCACACATTCATCATTCTACTATATACAACTATTTACATAAACTACAACTAATGGATGGATAAGTACTGTTTATTCCTGCCATCCTTATAGCTTAACCGAAATTAAAATCACGTAATCCTTCTCTAATAATTTTCTTCCATTCATTCTAATCGGCTATAACTTTTAAATACATTCATATTTCATTACTAGCTCTGCTATAGATTTAAGCACATAGATGTTGGTAGGGAATATTATGTCTTCGTGGCGAAATGGTGCATCTAAATACCTGTTGTACATGTCGTCAAACATTCGTTTCCTTTCTACTACATAACGTGGTCATATCATTATTATATGTTTGAAATCCTCCTCCTCATTGCAATCTACGCAAAGAGGAGAGGACGTTTTGTTGATCCTGTGAAGATACGATCCGCACACCGCGTGGTTCGCTCTCAGCCTGCTTATTGTCGTAATAACCCATTTATTAGTGACAGTTCCCTTAAACCATGGTTGTCCACTGTTTAATTGCATCCAAAATAAATCTGAAAACTGAGAATGAAAAATATCTTAACGATTAAGATATTTAAAAACATTATTTAACTTATTTAACTGTATTAATGTATATTTTTACCTTTTATTATTTTGTTAATTTTCTATATAATTTTTTTTTTTCAGCTAAAACAAGTTGCGATGGCAAAAACATGTTTCAATGTGCGCTAACTCATAAGTGTTTACCATCTTCTCGGTTATGTGATGGTGAAAATGATTGTGGAGCTGCAGATGGTATCCAAGATTTTTCTGATGAAACGGACGTAACATGTGAGAAATTTATTTATTTATTTATTTGATTTAGATTTTTATTTCGCCTTATAATTTTGCCCTTACAATTTCTTGTCCACAGGTGAGACTGATAAAACTTGTTCTTTAAATGAAGTTAAATGTGGTGCGAATAGTTCAGTATGTATACACTTAGCAAAATTTTGTGACAAAAAATTAGACTGCCCGGATCAGTATGATGAGGGCGAGCATTGTGGTAATTATTTAATTTTTTTGTTTTGTTTTGTTTTAATGAAGTAAATGTATACAAAATTATTCATTGTTTAATGCAATTTTCGTTTAGGTAAAAAATGCGATTTAAATTGTAGTTATAAATGTGCCATAACACCTAAGGGTTCTCGATGTTACTGCCCAGATGGTGAAAAACCAGTCAATTCAACTCAATGCATAGGTAAGTTTTAAGAACTAAGTAATTTTATTTGTTACTGCATTTTATTCTTTTTTTTGTTTATTATTCTAACTTTTATTTAATTTAATCAGAAAGTGATGTAACAAAGGCTTTTTGAGATCTAGTTAACAACTCTTCTCTAAAAATCAAATCTCTGAAAGAGATATTTATTGCTAATGAAAGTAAAAAAGAAACTCGGACGACAATCTCTTTGGATGATTTCGTATCCTCTGAATAGAATTTTCTTTCAAGTTAGAACGTTTAGTTCATCGATAATTCCTTTTAGAATTAAATATTAGTTGAACTCTTACTTTTCATAACTATCCTGGTCTACAGCCTTCTCCATAAGGTGTTCAATAGAAGTGCTTGGGGTCTAGAATATAAACTAGTGCTTGAACAGCGTGATATCTCAAATATAAGCAAAGCACGAATCTGAAAAAATAAATGCTACAGGTATCTCGAGGAAGTTTTCACCATTGTTTATAAACAAATGTGCAATTTTATTTTGTTACAGACTATGATGAATGTTTGGTAGACAGTTCCTGCGATCAAATATGCATGAATACTGCAGGTTCCTATGCTTGCTCTTGTACTTCGGGTTATACAAAAGTATCTGATAAAGGATGCAAAGCAATAAATGGTAAGTTTTGTTTTCGTAGCTGCTACAATTTTGTAAGTTTAATGATAACTTTTTTCTTCCAAGAAGTAAATTTAAAGGTTTTATTTTTTGGGGAATTAATTGAATATGAAAAATAATTTATAATCTTCAATTTTTATGACGAACCCTTTACAACAAGGATATGCAAAATAATTGCAATTTTAACCTGAGTAGTACGTTGACAGTGGAAAATTGTTGCAAATTTTCATCACTTTTCCGTTTATTTTCTTCGGAAGTATTTCTTAAATATAAGCTGGTGCAGCTGATTGCATCTAAATCTTAAATCAAGATTCCCATATTATGTGCGGCATTCTGGTCCAGTTCTTAAGAAATACCGTAGAAAAGTCGAGATCATTTAAAGACCGACATCTCACTGTAAGCTCCTCCAACATCTTTTCTGTGTGTGTGTGTGTGTGTGTGTGTGTGTCATTGTTGGGGTGTAGATGCGACCTTGTAGATCATTGAGTCCCTACCGTCGCCGGAAAAGTTAGTTCGGTTCAGCTTTATAGAAGGTTATTTCTTTTCCAACACCTAATACCTCTCCGGAAACATGATTCTTTGCTGAACTACAGTTTTGCAGTCAGGAGGGAGGGACATTGCAAACTCGTATATATATTCCTACAGAAGCTACAAGTCCTTACAAGCCAATCTTTACGAGGCATCCTCCGAGTAACGTAAACACTTAAGCCTATTTCACTTATATCCAGACAAGCCTCAGATCTTTTGCTGGTATTATTGCCGAAGATCTCCGCCAGCCTTAGCTCTGCTAGCTTCCTCCTCCTTCTTGAGCTTCTTCTTATTGAGCCTATTATTTATATAAATACGTAAGTTCCCATATATATGTATGTCTTTTTAATTAATAATGGATATTTTCTTATTTCCTAAGATTCGTTGACTCATTTGTGTGATTGAATTTAAAAATTATACATATATTTTCATTTATTTTTATTAAATAAGTTCTCAGGCAAATGGACCTTGAGTCCATGTGGATGTTTTAATGTTTGTTTTTCAAGAATTCTAATGTACAATTTCTTTAATAAAACACTGTTATTATTATTATTATTATTATTATTTATATTAACTTATTATACTTTTTCATAGATATTCAGCAATGAGAATGTAAGTTTTTTTTTTCAAAAATCTTCCCATTATCACATAAAGAGCACTGGGGTTGTTCACAAAATGTGCTTTTTGAGATTGCACTTCACATATTCACTTGGTCATCTTTATATTAAGATATAATATTAAATAAAGATTTTTGTTTTAAAAGGTTTCGGGCTTCTTTACGTGAAACCTTACTTTTTATAACTGCAGTTTATAGTTCATAACATTTTTACTTCACAAGAGAATACCCAGGTGATATATCAGTATTTCTTTACTACAGCTCACTGACTATAAGCCAGTGTTACACGGGAACTTTTCGAACCTCGGTACCTAATAGCATCTGAGTTGACCTTTAATCTTTAAAAATCCTTTACCTTTTCGTGTCCAGTATACAAAATCAAATTTTGATTCAGTATTAAAATTTAGATCGTAAAACATTTTAATGTTCAATCAAGAGCAGTCTTGTGGCTATCTAAATCGAGTGAACAGATTTTCACCAACAAAAAGTACTATATCTTTGCTGAAACTCATATTTTTAGTTGTTCAAAGAAATTAATTATATTTATTAATGCTTCTCTAAATGCTTCTTTTTTTCGAAAAAGCTTATTCAGTTGTAAATTTAAAATAAAAACACATTTCATTAATTTCTGAATTATCTTTATTAAAAAAGTGAAATAGCAACCGGTACAAATTCATAAATGAAAATTCATTTTTTGCAAATCTGTCTACTACTCTGTTCGTTTTATTTTTATTTTTTGCTCAAGGCATACAACTTTGTAAACCTGACTCAAGATTTGTAAATCAACATGCCTTAAACCAGTGGTATGCATTCTTTCTGTACCGTCTTTCCTTCTTGTAATAATAAAATGTTCGTAAAAGTTTATTACATTACTCCATCTCTATCAGAACTGCCTTGAATTACTTACGGTTGAGCGATTGATTTGATCTATTTTAGCAACTCATTTAATCCCCTTAAAAACTTGTAATGCTGAGGACTGTACATTCTACTGAAGCAGCATTTTAGAGATAAGCCTAATTTTAATGATGATAGTTTCTCTAAAGGTGGATGACAACTAGAATCTTGCCAGAAGGTCGGAAAAAAGTTTGTTACGGCTAATGAATTTAATTGATGACCTGGTATTTAGTCATTCAATTTATCGGATAACTTATTTATTTTAAGTATTAGTCAGTGACTAAATTGCCCAATACTGCATCCAACCTTAGATTAAATACCGTAGGTTACTTATATTGTTGCACAAGATAGAATGTTTTCAATATTCTATTGAGAATTGGTTTGTAAATTATAAAAATTTATACAAAATTTTACTGATCAAAAGTGGTATATGGTGAGACTTTTGTTCAATACAGCTTGGTGGTGGAATTATTACGTGTAAAATTCCAAGGCGTGCAATAAAAAGGTTTAAAGAAGCACTTGTAGAATTCTAATAATTAAAAAATAAGTATGCACTTTATTTATTTTCAACTTTTACGTTGCTTTTTGTTAAGAATTATAGAATAACAGTGAAGGTAAATATTTTTATAATTTCGTTAGGTATATTACTCTTACAAACATTACATAAAATTATTTTGAGAAATTAGGCTTTAGAATTCAAAATAGAAAAAATTTATAGAAGAAAGCAATGGTGATATACTCTCGAAATCGAATACTCAAAGAAAATCTTGTTTTTGTAATCCCGAATTCGTAAAAAGCTTTATCGATTGTTGTTTCTACATTTAAGCGAGAATAGACTTTAAACTTTTCCAAATTTGCGGAGAATTTTGTGTAAATGTCTGACTTTTTCATGGTAAGTCCATCACCATTCTGAAATTATCTTCATGTTCTCAGAAAACTGCCACATTAGAACACTTTACAAATGGGTAACCTAAATTAAAAATAATTGTCGGAATAATGATTTTATTATTGCAATGTCTTTGTCAAAGACTACTAGACCAACGTTCAAAACTTTCACTTAATAACAAACGACTGATTTACAATTCCATACTAAAACCCGCCTGGACGTACGGTATTGAACTATAGGGTTCAACGAAACGCTCCAATCTTCAACGAATTCAATCTCTCCAGTCTAAAATTCTCCGCACTATCGTTAACGCTCCATTTTACGTTTCAAATCTAACTATCCACACAGATCTGGAAATTCCGTTTGTATGTCCAGGTTGCACGAACTCGTTATAAAAATTTTCATCAGAACTTGCACTCTCATTCCAATCCTCTTGTCCGCCACTTATCATCTCATCACCATCCAGATCATCCTCCCAGACGACTAAAACGCCAGTGGCCTCGCGATTTTCTCTCTTCTGAGGAGAGTAGCTAATCCTAGAGATGACTTAGGGAGTGTTATCGCTGGGTAACTTCTCCCCTCAATTAGTTAGTTCGATGTCAGTTATTGTCATCGTTACTTATAGCGTGTCTAGCGCTGGTGTAACTTTACAAATAAATTTAAAAAAAAAAAAGTCTGTTTTTTTTCTTTTAGGACCATTATGCACTTTTCAGCATTTACTGCAGCACATTATATTTAAATGTTCTCACTGATAATATTTATTTAATATTTAGTGCCACAAGGAGAGATAGCTACCCTTATATACACAAGTAATTCTAGAATAGTACATTTAACTTTGGATGGAAAACGAGTATTAGCAAGTGTAGCTGAAACCCCTCTTTCACTGGCTGTTGATCATAGGGAAGAAAAAATATGCTATGTCTCACATCCAAATAGAACTTCCGCTACTATTGCCTGCCTTCGAGCTTCTACTTTTAGCAAAATCGATCTTCCTCAAACTCAACCTTCAATATTTCCGATTTCAAGTGAGTGTGCCTCTTATTTCTACTTAAATTACATTTTTAAGTCTGTACAGTTTTATCAATTTTTACTACATATTCTAGAATTAGTACATCAAATTCACATTTCAACATTTCCTTTGCAGAAATGACACATTTAGCTCTGGACTGGGTATCTGGAAATTGGTACTTCCTCGATGAAGCCAGAGAAATGATTTATATTTGCACCAACTCTTTAAAATATTGTGCAGTAATTATTGATTTTAATCTTACCAAACCAAGAGGCGTAGCACTGGATCCAACGAAAGGGTTTGTAAGCTTTCATAATTTTGTGGGTGAAATTATCTATAAGTAAAGTAATAAGTTTGAGATCCGAATTAACTTTATTAATTAAAAGTAAATTAATTTTTTTATTGAATTATTCTTGGTTTACCTTTTATGAATGCTTGATACAATTAACTTTTAATAGATTTTAGATTTAGATTTACTCGGCGGGACGGGACCCACGCCCTACGGCACTGCAGCCACCAAGAGGCTTATTGTGCCTTCCCTTGAGTCTAGTAGGTGAAACCTCCCCTTCTAAGAAGGTAGAGGGCTTTCCCTACCAGTTCCTTCTGCGCTACAATCTCCCCTGGTCTCAAGGTACCGAAGATTTCGTAGCGCAGTCTCTCGAGTGCTACGCAATCGAACAACAGGTGAGAGGCCGTTTCTTCTTCTTCCTGGCACAATCTGCACATCGGTTCCGAGCTAATAAGCCCTACCTTGTGCAGGTGCTTCCTGAACCTTCCGTGCCCTGTGAATAAGCATGTAATCAGAGTGATCTGATTCCTGCCCAAACCTAGAGTCACTTTGGTTCTTTGTTTGCACAGCAAGGGCATAACCCTCTTGCTGTGTTTGACCCCAGGAAGCATCACCCAGTACTTTTCATGTTCTCTCCAGATCCAGTGTCTGAGAGCCTCACGAACTGCACCCCTAGTGATCCCCAGGAATGGTTCCGGGCCAATGAAGGTAGTACCAGCTCCTTTCCTGGCCAACTTATCAGCTATTTCATTCCCCTCAATCCCCACATGGCCCGGCACCCACTCAAGACGGACTTTGTTGTGCCGAGCCAGTTGATCTAGATCCTTTTTATATTCCCAGACCAGGGAAGAGGTAGTTCTGAAGGAAGAGAGAGCCTTCAGTGCCGCTTGACTGTCCGAAAAAATGCAAATCTCCCTATTTCTAAGATTCATTCGCAGATTTTCCCCAGCGCAAGCTTTAATGGCAAAAACCTCGGCCTGAAAGACGGTGGAATATCTCCCAAGAGCACTCTCAATGCGTACCTTAGGTTTAGCCCCATACACCCCAGCTCCGGTCCCGCAGGCCATCTTGGAGCCATCCGTAAACCACATGGCTCCCTTCTGGCACTGTTCTGTCCAGTTTACCCTCCACTCAGTCCCTGAATTCCTCTGATTCAGAGGATCACCTGAAACGGAGTCTCGAAACTGTATCTAGGACAGACGCTGTACCCAACCATGTCCATGACCGGCAAAGAGTCGACCTTGTCTGTAATATTCATGTGTCCAATAGAGGAGCTAATGCGCCTCCATTGTCCATTTCTTGCTAGTCTATACGCGCCAGCCCTTTCCTCCGCCTGAATAACAAGCTGAAGCGGAGGCAACCCCAGCAGTACCTCCCCGCAGCAGTAGGGGCACTACTAAAGACCCCTGTAATCAACATACAGGCCAACCTTTGTACTCTTAACTTTTAATAACTTTAATAGGTTTTTTATTTTATTTTAGGTATATGTTTTTTACTCAGTTGGGTGCTGTTGCTCCACGTCTTGAGCGCGCATTGCTAGATGGTGACGAAAGATCAGTTTTGGTAAGATAAGCAGCACTGCTGTACTGAATTACCATATGCATTAATTAATTTTACATTAATTTCCAATGTAACACGGTATTCATGTTAACGAAATATTCGTTAATATATTCAGATAGGGAGGCCAGGCCTCTGAGCAAGCAATTTTAGAAAACTCTTTTTGTTTTTTCCATAGAATTTTAATATTAAAATCAGTAACAATTGAATAAAAATTCTCATCAAGTCCATTTGGTGATAGAATTATAAGAATCCCAGTGCGAAAGTAGCATAAATATTAGTTTTTTTTCAACAAATAGTCATGACATAATAGAAAAAACACAACTTGATTGCTTATAACCGCATGCTTTTTATGTACGGATATGGACTAATTAATTTTTGTATTTAAGTTTTTTAAATTTATTTTCTTATTTATTTATTGTGACGTAATCATATAAATGTTGACAGATTGACCAACGTATAGTGTATCCTTATGGTGTTACCATAGATTTTCCTAGAGAACACGTGTATTGGGTTGATACTTATATGGATTTTATTGAAAGAGTCGATTATGAAGGAAAAAACAGAAAAACTATTGGGAAAGGTTTTCCCGTAAGTTTATTTTTAGAAGATTTAGATAAAAATATTTAAAATTTTAAAAAACCAATTTTTAATTATTAAATGAAATTATCATTTATTTCCAGAAGGTTTTAAGTATAACTTCCTGCCGAATTTTAGTGTTGTATAAAATATATATTACCTTTTTATTTTTCTGTTAGGTTCAAAATTTATTTGATATAACAGTATTTGAAAATACTCTATATGTTACTTCTTGGAGAAACCAAAGTATTATAAGTATAAACAAATTTAATTCTTCTGACTACACGGCAATTGCTACTAACCTAAGGCCCTTTTCTCTCCATGTTTATCACAGGCAAAGACAACCAGATGGTAAGTAATTGTAAATTTATTAAATAAATAAGATTGCCTTGTTGACTATAGATATAATACTGATAAACATTATTAGCTTGGAATAGGGTAGACACAGGATGTGGTAAAGATGGGGTAAATAAAACTTATTGAAATATTGCTTATTCTTCTTAATGAAAATTAAGACTTCAATATTATTTTCTTATTATTTATTATAATGGTACGGGAAATGGACCAGTCAAACAAACAACACTAATAAATCGTCAGCTTCACTCCAAAAAGACCTGTACAAAGCAATAAGTTTGTTGAAACTTTCAAGTAATTTGTTAGAGGTGTAATCATTCGAAAAGAAAAAAAAAAAATGAACATACTGCTGTCGCGAAGAAAATGCTCTTTATGGCATATTAAAGTTTTACTTTACAATAGGAAGAAAAGAACGTGTAGAAGGAAAGTAATTCGAACAAGATGGGTTCGAATTGGGGATTTTTCTGGTTTCAAGTCCACACACACACACATAACCACAAACCACTCCCCTTGAAAGAGGAACAAGAATAATATATAACCTATGTTACATAGTAATGTATAATGAGTGTAAATGAATTACAGCTTGTTCACTGGAGTTATTCTGGGATGAGGGAGTTCTGTACCTGGTAACAGTCATTTTTGGTATTCAATTTTTTGTAGTTACAAATAGAGCTTCCAAGTATATGCTTGTACGATCTATTGCCCATTACCTGTAAAAAGATTTAGAAAACTTTATCAACTTTTTTAAGAAATATCTCCTAATAGTCCAGAAGTGAACTTCAATACCTTCTTCCGCTTCAAATTAGGAAGGCTACTCGTATATTTACTCTTGCGCCCTCTCATTTTATTGAATTGTGAAATCATGCCTTCTTACAACCTTTACATTATATGTATCTCTAATGCCTGAACACTACAGATTTCCAAACATTAATTAATTAGTTTTAAATTTAATTTTACAGTTGCGCATCCTTGCAAAGTGAGTAATGGTCAATGTCAGCATATTTGTGTACCAGCTTGGAAGAACAGTGTTGGCTTTGCTAAATGTTATTGCCATATGGGATATAAACTCACGAAAAATGGGAAATGTTTGCGTAAGTTCCATCTCTTTTAAATAAAAATGGTCTTTTAGACAATTTTTAAATACTCATCATTTTCCTAATTATTGAGGAAAAAACTATATAGCGAGTATAAATTTATTGAAATATTTAAGTATTGATGTTCTATGATACACAGTGCTGAAGATAATCGATCTCAATAGGTAGAAACATCGTCTGATTAATAAAATAATTTTGAAAATAGTCACTGATTTATACCTGTATTCTTATAATACTTCGAATATATCTTGAAGTTTAAAAATCTTTTTAGGCACAGCATACCAGCCTTCTTCATTCTTATTGTTTGGCCAGGGCAAACCAGGAATGATTAAAGGAATAGCACTTAGAAGCAAAATGGAAGATGTAATGGTACCAATAATAGATCTTATTCATCCCTCATCGCTAGATTATGATATTAAAACACAGTATATTTATTTTACCGACGCACAAAGGTAAGTGTGCCTATATGTTTTTCGATAATCGCATTATTTTTCTCGCATCGATCTGATTTTTTTATTTTTCCCAGGCTCAAAGAGAGCTTGATTTTCGAATGAAATGTTTCTGATCCTCTTGGAGAGTCCAAAAAAAAAAAAAAAAAATCCAGACGGGCAAGCAGAAAATTAACAGGAATGTCAGAATTTATTTCGTAGCGTTTATAGTTTTCTTTCTTCTTTTTTTCTTTTTAATTATTGTCCGATTTGGGGTTTTTAATAAGGTTTTGTTTGTCAAGTGCATAGAAGCGTTTATTCCCTGTTTTGCCACATACTACGTTGAGTTCTTAACTAAATTTGAGATGTAAAGACTAATCAGAAATGAGGGAAATTTAGTCCTAAATGTGATAGGATCAGGGACAGTCAAAAGGAATATTATTTTAATAATTTTTAAATTCAATTTCTTTTCAGCTTGCAAATAGGAAGGCAGAAGTTTGATGGTACAAAAAAAGAAATTGTTATTGATACTGGTATTGATAATTGCGAAGGATTGGCAGTTGATTGGTTGGGACGCAATTTGTATTGGACTGATGATGGTTTGGGTACTATTCATGTAGCATCTCTTGAAAATACTGCTTTCAGAAAAGTACTAATCTATGAGAATTTGTCACATCCAAGGGCTATTGTTCTTGATCCCAACAATTCGTAAGTACTCGTAAACTTATTATTATTTTGATCATTATTTACTTTTACAGCAGCTGTATATATACGTATATCTCTTATATTGTTAGCTTGGACTTCAAATTCTGATCTGTTTGGGCGATGGTAAAAATTGTAATTGATAAAATTTACAACAAAAATTAAAGTTCATTAATTTATCGTTTTGGTGATCAATGAATTAGTTAAATAACTGAATATTTGGCATAAATTGTAATGTTTTGTGGGATACAATGATACTAAATTTTTGTTTGACATTTTTAGGTGCACTTTCCCCTGAAATTTCACTTTAACGATAAAAAGCCTTACGCTTTCCTCAAAAAACCATTAAATCTTGTTACAAAAATTCTTTTTCTAAAGAAAATTATTTTACAGGGCAACTCTGATTATTATAAGGTAACGTGTACTTCTCTACAAGGATGCAGACCAATCCTACGTTCGAAATTCTTTTCATGAAAATTTATTTTAAGTTGGGTTCTAAGACGATACACTTCCCTTAAAAAACCTTTTAAATGAAGCAAATAATTGTATAGTTAACTCTAAATTACATTGATAAAAAATCCAAAGCTACCAAGAACACCTTGAGAATGCTTTAATAGTATTGGATTTGAATATGCAGAATATTTTTGAAAACCAAGACGGGAAATCGGATATGTTTTTTTCTTTTCCGTCGAGTTTAAAGTTTGACTTCACAATCATGAGTAGCACGAGAAAAAGTTGCTAATATTTTACTAATAAACTAATATTATAATTGTAATAATGTTTAGATACATGTATTGGTGTCAGTGGGTTATGAGTGAAGCAAAGTTGGGTTTAATAGAAGTAGCATATATGGATGGTTCAAGTAGAAAAATATTCGTTCAGGGAAACATGTTGTGGCCTAATGGTTTGACGCTAGATACATTAAAAAGTCAGCTGTATTGGTCAGATACACATTTAAACAGAATAGAAAGAATCAATCTGGATGGAACTGGAAGAGAGGTTTGAAATCATTTAATATTAATTAAAATTACTTCACCTTCTAGAATGCGTTGAATCGACAATAGAAATAAAAGAAATTCGTAAATTCCGTTTTATTTAACTTCTCTTTTTTCCCTTTCAATGGAATGAATGAAGTTATTCTAAAAATTGTTCCTAAACAGAAATTAAGCATGACGCAGTTAGGATTTTTATTTATTTTTTTTTTTGTTAAATATAAAGTGACTATTACAGCATGAATTATAAACATTATTTATTTTCAGATGATTTTAGCATTTGAAACTGAACATCCTCCTTACGGTCTCACTTTCATTGATAATCAATTGTATTGGACAGAATTACAAAGCGGATTGATTAGATCTTTGAATCTTACCTCAAGAAATGTAACTGTAATAGCAAAACGAAATAGTCCATTGTATGAAATTAAATCATTCGATCTAAAATTTATGCAAGAAGGTGAATATTTTTATTATTATTTTATTTAATCCTTCAGCTTTTAAGAGGAAATGCTGCGATCCTGACTAATTTTAGACATTGAGTTTTCACTGCAAACTCTCCTCGAGTCTCTTCAGAGTCACTGACAACTGCTTTTATTATTTTATTTAAGGCGCGTCAACATCTGAAGTTATTTGCGCCCGGATCTTTATTTCAGTGCACTGTCAGCCCCCGGACATTGCTTTCTCGTTACAGACAACACTGTCCATCACCGGACAGTTAGCTGTAAAAAGCTCCTAAGAAGAGAAAATGTAAGCAGCTGGTTTTGAATCCGTGATTTCCGCTTTGGAATCCAGTATTCGCTAACCATTCAGCTTAATCCCTTCCCCTTATTATTATTAACAATGACAATTTTAATTATTCCCAGGGTCATGAGAATTTAGATTTTTAAAAAAAGTACTAAATTGTGATTTCCCATACAAACTTTTCTTCACCTACAATTTATTTTTTCAGGAGTGGAAAATTGTCCACCATGTTCCCATCTGTGTTTACTAGGTGCATCTTCGCCAAAATGTGTTTGTTCAGATGGTTATGAGATGAATGGTACAACTTGTATCGCATCACCTGGTACTTCTTCGACGCATTCAATTCGTAGATGTCCTTCAAACGAATTTCAATGCTTAAATACTTCAAACTGTATTAAACAAAGTTATGTGTGTGATGGTGAAAATGATTGCAGAGATGGTTCTGATGAAGACATAAGGGAAGGAGGTATCTGTTGTGAGTATGAAAAATGTGTTATCTATTTTTTGGTTTTTACCTAATTAGTCATTCAGAAATAGCAATTTTAAAAAAGAGCAACCGGTTTGTACATTGATTTGTTGTATTGTTGGAGTAGGCACCCTAAGAGTAAAATGAATGGGTTATGAATAACACAGCTCATCTGAGATTGGTTTCGTAATTTAATATAATTATCATTAATTAATATTTTTCTTTTTTCTAAGTTTTGATCAGCTTGTGTCATTAATCGATAATTTAGTGGGACGCGACAGAATTAAGAGTAATGTACAAATTAGAACAAACTGAAAAACGGGTCAGGTGCCAGCTAATTTGAGCTCTATCTCTATTATCCTATTCTGTACATGAACTAGGAGATTGTCTAAAGACGGGTGCAAATCCTAACCGATTAAAATGAGAAAGGATATCAGGCATTTTCGATTGAAATCCATATAGAAAACTTCCTTTTTCGGCTAGTGCGTATTGGGATATGTCTTATTTTTTTTAATTTAAGGAGGTATTGGCGTACGGAGCTTTTTCTCAGTGCCTGCTGTCCTCCGAATTCTCTCGTTAAAACGCCACTGAGCCTGTAATGAAAGTGAGCTGCAAGAAGCTCGAAGTAAAAGAAAATTTAAGAGCTGGTACGTTAAACGTTCACTTACCATTGAGTTAATCTCTTTCCTTAAAATCAGTGGATATTCGTCAATATCCGCTCTGAACTTTTGTAAAATTGTGATGTGTTTGACTTTAACAAACTAATATTGCAGCCGAATTTTGATTTTAATGATTACGGTTTCTTAACTTCTGTTTATCTTTATTTTAGCTTAAATTCAATTTTTATTATTTTGTGTGTAGTAGTTAATGATTTTTTAATAAACTGTAACTGGTGATTAAATGAATGTTCTATTTGAGAATTGGTGTAAATTAAGTATCTTAATGCTTTGACCATGACAACTTTAATATCAATAATTGAATTAGTGATAGGTTTTTGGTTTTATTTCAGTCAATAGAACTTGTCCATCAAAACAGTTGCAGTGCGATGGTTCGCGATGCCTTTCTCAGGCATGGGTATGTGATGGTGAAAAAGATTGCCTTGATGGTTCAGATGAAAAGCCTGACGTTTGTGCAGGACAGCCGCAAACTTGTTTACCAGGACAGTTTCAGTGTAATATTACCAAGAGATGTTTACCTAAAAGTTGGGTCTGTGACTCCCAAGTAGACTGTGGACAATCTGATCATTCGGATGAAGAAGATTGTGGTGAGCATAGTTGAAATATTTATACACGACACACCTCTCGAGATTGTTTTTTCCACTTCTTGTCATTGCTGTAGAAGAAAAAGCCTTCTACCGATCGTGAAATTAAATTTTCGCTTCACAAGTTAAACGCTTTTTTCTTTCAACTGGTAAACTACCTTTATTTACTTTTAGAAAGCAGATTTTAACATAAACGGTAAATAATTATTTTCAGAAAAAAAAGACTGTTCAATAAACGGAGAATTTGCGTGCCAAAATGGCCGATGTATACCACAGCAATATGTTTGCGATACGGCCAATGATTGCGGTGATGGATCTGACGAGTTTGAAATATATTGCCCACCATGCACAGAGGACCAGGTAAATAACAATGTTATTAAAGGTCATCAGTATTTGTGACTTGCAAAAAATTAATCACTAAGGATTCCTTATATATTTATTTTCATTTTATCTTCTGTTAGTATTACTTTTTCTGTTAGTTGATTTATCTTCTATTATTTGTCATTCAAATAAGTTTAAGTTTTTGCGTTTGAGAATGATACGAGCCCCGAATTTTTTAATAAAGTTACGCCTTAAAGTACGTTAACTGTTCTGCCTATTTAGTTACCCTGGTGTGACAAGCTAGGTTTTTGTTGACTATTGCGTATACCAAACCTAATATTTGTAAACTGCAACCACCTCTGCAGGCTCTTAAGTACATAAATATTACAGGGTGGCAGGAGTTATTGGACTGAGGTAAAATGTACGGTTATAATATAATAATTTGTTTATTTACTGATATTTACAATCTGTACGAACATTACAATTAGCTAAATTGTTCAAGAGGAATTTTAGGATCATTATGTAAGGTCAGGTTGGATTCATTATTAATCTACCTCTAATGACGGATGAAGTTTCGAAACCGGTCAGGGATACAATAAACTTGCCTACTTCGTCTGATAAAATCAAAGAAGCAAAAACTTTAATTTTAAGTCGCCATGTAAATCAGATGAGAGAGAGTACAACTAGGCGTGGCGTCTTTTATTAAGAATTCGTGTTGGCTTCCTCTAATATATTTGAAGCAAGAGGTTCATTACTAAACAAAATATCAAGGATTAAATCCTCTTGGCTCTTAGAAGCCCCACTTTGATTTCTAATTGATAGGCTTTCTTTACCAACTTCAGCGATTGTCCTGGTTTGCTATTAAGTCATAACCTCCTTAAAAAATTAAACCAGGACTGAGTTCACTTCATATGTAGCTAAGAATTCTAATAAAGCAGGAGTGCGATACAGAAGTGTACGGCTTTCTTTGAGCTTATTGTAGATATATCCTTCTTTCTGATTTAATAACTACAGACCATCGCTTCTCTCTTCTATTATTTCTTCCAAAGCTTTGAACAATTGAACTGAACCAAGAAATTTTGACTCGAAATCACAGAAAGATTTTCACCAACCGATTGTTAGCCCCAATAAGTGTTTAATTGCACTTAATTTTTCTTAAACAAAAATAAAAAATTAGGGATATTGAAAATATCCTTCTCCTTAAAATTTTAGAAAAGTCATTGTAGAATTAATCAAATATAATCGTCTGTTAATTAATCAAGTCGTAATTAATGATCAATGGCAATATTTAACGATTTCAGGGCTTATTGGCAATTTTTTTTCATTATTCTGGATTAATTTCAAATGAGGTAATGTAAGAAACCAATCTTACATTAAATAGAATTAATTAATTTACCGAAGATTTTGCATAGAAGGCAGATTATATTGTAATATATACATATTTTAACAGGATTGTATTAAAAAAAAAGTGAAATATTTGTTTTTAGTTTAGATGCCTTGGCATGTGCCTTTCTAAAGAAGTAGTATGCAATGGCCAGCCCGACTGTTTAGATGACTCAGATGAAATGAACTGTAGTACAACCACAACGACTTCAATTCGTGACCATTTTGATCATCGTTGGGAGCAATCGAATAGGCAAGAAAATCCGAAAGATCCTTTCTGTAGATACGGATTTCCTTGTCCAGACGGAAAATGTATTTCATTGACAGCAGTTTGTGATGGCACACCTGATTGTGATCACGGATTCGATGAATTGCATTGCAAAGGTCAGCGTGAATTTAACAAATTTATTTTAGAGCTAATTCTAGGTTTGTGGTAATGTTAAGATAAAGAATAAGGTATTAGAAATTTGGAAAATAATATTTGAACTCACATTAACGTAAGTATACGTAAGTATAGATGATGAAGTAGACATTTTAATTCAGAAATGATTTTATTTTTTGTCTGCTTTTGTTTACTAAACCTTTCGTAAATTGGTTATTAAACGCGTTAACTTTTACAGTTTAATAGTAAACGTGAAAGAATTTTAATTAACGTTCTTCAGTTCTTCGTATGTTACAAAAGTCGAAATAATTCTTCTTCGGATATGGTTAATTAAATTTTTCAAGACTTAATTAAATCCTAGCGAAACGTTTACTGGCGAAGTAGGTGGATGTGGTAATTACTATAAGGAAGACGTAAATTCTTGTAAACCCATTATTATTTTGAAGATTTACTGCGCCCAGATCGAATTATTTTTTTCTTTATTTTTTTTTGTTTCGAAGATAATATAAAACTATTGCTTTCTAATTTCCTTGTTTGATGTTCTTTTGGAGACTGTTTTTTTTTTTTTTTGTTCTGTATAATATTAAAATCAAAATTGTTAATTAGTTGTAGTTTACTTTAAGGCGTCTCGGTATTGAGGGATCTTAAAGAGATAATAATTTTTTAATAAAAGTGGCTTATACAATTTGATGCAACAAATGAGAATTGTAACAAACTCCTCCCCTCAAAAAATGTCGCTAGCAGGCGTAAGACAATGATTTGTTTATAAATTACTTGTAAGCCACACTTGGAGCTCCAAAATATTAAAATATTCTTTTTTTTAAAAAAAACATTTCTATGTTTATCAGTTTATTTACTTTCTATTCTATGAAGTGGTGAACCTTCTTATCGTTTTCTAAGCATCAAATATTTGTAGCAGTTAGTATTTTCAATTATTAAAATGCCTTGATTGCTGCTCTGTACAATAAAAATCTCAATTCGAAGTCCATTTTCGGCCTCATTACATATATTATTGGCACCAATTATAGAGGGATAAGAAATAATTTTGAGTAAGTCACCTTATTCAAAATTCATCTTTATTCAAATAGTGAAAAAAATTAGGTCTAATTAGTACGACTAAAGTAAACTTTTTTTGTTTAATATAGGAGCTTTGGATTTCTCGTTTAACAAGAACAAACTGGGACGTTCACCACTTGCATAATCTTAGACTGTATAGTTAAATTAGACAAAAGTCCGAAGAAGAACATTATTTCGACGCGTAGCTTTCAAACTTCGAAATGTGAAATTTAAATTGACCACTGACGGCTTGGAACTTTTAGTTAACAGTACACATTCATAAATGTAAGTTAGACTGAAAAATGCAAGCAGTACCTACAACTATGATATTTCCTAAGTCTTGTGTTTAATTCATTCATGTTGCAAAATTCCTATCCTCTTAAAAGCTTAAAAGCTAATGATGTAATTATTTGAATAGAATCCTGTGGAAAGAATGAGAGCTGTAAAACACCAGGAACTGTTGTGGTAAATTGTGATTATCCAGATGGTTGGAAGTGTGATAACAACACTAAATGTATAGAGTTAAATCTTTTATGCGATGGCAAAGATCATTGTGCTGATGGAACTGATGAAGGCTTGCTTTGTGGTATGTGAAGTTACAGATAATACTCACCTGGTAATATTATTCAATTTCAATTTGTCCCTGTCAGTTGAATCTAATAATGCTTACAAGTAATTGTTTATAATGAAAATGGATTGATAATTTCTCTATTGTAATGATTCTTATATTTTCTTTAATATATTTCACTTAGGTTTCATGTTTTAATATCATCTTTACTCCCCTTATTTAGGAGAGAATCAATGTCCTAGTGACTGTAGTCACAACTGTCATCCAACTCCTTTTGGTAGAGTATGCACATGCTCAGAAGGTACCTATCTTCAGCCTGACAACCATACTTGTGTACATTCTCCGCCTTGCTCAAATTGGGATACTTGCTCACAAGGTTGCCACCAAATGAAACGAATAGCAAAGTGCTTTTGTTACGAAGGATACACTTTGCAAGCAGATCATTTTTCTTGTAAAAGTGATGGTAAGCAATTAATATATAGCTCACTATATATTAATTAAAGCATTATACATTGGATTTCTAGGGGGAAAGCTTGATAAAAATTAGTATGATATTAACATATATCTATGAATCTTTATATTTCCAATTTTCAAGATGAATTTATAATTTTAAAGACCATCTTCTTCAAATAGTTTAACTTTTTTTCCAACTATGTAGTTGCCCTCAGTAATGTACTTTATGCGGTTCGATGATAACAATGGATTGTAGAAGCAAAAGGATAACTTTTAATAAATCTTATCTATCAAGTGTGAGAAAGGCAGATATTGAGAAAAATAGTGCTGGGAATAATAAGTTTTTCTGCAGATTATGGTCTATATTTTTCAAAAACCGTGATTAAGTTTACGAAATATTTTTTTTTTTAAATCTTTATTTTCTGATTGTTAAAGAATGTGTATTTTTTTTTTTTTTTCATTAATAAGAAATCAGTTAAGTTTCATCCAATTTTCCCAGACCTGATATTAGTTTGCGTAGTGTGTAAAGTGAACAGTAAACAAGTTTGATCAATGCAATTTTTTTTTATTCTTTGCTGAAACAGGGGCAAAACTTATTTTTTTCAGATCCAGCCATTCCATTTGTAATTTTTAGCAATAGACATGAACTTAGAGGTGTTGATTTACGTACATTTAGTGTCAATGCGTTGATATCAAGTTTGAAGAATACAATAGCTTTGGACTTCCATCACACCGACAAGGGTGATACAATATACTGGACTGATGTAATTGATGATAAAATTTATAGAGGATCTCTCATAGGAGGAAGTGAGTAGATATGTTTTACCTTAATAACGTAAAAATATACTAATAATAATTTTAAAACAAATCTCTTCAAGTATTATTATTTTCATTTAATTATAGCTATAGGTAACATTGAAGTTGTGGTTCAGACTGGCTTGGCCACTGCCGAAGGATTAGCTGTAGACTGGGTCGCTGGTAATTTATATTGGGTGGAATCAAACCTTGATCAAATTGAAGTTGCAAAATTAGATGGTAAATACAGACGAGCATTGATTGCCGGAGATATGGAATCTCCAAGGGCTATCGCACTGGATCCTAGATTTGGGTTGGAGTCATTTTTTTTTTGTTTTACTAATTCTGAAAAGCTTCATGTTCATCTGAATGATACAGTCGTCTGAGACTTTTTCGCAATCTACGTTATTTCTTTAGAATCAAGATATTTTATTCTTATAGACAAAATAAAAATAATAGTTTGCTTCAATTAATTCCGTCAAGACTTTACATTTTTGGTAATATCTATGTTTCAGTCTATTATTTTGGACAGATTGGGACGCAAATGCACCTCGCATAGAAAGGTGCGCAATGACTGGTGAAGATAGAAAAATAATAGTCAATATTGATGAAATTGCCAATGGTGCATGGCCCAATGGATTAACACTAGACTATCAGCTTCAGAGGGTTTACTGGATTGACGCTAGGTATTTGCATTTTTTAAAATAATGTTTGGAAAGGATAAAATGATAATCTCATATGTATTTTTCTTCAATTTTGTTTTAGATCTGATTCTATACATTGTGTAACTTATGACGGTACCTCATATCGACAAGTATTGTCGGAGCATGAACTTCTTTCTCATCCATTTGCTATCAGTTTGTATGAATCACATATCTATTGGACGGATTGGCGATCCAATAGTGTTTTACGCGCTAATAAATGGAATGGATCGGGTGTAGTATTATTACAGAGGACACTTACTCAACCTTTTGATATTCAGGTGTTGCATCCAAGTCGGCAACCTAAGGGTAATCTATTAGTAATATTATATAATAATAAGGGTAGAGATTAGCTAAGTGCTTATCGTATGTTGGATTCCAACGCGGAGATTCCGGGTTCGAATTCAGATGCTGGCCCTTAGATTTTCTCTTCTTAGGAGCTTCTTACAGCTCCCTGTGATAGACGAGAGAATAAATATTTAGTTTATTAAGTTGAATTCAAAATGCTCTCTGTTTTAGCTTATTATAATCCATGTGGTGTTAACAATGGAAACTGCAGTCATTTATGCCTTCTTGGACTAAATTCAACAAGAAAATGTGCTTGTCCACATGTTATGAGGCTTGATCAAGAGAATGGAACATATTGCATAGGTAATTAACTGCAATTAAAGATGTAAGATTTTTTTTTTATTACTTGTAGATTTAAACTTTTTTCGTTTGAAATGTACAATTTTGTTTAGTGAACGATGTAGTACTTCTGTTCTCACGTCCTAATGAAATTCGTGGCGTTGATCTTAATCAGCCACATTATCATACAATACCAACTATTTCTCTACCACATGTAGTCAATCCGACTGAGCTTGATTACCATGCTTCAACTAAGAGTGTATTTTGGACGGATTCAAGTTCTGGAGTTGTTAAAAGGGCTTCTTTAGTTGCTGGACATTTGGCCGAAACCATTCTGGATACAGGTATAATGAGGTTAAATTTTATTAGTTTCTTTACTATTCCTATGAACTGTGTAAAAGCAAACTACTGAAAGGAGCAGGACAATCGAGATGAGAATCTATTTTTCTCAATTAAATTAACCTTGAAAGCCTTGATAAAACGAGTTTAATAGCAAAATAAAGATTACTTACTGTTTAGAGAATACTATTCTTATGGTTGGAAATAAGAGGAGTTAGAATTTGTAATACACCTTTAATTTTTTTTTTTTTTTTTTTTAGGTATTGAGCACCCTACTGGCTTTGCCATAGACTGGATTTCTGGTAATATGTTTGTATCATCTAGCAGTGATGGGCGAGTGAAAATATCTGCTTGTAATGAAAATGGTCAATATGTATCTACAATTTATACAAACGACAAAGTAGGAGCTGATAATTTCTGGCAGGTGGGTACAGTTTTTATAAGTTACGGAACTAATGCTGGCACAGGACATTTTTAATTTTGTGATTTTCATTAAAATAAAAATCTAACCTACTAACTTTTCTTATTCCGTTGCATAATATTTTTCAGAGTAAAGAAATCTTGGTTTTGACTTAATTTTTGAAGTCAGTGAAAATTCAATTTACCCTTTTAAGACAATACCATCAATTAGTTTGCAGGAACAGTCCTATTCTTAAGCTAATAACAAGATTCTATTAAATGTTCAGGATCTATGTGCATATTGGGTTCTATAAAAGCCTAGCTTTGTGACCGTTTTAAAAATGTTAATATCTAAAGTAAAAGATTTTAAAATAATTTTAGATTAAAATATAATCTACATTTGTACATTTAATATACAAAATATCAAAAGTTCTGGTTCCAAAATGACAACATTAAACTTAAATTCCTGGTTCCTTAAATATTTTAAATAGTTGAATTTAATGTTATACCAAACGAAATGGATGGAATTTATACCTAAATGGATGATATATTTTGTACACAGGACCACCAAATACCGTCTTTAGCTGTAGATCCAACCCGAGGCAAACTTTTTTGGAGTGAAAAAAGGGTAGATCTTTTTTTCATCAATGGTGCAAACATGGATGCATCAGACATGCAGACATTATCTTCAACCAAAGAAAATCCAGATCTAGTTGGCGCTTCAAGTAAACTTAGCTTTTGTTATTGCTAATAATAATAATAAAGATAACCAAAATAGAAATTAACAAATAATTTGTTTATTAAAGGTTTAACAATGGATTTCGATATGAATCGTTTATATTGGGTGAATGAAGAAGTTAATAACGTACAATACTTGGAATTGTCATCTAGTCAACGTCAACTAGTAAAATTACAGTTACCCGAGAGCTGCCGACCGACAGCATTGACTATTTATGGTAATAAAGTGTACGTTGCTGATCATAATTCGAGAAGTATTGTCACTTTCGATAAATCAACAGGAGCAAACCAAAGTTTAGTCAGAGATAACACAGGTAAACGGAATTCTATAAAAATAGTTGTTATCTTTTAAACTGACCTTGTAGCATGCAATGTTGACTTTATTTATTTATTTATTTTTTCCTATAAATGACGGGTTTTATGAAAGTTTTTAGAAGTAAATATTTAAAACTCAGTGTTGTGATAAAAAATAATAATTTTGCAGGAAATGTGCTTTCTCTTAAGATTTATGATCCTAAAGTGCAACAAGGGACTAACGCATGTGCAAAGAACAAAGGTAACTGTGCTCATTTATGTTTACCAATATCACCTACGGACAGAGTTTGTGCTTGCGCTACTGGATATCGTGTGGATCCTAACGATCATGCTAAGTGCATAGGTAATAACATTTTATTTTAATTCCAAACTCTAATAGAACAACTTATCTATAATTGACTTAAATTTGGGTTAATCATTTGACACTATTTAAGATTTTGAGAAAATTTCCAAAATTTTGAGAAAATTTTACCAAAGAAAAATAAAACATCAAGAATGGAAGCAGAGTAAATAAAATTTTTTGCTATATAAAGCTTACACTTAAACATTAAACTCCATAATTAAGCCTTGTCACATTATGAGATATAAATTAAATATGTTCCGCTACGCTACATATCTGGAGCATATTTTGCTCATCAATGTGAATAAAAAAAGTTCGGAATAATTTCCATCTTACCCTATCCCTGAGCAGTAAGATGCCAATTATTCTTTTCATATCCATGCGCTCCTTTAGGTCTATTTCAAGAGGCAACTGTTCTTTAAAAAAAAAAAAAAAACGGTGAAAGTCAAAGGATGTTAGTTAATTGGTAACAATCTAGAATTATTTTTATTATTAAATTCCATCTATTTAATTCATTTTACTGCAATAATTTTTTTTTTTTTTAAATAAAAAATGACTTTCTTGTTTTCACCACGTTTTTTTTTATATAAAGATGCATTTGATACAGCCTCAACTTGAAATAAATTTGGAGCATATGGATCTGAAGAGCACATATAAATTGACGACATTTTAAGAGATTGACATCTTACGGCTCAGGAGTAAAGATGCAGCAACAATATGATAATTTTACAATTATTGATATTACTGGATAATTATTATCGCAGGTATTGATGAATTTCTCATTTATTCCATAAACTGGGAAATTAGAGGAATTTCTTTGGACCCTAGTCAGAATGACACCCAAGTGCTGGGTCCAATTTCACGAGTGTCTAGTGCCACATCCATTGATTTTGACCCAGGTATTATTACTTTTATTTCAATGTCTTTTGAAACATCCAACACAAATTTTTCTTAATTAGGCAAAAATTTTATTTATAGTTGAAGATTATTTATATTGGGCTGATTCTGATCATGGTACAGTCACAAGGGTACATAGAGATGGTACTGGCCGGCAAATTGTCGTTGGACACTTCGAGCAAACAGATAGTGTGCCGGTAGATTGGCTAACAGGTATTTCATTTGTGAATTTTGATGTTTGGTTATGATTTCTAGTAAATAATGTGTAATATTTCTGAATTATTATAGGTTTGGCTGTTGATTGGGTGGCAGGTAAGTTGAAATGCTTATGTTTTTAGTTCGGTTATTATTAAATATTTTGCAGTACAATCTTATTTTTCATAAACCATACAAATTGATTAGGCAATCTTTATTGGGCTGATCCGAAGACCAAAGTAATAGAAGTGTCAAGGACTGATGGAAGAGCTCGTTACGTGGTAGTACAAGGCGATGGTCTAGAAGGACCACATTCATTAGCTGTGGATCCTTTTGCTGGCGTTTTGTTTTGGTTAGATAAGGCTGTACCAGGCAGAGTCTTTAGATCCCAGTTGGATGGAGGAAATAGAGCAGCTATAAGTGTCCCTGGAGAACTGTCTTCGTCAGCGTCTCTAAATGATATTGCACTTGATAGGCAGGTAAGATAGTACATTAAAAAGCCTCAGTAAATAAAGTAAAAACTGTTAAACGTTTCTGAATATTACGGTACACGGATTATAAGAATCAGTACTACTTATTTTACTTTTGTCTCAGCGTCAAGAGGAAATATTGTAAATATACGAACGTCAGTTGTTTGAATTAAAAACCTCTCGAAATTGATAATTTTTATAGACAGTTTAAATTAAGTAAGATGCGCAGAGGTATTATTAAAGTTAGCTCAACCCCCGACTGCTCTATGCTGCTTACGTTTCTGTATAAACATTTAGTATAAAGTAAGTGATGCCTATTTTTTCAGGCAGGCTTTGCTGGGTCCAACTCCCAGATTAGATGTCTTGATAATATTGATGATATTAATTATAATTTCGTGGATCACATCCTTTTTTTTCTCTCTTTCAAATGCAAAAAATATGGATCCTGTAGTTAGTTGGGGTAAAATATTTGTGTAAATATTACATGGCTTTCTTGTATGAAATTTGGTACTCCGATTAGATATACCAAATGATCACCAAGAAATCCGAAATGAAGGCGAAGACTACTAATATAACCGGGAAGGTGACAAAAGTAAGTTTTTGGCCTTGCAGTAAAGAGAAAAGAAATTTTAGCCCCAGAAAGGGGAGAAATTGTAAAGGAAGAAGGCGGCCGCTAATCACACCACCCCTGTATATCCTAGGGTTTTGACGGGCTTTATGAATTGTAATGTAGGAATCTATTGGCTACCAAAAACCATTTAGCGGTTTATAACTTGCTATATTTTTATAACTTGCTCTTTCTCCGCTTGCAATCAAGGTTACAAAAAAATTTCGGGTTTCAATGAAGCGTCAACGTTTAGAATAGCGAGACAAAAAGCTAGTGTTCTTAGTTTTTATTCTTCTTCTATGCTGAAGTATAAATATTGAGTGTCAAGTTCTATTGTATTTATGGAATTTTCTTTTTCTTTTTTATTTTTTTAGAATAAATTCATATACGTCTGCGATTCACAATCTAATCATATTTTCCGTATGGATTATTCAGGAAATAATTACAACAAAATTCTTGATCACTCCTTAGTCAGTCCTTATGCACTTACTCATCATAAAGGATATATCTATTGGATAGACCTGTAAGTGTATTTTAAATTTTAAAAAAATTAGACTACGATTTTGCATTCATTAACCACTTTTATAATTCTTACAAGTTTTAAACAGATATTTACAATATTTTGTGTGTGTTATTTAAACATTCATCTTTCTGCTTTATGAATAAATTTTTAGTACTAGCGATCGTGGATCTTTAAAAATGGCAGAGGCAAAACCAAATCCTACAGCGAGACTACTTTCTTCTGGTCTAGGAGATTCGCTCAGAGATTTGACGGTTGTCACAAGAAGTGTATTAGAAGAAGGTACCAATGCCTGCAGTCGCAGTAGTAACCACGGTTGCGAACAATTGTGTTTCTTTAATGGTGAGAGACCTGTTTGTGCTTGTGCTCATGGAAGAGTAGGTCAAGATGGGAAGACTTGCGAAGGTAAATAGATTTTAAATTTCTAAAACTTTAGAAATTTTATGTTCAAAAATGGTTAGAAAAAGAATTACTTATTTCATTATCACTTCTAACTTCGTAATTCTTTGAATTTTGTTAAGAATTTTTGGGATATTCAGAATTGATGAGTACAATTAATTATATTTTTGCAGATTACGACAGTTTTTTGGTATATTCTCTTGTGGACAGAATTGATTCAGTACATCTGACTGGTGATGTCAATCTAAATGCACCTTTTCCATCAATCCATTCAAAAGAATTAATGAGAAATTGTATTGGACTTACTTATGATTTTCAAACATCAACAATTTTCTACTCAGATATTCAAAAAGGTTCAATAAATGCAGTTCACTTTAACGGTTCTAATCATCGAATAATTGTTGAAAGTGAGTTCATTTTTGTTTTGTTTTATAATTCGGCATTGTGTGCCAGTAGATATTACTAGTCTTTTATTTTTATACCATGTATACGTAGCAAGTTTTTATAAGGCTTAAAGGTTATTGAATACTACAAATTATTCTGTTCGAAAAGCAAATTTTTTGAACATTTTTTGTCTATACGTTGAAATCTACATTGAAATTGTACTAAGACTGTACTCGGATTTTCCCCCCTTCATACTAATAATAATAATTTGTCCTCAATGTTTTAAATTAGAAAATTAATATAATAAGAAAATTTTTATTTTTCCAAACCCACGTGGGAAGAGATCACTAGCGTAACTAGTACGTTGCTGGCCCTCATATCAGGTTTTTCAAAAACTGCAAAAAAATTAAAATGGGAGCATAAATTCACCTTTGGTTTTAAAGATGTTAGTTGATCGCTTCAGAAAATGCTACTTGCAGAATAATAGAAAACTATTATATTTATGAATTTAGACCCCTTTAAGAAAGGGGCCTAGTTTTATGTAAGTTCGTAAATATTGATTGGATCCTAATTAGGGTAATAGAGAATTTACTTTATAGGAGGTCTGTTAGAAAACAATAAATTTTTTCTTTAAGCGAAACTGTCTTAAAATTTAATAGCTAATTAATGCAATCAACAAGACAAATTATTTCCCGAATCTAGTGGTTATGGCATTTAAAAAATTGTGAAATACGTTTTTAGTATGTGTCGCTGATGTTCAGATTAATATTTTTTATGGTGAACACAAAAAAAAATTCCCCTTAAATATTAGTGAATAAAAAAGATAATTGTTAAGGACAGGGTAGTGCTGAAGGTGTAGCATTTGGAGCTGCAGAAAATTCTTTATATTGGACTTGCAACAATGTGGCAACTATTTATAAAATGTTATTAAGTAAAGATCCGATGCATCCAGAAGTTGTCATTAAACTAGCCGCAAATGATAAACCTCGAGGAATTGCTGTTGACACATGCGATTCGTAAGTGCATTCTTGGCAATTCTTAGTTGTAATAACATATCGTAGTATAAAAATTTTAGCAATTCTACTCTTTGTGTTTCATTGATCTTTTATCTTCTACTCAATAATATATATATTGGTAGATTCTTATCTCCTTTAATTTAATTTCTTATGCGTATCTAGGCGATTGTACTGGACGAATTGGAATACTCAGCATCCAAGTATTCAGAGGGCTTTTACTAACGGTTACGGCCAAGAGTCTATTATAACTAAAGATATTAGAATGCCCAATGGTTTAGCGCTTGATTATCTAACTGAAAAACTATACTGGGGCGATGCAAGATTGGATAAAATTGAAAGGTGTGATTATAATGGCGCAAATAGAGTGGTAGGTGTACATTTCTTTTATTTACATTACCTGCCTAAATAATGTATTCATTTAAGAAGAAAAATTTATTCAAGATTTTCTGCGCATATATCTTTGTTTAGAGAAATGTCTTATGACAACTTATATATCTTTAACATGTTTTAATCTTTTACAAATTTATAAACTGTGCAACGATTCATTAATGAACCAAAGGGTCGTCACTTGTTTAATGTGATGTCTATAGGTCTTTTCCATCAAAATCACGACTGGTTGGTTGGTGACTAAGTGTTCAATGAAAATTCAAATCGAATTCAAAACAGTGCATGGATAAATAATCACAAACCAATTGGCAACTGATATAAATTGTCTGATGGGACTTACCTAATATTGATTCCAAAAGTCCTCGGCGGAGGTGGTTTTTCAAGTTCGTTTTCTTAGAATATTTCCTAACTAGAAATTTCTCATAACTTCTTTGCTTGAAAGATATCAAAAAAAATTAATTACAGAAAGTTCTGCAGATAAGTTGCGCCAAATGTAAGTGCAATTTATTAGTGTAGAACCCCTTAAAAGGTCTTTAACATATTTTTTGTAAAAAAAATTTTGGAAATAATCAAACATTAGTTGGAGGACCGAAGATTTTTTAGAAATCTCTTGGTAACCGTAGAAAAAGTTATGTTTACCCGGATTTGTTCAACTGAATTGCCAGTAACAACCCGATGTCAGGCAAAGGATTACATAAGTGGTTAGTGCCCTGGGCTCCCGCACGTTTTTCTTACAGCTACCTTCCCTTAATTATTTTTTTCCTGGGAGCCCTTTAAAGTTTACTGAATAGTGATGGATGAAAAAATACTGTCCGATAGCTATAATGGATGCCAATGGCCTCCTTAATAATAATATCCGCAAAACATGTGTATAATTAATAACAGAATTACAAAATTTCTTTTAGGTTTTGGCTAAGGCAACACCTCAACATCCTTTTGATCTTGCAGTTTTTGGGGAATATATTTATTGGACTGATTGGGTGCAACGTGCTGTGATAAGAGCCAACAAATATACTGGTGACGATGTGGTTTGGTTGCGCAAAGATGTGCCCCGTCCTATGGGAATCGCTGCAATTGCCAACACTTCTTACGACTGTAAGTGTTTTTCAGTGTTGATTAATGACTATATTTAAAAAACAAATGCCTAAAAACTATATCTATTCGATTTTTAAAAATGAATGTTTTTAACAATTTATCCGCATCAAATTTTTTTGTTTAAGGTTTTTTGAATCCTTGTCGCGTATTGAATGGTGGATGTTCAGATATTTGCCGACTTGACATTCGTGGGGCAGTACAGTGTTTATGTCCTCCCTCAAAAAAACTAGACGAAGATGGCAAGAGGTGTATATTCATTACTAATAATTCATCCACAACTTCTAACAGTAAGTTTTTTTTATATTTAGATTTAACAAAGTTTGAAAAATAGCAATGCTACCACTTATTAATTTTAAATTTGAATAAATACTTTAGTGATTGGCTGGTGTCAAAAAGAAGTTGTCCGAAACGTAATACATTTAAGAAAATTTATTATTTTTTGACTCCAGCCAAACCATTGGAGTTTATATTATAAAAACACAAACATCGAATTTCTTCAGCTGGTTAACTTTTAATGTTTTTAAAGATACAACTTGCTCGGAAGATGACTTTCAGTGTACGGATAACGTATGTATTCCCTACAGCCTTACATGTGACAAAGTAAATCATTGTGCAGATGCATCTGATGAAGTTATCGATTACTGTGGTAAGTGATTTATTTAATTTAATTTAAATACATACCTTTTCACTACTTTGATTCAACAGCAGTTTATGTAAAGCTAGTTTTGAGAACAATTGGTCGATCGAATACTTTTTAACATTGATATTGATATTGCATTCGACTATAATTTATTATGTATTAAAAATAAACTTTAAACGCCCAGCTATAATACGGGTGAATTTAATTACACTGGGAAAAATAACTTATTTAATGATGAGCAACTAATTAACTATTTACATAAAGTACCATCTAAGAAGTAGTATGACAAAATATTTGAGCAGGATATTCGTGATAATAATACTTAAGCAAGGACTGGTTCTCTGGCTGGCTAAAGGATTTTTTTTTTGTGCCCTTTAAACAACTATACCATCTTGTTCTTTACCTAGTACTCGTATTATCTGCTTCGTTTAAGCATTTAATAAAAAAAGTTTGGCGACTAAATTTTGTTATTTTAATTGATGAAGAAAATTATGTGCGATTTGCCTATTTTGTTTCTTTTCTTGTGAATTGACTATTTTATTCTTGCAAATAAGGGAATGAATCTTTTTTTAGCTACTCGCACTTGTAAGACTGGTTATCACTCTTGTACTAATGGACGCTGTGTATTAGAGAGCAAGCATTGTGATGGAAGAGATGATTGCGGTGATAATACAGATGAGACAAATTGTACCTGTGATCCTCGTAAGAAGCTTTGTTTTAAAAAAATTAAATATAATAATGTTTTCTTATTTGCAAAATGTCAGCAAAAAATAAATAAATGGTAACTATATATTCATATATTTCAGACACTCATTTCCAATGTAAAACAGCACAGCCAGGGCAGCAATGCATTCGCCTTAGATATAGATGTGATTTCGATCCTGATTGTCCCGATGCGTCTGACGAGATGGGATGTCGTAAGGATGCATTGCTTTTTTTTTGTATTTACTTTCTCATGTTTAAAACAATTTTTTTCAATGAATACATTGAAAGTTGTATTAATTATAATCGCGAAAGGGGCATCAAAACTTTTATTTATTTAACAAAATATTAGGACCTCTAGTACTAAAAGTCTTCAGATTTTTGTAAGGACTAATTATAATTATTTTTGTTATGATTCAACCACATCATTCATAAACAGACAAATAAATAAATAATTAATTAATTAAAAACTATATTTTTCTAGTTTGTAATTAATTTGCATATTAATTTTCCTTAAAAGTTGTTTCAATGAAGAAATTCGCTAGCAATATGTTTTTCAGCACCACATAATTGCTCAGCAACTGGTCAGAGAATTCCGCTTATCAATTGCAATTATACTACGGCATGTATACATCCTAGTTGGATTTGCGACGAGCATAATGATTGTTGGGATGACACGGATGAACAAAATTGTACTTATGCAAAAAGTAATTCATTTGAATTGTGTTTATCGAAAACTATGCATAAAAACTAAATAATGTAGAAAATTTTGCATTTTCCTTATCTTTACAGAAACTCCAAGTACTACCTGTCCTCCGAATATGTTTAAATGCGAAGAAAATTTCCATTGTATTAAGGAAGAATGGCGTTGTGATGGTGAAAATGATTGTGTCAATGGCTCAGATGAAGCAAATTGCAGTAAGTTATTTTTCTGTAGAAAATCTTGATTTGGTAGTTCCTTTTAGTTTATCCCCTTTTCGCAAACTAAGGTTGGTTTGTTAATTTTATTTTTACTATACATTTATTGCTATGAATATTAGAAGTGAAATTGAGGGATTTTGGTTGATTATGACTTAACGAATAGTCTTGTATTATATGGCAATTTGATAATCCAGAGTAAAAGTTACTGATCCTTAAGTTGAAATTAATTTGATTAAACACACACAACAGATAAATTATGATTTTAACTATTGAACTGTTGCATTTGAAATAAGGGCCTTCTTTACCAATGAATAAAAATAGAATTAAACCAAAGTAGAATTAAATAACAACATATTTCATACAAATTGAAAACATTTAAATCATTAGTTTAAACAAAAAAATGTGATAATACATTTCAATTTTAGAATATGGCTGCAATGAGAGTCAATTCCAGTGCGCTAATTCTCAATGTATTCCTGCTTCCTGGGAATGTGATGGAACTAAAGATTGTAAGGATGGTAGTGATGAAACAGAAAATTGCAGTAAGTACCATTTAACTTCGCATTGAATACTTAGTAAAAGTAACAAATTTTAGGAAATTGTATCGCTAGATGGTTGTAAGAAAGAAAGATGAAGTAAGCAAAATACCCATGAATATTTATAATTATACTTTTTCTTATTCAGATGGTCGCGAATGTCCAGCAAATCAGTTTAGATGCAACTTAACTGGAAAATGTATCCCACAACGCTGGGTTTGTGATTTAACCTTTGATTGTACTGACAAAACAGATGAACAATTGTGTCTTTCTCAGGAACCTTGTCCTCTGCCAACTCAGTTTCAATGTAACAATGGCAAATGTATAGAAAAGGTGTGAAAATGTTCGAAAAAATATTTAGTTTAAACTTTTAAATTATTTCTTATGATTGTGTAAAAAAATAAAATAAAAAAAAATGTTTGATAGGAGTATTACTGTGATGGGGATAACGATTGTGAAGATGGATCTGATGAACCAGCAACTTGCGCGATAGATGCTGATTTAAGGTGTCGTGACAATGAATTTCATTGTCGAAATGGACATTGTATAAATTTTGCTTACGTATGCAATGGATTTGATGACTGCGGCGATTCTTCTGACGAAGATATTGATAAGGCTTTGTGTAGTGAGTATCGTATATGGGCAGCTTTATTTGTTTCGTTAAGAGTTTTAGAATTTAAGTTTACGCATATATTCTTTCCATATAAACTGTAGTGCATTAATGATAGGATTAATATTATTGAATCGAAATTAGCAATATTTAAAGTCAGGTTATTAAAAATTATAGTTACATTATATATACAATTTTTTTTGTACCATATACCATGTTTTATCTGATTTGTGAAAGTGATAGAGGTGTGCTTTGTTAAAACTCCTTTTATTCATTCATTCAAATTTTAACTTTGATGTTATTTGTTAGAAACTGGAACTTGTCGTGGTGATGACGTATTTGAATGTAAAAATGGATTGTGCATCAATTCAACACTTCTGTGTGACGGCGAAAACAATTGCGGTGACTTTTCTGACGAAGATCGTTGTAGTAAGTATAAAGTTAGCTGCTATTTCTAATGAATAATTATTTAAAATAGTATGAATAGCACTGAATTTTGGTGGGACTGTTCACTTTATTTTATTAAAAAAGGATAAAGAAAAAAAGGCTCTGAATTAAAATTATGAATATGCTAAATCGTAACTGAAGAAGGTTTTAGCTACTTTTTTTTTTTGGAAGGTGAATAGAAATTTTTTAGTTGCGTCCATTTAATCCGGCAATCAAACTGACATGCAGATATATATTTATTTAGATTATTTATAATCTATTTTCACATATTTTCCTTTTAAGTTGGGAAAGTATCGTGTTATCACAGTCGATAAAAATTTAGATTTGTAAGTGCAAAATTAAAATATAGTTTCCCTGTTAACTACCATTTCGTAATTAGAATATCTCAAAATATGTAAATGAGTTGTGCACGAGACAGCTGTCTTCAAATTGTACAAATTTATGTATAACTTTCAACTCTCTTCATCCACAGAAGTCAGTGTCCCTCTTAATTTTACAAAATTATTCATTAGTGCATATAAAATTTGTGTATTTAAACCTTAACTCCGATAAACATTCACTCTTATGCTTTGTAACAATAAAGTTCCCTATCTGCGACTATATTGACGAGATTCCCATTTTAGTGGTATCTACTACCAAAACATGTGATTTAACAGGGCCTTGTAAAGTTGTAATTAATTAAGCACATATTGGAAATGGCATTGCTATTTGAAAATGTAGTAGTAATGCTATTAAATTATGTTATTTGAGTTCCTTTTTCGAAAGTAACTCTACAAACCAGTATCGTAGTGTGTCACGTTTCAACAAGAGATTATGTCTATAAATAGTTCATAAATATTCTAATTTGAAGTATTTTATTGTCAAAAAAGATTTTAAATTTCTGCTACATCTGATTATTTTGAGAAGATAACTTAAGAAGCAATAAATCTTGTTACTCATCTTATTGTTTGTGCTCTTGTTGCAGATATTAACGAATGTGAAGTATCCAAACCTTGTTCCCAGATATGCACGGATCTTCCTGTAGGATACACTTGCTCTTGTATCAAGGGATTTAAACCTCATATTTTTTTTTCACCACATCTGTGTGTAGATTTGAACGAATGTTCTTGGAATTATGCCTCAACATTTCAAAATGGTCCTGCTTGTTCTCAGCTATGCACAAATAGGTATTTGATCTCAGAAATATTTGTGTAAATAAAAAGCAATATGTGTACATACCTACTTTTAATGCGATTAATTTTGAATTTGGACCCTTTTGGGGGAAAAAAGGTGAAATTTAACACTAGAAAGTAAGGTTCATTCAGAACGAGAAGAAAATGTTTCGTAAGTTTCTAAAAAAAAAAAAAAGATCAGCTTTGAAAAGCTGTCGGACAGTTGATGATCTATTTTATATGAAAAATTCGTCTTTGTGAACTTGATTTCGGATGATTTTGGGGAAACTTAAATTAGGTTCAATCAAGACCAGGGGAACTGCCACACATTTAGAAGATTAAGAAGTAAATACTTATTAATGCAGCTAAATTTTAACCAGTTGTTAATGTATATTGTTCTACTTGCGATTTCCACGTCTTCTCATTTCTTTAGTAGTAAGCTTAGTGTTTCTTAACGTTCAACGTTACAAAAATTTACAAAACAAGTTTTTCGATTATTTCATGAAACCAACTTTGGATTTACAGAACTCAAAACAGTTTGAACACTTACAATGTTGTGGACACAACAGATGATATGCATACATGAAACAGTTATGCTGATGCATTTTTAGTAAACTCTATTTCGTAGTTCTGTAGGTACTTCGGGACACTATGCAAGAAAAAAATGAATACTTTTTTCTTCTGGATGGATGGTTTTTATATCAATTCAGCTTTGGTCTTAATATATTTTTTTTCAATTAATTTTGAATCTCAATTGAGTAACTGTTTTTATTTTAATTATGTCCTCCGCAATACTTCCTCAAGACAACGAAGGTTATTGTTTAGAACAGTACTATCAGTTTATAAAAAAAAGTTTGGATATTTTCTTGAAAAACATATGCGAATAACTATTCGGTTAATAGTTTAACCATTTTGTAAATTTAACACTATCCATTGTGTTTAAAGAGAGCATAAATGAACGTTTAATTAATTTACCTTATAAAATATTAATTTGTTGCAGATATGGTGGATACGAATGTGATTGTGTTAACGGTTACGAGCTTAAACCTGATGGATTTTCATGCAGCAGCACTCAAAGTAAGTATTTATCTATATTTTTAAAAATGACAGTTCCAAAAGTATATTAATTAGCTCAACAATTCTTTAAAATTCATTGATTGTCTCATTTTATTCATCAGCATGACTTTTTTCCTTTCCTTTGGATTTTTTTTCTGTCGTCAAATTTTGTCGATAAACTAACTCTAGAGTTGTCAACTTTCACAGGTTTCAAATAATTTCATTACATTAACTAACAGTAAAACTCTAATTAAAAAAGAATTCAAGCTTTTACGGTAGTTACAATGTTTGATATTATTGTTCTGCTTGCTGTTCCAACCTTTGATATATTGAGTAGAGATCGTTTTCGCTCTTTGCAGATTATTCTACATACTTGCTACTTACTAACAAATACTACATCAGAAAATTAGATCTTAGAAGCAGAAAGATGAATATCTTGGTACACAATTTAACAAACTCAGTGGGGTTAGATTATGATATTGAAGAAGACTGCGTTTATTGGAGTGATGTAACCACTATGAGATCTTCAATACAAAAATTGTGTCACGGGGAAACTGAAAAGAAGGTGATTTTGTAATATATTAATTTCTAATTTTTAACCATCATTTTATAAGTATATATCAAGTTTTCTTTCTCTTATTTATAAAAAATGTGTATTTATGTTTATAAGATCCTGCATTCTTCTGCATTGCATAGTCCTGATGGCCTCGCTGTGGATTGGGTTGGACGAAATTTATACTGGTGTGATAAAGGAAGGGAAACAATTGAAGTATCCAAATTGGATGGAAGATTTAGAAAAGTGTTGATAAATGAAGGTCTAATGGAGCCTAGAGGAATTGCTTTATTTCCCAAAATTGGGTAAGCATTTTAAGGAAAGCTCATTAACATCAAGTCACGATTAAATTTTTAAAAAACTTTCACTTTTAATTAGTATGTAGATCAAAATGAAAAAAATTATGTTTGAACACAAAACACCACTGTCTCTTAGTACAATTTGCAAAAAATTGTTCGAAAAACTGCACATTACTCACAATGTGGTGGACACCTACCTTCATTTCCCCTCAAAAAGCTCTAAAAACAATTTTTAGAAACATTCAAAAAAGTTAATTAGAAAATTGAAAATCTGTTCTTCAAATAGGTACTTTCGCTTGTGAAATTTTCTTAAAATCCAAAATTTTACCATTAATTTTTGTTCTGCTTTATAATAAGTAATAAGGTATATAATAAGTGAAGACCTTTTTTAATGCCCTTAATCGATTTTCTTGGAATAACGTTTCAAAAATCAAATTTTAACAAAAATGGGTACTCAGAGTATGAAGAAAAGCGCTGGAGTTTGTCCATTAGTTTTTTTTTTTTTTTTTTTGGCGCATCAACAGCTGAGGTCATTAGCGCCCGGAGCTTTTTCCAGTGCACTGCCGGCCTCCGGACAGTGTTCTCTCGTTACAGACAACACTGTCCATCACCGGACAGTGAGCTGTAAGAAGCTCCTAGGAAGAGAAAATCTAAGGGTCAGCTGCTGGATTCGAACCCGGGACCTCCGCGTGGGAGTCCAGTATGCTAACCTCATAGCTAATCCCTTCCCTGTTTGTCCATTAGTATTTTGTATTGTGGAAATATGTGACTGATTGTGTTTTTTAATTTTAATTTGTATAAATTATACTTTTAGAGAGATGTTCTGGTCAGACTGGGGAGATAAACCACACATTGGCAGAGCATGGATGGACGGTAGTAACTCAAATCAAATAATAACGGAAAATTTAGGGTGGCCAAACGCTCTTACTATTGATTATGATATGAACCTTCTATACTGGGCAGATGCCAAACATGATTATATTGACTTGTCTGATCTTAATGGCAGAAATAGAAAAAGACTATTCAGTAGAGGTATTACATCATTAGAAAACTATTGCCTCATTTATCTATTTAAATCTACTTTTGCTGAATTTAAGGCAATTTAATATATGTTTTTTAACCCACTTTATTTTATTTTTTTCAATTTCAGCTCAAACACCAGATCTGAATTTGCATCATGTATTTGCCTTAGCTGTTTTTGAAAATCATATTTTCTGGACTGATTGGGAGACTAAGACAGTGGAGATGTGTCACAAAACTACCCCACATAATTGTTCGTCCATAGCAAACACTGTTCATAGACCGATGGATGTACATGTTCACCATCCATATCGTCAGAAACCTGGTATGTATGAAAGAAATAAATAAGTTATTTGTGAACACTGAAATGATTAAAAATTATTTAATTTTTAGCAGTCTATTTGTTTGTAAATAACCAGGAAGAAAAAGCAGCCACTTAGTTCATAAATGTATAAATATGACTTAGAAATAGAATTTTAAAAAACTTCTCTCATATGAATTTTTCGTGATAAATATTTCAAAAGTGGCAACAGCTACGTACGGCTGATTTAGATATTGTATGTACTATGTCAATTGTATATATAATGTTTAATAAATGGCTATTATTATTGTTAATATTATTAAGAAAGGAGATAGAAAGAAATGTAGCAGCTATAGAGGGGTATGCGTACTGAAGATTTTGTGCGAATTAAGAAGAAACAGGTTAGGTATTCTACACGTAACCGGAACAATGCGGTTTTTCAGCAGGAAGATCAAGCGTTGATCATATAACATTTACACTTTCTCGCTTGCGCTTAGAACAGAAAGGTTCAACTAGTTCCATTGGTCGCCAATGCCAGTAACTCAACAAAAGAAAAGTTATTATGACCTTGAGCCACTTTGAGCCAGAGAGCCAACTGCTTACTTAAAAAAGATTAAATTATTTCGTACATTAATTTTGTTTTATGTATAATATAAAGAAAAGTATTTGCCTTACTTCCGCATGCCAAATTAAACCTACCTCACTGCTTTTTAGTTTTAAATACTTAATTATTTTAAAACGTTTCGATCCGCTCTGGAGCAATCATTAGTTAAGCAAATAAAGAAAAAATTTAAAAATGTTAAGGCATTTTTTAGATTGATAACGTTTTAAATTAAAAAATGTTTTTAAGATTAAAAGTGGGGCTTTTAACCGTTGAGTACATTGAAGATCAGTCTATTACTGATTTAAAAGAAGAATAGAACTATACTTGCTTTGAAAGAGAGGAAGTAATATGTATGTTTCACAAGATTATTATCCACCTGTTCAGGCAATAATTTCCAAAGGAATAATTTTCGTTTGTATATTGGTTAATTTAAAGATTAATCATTATGTTTTAAAATTACTTTTTCAGTTGATCATAACCCTTGTGAAAATAACGGTGGCTGCTCTGCTCTGTGTTTATTGCAACCAGAGGGACGCAAGACTTGTGCGTGCCCTGAATTTTTTGTACCCAGTGTTGATGATCCTCGTAAATGTGTGAGCAATTGCACAAAAGCACAATTCAAATGTGAAACTACCTACAAATGTATAGCTTTTTGGTGGAAATGCGATAAAGTGGTAAGGTTTTTTTTTTTTCTATTTCTATAATTTTTTATTTTTAATTAATATTTGAACCATAATAATGCAAGATGATGGATGATTTTTCGGTTACCCTTTTCAACCTAATTAATAGAAATTACTAATCCCAATTTATGCAATAGAAATTCATTTTAAAGTTTAAAATTCATTTGTGGTAATTGTTTTGATTGATAGGATGATTGCGGCGACAGTAGTGATGAACCCGAAGATTGCCCTCCTTTCAATTGTGTCCCAGGACAATTTCAGTGCAAAAACGGCAACTGTACGCATCCCTCGCAGATTTGTAATGGTAATGATGAATGTGGAGATGCATCAGATGAGGAAAATTGTAATGAGGTTAGGAGAAAACTATTAATTAATGAAGAATAAGATTTAAAAAGTTTCTAATATTTTATCTATTCAAAGGTGTGTCTGTCTCTATTAGTTTTAGTTTTTTGTTTTAAGTTCTGTACAAATTCTTCACTTTTCGTATTTCATTTTCTTATTCTCATTTCTTCATTGTTCGTCTTAAAGTGCGGCAAAAAACACTGATTTGAAATATTTATTTTGAAATTTATTAGTTAAAAATCGTTGGTATTTTTTGACTGACTTATGATTTTATTTATTGTTTTGAACTTATAGTTATGAAATAACTACCTAATGGAATAAGGAAAGTAATCCTAAAATCTGAACCACTTTGGTTATATGAGATTAATTTAGGATTTTTAATTTTTTAAACTAATTTTTATTTAACGATGTAATTTTTTTTTAACAGTATCCTTGTATGACAGAGTCTCAGTACAAGTGTGAAGGCAATGAAACAGTAATTTCTAAATGTATTTCACGCACTAGCCGTTGTGATGGCAATAAAGATTGTTTCTTTGGTGATGATGAAGAAGATTGTGATTCTGAATGTTTAGATAATAGTACACATGTAAGTTCTCATTTTATTTATACTAATAACCTTTAATTTAGGAAGGGATTAGCATGGTTGCTTGCTGTATTCTCAAGCAGGAGCTCCCGGATTTTGAGTCCAGCTTCATTTATATTTGCTCTTCTTGTAACAAAAAACGTTATTACATTCGAGAAGGCTCAGACTAAAGCCAAAAAAAAAAAGTTCCTCGTTCAAGGCCTTGGGAATATGTTACATTAACGTTAGTAGTAACATTGAGGAGTAGTTAACGGTAAATTTGAATTTCATTTATAAGTACATTATGTAAGGAACATATGGATATAACTAATAAAGAATACGTTATCTTGTGGTCTAGAATATTCATTTTCTGGGCTCGTGGCGTCTCTCTCAGCATATTAATCATCTCCACCATCCATACTAACCTCTACTTCAAACATTATTTCTTGAAGGCTTTAGAGATAGTTTGGGTTTAGGAAATTATTAAGTTTAGCTTACTCTTTAATCTTAGAGGAATACATTAGATGATTTGTAAACTCTTGCTTTCCATTGTTAATATATGTAAATATATATAATGACCGATCGCAAATTTAAAAAAAATGTATGTATTTTATAAGGATGTAAAGAATGGTAATATCGTCTACTTAAAGCTATTATTTTGGAATATTTCGAATAATTAATATTATTTTTTTCCAGTTCAAATGTGCTAATAACAGATGTATACCAGATGTGTGGGTCTGTGACAGTTCGGATGACTGCCAAGACGGCTCCGATGAACTGGAAGAATTGTGTAGAACACGAAATTGTACTCAGCCAGATGCGCATAGGTATTTGCTAATAAATATGCGGCATTGCAATTTCTATATACTCTTTTTTCTTTTTTTAAAAATATATTGGATTTAGTATAAAAACATTGTTTTAAATCCCGACTTTCTCACGGATTTTTCTGGTGAATACTCATTACCGCAAATCTGCCTAATTTCTATACTGTCTTCTTATGAGAATTAAAAATATGTTTATAATCTAATTAGTGAATAGTCATGCCTTAAATTATAATGAGATATTTTTTTCGATAATGAGAATTTATGATTGATTTCCTGTTGTAAATATCAGATTGAGGTTAACAAAATGGAACTTTTATTATATTTAAGTTTGTACACGCTTTAAAAACATTTTCTTACTTTTTGTTTTTGCGAAATTTTCTATAAAGATAGAGAGTATTTTCCTTCAGCTTCGCATACCTATTACTTAGATAAAAATGTGCAATGATTCGTGCCAACAGTTTCGCTTTATGTTTTAAAAATTAGCCCTACTTGGAATACTCTCTAATCTTTAGAAGTCTGGAGGATCGTTTATCTTTCTAGAAGCACTTACTTTGCGGATAACACTTACTTATTTAGTGCACTAAATTCAAGTTCTTGAAAAAAGTAAAGATTAAAATTGGTTATTTTTTTTTATTTTGGATATATTATTGAACATATTTTTATTTTTACCTTTAGATGTGCTAGTGGCCGTTGTCTGCCAAGCCAATGGGTATGTGACGGAGGAGTGGATTGCCCTGATGAATCAGACGAACCACCATCTTGTAAAGTTGAAAGGACATGCCAGACTACCTACTTCAAATGTGAAAATAACAAGTTGGTTTTTAGTATTTGAACCTTGATTTAATAACCGTAATATCACATTACTTGTATAAACATTAAAATCTTTAGGTGCATTCCTGGACGATGGAGGTGTGATCATGATGATGATTGTGGGGATGCTTCTGATGAAAAGAATTGTACTCCCAGAAATTGTAGCGAATCGGAATTTAGGTAAAATGCTTGATATTGTTTATTTTTATTTATTTTTTTTGTTTTTTTTTTAAGTAAAAGTTTATTTACAATTGTTGGCACTCTTAAATCATAAGTATCATAAGTGAGTAGCACATTAGCTCAGAATGAGCTTATTTCCTAGTTTTCTTTCCATTTTTTTTATTTTTATAATCAATTTTTTCAAAACTCTAAGTGAGCTGGTTCATGTATTCATTATTTTAAAATGTAATCTGTAATAATCTTTCTTAAATAATATTAGGAACAAAACCTTTGTTTGATTTTTTAAGGTGTGATAATGGGCGATGTATAGCAGGTGCACTGTTGTGTGACGGAGAGTTACACTGTGACGATTCTAGTGATGAAAAAAATTGTAATAAGAACTGCACAAAGGGTGAATTTGAATGTACCAATCCTCCAAAATGTATTCCTAAGTAAGTACAAAGAGCCGAAAATAGTTGAAAAATATGTACCTATACGAAAATATTATACCTCTTTTAGCGTTACAACTCGGATCCATTCGCTCCTCTGTGGTAAGCCTCCGTTTTGAGCCTCTTCCTCACAATACACGCAGACATACATATAAAAGAACGTTAGTTGAATATCTGAGAAAAACTGAATTGATTTTTTGTTTAAATTTTGATGATTTTTATTGATTGTTTAAAGAAGAAAAATTTATATCGTGATTACTATCGTCAAGTCACAATTTGATTCATTATCATTATCAATTTTCGAATAATTTCATTTAATATATGAGTGTTTTTTTTTTAATTCATATTTTGATTTTAACCTTTTTATTTACAATTATTTGAATCTTATAATTTTCAGTGTTCAATGTTTTCAAGTGGCGAAGGCAGAAGTGCTGCAACGTTTTAAAAACAGTACTGTTTTCTGTTAAAAAAAAAAATAATATTTTATGTTTTATTTGCACTGTAAGAAAAGTTATTTATAAAATATAATTGCTTTAAACTGATCTATCTTTCGGGTGATTTAAATCTGCTAGAATATTCATGGATATGTCGGCAGATAACTAAGTGGTCGGAGGACCGGGAAAGGTTATACGTGAGCGGAATGCAGTTGAGTCAAATTGCATAAAACAAAATTTCTCGCATAATTCAGAGCGTGTTAGTGGCACGAAAGGTGTGTCAAAGAAAAGATGTCCCATATGTTAGCACCATCTTATTTAAAAAATTGAGTGTACAAATACAATTTATTCATTTTCTTTTTTTGAATTAATTTAAATTTTTGAATTTATTTAATTTATCCTGATCAGCAGTTTGTCTATAGACGTTATGAACAAAATAAAATACAAGGTTTTAAAACTAGGTATATATAGAAATATGAAAGATTTTTTGCCGGTGACTGCATTTCTAGACTAAGTTTTTTGTTTACTGTATTATTTTATACTTTTCAATGGTTATTTATTTATTTATTTATTTTCAGAGATTGGGTTTGTGATGGAGACATAGATTGCCAAGATGGCTTAGATGAAGAAGGGTGTACTGGTCAAATAAATTGCGATACCGTGAGCCAGTTTCAGTGTCGAAATCGTTGTATTCCTGTTCAGTGGGCATGTGATGGTGAAGAGGATTGCAACGGTGGGGAAGACGAAGTAACTGCTATGTGTGAGAAAATGTTATGTCCTCCGGGGAGATTTAGGTCAGGATAAATTTTAATATAAGTAACATAAATGTATTTTTCCTTCACTTTTTAGCAAAATTATTGCTATATTTGAATTATAGTATCGGAGTTGGTTGTAATTAAGTAAAAATTAATGCCCCAGTGTTAGATCTTCGCTTTTTTTCTTTCAGGATATGCAGAAAGCACATCAGAGTATTATTTGTAACTAAATTTCATAAAATTTATATTTCTTACTTGTAGTAAATCTTTTTCTAATTATTTATAGATGCAGTAATCACAAATGTATAGCGATTAGTAACGTCTGTGACGGGATTGATAATTGTCGAGATGGATCTGATGAAAAACCTCTTGCATGTAAGTAAATAGCTAGTAAAAAGTTGTTGACGAGCAGGTATTGATTTCAACAAATACTGAATTTATTGAATGGACTTGGAGACATTCAAGCATTCACTTTCACATGACCAAACTAACAGATTACCTCTTCTTCTCCGTTCACACAATGCCATATACATCTCATTACTACCTTGGTGAGCCTATAGCCTCAAGAAGTCTGAAAACAAGACTGTTGTATTAGGCCTTTGAAGAACTAAACTTCATTTTAATAAGTATCACAGAATGTGTATAGCTCTTATAGCTACATATATAGAGCATTCATGATACCTAAGATTTATCTTTTGTTGCTAAATTCATTCATGAAAACCATTTATTTTTACCAGGTCAACATGAAGGGCGTTGCGAATCAAATGGATTCCGTTGTACTAATGGCCATTGTATATCAAAAACACTTCGTTGCGATCAAAATGATGATTGTGGTGATGGTTCTGATGAGAAAGACTGTCCAGAACAGTGTCTAGCAACATCCTGCAGTCAGCTTTGTGTGCAGAAAGAAGGGAAAGGGTTCAGTTGTCATTGTGTGGAGGGTTATACAATGATCAATGATTCCTGTGTAGCTAATGGTAAATTATATTTTGATAATGTTGACTTACCTGTAGAGATCATTCTGAAAAATGAGATTTAGAAATTACCTAGTGGTAAAAACCATACTTGACTTACAAATTTAACACGTTCCGTGCCAAGCCTGACTTGTCGTTCAGGCCATTTGATATTTTGACTAAAGGTTGTTATATTATCACACAATCTTTTATTACATCATCAATCGATAAATAGTTCTCTTGTTTAGAGTAGCTATCAAATCGTGTACTAATTGTGGTATGTAAATAACTTGAAGATGTAAATAACAACTCGTCTTCAGAAACTGCGACAAACTCTAGAAGACGCCACGAAATTAAAAAGAAAGAGGGCAAAGCGAACACAGCAAGACAACGTTACATTTCTTGCTACAACCAAAATTTAAAAAAATTCGGTGCTGAAGTAGCAAGAGAAAAAACTATAAGAGTAATGACGTTTTGCAGCGATTGCCCGAAAAAGCCGTCTTCATGCCTCCCTTGCTTTAACAAAATCCATTATTAAATGTAATTATTAATTATTGTATATATAACAATTAAATAAACTTACGTGTTTTGATCTATACTCCATTTTGTATAATGCCTCTTTTTTTGGTAGAAATATATTTTACAGAATTACATTTGTCAAATATATGTTTTCAACGCATTAAATAAAAATGCCTGAGTATACCACCGGTGGTACACATGGCACGGAACGTGTTAAGCTGGCAAGTAGTCAATCAAAAATTTAAAATTTTAATTTATTCCTTTCAGCTTTCCTTCCTTCTTCTGTGTTAAGTTTTTTAAATGTGCAAGCCACAAATTATAAAAGGTAATTGCTAATAACCGTAGCAATTGAAGCATTCAAAATTACAATAATTGTAAAAATAAAAAAATTAGAGACTAAAGGGGAAGGAATTAACTCAGTTGGTAGCCTGGTATGCAAGAGATCTCGGGTTCTGTCTTTTGATTTCTCTTCCCAGATTAAATTTAAATTAATTAAAAAATTGTAATAAATAAATAAATCAAGAAAAATTATTACTAGTATAAAATTCACAATTTTATTCTAGGGGAAGAAGGTCAGCTTGTAGTTGTCGGTGATGCAGAATTAAGATTTCTGGATGTGTATAAGTCAGAAAACTACACAAGAACTACAGCCTATGTGCATGCACCACATGAAAATGTACATCGTTCAAGTAAAATCATAGCTGTGGCCCATGACTTTGCCAAGTCTATGCTTTATTTGGCTTATTCTAAACATCATATTTTTCCTATTTCTACAAATTTCACATCACAAGAAAAAGGCACCAAACCTCCAATAATAGTAAGATTTTTCCTTTATCTTTGTCAGTTGTGTGTGTAATTGCTCCTACAGGTTTCGCTTTGTTCTAAACTTTTTTGTGAGTCGAACGTTATCCATGTGTTTAACGTTTTGCTCCTATTTAAATATTCTTACAAGAATCTAGGTTAGATTGCTTATTAATGCGTCTTTCGATTTTTCAGACCACCGGTGGTACACGAGGCCTAAAGATCAAGTTTAACGTGTGCCACCGGTGGTACACACGGCACGGAACGTAGCAGGACCTTTTCAAATTTTTACTTAGTTCAGAATTGCTAAGAAACAAGATTAATTCTTTCATATTATTTTCATTGAACTGAAACAAATGTGACGGACTAAAAATGCAATCTCACGATTATAGATAGCGATATTAGTTAAAATGAGAACTCCTTATCATAAGCATGAAGTTAGCTAGATGACCGAAACTCTCAGTAGTTTTTGCCTTTGTCATTTTTGAATAACTTATTACTACATTTAAACTGATTATTATTACCATTTTTATATGGAATTGCAATGTTTCTTGGAATTTTTTTTTTATATTGAAAACCACTGCTCTTTTTTTTGTATTGGCTTTTCACCATCCAGCCAATACACCACTGCTTTGGAGAACCCCTTTTTGAGTATTACTATTTTTGTTTCAACAAATTCGTTTATAGTAAATATTTATTGTATTTTTTAATACATTTATCAATTCATTTAAAAGTACAGAATCATTGTATTCATTATTCAAATATCAGAGCAAAAATTATCTAGGGGAACGAAGTCGTCGTTGTAGAGTACTTCGACCAGTAAATTCCTAATTTTTGGTAATCTTACGTGATAAACTACTTGAAGAAATGTTAGATTACAAGAGAGAATAGCAAGGGGTTCAGAATCAAAACTAATAACTAATGATTATTGTGCTATAAATATATCTATAAAATATAAATAAATTTAATGTAAATATTTTATGTTCTGAACATGTTTCAACTTGAATATAAATAATATTAGTCATATTCTTACTTTTTTCATATTCTTCTTATTTTTCATTTGAAAATTGTTTCGTATACAAGGTACTAATACTGTTCTAATAATAGATTATAAAAATTAATAAAATTACTCAAATTTAAGAAGAGATAAAAAAAAGAGTTTTATACGGATTTTGCACAACGCTTTGATATTAAAATCAGTTTGTTTAGCTTTTATCAAAGCCTTTACATTATGTTTAAGTAAAATAATTTTTTCCTAGGTAGATGATTTAACAGAAATTAATGGTTTAGCGTTGGATTGGAGTTTACAAATACTTTATGTAGTTAGTGATTATAGAATCTTGGCACTAAGCATAGAGCAACCAGAAATAAGGAAAACTCTTATTAAACGTTTGGATCAACCAAGAGATATTATTCTCAACGTAGAAAAGGGGTAAGTATATTTTTGTTATTCGTTTCCGTTTCAATACGTTTTTATTTTAATATGTAAAATAACATAAGTAGATCCAAGGATAAAAAGTATTAAAATTGTTGAAATTGATGTCTTCTTCGTCTCCTTTGTCGACTCTTGTTCTTCCGTTTTGTATAATTCTCAGATAACTTTCTTCTTTGAACTTGATTAATTTTTTAATGTCTTTAATCATGGAAATATGTCAAACCTTTTGAAATTGATCATGACATTCAACTCGAACATTGTCCTACACTATAAACAGTAAATTTGAAATGTTTTTCTCCAAATTCAACTAGTACTCTCATTTATCAAATTTAACCTTGTCACTTTAAAATATATTTGTACAGGCAGATGTACTGGATATCATGGAGTCGACTTTCGCCAGGTTTATATAGTGCTGGAGCTGACGGTGCTGATATTAAGTACTTTTCCGATGTTTGTGAAGGTCATTTAGCTTCACCTTCAATGACAGGTCTAGCACTAGATGCAGCTACTCAACGTATTTATTGGGCTGACATCAAGAGAAGGACCGTAGAAAGTGTTTCATTAACTGACTTTTCTTGTGTTACCGCATTTGTGGGTAAGCTATTTTTAACTAATGAGTATCTTGTGAAATAATCTGCATTCAGATAATGCCTACGGCTGACAAGATCCAAAGAGGACATTTCAAAGAAACTTTAAAAAAAAATTGAATTGTTTTTGTGGAGTATTTATAAATACAAAATCTGGAGTGCCGAATTAATTCAAACTCTGTACATAGTAATTTAAAAAAATATACTTTTTCAGCCGAACATATGTCCAGCGTAAAACCTAATAAAATAGAGATATTTGAAGATTGGATTTATCTGACTACTTACAATAACGATATTATAAAAATAAATAAATTTGGCCGCCATAAACTGACGTACCTGGAGAAAAATATGACCCAAATTTCTGCTATATTAATGCTACAGGAACAGAAACAGAGAAATGGTAGGTAGATTGGAAAATTCGTAAATTATAAATTGTTAAGACAAATTTTATTTTAAAAAAAATGCTTTAGTATTACATAAGAAATGGATTAATTCATTTATGTCAATCTACATTTGAATTACCGAAATTGGGTTTACTTGCAAAGTTGATGGTTGCTCAGAACTAATACAATGCTTCCTGTATTTATTTTTTGGTCTTAAAATAAAGAAACATTTTAAAAGAGAACAAACAGATCCATTGTTCTATGCTAGAATTAGTAGAGCCTGAGATGATAGAAATAATTTCTTAATACTTTCTTCTGTTTATATTGTAGCGACCAACCCTTGCGATAAAAGTCCGTGTCATAAGAGTGCTATGTGTCTTAGGACAACTAATAATAAGTTCTCCTGTGTTTGTCGTAATCATCATGTTCCCACAAAATTAAAAGCCACAGGCCCAAAGGTATTGATTTATTCGATATATTGTTTACTAGAAACGGTTTTCTTTTAACATTAATTAATTTCATTTACACGTTAATTATAAAATTCTGTTAAATTTATTTTAGCTCAAATGCAAGGAAGCTCCATGTAATCTTAATTGCAATTTAGGAAAATGTGTAATGAGTGTCAATGGACCGAAATGTGTCTGTCCTCCTCTTTATGAAGGAGAGTTATGTGAGCGTTACGGCTGCCATTGCAAGAATAAAGGAAAATGTTATGTTAACGAAATAAATAAAGTCAAAGTTAGTAGCTTATTTATATGACTAACGTCAATTGGAAATGAAATGTATTTTTAAAATCCGTTATTTATATAATGTATTTAATTTGTGCAGCATATGAGTAATTGCATTATAGATAGTAAAAGAATATAAAAAGTGGGCAAAAGCCTGTTTGAAATAATAATTCAAGTAACTTATGAATTAACATTTAGTAGTTGATGCTACTGGTAAATACAATTTATTTTAATTTATTTTATTATTTTTTTTTATGTGTAGTGTCAATGTCCAGCAGAATGGACCGGAGAATACTGTGAAACTCTTGTAAGCCCTTGTGAACTCTGTCTAAATGGTGGACATTGTGTGGCTAAGGAAATTTCAACAAAATGTCACTGTCCAGCGGGATTCACTGGTATTTTCTTTGATGTAATTTACTTCGATTCTGTGCTTTAAAGCTTGCCTTTCTGAACTTGCATTTTTTTCTTCTTTTTTTTCAAAAATTAGAGCTGATCGAAGATAATTCAAGCATGCACTTTGATTCGTCTTGAGATTTTTTTTTTTACCTCCCTTGGTAACTTACTGCAAGAAGAATATTACATACGAACAAATTATAAAAATATATTTTCTTCAGGAGACAAGTTTTCCTATATAAAAAATTGTATCTAGTAAATTTCGGAACTCGCAAAAATTTCATCAGAAACAAATTCGTGTTGAATAACGCGTCTTTTCTTGCTGGAAATGCCGTTTGACTGCAATCCTGTAACATTGATCCCCATTCATCGGATTTCGTAATTCTCTTTAATGTCTCTATTCTTTTCTAAAAGCGCAGTCAGATTTTTTATATATATTATATAAGAAAAGTTGCCGAGCATCAATTCTCCTTGAGATGTATTTCAAGGATACTATCCTAATCTTCTTTTTACCATGGTCCAATCTAATAAAGCCTTTATCAGTCTGCGTAAAACAGTTTATCTAAATTGATTTTGACTTTCTTTTCGTATGTTTTTATTACTCCCACAGGTGCATGGTGTGAACACTGTCCGGAATTACAATGTCAGAACGGAGGAATTTGCTTGCGAGACAAAGATGGCAAGCCAGTTTGCAACTGCACTGCCGGATATACTGGTGAACGATGTGATATCATTCATTGCAACACGTACTGTCAGAATGGGGTAAGCTTGCTAAAAGATCTGTGAAAAATTAAATTCATTTGAATGTAAAATTAATTTGAAAATATTCCCTATTTACTTCGGAATGCAGATTACACTTTTTTTAGTCATAATGTAAATAAATATTACGTATTATAAACAACAGTGGAATGTTATTTTTGTTCAATTACTATTTTAGGGAAAATGCTTCCTTACTGCGTCAGGGCCAATCTGTATTTGCGGTGAAGCTTTCACAGGCAAGAAATGTGAATCTGGTTTATGTGACGTTCTGCATTGTTATAATGGAGGCAAGTTTAAAATTTAATTATGTAGCTACTAATTTGTTCACAGAATAATTCATCTATTTATCTTTTTTCAGGAACTTGTATCTTATTGAAAGACAAACCAATTGTGAGGCCAGAATGTACATGTCCTTCACAGTTCGACGGAGATCATTGTGAAATAGATCTATGTCAACAGTGCAGACACTGTACTCTTTCTTCTCAGTGTCCTTCCTGTCCTGAAATGTGCTTTTCACCACCTTATTGTAACTGTAGGAACAATGGCACCTGTGTTGTCTTAAAAGGAGTTCCTCATTGTAGGTTAGTTTTTGCACATTAAATCATATATTATGTGTCATTAGAAGCATATTTCATTATTATTTTTGTTTCATATCGTTTGACTTGTTCTGAATCTTTTGCACCATTCTAAGAAAATGGTTCAAAATGAAATGCTAGCAGAGCCTTATTTGGAATTTGACTTGGCAAGGAAAGGCCATTTCATTGGCCCTTTTAACAAAATGCACGTACATTGGAGTTCATGACATAACTAATGATTCGTGTAAAACTCCGTAAATAAAAAAAAAAAACTAAATTTTCTGAAATACTGTTGGACATTTTGTTAGAAAGCTGGCCAATAAACTTCAAGTGTAGTCAAGTTCAAAAGGGTTTTCTTAAAAATACGAAGTAATATCTAATGAAAAGAAAATATCAAAACGGATCTTTATACAAAAGTTCAACGTAATAAATTAATAATCGTCTTAATTTCTGTAAAGGGAATTCGAAATTGGAATTATTTTCATAGTCATTGTTTCAATGCTTTAGCACTTTTCATTCAAATTGAATGGAATTGCCCGTCACTCAATTGAAAAGCTAAAAACCAATTAAACCAGGCAGCAGACAAAGTTTAAGGCCGAGTCACTTGTTACCCTTGCTATTCAATTTGATAAATAAAAATTTATATTATAAAAAATATTAGCGGCGAAACATCTAAAAATTTCTTAGAGCTCTTAAAAAAAACGTAAACATATAATGTCCCACTTCGAAATAAATTCTATTCAACTTTACTTTTGATTATTGTGCATAATAATTGTTTGTTTTTTTCAGATGCGGTGACGCTTGGTCAGGTACGGAATGTGAACTTCCAGCACCTAGTCCAAATCCATGTTCTGGTTACTGTCTGAATGGTGGAGTGTGCGCATTGTTACCTGGTACAAGGCATTGCGCTTGCCCTGCAGGTTATACTGGAGAACGTTGCGATAAAGCAGATTGTAGGACTGCTTGTGGAGTAAATTATGTTTCCTGCTCATTAGATGAACATAGCAATATTACATGTCTGTAAGTTAATAAATATTCATCATTCGTTCATCATAATTAAAGATTTTAATGATTAATCGAGTCGTTGATAAATTTTCTAACGAAATATGTGGTGACCAAAATAGACTGATAAAATCCTTGCATAACCTAAATTAAACTTGAAAGTTCATCTTCCTCTATAGGCCAAATTTTTGAGTATGGATTTATTTGTCTGTCTGTGGTTGTCTCCTCATGGAGCATACTTCTCTTACATATCACCTCTCCATAACTTACAGCTGATGATGGTTACACAATCATACCGTTTTTAAGACATACACCCTACTAAAAAGATTTAAAAACCTTAAATTATTACAAATGTTTGCTTTATAAATAAAAATGGCTATTGAACTTTTTATTTTCTTCTTTTAAGGTGTAAAGAAGGCTTTTCTGGTATAAACTGTGAAAAACAAGCAGACCAGATCTCAGAAAGTGAATCAAAACTTAAAGATGATGGAAGTGTTCTAGTGCATATAATAACGTTTGTGTTAATTACTGTCATGTCTTCAGTTCTGGGACTTTACTATTACTGCTACAGGATACGAAACAGGTATAATTATTGTATTACTCTCCTTTATTGAAGATTGACACCATAATAATGACTACCCGCTCTCGAGAGGCATAGCTTTCTGATTCATACTAGATTAAGTACACTCAAAAGAACCTATACTCCCATGAACTTAACCATTTCCGGATTGATACCGTCATGTCTTGCTGATTTGCCCATCTTTATTCTGACAAGGCAAGTTCTTTTTTCCTCGTTGCCATTTCTTCTGTTGGTTTCTCCTCTCCTCTCCTCCTCTTCAGATTCCTCAATGGCTGTTCGTTTTTTAACCCTGTAGATCTACGAAGTTCCATGTTTCCATACCTTGGTTGTTAGTAAGGATTTTCTTAAGAAGTCAGTCATCTATTTTTTGTTCCTTCTTATATATTTAGGTTCATCTTTGTGAGGGTACATTGAATTAGCAATAATTAAAGTAATTGCCTATTTTTTCAGGCGGAGCTTAACGCCCAACTACCAATTAGGTGTCATGGACGGGGGCGGGAAACTCATACTTTACTATAAATAATTTTTTCTAACAAATCAAAAGTAGTCATACGCGGGATTCGAGCTGGGGATCTCCCACTCACAAAGCCACGCTCTTTACCATTAGACCAATACCTGCCCCAATAATTAAACGGCGAGATTAATAATAAGTTAAATCAATATTGAAGTTGGTGGCCATTCTAACTTCATGTTTACTAATACTTACTCAATTTTGAACCCTAAAAGCTGAAATAGTGCATATCGGCGGACTAACTAAACTCATAAAAGCGGAGATGGTATCTCAGCTTGACTCAAGTTATGTACGTTCAATACATCTGATTAACAGCTGAATATAAAATGTTCGTGAAATTTAGCTAAAACATATCTTTCCGATGGAGTTTGTGGTATTTACAATAATCTCTTTCAAATGGGAGTTGTAAATTTGGCCTTGATTTAAAAAGAATATCTTCTTAAAATATAGTGAAGCAATCCACATTTCTTTACAAGTTTTTCATGTGACTAAAATTCTTTCTTCATTCGGTGAACATAGAACACAACATTCTTGTGTATAATCTAATATGCACATTATCCACATACTTGATGAAAATAAAATGAACTTAATTTAGACCATCAGAAATTTCATAATGTAAAATAAGTAGACTAGTTACATTCTGACTGATAGTGACCTTAAAAATAATAATAAAGCAAATTTGTTTTTCTCCAAAGAAACTAATATATTATTGAAAGACATCCTTAAAATTTTCTAGGAGAAAATCTTTTTCCCATCGTCGAATGTATGAAAATGTGGAAATAACAAACCCATTATATGATAATTCCGACGACGTAACTGAATTGACAAGGGAATTATCTATAGATGAAGTAAGTATTCTTTGAATTTAGATATTTAATTATTTTCTAATTAAAAAAGTTATTTTATTTTCTACCTTTTCAATGTTATAGTTGTGCCATGGACTTTCAGTCAATTCTAAACCCAATCAAGAGAAACTGGGTTTGTTAGTTAATCAACAAACATCTTAAAAATAAATTTTAATTTACTTTACCATCCTCGCACTTTACCACTTTAATTTTGTATATTTAACATTTAAAATATATTTAAAATTGTGTATAAAGGATACTACGTTGTGAAAATGTGAAAGTTGTGCGTGGAAATTCGATATTAAATTGACTCACATTAATTCTAGTGTTTGTGTAAAATAATGTTTTTATGTACAAATTGTATCGAAAAAGCGGACAAATTAGATAATAAAGAATTGTTTTAATTTTTTTTTAGTAATTCGTCTTTTTTCTAGTAGAACCTTTAGCAGTACTGTTACAGTATTCATTACTACAAAATGATACAGATTTCTGTGTCCTAAAGAATTAGATTTTACAAATAGAACTTTGTTTTACCACATACATACGTATGTGATTTACTGCATTTGTTTGACTTCATATACTAAGAAAAAAGTTTTACTTATCCATAATTTCAATTCAATGATTATTCAATTTATAGATTACATTAAAACATTTCCAGTAACCTATTTTAAGAATCTAAAACAAAATGAGCGGACTTCTAGAGTGATTAGAAGCTTGGACATGCATGGTTCCATATTTTTTCTGTATCATAAATAGTAGTTTAAATTTTGATTTGTTAAAAAAATGTTTACAATAAATTAAATGTATTATTATTGCCCCTATCCATGCTAGGAAACAGTTAGTTTGTTTAAAGATTTTCTTTCTAAATCATCCTCAGTTTCTTAAACTCTTTCGGAAATCGGCTACTTATGCACATCATCTTCAATAAAAGTGAATTCAGGATCTATTTTCCGTAAAGAAATCATATTTTAGTCGTTATTTTAAGTCATTAGTCCAGGAAGGCCGGGACGCCATTCAGACGATCGTCTGTTGAAGAGCCACTACAGACTGAGTAAACAATGTATACCAAGAGCCTGTCAAGGATAGCCTGTTTATATTTGACAGAAAGAAGATGAAACGGCACTAACTACTTCTGCCGCCTTTGAGAAGACCCGACAGTTCGGCACAGGAAGGCACTTCTCGTGTCTTCAAGCTTTTACTCGTGTGTTCTCCTCCAAACTCTAAATCATACAGACAGGACAGAAATGTCCCCTAAATTTTTTTATTTTTAGAAGTTACTCTAAAATTTAAATAATTTCGTACTTTACAATTACTGAAACATTTGCCACTACCTGAAAATTGAATAAAGTGAAATTTTCAATTTATTAAAGAATTAACGTTATTTGACGGCTCTAAAACTTATTTAAGCACCCACTCTTATGTGCCATTTCAGAACAAAATACTCCATCGCATATATAATTAAAGCTGCCTAGTAGGTAAGTTGGATTGTCAAAAAAGTGTAACAAGAGGTACCATAGTAGAGACCTATTTTTTACTTCCTGTTCTTTTCCAACAAAAAAAAGTCGCTAACTTGTCCTTGTTGTTATCTGCTTCAAACAAATTGATGACAGGCGAATGTCCGAAACCAGTCCGAATTACAAAAATCGCGCGCTGCAACAAATGAAATCAACGAAAAAGAGGATATGGTTTTCCTGCTTGTAAATCAAGTTCTTGCTTAAGTTTCTCTCTAAAGAACAATTTTCGCAATTTAATAAAATTATAAATGTTTAGTGAGTTAGAATCTCAAATTTGAGTAAGATATCAGATAAACAGAAATGCGATTTTATTCAATAGTAAAGTAAAGTTATCGCCTATTTTTTCAGGCGGGGCTTAACGTCCAACTACCATTTACTCGTGGACGGAGGCGACTAGCAGACGTACTTTACTATTTTCTCATTTAACAATATTAAATCAATTCTCTATTTCCACTAAATAAAATCCAAGGCCAAGACCGGGAATCGAACCCAGTACCACAATGCATATTAGCTTTGCAGGTCTCACCTCTTAACCCGCTCGGCTACCGTGGCGCCTGACTTTATTCAATATTTGCTGCTTTTGGACTTTACTTGAAATGATTTAACTAATTTGATGATGGTAATTTCACATACTACCATTTTTATTTGCAACATTTTGCTAAAACTTTATAGTGGACTTGGATTTTAGGTGTACCTAATGTAGAGCAGAGTTTACTTCTTTTTTGGAGTCCGTAATATAGCATCTATATGTCTAGTTCCGATGTACAGAAGTAATTGTATTCCCTTGCATTTAATTGTTACGTTGATCAAAAGTGATTAGAAGCACTTATCAAGGAATAAAAAGATATACCAAAAGCGAATTATAAAGTCATGCTTGTTACACTGGCTTAGTTTCAAGTTTAAATCTGGCGGGTTTGTTCCTGCTTTATGAGTATCCAAGCAGCACCATCTGGTTGGATGTGATATGACAGTACTAGTAGATTTCCCTCCCTAATTTGAATTTAACGAAAATTATCTGATTTTTTCTTATGCCTAAAAGTTTTTAAATTTTCATTAGAGTGTTTTTATTCTGAGAATTCGTCTGATTACTGGATGTTCTAGTATTTTTACCGCAATTAAGTTTGTTAACAGAAGTTACATATAAATATTGTTTGTTACCTCTTGCGTGTTATAAACATTAGAGAATGCTTGATGTTTCAAAGTGAGAGTTTTAAGTCAATTTAAATTAAAAAACTAGCATGTCTTTTTACGAATATCTTTGGGCAATTTTCGCTCAAGTGAAAGAATCTGGAAATTCGACTCATTCATGGGTAATGTCACTTTTGTTTTTATTGCTTATGCATAGCCAATACTAAGACTGGTGGTGTAAAACTGCCGGAGGCCCGATCGTAATTGTTTAATGGATTTTATTTTTTTGCTCTTTAAGCTTTATGGTTACTTATAGATGATGGACATAGGTAAATAATTTTTATTGTAAGTATGTACAATAAATAAATCCATGCAGTGCTAATGAACAATAAATTATAACCTTCATAACAATAGTATGGGGAAAGCTTGAGATGTAAAGGATAAAGAATGCATGGAAAAAGAAAGGAAAAACCTGCAGCTAGTACAGAAAGTTGGAGAAGTAAGTGTTTGAGCCTTTTGTGTCCCTGTAGGGAATTAAGGATCGTTGGCGGCTAGTCGCGGGAGAGTGGATAGGATGACAATCTAGGGTGGAAAGGAAATTCAGCAGACGATTTTGAGCATGGGAGTGAACGGGGATCATGGATGTAGTCTCGTGGAGTGAGTCAATTTTAGTGTGTCGAGGAGAGTCTGAGAAATTTGTTCTGTGTTGTCTGAAGTTTGATGTTACTTCTACAAGTCAGTCTCCAGGCGGATCAGGCGTAGAGTAACATCGGTCTAATGATCGTTTTGTAAAGGAAGAGTTTGTTGGGCACATTTTCGAGTCACGTGAGAGTAAAGGAAATAGTAGTCGAGTAGTCAGTTTACCTGAGTTCACTTCGTCGTGAAGTGTGTGTAGTGAAAGTGAGTTTGCTGTCCAAAGTTAAGCCTAGGTACTTGGTCTCTTAGACCACGGGTTCGGAAAATTATGTTCAATTTGCCGGTTAAAAAAATGTCTGCCATGGTTAATTTTAATTTTCCACTTAGTGCAGTATTCAGGTAGTCTGTCTATTGCAAGATTAAGTCTGTGGGTGATGGTATCGATTCTTCAAGATGCGAGTATAAAGCCTCGTCATCAGCTTACGAGGCAAGGTTGACATGAGGAGGATTGGGGAGAGGATTTCTGTAAGTGATGAACTGGATAGAACCTTGTTGAACGCCTGCTGCGATAGAATAGGAGTATGATGAAGCAGAGTTTAGGTGGTTGACAGAAAAGTAGCTGAAGATCAGCATTTTATTTAAGAGGTTATAGAGATTAACTATACCTTTAAGAGAAAGATTTTTAAGGAGGATGTTTGAAATTCCATCTAAGCCTGATGAAGTTTTATTTCTTCTGGAGCGGATGATAGCTCGAATTTCTTTAGGTGTAGTTAGTTATCATCAGTCCCTTGAGATGGAAGCTTTAGTCAGGAAAGTTTTGACGGTCTGGAATACTTGGCGTGAATAGGTTACTGTAGGTAGAGGTTCTCTTTGTGAAGAATTTCGAAGTACTTGGCCATGATACTGTGGCATGATAGATGTTACACGAATGATTTTCTGTAATTTGGAATGCTTTACACCCGGGAATCTATCAGTACCTCGGAGGTACACAACACTATGTCACATTTTAAATTTTTTACAGGAGAGCAAGTGAAAGATTTTTTCGCGTTTTTTCTTACTTATAAGCCCACGGAAGTTATTTTACATAAATCTTTGGAGGATAATAAGTAACAAAGATGCACCATAACTGATGGTTGAGTAATAAAAAAAAAAAAAATTGTATTAGAAACATAAAAAAAAGTAAATTTTAAAAATATGGACTAAGTGTTGTATACCTCCGAGGTACTGAAATAAACTTATAATAACAAATGTGAATTTTCAATGGGACATAAAAATAAATGCCTGTGGGCAAAACATTAGCAGAAGTGAAATATTGTATAAGTAGTTGTGTTGTGTGCTGAAAATTTTGCCACGGATGCATTGTACATATTATAATTGTACATATGTACATTGTTCATGACTTGAAATCCAAGAGCGACCTTAACACAACTTGATTTATGGATTACCATCCATGGATTACATTATGGATTAATTATAAAACCTGACGAAAAGTTCTTACAAAAGTTAGTCGAAACAAATAAAAAAAAAGTATTATAAAAACGTGAGTTTTTAAATTACATTATAAAATTTAAATTTAATAAAGAGTTGTTTCTTTGCAGGGCTATGGAAGAACGGCTCCTTCTCCAATTCGTGCATTCGAGGACAAACTGATTGCTTTATGTGAAAAATACAAGGAAGTTAATAATTTTATGACACGTGTGAGGTTGTGTAATCGCGACAGTGCAGAAGGTAAGAGAAAAAATTAGTATGAATTTGTACATTTTTAAAAGTATGGAAAGATTGCTAGATAAAACTGTTTTTTTTTTAACTGTCTCTTTTAAGATGCCGTCCCAGTTAACAGTGGACAATCTGAAGAACATGAAAAATGTAGTGACTTATGGTTTTTCTAGCATTTAAACACCCTGTAAAACCATAAGCACTTTTAATAATAGGTGCTCTGTACTATTTCATTTGCACACAGTCATTTCTGCCGCTTTATTTTGATGTTCAGTCATTTATCAGCTCTCTCTTCTTTGTATTGTACAATGAGGGTGCATACCACCATGCCTAGCTCTCTCAGTGAGGATATTTCTCACACATTTCCGTGGAATAAGCCTTCATTCCAATTTATTTAGATCGATGGCCGACAACTTGCAGTGGCTTGAACTAATAATTAATTAATGAATAATTAAGCAATATCAACTCAATGGCCCATATTTTTAATGAAATTGACTAAGCAAATGCAAACGTTTGCTTAAATGTTCTTCCAGTAAGGATTTCCGATTGATAGGACTTGATTTTTAATGTTTGTTTTGTACATTTTGAGTATTTCCATTTGAACTAAGATCTGCAATGATTTATTTCAATGTTAAAAAGTTTTTTTATTAAATAGGGTTCTTTAAAATTTAAAAATATGATCAATATTTTCATTTTTAGATGGAACTTATGCAAATTCTAATGGATTATACATTTCTGCATTCTCTACTGGAATTGAAGAAGTGCTCAATGATTTCTACGATGATGTAGTTGAGATAGAAAGGGATTTATTGAATAATTCAGAACTTACTCTTCTTTCTTTATTAATATCACTAGAACCACTATCAGTGATACTTGAAGCATTTGTAGAAGCCATTCAGCAAGTACGTCTAATCAATTTGAATATTTTTTTAGTCAGTTATTTGTGAAAAATTGGTGCAATAAACCGCGAAACATTGATATTTTTTGTCTGAAACGGTTTTTGTGAAAAAAATAAAAATGAAGAACTTCTAAATGGTAGTTAAATGTGTATTATTATTTTATGTTTAATTTTAGCTTATTAAGTAATCTGTTAAATTTGGCTCGAATTTATTCAAAGAATATGGACTCAATATCATGTGAAACTGCTTAACCTCTTCAAAGGAAGGCTTCGTATAGGAGATTATTGTCACAGAAAACTATGTGAATAATGAATAAAGTTAGGATTAAAAAATCTCAGAAGAAGAGTTCATCTGTTTTAAGCGCAATCTCGGAACTTAACTTAAACAATGCAATATATAATATGGCACGTGCTATTTTATTATTTCACATGTTTGGTCTGATTAAACAAAAAAGGCAGGGTTTATGATACAGAGAAATTAAAGAGAGTTATTTGATGGATTAATAAAGTACTTAATTATCTGTTTCCTTTTACAGATTGAACGTGATAAAATTAAAGGATGTAATTTGTTTGACATCTGTCACAAATATTCACTTTGTGGAGAAAGTTCCATTGAAAATGCATTTAAGAGGTATGTAAAAAACTTTTAGCATTATAGTGTACAAAGTTTAACCTTAAATTTCATTTTAAATCTATAATAGTGAAAAGGTTTGCGAATCTGAATCTAGAAGACTCACTGCCGATCATATATTCTCTTATAATCAAATTTCAGAAAAGAGCTGACAATTATAAAGTTAGTGTACTTAATTGTTGAGAACAAGCCTACGACAGTACTGACCGAAAGGAAGAATTAGCGGATATAAGAACTGTAGAGATAACAGTGAAGTTAGTGAGGCTGATTGGTTTAACCTGGGGACTCTAAATTTAATCGTTAACTCAGCATTTAGCTTTCGCGGAATATGTGCTCATATAGTGCAAAGCAGCATTGGGAAGAACTTTCTAAAAATTTGAAGTAATGAGAAAAAAAAGTCTGGAGGAATCTGGGAAAGAAAGGTATTAAGAAAAACCTGTAATTTATTTACAAACGGAAAGTGGAATATTGCTGTTGTTTGATTAGTTTCAACTACTTAGAACTATAAACAGTTCCTACGTTTATAAAACATCTTTATTATAAAAAATTGATACATTATAATTAAATCTTAAAGGTTAATTTTATACCATTTTATTTAGGCTATTGAATATTATTTGAAAAACAAATTAGTTATATTTTGGTTCCTATGGCCATATTTAGTTTTCAATTAAATGTAATTGTAAAGCCTGAGCTAGTATACAATGTAAATCATAATTTGTATTTGCTCGTCTTTTGTTTTGTTTTTAAATTTTAGGATTTAAACCTATCCTTCTATCATAGAATTAGGAGTATATAAGGTTGAGAAAGTGGACTCTTTTATATATCGGTACTTTGTATTCACCAGGAATAACGATGTATCTCGGGAAATTAAACGAAGGGTAATGCTGGAAAATAGAAGATACTTTTGACTGAATAGGCAAATTAGTAGCAAATTAATTTCAAGGGGACAAAAGTTACCCTCTATAAAACATTAATTCGGCCGGTGTTTACGAATGGGACTGAGGCTTGGGTAATGTTAAAATAAGATGCTACAAGTCTTTGAAAAGAATTCCACAGCCTATTCCGAGAGCACGATTTGGAACATAAGAAAGAATAAGGAATTACAGCATCTTTTCCAGGAAGCAGACATCGTTGAAACGGTTAAACTTGGCAGGCTCAGATGGGAGAGCCACTTAGTTGGGATATTGGATGAAGAAGTGCCCAAAAAGGCTCATGATGGAGGAAATAAAAACTAATTAAATTGTTGCAGAGCCGCCTTTAATCTTTTTGTTTATAAATAAAGTGCAAAATAATAATGTTCCTTTATTAAAAGCAGGTTAGAAATCATAATTTAAAGAGTTCACGGCACTCATTTTGCATTATTGGGTTCCAAATAATTCGTTAATTTTTATTCTTATCCTAAGTTGCAAGATTAAACAAAAATTGATAATACAACACATGCCGCTGCATTTACTCAACTTAAATATTATGTAAAAATTATTATCTATCACAAGGTGACTTCTTAGTAACAAAGATTTGTTACTTTTTGTTATGGCGGATTATTTCAGGGTAGAAGGAAATTGTTTACAACCATTTTTCTTGCAAGTTCAGTTTTGGATACTCAAATCAGATCTTTATGATCCTTATGAGGAATTTTTTATTAAACGTGTTTACGATGAAGAAGTACGAGAAGAAGTTTCAAAAACGTCCATTCGCTCCTGTTCAAAAAGCAGTAGTTCTCAGGAAGGGTCTGTAAGTGAATTCATTCCAATTTCTTTACTTTTTTTTTTTTTTTTTTAAATTTAAATTAACTAACATTGCGTCCGATGCAACCTAATTCAATTTATCTCGTTTCAGGCGAAAGAAATGCCCACGTTTATAATTGATTATGAATTACTGCCCGATTGTATACCCAAGACATTAGCTTCAAAACTTTTGTTTATAGGGGAATGTCTTACTATCTCTCAAGTTAAGGATACTTTTAGAACGGGTTAGTTGATTTAAAGCACATTATTTGTTTCAATTTCACTTAAATTTGATTGAAATTGCAGTGACTGAGCATTAACGTTTTATTTTGTTTACTCTCTTCTGCTCTTGCGAAATATTTTATTGATTTTATTCCTGCTGATTGACTATTTAATCAGTTTTTATAACAGGAAAAAACATATATCATTGGTTATTCTTAAAAAGTCTTCTCATTCGTCAATTTACTTCTTAAAGAACATTTTGACGTGTGAAAAGGTCTCTACCGAAAATATTTGCAAAAACTCTTATCGTTAAAAGAATCATTTCCTTTTCTAATGCAATTGTTAACTATTTTTGGAATTTACAATGAATCAGAAGTTAAATCGCTAAATAGTTTCATGTCAGGTACTAATCTTACAGCATTTCTAGCATTAATATTGAGGCATGTTTTTAACCATGAATACTAAATGCTGACAATCACAGATAGAGAAGAGACATTCAGTGTTAGTTATTTTCTAATCTCAAAACTTCCCTTATCTTGTCGTTAGGTTATTTTAATTAAATAAAATATAAAGTTATAAATTATTTTGGGCTAGTATAGAATGGTAGCTGTTAGTATGAGCTTGCGTCAGGGATGACTCCAGTTCGAGACCAATATATAATATCTAAATTTTATTTTTGTTGGCAAACTGTGTTAATAATGTAAGGGCTTCCGCTATTTTCATTATTTTTTTATTAATTAGATGGCAGTAAGCCAGCCTTTTTTTAAGAAATACTTGAAAATATGATCGTCATGAATCCTCATTTTTAAAATTTTTAGTTGATACCTCAAGAATTACGCAATGTTATGATGACGATTATATCCTGGGTGCTCTGCACAATATTTGTAATAAAGAATCCTTTAGTTTTTCTACAATGGATATCAAGCTTAATGAAATATGGTCTTCAGTTAATAAAGTAGGTAACATCAATTTACACTTAATTTGTTTAATACCAACTTAACTACTATAGCTTTTTGTAATCTTTTACCAGAAAATATTATGGTTGTTTCTGGCTTTTGAATTATCTATGATGTGTATTATAGAGTATATGACACTTAAATAGTAATAGTAGCAATGGTATTGACTTTTTAAAAAACTATTATACTAAGGATTACGCCTTTTATCTACTGAGCTATTAAATTTAATGTTTTGTTGATTATTATTTGTTTTTAGGAAGTGCGAAAATTAGTTAATGATGTAGGTAATGTACGTAGCCAATTGCTGCAAATGAGAGATATTTATTTGCTAGCTAGAGGAGAACTATTTCAGGAATTTCTTATGAATGCAATGAATGAATTGAAATCACAAGTATCTAAAGGAACAAGGAGAAGTAATGCGACTTTTTTGATATAATTTTTATTTGTTACTTTCAGACTTGCCACATTAAATAAATGAATGTATTTTACCACTTTTTCCCCAAAAATTTACTGTACTTTAATCAGCTACAAAAACTTTTCTTATTTAGATAATCTTTTATAATGATTCAGAGTTTTTCAGTTATCAATTTCAACACTTTTCACTTTTGTTGTATTCAATAGATTTTAACCAATTGTGAATTTGTATTCTCTTGATTTAACCAGTTTCCCAGTTATATTATTTTTTTTATTTTATTTTTTTAGTACTAAACAAAGCCTTAGCAACAGCCATGTACAGCGTTTATTTAACAGACAATACTGAGTTGATAGGAAATATTGAATTTGTTTTACCATCAGGCTCTATGCACTCAGGAGGTATATTTTTTTTATATAATCTTGTAAGTAAATAAAGATCTTGTAAGTCTCTTTTCTAATAAATGGTATATTTTCAGATGTAATTGAAAATGTGCAGATTGTTAGCAAAATTAAATGGCCTTTGCTCTATCTCTTTTCACCTCATGTTATGGATAATTATAATACCATATTTAGATTTCTATTGCGTCTTAAAAAGGCTCAAGTGGATATTCATTCTGTATGGATGGATGTTAATCACTATAATAATATTAGGTGAGGATTCCAATTTCAAATTTTTTGAATTTGCGGTTTTACCAGAATACTATCTTGAACTAAAATTATTTCAACTTTCTCTTAAAAATGCTATTAGTTGTCAGTGCAAGTGAAGAAAGTTAAGGTGTTAAAACGAAACCTGATGGTTAGGTTTGTTCAAAATTAGTCAGCAGAATAATTCAATTTAAGGTTTCTTTCATTTCCTTGATAATAAATTTTTCTTTATAGATGTTTTTAAATTCAAGTGTTAAGTTATTGACCGATAATGAGGTCTTAAGAGGATCAGGACATTTTACGGTGTTTTTGTTAAGCTTCGCCTGTAAACATCTAATGATACAATCTAGAAACATAACTGACCCCAGGGGCAGACGAAAAAAATGCCAACGGTAATGGTAATGTGAACAAGACAACGGCGTCTAATAGCCCTGGTGTTTGGGTAACCATCAGGTTAACATCGCTTGTCAGAGATCTATTATTACGAAATTAGAGTGGCAAAGTCAGAGGAAGATATTTTTCTTTTTCTAACAGCATTAGTTTTTAAGCTATAGCCTGCATCCTCAGTGAAAAAATATAACAGTTACAATTTAAAAAAAAGAGTAAAGTAATCGCCTATTTTTTCAGGCGGGGCTTAACGTCCAACTACCATTTACTTGGTGTCGTGGCTGGAGGCGACTAGCTAACGTACTTTACTATTTCTCATTTAATCATTAAATAAAATCCAAAGCCAAGACCGGGAATCGAACCCAGTACCACAATGCATAATAGCTTTTCAGGTCTCGCCTCTAACCGCTCGGCTACCGTGGCGCCTATAACAATTACAATTTATATTTGAACAGTTATCCAAAAGCAAACATTGTTTGTCTTAATTTTTTTATTATTTTTTACTAAGCTTTCGATCTAGGTACCTAAACAGTCAGAACCAAAGACACACCAACCTTTGATGTTAAAAATGTAAATAATACTTTTTTTTTGTCTACAAACATAAGCCCTGAAGATGAACCTAGGTCGAAAGCTTGGCAAAAATTAGAAAATTATGACTGAAATTGGCATTAAATTTTCTTCTTTTTGGATCAATGATTCGGTCACCAAAAACTATGATCGATAATGAATATTTATATTAATGATAGTTTTGGTTTTCGACCGTTGTTAATTGCTGATGGTGAGGACCGCACCTCAATATTCCCTAAAATCATTTATATTAATGAAAATTTCATTATGTATGAAAGGTTTGGATGTCTTTTGATACAAATAAAATCATGAAGATATTATTTAAAACTCTCAAAGTCCGGTGTAAAAAAAAACAACACACACTTCGAGTTTCATAATCAAATAAACAGTGTTATAAATTTAGTCCAATCGTATTTTTCTTTAATCCTCAGGCTGGTGACAATTTTACGATAGAGAAGCGTTGAATGTGTAAGCTTGATTGTTTTTTTTAAACAGGTTAAAGATGCTGGCTGTGGAGATAAGGAATCAGTTATTAGCATTAATAGGAAATCTGCAAAATTACTGTTTCACAGATGTGATTGCTACAGAAATCAATGTATTTACTTTAACAATAGAAAGTACTGATACTTACACAGAGCTTCAAAAAGGATTATTAATATTTCAAAATAATATCATTAATCATCTTTTTTTGACAAATGATGAAGTAAGGTTTTTTTTTTTTTTTTTTTTTTCTTGAAATTAATTAATTTCTTAAGTGATTGCAAAGTCTGTGTAATAAATGCATTTGACTATTCTGAATTGTTTAAATCTATTCTGAATAGCTTAATTGGAAGAAGTGGATTTTTATTTTTGCATTCAGAATTTGCAATTTTTCTTTAATATTTTTTCTAATTCTAGTGATTAGTAGGTAAAATTAAAAATACATATTTTGTTTCAGGTTATAACATGCTTTAAAAAAATATTTGAGTCCTGTGAAGTTTTTGCAAAGCTTATTAAGAAATCTCCAAAATTTCTGTACGATAATTTATTAATTTTTAAATCCGACTTGACTGAATCAATTAAATCAATGTTTCTTGCGCTTGAAAGTATGGAAGCAGCTATGGGGTCTGCAGCCATTCGTAACTTGTTGTTAAATTTAGATCGAAACAGATATTTTAGGAATAAATATAGTTTATTAAATATTAATAACCAAACAAATATCAAACAAAGTAGTACTGTAAACATCGACAAATCATGTAGTATTTCAAATCTCAACAAATAAAATCATCTTGCATCTTGCGGCAAATAATGTATCTCTTTCTTCATTTTTGTCTTCGTCCTTAAGTTGCTTACCTAGATTTCTTTAGGCTTCCAGGTTTCATGAAAAGGAAGAGAATGTAAAAGAAAAATTTAATTTTTTTGTTAAACACTGAAAACAGTCAAGCTGTAACGAAATAAATATTTAATTTTTTTCTTACGTGTTTGATTGGAAATTTTTAATGATACCATTTTCAGCTTACAATTATCTGTTAACGATTGTACTCAGTTATGAATGTTCGAACGTATCAGGATAGAAATAAGCACAATCAAGGGGCACCATCAAGCCTTAAACTTTAACATTTCTCAGCTCAATGCAAGTATTTACGGATAAAATCAATGATAATAGCAATAAACATTCATGTTTTCTCCGAACTGTACATCATTTAACCGACTTGGCATCTCATAATGTGCAATAAGACTTCTTTTTCTTTCATTACCACACAATATCTTACTGCAATCACCTGTTACCTAATGTGAGCAATTAACACCACTTTTCACTACACTAACTTGTGACCAACATGGTGCACCATTACGAAAAATAATGAAGAATTGAAGAAAGGGTACATAACCCTAATATTCAAGAGAGGTCTAGAAAAGATTTGGTTAATTATAGAGTGATTAGGATAACAGTAGTGAAAGTGGGTTATATAGCTGAACACTTCAAAGTAGACTCGAAAATGAGTTAGAAGGATACATACGAGAAGAGTGAGCTGGTTTTCGAGCCGACCGGTCATGCCCTGATCATAAATTTACTCTTATAATGCTCATTTAAAAAATGTAAACGATCTGCAGTATCGTTTAGATGACACAAAATCATAAGTTTTTTTTTTTAGACGCCTCAATAGTAAAGTTTTTGGCAGAAGGGATAATTAAATTGAGATGAAATGTTACAGTGTAAGAATGATGCTTTTTTTCATGCGTTATTTCTGTTTTTTCCTCCCTCTAATTTTTGGATAGTAGGTTCTAGTTTTTGTTTCGTTTCTAGTATAACTTTTCTTTAATTTCAAAAGTGTTTAAAATAAGACCCAACTCCTTTGTAACATGTTACCTATAAACAAATAAATTTTCTTTAAGTTTAGATTTATTGCGGTACTGGTTCGATTCCAGTTCTTGACTCTGTATTCTATTTTTTTTTTTTTTTTTTTTATAATTTATTATAGTAAAGATGCTTATTATTCGTCTCCGCTCACGTCTAGTTTTTTAATTGGACGTAAAGCCCTCCCTTATGAAAATAGACATTGTAATCATAGACATTCATTTGAATTTGATATTTTAAACAGCAAAAATTTAAAAAAATAGGTGCTTAATTAAGTTTCAAAAGTTTACATTTTTTAATAATAACTACAAAGAAAAGGGGATTTGTTAAACTGAAATTAATAAGATAGAGATAAGGGATAAGAAAGAGAGAATACTGCAGAGATTGAAAGGTAAAGAATTTAAATCTTGAAAACTTAAAAGTTTGGCGAAAAATTATAATTTTAACAAAATTAGGTATGTTTTTATCTCTCAAACAGCAGAAGTCTGTGTATAATGTAGGTAAGTGATTTGAAGTGATTGAGTGATCTATGTAACTCTTGTACGATATGAATCTTTACTGGAGAAAGTGAGACTGTTCTTAAATACAGATAGATAAGCGGCAGTGAAAATGGCCACGGAGGCTGTGTATGTGCAATGCGGGACCAGGGTATTGATTTTGAAAGGTAGCGCAGTTTAGCGGCCACGTTGTTACTAAGAGATTCAGGCTAAATGTACCCAATGTTCATTTATTATTACATGAACATAGAATAGATAATTGTTAGTTGTTTGCAATGTTTCACATTTGTGAAAACAATGATGAAATCGTGAAAGATATTTCTCAGATGAAAATAATTGCATTGTACGGTACATCTGGGATAAAAGTTTATTGCAAGAAGTGTGACAGTAGTAGAAAGCTACATGAAAATAAAACGATTATATTCGCAGACAATAAAGATAAATGTTACTGAAAAATGCACTGATATAGCAGTACTCCTGTAGATATAAAAATATATCCATTTTTCTCACTAAGGATCAGTTTAAGTTAATATATATTTTATTTATTTTTCAAAAATAATTTACTGATCTCATTAATTGTTGAATATAAAGCTGAAATCTATAAGTTGGGAGGGAAAAAACGGATTTATCTAAGAACTAGACTGTTAATCCGTAAAAGAAGGTTTCTTTAATTATATTGGGTTTCAGATTTTTACCCACGTTCAGAGATTGGTGCACAATTTCGTTTAGAGAATTTTCAAATTTCGTGTGAATCAATCTCTGAACGTGGGTAAAATTTCGTAACTGTTCAGAATTAAAGAAAATTAAGAGAATGCGCAGACCCTTCTGGTTCTACTCATGAAGTTATGTTCTAACTTCCTCAAGCTTAAGTTTAAATAAAGCAGCAGTAAATTTAAAAAAAAAAATCAAAAAATAATAAATGATAATATATGTTCTTTACAGGAACAGAATCATTGATAAGACCTTTTGCTTAGAAGTATGAGTATGCTTAGCTGCATAAAAATTTATATGTTGTCAAGCATGTCTTTCAAAAGTTATGTTTTTAAAATCATAAATTATTATTTTTAAGAGAATCAGCAATCTTACCAATCTTAAACTGTTGTAACGTTTAGCAGATCTCAAATACCAAATAGGTATCTCGTAGATGAGGAGTAATAGTTTAAAGCAATAATAAAGGTGGTAAGAAACATACTTCGGGATTATCTATTTATTAAATGGATGAGAAAGATAATCTATTTATTAAAATTGTAAACGTCTTGAGCTAAATCGTATGTTTGAGCTAGTTCAATTTTTACGGACTAGATACTACATTTTACTCCATCATTAATTTGTCAACATTCAAATTAACTTATTCAAAAGTAGCTTTACTTCGTTTCTAGGCAGTTGAAATCGTCTTGGTTTTAACAGCACTAAAATAATAGCTTTTCACCAACCACTTTTCAATCAATCTAATGCAATCTTCGCCACTACCATTTTACATATAGTAGCTATTAAGAAAATTGCAATTTATGTTAATTTCTTCACTGAATCGATTTTTAATTTTTTTCTTGAAAAATCTCAAAAGATTTTTTTGAATAACATAATTCGGTGTAGTAATTATAGTATATATATAAATATTTTTTTTTTATAACATTTTCCAAGTAAAATTCATATAAGTGCACTTTTAGGAAAGAATTGGGACTGGCTATAGTGCCATTTCCGAGAAATTAATGGTCTCAGCACCTGTGCAATGAGTAAAAAAAATAATAAAAGTAATGCCAGTATTTTTTCAGAAGGGCTTTACGTCCAGAGCTACCAAGTTAAGTGTTGTCGACGGAGGCGACCAGCAAACGTATTTTACTAAAAAAAATTTCACATTAAATAAAATGCAAGGCCTACTCCGGAAATGTAACCCAGTACAATAAATCCTAGCTCCGCCACCACTAACCGCTCGGATAACGTGGCGCTTAGCATCTGCATAATATTTGTAGATCAAATCAGAAAAGAACAAAAACGAAAAAGAGATAAGTTAAAAAAAGTAATATTAAACAATTCCATTAATTCAAAAAATCTGGGCTGAAAAGAACAAACCAGAGAAATAAATTTTATTAAAAACATTCAGTTAAAATGAACTGCAATCTTTCAGCATAAATTAGGTTCCTGGGAAATACTCAAACAGCACCCACTACTACAGCTAATAGATAGTTTTCGAAAATAAAGACCATTTCAATACTTAATACTTAAATAATACTTTCAATACTTAAAATTGCGACGAATTTAACGGAAGCAGACTATTAATTTCCAAAGAATGTGATTAACTTTTTCGTGAGTTACTAGTTAAATAGACGTTGGTTAACAATCTGGCAATGTAAGAAAAAAGAAAAATATCTAGAGTGGACATTTATTATGACTCTCTCTCCGACTCCACTTATAAACGAAAAAAAATAGTTTCCCCTGAATAATAAAGGTATTTGTGTTAAGATAGACTATCTATTTTAAGCTTTAAATAAAAAATAAAAAAAATTATTGTAATATAGTCCAGAAATTAAAACTGTCCGGTAGGACAGTTGTATAAGGGTTGATTAAGACGTCGCCTTGTATGTCTTGAAATCTTGAAGGATTCCCTTACAAAGTCTATCTGACTGAATGACCAAAAAGAATGTCGCTTCAGTGACTGTATAATTTTCAATATTGATTTTTTTTTTTGTTTTAGATCGGAAATCCGAGCTTTAATCTCACCAAGTGGTGACTACCGTCCATCGGACAAATCGTTCAGTGTTTCAGTACACTCTTGGCGTCAGTTTAGTGGGAGTAGAAATTAAGAGACAGTGACAGCATTGAATAGTCTCTCAATATCTTCCACTTGTCAGGATTTACACTTGTGATTTTCCCAGTGAAAAGGACGGTAGATGGAAGATTACCGCTGGAGATTGTAGAAAAGGAAGTGGAAGGAAGGCAATTGGTGATTGTACAACTGAAGAACAAGAATAAAGTAGGATTAAATGGAGGACTTGTAGGTTGAGGACGTCACAAGAAACAATAAAAGAAGAAGAAGAAGAAGAAGAAAAACAACAGGTGTACATCAAAAGATTTGGTGAGAATTCTTAATTTTTTCTTCTTGATGCCCCCACTGGATAGTGACTGGGTAGTCATGACTTCGGACTGGATACCGAAAGAATTTTGTAAAGCATTTTGTAAAGATTTTGTGTTCTTTGCACTTTTCTGTTCTGGTTTATTTCAACTCCCCACTGAAAATAGTTGTTTCATTATTCATTATATTCAGAGAAACTTTTCTTGCAGTTTTAAAACAGTCTCATTACACTTCAAAGTCTAGTGATATTTTGTTTTATAAAAATATATACTGGCAACTCACTAATTATGCTTGCAACTGAAGTAATTTAAACATCGTGGGAGAAGAATCCTTCACTAATGCCTGTAAGGGTAGTGGTTTAGCCGCTTTGTCGGCGATTGTCACGTTCTAGCTGGCATCCCAATAAACACACAAAACTGACTTCCTTAACACTCCTTAAGTCTAAGTAATCTTAATGAACTAAGGTGAACTGAGATCCTAGCTTAAAAATGGATGATCAAAGGTGACTGACTGTATATTTCTATCCCGAGGAATATTATTGGCAGGACCTAACATCCGACAGAAAGATGGTTTTCAAAAGCCAATCACAATGGTCTGTCTTCAATTTGGACACCAAGAAAAAAAAAAATCAATAAATATTATAAAAATTTGATTCCTAATTTCAACTTACTAACTGGTAAGAGTTGGTTTTTCCATTGTGTATATTTTAAATTTTGAGTTTTCAGAAAGTAGTGGAATTTAAAACCGGTGTTAATGTAGGACCGCAATAGGTTTCCCAGACCGCCATTGTTATTTTAATTATTCGATTATTGAATTTGTTGGTTTTTTTTTTTCAAAAACGGCCCCAACGATTTATTTTAATGCTCACATGAAGATCTATCATCTTTATTTGAAACTTTTTCGCAGGAAAATGCTTCTTAAAGTAGTTCTATGAGAAAGTAAAACTTCTCAGCCAAGTCATTTGCGTGTAATTTGTAGACTCATTATCTTTATTCTATAAACAGCAATTAAATAAGAAAATATGGAAGGGATTAGCTATGCGGTTAGCGTACTGGACACCCACGCGGAGGTCTCGGGTTCGAATCCAGCTGCTGACCCTTAGATTTTCTCTTCCTAGGAGCTTCTTACACCTCACTGTCCGGTGATGGACAGTGTTGTCTGTAACGAAAGAACACTGTCCGGAGGCCGGCAGTGCACTGGAAAAAAGCTCCGGGCGCCAATAACCTTAGATGTTGACGCGCCTTAAATCATTTAAAAAAAAAAAATAAGAAAATGCAGTACCCAATTTGATGGAAATCGAATGATCAAAACTGTATTAAATTGAATAAAGTTCTTTCTTTATTCAATTGTTTATGAAAGTTGTGGTATAAGAGTTCGCACAGTTTTTGTTTTAATTGAAAAACTTCATTCTTTTTTTATTATTATTACTAAATGCTGTTGAATTTAATTATTACTAAATTGATTGTGAACACCTTAGTTGTTAATGTTTTAACAACTAAGGTGTTCACAATCAATTAATTCAGGATAACTTTATAGCAACCGCTGGAATAGGTTTGGATCAATTCGGGATAATAAACTGCACTTGCGAAGGGAAATAGTAGGTTGAAATTACTAAGTCTCAAAGGGGCTGTAGCGTAACGCGGAGCTGTACGCTCAATCACCACTAAATGTTTCACGTACATGCTTTGTTTTACACGTCTACACTTCATCGCCATTTGTGGCTGTAAATTGTAATCTGTTAACTAGTGAAATTGGATTAATTTTAATGAAATTACAAGTATCATTTTTAGTATTGTTGTGGTATGATAAAGCCAATTGGAGGCAGAACAAGGCCTAAAAACTTCCACTATGATCACAACAACCATTATTCTAACACAAACTAATCGTTTGTACAAAAATTTGAATTTGTAATATATGCAGAATATAAAAAGTATCTGGATATTTTACACTTGAGTCTGTTCTTGCTATTCACACCCCATAAAAATAAAATAATTTTTTAGTTTTTTCATTTCATTTTTATGTTTGTTTTTAGATACAACTTTTTGATTTCCTTGTTATTGGCCTCTTGAGCTTAGAAAATCAGCCATTTAAATTCTTCTTTCGAAGCTTCTTTAGTATTTTGAATTTTTACAGAGATATCCTGTTGTTTTTTTATGAACTCAAAGAGTTTTGTGTAAATGTTGCCATCATCAGATGCAAGAATAGTATTTATATTGGCAGGTAAAGGACATCCAGTCGCTTAGAACAGCCCTCTACAATCGTTCTCTTCCTTTAGTGTTGTAAGATATAACTTAGTTTCTCTTTTTAATTTTTTAACATAGAAATTGTAAAGTATCTTCCTTCAGGCGGAAGGGGCTTTTTCATTGATTAACTAATTCTAATATGCTGAACTAATAAACTCCTACAATAAACCTTTAATAATAAATGTACTAATTAACTATTCATTAAATATAATGGAAGCTGTAAAGAGCATTACTCTGCTAGCACAATTGTGTGTGGTAAAGGTAAAACTTGCCACTTTTACCAACATGAGGAAAGTCTTGTTAACTGCACCTTGGCCATCGAAAAGTTATAGAAATAGTTATTCTATATTGTTTTCCATAAAAACTATCTCTATTACGGTGTCGAAATAGGCCTTTTAAAAAGCACTTGAAGCGTAAGAATTAGAGGAGTCTCTAAATTATCAAGTTTAAAGTAAGTGGAGTGCCCGGATGGGTGAATTTCCTGAACATGTTTTTGTTTTTTTAGTTTTCTGCAGTTTTTCAAAAACAAACTGTTCTGTACATGAGTGTTATTCAGATTCAAGTTTTCTTTAGATTTGTTTTGAAATATTTTCGTCAATCCTACACACACAAACCCACTCAATATCTTCTTAATCAGCTTTTTGAGATTAAAATTAAATATGTTGCTTTTAATGCTGGACTATTTTCTTCTTTTTTTTTATGCTAGTCCTTTAGAGGAAGAAAAATATTAATTTGAAAGTCTGACTAGTTAAGATTTTTATAAAACTTAAGGTTGGGTTATCGTTCGAGACTCGCAATGGCTATCAAAAGTAGGGTACTGTATTATTTACAAGTGGATGAAATGTGTTCAAGTGTGTGACAAGACAATGGAGATGGAGAGTACTTCTCGATTGATGAGAAGGTTTATTTTCTTTTCTAAAAGTCTGAATTATAACTGAACAAACTTCACTAGGTCGATTTCTGAAAACGAAGTTTAAACATGTAAAAAGTACTTTGAGAGACAACTATTAGGTAGTTATACACATTCTCGAGGCCAGAAACACAATTTCGTTAAAAATGGAACGTCGAAAATTGGTCACGATGTAAAAACACCTCCTTTCCCAGAAGGAAGTAAAAGTAAACAACAAAAATATATTTATTTCAATGTCAATTCATTTTTCAATGAAAAGAATTCCTTCGAATATTAAAATATTCATTAATGGCGATACTGATTATTGAACGATGGATTCTTGACTGCAAATCGATACAGAAATTTACTGCACAATTAAATCTATTTGAGTTTTTTTTTTCTGCACCTACATGTTATACGTGTAAATGTGAAAATTAATTAAGAGTAGGATAAATGAAAATCTTTGATCTTTAATGAAATGATAAAAAACAATGAATTTAAAAGAATTTAATTAACTGTTATTGATTTCGAACCTATCCGTGATGGTAAAAAAGCACCTTTTTATGTCTCAAACTAGTACTGTTATCAGCATGGTAACTAAAGACAAATTTCTGATAAAAATATATTGATTCACTTGAAAAAAAACACTTTTTTTTTTCTCATAACATTGATTACCTCCTACGCATAAAATAGCTTCACTTTGTTATTTAAGGCACTTTCCCGAAAAAGAATATTTAATAAGTCTAGGAGAATTCAATAAGGGAAAATAGACGTTTTGTGTTGCCACCAATCAACAATTGTATCAAAATTTAAGATCTCGTCGACGTAACGATAAGCATTGAATCTGACCTAATTATACCTCGATCAGCACATTCAATTACTCGTATTGGCCTTGCCACTGAAAAATATGAGGTCTCATTGAATGGTCCACTTATGTCTTTCATAGTACCTACGTAAGCGTCTAAAAAGGTAGCCTATGACATGGTCGATAGGAGTGAATAGGCAAACTGTTCGCATGACTATAATCTAATCCATTCAATAGCAGTTAATCAACTGCCAGACAATCGGGCTTCTCCCAGTGACGATAATCTTCGCGTTTATTGTTTCCACCCAGAGAAGTCCACTTTCAGAACGTCATCACTAGATGGCATTCTTAAAGCTGAATTTCTACACTCAAAGCACAGAAGAATGGCGAACTATACGCAATTTATGAAGGAAAAACCTCTTCCTATTTTCAATTTCAAAGACAATTAACTGTGATAACAATGTCTTCTGGCTACTCTGGGCAAAACGGAAGTTCAAAACTTATCCTACATAAGGACCTATTTTATTAAATCAAACCTTAACAAAGTCTTCTTTGTTTTCTAACATAAATAAACTTTAAATTTCCAGTCATAACTTCACTTCTTAAGTGATTTTTTTGCAAATTATTTTATATAAATTTACCTATCGGGTTAAAAATTCTTTGTACAATTATATCAATTTAAGGCCCTAGAAAAAATCAATTATACTTCTTTTTCTTGTATGGCTCAACGGTCTTTGTAAGGACCAAGGCCTCCCACCTTTATCTTTTGCCATTGCTCCCTTTCCGGGACTTCACTCTCCACCTCCTCACACCCATTATCCTTAGTTTGAGGTCACCTCTGCCTGATCACCAGCCATACACCATTATTGCACGAAGTACATGCTTCAAAAAATATATTAAATATTTTGCTGTTGTAAGGCATTATCAAGATTCACATTTGTTGTTGTTGTTTTAATAATATTAGTGATAATTAATTGCCAAGTTTTCAATTATCGATATTAAAAAAAATCGAAATATTCAAGTTGACATCGAATACATAATACATACAAAATATATTTAAGTGTGTGAGAACTAGGGGCTGCGCACTGTAAGGGACAAAACAAACCCCCAGTTCGCTACTGGACAGCTTACCGTTCGGATCGATACATTTTGCGCAGGTTTGTTTTCATTTTGGGAACGAATTTTTTGTTTGCTTTTGTTTTTTAAAAATTTATTTTTGTATTTATTATTTTAAGTAGAGCTAATTTTTAAAAGTAATCATCATTAAATAATTGTTAACATTATGCTGAGTTTCTTATTCAGTCGAATAATTATTTTTACTGTAAAATATGGAGACGTATTTTCATTAATCAGAATAATTAATTTAATTTAAAAAATATATTTTATGGACTTAAAATTGAATTATTGCAATAACAAATTAAATTATCATTTAACGAAATAAAAAAATTAAACAAATTCGAATCATATAAAAAACAAAGTTGAGTGAAAATATCAGTTTAAAAATTTTGTACTTTTTTTTAAATTTTTTAATTAATTCATTTTAAGTTCTTGATACACCATATTCCTTACAAAGCAAACGTACTAACTTTAGCTTTAGCTTGCATAGTTGGGAGAACAGTAATGATACGCAGCCGCTTCAAACTAGTAGCGCCGGAGAAACCGGTCAAAATGTATTATTCTTGTGATGCTGAAAAATTTACATAACCCTAGAATGAATTTAATAAAACTTACGCGAAACTCTAAAGACGGGAAAATAAAAATTAAAGCAATATCGTTAAAAAAATCTGTTAATTTCCCAGATTATCTTTTACTGCAGAGACAAACAAGTAACAAAATATCTTCTAGCTTCAAATATTTGGTACCGTGAGCGCATCCTTTTCCGTCAACCTTCAAATCACTTTTTATATTTTAAACATTCAAACAAAATCAGTAGGGATTTATGTAATTAGATAGTAAAATATGATAATATAGTACAAAAAAAGTACTTATACCGATATTTATCTTGTACTGAATATAGCTGAACACTGAAATAAGAACTTTCTGGCAATTCGCACTTATTAATTATTGTCTTTGAATTTTAGCATTGCACTTAAAAAGAAATTTGCACTTTCTAAAATGGCACTTTGGCGAGAAGTTTAATGTAAATTCCCTTCGTAAATAAATTTACACAAAAGAAATTAATTTTGAGGCATAGTTATCCTGATGAATAGTTGGTAGTCTATTTTTTTCACACTCGAAATATTGGCAACTCATTTTATTATTTTATTCATATCATTATTAAACATATGGTTGATCAGTACATTGTAGGAAAGCCAAAATTTATCCCTCTTCCGAACACCCTGAAAAGAATTTAAGAATTTTAGTGCAAAAAGAAGTAAACAAAAAAAAAATTAAAATTAATAATTTTCGAAAGTCTGAATTAATTGAAAAATACACCTGTTTAGCAAAGCGATACTTTAAAAGATTTAGATTTATTTTTATTGACAAGCGGTGGTTTAGAAAGACCTTGCCTTAAATTATCTGAAGCTCTTCTGCACCTTTAAAACGAGAGAGCAAAGAATTCTGTACATACTATATTGTTGAACTGGAGTTTGTTCGTGGGGTTGCTAAACCTTAATAATTGTACTCATCACATTGATAACTATAGATCCACTAAATTGTGAGATCAATGGATGTCATATAAGTGTTATTAAGCTGGGATACCCACAGGGATGATCAAGATGGTTTGTCCACTTTTTTGCTTGTATAACTTCCTGTCAGATATTGTTTCCAACCAGGAAACTATAATGTTTAGCCTTGCTGCAAGATTACGTTTTTGGAATTCATTGTTCACATGTACACTTTAAAACGCTTAACGCAGATCATTTACTAAAAAATTATTTGGTGTTGATCCCCAAAAAGCTCTGCTTCGAAAATATGGCTTGATTACACTACGTCCTCTTCAGAGTAGAAAATTATTTAAGAATTTGAAATAAACTCTAGAAATATGATACAAATCTCTTTCGTTCCATCCATTTCTTTTATCTTCAAAGTTACTTCAAATAACGTGCTTTAACGGTATTTTATTATTAATATTATTCTTTGTGAACTTTTACTAGCGCCCCAATCACCAACCGAATCGAGAAAAAAGGTCTAAGACCTTGACTTGATCACTTAAGTTTCCGATCTTCGAGAACAAATCGAACAAAACAATGTCTTATCGGTTATAATTAGATTTAGAACTTGGTTTCATGTATAGCTCATTTAGGAGACAATCTTCATAAGTTAAGTGGGCGTTTCCTTCTGCTTCTGTACAAACTTGTAGGAAAGGGATGTGTTTTGAGATCGCTTTAAACCACAATACCCACTAAGATCCAAACTTAGAGTTAAGAGAATCAACCTGCTCTCACTCCTATTGGTAGACTAGCTTCTCCAGCTTATCTGTAAAGATGATTTCTAACCATTCTGAAAGTTCATCGAGAATCTCCTCGCTATGGTCAATAAAGGCGCGAGCGGCGCCAAATTCAGTCAAAGTATCTGTCACATAATTTCTTGAAACACCCAGTAAATCTGGATACCATAGTTAAAAGAATATTAAGATTCTAGAATTTAGTACCTTTAGCACTGCAGCTTAAAGGCGAATACCTGTTTGAACCCCTTTTGAAGTTAAGTACCATTTTCGTTCATCCAAGTTGTGAAAAATTTATAAACCATAACCTCTACCCAGAAGCGATTTGATAATGTGCTACCAAGATAACGTGCTAAGAGATCTTATTCCTCAAAATCTGATATCTGACCATGACTTTTCTGGAACCATCTTTATAATCTGAGTTAATTATCAAGATGACACCTGGCGGACCATTAATCAATCCTTTCTAGAAGTGTCGCTTTCTTTGAGATTAATGAAACTCTTAATTGAGGAAAGGTAAACTGAAATTATTAGAACAACGAGCTACCTGTAAGGTGAAACGTTTTAGTTCTTAAGTTGCACTTTCGAAGCAATTAATTAAAGATAAACCTTATAAAACCTCAGCCCTTAGATTTCTCAAAGAATCTGTGAACTATATTTACATAAATTCAGATTTTAAGGAAACCTTAAACTTAACTAGGAAAATTGAATGATAGGTTATATTTCCTTAAACATATAGTGAATTTGCACTTCCGTTTACGGTATTTAACCTTCAAGTTCGGTCATTTGTGGTACAATGATTATAAATCCCATCAAGAAGCAAATAAAACTATTTACAAAACGTATTCCGAACCAAACCTCAATGCGGTGAAAAATCCATTTCGAAACCTAATCATCTTTATAAAACTTTACAGAAACAGAAGATACAAATTTTTCACTAACTTTTTAAGTAAAACTAAGGGTTGTCTCATGAATTCTCATGACTTCTTCGTCAGTCGATTTCTCGCTTCCATTTAAGTTTATCACCATTGCCAGTTCCTCTTGGGTTCTATTTTGCCACACTTGTGAACATTTCCTTTATAATCCTCTGGAGGTACATCTAAGTTATTAGTCCATATAATTGAAACGTTCCCGTATAGCTTTATCACCTTCTTAAGATATACGAGTATATATACTCTTTTTTCTTCTAAGTCTACCTTTATTGCTCACGCATCTTATTGTCTTTCACCCTTATTCTCTTTCCTAATGATCTTGAACCTCTCTAAAAAAAATATAATAAAAAGCCTCATTACTTCTCCTGAACCTTTAAAACCAGCCCAAAGTTCCAGTCACTAAAACTACGATGCTTTAATTTCCGAAAAAAAATCCCTTTAATGGGTATAAAATTCTTTCTAAGCCACCATTTATTCTCAGATTCCCATTTCCTTTCAGAACTTAAATGACTCAACATTCTTTTTTCTTTAAACTTTTTTCTATCTTAAGAATTACATATCATAAAATCGCTAAACTATAGTTTAAATCTACGTTGATAATTTAAATCTGTCAAGGTTGAGAAATTTTCTATAGACTTGGGTCACTAAAGAATTTTGCGTAATTCTTACTGTATTTGGAAAAAGTTAATTGTCATATTGTATTTATAAGAGAATTGTGAAAATTGAGCGTAGAGAGGAGGTCGAGACAGTCCATTTAGTGTTCTAGTTTATTTATAAATATAATTTGACTAATGAACCGTCTAGAATGAAGAGTTGGAAGGCGAGTAAGGTCAAATAATATTTTAAAGGAGCAAATTCACCTGATTTAAAGAGGCAAACAAGTCTCGTTGATTGGCAAGCAAAAACTTTTTGAAATTATTCATATGACTTACAACCCATCGTTTTATTAAACTCACTACTTATTCTTTTTTTTGAAACATTTTTTCAGAAGTAATTTATTTTTTTTTAAGTGCAATTTGTAACCTTCGACTTTCTTATTTTAAGACAATCTACTTTAAAAATTGACAACTGGTCCATCTAAAAGAGTTTTCAATGAATTAAACAACTTGATAAACTATCACTGCTGAGTGCTCGTGAGCACGTTTTCTTGTAAAACAAACGTAATATCTCATACGAAGATAAAAGGAATCCTGGAAAATGATATACCGTTTAAAAGCCCATTAAACAAGGAAACTTTTATAAAAACTGCTAGCACCTAGGTGTGTTAATGATCACGTAAGGGCCTAATGAGTTTTCTTAAAAATTTCGATTACTTTTATTTTTCCAGCATTCGGAGGAAGATTGAGGCTGTTTGGAGAATAACTTATGCTTCGAAATCAATTTTTAGAAAATTTATCTGTCTTTCTAATCGTGTCATCAGAATCCGCGAACTCAGGAACAAATGGAATCTCTGATACAAAAGAAATACTTTCTATCTAGCATTTTAAAATATCAATTTAAAATAAAATGCTTTAGACCAAATAAAAAAAAGTGTACCGAAATGGTTGGAACAATCCTATTCAATTATTTGTTTGAATTACTTTACAATTTATTATCCTCTATTGTTCATTCCCTTTTCTCCAATTTGAATATTAATTGAGGTATTCTATGAATATCAAGTTCAACGCAAGAAAAGAGTATTCAATTAATTTTATAGAACAAATGCTAACTTTTCAAAGATGCAAAAATTTATTTGAAAATTAATTTCGTGCTGGAGATATTTATAAAAATGGACATTCCTTGGAAATTTATGTTTCTCGTAAGTGCGATTTTTTAATATTTATTTTTTGAAGATTGTTATTTTGCTCTCTGTTCCTCCTCCACCTTCTCTATTGAAGGAACAGTAAGTCTCGTAGAAAGATCAAAACAAAATTAAAATTATGATAATTAAGGCATACTAAATGCGTTGCTTTAGTTTAATGCTTTGGTTAAGTGGAAGTAAGAATTTTTCAAGTTTTTATAATTTTAGAATTAATAATATTTGTCCCATATTCTTATTTTTATGAATTTCTTAATCTCCTAAAAACTATACTGCATTATTGTATATGTTCCACTTTGATTGGATGCAAAAAATAAAAAAAATCTGAGTTCTCCAGAATGTGAAACAGTAGTTTTTACGATAGACATGTACGTATGTGTGTGTTTTTACCATTACGCTTGAAATTTGGGAAATTGCCAAATGTACAAATTAGATAATTCGTCTTAATTGTAGGGGGGGGGGGTCTACTTCAGAAATGTTTTGATCAAATTCATCCAATCAGAACTTCTATTTAACTGTAAAGGTTACTCAGTAAAATTCACGATTTTCTTCCATTAAGAAATGAAGCTGTGTGCACACTTCTGTCCAAAACTTGTGGCAAACGGAGAAATACCAAAACCATTAGAGAAAAAACATGAAATAATACAAATTAACAAGTTGAAACACGCATATTTTCTTAATATTTATGAATAAATCAAGTAGGCACTGTTAGAATTACACAAGGAAAGAAACTAGATTTAGATAATTTCAATATTGAAGTTATACGAAAATTTATCCCATCATTAAACCAGGGGATATTCACATCAAGCTCACTGAGGTATACTTTCCGGAGGACGTCACCGGTTGCTCACACGGTCATACCGTATTCAATTTATGATGATGTGAAAGCTCTAAGTCAATTTCATTTCATTCAGATCAATTTTTAGTTGAGATTGACACAATCTTGACTAGGAAAATTGTCTCTTTAACCAGTGTTTTCGTTTTTCTTTCTTGAAAAGGAAGTACTGGTAAAACTTCAAAATTATTTTTTTATTGATAATGTTTATTTTGAGGTCCCCTAAGAACAAGAAAATAGTGTATCGCCAATGGTATAACGGTTTTATTTATACGTCATTGTCTAAACATTGGTGCATTATTTTTTAAAAGAATTTTTTGTTGTTTTTCAATTTAAAACGCGTCAATATCTGAGGTCTTTTCAGTGCACTGCCAATTTTAACCTCAACGATGTAAGAAGCTCTTTACTGTAAGTTGAAAGAAGCTACTAAGAGGTGAAGCTCTAAGGCCAGGCAGCTGGATCTGCGCGGAAATCCAGTATGCTTTTACTGAGTTAAATTCTTCCTTTTTTGATATAACAGTCAATCAATCATCTTTAATTAGCATCTTCAATTAGCGAAAGTATGTATTTCTTTTATAATTTTTTTCAATTAGAAAGTTCATTAACAACTTTTATTTTCAAATATATGAGTGTGCGCAGTTGAGATTTCAACTTCGAGAAAGAATAAATTTCCATCCACAGTGTTAGTTTTCCCACAATAAACTCCTTGGAGTCACAAAACTTATCGGGTGATAGTTCCAAATTGCTGGTGCTAACTTACTTCTGTATTACATCCTGCGTTACTTTGATGAGTTTTGGGGTGACTTCTAATTTGGATTGGATAGTATGGTCCAAGAACAGTCAATGAAGACAGACCTTCTATTTGTGGGAAGTGTTTCCGATGTAGACGATGATGTGGTCTTATTTACACCATTGACATCACAAGTTATTTTTGGCCTTATATCAGGAACAATTCAGTTCGTTTACCTAACATCTAAAAAAACTAGGGCTAAATTTAAATTTGTTTCAAATGTTCTTAAGAAATATTTATTACGATTTCGGTTTTTCAGCTGATGTACTGATTAAAAATCAAGATTTCCTGCATCTATGGTGGTCTACGGTGGTCGATCACTGCAAATGAAGTAATATAAGAAGGTCCCTCTGCAATAAGCTTAGCATTATATAAATTTAATTTTCTTCTCTAATAATTTACTCTTCATAATCATTGATTCAATAAAATTTAGACAATTTTTAATTAAAAATTAGCCATTTTATTTGTTTATTTGTGCGGATGAGATTGTTACAATTTACTACGTACAGCAGTTGTTCCAGTATCTTCAACTTCTGGAATGTAAGGCCGAATACCGTTTGGGATGGTTGATGTCTGTTCGAAAATCCGTTGCTATTCTCTAAATACGTGAATAACAATTCCCGTTGTAGAAACCACAAATAAACATATACACTAGATAACAAACATCATATTTAGCTGCCCTGAACCACTCCTTTTTGCTCTAAATTCTACATAATTACTAAATTATTGTTTACTGCTGACTGATTTATTCATTTATTTTAATTTGTTAATAATAGTTGTTTTTAAATAACAATTGCTGGCAAAATTGTTTCATTCTTCATTGGAAAATAGTTGATATAAATGCTAAAACTTTAAAATGTTGTCTTTCTTTAGTTGATAGAATTAGAAACTTTCTTCACAATACTTTTTCAACTTAACAAGTTCCCAAAATATTTTGTATTCATTAAAGAGAACCCCGGTTTTTCTGTGTGAAAACGTAGTGAACAGTGGCTTTTAAAAGACCATAATTCTACATTTGAACTTACAGATTTAGCGCTGTATGTAGTAAAACATATTTCGTAATCAAAGAAATTGCAGCTTGATTCCAACTAATTCTTCGACAATTTCATTTAACTATCCTGGTGTAAAACACCTGAAGGTGGTCGATCACTGCTAATGAAGTAATATAAGAAGGTCCCTCTGCAATAAGCTTAGCATTATATAAATTTAATTTTCTTCTTTAATGAGTTTTATTCTGTAACTCACTATTTGACTCAACATTTTAACTTTAAGTAATCATACATTCTCTCTATAGTTATTTAATATTTAATAATTATTAACTATAATAGTTAATTATTTAACAATTTGCCAGCAAAGAAAATGAGACGTGCTTAAAATTTAATTTTCTTGTCCAAAACTAGTTTTCATGTGTCGATGATGGATATGCCAATAACTGATCATCCAATCTGTGTCAATGAATCTGTTCGACCCAAAATCAAGCTAGGTTAATGAAATTCAACACCCCTTACCAGTTTTATAGCATAACTTTAATCTTACTCTATAGTTAAAACAGTTCTAGACTAATTATTATAAAACTGCATTTTCATGAGATATCGATGTTTTTTACTATCTTTCCAACCATCGTGACGATATTTTTTATTTTTTTTTACAAAAATCAGATAAATCCAGAATGTTCGTTAAAATCTAGCCTTCTTCTTTAGAGCACTTTTATGACAAATCAGCAACCAGCAATACTACTACTTGCTTTCTTTTGCGCAGGTTAATCATTAAAAATAAAATGTTGAGCAGAAATTGTTATATATAGTGACTGCAAATGGATGTTCAGAAGCCTAATAGTTTACTGAGGGAGATACTTGGCTGAAATTAATTTCCATCAAAAATTTCAGTTTCTCTCACAAATTTCCTAAATAGTATTTATATTGTTTGATATCTAGTGAATACTTACGAAGCGTAAAAGTTACAAATAAATATTCGCGAATTGCTCTTTTTATTGAGGGAAACTCATCAAATTTGGCACTCATTTTGCTGATTTTTTCTAAAATTAATTAATATTATGTTAGAACTGCCCGGCAGGACAGTTGTATAAGGGTTGATTGCCAAAAAAAAATGCACGAAAAAGCTTAACGTTGAAAAATACTCAACTTCGACAATTTTTTTTTTATATTTTTCTATAAAAGATAAAATTCCCAAATTTTCTTTAAAATATAGGACAAAACCTCGTTTGTAAGAGTAATTTTTTTTGCAACAACCCAGTTGCATTAGACTTTAAGAAAAGAGTGGTCGAAAATTGGGGAAAAAAACAGCATTTTCTGCAAATTTTCTTGTTCTTCTTGTTACCTTTTTTGTAAACAACTTTATTAATTAACCCAAGAACTATTTATTTGTAAGTGAGAATGTGAAAACCATATTGACTTATTTAACTCAAAATTACCTCTAATCGCCACCGTGTTAGTCAAACAGCTCTATATTTTCCTCAATAATGTATTTTAAGCTTCTCCAACTTGTTCTTCCACGTCATCTCATTTCATAATAAAGATAATGAACCTCTTCACGCCATTGGAAACCAGTCTTCAATCAGTATCTGTGAATGCTCTTTATGTTATGTCACTGTTTTATGTCACTCCTTTAATGATGGTGTTAATTCTTCCACTTTATTTTTGACCATTTCAGGCTGCTATTAGAGAGAGAATCTTGAGGTTGCCACAGGTTGCCGCATTTTATTGTTTGTTCCTGGAAACGCACTGTAATAATTGCTAAATATGATTATTAAAAGGAAGTAAATATATCGCTAATTTCAGTCGTAAATTGTTTATTATTTTTTGCTAAGCTTTCAGCTAGGGACTAAGTCATATGTATAACATATGACCTAGTCCCTTGCTACGAGAGTTTTCTTAGGAAGAAAAAATCTTAAGGTAGGCAGCTCAGATCTTGGCTCTAAATATTGAGCTAATCCTATCTCATAATGTTACAGCTATTTTGGTAGATAATATATTTTTATAGCTAAATATAATATTAAATGATTTTTTTTTGGTCTTTTGAACTAAGTAAATCAGGCATTGTATGTGCGAAGCTTCTTCAGTATTTTGATTATTTACAGAGTTATACTGTTGATTCTTATGAACTTAAAGAGTTATGAGTAAACGTTACCATCATCAGATGCAAGGATAGTGTTTAGATTGGCAGGACGTCCAGTCGCTATCACAGCCTTCCACAATCGTTCTCTTTCTTTAGTGTTGTTAGCACATTTCAGAATTAGGTGGTTGGCATCTGCTATTATTCCAGAAGTACTCGAACATTTGTTTCCACCCCAATCCTGACTAGATGGTGCGGCGAATAATTGTGATTAAATCGCATTCTAATAAGTGTGCTAATAAACTTCTTATTGATGTTCTTATATCTGAAAAACCATTGTTTTTTGGGGACACTAGATTGGATGGATGTGTAAAATTGGCCTTTTCTCGCCTTTGAAAATTTGTATATCATTGGAATTCTTTGTTAACTTCATTTAACCATGCTATACAAATTGTTGTATAGCAATCTAAACACTATCCTTGCATCTGATGACGGTAACGTTTACTCAGAACTCTTTGAGTTCAAAAGAAAAATGAAGTTAATAAATTGATAAATAAAGTTATTTTCAATTTTAAAAATAGTAAAAAAGCCTCAGACGATAGATCAAAACTCTCTCTGGACAACAAAAGACTGATTTATACTTCTATTTTGAAACCCATCTGGGCGTATGGAATAGAGCTGTGAGGTTCAACCAAACGTTCCAATCTCCAAAGGATTCAATCGCTACAATCTAAAATATTTCGAACTATCGTAAACGCTCCATTTTATGTCTCCAACCTGACTGTACACACTGACCTTAACATTCTTTTTGTCACACAAGTTGCTAAAACACGATACAGAAAATTCCATTTCAGCCTGCAATCTCATACAAATCCTCTAGCTCAAAATATTTCTTGTAGAACTCTTCCTGACAACCCGGACAAGACGTCTTAAAAGACAGTGGCCTCGTGATCTCTTCTCAAGTGAAGAGAGTGACTAACCATATAATGTTTTGGAGTGTTACCACTGGGTAACTTCTCCACTCGTTACCTTAACATTTATTACTCTACGTATTGTATCATGGTTACTTATAGCGCTAACGCGCTGATTGTAGCACAATAAACGCAAAAAAAAAAAAAATAGTGGAATCTATTTCTTATGTGAAAACTAGATCTATAAACTATATATTTAAGAAAAAAGAAGTTAATGCTGGTAACTCACTTCGGGCATCACAAAGAAAATTTGCTCGGTTGAATTTGGCTTTCTAACGAAAAACAGAAGACTTATATTTTTTAGATTTTACTAACTACTACTAGTCGAAGTTTCCATAAGAAAATCCATTTGTATACCACGGAAGTATAGAAGTATAACAGGCAAAGTAGACACAAACCTCTTCCAAACATATGTTTTCAATAATTATTGTTTTCTCAGGCCTCTTCCATCATTAGAAAGAAACGCAATTACCTAGATGCTGGGATATTTGTTTTATACAACATTTGTCTGTTATATTTCTCATACACAGAATCAATGTTAGCAAATATTTGTGATAAATTATTGAAACCCATAAATATTAAAAGAGAGTTTTGGAAAAAAAAAATACCATTTGACCTCCATTAATATAATACATTTATTATTAAAGAATATTGAAACAAAACAATACCTGAGGTTTTGGTAAGTGTAAACACTTCTTTCTATTACGATCGTTATTGTTATTACACATAAATAAATAACATGAAAAACGAATCATTCTCTAAACAATGGTATAATTGTTGAATTATATATTCTGCAGTTAACCACAAAGAAAAAACTTTCGAATGTTTTCAAAGCATTTAAAAACAATTTAGAAACCGACCCGCTCTTTTATTAAACAATTTTCTTCAAATAAAATTTGAGAAGTTGGATAAGGGCAGATCCAGTACTATATTTAACTAGAAATTCCTGAATCTTGTACTTTATTTAGTTATTGCTACATGTACATTATCTTCACATAAATGATCCAAGTTCATATTTCAATATTTTTAGAATTCCAAGAATGCTTTTAATGAATATAACTCTAGTATTACATCATTTCACATAATTGGTACCCTAGAAATAAGTTTAACATGATAGCTTTCCATGAATCCACCAAAAATAAAAATTCATAATCTGATAATGAAATCTGATATAATTTGCTATTCTCTTTTACAAATAATTAATTAAAAGAGGTGAGGAAACGATTACGGCCGAACACTAGAGAATAAATGTATCGTTTTTACAATTTAGTGAAGCAAAATAATTAGATGTAGATGTTTCTGATATTAATGACGTAAAGTGGTTCAAAGGAAAAATATTGAGTAAATAAAGCCTATTTGTTAAAGAATAAGTGTTGTGGTCGTGTTATATCCTGGAAATTACGTTCGTGAAATATATTTCTGTGAATGGAACAAAGTAAATGAATCGTCGTATTTTAACTGGTATGTTCATACATTGTAAACTCCGTAATGTTAAAGAACTGTTCAAAATTGGGAGTGAAATACTCATTCCACTTTATATTGCAATTGTTACGGTACTAATGGCAAATTCCCTCAAAGGAACTACAGTACTACAAATAATTCAACCCTAACTTCATTTCGCTAAAAAAAACATCTGAGACTGGAATGTATTTCGTATATCTTCTATTTAAATACTATTACTCTCTTGCTTGCGAACCAGCGTGGAAGCTCTCCGTTTCCTAAACTAAATTTTACATGGAATTCTTGAGCACTCTACAGCGTGTATCAAGTATTTACTTTTTTCTTCTGATCATCCATTGGGCCCAAAAATAGTCATTGGGGATGAATTCGTATAAAATGTTCAGCAGTCAAATCCTACCAATTTTAATGCCTAGCTATTCTTATAAAAGGTACTGAAACTCCTTTTTGATAAGTTTTTGTTCAGCCCACATTTCACTTGGCCCTTAACTAAAGTTTAATAATCCATATAGTTTTGCAGTACTTTCCGGAGTTTTATTTTTTTCATGATTTGAAGAACATCATTAGATGACTTCTCTCGAAATCCACTCCATATCAATCATCAGAAATTATCTTTTTTGATTGAGTACGTTGTATTGATTTTCAAAATATTGCTAAAATTTTGGTCTAAACTTCTGAAATGTATCTTATTGGTTTAATTTTCCGCTGTCCATCTTTAACCTTTTTTTCAATGCTCAGAGGTATCGTTGTTCTATATCCCACCAAGGTACTAGATCTGAGTCCGGGTTGTGTTTATCTAATATTCTTCTTCCTTTTCTTTGGAGTCTCACAGCAGACTAGCCAACTTCAAAACGAGAGTGCAGTATGAAGCTGAGCAAAAGAAAAATCCATAGATTGATCGACGCGGGACATAGGCTTACCTCCTGTTAGTACCAATAAAGGGGGTCCTTTGAGTGGCTAGAGATAGCTAGATGAGGGCGAGACGAGGCTTAGGGCATCCGACCCTAGGGACCCCAAAAATAAATAATAAAGGAATTTTAAATCCATAAATTAGAAAACTTTTTAGAATTCTACTCAGAAATATATTAATTTTATGTAGATAACAGTTAATCAATGTCCAGTTGACACATCAATTTAATTTTTCTTTTACAGAAATTTGTCTTAAAGAACAAATTTAAGGCCTCCTACTTTAAACCACTGCTAGCAGAGATTAATGCTAGACTAATTCGGGTGCTTTGATGGTTAAGAAATAACAGTGCAAATAAAACAGCAATGTTGTTTGCAAACAAAATTTATTCATTCTGAGATATTTTCTTTACCACAAAATATGTACCAAATATTCTGTAAGTTAAATTGAAAAATCAAACCATAATTATGGAACATAATTAGATAAAACATGCAAAGTTGAGGAGAAAGCCAAAAAAGTTTTAATTACGAGGATTTCGCAGTACTACAGAAAGTTTACCCACGATGAAGAGATGAAAATTGTAAAATTGTTTTTAATTAAACTGCTTCAAATTTTAACTTGAAAAGATTCTTGTCTAATTTGCTTTATATATTCAGGTTTTGGAATATTCTGACCAGAAATGTTTTTTTTTAGTAAAATATTCTAAGTATAATGTTTGTTTTATTTTTTACCAAATTATAAACACATTAACCTCCAGTTTAAAACGACAACATTAAGACGAAATCCTGTGTATTAAATAGGTCATCTCTTGTTGGCTTTTCCGGAAACAAATGAAACATCAATAAGTTGGTCCCTAAACATCCACAGGCACTTTGACCTCAATTCTGGTTGCTGGTTTAGTATCTCGAATTGATGATTATTACAAAATGTATGTGTAATTTTAACCTTTCTCTTTCTCTATGTAAGAGGAGGTATCGTAATCGTACAGATTTATATTTAAATTTTGAGAGTTCACCATAAATATTCGTTTTAATATTCCAATTTGGTCTCTGTGTGCATAAGTTTCTTTCTGGTGTGTTGTGTGTGTCCAATCGTAGCTCAAAAACCAAAAATTACAGAAAGTTTAAATTTTATTTACTTAAGTTTAAACTTGGTGTACTAATTGAATCTCATTAAATTTTTAACTTTTATTTGCATAATTTTTTCATGTAAATGCTAAAGGTACTTCTGGGATATAAGGATGGATATTATCCTTCTAAAAGTGTTGTTACAGTAGCGCATTCTCGTGAACTGTTCTGGAGGTTAAAGGTGCTATTAAAATCAAATTGAAGAAAATTCCTGAATAAGAAGTATTTCTTCAATGAATGGATTCTTCGCGTTCTCGAAAATAAATAACTAAGTATGTAGTAAAACTGATCTCGAGGATGGGTTAGGATAGGCTTCTCTATATTCAGTGTAATGTCTGGTTACCAACTATATAATTGTAGAGTATCATTCATTGTTGTTGGTGATTGATTCATTAATGCAGAAGGAAGAAAGAATAATGCCAATTTCAGTCCTCTTTCCCTTTCTACTCACTACCTCCTCTGGCTCGCAAGCCAGGTTAGCCAGGAGGTTGTCAACTGCTCTCTGTATCTTAGGAGGTACCTTTGAAGGCACAGTACATGCTTCACAAGTTGAATAAAGTGCATTATTTGATAAATTAAGGAATAAGTTTGATCCTTTACATGAAAGATATTGATCACTTAAATATATGGCAGGAGGTTTCCAATTTTTTTGGTAATTAAACGCAACTCTCCCAAAATTACCAAATAATTATTAAACCTTCTTGTTTCTAACAGATGTAAAATTACTTTTTAGCCATTTTGTGAATGCTTGAGAACATCTAAAGCTCTTAACTTTTGATTTTTCTTAGAAAAATCACTCGGAAAACAACTTATTTCTCGATATTAAGAAAAATGCTAGCTTTACTGCCTTGGCATTATTTTTAGTAGAAAGGGGATGAAAAAATACATAAAAATGACCTATCGCGTGCTCTTCTTTCTCTTTGAAGTTAAAAAATTAAAATATGATTAATAAATACCAGATTTTGAAATGGTCTTGCAATTTTTAATTTTGAAGATATCGAATTGCGGTTTCCGGTTTCTTTCATAACTTTTTATGCTCTTTAAAACTGTGTATATGAAAATGGGGGCCAACTGCGAACTCTCACTTTTGGTCGCGCGTCAGTCGCGTATGAGGGCAGGAATCTAAAATCAAGTCACATATTTTGAAACTAGAGGTGACGGACAACAAATTTTTCCTCTACCATTTTTTGCTCAGATTTACCGTATAAGCATGAAGTGCATTTGAGCCGTCTTAAAATATATTAAAGTATATCTAATGTTTTTTATATCAAATTAATGCACAATATAATTCTACTGTACCACAGCCCTAAAGGTGACCTAGTCCCTAGCTAGAAAGCTCAGCAAAAATATAAAAAAATAATGACTGAAATTGGCAAAGAGTATAATGTTGTTAAGAATTAAATGATTGAATTGTTTCGATTTAGAAGAAAACTCGTGAACTAGAACCTTGAGTATAGTACTAAGAGAAAGCCATCTGAGTTTGTTAAAAACTATATTTTTTTGTATTTTGTAAATTTCTAAAGTAAGGGGCGGTTAAATTAATTGCAGAAATTACGGTATAGGTGGTAGAATATACGTAACTTTATAACGTAACGCAATTACAACTCCTATGGAAAAGTGCATTATTCATTTATGGATTCTTAATTAAGAAAATTTATTTAAGGTATAAAAGAGAGAGATTTGACAGGTTCTTCAGTTTTAATTGTAGTACACTAGTAATAATTCTACGAAGTTTTTGGAGTTGTCCATCTCCATATTTTCAATGTTTTATTACAGTTTGCCAAACTATTTTTGTTTTTTTACCCAAAGTTGAATAAACAACTTTGTTTTAATTTCCATTGTAATAATTCAGCTTACAAACAAAACATAGAAATCCTTTAATATGATTAGAGTTAGAAACTTTACTCATTGTTAAAATAAAGTTTTATCATATTTACTTAACTTACTGCTTTTATCATCTGAATGTCTGTTGTTTCAGAATGTTTCTAACATTCTCCCTTTAAATTATTACATAGTTTTGTTTATAAGTGAAATGTCTTATTTACCACAAATGAACTTATAGATTATTTAATTCAAAATAATTTAGTTCACAACATTGCAAAATTAATATAAATATTCATAATCTTATTTGATTTATAGTTTGGTAATGTATAATTTTTAAAGAAAAACATACATTTTTCTCTCAATAAACCAGGTTATTCATTCTACATGGCCCTGTACATGATTTTAGGAGTGAAACCTCATAATAATACAAAGAAAAGTAAGTTAATAACTATAATAAAAATGTTTTATCTATGTCTAATTGAGACCAACCAATGAGCGGCTCGAAGCAAACACAACATGCTTTTCATTCTGATGTATCAATTATTCTTAGTTTATTATAACGCACTTGGACTGCGTATAGTACCTAATATGTTATACAATATTTTGATTTATCAATCAATTAAAAGGTTTAATAGATTTGAACCATCAAGAGGCAGCATTTCTCAATAGACCAATCTAATTAGGAACGGTTAAGCTGTTAGCAGTTTTTAACGTAAAAGTGGAAATACATTAGACAGACATTAAAATTAACAGTTGGTAGTTACTAATTATAATCAATAAAATACTTGACCCAAAAGCTTTGATTTTCCGGCTCTCAACAAATAGAGCTCCAATTGCATTCCTATAAAGTTTTGATTTCATGGGGGGTCAGATATTTGATCCAAGCTCCAATTTTGTTTTCTTCTTTACTGCACAAATCTACTTCTAGGATGTTAAAAAGGTTATGCAAATACTGTGGGAGCTTTGACGTACTTGGAGAAGAAATCAAAGAGATTTCTGCATGGATTGGAAATCAGCTGGTAGTTGGCTAATCATCTAACCTGATCCCAGAGCTTTCTTTCTGTGGACCGAACCAACATACAACTATTGAGTTTCACGCTACAATACTCTAGACGACGAAGCTAATCTCCCTGTGATCATAACTTTAGGAAGAGCCGGCAGGTAGAGCTCACCAGTTGTGGCAACGAACCCTTTGCTTCCAATGCCCTTTCGAGATATTCTAAAGACTCCTTCCCCCCAAAATATCTAGAATGTTAATTCAATTCCAGTTCTTCAAGAAAGCCCAAGGAAGTGCGGGTATAGAGTAAACACAGCCCGGTCTTCTTCATTCCACTAGAGTGAATGTATTCTCCTCTATCAATGTTCTGGAAATCATCTTGTAAACAAAAAACAAGGGATTAAAGTCAACCAGTAACGTGCTACTTCCGTACCTTGGAAATTATAAGATTATTTCTGTTTGATAAATTCCTTATCCTAAACGCTCTTCTCACCAACAAATGGTACACCAAAGTGACAGAATCAAGTTGAATGGTCTATAAGATAACTCAATGATCAGCAATGCTATGATCTGTAAAAGTGCCAACAGTTACACGTGGGCGACCTTGTTAGATGTTAGCATCTTCGTCAGGTAGCTCGGGAAACTGATACCAACCTTGAATGTTTTCTTGGAACCGTTTAGATCGCCTTAACTATCAGAGATGTCACTAAACAGAAATTTTGTTTCATGTGGACTGGAGCCATTTCAGTTGTTGTCCGGGTTATAGGGCATTACTTGGTTGGTGTACCTATACTTTTCAGATATTAAGAACCATATGGAACAAGGATAGAAATAATTAATCGTTTTGGCGTGAACGAATTGCACTGTCTGTGTTACTTGTATAATTCAAAATATGTTTATAAAATAACATCAATGTAAAATCTCTTTCAAACATAATACCTACTCTATGTTTGCTGTTATAATTCATATTATGTACATATGTTATCAAACAGTTCTATAAGAATTGTGTTAATTATTTATTTAGTAGTAAATGATAATGCATAATTCAGCAAAGCTGCAAATATATTTATTCAATATTCTAGTAGCACTTGTTATGAAGGTTACAATGTTTTGTACATTGTCACTTCGTATATTTATTTCTTGTTGTACATATTTATATTATGATAAAGATTTATTTTATTCTATTCTATTTATTCAATATTCTTAGATGCAATTTACTACTAAATAGCCAACTATTTAAAAATCCGCAAGTTCGGAATATATAATAAATATTTAAAAAATAAATAACGTAATGGATATTTGATGAGATAGACCAATGGCGTAACAGTGTCCAAATCAACGGCGCTTGTGGAACTATGCCTCATGCATTTAAGTTGGGTTCTGCGACATCCAAACTCAATAATTCTCACCTAAAACGCATCCGCCTAGTTTTGGCTCTTCAGTTAATCGAAAATAGTCTATATTCCCCACACTCATCACTTCAGACTGAATAATGGACATGCGAATTTTGACTTCTCCCAGTAAGAACTAGATAAAAAAAAAAAAATAATAATTGCTTCATTCCCTTATAAAATAAATAATAAAAGTTTAAATAAATAAATATACTTCCAAATTTATACAGCAAATTTACCAGTTACAAAAAACAAAGATGTCCAATAACTTTGAAGGAAGAGACTTGTTGTGAATAGTTGAAGAGTAAAGTTATTAGGAGATCTGTCCTTTCCTTAATCGCTTGTCAAACTTCCGTAATAATTTATTTTAAATAAGTTATTTTCGTACTGAATCATGTTTTTGTCAGGCAATTTTATTTTATTGTTTTAATTTAATTCCTTTATTGATCTGTAAATTTAAAAAATAATAATAAAAATAAAAAGAAAGAAATAAAATCAAATAAATAATAAAATAAATCTCATGAAACAAATGTGAGAAATTCAGATCTATAATTCAGAAAGAAATATTTTTATGTACATTTATATTCTACAGAAGCAGATCTGAAAATTACTCTAATTAATTATCTAAATTAAGAAAACATTTTAAAATGATTATTCATTGTTTTTCCAGGCCTCAAAGCGCCTCGTTTGCCGCCCTCTCTCCGCCAGTCTATTACAACACCACCGTCACCGGAGGCCGCCATGTCTATGGACTCTTGGTCGGAGGAGGCCAAAGCGGCCAAGAGGTTGAATCTGGACAAAGCTACCAATTTTATGCGACAATTTCGTGATCCAGAATCTAGAGAACTAAAGAAACTTTCCGCTCATCAGTTCATGGAAGTTTGGGGACATTATGACAAAGATGGTATGTATACTAATGTGTCTTTTTCTTTAACTGAAAGTTGATGGATAATTCATTTCAGGAAGTTCTTCGTGAGAAGATAAGCTGATGATTTGTGGATTGTTTGAATGTTTGAGAATCAATGTTATGAGTGTACACTTAATTGATTTTGATCTTTCAGAGTTTGAATTGTATTTGCATTAGATTTATTTGGCCCTATAACACTGAGGATGCTAATTTAGGTGCAGGTAAGGGACGTGCAAATAACAAAAATAGAATAGAGTAATATTTGTAAACCTCAAACCTTTTTACACTAACCTCCTGTCTAGTGGAGGTCATGCCTATCGTAATAGTCTCGTGGACTTTAATTTCTAATTTAACTCATTTTAAATGAAATACAAGAATCGAACCATTGTGGCGCCCTAAAGAACGATTATTATACTTGCTTTTGGGTGCCACGGTAGCTGAGCGGTTAGAGGCGAGACCTGTAAAGCTAATTTGTATCACAATACTGGGTTCGATTCCCGGTCTAGGCCATGGATTTTATTTAATGTTTAAAATGAGAACTTTATAGTAAAGTATGTTTGCTACTCGCCTCCGTTCACGATACCTAATTGGTAGTTGGACGTAAAGTCCGCCTGAAGAAATAGGCATTACTTTACTTTTTTTATTCTAGCTTTTAAGAAAAGCCTTATCAATTTCGCGTTTAAAGGATGTATTTCCCAGTTTTATGATATGTTTATATAAAACATAGTAAAGAGTAAATAAAGGCAACTACAATACCTGAAGCTAATTCAATCTTAAAAGTAGGTCCTCCACAAGGAGGTAAGTTGTACTTTGGCCATGAGTGGCTTTGCACAATTACTCCATAACGCCAAAGCAGATCCCCCAGTTCGGAACCGATTTGAAGGTGCCAAAGATTACGAACATACCCTCTCGGAGGTAGTGTGGAGTTCTTACTCCTGCGCCACATTTCTTAGATAACAATTGGCCAATCCCTATGCATAGTAAGACTAACATAACCTTCATTCTGCCTGGGAGAAAGGTTCTGCCAGCTGGGGCCTTCATACCCATCAAACCTTCTACATTTCTTTTGAATATCCTCGCTTTTCAGTATATGCCATATTAAGTTAATAACCTATACACCATTGAGCAGAAAAAAATCAGTAAATAAAAGTAATTAATGAATGTACTCGTATTAGAACTTCGACAGGTCTAGTGAATGGATTCAATGTAGGTTGAATTATTACTTTGATTTTATCCTTTTTCATTTTTTTTTTAATACTATTACTTTATTTCATTCGATGATTAATGGTTTTCTGAGAGCACGTTACAGCTTTCTGTTTGAAATTCAATAATGTTTGTCACCATTTGTAGTAAATTTTATTGTATTTTTAATGGTCATTTTATGTTCTTTCATATTATTTTATTGGGCTTTACAAAACTACAATTAAGTAAAAAATTATTCTGTGTAAAAGTAGCCACAAATGAAGAACTCTTTAATTGCTAATTAATATTTTGAAATTCAATGAAAGTGAAATATAAATTCAGTTGAATCTTATTTATTGAAACTATAAACGTGAAAAATGAGTTGGGAACGAGTGAAATGCACAAATGTTTTATTAAAACAAATCACCGGATTAGAGCAGCCAGTGGACCACAAGGCAACATTAAATGAGATTGGTGAAACAAAAAGTTTAACACATTATTTTTCAGTTAACTGATCAAAATTTCAACGTCTTTATTTTTATTTTGCGTACTTCCATGTTTGCTACTTTGATTCTCCCTTTTTATAATAAGGGTTTTTAATTATTATTATTTTTTTTTGCAGTCTGTTTTTTGTAGTACGTATAATAATTTTATTTTTTTAAATACTGAACACAACAATTCTGTTTAGGTTGTATTATTCGTGACTCTTTACATAGGAGTCTTGTGCATACTTTTGTTCATTCGGATGGTAGAATTAAATAACTCAAGTATTAAAATTTACGCCCACCACATTCACCATTTATAACCATAAAACCAAAATTGTTGAAGGATTATTTAATTAGCATTTGCCCACACAAATGTTTCTCACAGTTCCTGAAAATGAAAAGCTCTTTGTAAAACCACATTTAATTAGTACATTATAGCAACCCGTATCTCATTGTATCATTTAGAGGTAAGAAGGTAAGGTTGTTTATCACAGAATACTCTTTAAGCCCTCAGAAATTCCTTTTTTTAAGAGTTAACCAATTCACTAATTACAAAGTTAACAAAAGAACTTTAAAATGAATGAATATGATAGTTTCATGATTGAATCTCAAGATTATGTTGGTGATGTAACAAATTATTATTAATTATTGATTTCTTGGCATACAGTTGACAACTATAATTTCTTCGTCATCCCCTTGACACAATTCTAAATCTTAAATTTATACGTAACCAAAAGGGCCTGGGTTTTGCCTTTCAGGCGCCTCCTTATAGCCCGAAATGCCTTAAGTGTTTCAATTCTCTGAACCTCTTTCCTGCTGCACTCTGACAATGATAGCAGTGTCACTTCCTCAGCCAAGCAGAGCCACTCGTTCTCGCCTAAATAGATATGGACTCCTCGTTAGTTGAAATAAATCTAATATGAAACTATCAAACGACTTTTACAAATTACAATTTAATTTATTAAAACAGGGTGGTTTTATCTTTGGTAGTGTATCTCCCAAGCTAAACAAAAATCAAGTTGGAGGTTGAACAATTGTGTCGAAAATCTTATTGTCTGGTTCTGTGATCTAAACGAATTATCAAATTTGAATTCCTTGTTTTAGTTTTTGTTGTCCAGAAAAGGAACGGTCATACACCAGTTTATAAACTAAAAAACAAATGCACAAAAATGGTAAATCGAAAACCAATCTTTCGTTCCTCATTTAGTGAAAGAATAAATAAATAAACTGTTCTTTTAAGATGAAAGAATCATAACTTACATTGTTCTTACGTTTTAATAACAATTTGATTTGGAAAAAAATAAATAGAAATGCTACGAGCAATGAATAGTTAGTCAATGAATATTTCATTTTTCTTTCAAAAGAAGATCAGTAGCAGGAGATCGTGCTACTTGCACAAACACGTATCGCTATTTAATATTTCAGCTCTGACAGAGTTGAAAGAGCAGGTCCCAAAAGTGATGTCATGCACGTGAACTTTTTATATCATATGCACTTTTTTTTCCCCCAACATCTTTGTTTTCAAATGAGGTCGAATTTGAGATTGGAGTAGACTGCAGTACCGAATAGTGCCATCTTTAAAAAAAAAAATATGATATATTATGTTTGAATGTCCGCCTCTTATTTGTAATCGTCAGTGGGTACGATAACCATTTGTAGCTATCCTAAAGAAATACAACAACAGTACAAACCGAGTAAATAATTACTGAAATGCAAGAATAACTACATTTTTTTTTGTTTATAAATTAAAAGGCTATGACCAATGCAAAATAAAACCTACTGCAAACAGAAATTAAGTGCTTTATTGAACACTTTTATTTCGAACCTTTTTCTTTAGAGATAGTTAACTTCTAACAACAAATAGCTCTAAAAAGTTTACATAATGTTAGTTAAGTTTTTTTTTTTATAACGTAAATACGAGGTGAGGCTATTAAATAAGAAGACTATTTGCTGTAAAACATTTTATTTTAAATTTACACATATTTAGTTATAATCACCTTCAATCAAAACAGCGCTGGAAGTCTTTTTCTGTCAGCTCCTGCATGACGCGTGCCGCTTTTACTTTCACAGCATCAACCGACTGAAATCGTATTCCTTTTAATGCAGATTTGACTTTGGAGAACAGATAAAAGTCACATGGGGTCAAGACAGGCGAATAAGGCGGATGGCCTGAAACTAGGAAGTTGTACTTGGCTAGAAAAGTCTTGACAGACAATGCAGTGTGGGCCGGCGCGTTGTCTTGAAGGAGAACCCATGACTTGTTCTTCCACAAATCGGGTCGTTTTTTTCCTTACTCTTTCCCGGAGTTGAGCAAGCACCTCGCGGTAGTAATGTTGATTAATTATAACCGATATTTTCATCCCTTTTGGACGTGGAAGGGTCATCATCTCCGACGTCTTCTCGGCTATCTTGGAAACCACTCAAAAACTCGCGCACGTGATTAATATTCATCGCCATAAACTTTGAATAAAAGATAAGTTTCAGTAGCGGTTTTACCAAGTTTCATGTGAAATTTCACGGGAATTCGTTGTATAATAATAATAATAATAATAATAGTGTTTTATTAGGGAAGGGATTAGCTATGCGGTTAGCATACTGGATTCCCACGCGGAGGTCCCGGGTTCGAATCCAGCAGCTGACCCTGAGATTTTCTCTTCCTAGGAGCTTCTTACAGCTCACTGTCCGGTGATGGACAGTGTTGTCTGTAACGAGAGAACACTGTCCGGAGGCCGGCAGTGCACTGGAAAAAGCTCCGGGCGCCAATAACCTCAGCTGTTGATGCGCAAAAAAAAAAAAAAAATAGTGTTTTATTTACATTAAATGATACACAGATTAAAACAAAAGTGAAAAAAATAAAAAGAAATAACACTTTTCAGCATGGATAAAAATCCGTCTGCCGAGTTGCTACAACAAAAACAACAAAATAATTCATCCTCGGTACTAAGTTACAGCAAAATAATTTATGAAATTAACCAAAAAATAAATTAACCATTCATTGAAATTCCTCCATAATTAGTCTTCTATACAGTAAAGCTGCCTTTAAATATCTATACAAGTTGTCCCAATTTTTCCCATTAAGAAAAAGAATGACGTCTTCCTGTGTTAACTTTTTTCCTCCCAGATATTGCAATCTATAAGGGGCCAGGATGGGGCATATCCCAATAAAGTGGAAAATGTCTTCCATCTCATATAAATTGCACAGGGTACACTCTTGCCCAGACTCTGTACTAAAAGGCCTGTAGTTAAGGTACAGCGATTCAGATCTGGCCTGCATGAGAAGTTGTGCCTCAGAAAATGTCCTGTTACGGACATAATCTACCTCGTATAGCAGTCTGGGATACAGACTATGAAATTGTCCCATTCTAGCACGCGACACCTTGTTCTCTTTCTCTTGTTGTTGCACTACCGAAATAAAAGTATCCAACGAGGTTTCCCCAGTTAGCAACTTTTCCATTTGGGAGTATGGTGTCTGCAACTGGGAGCCTATTTTTACACATTCTTCCCACCATAGAACTTTATTGGCAATTACTTGTTTGGCTATTATTTTGGGTAGTCTGTGGTCCGGGAGTTTGAGAACTTTCAAAATATATTTCAGATGTAATTTCAGCGTGAAAGTAAACATTGTATGTAATCCTGACTCTAAGTTAATGATATAATTTGATGTATTACCAGGTAGTCTGAATAACTTTTTTATAAAAAACCTCTGCAACTTCTCCAACGTGTCATATCGTTTATATCCCCAAATCTGAGCAGCATAGCACATTACTGTGCGCGCCGTCGCGTAAAACACTTTTAATTTTGGCTGGAAGGAGATTTTTGGGTTATTAAACAACTTATTCCAGTAGCAATTGATCGCAAATTTCGCCGCACTCAATTTTTCTTTTAAATGCAGATCAAACGTCAGGGATGGTGTTAAGTTGACACCCAGATACTTATAGTTACCAACAATTTCAATATCCACCCCCTCATAATTCCACTTTTCCAACTTGGAATGTCTACCTCCCCTCCCCCTACAAATCATTATTTTGGATTTGTCCAGGTTGACTACCAAACCCCACATTTTGCAGTAGTTGTTTAGTGCGTTGATCATATTCTGTAATACTACAGGGTCATCAGCCAGCAGCACAATATCATCGGCATATTTCAGCACGGGAACATTTATATTGCCAAAATGTATGCCACCTCCGATTTCCTGACACAAATCATTAAGATAAATAGAGAAAAGGGTCGGAGAAAGTAGACATCCTTGTTTTACCCCTGACGATGAGGGAAAAAACTCGGAGATATTATCTCTACCCCAGACTGCCACCCGATTGCCTTCATACAACCTTCTGATAATATTAATAAACTTATTGGGCAAGCCTAACATCGATAATTTATAAAACAACAAGTTTCTTGGCACCAAGTCAAAAGCTGACTTAAAATCCACAAAAAAAAGATAGACTTTTTTCTGCTTATCGATTTTAAGTTTCCACTGTACTATATTGACAAGATTGAAGACATTATCCACTGTGCCATAATTCGTTGTATATGAAGTATCATTTTTTCGGCAAAACGAAACTAACATCTCTTACACAGACGACGGTTCCGGTCAGACAGATTTCTCTAGAAACACGTGAAACACGCTGCAATCGAAAGGAAGGCTTTACAGCTGTCGGTCGTTAGGATTAGACGCATGCATAGTTCTTCTCTAGCATCATCAGTCTCGTTATTTAATAGCCACACCTCGTAGATAGTCGTATACATTAATATTGAGCTTCTAAGTAATCTTCCCTCAGTTACTTGTCTCACAAGTTAAACAGAAGCAAAAAATTAACACTTTTATATCAGACCGCAAAGCAGGGGCGTATTGCGTGTATAGTATAATTCAATTTCCTACCATCCATCGCCTTCCGTTTTATATGTTATGGAAAATTACACCACAATAAACGCGTGTCCATACCTAATTAAGAACCCCTTAAAAACGTTGCCAATGTTGAATCATGTGAACATTTCATTATAAATTTTAAACAAATATTGAACGTTAGGAGTTGTTTCGCTTTTATTATTCTTTAATAATAAATGTAAAAAATTAATGAAGGTCAGATTGTCTTTTTCTTTTATCAGGAATCTTTTATAATATTCATGGGTTTCAATGATGTATTACATATATTGTGCTAACATTGATTCACTGTAGGCAAAATATCACAGAAATGTGCTCTCATTTTACTAAGTATTTATCCCATTACATATGTACAGTGGAGTCTTGGTTATCCGTCATGACCGGGACCGGACACGTGACGGATAGTCGAATAGACGGATAATGGAAAAAAACAGGAAAATTTCCAGATTCTTTTGTTTAACGTGTATAAAACTTAGTATTAACTGGTATACATATTTTATACGTTTATACGCTTAAGCCTTAAAGGTCAGGTATCTTTCATTATTCAATTCATTCTATTGTGTATTAAAATTAATGAATACAATGTCTGCGACATCTAATCGGTTTTGTGGGCGGTTTTGTTTCTGGTTGATCTTTTTAGGAAAAAACCCACAAACTGTCGAATGATGGACACAAGTTTTCTTTTTAAAATAATTTTTTGTTTTTTTTTTTTAATTTTTAAATACTGAGGACAGTGAGACGGTTAATTGGAATAGACGGATAAAAGGGTGACGGATAACCGAGACTCCATTGTATATACATTACATTTGTTTCTAATGTGGGAAAAAAACCTCAGAAATATTATTGAAAACGTGAATAAGTGATTTCATTTATTTGATTTAAAAAGTTTGCAAGGATTTGACTTTTCCAATGGATTGGTGTAGAACGTATATTAAAATAGTGCTTGGATGTTTATCTACGTTACTAATTAAAACAAAGCGTATTCGGAATCCTATCGAACGATATTTCTGTTTAGCCCTCTACGGATTGGATCGAAGCAATTTATCGCCAAATTTTCCATAGAAATCAGTAGACAGGATTTTTGATCTTTCATTTTTTTTAAAAGTAAACCAGAGTTAATAGAAGTTCATCGATGGCTACATTTAAAGCAGTTTACAGTTTCATATAGAGGGTTTTGGTCTCAAATAAGGGGCAGATTTAGAGTATTGGTGTGAGCGTAGCTTTGTAAGTGTGAGGAGTTCAGTTTGTCACTCGTTTCATACTGGAAAGTTTTTATTTCTAAGGGTAAGATACTTAGCAAAGACGTTCTTCCCCTGCACGTTAACGTCTTTCCTAAGAAATTGGCGCTACTTTATTTTTTCACTTCTTTTATTTATTTCGTTTGTTTTAAAAGAAGGAAATATTGTAGTCGGATAGATTTCCAATTTGGAATTTTCACTGGTAATACCTAGTAAAAGATGGTAATAAAGTTAATGGAATAACATGTGCTTTATAAATCCATTGATGCATAAAAATATATCTACAAACCAGAAAGCATTAAAATAATTTGGACATAAAGTGATTAATAAAAAAATTGACTGTTTTTAGTGACATAGATATGTATACAAGTTGGATCAGAGAATAATAATAATAATAATATTCGAAACTTTGTCTAAGAAAGATAAAAACAAAGAAACTAAAAGAAAAATTGATGTTATTATATCAATTACAAATAAATAACCATTAAGTCTTCAATGGAATACAAAAAAGAAATATAACTTGACAGCAATCAATCGACCGTTTTCATTTAATAACGCAATTTATGTTGCTTTTACGTTTAGAAAATGGTTAAATTGCTCTTGAGAATGTAAATAAATAAAATTTAATAGAATGTTACCAGGAATCAGCTGACTTTGAAGAGAAACGTAAAAATATATTCTTTTCTAGTAGATTCACAATATTTATTATTTACAATTTTATTTACAAATATTTATGTAACTAAACTTACAAGTATATAGAGAAAAAGGGGTACACCAATACAAAGTTTAATTAATAAGTTGATGCAGACTACACGGTTCACAAATTTATTCAAAATTAAATTTATATCCTGTGTGTGGTTCAAAAATGAATTTTTTGAACGCAGCCTAGCCAAAAAGCTCACACCGCTTGTACATCGATTATAATATTCTAAAATTCGAATTTAATACTTTTTAGACATCGGCAGTTATTAAATTACTTTTTTCAACTAAGTTATTTCTGCAGTTAACAACATTTTACATTCTGTATCTTCCTCACTTTACTGAAAACATTTCTAAGCTTAAAAGGAAGTGATTTTACTTAAAAAAAACTCCTACAATCTAAGATAACAACTTTTCAAGTGAATTATCGCAATTATCCTAACATTATTTGATAATTTTTGATATAAAAAACAAAAAAGTGCAAAAGAGAATTGGACCCTGGTCTTTTTGTGTTAACTGGTAGTAAAGTACTTGAGAATTTGGAACAACTTTGTATTGTACGAGAATGAAGTGGACAACTTTGTATTGTACGAGAATGAAGTGGAAGAAATTAATTTAAGATAAATATACAATACAGAATAAAAATTTTTCCTTAAGCCTGAGGGAGCCATCACAATTATAGTGCATACTGTTTGAAGCCCAAATACAAATATAGAATTAATTTAATACTATGGAGCAAAGCAATAACAGAATAGAAGCGTTTTAGGAATACAATAACGCTACTGAGCAGCGATGACAATGGAGTAGGCTCAGGCCAACAGCAGTGGTAAGGACGGTGTTAAGGAAGATTCCACGATGTCAGATTAGTGGGTAGAAGCAATGAAATGACAGAAAGATTGAAAGATGCAGGAAGCATAGAAACACGCCACCTGCTTCAAAGTTTTTCTGAAAATAGAAAAAAAGTTAGCTGTCGGCATAAATGCTGAATCGAAGAAAAGAAGACACCCTGACTCAATTTAACTTTCTACTCTCATATATTCTCTCTAAAGTACTTAAAAATACTCTTAAACTATACATTACTATTCTTGCTGTAACAACTAATACCGCCAACACACCGACTACGTATTTTAAAGTGAAGTTGAACACGTAATTATTAACTGTTGGCTTATTTATATGCAGTAATGATCGAAACATGGTGTGAGGCAAACAATCGATGATTGACATTAAAAATTTTAAACTATTACAAACAAAAATTCAGAATATTTCTAATGTACTATAAGGCTATTTACTACGTGAAGTTGCGGTAAAAATGTAGGAAAAAGAGTTTCAGAAATAAGGCCTCGGATTAAATGTAGTATAGCCACAATTCTGAATTGAAAGAGGTTAGGTGAAATTTGTTCATTTTACGTGCAAGTAAGTTGGTGTAAAGTTAGTTGTGTACTAATTGCTAGTTTACTCCAAATAGTAGTTTTACTATCATACAGCTAATTTTCTTCCTACTTTTTCCCAGTTAGCAAACAATAAAAATCACATTTGAAGCAATTAAACTTACTGGCAATTAACTGAGATCCGAATAATTAATAAATTCTATTTATTAAAAGAAAATTAATTAATGTGCCAAAAAGAACCACGTTTAAGAAAGGAAAAACTGTATGTACATTGAAATAATAATCCTTTGAGTTTTTTTTAAGTAGGAAAAATATTAAAAGTGGAAAGAAAATGATTGCCGGCATATGCATTAAGAAGATGAAAAAAAAGAAGGCAAACAAAAAATAAAATGGGCGTATTCAGTTACATTAAAGTAGCTTATTCCACAGCTTACACCACTTTACACTCACAAAAATACAATACTTTTATCTGTGAAAATTCCATTTATAAATGCTTCAATTTTCCTAAAGTTATATCACCATTTTCCCATAACGTCTCTGGCGAAATATTTGAAGATAACTAATACTTAGATAAGAGTAAAACTTTGAGGAATACAGTGAAATCAATACAAGCACTGGTAAATAATGTCCACAATAATGGAGTTGTGCTTTGTGTAATGAATTCGTTCCAGTCAACAGATTTATCTGCTATGAACTTGGTTAATTTTGAACTTCATTAGAAAACTTTATTCCAAATTGGACTTTTCTATTTTTGTTGAATGTATTAATTAATTGAAAGTGCCTCAATGCCTCTACCCTAATTTTTAATTGACTGGACGAGAAGGTGCTTATCGTTGCTGCCCTCTCTACAAAATCAATTTTAGTTACTGAGAGTAAATTGTAGAAGTTTAGGACGAAACACTAAAAAATTTGTTTAAAAAAAATAGTACTACATTCTAGAGGCACCCACAGAATCGAGTCTTATGCTTCAGAATGCCAGGTTCGAAAAACATTTACGCTCACTATTATGAAAAAATTAATAAATTAAACACTTAAATTAAACAAAAAGTTATACGAAAATTATCAATTATGATGGTTACTTAGGAAAGCTATTACAAAGTTGGCTGTAATATTGTACAGATTGTGTGCATTTTTCTATCTTAATTCTCATTCTTAGTTTATACTGTTAATCAATCATAAATTTCATAGTTTGCAACATTTTAACTTAAGTTTGTGGTTTTTGTACACGCTTAGTTTTACGAGTTAAAAAAAAATAACCAAGTTGAATCTTCGAACAGGAGTCTTTAATCTTTATATTCTGCCCTTCTGACGAAAGCTGTGTAAAACGATTCCTTGCACCAGCACCAGAAATCTTTCTACTCGTCTTTAGGTAAATCTTATCCAACTACCATTACATGTCATGCAAGTTGCTGGCGTGGTTCTCAGAAGATCTGATTCTTCTACACATTTGACTAGCGTTTTTTCAAAAATCCATAACTAAAGCCTTGTTGAAAGACCGAGTGATTTTAGTTTGATCAAAGAAATTATTACTAGCGAAAAAAAGTGAATTTATTTTGACGAATGGCTACCAAAAAAGCTTATTTTGAGCTGGACCTTAGTGATTATATCTGAACTCTACTCAGCTGGAATGCGCATCCAGTTTTTATTGAAAGAAATCCCTTTTAGGCTCTGTTCAGCTCTGATGAAGGACAAGAACGAGAAACTAAAGTCCGGAGGATAGCAAAGCTCTGAGATTTTAAAGTTTACATAAAAAACTTTGTATTCTTTCTGCATCATAAATTTTGATCAATTTTTTTTTGTAAAAGTCGATTTCAAAGTGATTGATAGAGCTGAGATTTTGTGCTTTCTTTTAAAATTCTTCTTAGTCTCAGTACTAAGTTTTTTGAATAACTTCAAAATCAAATAATTTTCTTAGAAAATGCTCAAACAGATATAAGAGAATTATTATACTTTAAAAGATTACAGGACTTTATTGACTAGTGATTTTGTCTCAATAAAAAATTTTGGGTCAAAGATTAAATAAAAAGTGGTAGGGCCCAGCTGCAATATATTCAGTAAAGTATTGAATAGATTACTCAGCGAAAAAAAACGACAACTGCTTCTTGTTATTTCAGCAATTTTTTGAGAGTGAATAAGTTTTTTAAGTGACCTACTCCCTCCCACTTCTCTTTCTATATTTGTGGATTGGATGTAATAGTATATATATGGAGGGTAATTTCAAAAACTTTAAAGTAGCTCATACTGCAGCAGTTTTTTGTTCATATATTAAAAACCATGAACTACTCATTCAAAAAAAAAACCCTATTTCTTTTCATGCATTTAATGTTTCACAAGGAAAATAATTTCGACCTAGTACAAAACTTTTAATTTTTCTTCTAGTTTAAGAGAGTTTGAATTTTACAAATAGTTCGACTCTTCTGACTGGTTTCTTGTTTTATTTACAACCTAATCTCACTTCTTACTCTTGTTGTGTCGAAAATAAATTTTATTGTTTTGTCAAAATACTTCTTGAAATAACTTTCTAGGTCAGTTCTAGTAAAAGCAGTAGGTCTTCAAACTAATGCATACATAAAACTTAATTATCTAGTATCTAAGATAGAAGAATGGACTAGTTTTTGTATATGAATACTTGGGGAAAAATTGAGCATTTCTATAATTATTTAAATTGTTTTCCTATTTAAAATGTCCAAGTAATCAAAGCACGTAATAAACTCAAATAATTTTCTCGTCTTAACATGAATAGAAAACAATTTTTTTATTTCTTCAAAAACTTTATCGATTATGTGCTCATCTTTAATGATAATATATTCAGATTGATACTTGAGTACAACTTAAGTGTTCCTGTAATTTTTTAAAACTTATCTTTTTAAATTAAGAAATTTTGTATTTAATCTTTTATTTTCACATCACAATCCACTGGTACAACATCTATCTTCAAGAACATTTCCAGACAACACTTCCAGACGTCTTAAAAGACAGGTGGCCTCGCGATCTCCTCTCTGATGAAGAGAGTCAGTAGAAATGTTTTTGGAGTGTTACCACTGGGTAACTTCCCCACTCTGTTATTCTGTTATTTATTGTTATCATTGTTGCTTATAACGCAAAATGCGTTGATTGTAACTAAATAAATGATTAAAAAAAAAATCTTTTATTTTAGCATAACTTAATATCCAAGATAAGGGCTACTTTGACTCAGGGTTCGGCTTTTGAAGAAGAGTAATATTACTAATACTAAAATTAACTAATTACTTACTGATTAATTGCCAATACGAAAATTACTAAGTACGTTTTTGCTTCTTTCTGTCAAATCTGCAGGGCTATTTCTTGATAAAACCACGCCACGTATGTGTTTACTCAGTCTGTACGACTGCAGTAACTATTTAAAAGATCTGAAGATCGTCCGAATGTCCTTCTGACTTGTAGGTATAATACCGTTGTAAATAAACCTTATTTAGGAGACTAATAATGAACGTTTTCGTCTAATTGTGATCTGAGGTTTTCACCCACCATTGTAACTTCTATTTGTGCATCCAGCGTTGATAGCTGCATAACTGTGGCTATTCCGTAAATAACTTGGGTTCTCTTAGCGTACCACGGGAAGATTTCCAGGCTAGACAGGCCGCCGCCTTATTACATTTTTGTTCTGCTTGCTTGGATACCCTAACAATTTGTGTCAGTACTAATCATAATGTACATTCAAGTAGTATTACCTTAACATTAAAATTACATCCCTCAACATAAAATACAGGATGCACTTCTGCATTTGAGTTTTATCTAATAGAGCAATTTCGTTTTTGGGAATTTATGATCACATTCTCGTTTCGAACAATTATTTTAATTTCATATTCCTAAAATGTTACTTTTCATAGTCTATATCATTACACTTTTTAATGACGGGTTTTGGTCACGATTAGAACAATTCTTAGTTGATGATAAACTTCTCGATTATATTTAGAATCTTCTTTCATGTCTTTTAAAAACAACAACATTCAGTTTTTATTAAATTTGTTAGTAGAAAATAACAAACCGGAGAACTAATGCAGAGAAACTTTCTTTAACTTTGTCTGAGTAATTTACAATTCTTATGAAGATCAATGACTGCGTTGTTCTGAACAATTTGCCCTACCTTAATCCTTAGGACTTTTTCATCGAACGTGTTTTTTTTATTAATGTGAAAATTTTCTACAGTGAAAAGTCACGTATAACCATTTACACCAGTTCCACGTAACTGACACAAGATTCTCGACATTTAGTTTTTTTTTTAAAGATCCAATTCAATTTTATTTTACATTTTCATTTTTAAATAAAGCGCTTTACATATTTAACATTTCAGGGAATGGTTACATTGAAGGAACTGAACTGGATGGCTTTCTCAGGGAGTTTGTGTCCAGCGCTAATGCCCAAGATATTGGTCCAGAGGTACCTAAAGAAATTTTGTGTCAATTTATATTCCTTAATATATGTTATTTCTAAAAGAACATTTTTATTATTTTGATGATTAGGCCGTATCAGATGCAATGCTGGAAGAGCTGAAGGCTTGTTTCATGGAAGCTTACGATGATAATCAAGATGGCAAAATAGACATTAGAGAGGTAATTCAACTTGTTTATTTAAATGTTTTTACTGATGGGCAATAGCTTCAACATTAGCTTCGATTGTTCTAAACTTCGTCACCTGTTATCAACTAAATAACCTCTATAAGTTACAAGCGTTTTTATTTTTCTGAAAACTCTAGAACTAAGAAAGATTCTAAACTGTTTTCTTTGGACTTAAGCCATTGGGATAGCAGAACAATGCTTCTATCATCTGATGAAAATTATAAAAACCTATTAAAGATTCTAGTTTTGATGTACAGGTCCATTGTAAATCTTTATCATTACGTAAAAAATTTACGCATTTCACTAAAGATATTTTTATCGATACCAAACTGAGCAACCTTGCCAGTACTTTGCTTTTCAAGCAGTGAGCAAACATGCTCGTTGATGCAATCTCTCTATATGTGGAAAAACTCTCTTGCTATCCTTCTGCCACTTTATATGAAGTCCACTGCTCGTAGCATGCTTTGTTGTCTTCTCTATCTTGCCAAAGATAGACTAAAAATCATTTTTCCAAAAATATGATTAAAACAAAAACTAACTATTTATAACTCTGTTACAGAAGAACAGTAACGTTATCCATTATTATCCATTATCCACACCCAAAAGACTCAGTGATCTACTTTATGAAATTGCACTTCCTTTTAAACGGTGTTCTTCAAACCTGGTATCCTATTATTGACGTACCTTTCAATTTACTGGCTGATAGGCGTGTTCTAGCGTGATATTTTAAAAGGATGCCTGATTTTTTTACGTCCCTGAGAAAAAAAAAAAAATTCCTATAAAATCATATACCTAATAAAAGTGATTGGTTTTTAAGTATGCATGTTTAGGCTCTATCTGTGTATGCTTATTATACAAAGTTAGAAGAAAATTATTGTGGTCATTTTCAATTTAAAAAGAATATTATAAACTGAAACTTTTAACGCCATTTTCTGTTGTCAGATTTCGTTTGATAATCTAGTAAGATTTAATTTTTTGAGATTTTCTCTTCATGAAAATGTGCAAAAGAAAAAATATTTCTTCTGGCATCATAAAACGCATTAGCATTGAATATATGACAGGATCAAAACTTGTATCCCACTAGATAGTAATAGTAATAACATTTTTTTATTGTGAATTTGCTAAGCCAAATTATTAAATAAAAATTCATTTCATTATGTAGAACTTTAATTTAAGAAGTTAAATTCAATTGTGATTTACTTTCATGGAGGAGATTTTCCTTTAGTAGTGAAGTAAGTGTGTGAATGAGAAAAAATCCTTGTTAAAGACATTTCCAAGTTGAATGGTCCAAGTTTCACCACTTCTAACATTAGTTTCTGGCACAGAGCCTACGGGTTTTTTTTTTAATCTCTTTGTAAAAAGTCAAGAAAAAGGGATATATATACTATATACATCACACTAGCGAAACTGTGGAGGAAGGAAGAAATTTCACTTTAATCTAAGGAAGGATACTGCAATGTCGGAGTGGGTGATAGTAATCGGTGGAAATCCTATACTCTCACTTTACCACGTTTCCCGTTTTTAGGCTTTACTACCACTGAAACCATTCTGTTAGGTATTAATAATTTCAAATGATGGTTGAACAATAGTTCAATCGCATTCAGAAAATGTGCATCGATAAAATCCGCTAACCGATGCTTCACTGCAGGGTATTCATGGAATGGATTACATTGAGATATTCATTTCAACAAAAATCGCTTTATTTGTAGTAATTCATCTTTTTAAAATAACATTGGGGTATATATGTCTTCAAAGTTATTTTCTTCTATGTAATATATCGATTAAAACAACACGAACAAAACTTAAAAATTTTAGAGGAGAAAACAAATCTCATGCTTAACGTAGAAAAGCAGCAGGTCTTACTGCATTTTATTTAAGATTTTAGAGCTATAGTAAAGTAGCGCGATCAACTTACAGAACAAGAAAATGTGGAAGAGACGGCCACATTTAACTGGGATTCCCTGTTGTGATAACAAGAATTCAAGATGACTTAATTATATCGCCTTTCAAGCCTTTCTGTCCTCATATTTTCAAAAATCTTACAGTTGTAAAGGGTTGATCGCCAAAAAGTGCTCGAAATTAGGTTAACTTTTCAATTAGAATGTAATAATAACAATAAATAAATACATACTGGTTGTATCAAGGGTTTGTTATTGTGTACTTTGATAGTTATTAATTTGGATTGAAGACATTTTATATTTTTAAAATTATGTACTAAGAACTATGAATAAGTTTATTAACTAATTTGCTAATTTTGTGTACAGTTAGCTCAATTGCTGCCCATGGAGGAAAATTTTTTGCTTCTATTCAGGTTTGATAATCCGTTGGAGAGTAGTGTTGAATTTATGAAGGTAATTTGTAGTTAATATAATTTTGGTGAATTATATTGTATTTTGACTGTGTAAACAACGTATAAACTAAATTTTTAGATTTGGCGAGAATATGATACGGATGTCAGTGGCTACATTGAGGCAGACGAGCTAAAAGTTAGTTGAAAGCATTTTATTTTAGGTTTTATGCAATAATTTTTAAATTATTATTTCATTTAACTTCTTACAGAACTTCCTGAGGGATCTGCTCAAAGAGGCAAAAATTAATGATGTATCGGAAGACAAATTAATCGAATACACCGACACAATGGTAATCAATATTTTGAATGGAATACCTAGATTATATACACTTTATTTGGTATTTGTTAAGGTAAAAATAACTGAAGCAGTCATAGCATTTGTGCAGTATCAAAAATAAAACGACTTTATACGCTGCCATTAGGTTAAACTTCAAACTGGAAACTTTATAAAAATCAAATTGGTCGTTATAACAATACAAACAAGAATCTTCATCTCATCCTTATTCAGGCTTCTTTATTATATCTCCAATTTTCATAGAATTTTATAATTAACTGGAAAAATCAGAAATTCTAGTGGTTTAATCTTTGCTGTAGAAAAAGATTGACCCATATTTGAAAAAACAGATATGGATTTCTAGCTGTCTAGGTATTACATAGAATAAGGGAGTTATCTACCTTTGTATGGGTCGGAGCGAATTAGCTTTAACTTACCTTAAAGATTTCTTAGGCAACCTTAGGCAAAAAAGTAATTGGTGGCTACTGGACGCCAGAAGTACTTTCTGATAAACCTTCGGCTGGGAACTAGCAACGAAAGTCATCGAATTCCCAAAAGGCTAAGCATGTGGCGCATTTCTTTTCGTATCTGATCTTGATCTTATTGTCTGCAGATCGTATTACATTTATATATTACTTTATTGACAATCTTCTGCGCCATAGAGATTGACTTACCAAAACCTAATTGTCATTCAGAATATAGGTATCAAGTTGGGGTTTATCTCTTTGTATGTTTATCTATATGTAACATTTAACAAATATTCTATTCGTCATTAAAGAGGGGAACCCTAAACTATCCTCAGCCCTAATGGCTACCCTAAAGTAAAACGAATTACAGAGGCTCACTCGCATGAAAATCTAGTCCCGATCCTGAGCCACCTAAAATTAACAAATGCATGAACTATTCGAGCCATAATTTTTACGGGAGACAGTCAAAACACTCAACGAAGTTTACACTTTTAAAAAATATCGAAATATGCGAGTTAAAAAAGTCGCTTAATTAAAACTGACGTTAGTTGATGCATATGCATTTTTTAACCTTAGAGGGACTGTTGAATCGTTTAACTTGTAAGGCCTCTGAGGGAGTAGAACCCAACTGAGTTCATTTGAAAGGAAGAAAACTAAATTCACCCACAGTTAATGCATTTTTTATTACCCATTACATTGTTTGCTAAAGGTATGCAGTAAATAAAGCAATATAAAATTTACAAATAAATTATAGCCATCAAATATTAATTACTTCCTTTTGTTTACTTATTTCTAAATCAATAAAACAATATTAACATTTTATTTGCCGATTGTTGTATAGGTTCAATCTCAGTAAATGGATCAATTTTATTTTGATTCATTTATAGTACCACAGAGATGAAGACAATAGATTTTTTTTTTATTGTTTCTGTTTTAGCTACAAGTTTTTGATGCTAACAAGGATGGTCGTTTACAACTTTCGGAAATGGCTAAGTAAGTTTATTGTTCCTTTTTTTTTAATAATATGGCAAGGGTATAAACGTGATTAGTTTATCTTTGTTTTTACCTATCACTAATCTCTCTTCAGAGTTTACAATTACATTAGAACATACATTTATAAATGTGCGTTTGGAAACTACCGTCAAGCCGACTTTTACTCAGCGGTTAATGTTCTAGAGATCAGAAACCATAAGTAGTAACTTACTGAAGGGTATTACACTTTTAGTGATTTCTTCTAAACATTTCCTGTGGACACAACGTGGTTCCTGAAATTTCACTTTCTATAATTTTACTGCTACCTAATGACCCTAAATTCAAAAAATGTGCTTAACGTGTTTCGTCATTCTCTTGAGAAATGTGTAAGTTGTTTTCACTCAAAATTTCTTTTTTGTATTTTACTGTTTGTTACTACAGCGATCTTTACTGTCATCTGTTCAATGAAATTAAAAAGTAGAAAATGTAGACACCATGACCTCTCCTTTTTTTGTTTTTTTAATAATCCCAAAACTCTGCCAACATTTCAAACTCTGGTCAACATTACAGTGGTAGAATTCCTACAATTACAGGAGAATTAAAATTATCTGCGCAACGATACCACCAGTTATTTTCTCGAAATATTGATTATCATAATTGGAATTTTGAACTGTGATTCTTTAGCTAGCTAGAGAGCTGAAAAGTCAGTTCTTACGTATATTCATATTCAGACATGATCCAATCTCTTAAGATCTACTGCTGAAAGGGATAATTTCAAATCTTGCTGAATGTACAGCAATTGATCCTAAGACTTTTAACCAACGAAATACACTTCCAATAACAGTGTTGATAAAGGAAAAAGGTAAAATGATAAAGTAAATAATAATTTTGTAGTTATATTGAGTAGAACCAGCTAATATTATCCGGGGGCTTCTTTAATATAACTAAGGTAAGGGAAAGAAAATTCTCTTTACAAAAGAAGCACCCTTCAATTTCTCTACAGTATTCTCATTTTTCGTTAGATTTCTCATGATTTTTCAATAAAGGCAAGAAACAAATTTAATCATCTCTCTTCGGATTTCTCGTGATATTATAAATTTTTCTTCAACAGTATTGAAAAAAATGTTTGCGAGTTTTTCAAGTAATCTCAGTTATTTTTAGTTTACATCCAAATAAATTCCTTGTAATTTTTTTTTTTCAGTTTAAAAATTCATATTACTTTAATAAACAAAAACAAACTTAGCTGGTAGGGGAAGGCACAACATTAGCTGGTAGGGGAAGGCACAACATTAGCTGGTAGGGGAAGGCACAACAAAGGTCCCGTCCCTTTTCTAATCTTATCTTAGCTGGCATGAAACACTCACTTAATTTCTGTTATCGCAATTCACTTAATTTTCTTGAAATTATTTTGTGCTAAATCGTCGTTAAAATGCCCAAAATTCATTCTATAAAATGAGACTTTTGCTCTAAAATAGATTCAAATTTGGAATTTCCCTTAAACTTTTATTTTTATCATAATATACACAAAAAAAATGTGGTATAAGAGTAAAGTTTTACCTCTGAGGGTAGAGAGAGCTTCTTAAAAATAGCTTCACTCGGCTTTCTTCAAGGCACCGTTCGTCCCAGGATAACATAGCGCGTTCTCTACCAATTTTGTTTTGACCAGAAAGCTACAGAGTTCTTCCTTTAGCTTTTAAACAATCTTTTCTTTCTAGACCGTTGCAACCACTAGTGTCGCGGGATCATTTAACGTAACGATAAGAACAGAGGCACATCTTCTTTAGAACAAGTTATCTGCTTCCGATATTTAAAGGCAATTTGTTGGAATAAGATAATAATGATAAAAATTACACACACATATTATATATATATAAATCTGTGAATGAATTCCTAAATTATTTCCCCCCATGAATGCAAACTATTTGGTGGCATTTAATTTGATAGCATAGAAAACGTATTATTAATCGTATTATAAAATACATCAAATATTTTACTAATTTTTAAATATCAGGAGTGCCTGATTATTGATCATGTTGTTATTTATATGAAATATTTGACTTTTAAAGGATTTTTCATTCATGATATTTTAATAAAAATTTGTACCAATATTTCTCGGTGTAAAGGTCGAGCAGTGGAGTAAAGGTGCCTTCACTTTTTCAATCTCTCACCCCTTCATTTTTTTTTGTTCTATTCCATTTTATAAAATGACCCAATTATCCTTTGTCTGCCATTTACAAGTTTGCAGAAAAAAAAGGTAATTTTTTTTACCCAAATAGACGCCAAACTAATTTGCTTCCTATTCAACGTAAATGGAGAAGAAAAGTTAAAAAAAAAAAAATGAAACAGGAACATAAAGAATAGTGTGGTAGCGATAGATTAAAGTTAGAAATATACACATCCCCATGAATAATAGTGTTCTAAATAATTTCTCCATTTAGATGGGTGCCCAGAATGGGCTAGAGAGTCGGCCAAGTAATTGAAATAAATTACTAATGGTTGCATCTAAACAATATAAATGGCCATTACACATTCTCTCACTTTTAGCAAATTTACTATTCTTTTCCTGTCAAATCTTTGTTATTATTGATTACCAACTAACAACATTAATATTCGAAATTGTGGTCAACTGGATAAATATTTACGTGGACACCTGCTTTCAAATTACAGTTATTTGGTTATTGTCATGTAATGATGTTTGAATCGAAATGAGTTTGGACAGAAATAAAAAAAAAAAAATCAGCAACACGTATTTTCATTAGTTCATTTAATTTGTTGTAGATTTTTTAAATCAATATTGTGGATGATACAAGATATTATCAATATGTATAAAGTTTGAGAATCTAAGAAAACATATGCTTCTATAAACATTTTGAACTCTATGTAGATTAGAGAACAGATTCCAGAGGGACTGGTCAAAAACCTACGAAGGTCTATGCGGTATCCATTAGTTCAGTTCACCTTCTTCAGTCCTTTGAAAATGGAATATCGTAACCAATTTATTATTCTATTACTTTTCCAGGCAGAATGTTTGTTCGTCCAATTCAGTCATCACTGCTTTATTATTCGACTGTTGGGAAGGAAAAGGCCCCGGGCTGTCCAAACCCCTCTTCGGCTCTTGTAGCTAGCTGTTACTATAAACAATAACAGTAACAATAAGCCGCGTCTAGACCATCTTATGTTTCACATCTTAACGAGAAAATAAAATGAAGGGATAACAGCCTCTCTTTGGTCTTACACTGTCAACATGTCCGAATAAAACTTGCTATCTCCTAGTACCACAAACAATCCTTTTATGCACGTGAATCTAGTTTTTCTACTGTAGGTTAGAAAATGAAAATTATTGTGTGTGTTTTTTGTCAGAGATTATTGTATTGAAAACGGACATTTTAATAGAATTTCTGTCTTTCTTTACTCACGAAGAAAAAGAGAAAATTCAAACTCATAAATCTACAGTTAATTTTTCTTTAAGAAAGCTTGAAAAAAACAATTTTCCATTGTTACTTAAATGTGTCCCCTATTCAGAGCGGTCCATAGAAGTTTTACACTTTACAATCGATAAATTACCAAGGTTCAGCGTACTCAAATAAAGTATAAAAAACACTTTACGTCACTTTGTGTAACTTTTTTATTGAAGTACCCATTACGTTGATAAGTTTGTAACTGTAGCTTAGTCATACAGATTAAATATCCTTTTCACTTTAACAGAATACGAGTCGAAGTATGTATAGACATAAAATATATAATTTTGCAAAGGATCAACTTAATTATAATTTTGATCTTAACAGATTGGTAGCTTGAATTAAAGTTGAACTATTAGCTTAATACACACGAGACAGTCATTTTTGTTTATCACTTTTCTGAGCACCAACTTCTTTTGAAGCAATTATCTAATGGAGTCCATTTCGGATCGTAAATATTATGATCAGATTACTTGATTGAGTGATATAAAAAAATTCATATTGTATTTCATCACTTAACTTTATTTTATTTATTCATTTTTATTTTATTGTATTTTTCTGCATCCACTACTGGTTCTTAGCGCCTCTTTAATTTTATTATTTCTTTTTTTTATTGCTTTGAGGTCTTTTGAATTTAATAAAGTGATTTTTAGAGATTAGTTTGGTGACAAATCAGGGTGTCTGTACAAAAATTTTGGTTAAAACACAATTTAACTGAATCTATATTCTCTCCAGATTTCTATTCAAAATCTGGTATAACGCTTTCTTTTTTTAATTTGAATGGGGACTTGTGTAGATAAATTACTTTGATTCGAAAATTAAAACTGTCCGGTAGGACAGTTGTATAAGGGTTGACCATCAAAAACTGCACGAAAAAGTGTAACGTTGAAAAACACCCAACTTTGACAATTTTTTTCTATTTTTCTATAAAAGATAAAATTCCCAAATTTTCTTTATAATATAGGGCAAATCCTCCTTTATAACTGTAATTTTTTTGCAACCACCCAGATCTAATAGGTTTCGAGAAAAAAGTTGCCGAAAATGAGCAAAAACGGCTTTTTCAAAAAATGTTCTTGTTCTTGTTCTTCTTCTTGTTGTTGTTGTTGTTGTTGTTGTTGTTGTTCTTGTTCTTGTTACCTTTTTTGTAAACAACGTAGCGCCTAAACGCGTGAACCGATTTTCATGAATGAGGTGTCATTCGATTCGGAATTTTATGTAGATGTGCCTTTTGGGGGTCTCGGCCCTGCACATCGAATGGGAGAGGAGTTAGCCCCCTTTATGTAAGGCCCCCTCCAAAATTATTATTACTAATTACTCTGTAAATCTTGGCCCGATTTTGATAAAATTTGGTAGGATGATAGGGTTAGGGCTCCCCTACCTAACAATAAAGCGACGATCTGCTCTTACACTTGTTAAGGGGAAGTATAGCAATCGTTTCAAATTATCGACACGTGAACCGATTTTCATGAATGAAGTGTCATTCGAATCGAAATTTTGTACTGATTTGTACTTTAAAAGTCTCGACGCTATGCCTCATAAGGAGGGGAGTTCGCCCCACCCAAATAAGGCCCTTTTTAAAACTATTATTACCAATATTTCTACAAAGCTTAGTCCGATTTTGATAAAATTTAGCTCAAATAAGTGGTTAAAGCTCCTCTACGTGGCTGTGAAGTGCCATCATGCTCTTACACCTACTAAGAGGAAGTACTGCAATCGTTAAAATTATCAATGAGTGAACCGATTTACATCAATGAATTGTCGTTCGATTCAAAATCTTTGCCTTTTAGGGAGAAGTACTGTAATCGCAGTTTATTTTTCTTGCTCCTCTTAAAAGGAAGTACTGAAATCGCAGTTTAATTTTGCTATTTACGTACAAATACCTTCCTATTTTATTCAAAACGCTTTCTCAAAAAAATGGTTATTGAGGATGGTTTGGGGACCGCAACTATAATCATTCTTTAAAAAGATCTCTCCAGTGGTAGTTACGGTTCCGATTTAACACCTTATCAGGTTATAATGATAGAATAGCTTATTCCAAATTTTAAAAAATCTGTAAAGCAGACGTAACTTTGCAAATAGACAAAAAGGAAAATCTATCCAAAAGGTACAAAAATCTCCTTAACAAAAACTTACAGTTTTAAAAGTTAAGTATAAGGGTTGATTAAACGCCAAAAGGTACACAAATCAGCAGTTCCCAACATTTTATTAATACTTCATTGATATAATTTAAGTAATTTTACTGCATTAACTTTTCCTTCACATTTTTTAGAATTTATTAGATGTCACAGACCCTTATGCTGGCCAGTTCATTCATAATATTTTTTTATTATAATTATGATAAAATGAGTGATGAATTATTCTGAGTAGTCACATATACATGCATGTTAAAGTAGAAAAAAACAAAGTTAGAGTCGGCCACTTTTTAAATTTCAATCACGGAGGATTCAAAACAATATTTCAGTCTTAAATTCGTCTTACCGAAATATTCGTGAGCACAAATAACATACATTTAATAACAAGTAGATTATTCAACAATATTTACTCATTTCTCAATTGTAATTTAATTTAGTCCCCCTAATTTTACTTATGGTAAAATACTGGAATAATTAGCTGTCCTAAAAATATGCATATCTTTATTTTCTTTATTTTATATTACATATATATAACATTGTGGGAAGAACACCTAGATTGAGAATGTAATTGAAGAAAACTATATTATTTGCGATAAAGCCAGATTATTTATTACTTATTATTACAAACGTTTGACTACAACATAAAATAACAATTACTTTAATCGAAGAATGAACTTAAACCAATGATTTTTATTTAAAAATAAAAATAAATGCATAAAATCATTGATGTAAAAAAAGTTTATGAATTTTTTAGCCTCTTATTTTTTTTATATTTTTTATAACGTTTTCTTTTTCACCTGTGATTAATAGTTTGATTATTATAGATAAATAGATATTACAGTCAATCTAAGTTAAATGGTGTGCTACTTGAGTAAATATTTTGTAGACGAAAATGGCCAGCATAAGGGTCTGTGACATCTAATAAATTCTAAAAAATGTGAAGGAAAAGTTAATGCAGTAAAATTACTTAAATTATATCAATGAAGTATTAATAAAATGTTGGGAACTGCTGATTTGTGTACCTTTTGGCGTTTAATCAACCCTTATACTTAACTTTTAAAACTGTAAGTTTTTGTTAAGGATATTTTCAGTAACAATTTATTTTCGGGCTTACTTAATTGTAGGTGGGAATGCTAGGCTTATTTCTTGAACGAAAAATTATAAAACAAAAGACGGACCTCACATAATATATAGACGAATTAAATCTACATAAACCTATCTGCAACGTCTACTCTGGACAGTCTTGCAGCATTAAACAGAAATTAAACAACTTAAGAGAGGGAATGAATATTGCGTTAGAAGTGCCTTAGAGTAAATTAAATGAAGTGAAATAATGCAATATCAACGTTTTAAATAAATTCCTTTGGTTAGAAAACATAGAATACCAATTGCAGCATAGACTTGCACTAAAATGAGGATTTTAATTTTAATGAGGAAGCATTGGAATTGGAAACGTAATTAGCCTGATAAATATTCATTATGAAGGAACATTAAGTATTCTTTGGGTCTCTCATTAACTAATATTTCCCTTATAATTCACAGTACATACTTTGTATTTTACATGGTTATAATTCAAACATTTTTTTAAAACCTGTATTTTAATTCAATATTTAGTTGCCCTTATTTCAGTAAAGTTCCCTAAAACAAAACTTTTAAAGAAAGCGCACATTCCAATGTTAATTAAAATATTCTTGGAACTAATGTTTTAATTAAGGACTAGAAATACGAAGAGACTAGAAGTAACATTAAGGAAGAATGCTCGTGGTCATTTTGTTTGGCCAAGGTTATTGTGGAACGGCCTCCGGTTAGGGAAGATCAGGGATTTGATGTTAAGGAAGCAGGTTTAGGGGTAGTTTAGAAGGGCCATTTCGGAGGATTGTGCGGTTTTGCATTCTGGGTAATGTTAGTAAGATATGTCTTAAAATTTGTTAAGTTAGAACCTCGAGAATCCTGAGTCATGACTCAGATGATCATCTAACTCGAGTAAGTCGTGTGTATGTTTACTCCAGATTTTTTTTTTATTAAGAAGCCTTAACATCTGAAACCATTGGCTCCGGGACAGTGGTTCATTACAGACAACTCTTCTTTATCTAATAATCGGCTGTAATACGGAAAAATTTCCAAGAGCAGCAGCTGAATTCGAACTTGGAGTAGCCTGTAGGAAAGCAGTGCTTTCTACAAAAGCAGTGCTTATTTTGATTTTAAGATGAAATTTCTTAATTTTTTATATTATTCTTAAAGTTATTTCCCTTCTTCAGTTATTGAAAAAAGGTTAATTTCTTGAATTACCGAATTTCCTTTATGTTTGAATATCTAACCTGTAACTTACTCTGATTTAATGAAAGGATCATCGATTCCTGAAATCGTTTCTATCTATAGAACCACTGACTAATATTTACTTTGATTTGGAATTGGAGTGATTCATTATATTGTTTTCCAGTATTATTTTTTATATTAACATTATTTTAAGTTAAATTAGCAACATTTGTTGCAGTTGTAATAAAGCGAAAAAAGAGCTCCCACGGGATAGCTGAGTGGTTTAAAACTGTGGCCACTCAGCGATGTACATTTATGAGAAGTTAAATCAATTCTGTTTTTTTTTTAATTTATTTTGTAATTTACAATCTATATACATTGTAGACAATCAGTAAATATGAAGAGTATGATGAACTGGTGCAGGAGGAGAGAAACTACCCAGCGGTAGCTATATGAGAGAGGAGAGTGTAAGGAGGAGAATACGAGGAGGAGAGAGGAGAGATAGGAATATAATGATTTAGGTCTTCAGCCTACAAGGAAGTCGCTTGGCCACTGGCGATTCAGTTGGCAAGGAGTATTAGGGATGTCAGAGGAGGCGAGAGACAGTTCGAGAGGATTAGAGCTAGTCGAGAGAGTAGTATTGAATTTTTGGTATTTAGTCTTGGCGAGTTGGTCAATGAAGGGAATGTTGAGGTCTTTGTGAAGAATGAGGTTAGTCACGTAGAAAGGAGCGTCAGCTATCTGTTGGAGGAGTTTTGACTGAAATGTTTGTTCTGTCCGTATGTTTGTAGGTTTGGCTGAACCCCACAGCTCTAGTCCGTAAGTCCACATAGGTTTGAGGATAGTTTTGTATATAGATCGTTTTGAGTTCTATGGGCAATTTGGAGCGTCGTCCAAGTAGTCTGTAAAGCAGTTTCGCACCTTTTGTAATTCTAAGTTAAAACTTAGCTATGAATGACATTATTTTAACCCTTTGTGAATAAAATGAATTGCATACTTCAAAAAAAAAAAAGGTATTTAAGGAAGGAAGTGCCCTAGCAACTGGTTGTCTTTCGTCATTCGGTGTCAAAAACAGTTTTCTGTCATTCGTCACTTAGTCTATTTCTGGTATTTCATAAATAAAATTCTGTAGATTACCTCTAAACTTGAGTCTGAGTTTGGTTAAGTTACCTCTAAACTTTAAGACTACAAGAATTTTGTTATCTTTACAATTTGATATTTTGATTATACTTTAAATTGTCGTATTTTAAAATTTTAATATTCATACTAAACTCGAAAACACAGAGATAAAACCAGTGGAAACTTAATCTCTTCCATCAGTTTTAACCAGTTTAAACCAAAAGATTAAACGACATTCAGTAACAATTAAGAAGCACTCATCTGGGATGATAAAATTTTGTTGAATGGGAGGGTTACGGAATAAACGATCTGATTAACATTGTTTTAAAATCCGCTAGAGTCTAGATGGGATCTTGGAAAGAAATACGAAGAAATCGTAGAGGTCCCAGATAGATCTTATGTGGATTCTCTGACCGAAACCATGACAACCGCATCAAGCATTAGTACCTGTCTGCATTTTCCTGAATTGGTGCTGTCCCAGATCTACTGTACCGAATAATAAAAGAGGAATAGAGACATTTTTCACGAGTTGACGCCAACATAAGCTTAGGGACGTTTAGAAAGTGGTGTAAAGCTAGCAAAAAAAATCAGTTATAATCGTCTCATCAATCAATAAAAGCCATTCTTTTTAAAAGTGAATCTTCCTCTTAATGCTGATAGCAATGGCTAGCGATTAAGCCTTGGGCAATCAGTTAAGATCATTAAAAAAAGCTGAACAGAAAAAAAAAGTTTCCTTGCTACTACCAGGAAAATTATGATTGTGAATTTAACTCAAATGGCAGAACTTACCTCTTTTGGGAACTGCTGGAACGTAAGTGTACATCTTTATTTCGGAATCCTCGATTTAGTGAAACGTTCCCATACTTACATTGAAATAGACAAGAACAGAAAATTCAAAATCGACGAAATTGAACTGAACTGCAAACAGCTCCGATATGGTACTAAGTATTATAATTCCTGTTAATAACTCATTACTTTCGGAGCCAGAGATTCAATATCTAGAGAAAGTCACGGTAATAATCCTTGCTAAATTAAAGAAAAAAATATCATTGACTGATAACTTACTATTACGTTGAACATTCATTAACAATAAAATTTTATTTAAAAAACAAACCTTTTTTATTTGGCAGTTTGATTTTTTTTGTTTTATAATAATTTTACAAAATTGGAATTATGTCTTTCTTTATTAGTTTCATGTATCTCTGTAAAAGGGTAGGACAGAACCGAAGTTAGTTAAAGCAACGTTGCAAACAAGCGATCAGTATGTCACCTGTCCCTAAAAGGTTATCAATGGAAATAGAATGGAAAAAACGAGAAACTGATAACAAAAATCTAATTTTAAAAGAGAGACTGAAGCAAACCTTGGACATATACACTGCATTTAGATCATTGAAAGAAATATGACAGTGTGTATGTAATAGATGAAATTGTATGTTGTGAATTTTATAAACTGGCTGTTAAGCAAAGGAATTGTTGTGACAACCGTAATTGGCTGCTTTTCTGTATCAGAAAAAGTGAAAAGATGTTCACTCCATTAACTCTGGGAACACACATAAATTTATACCACCTTTTCTAGACTTATTTTATGACTGACAACCAATTTATTTTATAGAATATTGGAATTAGAACTGATGCCATCACGGTTACTCCTGGTTTATAGATCTATTTGTTTTAATCGAAACCATTTCAGATATTTTCGAACATTTATTCATAAGGAAGGAATAACTCATTTTAACAGATTTTTCAAATTTGTCCTTATTTGTACAATTGTAATATTCAACAAATCTGGAGTGGAGAACATACGGATAGGTCATTGGTCATATCTTGGAAAATACCTTCAGAATGATGAGGGAAATCGGATAGCCATTAAAAATTGATGATTTCAGCTCTAGTCATTAATAAAAGAAGGGGATGTATCAAGAATTTCTGTTAAGACCAATAAAGAAATTAGAAAACTATTCAATGAGGTACGCCTTTTGTTTGTAAAGGACAACATATTGAGATGGCTGAAATATCTGCGCAGAATTAAATAACAAGAAGTTCTATGTTATTTGTGCATGGATATAAATTGGAAAGAGGCTACGGGATTAGCCGTGAATAAGATAGTGTGAAGCGTAGATATAAATTGGCCGACCTTTGAAGGCGCGGTAGGAAAACGCTGGCAAAAGGCAAGAATAGATTGGAGAACGATGGTGCGGCGAACCTTTAAGACCAATATAGTCTTTGGTGAGTAAGTATTGCAAACTTAACCACCTGTTCAACTTATTCACTTGTCTCCATTATTAAACATTATACAGTTTGATGTTGTTTACATTGCCGATTAGAATATTTGCTGACACTGTTCTAAAGATAGGAAACGAAAAAGCGTCTCAATTTTCGAGGCGATGCGACGTTTATTAGAAAACTGGGCGAATTCGTTTCGTTTAAAATAAAAAGAAGTGAAGTATCGTGGGTTTACCCCCTCACAGTGGGTGAATCCAAACTCTTTCGATTTTTTCTTCTTTTGGCCAGTTTTTTCCTGGAAAAAATATTAATTTATTCTTTTGAAATTTTTTTAATATAAAAGACATTATTTTCTTTGATTACACAAGTTCCCCTAGAAGAAAAACAAGCAGAGGAAAAATAGTATAAACTTTACTATGGTGTTCAGAGAGGAGTTATCAGGCTATTGACTGTTATCACGTTCATATTTTACCAACATTTTAAACATTTACGAACAATTACTTACCTACCTTGATTTTTTACATAACTCAATAACTCATTGGAAATGCACTGTTCCTCTTGATGGAAATATTCTTTAATATGGAGAAGGTCTTAGCTGAAAATAAGAGAGAGTTTAGGGATTCACACTCATAATCACTTAAATGTAATTTTTGTGATAGAATAGTTTCTTTTTGAAGGCGATAAGAAATTGATATGGAAACCGCTGGGTAAGTTAGGGTAGATTTAGGTTATTAGTTCATATGTTTACAAGCATTGGGTAGAACTTGAGGGAGATAGATTGTAGATGATAATAGTTGTCTTCTACATCTTTACATATGTGTTTAATCTGTTGGACCCTCAGCGAGGTTTTCCATCAGAAACGAGGGGGAAGATGTGCGTTTGATGAATGTTCCAATAACAATTTCTAGAAGGTAAGAATTTATGGTAGTCTGCTCTCTATCTTCTGGATTTAACAGTGTCGAATTGAAGGAACTAAATGAATAAAAAGGAACAGATAAAATAAAAGTCATTGCTAATAAAGAACTATCATAGATCAGTTGTCATATAATTTGTTTAAAAGATGACTCCTTTTTTTTCTTTTTTAGATTGCTTCCAGTAAAAGAAAATTTTTTGACTCGTCAGATATTCAAGGTAATATCATAACTGTTTGTAATGAACAATTGTGTCAGTTTAATAATTGAATTTAAATAATTATTAATAATAAAGTAATTTTTTAAATAACAATTAATAAAATAGTTTTTAAAAAAGAAATAGCACGCCATAATAAAATTTGCTCCCAAATTAAATATTATTTAATTAAAAAACAAAATTAAAGTATATTTTAACATAATATTATAATAGTAATACTTATTTGCACTCATTCTTCTATCCATGTGGCGTCTTTTCCTCTTAGTAGTTTCTTTTTCAGTTTTATTGTGAGCCTGTGTTTGTAAACAAAAGTATGATTTTTTTTTAAGGGTAAATTGTTTAATAAGTAGCTTTTCTCTAGTGGGTTTATGCAACAATAGTAAAAATAGATTTCTTCAGCTGATTCGAAAAGCATTATAACTCAAATACAGTTTTTGTTTACCTTAAAATCGAAATATTTTGATGATGACATTTGGGAAGTTATTAAGAAAACGTTACTCTAGCTGAAAATGTAGTTCTTTTCATTGAAAAGGAAGCCACCATCCACTTGTGACCCTGTCATTATCTTCTGGCTACCCAATACATTTTACTTGCAGATATTAAGGAAATACTGGTACCTGATGCATTTTCTTTTAACCTTAACTTAATCGGTGATAACAGCTACACATTAGTCCTAGTTTTCACATTGAACAAGGTAATAAATGCAGTAGAGAGCTATATGTCAGTATCACTCAGAACTCCACCAAATTTATTTTTCTCAAAAAATATTTGTAAATAAAGATGGCGCTTTTGGAGAATGATGTTCAACTGCTATTAGGTGCCATAGATGAAAGCAACTACTTTTCTATGTAGTTATGTAAAAAGTAGCTACATGCTTGTTTCTGTCTGGGGATCTCGTTGGATTTACAACGCCACGCTCATAGGCACTCAACTACGAGTATAACACCCGTCCCGCTTTATTTAAGAATTAGTAGCGTAATTGTTAACGTAAATTACCAAATCTCTTACGAAATTCTAACATGTCCTTTGCCGTATCTCTTATTTTGTCTTTATGACAAACGCTATTCTCAAAAAACTCTAGTATTTACTGCAGTGGCAAAAACTGTAGTATAAAAACTGGGAAATTAGCAGTCCCAGTCAATCGATTTTCTTAAAACTCTATTTAACAACTAATTTATCCTCTAATATTGTATAAATGGTAGGATCATATCATTTTAAATTAAAATTCCACTTTAAAGGATAGGCTATCCCCTCTTCCCTTAAAGGTGTATTAAAATTAATTTTTCTCTGAAACTTATCATATTTAAGTTCCATTATCCGTAAGTACGTACTCAATATGAGATTAATAAAATTAACTTGAGTCATTTTCAATAAAATATCGAAGAGTTTAAAAACAAAAGAGAAAACTACCTAATAAAACCCCTCTCCTAATATCGGATAATGACCCAAAACTTTAGTGGATTAGGTTGCAGGTGTAACACGTCTTGTGTACAACCGAACGTACTGCAACTTTAATAATGTTTTGTAACTCCCTCATACATGCCACGTCTTTAATCATTCCCCGTAAATTATGTTGATGGTGATAAACACGTGCTACAGTAATTTTTTCAGCTGTTAGTTCCTTAATTTTTGTTGACATTAGTGTAACATTTCCCTGGTACGTCGTTTTGTAGCATTAGTGGTAAACATTACCGCACACACAACTTAATGGTATTTTTTCTTTTAATTCTTACAAAAAGAACATCTACAATCATTTTTACTATCTTACCGTATTGCCTTGGGTTATTACTGATTTCTAAGGAGTTCTGGAGTAAAATGTATTCAGTAGTACGTTAAAACTAAAATATCTCACTTATTCCAAAAGATCACTGTAAATTTTGCCCAATGAAAATGCTTGGACTTTGAATTGAATCAAGTAATACGACTTGTATTTATTTAGATAAATATAGACTTTATATTTGAGACATATTGAGATGAGACTTTAAAATATTGTGGTACCATAGTATTAAATAAGTCCATTATTTGTGTGGTGATTTCAATGCACTGTAACTATTCCGATATCGTGCTTGGGATAAGGCTCATCAAGTACAATAATATAATTAGGGTATTTTGGGAAATAATGTTCGCTTATACAACAGAACAAATACCCAAAATTTGCTTAACTTTTTATGAATTTGCTTCCTTACTTTTTCGTTCGGCAAACAGCTCAATGCGAGAAACAAACATGAGAAAAGAATATATTATTATAACACCCTTAGTTCTGAACATTCTTAACAGAAGAATATTATATCAAAGTTATTTCAATGCAAACTAGTTAAATGTATAAACTTTGTATCGGTTAAAATGTATTTATAATTTTACACAAGGCTCACAATAAAGCAAAACATCAACAAGAAAAAAATGCACAAATTTTACTATTCCACTGCACTTATTTCTTTCTCTTCTTCATTCTAGGAATTAACAACAGAAGTAAGTAAACAACACAATTAGCAAACATATAGATTCATAGTTGCTTAGAAAAACAGCAATGAGACATAGCAATGAAAAGCTAACTACAGTTCTTTAATATGATTTTTTTTCTCAGTTTTTTTATTTGAATTGTTTTATTATTTTTAAAGTGTTTGGACTTAAGCACTATTAAAACAGAATTACATTTGAATAACTTACTAATTATTTATTTATTTATTAACAAGAAATAAAACCGCCGCTTTGAAAGCTAAAGCTAAAAAAAATTGCTTGGAAGTAACGTTTACATGACTTAATAAAATATAAATATGTATATAGACAACTACAAAAAATAAAACAAAAATAATAATAATAATTAAAATAATTTTTGGAAGTGTACATATTAAAGAAAATCTACTTCAGAACAAAAGTACATAATAAGAAGTCTTCCTAACCATGGAAACTCATATTCGTGCTTGAAAAACGTAATGCTCTCTTTACTCTGATGCATGATTTATACAATCATTATGGTGCATGATGTTATAAGCATTATTAAAGCATGCTAACAGAAATTTAAAAATAATAATAATTTCAAAATAATTTTCAATATATCTGATATTACAGGGAGCTACAAAGTTGACCAAAGATGATATTGAAAAAGTATTTTCACTCTATGACAGGGTAGGTGCGAAATTATCTCTACAATTAAATTTAAGGTTTGACAGAAACGAACATTAGATTATTTATGTGATGTCAGTGTGGACCTATTAGCCATTCCTCAGTAGATGTTAGTTGTGTGAGGTAAAGTTGATGGTTGGTTGGAAAAATAATTTTGCTATATGGATAATAATTTATTATTTAACCGGATATAATTAAAATTTAATAAAATACTTCTAAATGTTATCCTTAAAGAGTAGATAGTACAAAAGAACTAGTTAAATAAATAATAAAACAAGTTACCAAAATAAGCGCTTAAACTTCTAATTTTTTTTTTTTTTTTTTTTAATGATTTAAGGCGCGTCAACATCCAAGGTTATTAGCGCCCGGAGCTTTTTCCAGTGCACTGCCGGCCTCCGGACAGTGTTCTCTCGTTACAGACAACACTGTCCATCACCGGACAGTGAGCTGTAAGAAGCTCCTAGGAAGAGAAAATCTAAGGGTCAGCTGCTGGATTCGAACCCGGGACCTCCGCGTGGGAGTCCAGTATGCTAACCTCATAGCTAATCCCTTCCCTCTTAAACTTCTAATATTTTTAATCTACATGCTTATCAAAAATATCTCTCGACAGTTTCTAAATATCACTGCTGTTCCTAAAAAAAAACATACAATTCTGTAAATATTAACAGTATGTTAAATGATTTTATTGGTTTTGTATATCTTGTAGAGAACTGTAAAATGAAGTTTCTTCTGATATTCTAAAAGAGATAGTCAAAAAACCTCTCGAAAGCTCAAAAAATAGCCGCATGATAAATAAAAAAGTATACACTGTTTTATATAAAAGTTGACTGAAAATAAAGATTATTATAAGGTTTCAATAATATAGAGAGAATAACAGTAAACGTTCAGCGAATATTGTTTGACGATAAGAACAGATTTTTATGAATAATATTTGTTACATTCCATTACTTACTTAAATGAATAGTCTGAGAATAAATTTTATATATACATATATAAAAAATAAATGTATATTTCTTAAATTAAACATGATTACTTTTTTATTTGTGGGTTCTAGATTTCACATTATGAAATGAATATTCATTCACTTAATTTTACTTTAGAATTTTTTTATTTTATTAATTTTTATAAATCCTTTTAATCCTGAAGCAGTTTTATAACTGTAATGTTTTAAGTATTCGTAACTAAGGTTTTTTGGTCTCATTTCTGAAAATGGGAGGCCGTAACGTTGTGGGTAAATAAATGTTCAGTAAAATAAAATAGGAGTTAGTAAATATGGTTTTTATTAAAAACTTCTGAATATCATCATATATTATAGAACTATATTATTTTTAAACAGTTACAAGTTAGTGATCCTGGACATAGTTAATTAAAGCGGCCTTGCCCTTTCATATTGAATAAAATTTGAAGTCTACAGAGAGAACCGATTTTATAGAAAAAATTAAGAGTTATAAAATTAATAATTTTATTTATTAATGTGTGTATGTGTTTTGACTAAGCATTCTCTGAAAGCTGGAAAAAATCTTAATTTTTGACATTCTTGACTATGTTTGGTGCAAACTTTCTATCACATTATGCCTGCTTGAAAACACATTATACAATATTACATTTATTGTTATTCATATTATTATAATATTTTTTTTTTAGGATAACAATGGAACGATTGAAAATGAAGAATTGAGGGGATTTTTGAAGGATTTACTAGAACTGGTGAAAAAGGTAATATAAATATCTTCAATTTTATTTTTAAGTTCCATAGTAATAAGTGGGAGCCTTGATCCAGTAGCTTTTTGCTGATTGCTAAAAAGTGATTTATGTACATTCGTATGGTTTGTCTATTCAAGTGTGTTCTTCATAACTCAAAAACAGAAAACTGTAGAAAGTTCAAACTTGAGAATTCTTTTATTGCCAAAACTTAGTCAAAATAAGCAAATGAGAGGAGCAACCCAACTGATTTGGCAAGAATCTCGAAAATGGCTCGCAACTATTTTTTTTTTCGATTTTTATTTATATAATTACATTTATTCGATAATTTTTGGTCATTCCACAAGTAATTGGTAGTTATTTAAAACGCATTGGACTGTTCATACTTCTCTTCCCTCGTTACATCTCATGAATCATTCGTTTAAAGAAACATGAAAATATAAATAATTCAAGTAAGAATTTAAATTGCCCTTTTCATTTTTAAAACTACATGTTAATTTTGTTTACCAAAAATTGGTTGAGAAAACTCATCTGTTAAAAATAAGAAAACAGTGAATTGGTTCACTTTAATTATTAATTCAATCTTCAAAAATAATTAATGAAGTTTTTGAAAATGGCTTCATTAAATTGCACATATGTATAACACTGAAGTAAGCAGCTATCCTCTTGTTACTAATTCTGATTTTCAAGAAGATAATTTTGAAGATTCCATTACGAGAGTCAAGTGAGTGTTCACATCAGATTTTGAATTTTTCTTTTTATTTTTTCAATTTTCAATCTAAATTAGGCAGAGAAGTTTCATAAAGTTTTCACCTATAATTCGGATTAGGCTCAGTTTTTCTTATTAGGTGTAGTAGACAAGTATTTATGGCCCTACAATTAGACAACTTGCTCGAGTCTTCTCAGTGCAATCTTGAGCGTGCTCTCAGACAGCATTCTCCCTTAAAATCAACTCACGATCACCCTGCAGTGGGCTGTATAGGTTCGTCGGGAAAGAAAATCTAATGGCAGTATTTTTCCACTCGAACCGGGCCTTCGGCTTGCGAGTCTATGTGCTTGAACCCTTCTCTTCTCCACATGAATATGATATTCTAATGAGTTTATAATTTTTAAATTGCTTATTAAAAAATATTTATCGTTTCTAATGTTTTCATAATGAAGGACTATGATGCTCAAGATTTGGCTGAATTTGAAGAAACTATTCTTAGAGGAGTTGATTATAATCAAGACGGAAAGATAAATCGAAAAGAATTAACAATGATATTACTTGCATTGGCCAAACATACGCAAGAAGAAGATTTAGTACCATGTTAATTACAACAAAAAAAAAATTATATAGATAATATTAATACAGTTTTGACTCAAAAATTGTAGGCTGGCTAAAGTGCCGACAAATTTTAGAATAGAAAACAATATTAAACTTTAAAAAAACGTTGTACGCTGTTGGTGTGCACTAAAATAAATTATACAATATTTTGTTACAATAGTTGCCCAAAACCTGCATATTTAAATTTTGGAATCTTGATTACACGATCATTTTAATCATTCTCTATGTAACTTTATACTTGTGATTCATCATGAACATCTGAAGCTCAATTTTTATATAGTAGCGTGAAAAATTATCCGCTGTTAGAGAAATCAAAACAGAAGACATTTTTTCGTTTTATTTGGGCCTAATTAATTGTTAGGTATTCCTATTACTTTCGTTAAAAAAAAAATAATTGGAAAACCCAAAAGAAAAAGTGCACCTGCCGGCGTACTATTTAGAATTAAGTAGCTTTAGAGAGGTTGTGAACTATAAGAAGGTGATTGCTTCGTGGGGAAATTAGTATTTGGTTACAAATTATAAAAAATAATTTATTTTTGGAAAACAAAATATTCTTATTAATTATTGTTAGAGTTTATTTTTTTTAAATATCGCAATGGGAGAGAAAAGAAGTTTAAGTTTGAATACATCGAGAGCGCAAGTGAAGTGAAACTGAAAGATGTTAGAATTTAAATGTTCCAATACTGTTATTCAACCAGCAATCTCATTATCCTAAAGATTAAGAGTGTAACTTCTTTTCCTTTTGTTAAAAAGCAGTATAAATAATTCTTTTATAGAAATATATAAGTAATTTTAGATCTTTTCTCATAAGGATGTTTTGTCTTTCTGAATTTGTTAAAAACACATATCATTCAGGCATTTTCGAATCATGCATTTTTTTTGTAAAAAAAAAAATATATATATAATATATATCATATATTTCTTTAATTTACATAAATTGACATATCTTTTGGGAAATTCTAACGATTTTGGTGTGGATAATTTGGTGTTGGAGAATCAACGAAGTGTTTGTACAAAATATTTTACCAAGGTAGAAAAAATATTTAAGAAACCTGATGTTCTTCAAGAAATGTTTCCTAAAATTAATTAATTTAAGAAATAAATGCATTAAATATTAGTGTATTAAATAAATTTAAACGCATACCTATTTTGTTTAATAAATTTAATTTAAGAACTACTCAGACTTGATAAATTAATTACGAGTGTTAATTTATATTTCTTGTCACTTTTATTGAATATAATGTATACATTTAATTTTATTTAAGTAAAAATTATACCGACGAGAATTAAAAGTTCTTTTAAACCATTTTGAAACAGGAGCATAACAATTAAATATAATGTAATTTTTAGAAAAATGCCTATTACTAATGTCCCCACTCAATGATTAATATTTAAAACACCTCTAATCAATTGTGTTAAATAATATATGTGATGTATCTGTGTTTTTGTATTAATTACAGTCTGATTTGTATATTATGAGAATTTAAGAACAAAAAAGTTAGAATAGCATTTAATGTATCTCACCACAGTAGTAATAATAATAATAATAATAAGATTGACCGGGATTTAGGTAAGTTAAGGTTGAGTTGAATGATGGCGTTAAGGATAGCAAGTAGATAGGCGAAGAAAATAACTGTAATTTTTTGGAGATAAAGATCGAAAATTAGATACAATAATTACTTTGTCTAAATCAATACTTCTGTAACTTGTTTGTGCGAAACCTTAATTTTATTTTCTTTCTTTTAACGAATATTGACAGAGTTTCATGAAAGGCATCATTTTTGTCTATTTCTCAAAGAAATAAAATTTTGTATCTCAAAATCTGAATCTCTCTGAAAAATGTGAGTAGGTCCGCAATGCTGGATATCAGATTTTCTCCATCGTAGCACACATGTTTTTATCCCTAACCGGGTTCGCACTTTTATCCACCAATAGAGGTTGAGTCTTCAGTTTTGTGTAGAAAATTTTACTTCAACGTTGTTTTCGTATCACTCTACACTTGCTGACTGTAAGTTGGAAACATAGTTGAAGTCAAATTCTCTAAACCAAACTTCAAATTAATCAACCTCTGATAATGGTTATAAGTCCGAAACCAGTGAAGGATACAAAAGACATGCGAGCCACGACGAATAAAAGCAGCGATGCAATCCAAAATTCTTTCATTGCAAAGGTTTGAATTTGAAAAACAGGTTTAATCATTTTTCATTTTAGATAAAGGGTTTTATGTTTTTTTAAAAACAAACATTTGGTTAACAAATTGAGTTTTCACCCAAAATGAAAATTGCTAGCGCGAAAGCAATATTCTGTCCAAAAAAAAAATCATGAGAGGCAGAAATGAGCTTTTTTTTACTAGTCGATAGAAATTTGGATCCAGTTCGATCCTTAACTTAAATTTTGTATGTGGGAATGTAAAGTAGTTACTCACTCTAAAGTGAAAAAAAATTGTTTTTTGCATTTTTTGTAAGGATGTGAAGGAATTATTTTCTTCTTTGAGTTATCGATATAAGCTATTAGTCATTTCCGTCTGTAGTTATGAAAACATCTCAGCTGACGGCTAATGCCCTTGGCAGGTATTTTATCCAGAATTTTTCAAAAATCTTTTGATTGCTTTTGAGGCTCCCATGTTTTGGACGCACTGATGTAACAGAAAAAAATTATGAAGAGAATGAAAATTTAACATGTACTTTGCTTTAATAAGATTGCAGAATATTCCTTTAGCAAGTTGTGTAACTATAAGGCTTAAACCAATACATAAGGGAACATTTACAGAATTACTGTGAATTTTATTAAACTAAAGCCCTTTCGTCTTTAAAAACTGCCACATTTTATATGTTATATATAATTAATTTGGATTTTGATACAATTGTAATAAAACATTTGAAATATTGTTGTGATTTTAGTTTTTCAATTGACACATTTTGATGTAGCACTGTGAAAATCTTTAAAGGTGCTTTTCTAAACGAGTAGAACATATTTCTAATTTTGTTTATGTCATTATTGCACTCTTTACTTTTTGTGTTTAAGATGTGAAGAAGCATTTCGGAAGCTATGCTTTATAGTGGAAGTATAAATAATAACAGATTAATTTTTTGGAAATAAATCAGCCTAAAATTATTTCTACTCCCCTAAATTTTTTAATTATGTGTACATTGAAGATATTTAATAAAGTTTGACGATGTTAACACAATATTTCTTTAAAAATTAACATTTATTAATACAGAAAATTTTAAAGCTTTTGAACTTAATACCAAAGCTATTGTGAGAGTGTGTACTTTATTCAGATGACTAATTTTAACACAACTAAAACAATAAAACAAGTAACTGTGGGTCTCAAGTTTCATTTTCTTATATTGTATTGCTAGCACTTTTAAATTTACTGTGCCCTTATTATTATTATTATTATTACGATTATTATTGTACATTTTAGGCTTTTAAGTTTAATTTTCAAGAGTTTAATTTTAGCTACAACCTTTCTACCGAATAAACCCGGTCTGCATCGTAGAATTGATTGTATTTTATATTTATACACACCATTCCGCTCAAATTAAAAAAAGAAGAAGTGATATTTAGTTACTTACTTGTAAATATAATGTATTGCTGTTCATTTATTTTATATAGTAGAACGACATGTTAGCCAAAATGAGATTTTATCATGGTTGGATTGCAAGAATGGATTGGTTAGTCTTAATCTAATTTAATAATTATTCAAATATCCTCTAAATAATATAGCCAGGAGGATAATCTAAGTATTGATCACTTTGGTGGTATGCAGTTAACAGATTATCCCTTTAATTTTTGATTTTTTTCTTAGTGTGTGCAGTCAAGTAAGTTTATTAAATATTTAACTATTAATTCTTATGGTTTGCCTATTAGCACAATATTATTTTTACTTTAAAGTGACTAAAGTTAATTTTCATGATTTTTACATTGTACTTTTCTTAAAATGTTTATACAAATTCTTTTTCTATTTATTGTCAATTATTGTAAACCTTGTTTGTAAACAGAAGTTAAGGCTACTAAGCTTTGTACCCTCTTAGAGTTTAACAAGGTATGGATCTACATATCTATTCTCTCTAATGTGATTTATTGGATTTTTCCATTGTTAGAGACGTCTTAAAACTTTGGGGATAGGAGTATATATCGATATACAGAATACGTATGTGATTGATTGTGTATGTATCTCAAATTTTGCCAAAAGTACACTGGACTAAAAGGAGTTCTATGCCTGTCCCATGAAATTTAAAGCCAGTTAAAGCTTAAGCCGTCAAAGTAGTTGTCAGACTTAAGCAGTAATTACTACCTGTTTTTAACTCTTAAAAACACTAGTATCCAAAGCGAGCATTGTGAAGAGGAAATTGAATTTAGATTCTAAAATTTAATCATCTAGTTGGTCGTAACGTATGTTTCAGTTTATCATTATTTATTTAAGTTTGATCTAATTTATTTATATAGGGAATGTGGATTGTAAGGAATGTGGATATGGAACAGATTCGAGATAAGTAAAGTTACCTAATAGTTATACAATATTAAGTAAAAAATTTTTAAACGTATTGAAACATTTTTTCAAATAAAAATAAAGTCGCGCTCGATTCGCCACTGCGGCATACTGTTCCTCGCTTGTTATTCACTGTTTATTTTTCGCATATTACTTTGGGAATATGAGTTCCACTTCCTTGGAGAATGCGCGCACCACGATCGCAAACAAATCCTAATTTTTGGCGCCTGTAATCTGGAGCCGAACTGGGGGTCGAAGTCTACACTTTCTTCTTCCATGCACACTTAACGATACATGGCTGATGTGAGCTGTTTTCTATCGGAAGCCCAATGGGTCCAAATGTAGCTTAAGTACACATTTCTGCTCCTTAGGATGTCCCGTTTCTAAATTAGGGTTTATGGATCGGGTAGATTAGGGAAAAGAAAGTGTCTGATTCGTCAACCCCTAGGCTCTCACAGAGAGTGGAGGACAAGCTAATTCAAGTTGCAGTGAATATGTTCAAGATATTATCTTAAAAATATATACAAAACTCATTTATTATGAAATATAATAATCCAATTGTATCCAAGTTTGGTACAACTACAGCAAAAACTTATCCTCTTTCGATAACTTGGTTAGATTTCAATCATAAAAAAAGTAATATTGTTTCTTAGGAACGGTGTTTAGGAGGCACCATGCCGTTGCCAAGAAACCATATTATAATTTTGTAGTTAATATTTTTGTGATTCAAATGTAACTGAGTTATCTAAATTGCAACAAAAGTTTTTCTTTTTAAGTTGATCTATTTCAAATTTTCAGTAATTGTGAAAATACCAAATCTTACTTCATTTTCACTTAAAGTTGGATTTCTATTAAAAAAAAAAATTTTTTAATTGTTTTCTCAAATATCTCCCTTGAAAATCTTATTTTTAAATTCATGGAAAGAACAAAGTGAAATTCATCTAATCGCTTTGTAATCCAACCGTGTTGTTACATCAGTATTAATGTGTACTTTGTATTTCTTTTTATAACGAAAAGAAAATATAGAAGAATAAAAGAAAAACTAAATTGTAAGAATATTTTTATTAAATAATTTTTCTAATGTCTAATATTGTTATTTATGACTTAAATTTATAAACTACTAAATTTCTACTGAAATCAAAGGGAGATACGCAGCTCATAATAGAAAATTAAATTCTACATATCTTCAAAATGTTTGTTGATACATAAAATTATAGTACACACCTCTGTGTTATTTGTTGATTAATTAAATATAAAAATATATATTACATCTATTATGAAAATATTAAATAAAAAAAAAAGAAAAATATATGTGACACCACTATTAATAATAAATATAAGTTTAAGATACCTATGAAGATTAAACTTAATAAAGTGGAAGCTCTATAAAATTTGTATTAAATGTTGTTTCAATGTTTATTGTTAAATAAATGTTAACCATAATGACTATTTATTTTCATTGAGTTTAATTTCCAAAAAAAGAAAAAATAAGTTTAGTTTCTTTAACAATATTTTCAAATTTCCACCTTATATTTTAAAGCAATTAATGGATACTTTAAAGTATCAGATTATATCAGTTTGCAACTATATATGAGTATTTTCTACCTTATAGTATTGCAACTTAATATCTATACAAATACTTCCTTAGAGTTGGTTAAAAAAATACGTATATTCTTATATATAAGTAGTGCAGAATTGTGCTAAATATTTACAGTTAGGCCAAGAAGAATCAATTTTCCCTTTTAGGGATAATTATATCTCCAGAATAGATGGTCAAAAATTTCAACATCAAATATTTTATAAACAAATGCATCTATAAAGTTCATATGTGACACAAATGTAGACACTAGATTTGTCTACAATAGTGGTAAAATTCATTCTAATACGACCTTTAAAACGTGAGAAATTAAGGGATGAATTTTGTGACTAGGTCGAAAAACAAAACTTCACCATCATATATTTCATAAACTAATGCATCTTAGGTTCATATTTGACACAAATGTAGGCACTAGATTGATCTAAAATAGTGTAAAATTTCATACTAATAAGAGCTTTAGAACGTGTCAAATTGTTATATTTCGGAAAAGCTGCATCCCGAAGGAATGAAAATACGCCCACGATTTCAAAATCTCGTTTGAAAAAGTGATATTGGTTGTTTTACTGCAAAAGATGATGACAAAATGCAAAATTTAAGTTGATTTGAAAAGAATTTTTTGGAAGTGGCTGAGGTTTTCTTAAAAAAAATTTATAATTGCTTTGCTTTTTTGCCCTCTTGAAACTTTTTTAAGATTAGAGTGCAGACTGCGATATGTGTATCATTTATTGCAAGTGCATTTCATTAAGTTCTAATAAAAAGTTTTTTGAGCCTCAACATAGGTTCCCCATAGTAGAACAAAAATAAGTTATTTGTTATACTCTTTCCAAATCAACTTCTTTTCTTAATTTAAAGCCATACGTTATAGATATCAGTTTAAGTCGATTTTACGCTATTAATGAAGATAAATTTGACCATCAAAAACAACAATAATAAATAATGGAATTTTTAAAGTCATTGCAAACGGCATACATACTACAGAAAATTAAATTTAAAAAAACATGAACGTTTTTTTGAGTTATTATTGATTTGGCGCCAAATTTTTCCTGAACTTTTAAGAATCGATGTTTAGCAAACTGAGGGTAATCGATCATTATTAATCGAATAAGGAGCATCAACTGTAGCCATTGCTATATTGAACCCTTACATCATTCTCACAGTATCACATCATACCGCGGATGGATAACAAGTTTAAATTAATGTTTTTTATCCAAACAATATTTGCCTAATTTTTAGCATAGAATTTTGATTCGGTAAGTTATAAACAATTGTTTTCAAAGTGTGATTATTTTCTTTCTTTGATGCAATGGTAAATTTAAAGATAAATACTGGAACTACTTTTTAGAACGTTGTTCTACGCCATCTTGTGGGATGGGCGGTTTTCGTTAGTTTAGTAGTGACTTAACTGTAGTTTGTGACGGCTTCTGATAAAAGTAAGTGAACAAATTATTTCGCACTTATATTTTAGTAATATTTCTGTTACATAATTTACATCTGAACGTGTCTATTATTTAAAGAAAGTAATCATTACACGTAACTACAACCTAAGTTTATATGTTCCCATTTGTAAGGAGTGTTTTTTGTCTGTTTTTATTGTTGTTTATGTTTTGGATCAAGTAAACAGCCCGTGTTTAGTGATAAATTTAAGAAGTTGCTTTGGTAGCTGCTAGAAAAATAAGTCGAAATAAAAATTCGTTTAATTACCTAATAGATTGAATTTTGGTAAAAGTTTAAGGTGACTTGATATTTTATACGTTGTTTCTAAAACTGAATATGCTAATAATTATTTAAATTTGGTTGTTTTGTTTGTATTGACACCTTATTATCCAACCGTTTTGTTTTAAGTTAAATTGATCTGATTTTTCAGAACAGTATTTTTTCCCCACAGAATAATTTTTAAATGTGCTAATTTTATTTTTTTTTTAAATATTTTACCATCCTAAATTTCACTATATCGGTTTTCTGTTATTGAGGGATTTTTTAAAGTTACTTTTTTGTAAATCAGATGTATAATTTAGTGTTGCAATTATCAACTGATGGAAATAAAAAGTACCTTTCTGTTTTTTAATTTCCCGATCGTATTTAAAAGTAAATGAGATATTTGTTTTGAATATTCTATCATGCTATCTGAAGTTCAGTGAACTTGTAATATCGAGAACAAAATTGTTATCTTTTAAAGAAAGTATGAAACGGTTTCTTTAGAGTTTGTTTTTTCATTTTCTTAGTTGCAGGGAAAAAAATTATAATTATTTTCCTATCTAACCCTAAGAACCTTAACCAAATATTTTCATTTTTATGAAGTAAATGAGATTAGATAACAGATATCATAAAATGTTCGCTTGTGATTTATACTTATTTGGCAGATTTATTAGAAAAACTAAAATATTTTGTCTTTTTTTTTGTTTTCCATATTACCGAGCAGTTTAACTAACATTCTCTGTGTATTTGTCGCTGGCTTGTTTCATTCAATACACTTTTTGTTCCTCCAATGCCTAGATTTACGAAACAAAAATTTGGAACATGTTTCTATGGAACTGAAGCCTGTGTTGACATTTGGGTTTTTAATTTAAGTGTGTATTTGAAGTTTGGCCAATTCTGTTACAGTAGTAATTTATCTATTTATGGTATAAGTGGACAAGCCATTTTTTAAGAGATCTTGTCAACTTTCCGTACCGGCAGTACAAATTCATCATTTACCCATAAAAAAAAATGTAGACGTAGTTGGAAGTGTGTATCTATTTTATTGTAGTATTGCTTCAATTCCAAATTTAATGAATAGGATTTAACCTATAGTGAGATTTTATATAATTTTAAAATTATTTTTCGCATCCACACAGGGTTTAACTCTGAAATTGTAAACGTATTACCCGGGTTAATAGTGACCCTGATATTTGGCGGGAATTATATATTCTCCATCATTCAGTTATTCGTGAATGTGGGCCTTTATTTATTTGATTTATCATTTAAAGTTGTTTAAGGCATTTTTAACGCGTCGACCATCATCATGAATTTAATTTATTCTTCTAAATAGGTGTTCTGATGATAAATTTTACATAAACATTTGATGTTTATAAGAAAGGTTTACAAAAGTGTAATGTTGAGAATGGAAGTAATGAATTATGAAGCATTAAATAGACATCTTAGATTAACGTTATAACCATTTTCTCCAAAAAAATTGGCGTAAAATAATGAAAACATCTAGTGTATAATTCATTTCTAGGCGCCACGATAGCTGACGGTTAGAGAGAAGCACCGCTAAGCTGAGATGTTTTGTGGGTACTAGGTCCGATGCCCGGTCTTGGCCTTGGTTTTTATTTAATGCATCAATATGAAATATGTATAGTAAATTACGTCTGCCTCTGTCTACGACACTTAAATCGGTAATTGAACGTAAAGCCTGTCTTAAAAAAAAATAAATACATTAAAAATAGATATTACTCATTTTACTTTTATGATTCACACAATCGATGAGTCGAATTCATGATCGAAACTATCATTACATAAATGGAATAATAAATTACGCATCACTTTTTGGTTATTAAAAGATTGTACACAATTTTGGTGCATACAACCACACAGAAAACATATTTGCTATGAATAGTTTCTTATCTATTCTGAGGAATATTCGTTAAAAGTAATTTGTTTTTAAATAGACTATCTTAATATTCTGTAGGAAGTAAAAAGTATGTCAAAAAAATGAGCTACTGAATGCATTTATTTATTTATTTTTTTGTAAGCTAAGATTCTTGGACTGTAAATTTCTCTTACAAAATCTAAATTCTGAGTAAATTACAGGAAACTTAATTATAGCAATTCTTTAAAATATTAATACTTTGCATGATCAAACATGAAAATATTTTTTAAAATGTATTAATTTTATAATGGAATTCTAAAAAATTAAATTTCAAAGTACATACTCCTTTTTAATTGAAAAGTTGCTGTGGGCATCAATTTAGCCTGATAATAATATTAACTTTGTTAAATAAGACATCCTATCTGTTCTAATTACAAAGTTGCACTACCTTAATTTCTTAGTCAAGAGTAACTTGGACATGTCCTTTTATGGATTGTTATCTACTGGCCACCATTTTTATTGGCTGCTTTTAACTAGATTACATCCTCCACACAGGATATTACAAAGAACCATAGAAAGGGCCTCCTGTAAGCCATGACACATCAATGGCAGCTAGTGATTACCTGCATGCAATGAGGTAGTAGTAGGCTGTTGTTGGTGGACTACCAACTTTGTTTTCTCTTTGTCTAACTTTAGTTTCTTATACACATTTTTTTATATTAAGAAATTATTGTGCAACTCTTCTAAGCGACACAAACACCATTTTTTTTTCGGATTGAGTGAGGCATAGAATAAAAAGCGAATTAATGCCTTTGGATAGTGGCCAGGTTAGTTTCTATGCCAGAATCTACTTTTCTATTATTATTGTTGATAAAAAGAGCTAGGTTTAAACTCTTTCTTTTTTTTTTATTTAGGAATTATGGATTCATTTTTTTTTTTTTTTAATAAGCTGAAGTTGAATTTGTAATTTGGTAGGGAAAGCCTAGTGTGTCCCGTGATATGAAGTTATTACGTTTAGTTTCATTCAACCAATCGATAACGTCGTAAAAGGAGACATTCATGTTTACCTTTACTATTGTAAGAGGTAGTGGATCGTGTTATAATTTCGAAATTCAGTGTTCACTGGAAACTTTGTTTTTTTTTTCATTTCCTGAATAAATCAATCAATCGATAAGTTTTAGTGCTTATTCCGTTTATGTGAAAATATGTCTTTAAAACTTAAACTTGATATTCTATTTTATTAGTGTTAATGTTTCGAAAATCCGTCAGTCGAAATTACTTTATTTTTAAAGAAATTAATTACTTAATGGATTTATCGATTTTCCGTGATGATTTCGATTATGGCTCAAATGATATTACTTAAATTTGGAATACCAAAAGCCTACTAAGTGTCGTATTTTTATTTTACTTTTTAAATTTTAGTTTATTTATTTTCACAACTGCAGTATAATTCTGCAAGAAGTGAAGCTGATACAATATGATAACAGAATAAATACCTGAATAGCATGAGGGGAGAATTCACCTGTATTGGTGAAACTCCCAAAGAGGTACAGTTTACTATTGTGCATTGGCACACTTACTTCATTTAGAAGATCGCGGTGGCCACCTGCGCTTCAATTGCTTTGGGAGGATTTCCTGGTAGAGTCGTAGGTTGGGATAGTAGAGGATTAGAATGTGTGGAATTTAATATAACGGGATCTTATAGCTTCTGAAACATAAGGAAGAGTTTAGAGATATAGTAAGGAGCATTTGCGGATTCGATGGAGTGTTTTTGACTGGAAGGATTGGATTTTGTAGTTATTGGAAGCTTTGGCGTTGTAACTTTTCGGTACTCTGAAGGATTTCAGAGAGCTTCTGCAGTAGAACTATTTGAAGTACTGCCACTTCTAAAGAACATTTACTGGAATTAAATTATCTGAAAAACTCGGTATATTTTTTCCCCAAGTTGAAATGAAGTTTTTGTAAAATTGATAGAGAAGAAAACAAAACAGTGCAGTGGTTGCAAGGCATTGCACTCGCACCGTAGTGATTCGGGTCTAGCCAATTCTCTGATTTTTCTCTTCTTGGGCTCCTCTGTCTGTATACATTTATTTCTTTAGAGTAAAACGTTAGGTGATTTAAATAGTTTTTTAAAAAATTTTTGGCAGCTCTATAAAAATTTCACGGATTCAACTAATTAAAAAAAAAAAGTAATCGCCTATTTTTTCAGGCAGGGCTTAACGTCCAGCTACCATTTACTAGGTGTCGTGGACGGAGGCGATTAGCAAACGTATTTTACTATTTCTCATTTAACCATTAAATAAAATCCAAGGCTTAAAGACCGGGAATCGAACCCAGTACCACAATACATATTAGCTTTGCAGGTCTCGCCTCTTAACCGCTCGGCTCGGTTAGGGCTACCGTGGCGCCCTAACTAATTAAAGTCAGAAGTTTATTTTTCAGTAGCAACCAGACAAGTTTAAAGGTCGATAACTAGGTCTAGACGCATGGAACATGGTTCCGGGCGCCAATTTCCTCAGCTGTAAACGCGCTTAGTAAAACGTAAAATAAAATCATCGTTAATAATTTAGGGTATTGTTAATCTTTTTTTGGGGGTAACTGATTCATTATTTCCAATTTCATTCATGATTTTTTTGTTACCTCTTTTTTTGCCCTTTAGCGGACCAGAATCTGATATTATAGTGTAAAGCCCTACGATTTAAAGGGCTCTTCTGAAAGGTCCACAAAAGTCAACAAATCTAGTTGATAACTTGTAGGCCACTTTGGTGCAATCATCTGGCGTTTTTCACTATAAAAAAAAGTATCTTTTGATTCGCCTCATCTATTGCAACTAGAACAGAGTTATACATGGACTCTTCATAAAATGCTTCACTTACAGATTCATTCTTAGCAAACAGAAGGACACAAAACAATTTATATGCTAACATATCTGCCAATCAACTTAGTTTTAATAGTCTTCTAGCTTACTAATGTTACATATAGGTGGACATTGATTTGAAAAATCTCACGGATCACCGTCATTTGTGAATTTCCTTCAGTTATCACTTGACCATGTTCAGATAAATTTCAAATCAGGCCCACTTCTTGCGACAAAACACGTTGAATAGTTTAGGTACAAGTAGATATTAGGATTGTTTGTTATCTTCTTTTTCTTTTTTAGGATGGTCTAGAGCTCCTCCTCTCTGTGGTAGTAAAAATTCCTATCAAAATATCGGACTCTTAAATCTTTTGCTGTGAAGTTTTATTTATAGATATACATATATACATATATATAGTTTTTACTTTTATTGTAAAGTAGTAGTAGCATGTTTAATATCTTGGTTGGAGTTATTGATTTCTTAAAATAGTGAACCCATTAAATAGATCCCTTACTAGTCCGTACTTTTTATGGGAGTCGCTTTAACAACATCCTGTTTCATCAATAGAGGATTGCTTTTTCTCCTAAATGTTTCATCAATAAAGAAGGAAATGTATAAGTAGTAATTGATTTTTTTAATTTTTTTGAATTTATTGCGTTTCATTTTGAACGTGGCACCAATTTTATTAAATATTTATACAAGAGATGCGATAATTTAACTTTGCTGACGATGCTATAATTCTTCCATCGCTTACCGCTTCTGTTCTCACTAAACGCTGATTGCAAAACTTATTTGTCCTCACTTGTACCTGGCGAAAATTGAGAATAATTATCAATCCGAATAACATAAATGTGAATAAAAAATTATCTTTTAAGTCGCCTCATCTATCATTCTCGCAGTTTACGTTAGATACCTGGATGAACCAGTAGCGAAGCGTTGGTTGTTTGATAATTTTTAACCGGCTGATTTATCAATTTTGTTTTTTGTTTTTCAGTAACCTATTGGTAACCTATTTTTGGAAATGTTAGGTAAATTTCTCACCTAACGTCATTAAAGAGAGATTACAATTAGATCTTTTAGTTTTGATGTTTCTCAGTGAGTTGAAAACAGACAAGAGGTTTAATTAAAGATCCTGAAGAAGACTTTTCATAATAATTCTTATTTGCCACGTTCCTTTAATTCTTAAATTTGAATCTCACTCTACAAAAAAACAAATAAATCCTTCATACTAATGCAGCTAGAAAACAGTGTAGTACCGTTGTCTGGAATTGTCGGAAGAATTTTCTGACTGAAAGTGGACTAGCAGAAAGTCAAAGTGACCGTGTGGATTAAACTGGGTGCACGCCTCGTTTTTCCAAAACGTTTCGGTGATAGTCGATACAGTCAATCATCTTCTTCTTCTTTGTCTAATGCTCTTATGCCTTCAGCGTCGAGCTTTAGATAACTTAGGCCCTTAACCAACGGATGTACTCTTCCCTGTTGTTTACCAATTTTTGGATAGAAGACTTAGTCTGACCTCGCTTTTGTGCCAATCGCCCGATGTAATCCAAATAGCCAATCTTGGTCTGCGGCCCTCACATTTGGCCTCCATTAAGCACCTAATCTTCTCTTCTCTTCTCCTGCAGACGTGGCCAAACCACCCCAACTGCCGATTCTCCATTTTGGTTACGAAGGGTTGTACCTCTATGCTGCTTCTTATAGTTTCATTTCTAATTTTATCTCGCTTAGTTTTCCCTTCGTCCCGATGGAGAAATCTCATTTCGGCAGCTGTAACCCAGCTTCCATGCTTATCCAGCATAGTCCACGATTCTCCCTTATACTGAAGAAGAGGTAAGTAGACGGTCTTGAAGACGGTCAATTTCATTTTTTTGCTGACCTCTCTTTTACCGACCACAGTATTCCTGATCAGACCATAGGCTTTATTGGCTACACCCACCCGATTCAGCACCTCCTTATCAATTACAGTCAATAATTCCAATAGTAATTAGGAGGTTTCCTAATTACTATTCAAGACTTTTTATACTGTTCATTGTTTTCTATCAAGTTCATTTTATTTGCTCGCTGCACTGGTTGGAACTATATGAATTCCACTTCACCAATATTATAATCACCCCAAATCACTTTAATTTCAAGTTTCCTGATATTGATTTATAATCTAAGTGACATTTTGATTTTTTTTTTTTTAAGACGGGTCTACATATGGAGACCATTAGTGTCCGAAGCTTAGTACAAATGGACAACCGGGTCGCCGGACAGTGTCTTCTTGTAACACGCAACTCTCTTATCACCAAACATCTTTCTTCGATACTTGTCGTATTGCTATTGAATAAGAAACTTCTCGATTTAATTATTTGAATCCTGAAATTGTATAAAGCTACCAAATATTTTGCTTGAAGGCCACATAGTTATCAAGTACTCTGCCTCAATTCATAAGTTTGTTTGTACAGTTCGGACTGAGGTACTAAGGTTTGAAGTTTTGACGACGTTGAATGGAAGGTATGAACTCTCCAGCGAATTTGAGCACAAACAAATAATTATTCGAAGATATTTGGCACGTTTCTAAAAAATAAAAAAACGTCAAGAATTCCATAGATAGAGATCCTTTTTAATACCATCTCTGAATCTAATAAGGATTAGATCCATGTACCCGAAGTACAACTAATTGATTTCTTGATTCCCCCCCCCCAAAAAAAAACTGGCTCTAAACTTAACTAAATGATTATAACCTCTTCAGTGCACATTATTTGAGTCATTTACCAATTCATTTATACCAATGTTTTTCTCATTAGAGAGTAAGATTATGATTTTGAGGTGATAGGAATTCGCCTCTTTGAGATATTAATGGCTTGTGTTCGACTTTCTATTTTATAAGCACCTCTCAAGTTGTTGTTAAAAGGAAGTAAAGTAGAAACTGAGTGACGCAGGGTGGGGCGCTGGCTCCACACATTCCTTTGCATTCCGGTTAGTTAGTGCCAGCGATTACATTGGAACTCTTCTTAAGAGCTCCACTTTTTCTTTTTTTAGCATTGTTATTGTTATTATTATTTTTTTTTTTTTAATTTTTAGTATCATTACCCTAAGATTTTTTTTTTAATGACCTTCATACATATCTCCTGTAATACTTTTTATTGCGGGATGAGTAATTTTCTATATAGTTATTAGTAATGTAGTGATCTCATGTTACTGCAGTCTGTTAAAATTAACTTTTTGCATCCTGAAGTTTTTATAGTACTTTCATTTCAGTTCTTACCTTCTTATAAAAATACGTTTTTATCATAGAAAGGTGTTTCCAAAAATGTAGGTTAACAGTGTGTTTTTTCTCCATTATTGGTAGGTTTAATTAATTTCCAAACAATTTCATTATTTAAAGTCAATTAAAACCTTAAGTTTTAGTTTAAAATATAATATCGCCTAAAACTGATTGTTGATTTCGTCGGAGCGTCTACATTCAATTACTCAGCGCAGTGGTTCTTAACCTTTTCATAGACGCGGAACACTAACATTAAATAATTTGAAATTCGTATTTAGCAAGAACTTAAAATTAAATTCAAATTAAAAAAAAATAAGGAACAATTTTTTGTTTTCGTATTATTCCTAAGTTTCTAAATTTCAATACATTTAAAATTGAAATTTCGCGGAACACTTGCTTTATATCTTCTAAAATTAAAGATCTGTGCTCAAAGTAACTATAGTTTATAATTGAGAAAAACTAAGTGTACAAGAGAACCAAATTCCATACCAATACGTGGTTCACCGTGGGAGATATAGAACGGCCATAATTTTACAGAATTTCATGACCCAAAAACTTTTCAGCCTTTTATATCTTCTACCTTTTTAGATCTGTGCACAAAATAACTATAGTTTATAATTGAGAAAAACAAAGTGTACAAGAGAACAAAATTCCATACCAGTACGTGGTTCACAGTGGGAGATATAGAATGGCCATAATTTCACAGAATTTCATGACCCAAAAACTTTTCAGCCCTTTATATCTTCTACCTTTTTAGATCAGTGCACAAAATAACTATAGTTTACAATTGCGAAAAACAAAGTGTATAAGAGAACAAAATTCCATACCAATACGTGGTTCACCGTGGGATATATAGAACGGCCATAATTTTACAGAATTTCATGACCCAAAAATTTTTCTACACTTTATATCTTCTACCTTTTTAGTTCTGTGCACAAAATAACTATAGTTTATAATTGAGAAAAACTAAGTGTACAAGAGAACCAAATTCCATACCAATACGTGGTTCACCGTGGGAGATATAGAACGGCCATAATTTTACAGAATTTCATGACCCAAAAACTTTTCAGCCTTTTATATCTTCTACCTTTTTAGATCTGTGCACAAAATAACTATAGTTTATAATTGAGAAAAACAAAGTGTACAAGAGAACAAAATTCCATACCAGTACGTGGTTCACAGTGGGAGATATAGAATGGCCATAATTTTACAGAATTTCATGACCCAAAAACTTTTCAGCCCTTTATATCTTCTACCTTTTTAGATCAGTGCACAAAATAACTATAGTTTACAATTGCGAAAAACAAAGTGTATAAGAGAACAAAATTCCATACCAATACGTGGTTCACCGTGGGATATATAGAACGGCCATAATTTTACAGAATTTCATGACCCAAAAACTTTTCAGCCCTTTATATCTTCTACCTTTTTAGATCAGTGCACAAAATAACTATAGTTTACAATTGCGAAAAACAAAGTGTATAAGAGAACAAAATTCCATACCAATACGTGGTTCACCGTGGGAGATATAGAACGGCCATAATTTTACAGAATTTCATGACCCAAAAACTTTTCAGCCCTTTATATCTTTTACCTTTTCAGATCTGCGCACAAAATAACTATAGTTTATAATTGAGAAAAACAAAGTGTATAACAGAACAAAATTCCATACCAATACGTGGTTCACAGTGGGAGATATAGAACGGCCATAATTTTACAGAATTTCATGACCCAAAAATTTTTCTACACTTTATATCTTCTACCTTTTTAGTTCTGTGCACAAAATAACTATAGTTTATAATTGAGAAAAACAAAGTGTATAACAGAACAAAATTCCATACCAATACGTGGTTCACCGTGGGAGATATAGAACGGCCATAATTTTACAGAATTTCATGACCCAAAAACTTTTCAGCCCTTTATATCTTCTACCTTTTTAGATCAGTGCACAAAATAACTATAGTTTACAATTCCGAAAAACAAAGTGTATAAGAGAACAAAATTCCATACCAATACGTGGTTCACCGTGGGAGATATAGAACGGCCATAATTTTACAGAATTTCATGACCCAAAAACTTTTCAGCCCTTTATATCTTTTACCTTTTTAGATCTGCGCAAAAAATAACTATAGTTTATAATTGAGAAAAACAAAGTGTATAACAGAACAAAATTCCATACCAATACGTGGTTCACCGTGGGAGATATAGAACGGCCATAATTTTACAGAATTTCATGACCCAAAAAATTTTCAACCCTTTATATCTTCTACCTTTTTAGTTCTGTGCACAAAATAACCTTAGTTTATAATTGAGAAAAAAAAAGTGAATAAGAGAACAAAATTCCATTCCAATACGTGGATCACAGTGGGAGATATAGAACTGCCATAATTTTACAGAATTTCATGACCCAAAACATTTTCAGCCCTATATATCTTCTACATTTATAGATCTGTGCACAAAATAACTATAGCTTATAATTGAGAAAAACAAAGTGTATAACAGAACAAAATTCCATACCAATACGTGGTTCACAGTGGGAGATATAGAACGGCCATAATTTTACAGAATTTCATGACCCAAAAAATTTTCAACCCTTTATATCTTCTACCTTTTTAGTTCTGCGCACAAAATAACTATAGTTTATAATTGAGAAAAACAAAGTGAATAAGAGAACAAAATTCCATACCAATACGTGGTTCACAGTGGGAGATATAGAACGGCCATAATTTTACAGAATTTCATGACCCAAAAACTTTTCAGCCCTTTATATCTTCTACCATTTTAGATCTGTGCACAAAATAACTATAGTTTATAATTGAGAAAAACAAAGTGTACAAGAGAACAAAATTCCATACCAGTACGTGGTTCACAGTGGGAGATATAGAATGGCCATAATTTTACAGAATTTCATGACCCAAAAACTTTTCAGCCCTTTATATCTTCTACCTTTTTAGATCAGTGCACAAAATAACTATAGTTTACAATTGCGAAAAACAAAGTGTATAAGAGAACAAAATTCCATACCAATACGTGGTTCACCGTGGGATATATAGAACGGCCATAATTTTACAGAATTTCATGACCCAAAAACTTTTCAGCCCTTTATATCTTCTACCTTTTTAGATCAGTGCACAAAATAACTATAGTTTACAATTGCGAAAAACAAAGTGTATAAGAGAACAAAATTCCATACCAATACGTGGTTCACCGTGGGAGATATAGAACGGCCATAATTTTACAGAATTTCATGACCCAAAAACTTTTCAGCCCTTTATATCTTTTACCTTTTCAGATCTGCGCACAAAATAACTATAGTTTATAATTGAGAAAAACAAAGTGTATAACAGAACAAAATTCCATACCAATACGTGGTTCACAGTGGGAGATATAGAACGGCCATAATTTTACAGAATTTCATGACCCAAAAATTTTTCTACACTTTATATCTTCTACCTTTTTAGTTCTGTGCACAAAATAACTATAGTTTATAATTGAGAAAAACAAAGTGTATAACAGAACAAAATTCCATACCAATACGTGGTTCACCGTGGGAGATATAGAACGGCCATAATTTTACAGAATTTCATGACCCAAAAACTTTTCAGCCCTTTATATCTTCTACCTTTTTAGATCAGTGCACAAAATAACTATAGTTTACAATTCCGAAAAACAAAGTGTATAAGAGAACAAAATTCCATACCAATACGTGGTTCACCGTGGGAGATATAGAACGGCCATAATTTTACAGAATTTCATGACCCAAAAACTTTTCAGCCCTTTATATCTTTTACCTTTTTAGATCTGCGCAAAAAATAACTATAGTTTATAATTGAGAAAAACAAAGTGTATAACAGAACAAAATTCCATACCAATACGTGGTTCACCGTGGGAGATATAGAACGGCCATAATTTTACAGAATTTCATGACCCAAAAAATTTTCAACCCTTTATATCTTCTACCTTTTTAGTTCTGTGCACAAAATAACCTTAGTTTATAATTGAGAAAAAAAAAGTGAATAAGAGAACAAAATTCCATTCCAATACGTGGATCACAGTGGGAGATATAGAACTGCCATAATTTTACAGAATTTCATGACCCAAAACATTTTCAGCCCTATATATCTTCTACATTTATAGATCTGTGCACAAAATAACTATAGCTTATAATTGAGAAAAACAAAGTGTATAACAGAACAAAATTCCATACCAATACGTGGTTCACAGTGGGAGATATAGAACGGCCATAATTTTACAGAATTTCATGACCCAAAAAATTTTCAACCCTTTATATCTTCTACCTTTTTAGTTCTGCGCACAAAATAACTATAGTTTATAATTGAGAAAAACAAAGTGAATAAGAGAACAAAATTCCATACCAATACGTGGTTCACAGTGGGAGATATAGAACGGCCATAATTTTACAGAATTTCATGACCCAAAAACTTTTCAGCCCTTTATATCTTCTACCATTTTAGATCTGTGCACAAAATAACTATAGTTTATAATTGAAAAAAACAAAGTGTACAAGAGAACAAAATTCCATACCAGTACGTGGTTCACAGTGGGAGATATAGAACGGCCATAATTTTACAGAATTTCATGACCCAAAAAATTTTCAACCCTTTATATCTTCTACCTTTTTAGTTCTGTGCACAAAATAACCATAGTTTATAATTGAGAAAAAAAAAGTGAATAAGAGAACAAAATTCCATTCCAATACGTGGTTCACAGTGGGAGATATAGAACGGCCATAATTTTACAGAATTTCATGACCCAAAAAATTTTCAGCCCTATATATCTTCTACATTTATAGATCTGTGCACAAAATAACTATAGTTTATAATTGAGAAAAAAACAAAGTGTATAAGAGAAAAAAATTCAATATCATTACGTGGTTCTCAGTGGGACATATAGAACGGCCATAATTTTACAGAATTTTATGACCCAAAAATTTTTCAACCCTTTATATCTTCTTCCTTTTTAGATCTGTGCACAAAATAACTATAGCTTATAATTGAGAAAAACAAAGTGTATAAGAGAACAAAATTCCATACCAATACGTGGTTCACCGTGGGAGATATAGAACGGCCATAATTTTACAGAATTTCATGACCCAAAAAATTTTCAACCCTTTATATCTTCTACCTTTTTAGTTCTGTGCACAAAATAACTATAGTTTATAATTGAGAAAAACAAAGTGTATAAGAGAACAAAATTCCATACCAATACGTGGTTCACCGTGGGAGATATAGAACGGCCATATTTTACAGAATTTCATGACCCAAAAAATTTTCAGCCCTTTAGATCTTCTACATTTATAGATCTGTGCACAAAATAACTATAGTTTATAATTGAGAAAAACAAAGTGTATAAGAGAACAAAATTCCATACTAATACGTGGTTCACCGTGGGAGATATAGAACGGCCATAATTTTACAGAATTTCATGACCCAAAAAATTTTCAACCCTTTATATCTTCTACCTTTTTAGTTCTGTGCATTAAATAACTATAGTTTATAATTGAGAAAAACAAAGTGAATAAGAGAACAAAATTCCATACCAATACGTGGTTCACAGTGGGAGATATAGAACGGCCATAATTTTACAGAATTTCATGACCCAAAAAATTTTCAACCCTTTATATCTTCTACCTTTTTAGTTCTGTGCACAAAATAACTATAGTTTATAATTGAGAAAAACAAAGTGAATAAGAGAACAAAATTCCATACCAATACGTGGTTCACAGTGGGAGATATAGAACGGCCATAATTTTACAGAATTTCATGACCCAAAAAATTTTCAGCCCTTTATATCTTCTACATTTATAGATCTGTGCACAAAATAACTATAGTTTATAATTGAGAAAAACAAAGTGTATAAGAGAACAAAATTCCATACCAATACGTGGTTCACCGTGGGAGATATAGAACGGCCATAATTTTACAGAATTTCATGACCCAAAAAATTTTCAGCCCTTTATATCTTCTACATTTATAGATCTGTGCACAAAATAACTATAGTTTATAATTGAGAAAAACAAAGTGTATAAGAGAACAAAATTCCATACCAATACGTGGTTCACCGTGGGAGATATAGAACGGCCATATTTTACAGAATTTCATGACCCAAAAAATTTTCAGCCCTTTAGATCTTCTACATTTATAGATCTGTGCACAAAATAACTATAGTTTATAATTGAGAAAAACAAAGTGTATAAGAGAACAAAATTCCATACCAATACGTGGTTCACAGTGGGAGATATAGAACGGCCATAATTTTGCAGAATTTCATGACCCAAAAAATTTTCAATCCTTTCTATCTTCTACCTTTTTAGATCTGTGCACAAAATAACTATAGTTTATAATTGAGAAAAACAAAGTGTATAAGAGAACAAAATTCCATACTAATACGTGGCTCACCGTGGGAGATATAGAACGGCCATAATTTTACAGAATTTCTTGACCCAAAAAATTTTCAATCCTTTATATCATCTACCTTTTTAGTTCTGTGCACAAAATAACTATAGTTTATAATTGAGAAAAACAAAGTGAATAAGAGAACAAAATTCCATACCAATACGTGGTTCACAGTGGGAGATATAGAACGGCCATAATTTTACAGAATTTCATGACCCAAAAAATTTTTAACCCTTTATATCTTCTACATTTATAGATCTGTGCACAAAAGAACTATAGTTTATAATTGAGAAAAACAAAGTGTTTAAGAGAAAAAAATTCCATATCTATACGTGGTTCACAGTGGGAGATATAGAACGGCTATAATTCTACAGAATTTCACGACCCAAAAAATTTTCAACTTTTTATATCAGTGGTTCTTAACCTTTTCACAGACGCGGAACACAATTATATGTATATATTTTTCTCGCGGAACACTAACATTAAATAATTTGAAATTCGTTATTTAGCAAGAACTTAAAATTAAATTCAAATTAAAAAAAAAAGGAACAATTTTTTGTTTTCGTATCTTTCCTAAGTTTTTAAATTCAATACATTTAAAATTGAAATTTCGCGGAACACTTGGACCATATTCGCGGAACTCCAGTGTTCCGCGGAACACCGGTTAAGAACTACTGACTTATCGTTTTCCCCAATTATATACTTTGAAATGATTGACTAAAGCAGTGATTCTCAACCTTGTCACACTTTTTACAATTTCCATATTTGGCGGCACACTAACAATAAGATAAGTTTTGAAAGTATTTTACTTATCAATAATACACTGAGTAAAATAGTTTATGTTTATTTTGAATATAAAATAAAATAATATGTACTAGAAAAACAACAGTGTATGTTTATTAAGGAATTAATTACAAGTTAATAATTTCTGAATACTTGTAGGTATGCATTTCTAAAATTTGGCGGCACACTTCAAAACTTTCGCGGCACTTTTGAGAAAAACAAAGTGAATAAGAGAACAAAATTCCATACCAATACGTGGTTCACAGTGGGAGATATAGAACGGCCATAATTTTACAGAATTTCATGACCCAAAAAATTTTCAGCCCTTTATATCTTCTACATTTATAGATCTGTGCACAAAATAACTATAGTTTATAATTGAGAAAAACAAAGTGTATAAGAGAACAAAATTCCATACCAATACGTGGTTCACCGTGGGAGATATAGAACGGCCATATTTTACAGAATTTCATGACCCAAAAAATTTTCAGCCCTTTAGATCTTCTACATTTATAGATCTGTGCACAAAATAACTATAGTTTATAATTGAGAAAACAAAGTGAATAAGAGAACAAAATTCCATACCAATACGTGGTTCACAGTGGGAGATATAGAACGGCCATAATTTTACAGAATTTCATGACCCAAAAAATTTTCAATCCTTTCTATCTTCTACCTTTTTAGATCTGTGCACAAAATAACTATAGTTTATAATTGCGAAAAACAAAGTGTATAAGAGAACAAAATTCCATACCAATACGTGGCTCACCGTGGGAGATATAGAACGGCCATATTTTACAGAATTTCATGACCCAAAAAATTTTCAGCCCTTTAGATCTTCTACATTTATAGATCTGTGCACAAAATAACTATAGTTTATAATTGAGAAAAACAAAGTGTATAAGAGAACAAAATTCCATACCAATACGTGGTTCACAGTGGGAGATATAGAACGGCCATAATTTTGCAGAATTTCATGACCCAAAAAATTTTCAATCCTTTCTATCTTCTACCTTTTTAGATCTGTGCACAAAATAACTATAGTTTATAATTGAGAAAAACAAAGTGTATAAGAGAACAAAATTCCATACCAATACGTGGCTCACCGTGGGAGATATAGAACGGCCATAATTTTACAGAATTTCATGACCCAAAAAATTTTCAATCCTTTATATCTTCTACCTTTTTAGTTCTGTGCACAAAATAACTATAGTTTATAATTGAGAAAAACAAAGTGAATAAGAGAACAAAATTCCCTACCAATACGTGGTTCACAGTGGGAGATATAGAACGGCCATAATTTTACAGAATTTCATGACCCAAAAAATTTTCAGCCCTTTATATTTTCTACATTTATAGATCTGTTCACAAAATAACTATAGTTTATAATTGAGAAAAACAAAGTGTATAAGAGAACAAAATTCCATACCAATACGTGGTTCACCGTGGGAGATATAGAACGGCCATATTTTACAGAATTTCATGACCCAAAAAATTTTCAGCCCTTTAGATCTTCTACATTTATGGATCTGTGCACAAAATAACTATAGTTTATAATTGAGAAAAACAAATTGAATAAGAGAACAAAATTCCATACCAATACGTGGTTCACAGTGGGAGATATAGAACGGCCATAATTTTACAGAATTTCATGACCCAAAAAATTTTCAGCCCTTTAGATCTTCTACATTTATAGATCTGTGCACAAAATAACTATAGTTTATAATTGAGAAAACAAAGTGAATAAGAGAACAAAATTCCATACCAATACGTGGTTCACAGTGGGAGATATAGAACGGCCATAATTTTACAGAATTTCATGACCCAAAAAATTTTCAATCCTTTCTATCTTCTACCTTTTTAGATCTGTGCACAAAATAACTATAGTTTATAATTGCGAAAAACAAAGTGTATAAGAGAACAAAATTCCATACCAATACGTGGCTCACCGTGGGAGATACAGAACGGCCATATTTTACAGAATTTCATGACCCAAAAAATTTTCAGCCCTTTAGATCTTCTACATTTATAGATCTGTGCACAAAATAACTATAGTTTATAATTGAGAAAAACAAAGTGTATAAGAGAACAAAATTCCATACCAATACGTGGTTCACAGTGGGAGATATAGAACGGCCATAATTTTGCAGAATTTCATGACCCAAAAAATTTTCAATCCTTTCTATCTTCTACCTTTTTAGATCTGTGCACAAAATAACTATAGTTTATAATTGAGAAAAACAAAGTGTATAAGAGAACAAAATTCCATACCAATACGTGGCTCACCGTGGGAGATATAGAACGGCCATAATTTTACAGAATTTCATGACCGAAAAAATTTTCAATCCTTTATATCTTCTACCTTTTTAGTTCTGTGCACAAAATAACTATAGTTTATAATTGAGAAAAACAAAGTGAATAAGAGAACAAAATTCCATACCAATACGTGGTTCACAGTGGGAGATATAGAACGGCCATAATTTTACAGAATTTCATGACCCAAAAAATTTTCAGCCCTTTATATTTTCTACATTTATAGATCTGTTCACAAAATAACTATAGTTTATAATTGAGAAAAACAAAGTGTATAAGAGAACAAAATTCCATACCAATACGTGGTTCACCGTGGGAGATATAGAACGGCCATATTTTACAGAATTTCATGACCCAAAAAATTTTCAGCCCTTTAGATCTTCTACATTTATAGATCTGTGCACAAAATAACTATAGTTTATAATTGAGAAAAACAAAGTGAATAAGGGAACAAAATTCCATACCAATACGTGGTTCACAGTGGGAGATATAGAACGGCCATAATTTTACAGAATTTCATGACCCAAAAAATTTTCAGCCCTTTATATCTTCTACCATTTTAGATCTGTGCACAAAATAACTATAGTTTGTAATTGAAAAAAACAAAGTGTACAAGAGAACAAAATTCCATACCAGTACGTGGTTCACAGTGGGAGATATAGAACGGCCATAATTTTACAGAATTTCATGACCCAAAAAATTTTCAACCCTTTATATCTTCTACCTTTTTAGTTCTGTGCACAAAATAACCATAGTTTATAATTGAGAAAAAAAAGTGAATAAGAGAACAAAATTCCATTCCAATACGTGGTTCACAGTGGGAGATATAGAACGGCCATAATTTTACAGAATTTCATGACCCAAAAAATTTTCAGCCCTATATATCTTCTACATTTATAGATCTGTGCACAAAATAACTATAGTTTATAATTGAGAAAAAAACAAAGTGTATAAGAGAAAAAAATTCAATATCATTACGTGGTTCTCAGTGGGACATATAGAACGGCCATAATTTTACAGAATTTTATGACCCAAAAATTTTTCAACCCTTTATATCTTCTTCCTTTTTAGATCTGTGCACAAAATAACTATAGCTTATAATTGAGAAAAACAAAGTGTATAAGAGAACAAAATTCCATACCAATACGTGGTTCACCGTGGGAGATATAGAACGGCCATAATTTTACAGAATTTCATGACCCAAAAAATTTTCAACCCTTTATATCTTCTACCTTTTTAGTTCTGTGCACAAAATAACTATAGTTTATAATTGAGAAAAACAAAGTGTATAAGAGAACAAAATTCCATACCAATACGTGGTTCACCGTGGGAGATATAGAACGGCCATATTTTACAGAATTTCATGACCCAAAAAATTTTCAGCCCTTTAGATCTTCTACATTTATAGATCTGTGCACAAAATAACTATAGTTTATAATTGAGAAAAACAAAGTGTATAAGAGAACAAAATTCCATACCAATACGTGGTTCACCGTGGGAGATATAGAACGGCTATAATTTTACAGAATTTCATGACCCAAAAAATTTTCAACCCTTTATATCTTCTACCTTTTTAGTTCTGTGCATTAAATAACTATAGTTTATAATTGAGAAAAACAAAGTGAATAAGAGAACAAAATTCCATACTAATACGTGGTTCACAGTGGGAGATATAGAACGGCCATAATTTTACAGAATTTCATGACCCAAAAAATTTTCAGCCCTTTATATCTTCTACATTTATAGATCTGTGCACAAAATAACTATAGTTTATAATTGAGAAAAACAAAGTGTATAAGAGAACAAAATTCCATACCAATACGTGGTTCACCGTGGGAGATATAGAACGGCCATAATTTTACAGAATTTCATGACCCAAAAAATTTTCAGCCCTTTATATCTTCTACATTTATAGATCTGTGCACAAAATAACTATAGTTTATAATTGAGAAAAACAAAGTGTATAAGAGAACAAAATTCCATACCAATACGTGGTTCACCGTGGGAGATATAGAACGGCCATATTTTACAGAATTTCATGACCCAAAAAATTTTCAGCCCTTTAGATCTTCTACATTTATAGATCTGTGCACAAAATAACTATAGTTTATAATTGAGAAAAACAAAGTGAATAAGAGAACAAAATTCCATACCAATACGTGGTTCACAGTGGGAGATATAGAACGGCCATAATTTTGCAGAATTTCATGACCCAAAAAATTTTCAATCCTTTCTATCTTCTACCTTTTTAGATCTGTGCACAAAATAACTATAGTTTATAATTGAGAAAAACAAAGTGTATAAGAGAACAAAATTCCATACCAATACGTGGCTCACCGTGGGAGATATAGAACGGCCATAATTTTACAGAATTTCATGACCCAAAAAATTTTCAATCCTTTATATCTTCTACCTTTTTAGTTCTGTGCACAAAATAACTATAGTTTATAATTGAGAAAAACAAAGTGAATAAGAGAACAAAATTCCATACCAATACGTGGTTCACAGTGGGAGATATAGAACGGCCATAATTTTACAGAATTTCATGACCCAAAAAATTTTCAGCCCTTTATATTTTCTACATTTATAGATCTGTGCACAAAAGAACTATAGTTTATAATTGAGAAAAACAAAGTGTTTAAGAGAAAAAAATTCCATATCTATACGTGGTTCACAGTGGGAGATATAGAACGGCTATAATTCTACAGAATTTCACGACCCAAAAAATTTTCAACTTTTTATATCAGTGGTTCTTAACCTTTTCACAGACGCGGAACACAATTATATGTATATATTTTTCTCGCGGAACACTAACATTAAATAATTTGAAATTCGTTATTTAGCAAGAACTTAAAATTAAATTCAAATTAAAAAAAAAAGGAACAATTTTTTGTTTTCGTATCTTTCCTAAGTTTTTAAATTCAATACATTTAAAATTGAAATTTCGCGGAACACTTGGACCATATTCGCGGAACTCCAGTGTTCCGCGGAACACCGGTTAAGAACCACTGACTTATCGTTTTCCCCAATTATATACTTTGAAATGATTGACTAAAGCAGTGATTCTCAACCTTGTCACACTTTTTACAATTTCCATATTTGGCGGCACACTAACAATAAGATAAGTTTTGAAAGTATTTTACTTATCAATAATACACTGAGTAAAATAGTTTATGTTTATTTTGAATATAAAATAAAATAATATGTACTAGAAAAACAACAGTTTATGTTTATTAAGGAATTAATTACAAGTTAATAATTTCTGAATACTTGTAGGTATGCATTTCTAAAATTTGGCGGCACACTTCAAAACTTTCGCGGCACTTTTGAGAAAAACAAAGTGAATAAGAGAACAAAATTCCATACCAATACGTGGTTCACAGTGGGAGATATAGAACGGCCATAATTTTACAGAATTTCATGACCCAAAAAATTTTCAGCCCTTTATATCTTCTACATTTATAGATCTGTGCACAAAATAACTATAGTTTATAATTGAGAAAAACAAAGTGTATAAGAGAACAAAATTCCATACCAATACGTGGTTCACCGTGGGAGATATAGTACGGCCATATTTTACAGAATTTCATGACCCAAAAAATTTTCAGCCCTTTAGATCTTCTACATTTATAGATCTGTGCACAAAATAACTATAGTTTATAATTGAGAAAACAAAGTGAATAAGAGAACAAAATTCCATACCAATACGTGGTTCACAGTGGGAGATATAGAACGGCCATAATTTTACAGAATTTCATGACCCAAAAAATTTTCAATCCTTTATATCTTCTACCTTTTTAGTTCTGTGCACAAAATAACTATAGTTTATAATTGAGAAAAACAAAGTGAATAAGAGAACAAAATTCCATACCAATACGTGGTTCACAGTGGGAGATATAGAACGGCCATAATTTTACAGAATTTCATGACCCAAAAAATTTTCAGCCCTTTATATTTTCTACATTTATAGATCTGTTCACAAAATAACTATAGTTTATAATTGAGAAAAACAAAGTGTATAAGAGAACAAAATTCCATACCAATACGTGGTTCACCGTGGGAGATATAGAACGGCCATATTTTACAGAATTTCATGACCCAAAAAATTTTCGGCCCTTTAGATCTTCTACATTTATAGATCTGTGCACAAAATAACTATAGTTTATAATTGAGAAAAACAAAGTGAATAAGAGAACAAAATTCCATACCAATACGTGGTTCACAGTGGGAGATATAGAGCGGCCATAATTTTACAGAATTTCATGACCCAAAAAATTTTCAGCCCTTTATATCTTCTACATTTATAGATCTGTGCACAAAATAACTATAGTTTATAATTGAGAAAAACAAAGTGTATAAGAGAACAAAATTCCATACCAATACGTGGTTCACCGTGGGAGATATAGAACGGCCATAATTTTACAGAATTTCATGACCCAAAAAATTTTCAGCCCTTTATATCTTCTACATTTATAGATCTGTGCACAAAATAACTATAGTTTATAATTGAGAAAAACAAAGTGCATAAGAGAACAAAATTCCATACCAATACGTGGTTCACCGTGGGAGATATAGAACGGCCATATTTTACAGAATTTCATGACCTAAAAAATTTTCAGCCCTTTAGATCTTCTACATTTATAGATCTGTGCACAAAATAACTATAGTTTATAATTGAGAAAACTAAGTGAATAAGAGAACAAAATTCCATACCAATACGTGGTTCACAGTGGGAGATATAGAACGGCCATAATTTTACAGAATTTCATGACCCAAAAAATTTTCAGCCCTTTATATCTTCTACATTTATAGATCTGTGCACAAAAGAACTATAGTTTATAATTGAGAAAAACAAAGTGTTTAAGAGAAAAAAATTCCATATCTATACGTGGTTCACAGTGGGAGATATAGAACGGCTATAATTCTACAGAATTTCACGACCCAAAAAATTTTCAACTTTTTATATCAGTGGTTCTTAACCTTTTCACAGACGCGGAACACAATTATATGTATATATTTTTCTCGCGGAACACTAACATTAAATAATTTGAAATTCGTTATTTAGCAAGAACTTAAAATTAAATTCAAATTAAAAAAAAAAGGAACAATTTTTTGTTTTCGTATCTTTCCTAAGTTTTTAAATTCAATACATTTAAAATTGAAATTTCGCGGAACACTTGGACCATATTCGCGGAACTCCAGTGTTCCGCGGAACACCGGTTAAGAACCACTGACTTATCGTTTTCCCCAATTATATACTTTGAAATGATTGACTAAAGCAGTGATTCTCAACCTTGTCACACTTTTTACAATTTCCATATTTGGCGGCACACTAACAATAAGATAAGTTTTGAAAGTATTTTACTTATCAATAATACACTGAGTAAAATAGTTTATGTTTATTTTGAATATAAAATAAAATAATATGTACTAGAAAAACAACAGTGTATGTTTATTAAGGAATTAATTACAAGTTAATAATTTCTGAATACTTGTAGGTATGCATTTCTAAAATTTGGCGGCACACTTCAAAACTTTCGCGGCACTTTTGAGAAAAACAAAGTGAATAAGAGAACAAAATTCCATACCAATACGTGGTTCACAGTGGGAGATATAGAACGGCCATAATTTTACAGAATTTCATGACCCAAAAAATTTTCAATCCTTTATATCTTCTACCTTTTTAGTTCTGTGCACAAAATAACTATAGTTTATAATTGAGAAAAACAAAGTGAATAAGAGAACAAAATTCCATACCAATACGTGGTTCACAGTGGGAGATATAGAACGGCCATAATTTTACAGAATTTCATGACCCAAAAAATTTTCAGCCCTTTATATTTTCTACATTTATAGATCTGTTCACAAAATAACTATAGTTTATAATTGAGAAAAACAAAGTGTATAAGAGAACAAAATTCCATACCAATACGTGGTTCACCGTGGGAGATATAGAACGGCCATATTTTACAGAATTTCATGACCCAAAAAATTTTCAGCCCTTTAGATCTTCTACATTTATAGATCTGTGCACAAAATAACTATAGTTTATAATTGAGAAAAACAAAGTGAATAAGAGAACAAAATTCCATACCAATACGTGGTTCACAGTGGGAGATATAGAACGGCCATAATTTTACAGAATTTCATGACCCAAAAAATTTTCAGCCCTTTATATCTTCTACATTTATAGATCTGTGCACAAAATAACTATAGTTTATAATTGAGAAAAACAAAGTGTATAAGAGAACAAAATTCCATACCAATACGTGGTTCACCGTGGGAGATATAGAACGGCCATAATTTTACAGAATTTCATGACCCAAAAAATTTTCAGCCCTTTATATCTTCTACATTTATAGATCTGTGCACAAAATAACTATAGTTTATAATTGAGAAAAACAAAGTGTATAAGAGAACAAAATTCCATACCAATACGTGGTTCACCGTGGGAGATTTAGAACGGCCATATTTTACAGAATTTCATGACCTAAAAAATTTTCAGCCCTTTAGATCTTCTACATTTATAGATCTGTGCACAAAATAACTATAGTTTATAATTGAGAAAACAAAGTGAATAAGAGAACAAAATTCCATACCAATACGTTGTTCACAGTGGGAGATATAGAACGGCCATAATTTTACAGAATTTCATGACCCAAAAAATTTTCAGCCCTTTATATCTTCTACATTTATAGATCTGTGCACAAAATAACTATAGTTTATAATTGAGAAAAACAAAGTGTATAAGAGAATAAAATTCCATACCAATACGTGGTTCACCGTGGGAGATATAGAACGGCTATATTTTACAGAATTTCATGACCCAAAAAATTTTCAGCCCTTTAGATCTTCTACATTTATAGATCTGTGCACAAAATAACTATAGTTTATAATTGAGAAAAACAAAGTGTATAAGAGAACAAAATTCCATACCAATACGTGGTTCACAGTGGGAGATATAGAACGGCCATATTTTACAGAATTTCATGACCCAAAAAATTTTCAGCCCTTTAGATCTTCTACATTTATAGATCTGTGCACAAAATAACTATAGTTTATAATTGAGAAAAACAAAGTGAATAAGAGAACAAAATTCCATACCAATACGTGGTTCACAGTGGGAGATATAGAACGGCCATAATTTTACAGAATTTCATGACCCAAAAAATTTTCAGCCCTTTATATCTTCTACATTTATAGATCTGTGCACAAAATAACTATAGTTTATAATTGAGAAAAACAAAGTGTATAAGAGAACAAAATTCCATACCAATACGTGGTTCACCGTGGGAGATATAGAACGGCTATAATTTTACAGAATTTCATGACCCAAAAAATTTTCAGCCCTTTATATCTTCTACATTTATAGATCTGTGCACAAAATAACTATAGTTTATAATTGAGAAAAACAAAGTGTATAAGAGAACAAAATTCCATACCAATACGTGGTTCACCTTGGGAGATATAGAACGGCCATATTTTACAGAATTTCATGACCTAAAAAATTTTCAGCCCTTTAGATCTTCTACATTTATAGATCTGTGCACAAAATAACTATAGTTTATAATTGAGAAAACAAAGTGAATAAGAGAACAAAATTCCATACCAATACGTGGTTCACAGTGGGAGATATAGAACGGCCATAATTTTACAGAATTTCATGACCCAAAAAATTTTCAGCCCTTTATATCTTCTACATTTATAGATCTGTGCACAAAATAACTATAGTTTATAATTGAGAAAAACAAAGTGTATAAGAGAATAAAATTCCATACCAATACGTGGTTCACCGTGGGAGATATAGAACGGCCATATTTTACAGAATTTCATGACCCAAAAAATTTTCAGCCCTTTAGATCTTCTACATTTATAGATCTGTGCACAAAATAACTATAGTTTATAATTGAGAAAAACAAAGTGTATAAGAGAACAAAATTCCATACCAATACGTGGTTCACAGTGGGAGATATAGAACGGCCATAATTTTGCAGAATTTCATGACCCAAAAAATTTTCAATCCTTTCTATCTTCTACCTTTTTAGATCTGTGCACAAAATAACTATAGTTTATAATTGAGAAAAACAAAGTGTATAAGAGAACAAAATTCCATACCAATACGTGGCTCACCGTGGGAGATATAGAACGGCCATAATTTTACAGAATTTCATGACCCAAAAAATTTTCAATCCTTTATATCTTCTACCTTTTTAGTTCTGTGCACAAAATAACTATAGTTTATAATTGAGAAAAACAAAGTGAATAAGAGAACAAAATTCCATACCAATACGTGGTTCACAGTGGGAGATATAGAACGGCCATAATTTTACAGAATTTCATGACCCAAAAAATTTTCAGCCCTTTATATCTTCTACATTTATAGATCTGTGCACAAAATAACTATAGTTTATAATTGAGAAAAACAAAGTGTATAAGAGAACAAAATTCCATACCAATACGTGGTTCACCGTGGGAGATATAGAACGGCCATATTTTACAGAATTTCATGACCTAAAAAATTTTCAGCCCTTTAGATCTTCTACATTTATAGATCTGTGCACAAAATAACTATAGTTTATAATTGAGAAAACAAAGTGAATAAGAGAACAAAATTCCATACCAATACGTGGTTCACAGTGGGAGATATAGAACGGCCATAATTTTACAGAATTTCATGACCCAAAAAATTTTCAGCCCTTTATATCTTCTACATTTATAGATCTGTGCACAAAATAACTATAGTTTATAATTGAGAAAAACAAAGTGTATAAGAGAATAAAATTCCATACCAATACGTGGTTCACCGTGGGAGATATAGAACGGCCATATTTTACAGAATTTCATGACCCAAAAAATTTTCAGCCCTTTAGATCTTCTACATTTATAGATCTGTGCACAAAATAACTATAGTTTATAATTGAGAAAAACAAAGTGTATAAGAGAACAAAATTCCATACCAATACGTGGTTCACAGTGGGAGATATTGAACGGCCATAATTTTGCAGAATTTCATGACCCAAAAAATTTTCAATCCTTTCTATCTTCTACCTTTTTAGATCTGTGCACAAAATAACTATAGTTTATAATTGAGAAAAACAAAGTGTATAAGAGAACAAAATTCCATACCAATACGTGGCTCACCGTGGGAGATATAGAACGGCCATAATTTTACAGAATTTCATGACCCAAAAAATTTTCAATCCTTTATATCTTCTACCTTTTTAGTTCTGTGCACAAAATAACTATAGTTTATAATTGAGAAAAACAAAGTGAATAAGAGAACAAAATTCCATACCAATACGTGGTTCACAGTGGGAGATATAGAACGGCCATAATTTTACAGAATTTCATGACCCAAAAAATTTTCAGCCCTTTATATCTTCTACATTTATAGATCTGTTCACAAAATAACTATAGTTTATAATTGAGAAAAACAAAGTGAATAAGAGAACAAAATTCCATACCAATACGTGGTTCACAGTGGGAGATATAGAACGGCCATAATTTTACAGAATTTCATGACCCAAAAAATTTTCAATCCTTTCTATCTTCTACCTTTTTAGATCTGTGCACAAAATAACTATAGTTTATAATTGAGAAAAACAAAGTGTATAAGAGAATAAAATTCCATACCAATACGTGGTTCACCGTGGGAGATATAGAACGGCTATATTTTACAGAATTTCATGACCCAAAAAATTTTCAGCCCTTTAGATCTTCTACATTTATAGATCTGTGCACAAAATAACTATAGTTTATAATTGAGAAAAACAAAGTGTATAAGAGAACAAAATTCCATACCAATACGTGGTTCACAGTGGGAGATATAGAACGGCCATATTTTACAGAATTTCATGACCCAAAAAATTTTCAGCCCTTTAGATCTTCTACATTTATAGATCTGTGCACAAAATAACTATAGTTTATAATTGAGAAAAACAAAGTGAATAAGAGAACAAAATTCCATACCAATACGTGGTTCACAGTGGGAGATATAGAACGGCCATAATTTTACAGAATTTCATGACCCAAAAAATTTTCAGCCCTTTATATCTTCTACATTTATAGATCTGTGCACAAAATAACTATAGTTTATAATTGAGAAAAACAAAGTGTATAAGAGAACAAAATTCCATACCAATACGTGGTTCACCGTGGGAGATATAGAACGGCCATAATTTTACAGAATTTCATGACCCAAAAAATTTTCAGCCCTTTATATCTTCTACATTTATAGATCTGTGCACAAAATAACTATAGTTTATAATTGAGAAAAACAAAGTGTATAAGAGAACAAAATTCCATACCAATACGTGGTTCACCGTGGGAGATATAGAACGGCCATATTTTACAGAATTTCATGACCTAAAAAATTTTCAGCCCTTTAGATCTTCTACATTTATAGATCTGTGCACAAAATAACTATAGTTTATAATTGAGAAAACAAAGTGAATAAGAGAACAAAATTCCATACCAATACGTGGTTCACAGTGGGAGATATAGAACGGCCATAATTTTACAGAATTTCATGACCCAAAAAATTTTCAGCCCTTTATATCTTCTACATTTATAGATCTGTGCACAAAATAACTATAGTTTATAATTGAGAAAAACAAAGTGTATAAGAGAATAAAATTCCATACCAATACGTGGTTCACCGTGGGAGATATAGAACGGCCATATTTTACAGAATTTCATGACCCAAAAAATTTTCAGCCCTTTAGATCTTCTACATTTATAGATCTGTGCACAAAATAACTATAGTTTATAATTGAGAAAAACAAAGTGTATAAGAGAACAAAATTCCATACCAATACGTGGTTCACAGTGGGAGATATAGAACGGCCATAATTTTGCAGAATTTCATGACCCAAAAAATTTTCAATCCTTTCTATCTTCTACCTTTTTAGATCTGTGCACAAAATAACTATAGTTTATAATTGAGAAAAACAAAGTGTATAAGAGAACAAAATTCCATACCAATACGTGGCTCACCGTGGGAGATATAGAACGGCCATAATTTTACAGAATTTCATGACCCAAAAAATTTTCAATCCTTTATATCTTCTACCTTTTTAGTTCTGTGCACAAAATAACTATAGTTTATAATTGAGAAAAACAAAGTGAATAAGAGAACAAAATTCCATACCAATACGTGGTTCACAGTGGGAGATATAGAACGGCCATAATTTTACAGAATTTCATGACCCAAAAAATTTTCAGCCCTTTATATCTTCTACATTTATAGATCTGTTCACAAAATAACTATAGTTTATAATTGAGAAAAACAAAGTGAATAAGAGAACAAAATTCCATACCAATACGTGGTTCACCGTGGGAGATATAGAACGGCCATATTTTACAGAATTTCATGACCCAAAAAATTTTCAGCCCTTTAGATCTTCTACATTTATAGATCTGTGCACAAAATAACTATAGTTTATAATTGAGAAAACTAAGTGAATAAGAGAACAAAATTCCATACCAATACGTGGTTCACAGTGGGAGATATAGAACGGCCATAATTTTACAGAATTTCATGACCCAAAAAATTTTCAGCCCTTTATATCTTCTACATTTATAGATCTGTGCACAAAATAACTATAGTTTATAATTGAGAAAAACAAAGTGTTTAAGAGAAAAAAATTCCATATCTATACGTGGTTCACCGTGGGAGATATAGAACGGCCATATTTTACAGAATTTCATGACCCAAAAAATTTTCAACTTTTTATATCAGTGGTTCTTAACCTTTTCACAGACGCGGAACACATATATATGTATATATTTTTCTCGCGGAACACTAACATTAAATAATTTGAAATTCGTTATTTAGCAAGAACTTAAAATTAAATTCAAATTAAAAAAAAAAGGAACAATTTTTTGTTTTCGTATCTTTCCTAAGTTTTTAAATTTCAATACATTTAAAATTGAAATTTCGCGGAACACTTGGACCATATTCGCGGAACTCCAGTGTTCCGCGGAACACCGGTTAAGAACCACTGACTTATCGTTTTCCCCAATTATATACTTTGAAATGATTGACTAAAGCAGTGATTCTCAACCTTGTCACATTTTTTACAATTTCCATATTTGGCGGCACACTAACAATAAGATAAGTTTTGAAAGTATTTTACTTATCAATAATACACTGAGTAAAATAGTTTATGCTTATTTTGAATATAAAATAAAATAATATGTACTAGAAAAACAACAGTATATGTTTATTAAGGAATTAATTACAAGTTAATAATTTCTGAATACTTGTAGGTATGCATTTCTAAAATTTGGCGGCACACTTCAAAACTTTCGCGGCACTTTTGCGTGCCGCGACACAGCAGGTTGAGAATCACTGGACTAAAGCAATGAATCCACATGTTGCTTATAGGCATATCGCATAACTGTTGCGTTAAGTCCAGTGCATACAGCAAGCGTTTCTTTATATTGATATCAAGATGCACTGATAAAATGATATGGTATAAAGCAACTCAAGGGCTATTAAGATTGTTTTTTTTCCCCTTTTCATCATAGATAAATAGATATAGCATCATAGATGATGATATACGAAATATTTATAGTGGGCTGGCGAATATCATCACCCGTATAATTGCGTATCATTCTCCTGAACTCTACATCGTTATTTGGTTGTACGAGTAATTAATTGGTTATTTTTGAATAAACATTTTTTTTTGTCATTATTTGTACAGTCGTAAAAGCAATTAATTTAATAGATTATTATTTTAAAGTAAGGCATTTGTGGAACCCAAAACTACCCGGACTGATAATAAAAAATTCAAAATAGCTACATGAATCTAAGAGAGGGGTGTGCAAAGATTTTCAATTACCCAAGGCTTCAACTTGCTTTGCTCGGCAGTGCGTAGAGAGCATAATGGTTTGATGATGAATTTAAAAAATAAAAATAAAAAGACAAGCTGCTTCAATTCACTGTGACGCGCACGATTAACATCTAATCTTGATCGTGTCTGGCCAAGCATCATTCTCTGATGATGGATGCAAAACCATAACCGGTCAGAAATAGAAAATAATTTACGTATGAGAGGATAAAAATCAGCACTACCTGTATTTTCAACAAAATCACAATGATCTGACTTCATAAATAATTATTTTAGCTTGATGATTTACAGTTATTCAGTTACGTTATTAGTTTTTAAAAAAAAAAATGATTTAAGGCGCTTCAACATCTAAGGTTATTGGCGCCCCGGAACTTTTTTCAGTGCACTGCCGGCCTCTGGACAGTGTTCTCTCGTTACAGACAATATTGTCCAATCACCGGAAAGTGAGCTGTAAGAAGCTCCTAGGAAGAGAAAATCTAAGGGTCTGCAGCTGGATTCGAACCCGGGACCTCCGCTTGGGAGTCCAGTACGCTAACCGCATAGCTAATCCCTTCCCTGACGTTATTAGTAAAATATTTTTAAAAGCTCCAAGTGAGTTAAAGATCTAATGAGGATGCGAGTTGAGGTATAATTTTCCACTCCCTTCATAAATAAAGTCTGAAAAACGATAAGAAAATTTGAACCTCGAAGTGTTTCATGATTTTTGTAAGAGAGTTCTTATTACTGTGGACAAACAACGTAGACCCCTAACTCAACTCATCGATGAAAAATATGATTTTATTGAAAAGTAAATTGTAAAATAACCATTTCAGCAGTCTTTACGCTGTATTGGCCAATTTATTTCAAATTTTTCGCCCAAATTGATGAAGAAGAGCCATTGATGAAATTAAATACACTCTGAATTATATTTTACTTGGTGACGACGGGATTGCACAATTAACGGAAGTTGTAAGACTGTAGACAAAGAGGTTTTTGTTGTGTATTTTCTATCTCGCTCTAACATTAGTACTTCTTTTTGTACATGAAATACATTTTAATGGTCTATTTTTAGCAAATTAGTTGCAATTCACGTGAAATTAAATATATTCACATTTGCATTCCATTTATTTTAAATTATTTATTTTATTAACAAAAAAATTACATAAGATTTCTGTGGTTTATTTATTCCAATACTAATTTAAATAAAACAGTTCCTTTGCAATGAAATAACGTAGACATACAAATATTATACATAAACTAACTCATTAATAGCCAAACAGAAACAACCTTCAATTAAAAATATAATATCAACTCATTAATCAAGAATATAGAAAATATTACTAGTAATAACTGATAAAACAGGGAAATTCAAAACAAAATGGCATTAGCATATATAAATTCATGCAAATGTACTAAGGAATAATTACTTATGTATATATGTATATAGAAGAATAAATTTTAAAATGACCTTGGATAATATGAAGCTGAAAAATTTAGAGAATAGATAGTGAAAGAAAGCAGACTGAAAAGTTCAGTAAAAATTAAATTACCATAAACTTTAAAAGTAGAACTTTTATTCAAGAAGAGTTTGTTCCAATCTTAAACTTCATTGTTATTTGAAAGTGATCATGTTGCGACCTTGGCGATCTTGAACCTAGAACTATACAGGTGGTAGAAAAAAAAATCAAAAAATGTGTATGGGCTTGTCAGAAGAGAGCTTTACCGGTGAGATAAGAGCAGTAAATGGATTCCATAATTCTCCTCCAATTCCTAGTGAGATCAAGAAGAGGAATACCGTTGGGTGAGATAGTCAGGCGTCTAGAAAAAGTGGCTAGATTAAGGTAACTTGAAGCAGTTACCAATTCCTGATGTAAGCGGAAAGAGATTTTATGGAGACCTTTTGGAAAACTCTGTCTCAACAATCAAGACGTAGTGCTAGGGAAGCTGTCTCATCAATCAAGACGTAGTGCTAGGGAAGCTGTCTCAACAATCAAGACGATGTGTTGTGGTGCTAGGGAAGCTGTTTCAACAATCAAGACGATGTGTAGTGCTAGGGAAGTTGTCTCAACAATCAAGACGATGTGTAGTGCTAGGGAAGCTGACTCAACAATCAAGACGATGTGTAGTGCTAGGGAAGCTGTCTCAACAATCAAGACGATGTGTTGTGGTGCTAGGGAAGCTGTCTCAACAATCAAGACGATGTGTAGTGCTAGGGAAGCCGTCTCAACAATCAAAACAATGTGTAGTGCTAGGGAAGCCGTCTCGACAATCAAGACGACGTGTTGTAGTGCTAGGGAAGCTGTCTCAACAATCAAGACGATGTATAGTGCTAGGGAAGCGATCTCGACAATCAAGACGATGTATAGTGCTAGGGAAGCGGTCTCGACAATCAAGACGATGTGCAGTGCTAGGGAAGCTAAAGTCTTGCTAGAGCTTTGATTTCTAAACTTGTCCTTGCCTTGGCTATCTCTAGCTGCCAAACTCTACTATCCTCCATTGTCTCTCCTAGAAAATAATATGTTCATTAGTAATTATACACGTTTAAATATGTAAGCGACTACCATTGAAACCTATTTCATGCATATAATGTTAAAATTTATTTATACGAATTATATTTTTATCTAACTTTATACTACAGGCAATCTACCGATACTAATTTTTGTTGATTTTTCTTCTTTAGGTTGGCAGTATTGGAACCGAAACGAAGATTTATTATAAACATCAATCCATCAATCAATCAGTATAAGGTATAAACATATAAAATGCATTATAACCAAGTTCATTTAGAGCTTTTATTTGTTGAGGTAAAAATTAAAATAAAATAAACACAAAACCATTTGCATTTATCATGAAGTAATTAATACTAAAGAGGAAACAATAACAATATTAGCGATAATTACCACCATATTTGATATGTTCTCCCAAATGACGTTATTCATAAAATTAAAAAACGCTAACACTATAATATATCCTTGAACTTGATAAATACAAAATAGTGTAAATGATATTCGTTCTTTTATTTGAGGTGTAAGTAAAACTAAGAGGCGTAACCATGCTGTTACCTCTCACATGCCGAAGTCAAGCTGTGTTAACTTGAGTTTCCTTTTAGTTGTAACGCTTGGTAAACTATAGTTCAAGAACTATAGTACTTGAAAAAGGCCCACACTATAAATCGATCATTACGCTAATTAAAAAAAAAAAAACTTTTTAAAGCACGAAAATAATGATATTTTAAAGTAATTTTGATATTAAACCTTATTTGTTTTATTTTGGGAAAGAATCGCGAAAATTGAAGTGTGATTTCTGGGCCGATGGTGCTAGAAAAGTATCAAATCTTAATAGATTTAATTTTCCTACCTGATCAGAACAAGCCCAGTACTATTCGTTTTGAAATAGTTTTAGGGTTAAACGGCTTAAATAAACGGTGAACACTCAATTACAAAACATTTGCAATATGTCCCTAACATTATCAACTTGAAATGTACACACCTTTTTCCGCTGTACATCCTTTCATTTCGGTAATCAATGATTAATTACAGTGTTCAATCAATAAAGGCAAACTGCCACTAAGTGATATGGGGGCACTCTTCAGAATAAAAGTGGTACATTGGATTTTAATTAAAGCTACAACTTGGTGGATAGGTTTACAGTTATGTCAGTTTAGAATTACCAAGACTGCATGTCGCCATACTAGATAAAAAAAATTTAAAAATTAATCTTCAATAAATTTTTCCCGAATTTGGTAATTAATAATAATTAGTATGCCACTTAAATTTTTAAACAAGATAATTGAAGGAAATTAGCTGCATTAAAGGTACTCTTAATTTGCTGAAAAACAAAATAGAGGGTGTTCACTGTTGCGTGAACCTTTAAACGAAGTACTGAAGAACTGCCCTAAACTTTGGAACTATTAAACACTGAATCTGCAGTAAATAAATCATTATTTATATAATATAATATTAATCAATATTAGTGCACATATTATTTATTTTTTTACCTTGATGATTATTTAATTTTTGTTGCATTGTTTGGCGGTTCACTGGAATTAGTTTCTTTCACTTGCAAACTAACTATACATACAACAACTATGCTTTTACTAGTCTCTTTGCAAATCTAGAAGGTTATCTGATACTCTTTGTTTTGGAGCGGTAGGTTATTGTCAGGTTGTTTATTTATTGTGTTTATCTCAGTCTCACAGACCGTTTCATTCTAACAGAAGTGTTTTCAGTCTTTAAAATCTCTTAGGGTTTTTTCATTAATTTTTTATTTCTTTTTCACACCAAAATATTTTATTATTGTCTTTCTCTCTTGTTGAACCTAAGCAAATAGCCATTCAGTTTTAATTAAGTGTTTTGTAATCGCTTTTAAATCACCAGAAATACAATAATTTTCAGATTAATCTACAGTAGTTTGTTGGATGAGATATATTAACAGATTGGCAATTTTTTTTGCAATGTTAATAGATGAACAAGTCTCTAAAATTGTATTCACTGTCAATAAATTGAAGGCGCGACTAACTGGTCTTTCTTGTGATGACATCACAGTCCAAGAATACAAATGCCAACACATTCATTTACTATAGCAGCTAATTATGCAGTTCTTAATAACACTATTTCAATTAATTAAAGAATTTAGAAAATAATTCTTATAGTTATTGGGTAAATAATTTTTAACTAATCTAATTTTTTTTTTTTTACAAAAAAAAAAAAAGAAAAGGAAAATTAAAAAACTTTGCGAACCCTTAACTCCTTTTATCAGATTTAAATACTTCACAAAAAATAATACTTGTCCATTATTAAATTAAAAATGTAATTAAGTAGACTAATTTACTACTGACCTCTTTTGCCTTATTTCATATTATGTGCCTTGGCAGAATGTCCTTGTTTCAAAGTCGTAACCCCAGGCTATTGAGTGCTTTAACCCCAATTGATTTTTGTTCCTTCGTATATATACTTTCTTTAACTAAATACACATCAATGCTTTACAGGTAATTGCATAATTATGTTTTCTTAATAAGTTAATGATTTATTTCGTAAAGTTTTTTGTTTTAGAATTTTATAATTAACACGTAATTTAAAACATTAGTTAGTGTAAAATTGTATTAAAATTTGTGGAAAAATGTGCTTAAATTGTGATTAACTTCCCAAGGACTTTAGTTTTGTCATTTTATTTGTTCACAGTGTAGATGTAAACTTCACTCACTCTAATTTCTCTGTTATAAATTAGGTTCAGTACTACAATGGCAGTTGTAGGCATATATATATATATATTTTTTTTTTAATTCTTATTATCGCACTTCTGATGGTTTTAATCGAAATTAATGTGGAAATTAAAAGAATTCCTATATTCTATTTTTATAGTTCAAACTCTTCACATTTTCTCGTTAGTAGAGAGAAGTCAAATCTTCACCCCATCACTAGAAATGCATTAAAACGCAATTTATTGTAATAAAAATTATAAGCGCTTACAATTTATACAGTGTGTATGCGGAGGAGTGGTCGAAACTTCGGGAGGTGATTCAGCAGCTCAAATGCAACAAAAAATATTCTATTCACTTTGGCCCTATTCTCAATAGTGTCCAAGATATTTGCATTTTTAACTTTTCCGGTCGATATTCGCGTTTTTTCACCATAAAAGCGGCCGTAACTTTTCTATCCTTTATCCTACAACAAATTTGCTTATTCCAAACGGAAGAGCATTAAATTTCCTATAAATATGCTCAATAACGAGCCTCAAAACGTTTCTTTTCGGTGATTAATGAAACTAGGAGGCACCCAATTACAGGAAAAGTTGTGCATTTATTGAGCTTCAAGAAAATATAGATGTTTTTGTTTTTAATCAAAATCCTACCCCGAACAGAGGGGTGTAAATGCAGAAAACTGGCATGTTGCTGACATCCAATTATTAATTTACTCGTATGTCAATTTTTTTGAGAAGGAACAAAAAGAAAAGTAACCATTTTAGTTTAGAACAATTATTATTTAATAAAACGGAAGTAAAAAATACAGTAGCAATAACACACAGTAGTAATAAAATACAATAGGTAGGTGACTACCTAAAATCGCTACAAAAAATTGTTCGAATTGTCCCCGAATTCGCTAAGCCTAATTTATGATGAATCTACACGTCTAATATTATTGACAATCTTATCTTAATGACAAAATGGAGGTTTTTTTTATTATAGAAGTCAATAATAATTCAAAAACTAATCAATTTTTAGAAAAGGAATATTATTAATTAACTCTGATGAAAAAAAACCTCCATTATGTCATTAAGATAAGTTGCACAAACAATTGTAGTCAACTACTGTGTGTTATTGCTACTTTATTTTTTACTTCCGTTGTTATTAAATAATAATTGTTCTAAACTAAAATGGTTACTTTTCTTTTTGTTCCTTCTCCAAAAATTGACATAATTAAAAATTGACTAAATTAATAATTTGATGTCAGTGAAAAGTAGGTTAAGCTACATCCCAGTTTTTTGCATTTACACCCCCGCTGTTCGTGGTAGGGTAATATTTAAAAATAACAAAAACCATATGGCCTTGAAGCTCAATAAATGCACAACTTTTTCTGCAATTGGGTGACTTCTTGATCCATTAATCACTGTAACTGTTGAAAGTTATAACAAAAATCATCGATAACGAATTTTTTAGATATTGAAGTAAAAATTTCATTGTTAGTAAGAAACGTTTTGTGACTCAGGGTTAAGCATATTTATGGGAAATTTGATGCTCTTTCGTTTGGAATGAGCAGATTTGTTGTAGGATAAAGGATAAACAAGTTATGGCCGCTTTTATGGTGAAAAAACGCGAAACTTTTGGACGGAAAAGTTAAAAAATGCAAATATCTTGCGACACTATTGAGAATCTGGCTATAGTGAAGAGAATATCTTTTGTTGCATTCTTGAGCTGCTGAATCACCTCCCAAAGTTTCGTCCACTCCTCTGTGTACACCTTGTATATGCAGGATTAGGGGCTTGTGTTGGTCTAGTGATCAAGAGCGTGGCTATGTAAGTAGGAGATGCTCAGTTCGAATCCCGCGTATGATTACTTTTTATTTGTTTGCAAAAAATTTTTTATAGTAAAGTAAGAGCTTCCGCCCCCCCCCCGGTCTCACGGCACCTAATTGGTAGTTGGACGTTAAGCCCCGCCTGAAAGAAAAAAATAGGCGATTACTTTATATACGCAGATTAGAGAGAAAATCATATTAGCCATTTTCGAAAAACTAACAAGTGAAAAATACATTCAGCCAAGTTATTCTTCGGTTGAACAATTTGCTTCTAACGAATTTTTAGCATTTTGAATTGCAGAAATGCACTTTACGTGAAACCTAACCATCCCCTCTTCTTGAAATGCTAGGAAATCAAACTTTTCTTGAGTTATTCTCAACAAATCTATATGTGTACAATAGTTAAATCAGGTAAAAAAAAGTAAAGTAATCACCAATTTTTTTCAGGCGGGGCTTAACGTCCAACTACCAATTAGGTGTCGTGGACGGAGGCGACTAGCAAACATACTTTACTGTAAATTACTTTTATTAACCATTAAATAAAATCCAAAGCCTAAGACCGGTGGAATCGAACCCAGTACCACAATGCATATTAGCTTTACAGGTCTAACACAGCTCGGCTACCGTGGCGCCTCTAGTTTTTTTTTTTTTTTTTATCATTTAAGGCGCGTCAACATCTAAGGTTATTGGCGCCCGGAGCTTTTTTCAGTGCACTGCCGGCCTCCGGACAGTGTTCTCTCGTTACAGACAACACTGTCCATCAGCGGACAGTGAGCTGTAAGAAGCTCCTAGGAAGAGAAAATCTAAGTGTCAGCAGCTGGATTCGAACCCGGGTCCTCCGCGTGGGAGTCCAGTTCGCTAACCACATAGCTAATCCCTTCCCTCTAGTTAAATCAGGTTTTATATATACAAAAAAAAAAATCGATGCCGATTCTCTACAAGGAAAGGAAATAAAATAAAAATTGTTTTTGGCACTATTTTGAGAAGATAAATACTTAAAAAAGAATTGAGTAATAGGTCAAGCAGAAATAACAGTGATAATGATAATGCATATCTTAATGAATCATCGTTTAGTAGTAACGAAATTAACTTCAGATTTCAACGATTTCTATAACATAAAATAATTTTAATGTTTCTTACCTAATTTCTAAATATTTCAAAAATCTCCTATAGTATAATGTGTTGCAGTTTTAGAAATCTTTCATCTTAATATTGCAGTATAGAAATAGTTATTTATTTAACAAGTGAGGAAAATACTTAACACTCGAGTTAAATATTATATTTTTTCTGCAGCCATTAGATTTATTAACTAAAAAATTAAAAATTTCATTTTTACAGTCTACAAAAAGTAATTTATTTATTATAAACATTTATTGTTATATTACAATTATTTACATTACTTACGTATTCACATTACTTATTACATTTTCTGCTGTTTCTTTTATTGATGGAGGAGTGTTTTCTAAACAGGAATCACTAGAATCCATTTTAAATTTCTATAAGGTAACACTATAACCTTTTTAACTGTTATAATTAAAAATATCTAATTATTTATTAAAGTATTATTTTTATTTCTATATTCCTTTCAATTTTTATTTAGGGAACAAAGTTATTAACACAACAATTCGATAACTTGTTGCCAGTTGTGTACACACACTGAACTTATGTTTGGAATGGTAAAATGACAGTGTTATACACGATGAGTAATGCCTGCCAGTTTCTACAACAACATCTTTAGGGAAATACTTTGTTTGGTTTCCTATCTCTCGCCTTGTCTGGAATCAATTTAAAAATTCTTTTAATATTTTAGAAAATATTTGATGCCATACAAATTGTAGTTAACTCGCACAAAATGGCGATTAGCAAACATTAAAAAGTCATTATATTGAGTTAGTCCTCCAGCCAATGCCCTTGTGCCAGTTAAATCGCCAATTTACCACTTCCCAAATGCACATATTCTCACAAAAGTAAATAACATTCAGATATATTTTTTTAAATATAGTTTATAATATAGATTAATTAAACATATTGTGCTAGAGACCAATTACTCTTCATTGGTAATAGTTATTTGTTCATCCAATAGAATGTGATGACGGATGAGTGTAGTAAAAGGTTAACTTTTACATATTTAATTCCTGTTTAAAATATAAACATGTAAAATGTATTCCATGATTTTTTCTATTAAAAAAATTATTATTTTTCTGCCACCATGTAGGAATGTTCTCATTAGTCAATTAAAATCAGCTGTGTAATGCCCAACTTTATCTCACCAGTGGGGAAAAATTCCCATTAGTGTCACTTTCCTCACTAGTGAGTGAAAAAACTTTATTGTGCTTCCTTGATATAAGAGGTTTTGTTATTAAATATTTTCTGTAAAACTTTAATAAGCTTATTTAACGTAACTAAATAATTAAAAAACGAATATTAAAAAATAAAATAAAAATTGAAAGGAATATAGAAATAAAAATAATACTTTAATAAATAATTAGATATTTTTAATTATAACAGTTAAAAAGGTTATAGTGTTACCTTATAGAAATTTAAAATGGATTCTAGTACTTCCACCAGTTCAATTTCAAATTCAAATCTTACATTAAATACCTCTTCAAACCAACCTTTTATTACTAATGCCAATAATTTTAATATAACAATAAATGTTTATAATAAATAAATTACTTTTTGTAGGCTGTAAAAATGAAATTTTTAATTTTTTTAGTTAATAAATCTAATGGTTGCAGAAAAAATATAATATTTGTAAAGTCGGTAAACACAGATTTATTTATTCTGTAAAGAATAATACAAATTATTATAATAGTGTTACAAATAAATCCTGCAAAATATAATATAAATAAAACAAACCTGTAAAGAATAATTAAATTACAAGTTGTTTCAACCAACTAAATAAAAATTACACAAGGTAAACAATCAAGTCACTAAGCGTCACTCTCTAAGTCTCTAAGAACCTTCACAGTCTTCTAACCTGCACTCGCGTTCATGGTCGGGATCGTGGAGCGCTCTACTGGACAATTACATATTTAACTCGAGTGTCAAGTATTTTCCTCACACTCGGCAATTTGCACTTGCACTCGCCTCGCTTCGCTCGCTCGTGCGTGCAAACCCTGTCTCGTGTGAGGAAAAGTACTACTTTCCACACTTGTTAAATAAATAACTATTTTTAGTATTGAGCACTAAGATCAATCTAAAAATAAATTAGGCATTTTGAACGTAACAAAAACTGTAAAGATTTAGGTACCTGAATTGTTCTGTTGATTATTGATAATTTTTTTACGTCCAAGGTTTTAACTTGCAAATCCTGTTAGAATTTATTTTGATATATTATTAATAATAATAATAATATAAGGGAAGGGATTAGCTATGAGGTTAGCATACTGGACTCCCACGCGGAGGTCCCGGGTTCGAATCCAGCAGCTGACCCTTAGATTTTCTCTTCCTAGGAGCTTCTTACAGCTCACTGTCCGGTGATGGATAGTGTTGTCTGTAACGAGAGAACACTGTCCGGAGGCCGGCAGTGCACTGGAAAAAGCTCCGGGCGCTAATAACCTCAGCTGTTGATGCGCCAAAATAATAATAATAAGCCTTTATTGGTTTCGTTATATATTTACATACATATTAACTGATTTATACATTAAACATAACTTATTTCTTCTTCTTTTTGTTAGTTAATTATTAAATCAAAATATTTAATCAAAAACAAAAAACAAAAATACTTCTTGTCAGGACAAATATAATAAAAATACAATTCTTTCTCTTTATTTTGAAACCAGGCCCAATCATTGAGCCTAGGCTTCTTCAATCTCGGTCCATTAGTCTCTACTGTAAACTCTTTTGTATCACTTTTGTCCGGAATACCTTTACTGTGTCATCCTGCCATCTCATTTTTTGCCTTCCTTTCTTCCTGTCGCCATAAAAGGGCGCCTATAATGTTGCATGTCTACACCATCTTCCATCATTACATCGCCTAACGTGGCCAGCCCATTTCCATTTCAGTGCCTTCACAGGTCTTCTCCATTTCCTGGGCACTTCCGTTTCTTGCATAGTCTGATTCTATATTTTCTTTTCACACCTTTCATACATCTCTTTCCATTGCCCTTTGCGTCACTTTTAACTTATTAATTGTCTTCTATGTTAACGTCCATGTTTGACACCCATTTGTTATTAAGCAAGGCATTACGTACACAGCAATCTAATATTTTTCCTTTTTTCTTTATTGGCACATTGAGGTTCTTCATTAGATGCTTCAGCGACCAATATTTTCTCCACAATAATGTAATTCTTCTTTCTACTTCTCTTTGATATATTAGATCAGTTTATAATGAAACTTTTCATAGAGTACTATTGGGTTGTCCGGAAAATAATGCAGGATTATGGTTTTAAAAGAAAAAAATTAATGATTTATAACTGTTTTTATTAATCAAAATAGTCTCCCATTACTTTCTATACATTTCTGCCAACGTGTGGGTAACTTTTCCCAAACCCTTTGTATTGAATTTGGAATCCTTAGAATTTATAAATTCAGAAAACGCATTTTCTAATGTTCTTTAGTCAATAAATTTTTTATTTTGTAAATGGTGGTCCAGGTGTCTAAAAAAAAAATGTTAATCATTTAAGGCGAGAGGTCCGATGAGTAGGGCGGGTGTGGCAGAGTCTCATAGCCAAGCTCCAACAATTTTCGGATTAATAAGTGTTTACATTATTTATAAAAGTCAAAAGTCCCAACAAACATAATCAGTTTACTATTTGGAGGGTTATTTTAAAGAAAACATAAAAATCCTGCATTATTTTCCGGACAACCCAATTCTTTAATGATGTATTTGTTTTGGTCTTGTTAAATCTAATTTTGATAGATTAAATAAAATAATATTCATTCTTTTGCTCGAGATAAGAATGTTGAATTACTTATTCCATTCCAACCCCTGGCATGCAACTTTTAATGCAAATAGATACATCTAAACAACTATAGTCCGTTTAAGATTTGAATCAGAACCGTTCTACCAAGTCACTTCATTCCGCATTGGGGCTCCGTCCTACACGATAAATAATGCTGCATACATCTGTGGAGGAAGCTAGCAGAGGTGGATTCAAACTATATAGTTTTAGCATGCCTTCTGTAAGGTATAAAGATCGTGACTTTCTTTGGAAATCCATAATAGAAAACAAGCTGGAATTGCCTACAAATCTTCAATTGATACTGACACAAACCAATTCAGATCCACTTGAAGCTTGAAGCAGTTTACAAATATACTTAAAATTCACCAAATCCTCGTATAAACACAGTATACGATATCCTCGTATATAGTTTGACTAAATCCATTCCCTAGCACCGTTTGACTAAATCCATTCCCTAGCACCGTTTGACTAAATCCATTCCCTAGCACCGTTTGACTAAATCCATTCCCTAGCACCGTTTGACTAAATCCATTCCCTAGCACCGTTTGACTAAATCCATTCCCTAGCACCGGAATTATGGCTTATCTGCAAACACATACAAAAAGAAGAAGCTTCTCTTATATCTTTCACTGAAAAAGATAAAACAAATTATTAAAGTTGGGTGTTTTTGGGCAATTTTTGACGATCAACCCTGGTACTACCGGATAGTTTTAATGACAGTTATGAAATAAGGTTAGGGTTATTTAACACCGAATTAGAAATAATGTTCTATTTCTTTGGTTTTCAAACACAGATATATTTAAGTTTATAATTGAAATGATTAATTAATTTTAATGAAGTTAGAGAATAGATTATTTTTCATTTTATGTATAAAAATTAGCTGGTGTCAATAACTTCTGAAGACTTCTTTTCTGTTTTTATTCACACAAACAGACGTTGGGAACTAAAAGTATCCACTTTTTGTAACAAAAGAAGTAATTACAAATTACAAGAAATTTAAATATTATACATTTGAAAAACATAATTTTCTATTGCTCAGTATTTATAACTTAAGATTTTTTTTTTTTCCTTGACAAATTAGGTATTTAAGAAAGGACCTTGTCTAGGACATTGAACCTGTTTTTCCACATTAGACTATCTTTCCGCCATATTATTATACACACATACGTCTATGTGATTTGTTTTGGATAAAGCCATTTTACGAAATATTCGCCTTTTTTCTCACACACACGTTACCCAGCCCAACAAAAATTAGCTATTATTCCTTCCACTATCTTTTGGTTAATGATTCCCTAATTGTTTCGAAATTTTCGCTTTACACAATGAAACAAAGAAAATTCTTTTCTCATTTAATTTTAAGCATTTTAAATTTTTTAGAATCTTAATGTGATGATATTTAAATAATTGAAGAAAACTACTGAAAAAAATATTAAAGCTTGTTGATATTTAGAGTGAACTCTGCAAGTTAATCCATCATATTTTCAGACATAAAATCGGATTTGAGAATATAGCCAGAATAAGAAGATAGAGGGAAGGATTCTTACGGTGTGAGAAGATTGGTTGAGGATGGCCAAGGTCGTAGATCCATTAGAAGAAGAAGATAAGCAGATTCATGATGGTTAAACCAATAAGCCTAGAAAAGGCTTACAAGAATAACAAACGAGTTAGGAATATTAAAAGAGTAGCATGAAGAAATTGAACAGTCTTGTCAGGAGTGTCAGGCCTCTAGACAAAGTGGACACTCCAGGCATTGACTCCAAGCCTAACGGCACAGAGGAGGTTATATGTTAAGAAATGAGAACAGCCCCGAATTACAATACTGCAAGACTAATAGAGCTATATTTATATTGAGTAAATTTTCTTATTTTTAAGAATTCTATATTATTTATTTATTTATTTTTAAATTCAGAATTCATTTAATCAGTTTTAAAATAAAATAGAATTTTATAATAGATTAGATTGAAATATTCAACGTGTATTACAGAAAACAAAATAGCCTTGAAATGAGTTTGAAACACACCATATTTTTTTACTGTAGTGTACTTCACACAACAAAACAATAGTTATTTATTTAACAAGTGTGGAAAGTAGTACTTTTCCTCACACGAGGCAGGGTTTGCACGAACGAGCGAACGAAGGGAGGCGAGTGCAAGTGCAAATTGACGAATGTGAGGAAAATACTTTACACTCGAGTTAAATATTATAATTTTTCTGCAACCATTAGGGTTATTAACTAAAAAAAAATAAAAACAAGAATCACTAGAATCCATTTTAAATTTCTATAAGGTAACACTGTAACCTTTTTAACTGTTATAATTAAAAATATCTAATTATTTATTAAAATATTATTTTTATTTCTATATTCCTTTCAATTTTTATTTTATTTTTTTAATATTCGTTTTTTTTTAATTATTTAGTTACGTTAAATAAGCTTATTAAAGTTTTACAGAAAATATTTAATAAAACTTCTTATATCAAGGAAGCACAATAAAAATTTTTCACTCACTAGTGAGGAAAGTGACACTAATGGGAATTTTTCCCCACTATTGAGGTAAAGTTGGGCATTACACAGCTGATTTTAATTGAGTAATGAGAACATTCCTACATGGTTGCAGAAAAAAGTTTTATACCGTTGTAAAGTACACTTATAGGCCATCTGTTGAGTAAAACCAAAACTAACTTCGAACTCAAATCTTCCATATTTGTTTGTTTGCTTTGGTTTTGTTTTGCTTCGTGTACGTATATTTCTGGCAAAAAAGTTCATTTAAGAATATGGTAGTAACAATAATAATAATTGTATCTAGAAAGGGATAAAAAGAAAGTATTAGTCTAAATGTTATGTCTTGATAGAAAAGAAATATTAGATCTCAAGAAGGAGAAATAGTTTACTTGTCCCATTTTATTTCTTCTCTTTTTGGCATGACCATGTGTTTTATGAGGGAGAAAAATCATTTCAGTAGAAACACTGTTAATCTCTTTTTGTTGGTCGGAGTGTAAATTACTTTTAGAGTGGCCCACTGGCGCCACTATTAATCGATTATGGCGTTACAGAAAATTAAGGTTTTTGTTTTTCTTGGCCATAGCTTGTCTTTATACAAAATTACTGTCAGTTTCTAGTTTTTTTTTATAATGTCTATTAATTAACAATAAAAAAAATAAAGTTAAAATTATAAACGTAAATATAATTTTAATATGTAACGAATACTAAGTTTCAACGCGGAGATCGAGGATTCGAATCCAGCTGCTAGCCTTTAGATTTTCACTTCCTAGGGAGCTTCACACTGGCCGGTGATGGACAGTTTTGTTTGTAACGACAGAAAACTGTCTGGAGGCCGGCAGTGCTCTGAGAAAAAATCTCCGGGTGCCAGTAACCTTACGAGGTAGATGCGTCTGAATAAAATATTTTTAATATCAAAATGTGCCCCATTATACTGTCGCCACAGATTGCTTGAAGTATCGAATGTAAAAATGTGTATTTTTAATCTCTATTGATTGTTTTTAGGTATGATGCTGATGAGTGTTGAATGTTTCGAGTAGTAGCAATGTAATAGGATGGAATATACCAACTTTGGTCATGGCGTCTCGTAGCAAAATAATGAATAAGAGTTTCGTCATCATTTTGAACGATTTTTTTTTTTAAATCGAAATGTTTCAAATTGTCGATTATAGGTACTACTAACGCGTTTTGGTTATATTCGCACAAAAAATAACAACTAGAACAGGAATCGAACCCAGTACTGCAATACATCTCAGCTTTGCGGGTCGCGCCTTATTATTATCATTACTACTACTACTACTTTTTTTTTTTTTAATGATTTAAGGCGCGTCAACATGTAAGGTTATTGGTGCCTGGAGCTTTTTCCAGTGCACTGCCGGCCTCTGGACAGTGTTCTCTCGTTACAGACAACATTGTCCATCACCGGACAGTGAGCTGTAAGAAGCTCCTAGGAAGAGAAAATCTAAGGGTCAGCTGCTGGATTCGAACCCGGGACCTCCGTCTGGGAGTCCAGTATGCTAACCTCATAGCTAATCCCTTCCCTCCTATATTTTTTTTTTTTTTTTTTTTTTTTTGCGCATCAACAGCTGAGGTCATTAGCGCCCGGAGCTTTTTCCAGTGCACTGCCGGCCTCCGGACAGTGTTCTCTCGTTACAGACAACACTGTCCATCACCGGACAGTGAGCTGTAAGAAGCTCCTAGGAAGAGAAAATCTAAGGGTCAGCTGCTGGATTCGAACCCGGGACCTCCGCGTGGGAGTCCAGTATGCTAACCTCATAGCTAATCCCTTCCCTCCTATATTATTATTATTATTATTGTATTTAGGGCGCGTTATGTTTTTCGCTCCCACTCAAGTGTAATATTATTGTTTATAATTTTGTTTGTATATTGTATTATAATTTATTTAGTAATTTACAATGTGCACATAAATATGAGCAATAAGTAAATATGATGGTGATGATGTAAATGGTGCTTGAAAAGAAACTACCCAACGGGCGATTCAGTCGACGTGGTGAATGGATTGTAAAGAATAGCAGTAGAGACGAGAGTCTGTCAAAAAGGATTAGAGCAATTAGAGAGAGCTGTATGGAACTTGTGATATTTTGTGTTGTCAAATTGTTGTACGAATTGGATATTGAGGTCGTTGTGAAGTGTAAGGTTAGTCACGTAGAATGGAGCGTCAACTATCTGTCTCAGAGTAGTTTTGATTGAAATGTCTGTATAGTTCGTCTGTTAGTTTTTTTTTTCCACTTTGGCTGAACATCACAGCTCTCTAGTCAGTCAGATTTGAGAATAGAACTTATATTAATCGTTTTGAGTTCAGTGTAGGTAATTTGGAGCGTCGTCCGAGTTAGTCTGTTTAGACGTTTCGCACGTTTTGTCATTGCTTTTGCCCTTTAAGTCTTTTATGTGGGTTCCAAGTAAGGCGTTTGCTTGTGAAGATCCCAGGCTAGAGGATTGTTATTAAAGAAACTCGGAGGACAAGAACCCCACCGAAGATTAGACGTGGCATGCTGGCATTTCTGTGGGTTCAGAATAATATTTTTCTTATTTTATGTTAATTCATCATTTTAAACAAAAGTTTTAAAGAATTTTTACACAGACCTTCTTTATTACTAGGTTTAAATAATATGCGCTCAGTAATTACATTTTTTCTTTTTTAAATGATATTTAATTTTATAAAACACGTAGGCTTTATATTCCACAACATGTATTCATGTTTTTTTAAAAAAACAAATTCAACTTTTAAGTTATCCCATTGTTGAATCAATATACCATCAAAACGTTGAAGGTATTATTACAAGAAGACTGTTACAACAAGGGTTATGAAGTAGTATGTCCCGTAAAGTGCTATTTTCAGCGAACTTCGTAGTCTACCAGCTGTAAAATGCGCTAAAAATTAAAAAAATGTTGTTACAATGAAAAATATTTGTTGAAAAGATGATTTTTGTTTTCAGTTTTGATTAATTTTAATCGGTAACAGTCATGTCAAAACTAGGTGGTATTTTTATCTAATCGAATACAAATGATCACGCGGAAAAGTTAGTAATATTTAGTGAATATGTTTAGCATTGCTCGTACAAAATAGGAATATAAATTGTAAATTACTCATCAACAAACGTTATCAGTTTATAAATAAATTTATTTGAAGTATGTATACTTTTCTCAGATTAGATATTACAGTCAATATATATTTTGTATTCCTCTATGTCTAATATAAAAATATTATCTTAAATCGTAAAATTGCATAATGAAAGTTTAAAAAAAAAAAATAACCACTTCCCTCCTCTTCATTGACCTTCGCTAAAAGCTTGAAGTAGGACCCTACACCACGACTGGGTCAGAACCTAGGAATTCGTGCCAGTAGTGGGGGAGCTGATGCCCCTTGATTTCATATACAGTAACTACTCTATTAACCAATTGAATTTGTGTTCGCGTGTACGATATAGTTTTCTCTGACCCATTTTTTATTGTTATTAAATTTAGTTTATAATAATTGATTTAAAACAACAACAACAAATTCTATTAATATTAATTTGATGTTAAGATTTGATTATATTAGTATACTAGCATGCATCATTTATAGAATAGTTCATTAAAACTAGATTGTTCCTACTATTCCATTGAAGTTAATTAAGTAACAGTAATAACAAGAGCGCCCCTAGAGGTGAGAACAATAAGCACACCATAAAGTGTGCATCTTATGAATGAAAGCATTTAACGGCAAGAAAATCATTTCTATTGGTGTATATTATGTTTTGTGATTGTAGTATGTTGAAGAGTCTTATCAATTTTTAATTGACTTGATATGAAATAATGTCCCATTTACTATGTAATTAACTATTGTCACAATTGTCTTCGACTTTCTGAGACACTGTAATCTTATCTCCTTTTTAGTAATAAATCTAGTTACAAGCTGTATGAACGTATATGAGATAGAATTTTTTAAGTCGTATTCTATCTTTATAATTCCAAAAAATGCAGTTAACAAAAAAAAATTAAAGTAATCGCCCATTTTTACAGGCGGGGCTTAACGTCCAACGACCAATTAGGTGTCGTGGACCGAGAGCGGAAGCTTATACTTTACTATAAATAATTTTTTTCTAACAAATAAAATGTCGAACTGGTGATTACCACTTACAAAGCCATGCTCATCACCACTAAACCAACACCCGCCCCAAAAAATTCTGTTTATATAAATTATTAAAATAAATAGAAATCACAATACAGGATCTATTTATGCTGGCTCTTCTTATTCTATACTTTTGCTGAAAACGAGGAATCTGTTGCGTGCATGCGGTTCACTTCCATTCAGGAAGAAACGAACGTGTCCTAACTGTGTTCGTGATAATGATCGTCCTGCCGATGGTTGCGCATCGCAAGCATTTGGTTAGCTTTTTTAATTAATAGATTCGATTTTCTCCACTAGACACCCACAAGTAAGGGGCTTCAAATATGGAAATATAGAAGTAAATGTAAGTAAAGTAATCGCCTATTTTTTCAGGCGGGGCTTAACGTCCAACTACCAATTAGGTGTCGTGGACGGAGGCGTCTAGCAAACATACTTTACTGTAAATTTCTTTCATTAACCTCTAAATAAAATCCAAGGCTCTAAGACCGGGAATCGAACCCACTACCACAATGCATAATTAGCTTTGCAGTTCTCTCCTTTTAACCGCTCGGCTACCGTGGTCGCCTCCTTACTGACTTATTTAAAACAAGTATATGATTGAAATTATATATTGAATCTAACATAGAAGTGAAATGTTTTATATAATAAAATGAATCCTCACAACAATAATCTATTAAAAAATAAGAAATAGAATTCTGTAGCCGGAGGTTAAGTAGTTTCACACCAGATTCACCAAAACCAATTTTCATAGAGATTGCCATTAACTTCGTAATAACAAAAAGGTTAATTATTTAAAGAAGAGTTAGGCAGGCGTAAAGTAGGTTACGCTCGGTGCATAATAAAGTATGACGTCATCAACCCATTCACTTTACGGCCTCTACAAATGTATACATATATGAGAGACTAACTGGTGAATAGGAACCGCCCAACATTACACTGTTACAAGTATCTTTATATTTTTGAACTATTCTCTTCAGTTTAAATAAGCCTCTTTTTTTTAGCGAATGTTAATCCCAAATTAACTTTGCTGTCCTTTAATTGTTGTCTATTTACCTATTTTCTATGGATCACAAAATGTGTAGAATACAAATTTTGCATCGTTACTTAAAATTAATTTTGCTTTGTTTTAATATCTTATTTTATTAATTAGAGATGTACGTAATAACCCGCAGATTTGATGCGAGCTCGCAACTCTTACGTGTTCATGTTAAATTTCAATGTTAGTTGGATAAATGTCGCGAAGATGTGATCTGGCTTCGAAAAGTGATGAACCGCTTATCTTTAAAGGTGATATGATAAAAAAACTTGATTTTAAAAAGGTTTTTGCATTAAGGAAAAATTTATTGTTTGATGTTTAGCAATCTATAGAGCGGAGAATCCAGAAATATTTTATCATGAATTCATCCCATTTTAAGTGCAATAAAAGGACGATTACATGAAATATAATTATTTGAAATGAACTAAACTTTTAAAGAAAATGATTTAATTATTAAACAATTTATTGTAACAAAAAAGACTTTTGAATGGCCAAACTTTATATTTTGTTGTTCTGAGACAGAATTGTATGTCTTTGGCTAGGGAGAGTAATTGCTGGAGTGTGAAGGCCAAGTCTAAAGTCCACTCGTTTTAATCACCAAACATGCATCTAATTTGCTTTTATGAATACCCTTAAGTAAAATAAACAACCTAATGTGGTCGAAATACTTTTTTTTAAAAAAAATCCTTTAAATCCAAGATGAAAACCCATTACCAAACATTCTCGCCAATAATAATCTTCACTCGATAAATACTTTCACGCTGATAATTACATTTACTCAATAATTGCAGTCATTTATTAAATCAACAATGCTCCCTTTATCTCCAAGTAGAATGTTTATTTCTAATAAAAATAAGTTTAACTGGTTAAATGTTTTCCAAAATATTCGACCAATAAAATGTTTACATTCAGTAAAAGTTATCAATTGCGTCTTAATTTAAGAAATGAACTTACCTCCAAATATCTGTCATTACCATATTAGAATACTATGTATTTACATTAGTAAACTTTCTCCTTTAATATACTTCATGATTAGAGTACGACGTCATTAGGGGCTTCAAGGTAATGACGTGGTATGTTCTGTATGAGCAATTAGTTATAGTGATAGTAAGCTCACTAATGTCCATAGAACAACTTTTGGACATTAATATTAAATATAATCTTTTGACTTTTTCGTTATTTTCATCTATAATGTTTAGAACTTAAGTTTTAATGCATTGATTTTCGTAAGGAAACACTTTCTTTGGATATTTGTGGGTAATTTCCAAATTAATAAGTTGTATAAAAGTAAAAAGTAAAGTAATCGCCTATTTTTTCAGGCGGGGCTTAACGTCCAACTACTAAATTAGGTATCGTGGATGGAGGCGACTAGCAAACATACTTTACTGTAAATTCCCTTTATTATCCATTAAATAAAGTCCAAGGCCTAAGACAGTAAATTCTGTTTATAATTTGAGGTAGGATCAGCTGAAAAAAAAGAGTATTCCCTGAGAGTTTTGTCAAGTTATAAAATGATCATACTAGCATTTGGTGGTTATTGTCTCAGCGATTTCAGCGAGTAGAGCTAGAAGAAATTTTAGAGTCTATCTAGTCGTAATTATTCACGGAGACGCTGTGGAGGAGAAAAGTTGTGGTTTACAAATACAACCGAGCTATTGTTGTGCCAAGTGGCAAGATGTCTCCTGAACTAAATACCGAGCAACCTTTTTGTAATACTACGGACAGCAAGAGGGAGTCGGATCATTATACTTTCATTTGATATCATCAGCCGTTATGAGTTTGTAAAAGTTTTAAAAACTTGGTATGCTTTTGGATTTTATAGGTTAGATTATAGGTTAGATTCTGCTAATGTTGATACTACCAAATATTACTTGCTAAAATACATGCTAAGAACAATAAAATTAATTGAATAAAGATTTGAATTCTTATTGCTGACTTTTTTCGCAGGATTATCCGTCTTATTCGGATGCTGCTGCTAATCGGCGATTCGGATTTACAACCATTTTTGTTAATACTTGTTGATTCTCAATGCATGAACCATTATAGCATTTTTATTCAAACGATTCGGATTTTGATTTTGATTTATTTATTTTTGTAGCATGTTGATGCACTATTATAAAGGGCTCCTTTATTCATTTTCTGTTTGAAACCTTCTTTCCGATAAAATTGATTTCTCAATAACTAAAATTTAAGATTAAGTTTTGTTTAACTTATTATACAAAATTTAACTCTTTTGTACTAGTTATATTTTATAATTAATCATATAATTGACTAGTTATATTATTAGATTGAAAATTACAACGAGAAACTATATTGCGCCAGAGTTACCACTGATGCGAAGTCCAGGAATGATTGTGGTTTTACAAGCAATTCAATGAAGATAGTCATGGTAGGGCTAGAGTCTCTCTTAACTCATTGCTTTGGAATTTTCAATTTCCTTGAAATGAAGATACAAGAAGACAACTGAAACTAATTTTCAGTTTTTGTATTGGGCTTCGAGTTTGTCTTTAGACATAACTAGAGATTTTTTCGCTGATGATTAAGCCATATAACGACCTACGAGGGTCGTTTGAAAAGTCCGTGCAAAGTCAGAGAGATAGCACTACTGGCGCGTATCGAGGTTATGTTTAGTTAGTAGCATCTCTTGGAAGAACACACACCAAGTTTCAGCCAGATTGGTCTATTTCTTTGTGTTTGGCATTCGTTTGAATCGAGGAAGTCGAGTGATTTTCAAAAAATGGACGAAAAAGAATTTCGTGTGTTGATTAAACACTACTTTATGAAAGGCAAAACGCCTGAGGAGACTAAAGAGAAGCTTGATAAACATTATGGTGACTTTGCACCTTCGATTAGAACAGTTTATAAGTGGTTTCAAAATTTTCGGAGTGGCCATATGGGCACAAGTGACGCTGAACGTTCTGGACGCCCTGTTGAGGTTACTACTCCAGAAATCATTGATAAAATCCATGATATGGTGATGGATGACAGAAGAGTGAAGGTGCGTGAGATTGCTAGCGCTGTGGGCATCTCGAATGAACGGGTACATAATATTTTGCATCAACATTTGGACATGACAAAGCTATCCGCAAGATGGGTGCCGCGATTGCTCACGCTTGACCAAAAACGAAATCGTGTGAAGTGTTGCAAGGACGGTTTGCAGCTGTCCCAGAAAAATCCACAGGACTTTAAGCGTCGTTTCGTCACTGTGGATGAAACATGGATACATCACTACACTCCTGAGACCAAAGAACAATCTAAACAATGGGTTACCAAGGGGGAATCTGCGCCAAAAAAGGGCGAAGACCGTTCCTTCGGCCGGAAAGATTATGGCGACTGTCTTTTGGGATTCGCAAGGAATAATCCTCATCGACTATCTGGAAAAGGGTAAAACTATTACAGGTGCATATTATTCATCGTTATTGGACCGTTTGAAAACCGAGCTGCAAGAAAAACGCCCACAATTGGCCCACAAAAAAGTCCTTTTCCATCACGACAACGCACCAGCTCACACCTCAGCAGTTGAGGGTTCCAACTCGTTTCACATCCCCCCTATTCTCCAGACTTGGCTCCCTCGGACTACAATTTGTTCCTCAATATGAAGAATGGCTGGCGGGAAAAAGATTTTATTCAAACGAGGAGGTGATTGCAGAAACGAATGGCTATTTTTCAGACTTGGACAAATCCTATTATTCGGAAGGGATCAACAAACTAGAGCAGCGTTGGACGAAGTTTATAAGCCTAAAAGGAGACTATATTGAAAAATAAAAAAGGTTTACCCCAAAAAATTAAGTAGTTTTTATTTTTGCACGGACTTTTCAAACGACCCTCGTAGGTTACACTTGGATCATATCGTACTAAAAATTTGAAAATAATCATCCCTTTTCATTATTAAAAATTAAATATCAAATTTTAATAATATGTATTGGAATTAGTTTACTCTTAACTTTATTTAAGCCTCTATCCAAGAATATTTTCTATGATTTGAATAAATATTTTAGATAAATAATATAAGTAGCCATCCCAGAAAAAGGTCCAGCTAAGTGTCAGATAAAATAAATTGTGTACATTGAATAATGTTGGCGATTGTTAATTTAATGAATAAGTTTAAGAAGTTTCAAAAAATTTTTAAAGATATTAGGTAAACAATAACTTTATCCTGTCAAAAGCAAATTCTCGTTTGTTTTTAATTGATTGAATGACATTACAATTTTTAAAAATCACCCACTTTTGTCTTGGGCAAAATAATTTTTTTTAAAAAATATTTAATTTAATTATTATTTATTGATTTTTTATTTTCATTTTTATTTTTAGAATGCCAGAGGAGGTGAGGCCGGAAGATTCCCCCAAAAAGGCGTTGAGGGGTAAGATGGCGTTAGCCCAAGTAATCCTCCTCGATGGAACCACTTTGGACGTACAGTTGGATGTTAGTAAAAATTACTACAATTTAACTTCTCACTAACAGAAAGGAATAATAATTCTTTTAGAAAAATTTTACTTCATTTAAGTTTTAAAAAAAATTAACTAATCATCCACTTAAACTGGGAGTATTTATCTCATAATTATTGCTTACTGTGAATTTGGTAAATGTATATTTATGCGCATGGAGGATACGTTTATAACTTCAGTTACTGAGAGCACTCTTTTAGTTTTGTAATGTTAATTTTGTAGTTAGTGAGCCGATCGAAGAGAAATATTCAAGCGCATAATCTAGGTTAACGTAGTCGCAGGAGCTATGACTTTGCAACTCCATCTTGAACAGTTAAAATTTATAGTTTTGGCATGATTATGAATTCATCGAGACTGAACTATAACAGTAGTTGTCACTTCTTAACTACTATTCTTAGGTAACTCGAATTTCGATTAAACCATATTTCATTTTTTGGAACAATTTGCCTTAAACTAGCTGATTTATGAATAGAAGTGGGGATCATCTTATGGAGATTACGTCTCATTGGGTGATTGGTTTTAAATGAACAATTAGCAACCAAATGTTGAATGACAGGGGCTCACCGAGAAGTTTGTGGAGGTGAGGTTTTGTTTCGAAAAGTAAATGCATCACTTTTTCCATTTTTAAATATTCTTTCATTTTGAATACAACACAGTAATTTTCAATAATATTATTTTGTAAGAATATGTTTAAGAGGGGTACTACTTATATTTTGAGCCTTGGCAACACTGAGTGTTGTCAGGTGCTATCTGACGTTTCCACTTGAAAGTTTGACATTTTTGACCATAACCTTCTTCAGTACGTTTTGTTATTTGAGCGCGATTTGTGTTGTTTACAGTCACTAGAAAATTTTGTCTCAGCGAAAAAATGGAATTAACTCGTGAAAATTTTCGTGCAATGATTTATTACGACTTTCGACGTGGATTATCAAGACAGGAATGCATCGATCAACTTACTTCCACTTTTGGCGATAAAGCCCCATCCTTTGCCACTGTGAAACGCTGGTATAACGAATTCAATCGTGGTCGTCGTTTGCTCACCGACGAAAGTCGTGAAGGTCGTCTAAAATCAGTTGTTGTACCAGAAAACATTGATGCTGTGCAAAAACTAATAATGCAAGATCGTCATGTGAGATTGAGGCAACTTAGGCATTAGTTCCACAAGTATATATAAAATATTGCATGATCATTTAGCCGTGAAAAAGGTTTGTTCTCGTTGGATCCCACATAATCTGACAAAATCTAGATGCTCGTGTCGATTGGTGCAAACAAATGCTTAAGAAATACAATGGCGGTGCTTCAAAAGACTTGTATAAGATTGTAACAGGTGACGAATCATGGATATATGCGTATGAGCCGGAAACTAAACAGCAGTCGACTGTATGGATGTTGGATGAACCAAATCCAACAAAAGTTGTTCGCGCTCGAAGAACTTCGAAACAAATGGTCGCCTGTTTTTCTGGAAAAACTGGTCATGTGGCAACAGTGTCTTTAGAGGAACGTAGAACGGTCAATTCTGAATGGTACACAACCATTTGTTTGCCGGAAGTCTTCGATGAAATAAGGAAAACAAACAAGCGCCGTCGGATCATTTTTCATCAAGACAATGCCAGCTATCACACATCTCGTATAAATAGTGCCCTTCGTACAATGGGAAATGATTTCTTTAAGCTATAAAATAAACAATAAATGGCAGAGATTAGTAACAGGTAGATCTCAGAGGGCTTCATGACTGAAGATGGGGAGCCGGGTTGTGCTACTCTAATCTGATGTAAGTTATCCTGGTATGAATTGGAAAACTAGCCACAGTCTTTATCCAGAGCTAGTTCTATCCACTTGTCCTATTGAGGTTTTAAGAGAAGAGTAATCGGTCCCAAAGTAATTTCACACATCGAGGCGCAGTCAGTCCAAAAAAAATACCAACACAATAAATAGGAAATGTGAGAACAAAACTGACGAACAAAATTGAAAGTATTATTGTTACACCTACTTCTAGCTGTTTCCATCTTAATAAGGGAAACCCTGATTAATTATTATTAAGGCCGTTTTACTGTGGAGTCAGGGCCACGCAATTTGTGTGGGAATTAATGACGGAGTTGAGAAGTTGTGCTGATGACTCCGTAATTTGTTTTTTAAAACTATCGCAGCAGACACCGCCCCCGACATTAATATTTGTGACAATAAGATCTCTACTTCATTTCCCGCGTAGTTTTTGTTTGTAAATTTACTATCTAGGTCACCATAACGACGTTTGAATTGACCCTTCTTGATTCAAGTAAAATATAAGAATTTGTTCATGATTGTTTTATTGATATATATTGGTAAATTCATTTATTTTCTTCTTTTTTCGCATACCGAGGAATCTTAGCAGCTTCTCTAGCTTTTGCTCCTATCTTCTGTAAACACTAATCCCAATTCATCTTGCAGATTTTTGCAACTCTGGATCTTCTATCCGGCTCCTACTGTCCAAGATACCCTTTGCCAATCTAAGCAATTGTGCAACAGCGAAATTTTCCAACTTGGAAAAGGGCATGTGCCCTAGTACTACAAATAAAATTTAATTTTTTCATTTTTGCAGATTCTGTTCTTCTTTCTTCATCCTTCCTAAGTCCAAAAATTTCGTTATTTTTATTTTTTATGATTTAAGGCGCATCAACATCTGAAGTCAAACAGTCTTGCCATAAGGTGAAAGAATGTTTACGTTTCTTTCTGCTTCACAAACGTTACATTATGGGTCAGGTTCAAAAGTATTTATGGGTTCAGTTCATAAAGGTGTCTTCTTAATTTCGCAATTCTATTATTGCTACTTAATGTTTGAATTTATTTGTTACTTTATTTTCTATAAATAATGTATTGTATATATTTGTATATCTATATTTTATTATCTGTTTAAAAAGATTATCTTAATTTTTATACATATAACAATGTTAGCGACGGGTTATATTATTTAAAATAGTAACCTCAAATGTTGATGTGTCTTATATATACAGGGTGTTCAGCATAAAACTACCGTTACTTCGGGAGGCGATTCTGGGCATCATTTGCAACAAAAAAAAAATCCATATAAACTATGGCTCAATTCGGCTCCGTTTTTATAGATATTTTTAATTTTATGTTTTTTCAAGGAGTTACTACTTTTTAACAAAAAATTGCCTATATTCCTCAAACTATTAAAGCTACAGCAATTTCAATAAGCTCATTAGAAAGAAGGTTAAATTTCCTTTTAAATAAGCTATATTTATACTTCAAAATAATAATATTAAGTATTGCACTTTGTGGCCCAAACATAAGAAATAGTTTCTACTTTTTTAAAAAGCACAAAGTGAAATACATAATATTATTATTTTAAAATATAAATTAGCTTATTTAAAAGGAAATTTAAATACCTTCTTTCTAATGAGCTAATTGAAATTGCTTTAGCTATAATAGTTTGAGAAAAAAACATAAAATTAAAAATATCTATAAAACGGAGCCGAATAGAGCCATAGTTTATATGGAATTTTTTGTTGCAAATGATGCCCAGAATCGCCTCCCGAAGTAACGATAGTCTTATGCTGAACACCCTGTATTTATATTATTGAGTTATAAATAACGTATATTAAATGTTTTGCTAAAATAAGAATAAAAATAGTTTTTGTAGATATACGGTATTTAACTTGTTAATTAATAGATAAAGAAGTTCAAGGGCAATTACATTTAATTCTTTTATGTGTTTTAACTAAGAATTAAGTAATATTCAAAGATTTGATACTTTTATAGAGAAAGTTTATGTATAATAAAAATATCAAACACATTAGAGCTTCCTAAAACGGTTTATTCATCATTTGAACCTAACCTTGTAAAATTGGTCCTACACTAGGTTGTATATATTACAGGCTATATAATACATATTTCAGCCTAGCTGTCACTAATGAAATACTTCCTACGTCTTTTCTTTATTGATTAATCTACTTTATGGTTGAATAAAATTTAAGACTGTTTAAAAATTATAAATTGATATGGTTGTATTATTCTATGTTTGCGTTATTTTTTTTTTATAAACATCCATTTTGTGTTGTGTAATTTATTTATTTGGGTGTGGTGTTATCGCGATAATTGTTATATTGTTGCTAATATTTGATTAGGCAGACATATTTCTGAATATACCTTGTATTATTTATTTTTAATTTATGTATTTTTTTTGTTTTAACTCGAACTCTTTTTGGGTTTTACTTCCAGAATTGTTGGAAAAACCCTAAAGTATCTTGTCTTTCTTTTGCTGCATTATCCTCTTGTCATAACTTGCTAGCCAATCTGAAACTCTAAAATAGTAAACTAGGACTAATAGCCTAAATGGCTGACAAACTTTTCATTCGTCGTTTAATAAAATTAAATTAGTATATGGTCTAAAAAGACGAAGACTTTTAAGATAACATAACTAATGAGTTTTGCAAACAAATAAGTAGCTTGCTCTTTAAAACAAACCTTGAATTTTTCTCCATCCTCTTTTTTCTAAACTTCACGCATACCTTAAACTACTCGAGTTTCAATGTATTATGAAAATGTAGTTATGTTTGCAGTGCTGGATAGTAACTTTGATTTTATTCTTCACAGCAAAGACTATGTTTAGTGCGAGGCGGAAACCTAAGTGAAAATGAAACCTCTACCACAAACTGATTAATTAATTAATCCTCTGATGATGGACGAACACCCTAAGCCGGTCAAAAATATAATAAACATGCGTACTGTGATGGATAAAATGAAAAAGATAATTCATTTCTGGTGTGGAAGAAGAATCTTAAATTTTTATTTCTGTTAACTCATTTTTTTTATTTTTACAGCGTAAAGCTAAAGGCGAAGAACTCTTAGAGAAGGTTTGCGATCACCTCAATCTATTGGAACGTGATTATTTTGGTTTAATATATGAAGAAAAAAATGACCCTAGAAATTGGCTCGAACTTGACAAAAGAATTACAAGATTTTTGAAAAGTAAGTTGATCAAATTTTAATATTAGCTACATATTTTATTAATAGAACAATTTTAAGAAGTTAAATATTTAACATCTAAAGTATCTTAAATAATATTCTTCTTAGAAATCATCCACAACTATTTGTAGAAATGGTGTGGAGAGGGTTATACTTACTAGCTAATAAAATTCATAAGGCTGTTCGAAAGAGCCGTCAGTCTAGCAACATTTCCATCTGACATGCTTGTAAATCTATCTGTTATGATATGTACCATAACTCATGTTAACTCTAAACTAAAAGGAAACGAAGTGGCAGATTTATTGGCCCGGGAAGGCTCTGCGGGACACTTCGTTGGCCCGGAGCCCTATTTTCGGGTCTCCACGTGTCTTAAGACTGCGGCCATTAAACTATGGGTGCAGACTAGGTCTCAGGAGTGGATGGCTTGCCACCACAGGGCAGAGACAGGCGAAGAAGTTCATTAAGGGCTATTCGCCAAGGCTGACTGCAGAATTAATCCGTCAAGGGCGTGGGGCTATAAGGATAATTGTAGGCCTATTAACCGGCCACTGCAGGCTCAGAAAACCCATCGTATCGCATGGGCCTAGCAGATGATAGCCTTTATAGGTGCTGTCAGGAAGAGGAGGAAACTGCACTGCACGTGTTGAGAGGCTTGTCTGGCTAAGGATGTTACTTCTCGGGGAGGTAAAACCAAGGCCTGTAAGCTTTACCAAAAGAGTCGCTCTCCAGAATTAAGAGTCTGATTAAACGGACGTGTCTGGAGGGCGAGCTCTAGAGTGGGGGGAGCCACAATAGATCCAAAGGGGTCGCAGTGGCGTAGGCCTTAAGGGCCGCCCTATTAAAATCATCTTAACTCTATACTAAGAAGTTCAGTTGAGAACGGTAAATTTAGGATTTAAAAGGAAAAGAAATGTAATTTAGCTCTGGCTAAATAGAATAATATATAAACAAATAATATATAAACAAGTGGTGCAAAAGCTATCTAAAACAATTACTTGGAAATAACAAAATCTAAAAACCATTTAGTAAGTAATACCAATGATATAGATTGTTATGATTACTTAAAGTAACATATAATAAAACAAATATGTTTGGACTCTGATGAAGGGAAAATATTCAAATCTAGCCCACAAAATTCACAAAGAAATCACATTCTTTATATCAAGTGGAATCAAGTACTTAAAAAGTACTAATTGCAACAGGTAAATAAAGAAGTTGTGGCAAAAATTGGAAACATGGAACATGCCTACTGCTGGAGACTGCATCTTTTAAAGATCCCTAATTGGTTATTTATTTATTTCAAAGAAAAAGTGCATACAAAGAAAAATGAAAAGACGCCGTGTCATTTAAAAGAGGCACCAACATAAGTGACTTCTCAGTTTCATCCTACTGAAATAAGCTGGAAACGATGTAAGAGTCCTGTGTATAATAGGGTGCATAAAACGACATCGTTGAGAAATAAATACATACTTTCTTTTAATGCATGTTTATGTAAAATGTTTTAGTATAAATTAGCCATTTTCTGCCAGCTTAGGCACTTTTCTTCAACAAGCAAAAGTAAGACCAATTAAAAGCTTTTGGAAATCTGAACAACTTGAACTTACCTCTGCTAAAAGAAACTCAAGATTTTATTACTGTAAAAGTTTTAATACTGTGTTTAAAGAAATTCTTATTCTTTGGCAGCCAAATCAATAATAACACTAAATAAAAGGGTGTATTATTTTGTGTTATAATAAATGGGAAATTAAGTTAATGGCTAATGTCATGGAGCAGCTGGTGGTTAGCCTGTTCTTAGACGAAGGTTACATCAGCTACCGTGTCTGAGGACAGTGGGCCGTTCGAGATAACATGAAGCTTTCTTTCACTGTCGCAATTTTTGAACAAAACTTGTGAAGTACATTTAGAAACAGAGCCTTGCTCATAGGCTAATTTTGGATATTTTGTTACGAAGTTTGAGATTTTATAGCTTTTTAAAGAGTTAAATACAATTTGGCAATAAAACATTTAGTAGTTGGTAATCAGTACAAAGTACGTGGTGGAATAAAGGTAAAATCAAACTTTGGTACCTTTCTTTTGTTTAATGTAACTACAATTGTGCGAATACCTGTGAAAGAGCTGTATTGGTTACATATTTTGATTTAGAATTTTATTAAAATCAATAATTTATTTGAGAAGTATTTCTTTAAAAACTGGAATAACTTTTAAGTTGAATTCATTATGTTTAGGTGATCCTTGGAAATTAAGCTTTGAAGTAAAGTTTTACCCGCCTGACCCATCACAGCTACAAGAAGACATAACGAGGTAATCTTTAATATTATTCTTTTCTTTTTTTAAGTTTTTTTTTTTTACTTTTAATCTAACTCATTTTCAGCAGTTTAATACTTCACACTTTTCATTTATTTTCTGGAACCAATTGAATTCAATTCTCTTAACAATCATTTCATCAAAATTACGAATAGTGTTAATTTTGTAAATTTGCAAGCGTGCTTAACTATTGTAATTTAATATCAATTTATTGATTTATAATTTGGGTTAATGCAATGTTAAATTACGAGCACAAGATCCTTCTTAATCCATAAGTCCATAAATCCATTTAGCTCTTACATTCCACACATACCTTCTGCGTTTGGAACTACTCGTTTGAAGCTAGAATTTGTGAACCTATTTAGCTTTCATTACTTAATTTTAAACAAAAAGATCTAAAATGTTTAGAGAAATATTCTTACTTAAAAAGTAGTTACCCAATTGCTTACCATTTGTGAGAAATGTATTTATTTTTCGGTTATGTATTTATGTATGACGATCAATAAATAAAGAATGAAAGAATAAGTTATAGATTTCTGATTTATTTGATTAATAAAACTTCATTATTTTTAATGTTATATTTTTCATGTCAATAATAAAATTTATTTTATAGGTATCAGCTTTGCTTGCAAATTAGAAACGATATTCTCAGTGAAAAGTAAGTGAATTTTTATATTCTTTTTATGCCCTTATTGAAGTTTACATCATTTCACCCCAATACCTTCCAAAAAGTACATAAGTACCTAATTTATGTACATATTTACCTAATTTTATTTATCTTATTAATGTCATCTTTTAGACTACCCTGTTCGTTTGTAACACATGCAATGCTTGGTTCATATTTGGTACAATCTGAACTGGGTGATTTTTGTGCCGATGAATATACTGATCCATCTTACCTATCCGAGTTTAAATTCTCACCACATCGTACACCTGAATTAGAATCTAAAGTTATGGAACTACACAAGACACACAAGTAAGATTTTATACAATTCTATTAGTATGTTTTATTAGAGAGAAAGAAGATTAAAGAGAAAAATCATAATATGATTATTGATTACTAGAGGCCAAACACCTGCGGAAGCTGAACTTCATTATCTTGAGAATGCTAAAAAACTTGCCATGTACGGTATTGATATACATCCTGCTAAAGATTCTGAAGGTGTAGATATCAATTTAGGAGTGTGTAGTACAGGGTTGGTCGTCTACAGAGATAAGTAAGTAGATTACTTTATATATTTTTGTGTTTTACTGAAATCATGGTTCATGGAATATAATTTTTCAATATTTTTCTCAATGATTTCAAATTGAAAAGGGGAAAACAAAGCTAATGTATTTTTTTCCTTACACATAAAGGTATGATGTCTAGGTAAGTCATGCAAAACTAGGCATAGTTTCTCAGACATAATGCATTTGTGCCGCTGAAAGTGTTAGAGAATGATAATCAGTTGCTAAAATTTCCTTATAAAAAATGTAGCTTAAATTAGGAAGTACATTTGTTACCGCGTATTATTGGGAAACCTTAATTTTTCTAATATTTGGTTGCGTTTAAGCCCCAAGTCCCTCTCATTTTATGTAATATATTATTCTCTAACAACTTTTTTTATCTCTTGTTATGGGGAAGATCAAAACATAAATTTTCAGTTAATCCGACTTAATAGCTCTTATGATTAATGATTTTTAATCTGCTTAGGCATGTATCTTCCCAGTCATTATTGATTACTGTCAGATTATTATTTGTTTGGATAAATGTTATATCTTCTTTTATTTTACTAAATGAATTTTTAAAATATTTACTTATTCTTCCAATTTGGAACTCTCTATAGCAGTTGTTCTTAACCTTTTCAAAGACACGGAACACAATTATGTATATCTGTGGCTTGGTGCAAGAAGTGCCAATGTCAGATTTTGGTAAAAATGGGTAAAAAATCTGTTTTGATATATTAACCATCCAAATTTTTCTTGCAAGGAGTGCCGAAGTCAATTTCAAAGTAGTAACTGAGTTACTAAAACGTACTAGTGCCAATGTCAAAATTTTGCATCAATATTTTCCCCCCTCCAGGTAAACCAAAGAGGACGAACACTTGTAATCCTTTTTTTGACATTGGCACTTCTTGCACCAAGCGACAGATATATTTTTCTCGCGGAACACTAACATTAAAAAATTTTAAATTCGGTATTTAGCAAGAACTTAAAATTAGTGAATAATAAAAAATCGAATATAATTTTCGAAAAAGATATATTTATGTATTAATTAAAATTAAAAAGGATAAGTTATTACATAGTTTTAAAAAATAAATTCTGAAAATGAAATTAATCAAATAATGAACATAAAAGTACGTTGCTACAAATAATAATAAAAAAATCTTTTAATGAGAAATTTGTGGGTGGCGATTCATTATTGAAATGAACTTTTTTGCTCATCACTTATTCACTTCCGCTGGAAAAATGCTGTAAAAGACTATGACTTTGGTAGTAGAAAATTCAAATTTTAAAAAAAGGAACGATTTTTTGTTTTCGTATCTTTCTTAAGTTTCTAATTTTCAATACATTTAAAATTGAAATTTCGCGGAACACTTGGACCATATTTGCGGAACATCGATTAAGAACCACTGCTCTATAGCATTGTTATAAAAAAAACGCTGACGGTGTCGAGAGGACTAGATATTTTAAGCCTTAAAGAGTAAAGTGCTCAAGGTTGAGTTTGATTATTCCAATCGTTTGCAATCAGCGATGGGACCTGACCAATCTTCAGATGCACCAGGTTGCTGTATAAATCTATGAACCATGATGAGTCATGTGTGTATCAATGAGACATGGGCTTCTACTAATTAAAAGTTTTAATTTGTTTTTTTTATTTGGTAATTTTATTTGTTTACCTTTCTTAATTCTTGTTTAATTTGTTTAGATTAAGGATCAACCGTTTTGCTTGGCCAAAAATATTGAAAATCTCTTACAAGAGAAATCATTTTTATGTCAAAATAAGACCAGGAGAATTTGAACAGTATGAATCCACGATAGGTTTCAAACTACCTAGCCACAGAGCTGCCAAGAAGCTGTGGAAAGTGTGTGTTGAACATCATACATTCTTCAGGTAAAAACTTATAAATTCATTAGAATTCATTGTACTTAATATTTTAGGCATCTTTCTTGGATCTTTTTGTTTATATCTGCTTTCTGTTATATTAGCAGGTCAAAATATTATGAATATATGATTTAAATAAGCTTTTTTTTTTTGTTATTATCTAATATTAATTTGTATTTTTTAAGGCTGATGACACCTGAATCCACAGCTAAACCAGGTCTAATGCCAAGACTCGGTTCTAGATTTAGGTATTCCGGTAGAACACAATATGAAACCAAACGCCTTCCAATAGATAGACAGCCACCATCATTTTTGAGAAGTCTTAGTGGACCAAAAATAGGTAGCAGAAGTATGGAAGGTAAATTGACTTGTAATCTACCATTCTAATGTGTTGAACAAATATGAACTTTTAATAGCCCTTATTATTTTCTCACTGAAAAATGAATGAACTATAATATAATGTATAATAAGTAGAGTGATAAATAGTTCAAAAGCCCGGAACTGCAGACAACTGCTCTATTTTTCACTTTACATTTCTTTTTTTATATTTTGTTTATTTTTTTTTTTTAATGTATTATATAGAGGTAAATAGATAAATATAACAGAACTGTGCACTTTTTGCAAAAGTACTCCCCTTATTTTTGTAAGGAAGACATATATACATAAAACTCTTTTTGTATTTCAAAGTTTACATTTGCTGTCGAAGTTTGGTCATTAAATGTCGTTCTCCCTCTCTACATCCAGCGGTACTGTTATCGAAAATTTTACCTCGAAATCTCAAGCTATTTCTGAGATATTTTGAGCACTGAAGGTTAACATTACAAAATTAATTAGGGTCCTTTCTTCTAAAAACACGCTAAGAATTCTTGTTATAATGTGACAGAATTACTTTACATTGCTTTCTAAATATTTATTTCTAATTAAATTGCTTTTCATAATAGTTTTGAAATTTCGTTTCAGCACTTGGCCATCATCAAGCAAATGCAGCCGATGAATCAAAAGATTCTAAGCGTCACACAATGTCTCATCCTCCTACTCGAATACCGGGAATTGAATCGAGCCCTAGTCACAGAAAAGATAAGGTCAATAATTTATTATAAAATATTCATGAAATAATGTTTAAAAACTTCAGCCACATAATGAAGATAGAAATATGGATATAGTGGCAATCTTGAGTAATAAAAGTAAAATACTATCTGAAATTATGCTATTTTCAACGCTTCTTGTCCTCATGTATCCTTACATGTATGTAAAAAAAAATATCTTGATATATACAAAAAGACCATGTAAAATTTATTATTCACTTAGGTACTACATACTTACAGAGTGAGAAAAATTTGCTTCACAATTAAGTACTTAAATATTTCTATAAAATTTGAACTAGATTAAATGTAAATTACGAGGCGAAAACAACTTTGTCATCGGTTGATGTGTTTGCACTTAGATTCACAAGGTTTTCTAAAGAACTTTGTCTCCCAATCTTCTCAGTTTTAATATCGTACACCATTTTATCCGATTTAAAATCAGATAATCATTATTTAGATGCGCACTTGATGGGGTGAGGTAATTGTTACAAAAGTAAAACTTTTAATACAATTGCATTCACTTAATGAACTGATTTTGCTTTATTAAACAACTTCATTTATATTTTATCCGACATGCGTATTAATATGTTTGCTAGTAGATTTCAGATATTCAAATTTACAAACTATTCTCTGAAATTGGATGCCCATGCAAACGCTTAAAAATTGTAATTAATCGTTAATTATGTGGTTGAGGTGAAATAACAAATTCTTATTATTTAAAAATCCAGCATATATATAAATTTTTCTTTGTTCAATTAAATTAGGATCTTGATTCATCTGCGAGTACTATTAGTTCACAAGAGGGAGAATTTGAGACAAATCAAGATGAAGAGGTTTGCAAACCAATAATGCACTCTAAACATATTTTTTCTTTTCGTTTTGTTTTTGTTTTTGATAAGTTCCGTAGCTTTCTTCTTGTTGTATATTAAATGATTACATAAATTTTAAAAGAATAAAAATTTATGTTGACATTGTGTTTTAAGCATTGGACATGTTTTTTGTTTTTAATTTTTAAATTTTATTGTATCAGTTTAGTGTCTTGTTTTGTCTTTCTCCTCAAGTGGTGGTTCGTCTTTCAAGCTTTTGATACATTGTACGTTGTCATCTACTAAATATAATAGTTTCTCTTTAGAATAAGGGAATCAGAGATCAAGAATTGTGCCGCAAAGGAGAGAAGATAATTATTACAGATGGCTTATTGAAGTTTTGTAACATCAAAATGGTTACATTACTAATTGACTTCCATGAAAGGCTAACAAATCGTGCACTGTTTTAAAATTTTTAGAGTCATATTTCGAAAATTTACCATTCAAAAATAAAAACAAACTGTCTTAAAACGTGGTTTTAATTTAAAGGATAAAACAGTGATATGGTACGGTAATATAAACATTTTTTTTAACTCCCAGTAAAAAAAATAAATAAATAAGATGAAACTTCTTATAGAAACCGACTCGGCATCACTTGTAATTGCAGCCAACACAACAAATGAAAATATCTATAGAAGTCCAGAAGTTTTCTTAAGAGTCATGTTAGATATACAAACCTTCAACATGTAAATATAAGCTCACTTTCTATTCTCCTGAATGCCAATAGCCTGATTATCAAATTTCGGACTTGAACACGTCTATCAGAAGTCAAAATTTTAATAGGTGTTAAAAACAAAGAAATTTTACGCTATAGAAATAATTTTATTTTCCGTTTTCGACCCGACTTAACATTTTCACTATAGTGGAATACCTTATAAGGTTCACTTATTAAATTGTAAGAAGTGGGAACAGAAATAAATATTTGAACATCTGAAATTCTTTACTTAATAATTAAGTCAATTTATAATAAAAACATCAGACAAAATTCTGTGGAACAAAAAGTTACCCTTTTTAATGAAGAAAAGTCCGAAACGTGAAATTTCTGTTACTGGTTTTGGTGTATTTATATCAACTTCTTTAAGTCAGTAAAAATTACTTTAAAGTAGTAACTTGGAAGCTTTTTTGTATGTTCAACAAAACATATTATTAAATTAATGCTTGTAATTTATTTATTTCGTTTAAGTAAAATTATATTTTGTTTTTAAGCACATATTTTTTTTCGTGATTGGTGGAAGGTGAAATTAATTGATAAATTATTTTAATAATTGATCATGTATTTTAATAACTTTTAAAATAAACTTTCACTTTCCTTCCAGTATTGCTATTTGTATTTACATAAACACTGCTGTGCTTCCAAGCTTGCTAAGCATGTTTATTTATTTAAATTTTACTTTCAGACTATACTTCCACGCACGTGTATTGTGTATTGTTTGCTGTTTTAAGTATTCAGTTATAAAATAATTACACTGCTCAGGAATTTTATATTTTGAAAAATATTTCTCTGATACGTTGATTTTTTAATGTTTAGCGCCCAGCTGGTGGTGTGGCTGTACTTCCGACAGAAGGCATCAAGAAGGTTAAGAAAGAAAAAGCAGATTCCAAGTTTGTGATTTTTTTTTTTTTCATATATTTTAGTTTTTTTAAAATCACGATCACAGATAAAATATCAAAGTTAATTGAATTTAAGGAAATAACGTTTTCTACTAAGCTCTACCTTGTTAGCATATAACTCGAAATAAGATACATTATTTTTAATCATTTGCGCCCTTCTTTTAAGCTCGATATTATGGAATATTGTTAGCGCAGTTACTGCTTTTTTATGAATGGGATTTTTCCGAGCTCTTCGTGGATATGCTAAAAGAGCTAGTTAATTTTTCTACGATACTATGTTTCTTAACTCTTAAGGAGATTCTGCATATATCTTTGGGAGATTACTGGGTCAGGATCAGAGGAGAGGTTAGCAAGGTCAGACTCTACATGGAGCTTACCTATTCCTTTCCTGTCTGATGTAGCCTCTATCCGCAATAATAATAATAATAAAATTTCCATTCACCTTTCTGTACATCAGAATCCTTTAGTCTGACATCTCTCATCTCGAACAACCTGACGATCTTCCTAGAAGTCTTAAGCGCCACTGCCCTCGTGATTCTTTGAGAAGAAAATCTCAAAAAAAAAAAAAAAAAAATCTTTTAATCGGTAAATTTTCTCAAGGAGTTTCATCGCTAAGTTATCGCTATCAAGTCCTATGGTGGTAGGCCAGTGAAATAAACAACAGTTTCCGGTTATTTTTCATTTTTGAATTGAGTGTTCACATACTCAGTTACTTAAAAAGCAATTTTATAGACCCAAAGAGACCTCAAAATGCGTATTGCCGATGAAAACTTTATAGCGAAACCTTAAAACGATCGCAGACTCTACAATACAAGTCTCTTCGAAGTAAGAGAAGTTAAAAAACGGAACCAAGCTTGTTTTCCGACCAGCCACCGGGAAGTTTCCCCTATTTCGCCAAGTCCCTCCAAATCTATATTGTTTTAGAATGCGATAATGTTATAGGGTTTAAGGAAGGACTGATTTGTGTTTTTTTAATATTTTAAACTAAAATCAAAAACTTGCGTACTTGCTAACCTACATCGATTATTTCGCTGTTTCGTTAATTTTGGTTATAAAGCCTATCCTGCAATTGTTTCCTGGATTGTGGTCAATTGTTCAAAGATTTTGAAATCATTCCCATCGTCGTCTTTGTGCGAACGTGGATTTAGTGCAGTGGCAACGCTGCTTACTAATCTGCTTAGAAATCGTTTGCATGTTACAGAACGCGGTGACTCACGGCTGTTTTTAAGTAAATTTGAGACTGATACTATTAAGCCTGTTAAAGATTCATCCTACAAATTAGTTTTAAAATTTAAATTAAAATGTTTGTTTTAATTTGGATAAAAATTTTTCTAAATATTATTTATTACTATCATCAGAACCGTCTCATTCAAGATGTAAGTTTGAACTCAGAAACAGCATAAGACTTACATGACTCAAATTAAAAGTAATGGATTGTGATTGTGATTTTTAAGATGTAAATTTAAAAATAATAGGGGGCGCTACAAATTAATGGATTCTTAAAGTGGGAGGCAGACGAAATAAGTTTTGAGAATCTTTGTATTAAAGCGTCTAAATTAAAAAATATAATTATAATTAATATTATGAACAATTTTAACAGTGCGAAGTGGATTAAAGGTTGTTTAACATTTTTCTTTCTTTTAGTGGTGTTGGTGCCAATGAATCTGATGAAGAAAAGGAAAATCGCCAACAGAAAATTGATACTTTGAAAGAAGAACCAGCTGACAAGAAAAGTAAATCTAAAGTTAGTACCTCAAGTCCTTTCCTTCGTAATTGGAAGTTTTTTTTTTATAGTAATTTTAGTTTGGTGATTTATTATTTTAAGGCATCTTGGCAAACCTAAGCTTTGTTTTTTCTAGTGTTTAGGTTTGCTACATTCTAGTAATTGAATGAGTACTTTAAAAGAGGTTCGGGTAGGATATCTGCCAATTTCTCTTCAGTTAGACGTTGTATATGCGAACAAATTGCTCGAAATCCAATGAAAAATGAAATGCTCCAATTCTGTTGTGGCATTAATTTGCTTGTGGGAGCCAGAAAGTGTCATTTTCTTCCAAAAAGTCTATGAAAGAAAGTTCCCATTGCTGGATAAGGCTTTTGAACTACTTGGACTCCAGAATTATCGATTTCTTACATTAAGTTTTTTTTTTTTTTTTTTTTTAAATGGCTAAATAAATTCTTATTAGAAATATGCCGGTTGATTTTTTTTACTTGACTTCATTATTTTAATTCTTGTGACTTTTTAGTCGATGTATACTCTACAAATAAAAGATATTTTCCTACCGGGGCAAGAAGAATCATTGTGTTGTGACAGATTTTAGTTTCCGAAAAAAGGACAAAGCAAATTTCGCAAGAGTCAGTTTCCCACTCTTTACTACCTTCTTTTTCAGTGCGGATGTTTGTGATTTTTTTTTTTTTTTTTAGTTGGGCCAAAGTAATTTTTTAAGGGCAAATTAGCCTCAGTTTACGTTATAAAAACTTTATTGTTCACATACCATTACTATCTTATAAGGTTATTCATGTATTTATTGGGTTAGGGTTGTTCTAATGTATTTTTTATTAGGACGCAATGTCAGCACATTGAACTGTCATTTCTTCTGTTCAGTACTAACGTGATCATTTCCACTTCTATGTTATTTATTTACTTAGTTTTTTTTGTAATTTAAGGCGCGTCAACATCTGAGATCATTGGCGCCTAGAGCTTTTTTCAGTGCACTGCCGGCCTCTGGACTGTGTTCTCTCTTCATAGACTACACTATCTTATCACCGGACAGTGAGCTGTAAGAAGCTTCTAGAATGATAAAATCTAACATTATTGGCGTCTAAAGACTTGTTTGAAAAATTTTTTGACTGTTTTGTAATTGCACAGTATGTTCCGTACAGTCACAAAGTAGGCATTCTGTCCTAATATAAACCACTTCTACGTGAAAGAAAATTCGTTATATGAGTGTTTCGAGCTTTTTTGTTCTGTTTTATTTTATTTATTTATTTATTTATTTGTAAGTGTATGATTTTATGTTATATAATTTACCACATTTAATTTTTTTTTCTACTTTTTCCGTGAGCGAGCTTAGTAGAATTGTTTTTTTTTTTTTTTTTTTTTTTGCATGTTGCTGACTGTAGTGATTTTTCTCTTTTTTCAAGTCTCCAACTTCTACTTTCGGGAGCATCTTCTCTCGACACCCTAAACGCAGTGCTGATGAGAAATCGCCGCTTGCAACGATTAAAGAACCAAAAAAAGTGAAAGAGGCCAAAGAAGATGATGGAAGAGTAAAAGAAATCATGGCAACTAAAGCCATTCCGACATCAAAAGAGAGTCCGGATAAAGTAAGTCCAACAAAAGACAACAAGGACAAAGATAGAATGTCTGTTTTTAAAGCCGATAAAAAAGACAAAGACAAGGATAAGGATAGTAAGAAGAAAAAAGACAAACATCAAGAATCTTCTTTAGAAAAAGATCAAAAAAATAAAGACAAAGATAGCAAAAAGAAAAAAGATAAATTGGAAGAATTGGGAGTAGTAAAAGAATACAGATACGTTGAAACGGAAGAGGAAAAAAAGAAAAAGAAAAAGTCTAGTCCGAGTAAAGGCTTTTCTTATGAGGCTAAGAAAGAACAAAGTGAAGATGATGAAAGTGCAGCAGAAAATCAGACAACTCCTGTGAAGGTTGGTGTTGGGCTTGCTTTTAATTACGCACCAAATGCCCAAGAACTTGTAAAAGTTGATGATGAAGAGGAAAATAAACGTTTGAGTGAAAGATTGATAGAAGAGGAATCTAAGAACAGTTTACCGCCAGAGGTTGTTGTCGAAGAAGAACATAAAAAGGTTCAGGTAGATGTAGTTAAGGATGTAAAGAAGGCAACTGATGATACCACTAAACATAGAAAGTCAGGCGGCTTTGGATCTCTATTTGGTCTTAAAAAAGATAAAGAATCTTCACCAAGGTCAGATTCTAAGGGAAAGAAAGAGCTTTCACCAAAGTCAGAAGAAAAGAAAAAGAAACATAAAGAAGAAGAAGAAAAAAAAAAGAAGGAAAAAGATAAGGATGTTAGTAGCAAAGACGATTCAAAGAAGAAGAAAGATAAACATGACAAAGATAAGGACAAGGACGATAAAGGAAAGGATAAGGACAAAGCAGATAGCGACAAAAAGAAAAAGAAAGACAAAGATAAAGAAGATAAAAAGAAAAAAGATAAGGATTGGAAATTATCACCTAGAAAAGACAAGACCGGTAAGATAATAAGTGGTAAAAACAAAGAAGGAGAATTAGAAGAGGAATTATCAGGCAATTACACGAAAACAGGCACCCTTCCGGTTTCAGCAAGTTTGGTTGGAAGTTCCAAGGGAGAAGATAGATTGCAAGAAGGATTGGAAAGGGGAGACGAAGGCTCAAAAAATAAAGATGATAAGGATCCAGCTAGTATGAATTCCTGGGGAATGCCTCCAGTATCTCCACTAGGAGCTCTGGAAAAAGAAGGAGAAACAACATCCATCCAACCAGATGTAACTCGACAAACGTTATCAACTTTTAAGAGTTCACCCTCGGTTGTAGAGAAATCTAAAGAAACAGCACCGTTGTGGAGTACACCTGAACACCAAACACAACAACGTCCATCATTTACAACAACCGTTCCATCAAAAGTAACATCACCACCACCTGTACCAACAGTGTATGGTGAAACAAGACCACCGCAACAACCAACGCATGCTTCAGCTGTTTATGGAGAAAGAGGAGGATTTGTATACAATCCTACTGCAGCTTTTCTCGATGCAGAAAGAGCCTCTGAATATGCACCAAGAGTAATCGGCACTACACCAATTGTTACTTCGACAACCACTTCTTCTTCTGGACCAAAAATTGTTAAGACTACTACTAAGCAAAGCGTAGTGATGGATAGGGATAAGGTGAGAAGAGATATTGAAGAAAAGATAGAGGATCTTACATCTGGAGAGACGACGCTGAACACACAAATCGATACGGTAAGTAAGCTTTGAAAAATTTTCTTGGCAGCCATATTCCTTCTCTAAACAGTTTCGATGCATTATTGATTATTCCTCCAGCTAAGGTTTCTTAATTTAATTTCTAATTTCGAATCATTTACCACTGCGTCAGTCTCTTATCAAGGAAATCGGGACCAAAGAAGGGGGAAGAACTGCTGTTTCAAATCAAGAAGGGACTTCAAATCAAGTGCTGTAAAATATTATTATTAATGACAAAAAAACGAAGTCAATCAGCCAAATGAAAAAGCAGTAAGCTCACGTAGGCACCGGTACACGCAGCTCTTGGCAGTGGAGCTGTAACATGGCTCAAACCTCCTCCTCGAATGAATGGAACTTTGTGTCCAATGGCATAATTATCCTTCCCTCTAATATTTGGTAGCAAAGTGCCTGAACTTCGGGCAGTGGATAAGTATCGGTCAATTTCCCCGATATTTTTGTTTTGCACTATAAATCACCTTAGCAAAATTAGACTAACGCCTCTAGCTAAAGCTGAAAATGAAATTTGTGATTTAAAAAAGGGATAGGGAATATGGCAGAAAATATAGCATAGTTTTGTGGCTACAGTTACCATTGAATTTCCGAGAAGTATACTTTTCCTTTTTATTTTCTTAGCCATTTTTTATTTTTAATGCTTGAAGAAATATATTTATAATTTATTTATTTATTTATTTTTTACAATAAAATCTACATCGTAGTCTAGACTTGCATGGCTTTAACAAAAGCTTTCATTGATATGTGATCATTAAGTATGTACATTTACACGTTTTCTTTTTCATTTCGAGTAAGTAATTTTTTTTTTTAAGTATTAAATTTTAAACCATTTTATGATTTTCTATTCTAGTTCTGTTGAACTTTGTGTCCGATGGCATAGTTTTCAATTTAAGTACGAGTCGTATAATATTTTTGATAACAGACCAAATTATTAATCTAAAAATTAAGAATTTGAGAGCACTTCACGAAAAAATAGAATTAGTGCATGAGTGTTTTCTTTTTTGTTTTTAATTGCAACCCACAACCTGATGCACCACAACAGACAGAGAACGATGATACTGGTGCTAGTCCTTACGTCACGGCCACTGCCGTAACGACTAGGAGAGCAACAACGACAGAGGACCTTGGAACGAATGCAAAAACCAGTCAGGTTTGTTTTGTCAATTTTCTATTAATAAAATTAAAATAAAATGGTACTAATTTTGCATATTTGAGATAAAAGAATACTTATTTTGTATAAATACCTTTTTTAAATCGTTGTTGGCACTTAATTGTTTTGTTGTTTTTCATGTACTTCATCAAGGTTGAAGAGAAGACTGTCGCCAGAAGTACAACTCATTCTGGTACTAGACAAGAGCAAAGGGTAGTAACATCAGAAGTTAGGGCCACTTCCACTGTGCTGTCAGATGTACCTCAGGTAAAGTCATTATTTCAAATAATCTGAATCTGATTTTTTTTTTTGATTGAGTTTACTATATCAGACCACATGATCTTCCTCTTAGGACAAATCAAGGAGGTGAAGAAACCATAAATATTTTTTTTTACTTGAAGTTATTATCAACTTCTGTATATTGAGTTTAAGTGAAGCTTATGATCAATGCTTAAAGAAATGGCTTTCCTGTTTTTAATAATTAAATAAATAAATAATTGCTTAATAAGTATGCAATGTGTCCGCTAGGGCACTATACGAAGTGTGGCTATTAAATAACGAGACTATTGCTGTAAAACATTTTATTTTAAATTTAAACTTATTTAGTTATTATCACTTCCAATATACACCCCTCCCCTATCCCTACAACGCTCCATGCGAATTTTCCATTGTTCGAAACAGTACTGAAAGTCTTTTTCTGTTAGCTCCTGTATGACGCGTGCCGCTTTTTCTTTCACAGTTTCAACGGACTGAAATCGTGTTCCTTTTAATGCGGTTTTGACTTTGGGGAACTGATAAAAGTCACATGGGGCCAGGTCAGGCGAATAAGGCGGATGGCCTAAAACTGGGATGTTGTACTTGGCTAGAAACGTCTTGACAGACAATGCAGTGTGAGCCGGCGCGTTGATGGAGAACCCATGACTTGTTCTTTAACAAATCGGGTCGTTTTTTCCTTACTCTTTCACGGAGTTGAGCAAGCACCTCAAAGAAATAATGTTGATTAATTATAATCGATATTTTCGGGCCGTCATCATCTCCAACGTCTACTCTGCCATCTTGGAAACGCTTGAACCACTCAAGAACTGGCGCAGGTGATTAACATTCATCGCCATAAACTTCTTTTAATAAAAGAATAAGTTTCAGTAGCACTACTACATATTTAGTATAATGTTTTCGGCAAAACGAAACTAACACCTCTTACACAAAAGACGGTTCCGATCAGACAGATTTCTCTACAAACACACGTGATGCTACATTCTCACGAGATGCTGCAATAGAAAGAGAAGGCTTTACGCTACACAGTTGTCGGTCGTGAGGATTTGGCTCATGCATAGTTCTTCTATAGCAGCATCAGTCTCGTTATTTAATAGCCACACCTCGTATTGCCAAGCATTTTTTAATTCATTGCAATGAAATTCACAGTTTGTTTAATAAATTATATCTCTTTGTTATTCGTACATTAGTTGTCGATGGAAATCTGAACGTGGTTCTGTTGAATAGAAAAACCCTTTCGGGACAGAATTTTATGATAACTCCTTTTATAATTGATAGAATTCAAATGATTGAAAATCATTCGAGTCTTTAATGAACACTTAAAACTTCATTATCTACTTATGCAGATCTCTTTCCTTCAAACCTGTCGTTTCTGACTTTGGAATCATCTCTGATCTTTAATTCTTTTCACAGTTACACTAGACTTTTTCTTAATCTGGTATTCTGTTAACTAATTTAGAATGATTAAAACTTTTTTGTCGGATTTTTTTTATTTAAATAATGTACGAGGGTCGTTTCAAAGTCCGTGCAAAGTCAGAGAGATAGCACCACTGGCGCGTATCGAGGTTATGTTTAGTTAGTAGCATCTCTTGGAAGAACACACACCAAGTTTCAGCCAGATCGGTCTATTTCTTTGTGTTTGGCATTCGTTTGAATCGAGGAAGTCGAGTGATTTTCAAAAAATGGACGAAAAAGAATTTCGTGTGTTGATTAAACACTACTTTATGAAAGGCAAAACGCCTCAGGAGACTAAAGAGAAACTTGATAAACATTATGGTGACTCTGCACCTTCGATTAGAACAGTTTATAAGTGGTTTCAAAATTTTTGGAGTGGCCATATGGGCACAAGTGACGCTGAACGTTCTGGACGCCCTGTTGAGGTTACTACTCCAGAAATCATTGATAAAATCCATGATATGGTGATGGATGACAGTAGAGTGAAGGTGCATGAGATTGCTAGTGCTGTGGGCATCTCGAATGAACGGGTACATAATATTTTGCATCAACATTTGGACATGACAAAGCTATCCGCAAGATGGGTGCCGCGATTGCTCACGCTTGACCAAAAACGAAATCGTGTGAAGTGTTGCAAGGACGGTTTGCAGCTGTTCCAGAAGAATCCGCAGGACTTTAAGCGTCGTTTCGTCACTGTGGATGAAACATGGATACATCACTACACTCCTGAGACCAAAGAACAATCTAAACAATGGGTTACCAAGGGGGAATCTGCGCGAAAAAAGGCGAAGACCGTTCCTTCGGCCGGAAAGATTATGGCGACTGTCTTTTGGGATTCGCAAGGAATAATCTTCATCGACTATCTGGAAAAGGGTAAAACTATTACAGGTGCATATTATTCATCGTTATTGGACCGTTTGAAAACCGAGCTGCAAGAAAAACGCCCACGATTGGCCCACAAAAAAGTCCTTTTCCATCACGACAACGCACCAGCTCACACCTCAGCAGTTGTGGTCGCAAAATTAATGGAAATAGGGTTCCAACTCGTTTCACATCCCCCCTATTCTCCAGACTTGGCTCCCTCGGACTACTATTTGTTCCCCAATATGAAGAAATGGCTGGCGGGAAAAAGATTTTATTCAAACGAGGAGGTGATTGCAGAAACGAATGGCTATTTTTCAGACTTGGACAAATCCTATTATTCGGAAGGGAACAACAAACTAGAGCAGCGTTGGACGAAGTGTATAAGCCTAAAAGGAGACTATGTTGAAAAATAAAAAAGGTTTACCCCAAAAAATTAAGTAGTTTTTATTTTTGCACGGACTTTTTAAACGACCCTCGTATCCTATGAGACCATTAATATCTAATCTATCACCTAATATCGATTTCGCTGATTAAATTTACAAAAATAGTCAACTCTTTTTTTTTAAGCCAAAACTATAGCTTCTGAGCAATATTTTCATGATTCTATTAATACGAGTAAACATAGCAAGCTGAGAGCATGTTTTAATTTTTTTCTGTTAAAGAATCACTGGTTTGAAATTTATTTACCTAAACAAATTCACTCAATTGCAATCCGGCATTGTATTGTAGCGCATGAATGTATATGTACCATTATATACAGGGTGATCCATTTAAACCGCACCAATCGCTAATAACTTTTTAGGAAAGCGGAATTTCGAAAAAACCCACGAAGTAAACTATGTTGTATGTTTTTTTTTTTTGGTTTGGTTTTCAAATGTTCCACCCCCGATGCCGTATCTTCATTTTTGGCGGCGTTACGGGCAAAAACCTGATTAGGGTTTCATAAGGATCACTAGTTTTGACAATGATTATGAAAACTACATAAAAAAACTGTGAAAAACGTCGTTGACCCCGTTTCGATATCCCTAATATTAGTTGAGATATTTAAGATCAAAGTTACAATTTTACCTTCTCGTGATGGTTTTCAATATTAATTTTCCTCCAGAAATACACGTTTTTGGAGGTTGTCAGACTGCAAAAAATATTATTTGTGACGCAAAGAACAAAAATAATAATAATTGAAGATTTTAAAACATGTAATGTAATGGTTGTGGGTGAATCAGGTTAAATTAAATGCAGTGATTCTTATTACTTAAAGAATCGTAGTACTTTTTTTAATAATGTGTAGTCACACGCGGGATTCGAACTGGGGATCTCCCACTTACAAAGCTACGCTCTTGACCGCTAGACCAACACCCGCCCATCCCTGGCAAGATATTCTTACCGTAATCATAGGTCAAGAAGTCTTGCAAACGGGGTGCATTAAACTGATGTGACGGTTACTTTTATTTGATGATAAAACAAATTTATCCTGATTTAACAACAACCATTATATTATACTACATGTTTTAAAATCTTCAATTATTATTATTTTTGTTCTTTGCGTCACAAATAATATTTTTTGCAGTCAAAGGACCTCCAAAAACGTGTATTTCTGGTGGAAAATTAATATTGAAAATCGTTCACGAAAAGATAAAATTGTAACTTTGATCTTAAATATCTCAACTAATATTAGGGATATCAAAACGGGGTCAACGTCATTTTTCATAGTTTTTTATGTAGTTTTTACAATCATTGTCAAAACTAGTGGTCTTTATGAAACCCAAATCAGTTTTTTGCCCGTAACGCCGCAAAAAATGAAGATGCAGCATCGGGGGCGAAACATTTGAAAACTAGACCAAAAAAAACAAATAGTTTATTTCGTGCGTTTTTTCGGAATTCCGCTTTCCTTAAAAGTTATTAGCGATTGGTGCGTTTTATTAAATGGATCACCCTGTATATTATAAATTTTATCTAGTATTAATTGGCATTTATTGTTATAATAATTAATTACAAAAGTTATTTACTTTTTTTTATGCCTCAAGGATGGCGCATTCTTTGATGTAATGTAAAATTTACAAGAAAAAAAATATAATACAACAAAAATTGGGTTGCGAGATAAAAATAATTTTTCAACTAAAACTTCCATTTTATATTAAAATTAATTTTACACTAAATTTTAGCAATCCTTGATGGCATTTCAATTTTTTGTTTTAATTAATTTTTTGAAGCATGTTGCTAATGCTTTTGACTTGGCATGCTGTCGTTTGTTTTGGAAACATAAATTTTAGGTAGAACTTAGGCGTTCTCCAAGCTTATCTTCTACTTCCAGTGATGATTCTGGTACACCTATTGATCCAGAAGGAGCCGATTATTACACTAATTCATATTTCCAGGTTGGTATTACTCAACATATCTTTTTTTTAATTCATCTTAATTGTTAACATTAGTTGGCAAAACGTTGCAAATGTATTTTTATCAAATGATAGTTTTTTTGTGAAATGATTGTTTATCCTGCGTAATGTTATTCATTTGCTGTTTAAAAATTTATCCCAACATATCAACAGAGAGAAAATGAAATTAAGACCAGTAAGATCTGTGAAGCGCCAACCAAGAATGTGAGAGTTGTGAGTATGTCCTCTGTGTTTAACACTTTAACATTTTTGTGTGGTAGAAAGTCTCTAACTAGTTCTGACGTTTGAGTTAATAAAATCAAAGGATTGATTTACTTACTTCAATTTTCATAATGATTTTAGGTTATTTTTATTATATTTTTCCCATTAGTCTTTCTTTTAAAAACATATTGAAATTAATTTAATGAGAAAAAATTAGTATTTGGTAATTATTTTCAGGAGCCTATAGTGGAAACAGAATACGTTCTTGTGGAAAAGCCAGATAAAGAAATACCAGTGCCAACGAGAGAAGTACCTTTAGTTTCTACAACACAAGCAGTCATACTTCCTGAGAAATCATACACTGTCTCTGGAGAGGTGGTGTCTTCACAGACCATCACTAGCAAAACGAGGACAGTGGAAACAGTTACAGTAAGCATTTTTATCGCTTCCCAATTAATCCTTTTCCGATTTTCAGTCAATAATATTTTGCATTTTCATTCACAATTGGGGAGATTAGTATTTGATGTTCGTTTAAATAATAGCCGAAAATGAAAAATCCTTAAGCGCTTTGAAGTAATTTCATTCACTTCTAATTCATAAATGATTCACTACCGATCCTAAAGGAAGTAATAAAAATATGTTTACATTTAATACATTTAATGTCTACTTAAAAGTAAAATTCACTGTAATCGACCATCAGGTGAGAAAGACATTCTAGTGTAAAAATTAAAATTAATATGAGGTGCTGCGCAAATAGATTAGGTTGTTAAGACTATAGTTCAGGAAAGTAAATGTGCAGAGGATTTAACTGTGTTTTAAGGATTTTAGGTCATAAAGGAACAGAATAAAAAATGTAATTGATTTTGTAACAAATTAGAGGTACGAAGATGTGTATCTTCAAAAGATATGATATATATGTTTGTTTTTTTTGCAAATAGTACAAGACAGAAAAAGAAGGAGTAGTGGAAACAAGAGTAGAGCAAAAGATAACTATTCAGTCTGATGGAGATCGTATAGACCACGACAAAGCATTAGCTGAAGCTATTCAGGTATTTGTTTTATATAAAGAAGATTCATTTTTAAGGTTTTCATCAGTTCTTGCATGTTTTTTTTTCTATTGATCTCAACATTTGTACTCAACAATAGTTTAATAACAGTTTGTTACAAGACGCTTGATAAGTGATGTATATACTATACGAGGGGGTACCCAAAAAAAACCGGAATTATTTTTTAAAAGCTATTTATTTACAAATTTTTTACAGAACAACCTTATCCCCTTCAAAATACTCTCCATTACAACTAATACATTTGTCCCACCGGTGCTTCCACTGTTCGAAACATTTTTTGTAGTCATCTTTAGAAATGGCTGACAGCTCCTTCTTCGTTTTTTTCTTGACCTCTTCATTGTTGTCAAATCGGTGACCTTTCATGCCCTTTTTCATGCGTGGAAATAAGAAAAAGTCGCACGGAGCCAGGTCAGGCGAGTAAGGTGCGTGGGGCAGCGGAACCATGCCATTTTTAGCCAAAAACTGTGTAACAGAGATGGCTGTGTGTGCAGGTGCATTGTCGTGGTGGAAGAACCAGTCTCCTGTTTGCCACAAATCGGGTCTTTTTTGGCGAACACTATTGCGCAATCTTTTCAAAACTTCCAAATACAAGGTTTGATTGACGGTCTGACCTGGGGGGACAAACTCTGATTGGACTACGCCTTTGGCATCAAAAAAAACAAATCAGCATTGTTTTGATGTTTGACTTGACTTGACGACATTTTTTTGGTCGGGGTGAAGATGACGTCTTCCACTGGCTCGACTGTTGCTTTGTTTCTGGGTCATAACCATAGCACCATGACTCATCACCAGTAATGACCTTTGACAGAAAGTCTGGATCAGTTTCAAGCTGTTGTTTCAAAGCACGACATGTTTCAACTCGATGTTCTTTTCGATTGTCAGTCAGAACTCGAGGAACAAACTTGGCAGCAACCCTTTTCATCCCCAAATCTTCCGTTAAAATTCGCTGAACCGAGCTCCAAGATAACCCACTACTCTCTGACAGTTGATCAATTGTCTGTCGACGGTCTGTGAACACCAGCTCTCGAATTTTTTCAACATTTTCGTCGATTCAGGCAGTTGATGGACGTCCAGAACGAGGTTTGTCATCAATCGACATGTCGCCATTTTTAAACCGAGTAAACCACTCGTATACTTGAGTTTTTCCCATAGCGTCATCTTTGTAAGCTGTTTTCAACATTAAAACACTTTCAGCAGCATTTTTGCCGAGTAGAAAACAAAATTTCAGAGCTGCACGTTGTTCACTTAAACTTGCCATCATAAAAAACGAAAAAAGAACAAAACAGCGCTGGTAAAAACAATCACTGCAGATGAACAGAACAAGCCAGGCAGACAACACAGGCAGGACTGAACAGGCAAGGAATTGCGCTATACACGTCTAGCGGCAGAAATGCGTACTACATAAGCTCCATGCGCGGCAACGCAATTCCGGTTATTTTTGGGTACCCCCTCGTATGTACAATTTTTCTACAAAAAAAAAACTATTTGCCATGCATGAAAGGTCCAAAACAGATCAGAACAAAAGAAAACAAGTATGATTTAACTAAGGTACCAACTAGAAATTCATTTTATTTCCTGCTATTAACGTTACATTATTTGTCAATTTAGGAAGCTACCGCTATGAATCCAGATATGCAAGTCGAGAAGATTGAAATTCAACAAGAAGTTATTCCTTAGTAAATTTTATAAAGGTTTGTACACAGCATTTTTTATTGTACGTCGTATAATGATTAGAAATTTATTTAATCAATCTCTGTTTAATATAATTTATTAATTTATTTACCATATAGATCCCCAAATGAAGGACCAAAACGTTAGCACGAAGGAAAAGAGCTTTTTGCTAAAGCTTTTGTTTTTACCACGGCGCTTTAATAACGTTCTTGAGAATATGCACTGAAATACCTTAACATCAGACGAGTAATAGATGTACAGGGTGGATGAAGACGAACAATATGATTAATAAAACAATCGCTTTTTCAGCTCAAAAACTTTTTCATATTTTTCTACACTTACCGTCGGCACTGTATGGACTTTTGAAAAGATGCTTTTTTTATATGTGTATAATACTACTTATTAATTAAGCTTTATTTTTTTTTCTCTTTTGTTACATTCCAATTTTAAGTTATTTTTGTCTTAGCGGTAATTTGTACCTATATTCCTCTGTTAAATCTTTGGGAAAAAAGAGTTTGTAATATATAAAAAAATAAATAAATAAAAATAGCACACTTCACCAGTTGCGATTAAAAATGCTACTGGTCTCATTAAACATTTTAAAATTTATTGTAAGAAAGATTATATATAAAAAGAAAAAATATATGTTGTTGTTTTGTCATAATGTATTTAAAAATTAAATAAAAATGATATGTTTTACTTTAGCTGATTACTACCCTTATTTTTCATATAAATTTAACTAATATGATTTATCATAGACATTTTTATTGCAGTAATATTGAATGATTGTTTAAAGACAAAAAAAAATGGTAGCAAAAAACAATTATTAACAATTCACCTCAATATTTTTAAGAACTTCCTTAGTTAGTGCGAATTTATCAAGAGATAAATGTTAATGTGAATAATAAAAATCACCATCCTCTTGTTGACAGCCAACCTTAATCTTATAAAAAGCATGCCAAGTATTACCGCTAAATTTAACAGCGACCCAATAGGACAAAATAAATCCATACTTAAGTATGCTTCGGAATATTCAGATTCTGTTTCTATGGCGTCAAAATAAACTAAAAAGCCCACATAACACTATCGTTAGGAAACAGCACACACATAAGAGCCTAAGACAGAATACCCGCCTAAACAAATATGTACTGTCAAGCCTATTTAGTGAATTTTATTTATACCCCTGCATTTACCTTTTTTGGTATAAATTATGCCTGAGAGAAAAAAATCAGAATTTGTTTAATAAATGTAAGAATATAAAAGCAAATGTGAGCTTTATTTTCTTATAATCTCTGACTTCCTTTAAGCTTTCTAATCCAAATACTGGCCTTTGTTTTTTTGTTTTTTTAACACTATTCTAGATGTTTTTTACTGAAGACAAATTTTCTACTCTTATCATGGCTAATTTTCTGGACAACCGAAAATAATATTTAGACATGTTTCTGGTCTGGACTAATGATTATTATATTTTTGTTTTACCCTAGCAATTTGAGCTTACCAATAATACCATTCTTTTAAGATTTATTTAAATGATCCTAACCACTATACCTGTAACCATAAGAAACTCAAGTGGAAGACTTGCTTAACAGCAATAAACTTAGAATACCTGTAGAAATTAGTGTCAGAAGGCAATCCAGCTACTACTCTTGCTCTATTAGTAATCGTCTAGATAAATTCTGATTGTGTTGACAATGGCAACTAGTATTCATCTTTGTAAAAAAAAAATAAATGAAATAAAAAAATATTCAATTTTTCAGTTCTGCTTTCGTCTGAACTCCTCCCATTTATTATTAATTCTATAGAGAATGGAACTTTAAATCCAAACTGTAATTTTGCATAAAAAGTATGTGCATGTATTAGATATAATGATCATACAATTATGCAGAATCTTTAAATATTCCTAATTAGACTATTTTAATACTAGATATAATATTTCTGAATAAATTTTAATCGTCTGTCTGTAGACTTTTTTTACAACTCAAACGTTCGCTGAACCAACATATGAAAATCTAATGTTTCATTCTCTTATTAGGTATTATTAATATTATTTTTGAGAGATAAAAATAAATAAAAAAGAAGAAGAAGAGGAAAAAAAAAATGGGACAGCAGGTTGTCAGGAATAAAAAGTCATAAGTATATAAGAAATAAATTATAATATATTTTAAATAAATATAAAAAAGTGAATACAATGTATTTACACAGGATGGAAATGACACTTAAAACAGTGAAATTTAAATAATTTAATATTTACAAAATATTCAGTCTCGATTTTATTAAGATTTGTACACATGCATTATTTGGCAATAAAATAATTAATAATGTACAAAGGTAAAATTTAATAGGTACAATCAACTTATGCAAAATTTTGGAAACAAAAAATTAATACAAATGATATTTAAAATATATTCATTCAGTCTACTTCTTCGATTGTGGGACCACTAAAGTTAGATCCTCCAGCTGCCTGTCTTCCGCAACTAGTTTGAGAACCGTTGCTTCCTCCGTGAAGTTTAGTCATGAAAGGAACACATTCTTTCTGTAGTTCAGATAACTTGTGTGCATATTCTTCTTTGTCTGCTAAAGTGTTATTATCCAACCATTTAATAGCCTCGTCACATTTAGATTTTAGTTTGCTGTTGTCTGATTCAGATAACTTGTCTCCACATTCATCTACTGCTTGCTTAACTCCGAAAACGTAGTTCTCAAGCTGATTTCTAGCAACAATGCGCTCTCTCTGTTGTTCATCTTCTGCCTTGTATTTCTCAGCATCAGCCACCATCCTATCTATCTCCTCTTTTGACAATCTGCCTTTGTCGTTTTGTATGACAATGTTCTTTGTCTTTCCTGAACAGTTTTCTTTGGCTGACACATTCAATATACCATTGGCATCCAGATCGAATGTAACTTCTATCTTTGGAACTCCTCTTGGTGCTGGTGGAATGCCAGTCAGATCGAATGTCCCCAACAGGTTGTTATCTTTGGTCATTGCTCTTTCACCTTCAAATACTTGCACTGTGACTGCAGGCTGGTTGTCAGAATACGTAGTAAATGTTTGTGTCTGTTTACAGGGTATTCTAGCGTTGCGCTCAATAATTTTAGTCATAACACCACCCGCTGTTTCTATGCCAAGTGACAGAGGAGTTACATCTACCAACAAGACATCTTGTATCGCACTGCTTTGATCACCGCTGAGAATAGCAGCTTGCACGGCTGCTCCGTAGGCAACTGCTTCATCTGGATTTATAGACATATTTAATGACTTGCCATTGAAGAAGTTTTGCAAAAGAGTTTGAATCTTGGGAATTCTTGTAGAACCTCCAACAAGCACCACATCATGAATAGATCCCTTGTCCAATTTGGCGTCCTGCAGTGCTTTTTCAACTGGTTGTAGGGTAGATCTGAACAGGTCAGCACATAATTCTTCAAATCTAGCTCGCGTCACTTTTGTGTAGAAGTCTATACCTTCATAAAGAGCATCAATTTCAATGGATGCCTCTGTACTTGAGGATAGAGTTCGCTTAGCTCTTTCTGCTGCTGTTCTCAATCTTCGGAGCGCCCTCGGATTATTTTTTATGTCCTTTTTATATTTACGTTTAAATTCTTCAGATAAATGATTCACTAAGCGATTATCAAAATCTTCTCCTCCAAGGTGTGTATCGCCTGCTGTAGATCTTACTTCAAACAAAGATCCTTCATCAATGGTTAGAATAGATACATCAAATGTGCCTCCACCCAAATCAAAGATCAGCACATTTCTTTCTCCTTTTAAATTCTTATCTAAACCATAGGCTAAAGCCGCCGCTGTAGGTTCATTGATAATTCGCAAAACGTTCAAACCAGCTATAGCACCCGCGTCTTTAGTAGCTTGCCTTTGAGAATCGTTGAAATAAGCAGGCACTGTTATCACAGCATCACGAACATTGGTGCCAAGATATGCTTCAGCAGTTTCCTTCATTTTTGTTAATACCATAGAACTTATTTCTTCAGGCGCAAAACGTTTTCTTTCTCCCTTGTATTCAACTTCAATCTTCGGCTTAGAACAGTCGTTGACTACTTTGAATGGCCAGTGTTTCATGTCTTGTTGAATTTTTGGATCGTCATATTTCCTTCCAATTAGCCTTTTTGCATCAAAAACTGAATTCTGAGGGTTCATAGCTACCTGATTTTTTGCTGCATCCCCGATCAGCCTCTCTGAATCAGTGAATGCCACATAACTAGGAGTTGTCCTATTTCCTTGGTCATTGGCTATGATTTCCACTTTACCGTGTTGCCAAACTCCAACACAAGAATAAGTTGTACCCAGATCAATTCCAACAGCTGGCATGATAAAATTCTCTTCGTTTGCACAGTATACTTTTAACACTATTTTAACTTATAACACAACACGAGTCTTAAAACAGTCACGAGATTTTCTCTTCACTTCTCACTTTTGTGATAAGTTTTACTTGTCAAATATGCCGCTTGAAGTTGTCGTCCTGTTTAAATACAAGCGGGCTATTTCCAGAACTGCCTAGAAACATCTACGCGAAGCTGATTGGTTGCCAGGTTGTAAAGCCCCGCCCAGGGTCTAGAAAGTCGGCACGGCATACGTTTTTTCTATTTGAATGTAGATCATTCTGGAATTTTTTTGTGTTGAAATCGTTTTAGATTGTGATTTGTTGTGTGTTAATTTTAGGTTTTTAGAAATGAATGGCATGGTTTGTTTAACATATAGATTTATCAAGTGATATGGTTGTTGGATCAATTAACCATTAAGTTGGTTTTATTTTTTGTTTTTGTGCTTTTTTAGATGGTTATGTTTTTTGATTTTAGTATATTGTAAATTGTTTTAATTTTCCCTTACCCTTGTTGTTTTGATTGAGTAAAATGTATGATGGGCATAATAAATAATAGTAATTTTGTGGTTATAACTTTTTTTAATGTTGATCATTTTTTACTCTTTGCGGCGTTACGTTTAATTTTAATCATTGGCTTCCAAGTGTATAAAAAATCTTAATGTCAACGTAAATCTCAATTGAAAACTGCTTCATGGGGCAAAATTTTCATTTTTTACTTTCCAAACTGCATCTAAAACTTTCTCACCAGTAATTTGGTAACAGTCTATAAAAATCTTCATCTCTCTGTAGTATGATCAGTCTGTCTCTTATTCAAAACCTAACAACTTAGCTTTTCCTTCATTCAACAAGTGATTTACTCCTTAATCACTCTTCACATTTTATAAGACCCCTCTCAGATAATCCTGGTGAACTGTTTTTCGGTATGGTCTCCACACCTTTAACATTCAGACAGAAGCTCAGAGATACAGTATTAGTACAATGGTTGACAATGTTTCAATTTTTTTGACAAACATTTTTGCTGGTGGGTCTCATCACTTCAGTATGGATTACATATTATCTCAAAGTACATAAAATTAGGAAAAAATTACCGATGTGATGATCCAATATGCTTTAAAAAGAAGATTACAAATTTATTATCTTCAAATCCTTAATTTTAACTGAAAAAAGTCACAAAATGTTGGCAGAAAGTATATGTTGAATCGTGTACTTGCAGCATCATCACATTTTGCTACAACTCTCAATATAAGCGCACTTTAATTCGTTGACAAGAATACCTTCCGATCGTTGTAATTAAGATTTGTGTACTGGGATACCAAAATTTTCCCAGTGGGTCACTAACTGACCCGCGGATCTTAGGTTGCCGACCACCTCTTACCAACTTCCATTGCACTTGCTAAGATTTTTCTAAAAATAAGTACATATAATTCTCTCGTACTTTTAAATCTTTGAACTTTTGTCTTGCAAGTTTCTCAGTTTTACTTAAGACCACTGCAGATTAATTAATTAAGCTTATTATCAAGGCGCCACGGTAGCCGAGCGGGTTAAGAGGCGAGACCTGCAAAGCTAATATGCATTGTGGTACTGGGTTCGATTCCCGGTCTTGGCCTTGGATTTTATTTAATGGTTAAATGAGAAATAGTAAAGTACGTTTGCTATTCGCCTCCGTCCACGACACCTAGTAAATGGTAGTTGGACGTTAAGCCCCGCCTGAAATTATAGGCGATTACTTGACTTACTTTTTTTTACTTATCAAGTTTTTAAAAATGTTAATTGTATAAATTTATTATAAATAATAATAATTTACTTGTTTTTTACAACATTGCTTTTAAATGGTTTTTGTAGACATTCGCCTGAATGTATTTCAATAATTGAATAAATTTCTAAAAAATTGCTGTTTTATATATACTCACATTTTTACACCTAAACCATTTGAAGACGGATCTACTGAGATAATAATGCTCCAGTATTTATATAACTGAAAATATTTTGTGTTCTTCTCATTTTATCAATTTTGATTAGTTTTGAGTTGTAGGAAGGCATTTATACTTAATACAAAGGTTAGTCAATATTTAGTTATGAAATTATGAAAAATGTTTGCTTGGGTAATTCAGTAACTAGACATAGAATCTTAGAGCACTGAAGAACCAAAGATGCTGAGCTCTTTATATCCTCATCTTGTAAAGAATACAACTGCAAAACAATTATCTAGATATACGAAAATGCCATGCTCCAGTCACTGATTCGCCATCAAGCAAATTTCACTGATTTTAGTGGATTACATTTTGGGGAGAAAGAAGAAAAATTTGGCTATTGCTGAAGTTTGAAACATTTGAATTGTTGAGTACTAAAGGTAAGAGAAGCAAAAGTAATGCTATTGAATTACTCATATACGTAAACTACTATCTATCCCAGGGCAAGCGGGTTGTAGGTTTCATAAAATAACTAACCACCACCTTTTTGGGTCCACCTTTTTAAAGATTATATAAACTACAAAAGTTTTTACAAAAAAATAAATATATTAAAAAATATTTAGTAACATGTAGTAAGTAAAATTATTTATTACGTTATTATGTATAAAATATTAAGTTCTATAATTATCGGCTCAAGAGATGTGTCATCAGTCAACTTCTAGTTTTCTGAATGAACCAGCTACGCCAGAAACAGATTCTTCCAAATCATCTACAAGTTTTGTTTTTTTTGTTAAATCTATTTCCATATTGTCAAGTGATAGAAGAATTTCTTTTCTGGATCTAAGCTCCTTTTTCATGTTTTCTATTAAAAAAAAAAAATACTTTTTTTACTTAGAATCTGTATAGAATAAATTCATCTCATTGTCCTGAAGATAATAGGTGATGCAATAGAATACAAAAAAATAATGAAACAATTTTTACATGACCTATAGGGCAAGTTTGTATAATTTAAAATTGTCCAGTTTATGAAGAACATACGAGTATATCCAATAAACTCATGTGAAAATTAAATGAATAAAAATGTAGTGATTGCTTCAATGTAAATGTGTTTTGTAGTCTAAATTTATCTTCGATTAATGTGTTTTCAAATGAAATAATATCCTATAAATTGATTTTAAAAAGAATTATCTTTATAATTAAAGTAAATATTAAAAATAATAATAATTACCAATCATATCTGCCAGAGGAACTTTACCACCGTACTCCTTAGGTAAAATGTCGGGGTTAATTTGTTTTTTGAGGTCATCTATACTCTTGTGAACCTGTAGGGATTGAACTTGAGAATAATGGAAAGATTTTGACAAATTAATTATTATAATCTGATGTAAAATTAACATTATTAACCACCTAGTAAACATACCATAACTCTGTTTTTCAATTTTTCATTTAACAATGCTAAGAAAAATTCAAAAATCTTATTCGCTGAAGTAGGTAGATTAAGAAAATGGGTACTTTTATGTCTCATTGGGACTGAATTCTAAAATAAATAAAATAATAAAAAGAAGATGATCATTATTATTTCCAAAAATCTAACAAAAAAACTTTTTCAACTTTTCAAACCTGGATACATTTTATTATGTTTCTAATATCTGTCAACGACCAAATTGCTAAATGATTCATCGATAATCCACTCTCGTCATAGATCTGTGTGTATCCTAAAAACAATTTAGTTAAAATTAAAAAGTACATGAAGTGAAACAGAAACTTAGGCTTTCATGGACCATTTGCTGATAGGGCAGTTTAAAGAAATGATGAAAAAATTGTAAAATTATAGATAATTTTCAAAAAATCAGGAGTTATCTAATTGCCTGTATTATGTTTATATAATAGCAAGTAAGCTACGAAGAAAATAAGGATCTACATAGACGTCTAAGGATACTTGAAAACAAAGGCATGAGTAATGTTGGCAAAAGATACGACTTTACTGCTTTTCTAGGTAAAATTGGAATGACGGCGTTGAGGAGAGGAAGAAGGGTTTATGTTAGTTATTAATGTAGGACGCTTTCCAACTTCCCTTAAATATTTATATAAGTAATCTCGTTTGTATGGTCTCTAAAATTTGGCCAAATGTTCAGTCAAAAAAGTGTCCACAGAAAAATGGTGCACTCCTACTAAAGGTGAGAGTGTTAATTGCACTAATTTATATGAAATTTATATTCTTCAGAGCCTAAAATGTATTTTTGTTGGATAACGCCTTTATTAATTTTTGGAATGTCGTTTTTATTATTTGTAAATTTACTAAGTTTCGTTATGTAAATCAACAATATTTTTAATGTCCTGTGCCTGAGTCAACAGTCAATAAACCATTCTTTATAAAGTGTGGCCGAAGCGGCTAGTTTTCTATCAAAAAGAATCACTAAAAGAAATAAATTGTGCACCAGGCTGTCTTTACTTAAAAAACTACTATTGAAAATTAGAAAAACAAAGTATTTTTACCTCGTATTTGATTTTCATGATCATCCATGTAAGATTCCAAAATCAGACTGTGAATTCTTACCATATCTGTTGAGGTATACTTACTAGCATCAAATTTTCCTGTACAAGTAAATATTACCTTTCTTCCAAACTCATCTCTTTCTGGCAGTGCAACACAGTATCTAAACAAAAACGAAACTAATAATTTACCTTAACTGCAATTATAAATTATTTGATTACTTTTTTAATTATGGCAAGAGAAAGCTGATAGATGTGTATGCTTTAACTGAGTTGACCTGATTATAATATAAAATACTCTATATTTAAAAGAAAACCAACCCTAAGTCTATTAATTCTAACATTTTTGGATCATCAACATCCAATTTCTTGAACCAATCAGGATACAGCTGCCTTATAGCCAGATACCTTTCTAACATTTCTTGTGCTAATGGTAAGCTATATTTTTTAGTTCGAAGAAATCTTAAAAGAAATTGAGCATCTGAAAAAAAAGAAATAATAAATACAAAAAATATGGTGAAATAATGAGGCACTTTACTTCTGAATAAATAAAACAATTATTTAAATAATTCAATTAATTTCAAGATCGTCAAGTCTCGAGGATCATCATGAAGAAGATGCACCAAATTAGTGCACATAATCAGTAGCCATTGCAATAATTTCAATAACCAAAATTAGATTATCTTATAAATCTCGCCCACACAAACTCCTTTAATTTTTGCTTCTGTTGGGTTAACCTTCTATATATTTTTACTTTCTGTTTTAATGGAAGAGTAGATGAAAATTTTTTCTTTTACTGCGCTTATCGGTATGTAAACTTATTTTTTATTTTTTTTTAAATAATTGTGTTTTAAGATCTCAAGATGCAAGGAATCAATGATTTTTTTTAAGGAGATTAATTTAGAATAAAGGTTTTTTTCTCTCTCTGCTTTAAGACCGCATGGAACAAACTTTAGTTTCAATTCGTGTAAAAGGTTGGTTAGAGTTGTGGAGGATATCTACTTTTTTGATTTACAACTAATTATAAGAAAATTAGAACATTTTTGAGGTTTTTACGGCTTCCAAAATTGTAAAAATCTAATTCCTGAACGTTCTATTATTTTTTTGTTTGTGTATAGTTTGGTCCTTGAATACCTATTTATTTGTACAACTCCCCTGTACTCTCTACAAAATAGACTCTTATTTTTTTATTTTATTTTGTAATAGTCTCGAAATAATTATGTTCAAGGTTGTTAGTGAGCATATATAAATATTTTTTTTTTTTTGCTTAAATTTTAATACAAATTAAACTTTTATTAAAATAATAGTAAAGTAGAATTTAGTGCCTGCCTGTTCTACAATTGGTTATTTCAGAACTCTTTTCCAACCACTCTCTCATTTGCGTTAAAACTTGCTTTCTCAAGGTTTCATCTTCTCTCAGATCAGCTTTTGCTAATTTTTCCAATTCCGGTGATAGTTGAACTTCGTTATCTGCCATCCTGTAAAGAAACAAAATTGAAAATTAATGAAAATATTAAAAGATATTTAGGTTGGTTAAATAATTCAAAATTTTTTACTTTCATTTATAAAAAATCTTTTTGGAACTCCCTGGATCTGTCCTCAGTTTATTAGAATGAGCGAAAACATGTTTAGGTATAGAATATTTTTTGTATTTAATTAATCATTCGTTTCCCAATTTTGCCTGTACTAGTGTTTCTCTTGATTTGCACTAATATTATGCGATCATCACATTTAGGAAGATAAAGGATATTATCGTTACGGACGTTAACAATAGGGTTTTTGGATAAATTAAAAATAAAAAAAATTAAGGTAACTCTATGGACTTTTTAAACAATAATAAACATCCATAATTAATATATTTGAAATAAAATTTGGTGGTATTATATTTTATAGAGTATTGTTCATTCTTACTTAATTAATTTTAATCAAAGAATGTCAATTTCAATCATAATTTTTTTTCTTTTTTGCCAAGCTTTTGGCCAGGGACCTTACAATAATTAAAAAAAAAAAATCCTCCATGACTTTTCGCCCATTTCTATTATTTTCTATTTTATTTGATGATTTTGCATGCATGCATCTGGGTAAAATTTTATTCTACCTTACTTTGTAAACCACCTCAAACATTCGACACGATAAAACGTTATGTATCAAAATGTATCTCTTATTGTCTAATTCTTGTATTTATTGTTTAATATTAACATCTATTGTTGTTAGAAACATTTTTTTAATCAGCTTCTGAAATTATTGGCGCTTAGAATCTCTGGCACCACGCGCTCAACATTGGTGGAGATTTTTGCAAGTATATAAATTGTAATTATAAAAATTTTGTTTTTTTTTTTAGGTAAATTTGTTCCCTTAAGATTTAAAACTAGTTCAAAACCTCGCTGCGCAAGGTCAATTGTTTCAACTAGTCCTCAATTGCGACTGCAGTCAGTTAAATTTAATTTATTTTGTCATCTTACTTGCCAGAAGAATCCTTGAGAAAGTCCACTTAAAAGATGTTGAAATTCAAACGAACTAGGATTCGAAAATATCTCTTGGAAATCAAACTAAGAGTGATAGTCGTTTCGTCTAAATATGAGGTATCCGAAAAAAAAAGTGTCTTCATGTTGAATGTCGACACCGCACTTCTCAGATCTTGTGGAACATTCAGCATACTATACTTGCAGATTCAATCAACATAAACCCACAATGCCCCTCCCCAAAAAACTGTTAGTGTTTATTAAGAACGATTGGACCCTCAAATAACATAGGGTATTGGAAACGATAAGGCAGACTTATTCGACATAGAAAAAATGTAGCATTCGTACCACAAACGACTTCTTTGACTTCAGCTACATCTTTCGTCTGACTTACTAAGAAATCTCATATAGTATAGCTACTACGCGAAAAGGCGGAAAGAAGTTTCATGAAGTTCCTATTTCCAATAATCTATCAAGACCAGTGGTGCCTGTTTTATGCTTACTAGCTGGCCAAAACGCCTATAAGCTCAACTGTGCCGTGTCACAATCTCAACTCGAATGTCTGACGACTGTATCACGATGGTAGAATAGACGATCTGGTCCTGCGAAGCGTACAGCAGCAACCTATCCTTTGATGCTAAACAGCGCGTAAAACGATCATATAGATATTCTAGGATTAAACAAATAAATCGCTATTGTATGACTGTAAACTTAAACCATATACGCTGTGATGTGATCACTTTTACGATTCGCCTCGCAGATTTTGATCAAAATCCTTAAAACTAAAATAATTCTCTTCTTAGAGTATTTTAAGCTTCCCTCTGCTCTGCTGCTTAAAGTGGAGAAAAATTAAGATGGAAATTTCCGATTTTTTTTTTTTTTTTTTGCAAATTCTGGGGTTTGGGTTTTCCTCTAGAATAGTGTAAGAAATCAGTTGGAAGAATCTAAGTCGAGAGTAACTCAGTCTTAAAAAACATAACCATCTGAAATATGAGAATTGTGTATTGAAGTCTAATGAATTTTTCAAACTAGATAATTCTTTTCTTTTAAAATTTGACTCAAAACTATAATATAAAACGAGAAATAATACAAAAATTTACCTGTACTTCAAAATTCAAGAGCGTAATTTCAATTTAAAGAAGAAATCGAGAATAAAACTTACACAATCTTGTTTCTATGTTCAATATAAAATACTGATCTGAACTGTTCGGTATACCTTGGAGAACTGACACCACAGACTGTCTACTTTCACTTCTTCATTTTATGGAACGAGAGGGAAAGCTTCAAGTACTGCTTTCTATTTTTTAGACTTTAATGCTTCCTTTAGTTGGTCCCCCACTTTTTTAATCCTTATTGCACATATTATAATTGCACCTTATTTTGTGGCATAGCTCTTTTGTTGCAAGACAGTCCGCCTTGCTCTTCTCTGCATCGCAGTGTCCTATTTTTCTTCCAGCATTGTTTTCTATCTATAGAACCCACTCGTCTAAAAATCTAGATTGTATACTATACAAAAACAAAAATAATTTAATGAAAGTTATTATTATGTAGGTATACTCCCTTTTAATAAAAGTGTTTTTAGTGCATAACTAGCTAATTAAAAATTAGTAAAAAATATTTGATAATTACTCAAAAAGTGTTGATATTTGCGAAAAGCTTGAAGTTGTTCTTTTTTTGTAGGTGTCTTTTACTATATTTATAATTGTTTTAAGCTCGTCAATAAGTTGAAAATGATAGAATTCGGAAAAATTGATTTAAAAATCTAAAAGAATGTTTAATTATTGTAAATTAATACCGAGTAATGAAAAAAAACCTCTTTCTTATTTCCCAAGCAAAGAAAATAAATAAATAAGTCGATTGATTATGGTTGTAAAATGAAACGTTCAGCCAAAATTAGTAAACTCTTCACTATAAGCTGAAAGAAGGATTCCCACTTGAGTTTCATTTTCCCTCGTTGTGCGATTTTACCACTTTTGATATTTACGTTGACTTTATCCGCTTAAGCACGTTTGTTTTTGTTTCTCATCGGCTTAGTTTTTTCATCCATCATGAAAAGTGTTGATCATTCATCAGTTTAGAGAAAATAATTTAACTTCTACTGTGTTCTGACAGCGGGCACATTTTTGTGGAGAATGAAACTTCTAAAATTCTAAGTTCAAAGAAAACCGCTTGACAGTAAGTGTAAATCTCAAGATTTACATAGTTTTTAGCAGTCTTTTCTGTTTCTCCAATACGTATGGAGAAAAAAAATAGTTACACTATCACTATAGTGCTTTTGTTTAAATTTTGTTTCAAGAATTTCAAAATGATATTCAAAGATTAAAGAAATGTTTTTTTCCCCCAAAAAATACTTATAAGTAAAACAGAATAAAATTATTTATCTCGTATCGCTTTACACAAAAATAAAATAAAACATTTATGAGAACTTGCTCAGAAAATTTCAAATAGATCCGTCCTAAATATTGTAACTTTATTTTTGTATTTAAGCAACTTATTCAACAAATATATCCAGTCTCTTATGAAGATGAAAATGGTAATTTGGAGCCAAGATTTATGAAGCATAACGCAGTAATTGCCCATTGTAATAACGGTTATACTCTTTCAAGATATTAAACTTCTCTAATACAGCTTCATAACAAGCAACCTTAAATATGCCACTTCAGTACGAATGGTTTCCACTTTATTTTGTCTTTTCGCTGAATTAAAGTTGAATTATTTTTTTTTAATCGTTTAATTTCCTTAGGCATTTATTAATTATTGCTATTTCATCTTTAGTGTTGTTTAATCTGTTTTACGTTCTTTGTTTTTTTTTTCAATAAATCTATTATTTAGTATAATTGTTTAAGATTCATTGTTTCTTATTTTTATATCTTACTTAAAGCAATGATTTTAGTTATAATAGGAGTTGGTTTATTTGCCCACACCTTGTAAATAAATAAACATTATGAACACAAAATACTCAAGTTAAAATGTAGACCTCTGTATTTTCTTAGACTGATTTATTTAGTTAGAACGAAACTTTTCTGTTAAATAGTTCTTAGCTGCTTCTTTTGTTCTGATGTTGCTTTTGCTCCAGTCTACCAAGAGTAAAAAATTGCAGGTAAACCTATAGTAGTGTAGTTTAATCTGTAATTTCTTCAATTCTTCCATAGAATATTATTTTTGATCATAGAATTCCTTCAAAGATGTTCGTTTATAAGTGACCTCTCACTTCTTCATCACCAACACTAAATACTGTTTTGTATAAAGTTAGGGATTAGTGCGGAACAGATCCACTATCAGCACAACTCTGGGTTTCATAGCATTGAAGATCAAACATTGATGTTTAGAGCTCTATTACATTACATAATCTTGTTAGTGAGAAAAGCAACTATGTATTTATTGTTTTTAGATTAAGTACCTAATGACTTAATTAATAAATAAGGTAAGTACCTTATTTAACCTTCATTAGAGAAATGTGTTGTTGATAAGCTCTCTAATAAATTTATATGTAATAGTAGAATATTGTTAATGTGAGAAGTAGTACTTTTTAGATGCGGTAGGTAACAATGATAAATTTCGACGGTAAACGATTGTTTCATTTCCTTTATTTTTTTGAAAATTTATGAAATAGGGAGAAAAATCGTGCAATATAAAAGGCAACTAAACAACGTAACACTAGAGGGCGGAAAAAATGACCCAAAAAATAATTAGATATTATTAAAGGATTATCCAAGTAGAAATATTTATTAAATCAACTACGAAAGCATGAAAATTCAATTAGAGAAATTTGAAAGTTACCCACCCTAACGAATATCTAAATAATCTTATTATATTATTGCTAATATGTAAAGTATTAATTATGCAAGCATATATAATTATAATTTCATTATTTACCAGGAAAATAATATAGGATATTTGCAACTCTTTTTGTTTTGCATTTCCACACTCTTTGAACATTTAACAACGTATTATTGACTAAAAATTGCTAGATTAAACAAAGGATTCCTCTTCTAAACAGGATTTGTTTTCTAGAGGACACTTTTGTGTAAAACTAATTTTTCGAACTTATTAATTGGCCTCGACGAATGCTTTAAATGGTGAATTAAATAATTCTATATAAACTTGAAGATTTAAACCTAAAAAAAATGGATACAATTCCAAAACCGTTCTGAATCAAAGAAAACAAAGCAAGCTGTGGACGGATATTGTCCAATAATATGAACCCAATCAATATTTTTTTCCCTGCAAAAAAACGGTTTACATAAGCTGCAAATTAGTATTTCAGCGACTTCAAACACAAGCTGTTTCCTCTTGTAATTGCTGAATCTCGGAAGTTTTAGATTCGGTTTTAGCCAGTTCTCTAAAGCCTTTTTTGGATTGCAAGGTTAACATGGGAGTTCTTTAACAATAAATAATTGAGATTAAGAAACAGAATTGTAAAGGAAATATCCTAAATTATTATTTACATTGTTAACTTTTCACCTAGTTAGCCAAGTGGGAAGAAAGCGCATCTCCTCTATTATCACCATTTCCTCCAAATGAAATGTGACTTTTTACGTCAGAAATAATTGTGATCATATCAAAATAAAATATAAAAACACCTTGAAATACTTTTTGGTTTTGTAATTTAATAAATTAATTAAGATTAATTCACTTCCATTTTCACAACCTATTTCAGAGCTGATTTTTTTTTCTTTTACAATATCCTTTCTTTGTCTGCCTTCAACGAGAACTCCATTTCATTTTGAAAGGAAATAATAGATAGAAGAAAAATTGCTGGAAGAGACGGTAAAAGATGTAACCTACCAATTCATTTAGAACGATGTGAAGTGAGCAAAAGTTAATTTGTATTGCGGTACTAGGTTCAATTCCCGATCTAGGCCCTTGCATTTTATTTAATGTTTAATGTGAGAACTTTGTAGTAAAATACATTTGCTAGTCGCTTTCGTACATGAAACGTAATTGGTGGTTCGGAGGTAAAGCACGACTGAAAAATTAGGCATAACTGTACTTTTTATGAAAGCATTAGACTAAGAACCAGTTAAGTGATTCTTACATTTAACGTATTTTTTATTAAGTTAAATAACAAGTGTTTCATCTAATACAAATTTAATTATTTATTTGAATTAAACGGTCTAAACAGTTCTTTCATATTAACATAAAGCCAGTTTGTTCCAAAAGCAGTTTTTTTTTTTTTAATCACACGCGTTAAAATTACACAATAATAAAATAGCGATAAACATATGTAGATATTAAATTCATGTGATAAAATTTTTACTTCCTATTTTTGTTCTTTGATAAATGATTTATTCATAAAGTTTTGCATGATGTATATTCATAAAACTCATGTGTGTTTGCCAGGGAGGCCATCAACAAATGGTAAGGAAATAAGTAAGTAAATATCAGCAATTATTGTCAATTTGAAAAGTATGAAGTAGATAGCGGATATTTATGGTACTAATAATTTTCTAATTTTGAATTTGTTTTCTCAAGGTAAGATCATAAGTATAATAATGTTGTTTCTAAACTTAGGAATGCAGATCAATCCAATTATTAAAGCTCTTAAAACTTATTTCAATTTATTTTAGCTTTCGATAACATGTATTATAATATTATAATATAATATAAATTCGATAATATTGTGAAAGCGTAGATAGAACTTGAAATATCTGCTAACATTGCAGAGTTTGTGTATCGGGGTCGTTCAGTTCAGTTACGCATTCAGATTTTCTTTTTGGGTGTCAAGTTTTTAGACAAATGTTATAATTTTATAAAGCCTTTTAAGTGGGTAGTTTACTAGTGAATTAAGGTAAGTTGCAGAAATCAGCTTTAGCTTGTTCGAGAAAGTTGGCTGCAGAATCGTTTTTGAAGGCCTCAAAGTTATATTAAAATAAAAAAAATCACTTATCACGTTGGTTGTGGTTTTGGTAAACCACAAAAAAAAAAATCAAACAATGCCCGTGATAGTAGCGAGAATTATTATAATTAATGTAGCATTTCTTATTAAAATTTCCACTGCGTATTAATAAGTTTAGCTGCGTAAATACACAATAAAATGTATAAAAAAAAGTGGATATACCAACTTTTTCTGATAATTCTTGAGGTTATCTTCAAACTTGTGTTATAATACAAATACATATTACCTTAAATGTATGTTGGCTTTCTGGAATAAAAGAACTTTTAAAGCTGTTCCAAACCACCTTCAAAAAATCATTTTGCATGTAAAGAATTTCAAACAAGAGCGATGCCTCGATCTTTATCTGAGAACCACAAGCTTTCTTGTGTAACATGTTTTCACTCATGTTGCTTAGTAATGGAAATATCATACAATTAGTGAAATGGTGCTTCTTATCTCGCCCTGAAATTGGGGAGTGAGCAACTTTTTTTTTTTTGGAGGGAAGAGTTTCAAACAGTAGTGTTTCGTGTAGGTGTTTCAGTAGCAGAAATGAGCTTAAGAAAAGCCAATTTTATTTTTACATATTTTTAGACACTTATTGCCATTCTTTCAAGTTTTTATTTACTAATTTATGATTTATTTTTTTTTGTAATCACATCTAGTTAAAAATGTAATTGATTACTGTTAAATAAATCTCACTTTTTTGTGGGCCTCCAAAATTCTGGGATCTAACCTAGGGTGCACTGCATCCCCTGGAGTCATGGCCATGCGCATTATTTTTAATCTTGTTAGCGATTAATTGATGGCAGAAATTTCATCAGATATTTTATTGGTATTGTTCAAATAACTCCGTAGTCCTTTATTATTGTTATATGATCGTTTTGATACGGCTATTGCACAACAAGAACAAAACGTAACACACCTTTATCTGTAAAATTAAAAATGATCTATTTGTTGTTTGTCAATAGACAAATTAGAGGCAATTTAGCTAAAAGGTAAGTAAGCCATCCCTTGGGTCGTAAAAGATCGACAGTTATCGGAACACATCGTTAAGTGACACTACGATTGAACAAGTTTGTCCATTTCAAATTGAGCTTCAGTAAAGTAGAGTCATGTAAGTTAGACATTTTAGTGTACTTTATGTATTTATTTTTATTTCCTACGTTTAGCTTAAAGCAGTGACTTGATGTTTTGAATGTTTACAAGTAAGGGTAAAAAGCAAACTTCTAAGGGTAGTCGGAATAAATTTAGATGAATTGCACTTACCGAAAATGATTTTTTCTGCTTTTTGTTTTTGGGTTCACTTTTAATTTCGCTATGAGTTAATTTTTGAATTTGAAAAGTTTTTTTATTTAATTACGGATATACGTAGAATGCTTGCAATGAAGATTGAAATTTTAAATATTAATAAAAGCTGATCTACATCTTATTATTATTCTGTAATTGGCTTTCAATACTTCCGTAGAAAACTTTGGAGATATTCTGTGCATTTACAAAATTTATTTCCTTCGGTTCTTTCACGAACATTTCCATCTAGTTCTTTCGTCTCACTTTCTTCAATTACAGTTCGGATCATTTGCTACAATTTTTCTTTTTTTTATTAAATTCAACTTGCTTCAAAACATTACCTACAGCTTTTTTAATAGAATATATTTACGTCATTAAATAAACAATGCATTTTCCGTCCTCTTTAAAAAAAAATGTAAAGGTGGAAATAAAAGGTATTTTACAGTGTTTAGCTTCTTAAATTCCAAATTTATCAATATGATAAACGGATTTTATCTTGTCTTCAAAACTAAAAATGTGATATTAAATCCAACCATTGTTGAAAAGTATACGTAAAGTCACCTTTCTTAAAATACCGCTACATTTAGTTTTATTTAAATTGTATAATGTCTGAGCTTATCGTTTATATTTATTTAAATAAGTATAAAAATTATTCCAGGGGCTCTAATGAAAATATTCAATTATTTCTTAAATTTAAAAGACAACTAAGCTGAATATCAGTCTCGCATTTTGTTTCCAGAAAACTTTGCTGCTATAATTTTTTGTTTTATAATAGAACTCTCTATTTTTTGAAACTGCAACAATTTCAATTAATTTTTGTTTTATTTGTTTTGTTTTTTTGGCCTAAGATGTTAATTAGCTAATATTTCGATTTTTACACTATTAAGCTTCCTCATCGAAGTTATTACTAGTTATTTTATTAATTATTATTAGTTACTTTTGAAAAATAAATATTGCTTTTTGAATGTTTAAAAAAAATAATAATAACTTCTGATTGCTTTTTTATTAGAAAGTTATCAATATTTGTTTTGTTGTTTTAACTTTTTAGTAGATTAATTTTGCTAATTTCAAAAAGAATACTTCAAACTTAAGTTTAATTCAAGTCCATTACGATCTCCAAATAGCTAGACATAGCCTCCAAACTCTTCACCAATTTTAAGTGATTTACTTCTGACATGCAACACTATTGTTAATTTGGGGAGTGAAATATAGACAAGAAGAACACTTTCACTGTTTAAAAGTATTCAGCTGTAATTTAAAGTAAACAGGTCAACACAGTAGCACATTGCTTGTTCTTAAATAGAAATCTTCCTAAAAACATTTCGGTCAGCTTTTTTTTTGTTGAAAAGTTGAAATCGTGTAAGCAAATAGTTTTAATTCTCATTGGTAATGTTACATCCCAAATTCAATTTGGCTTATCTCGATGGTTATCATCACAGGCTTTTGAAAACTTGCTCGTATTTTTCACTTTTAGAAAATTCGTCACGTTTATCAAACAATAAAAAAATTCTTGGCTCGTGTAGTTCAAGATAAATCTCATAACGTTTTTCGAATTGAGATTAAAATAAACTCAATTTGAATCTCCTATTCAAGAGATACCAATATTTACTTCGTAATTCAACGAGCTTTTCAATTTTACAATACATAAGAATGTCCTAAGAATTAATCCTCAAGAATTAAATTATAATAATAGTTTAAAAAAAGTTTGCGATTATTGGAATTTTTAGCACTATTTGAGAAATGATTCTTTATCTCATTCTGCCCACGGTACCAAATTCCGATTCCATGTTACTCTTTCAAAAATCTCTGCTAGACGAATATTTGGTTCCAATATTGTTCAAACCCCCACATGTATTAAGCTAATAGAGAGTCGCTCTCTTTTTAATGACACTTTAAGCATCTACTTACTTATCGTTGATTTTGTTGTATCACGCATGTTTATTTTAACCCAACAAATTTCAGACTTAGTTCAGACTAATCATCAGAGGTAGTTATATCAGTTTGATGTGGAGAATTTAAAGAAATCATGTCCGAAACTGGTTTGAGAGACAATAAATTGCGTACTGTCAGGGGCGGCTTAACCTATAGTGCAGGGTGTGCAATGCACACGGGCGCCGCCGTCTCAGGGGGCGCCGCGGCGCTCCCTGAGGCAGCTAAGAGCATCGTCTTGGACCATCATGGTACAACAATGATATGGCAGAAGCGGCCAGCCAGCGCGGTGGCGGCAGTTATCAAACGCGATAACTTAGTTAATAGTTATAGCCGGGGGGGGGGGGGGTCAGGCCTAGGGGGCGCCAGGGTTTCATTGCACACGGGCGCTACACGAGCTAGAGCCGCCCCTGCGTACTGTGACAAATAAAAACAACGATATTAACCTAATTTTCAATCTGTTTACTTACCTTTAACATAAAGTAAATTTTGGTACTATTTATGTAAACGGTGTAAATTATAAATTAAAAAACTTATTATTTCGTAAGAAATTTGTACATATAAGGCGAAATTCTAAAATTAAATTAATTCTGGTGATAATTATTTTGTTTATGGATAACAGAAATTTCCCTTCAAAGATTGAACCTTTCTACTAACAATCAAGATGTGTGTTTGTGAACGTTAGTTGTACTTGTTGATTTCCCAGGCTCTCTCCTGTCAGAAACAATAATATGTTAACAAGAACAGAAAACGTTCTGTTAAAAAATTGATAACACTCACGGTAATTTTGATTATTATTATTATTAATACAATTGACGATTTAAGTCAACGATTACCTTGACCTTATCATTAAAAATAACTGGTAACAGAAATGTACGTTGGTTTTGGGCACAAAATAAAACAGTTACTGACTTTTATCAACAATAGAACCAGTGAAAATGGGATTTAAATATTTCAACACTTACAATTTATTAAAGAATAGAGCGACTTCTAAAAGCCAACAAACTAATAGTTCAGGTCTCTCTAGAATTCTCTTAGTGATAAATAATAACGCAAATTACTAAGAACTATGAGTAATACACAAAATTACCTAACTGTTGCTAATAAATGCTATTATCACAATTTATCCGTTGTCAAAAACGCTACATTTTATTTTTGTTGCAGATTTTTCATTTGAGATATAACTGCCTGATCCAAAAATAAATTTGAAGAAAGAAAGTTTTAAAATTGCTGTCCAGTTCCGATATAAACAGCGTCGGTATCGTGAAGCTCTGGAATCGTTTACAATTACAACTTGGAATTTCAGCATATTTACTTTCGATAGCTACTTTCAATTCATCAACGGTGGCTGGTATTATTTGATATGCATCATTCTTAAGAATAAACCAAAAAAATACCCAGTGGTGTGATCTGATCGCGGTGGGTATTCTTCATTCAGGTTCTCATTAAGATGGACTCATTAATAATTGTGAAAATGTGGTAAAGCACTATCTGCTCTCTCATTACCGAAATTTAAAAATACTTGTACATTCCCCCAAAAAATTTAACCCTAACAGGATCCAAAAATACGGTGGCACCAATTATTCCTTGCGCTGACAAGCTTCCTCACATCGTCACTTCTGGTAAATACACATATATGAGTTTTCAAATATGCACAATTGGGGCAATTAACTGGAACTTTTAATTTAAATGTATCCTCATCGCTCCAAATTATTCGTCTGGCAATTTTAAGGCGCTTTTCTCCTCTTCCAGTAGTACTATAGCATAAACTTTCTTTCTTCAAAACTTAATTTAGTTTGGACAATTATTTCTCAGCCGTTAAAATCATCCGTGATTTACTGTACAGTATCAGATCGCTGAAGACATTTCGTCTAGCTTCTTTTTTCTTCCCTACTTTTGCGAATCAATGTCTTTACCTTGAAGGGTTCTTTGTTTCATCTGCCGCCATGAATCCTGCTGCTTTGCTCTAAGAGAAGACTGTTGGTGAAGAAGTACTGTTTTTCGCTTGCTTGGTGCTTTCAACAGATAACAATTACCGCCTCCTAATCGATTACTTCTTGTATTACGGCTTACTTCTGCCTCGCAAAACGACAAAAATTGTTAATGTAATTACTTTTCTTTCAATTATCTTTTAAGAATACAATTTACATTATATTTATCCAGTAACAAACAAATCATTTTTCCACAAAAACTTGTCTTGACTCAGAGAACTTCAAAACGTGGATATCGGGTAAAACTGAGTTTCGAATATCTGACAGAATAAAATAATGACCCTTGGCGCTAAAGCACTGATTGTAGTCAGTTAAAAAAAACCTACTGCTTTTACTATAGACTCGAGATTTTGTTTAATTAAAGGAAGTTAAAATAATAATAATGATGACTTAAATGTTTTATAATAATCGTAAGATCGTCTAATCACTAAATATTATATTCTCATCAGTAGTTCAATTTTTCAAAAATCTGTCAACGGTACATGACTTTTGGAAAAAAAAAATTATACTTATAAATAACAGATTTATTTTATTTTGTTAAAGAAATATAAATTTGGCACATGGATAATATGGCTGCGATAGCCTTGGCCTCGGCCTAGATTTAGTGGCGCCTGGAAATTTCTAAAGGGATAAATCACCCTATCCCCTTTATTCACTGCTGCCAGTTTTTCTCCCTATAAACTTGTTTTTCTCTTCTGGTGAAGTAATCTTATTTTGTTTTTCTAGGCAGAAAACTTTCGTTTTAGGTCTAGTGCAAATATCTGAGAAATAGTTTTTTAAACTTAGTGAATACATTTTGTTTTTAGTGAAAATTGTTTCTTTAATGGAGGTTCCAAAAAACGTAGTTGGTACACATAACTTCTCATCATACTTAAAATATCTACTAGGTGGAAACTGTTACGTTATTATGTTTTCTAATAAAATGTTTTAGGTGATAAATGTGAGAGATCTACATAAATTCAGGGTAAAAAAAAAAATAAACATCGTTTGGAGCCATTTTTGTTAGTAAATCGCAAACAATGAAAAGATTGTCCATCAAGGAGGCACTTTAGGACAGCTGACTTTTTTGAAAATTTGGTATCTTTGAATGTTACTAATGTTGCTCAAGATTTAGAAGTGTAAAATGTATTAAAAACAAACATCTAATAAAATATGATTCTTAAAGCTCTAGAACAACACATTGAACGACAATTCTCTGGGTATTTCAAAGAAAGTGAAAGAACTTGCGGTAGTGAATACATTAGTTTTAAAGGGAATCGTTCGAGTCATTTTTCTCGAATAAATCGCAAAAGTGCATCATAAAAAAAAGAAGAAACTATTAATGAATCAAACTATTCTGATGATCCAAAATATCTAGTGTCCACTGGGAAAACGAAATGTGAAATCTAAATATTCTCTGATTTTCTGCTTTTGTGATGATGGTGAAATGGTTGACACACCCAAAAGCAAATGAAAATTTCAGGAAACTCGGGATCTCTCATGATGAAGTCAGTGAAAGTGAACAAAATTGTGATTTTATTTTTTTTTGGCATTGGCTTTCGCCATACAGCCAGTATCATCGTCTAGGTGCTTATCACTAGAATATCACTCACTCTCCATTCTTACTTATAAATACATTCGCTTCACACATTCATCCCTCTACTATATACAACTGTTTATATAAACTACAACTAATGGATGGATCAGTACTGTCATACTATTCCTGCCATCCTTATAGCTTAACCGAAATTAAAATCACGTAATCATTTTCTTCCATTCATTCTAATCGGCTAAAACTTTTAAATTCATTCATATTTCTTTGCTAGCTCTGCTACAGATTTAAGCATATAAATGTTGGTGGAGAATATTATGTCTTCGTAGCGAAATGGTGCATCTAAATACCTGTATATGTCGTCAAACATTCGTTTCCTTTCTACTACATAACGTGGACATATTATTATATATTTTTTTTTATTAGATAAAATGTTTAATCATATCTATAACATATCATTTGACTAAGTTTTTAAAAAATTGATTTGAATTAATTCAAGGGCGCAGGGTGACATCTTTAAATCATCAATAATAATTAAATGTCAAACGCTTTCTCTTGAAGTGTTTGTACCTTGGTTGAAAGGAGGGAAATCTATTATTTGTTGTAAAACATAATGCAACTCTCTAGAAAGCGTAGTAGCTTAATAGGGCATCTTGTCACAATGAAAAGAAACAAAATCCTGATCGTGTTGTTAATAGGTCACTCAGGATGAGCGAATAAGAGGGGAATTTTTAAACAGCTGTATGTAAGTTGGTGAAGATGAGAACAGAATGAAGGATCGTGGTGGTTGAGGCTCCACTCCATATTATCCCTAGCCACCAATTAAGCTTCCGCAATCTACTATTTACCAGGCCCATAGAGTTGTAGACACCATCGTTTACTCCCTTGAGCAGAAGCAGTACTGCCCAGCGGCTTTTTTGTGACATTTCTTAAGCGTTTGACCAAGTCTGACACCTTGGGATTTGGATCTTAAAGGCATCCTTCCTTCTACTTCCTAGTCGTCGAAGGCACTTCCTTTTCTTCTATAGTTTCTAAACTTGCAGGTGTCCTCAAAGAAGCATATTTGCTCTGCTTTAATATTCAACAGACACGGCAAATCTCCCACTTCATCATAAAACCATCATCTTTACTTTTTCAAAAATGGTTCAAATGTTTGACCATTAAAAAGTTATAACCAATAAATTCTCCGCATTTTCGCCACATTTCCTTGGGAATTCGATTAAAGGAAAAGGCTGTTTCCTCCTACTTCCAAGTACTCTAAAGACCGGTTATATTCAAGTTGCCACAAAAATGTGCACACAGACGTTGCTAGCATTCAGCTAGGTTGAAATAAAAATTCATACAACTTGAAGGGATGAAAGTATGCTGAATAAAGAAATAGTATATACGTTATGATAAGAAAATGATTGATTATAATTATTGACAAAAATTAGAAAGTTCTTAGTTTCATAGAAAATTATTAAACATGCTTGAGGAAAAGTAATTATAATTGTATAACATAATTTTTCTACTTTTACATGTATCAGCAGCCGATTAAACGATCTTCTAGCTTAGTGTTTTGCTTAGTATGTTGTGATTCTTTGCAGTTCGCTGAAAAAGTGTTCTCTCCCATAAAATTAATTTATCTTCTAAAAAAACATATTCTTTATGTATCTTTTATAGAAACGAAACCCAAAATGAGGCCACAATCAGCTGGTACCAGACAGGAAGCAGAAATGATGAACAAATGCAAGAGACAAGCGGTAATTACAACAGATCCTCTAGAAAAATTTCGTCTATTATGTCTTGCCAGAGGTACATCCGGAATATTAGAATTAGGAAGGTAAGATAAATTGTGTGACGGATATATCGCTTAAATATAAAAGTATTAACTAGAAATTAATTTTATTAAATTAATTTTTCTTTAATCTTTTATTTCGTTCCCTTTTATTTTATACGGGGCCATTTGAGTTTTCTCCTTTTCCAGTATATACCTTTCAATGTAGGGTATTCCGCCGTATGGATGATGATGGAAATAAATCTCTTAATTTAGAAGAATTTTCTAAAGGAGTTGGAGAAGCTGGCCTAGAGTTGGATGACAACGCAATGAAATCACTTTTCGATCAATTCGATGCAGACAATTCTGGCAGTATTTCTTTAGATGAGATGTTAATCGCTGTTAGGGTAAGCTACTTATAATTATAGTTTACAATTTCACAGTATTTAGCACTTATTGGCTGCTATAGCACGGAGATTTATATCTTAGTCAAGAAAAGACATGAGAAAGATTAGCAAAATTTCAATAATTTAGGTTACGAAGTTCCTTTAAAATGATTCATATAATTGGGATACTCTTATAACTCACATTCTCTTCTTTTCTTTATTTTGAATTAAAACATTTCAAATTTGAAGACAGTAGAAGAAATTCGTATACTTGAAAATACTTGTAAATTCTTTTTTTACATGTTTCATTCGACAAGTTTTGGTCAGCTAAATAGAAGTGGGTTAATGCAAAAGAAATAAATGTATCGATCCAACAGAAAAAAATCGAACTTCTTTTAATAGTCATTGGGATACAAGCCCTTCAATATCAGAGCTTTGATGGAATGATACCTAAGTGCCCAAACGAGTTCTGCCTTTTCTAGTTGTTCCACCTTCTCATTATCTCTCTTTCGAAGGATCGATCCGATTCCAATCCCACAATTAGTTCATGGTTCAACGTGAAGGTAAACAAATTCAATCAAACATTTTGTCCTTCACCTTACAAATCTAGCTTAATCTATTCCAATAACCTGGAAGGTATGCAAGAAGGTTTAGTCAATTGGCTTCAGGTATGGAAGATATTTGTTTACGTTTTTGTTTGTTGACAAACTAGCTGCACACTCGCCTAGTTCAAGTTCCCTTCATAATTACAAAGAATTTTTCTATCTAATAAAAAAAATGATTTCGCTAAAGGTGTAAATGTCTGATTGTGTTTAACTTTTTAATTATTTTTCGGTGTCTGATTTTCAGCATATTTTTGAGGAAGATGATTATTTTCACTAGATGTTTCAGTATTTAGTCTTGTTATCCTTTCCGTTTATTTACTTAGTTTGTAACGCTTGTGCTTTATTAAATAATTTCAGAGTTCGACTTCTACTAACGAATTCTCCCTAAATTATGTTCTTGTCAATAAGATAAGGATTAGATCCAAAAATATCTAGTTAAAAGTAAAAGTAAAGTGTAGAAAAGCTCAACTTCTGCTGTGGAAAGAAAGGTAGTCAGGGGTTTACGGTTTTCAATACTTAAGAGTCCTGTTAGTTCCAAATCTGCCTCTAGGCTTACCAAAAACTAAAAAAAATAGAGCTGTGTTTCCAATAGCCATTGCAAACTGAAGGCCAAAAAATTGCACTACCCAAAAAAAGGAATGTTACAGGGGGACTTTACTTATCACATACATGTCAATATACATGTGATGCTGTCGATGTATGTGTAGTTATCATATACTACGTTCCATCGAGTTCTAAGCAAAATTTTTACGTATTCTTATAACAATAGGTCAAACACCCATTGGAAGATGCACAAGTATTTTCTTACAACAATAGGATCAAAAACTAGATTTAAGATCTCTTCCACGTACCGATGACCACTGAGTCATACTTGGATAAAAATTAGAGGAGACTTATACCCCAATTTTTTCAGCACTCATCTATTAACACCTATTGAAACGCAATCAGGACCTCGGGGAACTCTTAAACGGAACTCTGAATAGCGCCTCCTAACCTGAATCTTCTCACCGCTGATCTTCGATCATTTCACCGTAGATCGTAACAAGATTCACGGCTAAAGGAAACATGGTTCCATTGATAATGATCAGAAATGATTCTCGTACCCCTTAGCATGGCTCCTTAAGAAGATGTGTCAATTTTAACATTCGACATGATCTTTAGGAGTAAACTTGGATATCACTGCACTTAAGACATTGATCTAAAAGTCTAAAAGCAGCTGCCTATTCTTGACGCTTCCTTGTTCGTTGATAGCGACGGAGAAAAGAAGGATCCGATAATGATCAAACTAATCTGAGGATTAATAAAAAGCCGTTCAGTAATAATAAAGGAGTTTTATTTTACTTTATTTTTTATTTAAAGGCTATCTGAGTTGTATTATAGAAAAGATCAGACTTCTTTGATGATCAAAGTCACTATAGTTAAACCTCTATAATATATAATATGCAATTTTTCTCTAAATTTATCAGCCACCACTGTCTGCAGCTAGAAAGAAGGTAATTCAAGAAGCATTCGATAAGTTAGATAAAACTCAGGATGGTGTTATTACTGTTGATGATCTGCGTGGAGTGTACTCAGTAAAATCTCATCCTAAATATCTTAGTGGGGAAGAAACCGAAGATCAGATATTGAACAAATTCTTAGCTAACTTTGAAGATGATCACGCCGATGGAAAGGTACTAGTTTATTTTTTAAAAGCAATCAAGTTCTGTTGCAGATAAATATATTTAAAATTAAGATAGAATAAAATAAAGTTCTTCGTTTTCAAAAAGAGCAAACGATTGATTTAGATCAAATTGTTTTTATTCAGCATTGCGTGATGACTTTAATGCGTGGCAAATTCTCATTTAGCAACACGCTCTTCGTACTAGATCCAATACTAATAAAACCACAATTTTTGTAATCAACCATTAATCGCTTCTAAAAACTATTCTTTACCTTCTATGATTAAATAATTCAGGAGGATCTAGAGTAGAATTATAGAACACTAAACTAGAACTGAAATAACCTACCGGTCTTTGCCTATTATTTATCTTGAAGATGCACCAAAACTTTTGTAGTATTTGTTCTTCTTCAATAAAAACTTCATTTACTGGCACTTTGATTTGATTGAGGATCTTCATCAGACATGTACCTACTTCTGTTTACAATTAAAGAACGTTAATTTTATGTCTAATCTAATTTTCTACTTTAAAAGAAGTTGTTATTGTGACTTATTAAATACAATACTTTAATCAAGTGTTACAAAAACAAGAATTTGTGACGACTATCTGGGTCAAACAACTTAATCATATTATAATGTGATTAAAAACTATGAAAGCTCTGAAAAAAATCTTGAGAGTCGTAACATACCAAGAGCCTTTTTTTTATGAATTAAAGAAGCTTCTAACAAAGTTGAATGGGAAAATTAATCTTTAAAATAGTTGCAAATAAATGCAAAATAAAAGGTAAAAAAATGATAAAGTCCCTATGATATACGTTTCAAATGTAGCTAAAGGATTTAAAAAAATGTTTTTTGCAGCCTCTGTAGCCAAAAAAATACAATATTACCCACACATTGGCTTTAAATGTCAGGATAGATTCAAACAAACATTTGCAGGGTAATGGTAATGTTTGCTAATTTTCATGACAATGTAGTGGACACCACTGGGTGCCATCTCCACTCAAATAATCCTGACATTGTGTTGTCATGTACGACATTTACTTGTTGCAACAATTGTTGCTGTTGTAAATTTCAATAAATTATTATTATCTTTTTAAATGTTTGCTAAATCAAAAAGCAAAAACAAAGTCTATTTTAGAAAGATCGCTATGTATATTAGACTAATGCTGTGGGAAATATTACAGTAAGGGTAGATAATACTCCTTGACAGCTGCCACAGAGCATCATGGATAAATCCCTTTCACTTCATTTTTTGTCCCCCTCGATGGAGAAGACAAGTTGACTCAGGTACCTAATGTTCCTGATAGAATTATTGGGAATCTAGTCAAAATTTTTAAAGGCAGTTTAACGTTTAGATGGTTTTTCCTTTGATTCCGATTTTATGCTTCAACTTCTCGAGAAAATAAAGTTCATAATAATTTCAATATTAATTGCCCGTGCAATTTATGGAAATTCCATTAAATGCTATCATGACATCAATATTAATCTCGTAGAACGGCTAATGATTAGCACGCGATTCACTGTATAGATGCAAACATGTATAGATTCATGATTTTGTCCATGGACAAAGTATGTGCCTTTAAACCATCGATTCAAAAGGAATTGGAAAAGCAAGGTCATTTTCCGCTTAAACTTTTTATCTTAACAACAAACGTATTCATAAATTATTAAAAATGTCAATACAGACATTCAAACTAAACATGCACATTTATATTTGGGTATTTCAAAATGTAGATATAATTTGTTTTGTAGGTGCGTATGTCCATGTGAGTGATGGAAATAAATGCAGTCGCTTAATGAGCTATTGATTGCATAATGACTTTATGACTAATATATTTTTTTTTTTCCTACTATTTTAAAAAACTTAAAAAGTTTTAAAAGTAACCTTGTTTTCGCACAATTGATATAAATTGAAATTTATATAGAATAATTTCAAATTTAAGAACTCCAATATTTATTTACAAAATTTTGTTTTGCTTAATTTTAGAATTTCAAAAATTACAAAAAGTCTGGACAAATAAAAAAAAAAGAGTAAAGTAATTCCTTTGTTTTTAAAATGGGTTTTTCTTCCAACTATCAATTAGGTGCATTTTGCATTTGTAAAAATAAGTTGCTACTATGAAACATTTTCAGTAAGAAGCTGGCATTTATAACTTACTTTTAATAACAATAATATATTTATAAGACCCTTGTAATGAACAGCTACTATATATTTAAAATAATAGGGTACTTTAAACATATAAAAATTAATGTAATTCTTTATTATGTTTTAGGTTACCAAAGAGGAATTTTATAATTATTACACTGGCATTAGCGCTTCAATTGATCAAGATGCATATTTCGACTTAATGATGCGACAAGCCTATAAACTATAATTAATAATGAACTTATTTATATATTAACATATAATTGCATTTTTATATTAAAAATAATGTTATAATTATTATTATATTACTTTAAATAAATCACATCTTCCGATAATCTTCTCTGTAACAAGAGAGAAGTTTGACTATTACTTTTCCTTATTGAAAATAAATAACTTAATATAGAGTGAGACCAATTTAAAAATTGTTTTTATTTTTATTTAATTGTTTTAATTTAAGTAGCCCATGGGCGCCCGGAGTTATTTTCATTATACTGCCTTTCTCTGAAGGCATTGATCTCTCGTAGTTAACATTAGTTCATCACCGGACAGTGAGCAGTAAGAAGCTCCTAGTAAGAGAATATCTAAAGGTCGGCTGCTTAATGATTCGAACCTAGGGACTCAGGATGGGAAGTAGTTCGTAACCATTGATCTAATTCCTACCCTGATGATCGTTTTTATTTTTAAAAAAAGATATAGCTAATTCTTTGCAACACAAGGACAAGAAATGTTGGTGAAGTTTGATAATTGTTTTATCTTGGCTGAACCTCATTTCGCTGCTGAAAACATTGTCTCATCCGAATATTTACGCACAAATCATCTTCAGCTACTTAACAAACATTGGATTTCTGCAAGTAGTAGTTAATAGTAGCAATGTCCAGGTGACGTTTTGGTTCTAGTCATCATCGGGCTTTTTTTCATGGGACCGTCGATAATGTGAACTTGGAAAAACAAATCAATCAGCTGATAAACTTTAAATGAATAACGTGCCGTACGTTAATAATTCTTAAAACTGAATAACTTTCTGAGGTCGATGAAATAAAAACTATTAATAAAGTTAATGATACCGAAAGAAATTCTATTATTCTCTGTTCTATAAAAGAAATGACTTCTTTGTAATTATTATAAGGGAAAAAAATAAAAACTATAAATTTACTGTCGATAAATTTCGTAAAAAAAATAAAAATAAAAACCTTGAACTGGCGAAGTATAATCAATAAAACTTTTTTTTTTGTTATCCTGTTTGTGGACGGCTTTTCGAAGAAGTACTCGATACACTACTTGAAAGTTAAATGACTGACTGATCAACTCAAGTAGTGAAGATTCAATATGGAAATAGAAGTTTTTATTGGATAATGTAAAGTATACAATTTCATTAGGTTAAATAATTGGAATAAGTTATAAATTAATTTAATGACGTTTGAATTAATCAATTTAATGAAGAATGAATGCGGAAAATTAAGACTTTTTTGCTTACATTCCCAGTATTACTAGTTAATAAAAGAATAAGGAAGTCTCTATACTTCACACATTTCTGTTTTCGTTTATTTTTGACTGAAGAGAAATCAAAAGTAAAAGCTTTATATTAAAAAATGGTGAAAAACCAGGCTCTCCAGTAAGCAAAAAAAGTACCCAGTTTCCAACACTATATTTGAAGCCTCAGTGAAAATGCGGTAACTCTAACGTAATTTTGCAATTACTCGCACAATATTAGCAATTATCTTGTAAATAATAAATGACCTATCGATTGTAAGTTCACCCTTTTCCATTAACAAGTTACAGGAAAATCAATGATGGAGAAAGAAGTGTTATTTTCTTCTCTTTTTTTTGTAATCTGCACCTAATTTTTTTACCTGACAAATATTTTACTTTCGTTCTCATTAATCAGGCTTTTATGAGATACGGCGTTAGTATAAACTAACTATGCATTGATGAATGTTATGAGGGTTAATAAAAGGGATATAAAACTATCTGAAAAAAACAGTTTTGGTAAATGTGAAAAACAGCGACTAACCCATATACTAAATTAACAACCTGTACTGACCCTTAATTTAAATTTTGAGTGTAATGAGTGAGTCATTTATTTGTGTCCTTAGGCTAGTGAACGCGCAGGGAGTTAAGATAATTTATTTTTCTAGAAGATTTCATTTTAAAGGAAGACAGACATTTTAAAGTATTCAGGCTTTAAAGTAATCATCTTTTATCTAAATTACGTATTAAATATTCATGACTAGTTTTAAAACAGCTGTTAAATATTAATAAACTCTTAATTCTTAACGCGCTTACGGTTCATTCTAATCCTCAACTTTTCTTGGTAACTGACCAGTTCTAGCTAGTATGAGCTTTAGATATGCTGAGTATTTAAGTTCCTAGTGGGCTCTTACTCCGTTGCACCGAGTTAGCTCAAAATTGGCATATATATTTTTTAGGATATACATTGGAGATAGTTCGGAACAATCTTAAATAAACTTTCATATTCAGCATCTTGGTCCAACTAATTTTGATTAGTAGTGACTACAATACATGTGTGAAACAATCACAATTGCAGATGAAAATCGTCTTCTATTAAATCACAATCATCAATGCAGGCGTCGCTCATCTCCTAAAGTATTCTCTAATATTTATTAAAAGACGGCTAGCTCTTCCTGGTACTGTATGTCTTTATAATGTACATACTTATTTCTTTATTTTTAAACTGAGAAGAAGAAACCAAGAGAATGACAGCAATTTAGTATTTGGTCTTGATAATATTGTTTAAGTCAAGGGCTACTAAAATACTGAATGAAAATAAATGTCTGGAATTACAATTATATTATAAATTGTGGCTTAGGTACTTGCAGAAGAAACCAGAAAAACTTTTTATACAATTCTTTAGTTAAGAATTGCAAGAGATCATTTCCACAACGTTAAAAAATAAATTGATTAATATATTAAAATTATTGATTAGTCAATAATAGGAGGAAAATTCCAATTACAAAGAGCTCTTAAGTTTGAGTTAGTTTCTCTAAAGTAAGAAACAATGAAATATTTATAAGAATACCAATTAGTCCGTAGCATTTGAACATTGATGTATTTATTTCAATACATCTACTTATTAAACATGAATTACGCGAGGAAAAGTAATTGGTATTAAATAAAAAGCTGAGGAAATAGTGCAGAATATATACTCATATTACTTACAAAAAAAAAATTTCTTAAGAAACAAACATTCAAACGAGAAATTCATTTGAGATGAGCTTTTGTTACCTGCAATCAATGTGAACCCCTTCAATCATATCATTAGCTTCATACAATAAAAGAATAATTATTTCATTCATAATCAAACCTGATTGAGCAATCTCTTCTTTGACACATGGTTACACCCTTAAATTTTTACAATTATACCACTTCGATAATTCCTTTTTTACTAACAACTTTACTGTTTGGATTAACCAAGTAATCCTATTATTATTATTATTAGTAGCAGTAGTAGTAGTAGTAGTAGTACCTATTTTTTCAGAGAGGCTTTACGTCCAACTATCAATTAGGTGTCGTGGACGGAGGCGACTAGCCAGCATACTTTACTGTAAATTTCTTTTATTGGCCATTGAATAAAATCCAAGGCCTAAGAGCGGGAATCGAACCCCGTATCACAATACATATTAGCTTTACAGGTCTCGCTTCTAACCGCTCAGCTACCGTCGCGCCCTTCCTATTATTATAATTTTTTTTTGGCGCATCGAGGAGTATGGTCATTAGCGCCTCCTACTATTATTATTAATATTATTATTTTACCTCCCCGGAGCTTTTTTCAGTGCACCGCCGGCCTCCGGACAGTGCTCTCCCGTTACAGACAACACTGTCCATCACCGGACAGTGAGCTGTAAGAAGCTCCTAGGAAGAGAAAATCTAAGGGTTAGCAGCTGGATTCGAACCCGGGACCTCCGCGTGGGAATCGAGTACGCTAACCACATAGCTAATCCCTCCCCTCCTTACCTCTATTATTATTATTATTATTATTATTTTTTTTTTTTTTGGCGCATCAACAGCTGAGGTCATTAGCGCCCGGAGCTTTTTCCAGTGCACTGCCGGCCTCCGGACAGTGTTCTCTCGTTACAGACAACACTGTCCATCACCGGACAGTGAGCTGAAAGAAGCTCCTAGGAAGAGAAAATCTAAGGGTCAGCTGCTGGATTCGAACCCGGGACCTCCGCGTGGGAGTCCAGTATGCTAACCTCATAGCCAATCCCTTCCCTCTCTATTATTATTATTTTTATTTATTAAATATGAAGGGAATAGATCCAAAATAAAGATCATCAACTTTTATTAGTAAATGAGCAAGTTAACCAATGATACTAAATCTTCTAAATCTTAAGAGCCTATACTGTATTTTTATTTTATACTGTATACTAGACTGTATTTTTTTTTTTATTTTTTAGACTTCTCAACACAAAGAGCCGCTTTCTCAGTGCACTCCGTCTTCGGACAGCGTGCTCTCGCTGCAGACAATAACATCCATCACTAACAGTGAGCTGTAGAATAGACGGAGAGAAAATCTAACGATAACGCTGTTTTATTAGAACAAATTTCTGGAAGCCTACCAACCCAAGAAGTAAAAAGAAGCTCTTGACATTTCAAGAGTAATAGAAGTTTCAGATAAATGAGAGCCTGTTCCCTTTGTAGCCATTATTTTCAGTTATTGCTTGTCTCTTACAAAAGGGAGGGATTCCAGTGGAGTCATGTTACAGATCATGTTGCCTAACACACGGCAGTGAGCTGAAGAAGCTCCTAGAAACAAAAAATGTAGAAAAGCCCACTGGACTTCCTCTTGCAAAAAAAAATTTAAACGTAAAGTATTCAATAATTTTTTCAAACGGGGCTTAACATCTATCAACCGAATTAAATGTCGCGGACTTGGGGCGGATTCTCTTATTTTAATGTTAACATGTTTCCGACAGATAAAAAATTGTTAGCGTGGGTCTCCTCTGGGCATCTTCCACTTCCTAGTCCGCACTTATAGCCGGTAACTAACTCGTAACACGTAATATCAAAAATTGAGACACCCATCATTTGCGTTTCAATTCTTCTTAACTCTTATTTAGGTTGAATCACAAGGTCCCTATACTTACGCCCGCCAGTTCTTTACATACTGTATCACAAAAATCATTGATTTTTTTAAAACTCGTTTCTCTTTTTAGTAAAGGTCGATAAAATTAGATTCCTATGTTAATTATATTTCAAGAACTCAACACAACAGTTTTCAACTTGTTTAAAATCACACTTTTTCAAATTCAAATAATTTTGGCAACTATAATTTTTTATAATTGCTGACGTCTAATTTATGAATTTTATAATGCAATTCATACACTTCAAAAAATCAATAATAGTTTTCATTATATTGTTTACTTAGAAAGTACAAAATGGTTTTCTATTTTATGTCAGCTAACATGTTTCTAAGATGAGGGTATTTCATTTGAATTCAACTGGCAGTGTTTTTTTTAGAGTGAAGGTTTCACACTTGCTAAGAGGAGGTGTTTTCGTTAAAGTAATGCCATTTAAATTTGGTAGCACTAGTTTTATGTAAAGAACGTATTTTTATGTTCCAAATTGTAATGAAGCAACTGAAAAACATGACATGATCCGAAGAATTGCCCTTTTCGAGGGTCTGGCTCACAGTAATGGACGAGGTGACTTTTCATGTTGGTCAAAAAGTGGAAGTGCTTCAAGTAGGTAGAATTTTAGTTATGTAATTAAATTGATAATTTTAACAGTAGGACGCAAAGGCATTTAGTGAAGGTTAGGTCGCCTTGTGATCTCTAGATCCTCAAGGAGTGATGTTGGATCTACTATTAGTGAGTGATCTCTTTCTAAACTTTAACTTCAGCTTTTTTACTTTTAAAGTAACGTTTAATTTGATATGATAAATGTAGAGTTAAATTTTTGCATAAGTATTCTAATTTTTAAGAAGTTTGTGCGTTCACTAAAGAATAGTTTCGGTGACACAATTTATTGAACTTTATTTTGAGGGTATTCTATTTCAATTTGTTTTGGAGTGTACACCATATCAATTACTTCACTTTAAGCTTTAAATTTAATAGGGTAGATAGTTTTGAAAAATGCTAACATTTAAGTAGAGTTAAGTATAAAAATGTTAATATGCAGTATGAAATAATACATATCTTCATATTCGTCCAGGTATGGATGTACGAAACAACACAGAAACTTTACCAACTAACGGAAGAATTAATTATGAAAGCTCTAGCATCACATCAAGCACAATCTGTTCGCATTGTAGTAAAGGGATCGGCTGACAAAGTTCTAGAAGCACTTAAGGAATTGATTGACAAATTCAGCATAGTAGTGGATCCTCAATATGTATGTGGTTATCTCTCGAGAGTTATTGGACATGACAGTAAGATTTTCTAAAATTTTATTTAACTTTTTGCTAATCAATCACTTTTTGTTTTTATCAATAAACTTACTTCTAATACTTTATTGATAGGTTAGTCTTTTAGTTGTTTACTTCGAAAATAAATCTGAAATTTTTATGAAAAAGTTCTTTTGTTGTAACTAGTTTCTTTTACAGTGAATCGTTCAACGTTGTACGCCTGTTGCTTCGGTTTCACAGTGGGTTCAAGCTTGGGCCTTGTAATAGGGATCTGTTTACAAACTCCTCGCCAACCTAATGTTCTGATGAAAGCAATTGCAGCAACAGCTTTCACCGGAATAGACGTGAGTGTGTCACATAGCTTTATTTCATGCTAACCCTTTATTTCTATAAGTTTACTAGAGCTTTATGTGGCTTGAGATATAATGCTATTTATTTCACTTTTGAGGTTGGTAACCCTCATTGTCTCTCTAAAGTTAAATATTCTTGACTTCAGTACATTTGGCAGATTTCTCCATTAATTGAAAAGTCAATAGTGTGTTAGGGTTTAGTCTAAGTATTAGATTCCAGAATAGTTTCTTATTTGTAAATCTAATGTACTAAGCTAGTGGCCTAGAAGAGTTTAAGAGGTCTTTGACATCCAAGAAATAAAATTCCACTATAGTCCTACAATAATACAACATATGCAAATCTACATTAAATGATAACAGATTCACAACATTTTAGCTATTTCAGCGTGATGCCCTAACGACTCCAAGCTGATCCAGTCCTCTTTTCACGTTTAGTGTTTCAAGGCGATCGTATTGAAATGGAATTATTGAAATGTATTTATATATGTTATCATTTAATGTACATTTACTTATTTTTGTAGATAACTCAATACAGTATGCTGGATACAGTGTGCCAGATTGAACAGGGAGCGTCCTAAACAACAGACCTAATAAAGTACTGCGGAAAAAGAAATGAGAGAAGAGTTTATCTCATTTATTAACTTTTCGTTTTTATCGTTAATTTCCTTTACTGTGTTCCAATTTATGTTAAACTGTTTACCGCACTGAGTTTGATATCATGAACTCCGACTATCGACTCTGTAATTATTTCTTTGAATCTTTAGACTTAAGTCTTGTAAGGAATTGGTCCACAAATCCCTGCATCGTAAAGTCGATGGCTTATGGTGCCTGCACACCTTACAACTGTCTGACGATCTCATTCAGGTTATTCTTTCCTCTTTTCTCAAAATGTGTTTGGGATCGGCTATGGCGAAGTTTTGTTCATTTAAAAAGACAGAAAAATCATTTTACATTGTAATGCACATTATATTATTGAATTGTTTTACAGTAAAAATAACAAAGAATACCAAGAATTCCAACTTTTGTGAATGCAAAGTTGAAATTAAGAGTAGTAATATTTTAATTAAAACCTAGTTTCTTTTAACAGATCACAACATTCATAATTTTAAACTATGTTACCAAGAAATAAAATGCATAAATATAATGTAATTAGAGGCGCAACGATAGCCGAGGTTAAGGCGAGACCTGCAAAGCTTAGTCGTACGCTGGGTATGATTCTTGGTCCTGGGCCATGAATTTTATTTAATGGTTATCATGGGTAATTTATAGTAAAGAAAGTTTTCTAGTAACCTACGACCATGACACCTATTGGACGTTGAAGCCCACCTGAAAAAATAAGTAATACTTGAATTATTTTTTTTTACTTTAGCGCTCTATAAATATATCATTTTTAAAAAAATTTCTTTTACTAATTTCTATATAATGGGTTGTTGTATTGATTTTCAGACCTCCTTAAGAGCCCCATTTCTGACAAATAAAAGGGCAGAATTCACAACTTTTTTTTTTTTTTAAAAAGTAGCATTTTGTGTTCAGCTATCTGATAAGGACGTTATTAACATCTTTTTTTTTACCCCATCACGTTAAGTTTGTTCATATTATACGGTAATCAAATGGCATTAAATCCTAAATAAAGTGGATGCTGAAATAAAAATTGAATGTGTTAAATCTAGATTCCTAATAATAATTATACTTCAAACTTTGTTTTTCGGTAATGCTTTTCTTCTTTTTATATTTACCTTCGTTTTTGTATTTGATGAAGTTATTTCCTGTATTTATTTGTCACCATCCTCTATTTGCTCTATTTGAGGATAAATTTAAAAAACCCATATGGATTCATTGCAAAAAGTTTGAGTGAATGTTTGGATACAGTGAAAGAAAAATGTTTCTTTAACAAAAGCAGAAACATCGTATATAGTGTGGAAATTCACATAATACATTTAGCATAATTTTTGTTATTGTTATAATTTCGTTTAATTTTTAATTTTTTTTTTTTTTAAATTAATAGTCCATCACACTATTAGAAGATGCTTTTGTGCCTAAACTGTACAAACCTACACAACTTTTAATAGAAGTTAAATGTGCCACTTTGGATCCTATAGATGTAAAAATTAGTTGTGGACTTGCTAGAACACTACGTGGAATTGTAAATATTTATAACTATGTAAGTATGAAATTTATTATTTGGGGACAGATTAGTTTTTAAGTCAAAAGTTGAATAGAAAGAAGGTTCTCAAAGCTGGCAAGTAAAGATTGTGTCCATCTTAAAATTAAAAGCCGTATTCAAAAATAGTAATTAAAAAAAAATAGTCTAACTTAGTGTATTCTGTTCAGTATTTTTGTTGACTGATTCATTATTTTCAGTAGGAAAAAAAAAACCCTGAAAACGACCTAGTCCCTAGGTCGAAAGCTCGGCACAATAAATAAATATCATGACTGAAATTGGCAATTATTTTTTCATCTTATTAGTATATTTGTATATAATAAACTACATACAAATTATATTATGAGATATATTTTTTTTTAAATTAGAAAATGTGGGTCAGCTCACTAAGAGCTTAACACACAACGATACTTATTGAATACGAAGTTCAGTTCTTCATAGATTTTGACTCAGTCTTGGGTGAACTTCACTGAATTAGTGGTTTCATTCATAGTATTGAGAATGAATTTTCCAAGGCTAGCTTTTTGTAATGAAAATAACTTCTGAAATTCTGTAGGATTTTTTTTTTAAGAGAAATATTTCTCTTTTATAAATGGAAACTATTGACCGTTAAACAATTGTGATTTTTTTTTAAAGTTAAGGCAAAGAGTTGCCTTCTCATGGAGTAATTCATTCCATATTTTACGTATCGACTCTAATTCCCTTAAGAAAGGGCGAATAATTTATTTTTATTTCTAATATTATTATTATACTTCTTTTAACAATCATAACTGCCTTTTTGCATGTTTATTTCAACATTTTGCCATTCCTTGTAGAATTGCCAATCTGAACTGCCACTAATATTAGGTAGGGAAGGTGCTGGAATTGTTGTGGAAATTGGAAGCAAAGTGAAGGATTTTGAAATTGGTGACCAAGTCTACTTCGTTACAGATCCATGGTCTTCTGGTACTTTGGCTGAATACGTCGTCTTAGACACAAAAGATGTTGCTAAGATGCCTTCAGGGTGAGTGCGTTTCCTTTATCTTGTGTTGTCTCTTTTGTAGTAAAAGGAACTTTTCAGTTTATTAAAAAGAAATTCAGTTCATTATATTAGGGTTACTTCACAATATAGCAAGCATTTTTTGTTTTTTTCAATTGTTTAAGACATTTTTAAATAAATTAATTTTATAAAAAATACTATTTTGGATGTAATATTTTCAGAATAGTTTTTGAAGTAGCTGCTTCATTTCCATATTCTGCAACTTTAGCGTGGACGGCAGTTGTTGTAGAAGCGAAATTGTCTAACCGTAATGCTCACACCAAAAGGTAAGCTTTTATGATGTTTATAGCTTTTTACGCCTTCATGTTGAACGAGTATCAATTCAAAAAGTCCAGTATTTTTTTTATTATTCTAAATCTAGTCGATAGATGTTTTAACATTTATTATGTAAGAGTGATAGTTTCTTATTCTAAAATCCTTAAGCATTATTGAGAGAAAAGTTTTTGACGTGTGACGATATAATTTCAAGATTTATAGAAGAGTTTTTCTTATAATTTTTGATCTCCTTCTGTCAACACGAAAATAATAAGTTATTTCTGGAGTGCTCTCATTAATTTTATTTTTAGAAGGGGTTCGGATCCCGCGCCTTTTTAGGCACCCTTATAATAACATAAGTCAGAAGAATCTTGTTCCCTTTGTTGATACGTTATGAATCATATTTTGATTGTAAGTAAAGGAAATCGTGTGGTTGCTCACAGTAGATTTTAATTTTATGTTTCAGAATACTAATACATTGCGCAAGCACTGGTTGCGGATGGTTTTTGGTACAACTTTGTGCTGCATTTGGTGCAAATGTCACTGTTACATGTACAAACAAATTGAAAGGGACCATGAAGGCTTTAGGAGCCTCAACTGTTTTACTGTTAGAATCTGGTGACGTTGATAAACATCTCTCACACAATAATAGGTAATCTAAATTTATATAAATTCAATTAAGTGTTTCTAGAATAATTTCCTTTCCGACGGTTTTTCTTATCGTTTCACCTCAGTCAGGTCTCTCAATAGCTCTTTTGTTATCATGAAGACCTTTCCCTACCAATTCCTCTTCCCATCAGAAGAGGTACCATGTTCTCCTCTCAGGAGGATGTTGACTAGCTTCATTTAAAACATTAGACAAAAATTTGTTATTAATAATAGTAAGAGCTTACTATTAATCCCAAATTCTTACTTAACTAAAAAATGTATAAATTTTGTGTGTGTTTTGTCATAGGTTTGACATCGTTTTTAACACTGTTGGACCATTGGCTACTGAATTTTGTTCTTCTGCCTGTACTGAAGATGGAAGAATTATTAATGCTCTTCCTCAAAAACTGCATTCCGATAGTTTTGGGTTTTTTCTAGGATCTCTCTACTCAATGTGGATACGATTTACCCATGTAAGTTAAATTCTTTATTTTCTTCAAATAAAGGCATTTCTTCGCATGATATTTCAGTGTTGAAAGTGATGTTTGTGTTCAACAAATGATACTGATACTTCATACTTGATTTGATACTTCATATTTAACGTTACTCAAAGATTTGCAGCTTTGTTTTTTTTTTATAAAGCTTAAATAAACTGCGTACCAACAATTTGTTTTGTCGCGTATACATCATTTATGTGTATGTTTACGAAAGATAAATGAATTAAATGAAATAAATTCGAAACCAATAAGAAAGTGACCGTAGGAAATTATTTAACTTTTTCTTTTTTTTTTAATCGATTTTTTTGAATTAAGCACCAATTATTTCAAAAGCAAGGAAAGATAAAGTAATCGCCTATTTTCACGTCAAACTAACTAATTAAGTTTTGTGAATGGGTGCGAAAGCATATACATTATTTTTAACCTTTTTCATTTAGCCTTTTCATTTACATGTTTGTCTCGAACGAAGGACCTTCCATTTCTGCTAAGCCCTAGCCCTAGCCTTTTCCTAACAAGGTTTTCAAGCCTCTTGTTCTTTGAGATGATTATTATTATTTATTTTTTTTTTGTGATAAAGAGAATCATTTGAAGTTCAGTGTTTAGGGTAGCGAAAAAAGATGGTGATATGTTTGTTCCTTTAGGCAAGCTGAAGAAATTACTACTCTTTATCTTCGGATTAAATATTTCTTTGTCGTATTTCGTTTTTCATAGAATGCCCAAATTATTTATTTCTTCAGAACTGTAAAAGAGTGAAAAAAGGTTTTTTTTTTTTTTTAAAAAAGTAAAGTACTTCAAAACATGTATCTTCTCTTTTGAGATATAGCGTTTATTTTTTTAATTGAAATTATGCGAACAGGAGTAAAAAATTATTTAGTAAGCTTTCAGAATATTCGATCACCTCTAGCAACATTCTGTGGTTTTAAAACTGTCCTACCGGACAGTTGTATAAGGGTTGATCGTCAAAAAGTGCAGAAAAAGTGTAACGTTGAAAAACACTCAACTTTGACCATTTTTTTATTTATAGGGGCTGTTTGGAATTGAATTATGGCGCTCAAATAGAGAAAACGGTGTTATATTGAATGAAATAACCAAAATGATTGATAAAAAGTTATTACAGCCATTTGTTGATAGAGTGTATTTACCTGAAGAAATAGATAGAGCTTTACAAGATATAGAAGAATCAAATGTTGTAGGAAGAACAGTTCTTAGTTTTGAGTAAGTTTGTACTATTTTTTTCATTTCGTCAATTTTGTCGCTTCTCTTTCGATTTTATTAAATGTCTCATAAATAAATTTCTTTTGTTTTCAGTATGAGACATAGAAAAGCCAGAGAATTTCTTAATCCCAAGAGTTAGCACACTTAGTACTTAAGGTTTTTAGTTGTTAATAATTTATTTTAATTCTTAGTTTGTAAAATAAAATTTATTTGTCTACAAGTTTATTTGAAATGGTAGACTACCTCTGTGTCACTTTGAATTTCATGCGTAGATTGAATTAAATAACAAAAAAAGATTTTTAAAAATACATTTACTAGTAGTTAGAGTTCATTTATTTATAAATGTTTGTGAGAAGAATTATTGAAGTAGTTTGCTAGTCCTCTTCGTTCGCCTAATTTGGTAGCTGGACGTTGAGCCTGAATATATATATCTAATCTTTCATGTTACCTAAACATTGAGTCTTAATATCTCCATTCCTATCGCACAGAATTCTATGCAATTTAGCACAATTATAGAATACAACTATCTCCACAATTGAGAGAAATATGAACATTTAGGATACAATACTAAAGGAATTATTGGTAGTTAAAGTTCAATGAACTTTCATATTACCTAAAGTTTGAATCATAATATCTCGATTTCTAATGGTCGGAATTGTAATTAGGTACAATTATAGACAACAACTATCTCTAAAATTGAGAGAAATATGAACATTTAGGATATGATGCTAACGAAAATATTGGAAGTTAAAATTTACTGATATTTCATATTACCTAACTTTCGAGTCTCATATCAAGATTCCTACCGCACGGAATTCTATGCAATTTAGCACAATTATTGAATACAACTGTGACCACAATTGAGAGAATCATGAACATTATAGATGCAATAATTCTGGAGATATGGCAAGATAAATTTTACTAATCTTTCATATTACCCAAAATGCTGCAATTCCAATTTCTACTACAAGGAATTCTATGCAATTTATCACAATTATAAGTATATATTTCATTTCACTGATTTGATTAATTAATCAGTTTGACGTTACAATTTTAGTTCAACTAAGATTCCGTCTCATGCTGCATTTGCTAACTCAAATTCTCTATACCAAACTGATAATCTCTGATGACGGAAGAAAATTCGAACCAGTTCAGGAAAGTACAAAAAAAGCGTATTGTGATAAATTAAAAATAAAGTGGTATTAATCCTAGGGGTCAGTTGGTCAATCGGCACCCGAGATACTTTCCCAAAGAAAGAATCTGTTCTTTGGATCTCAGAAATAATCTATAAAACGGAACTAAAATGAAAATAAAAAATATCTGAAAAAAAAATACATTTAGTTTTCAGAAATTTTGTTCAAAAAGTTTGAAAAAAAAACTACAGCGTTTATAATTTAACACCTTTATTTCCATATATTCTTTACAACAAAACAAAAATTAAAAAACAAAAAATACACAGATATCGTACTAAATATATTTAAGGTATCTAGGAAATTTTCAAGGCATTTGATGCCCGGGGATGTTGAAAATTGTGCTTCTAAATTTGAAGGACTGTAATTATATATAAATTTATTTATATATATATATATTATCATCTGTATAATACTGTTTATAAATTTTACAACTAATTTAGTTAGCAGTTATGTACATTTTAGGGTTTTTTTTTTTCAAGGGTAAGTACTTTTTTTTATTATTAAAAATATTTTGTACTACCTCTAAATAAAGAAAAAAAAATATTTACATTAACAAAAATTGAAAAAAAAAATCATAATTTAAAAGCCAAAAAAAAGGGAAAGAAAACTTGGTATCCATCCGTGGTAACGTTGCTTGATCAATATAATTAATGGTAGAGTAGTCTAATACATTTTTACTTTACTAGTTGATAATTTACAATTTTTAAGGACTACGTCTTTTTTTGTACACAGTCCGTCTGAGTTTTGTCTGTTTTAGGGAAAGAAAGATTCTTTCAATTAAAAATTCATTACTGTGGCTAATATTATGGATTTATTAATTTAGTTTTTAACTATTTTTTTTTTTTTTTTGTTTCGTTTACGAGGTCTACCCTAACAATATTCTGTGGAGCGGAAGGTATTTTTTTTTTTTTAATATTCGCTATATTATACATTAACCTTCCATTATCACCTGTTACTGTAGCATCCTATCTTAAAGCATAAGTCCTATTTATATGTAAATATATAAATATATGTATATATTTATAAATAACACCACATCTACTATTGTCTTATTGCGTAAATCTGCCCGGAATCTTCTCCTTGCATGACGAAAGTGGGGCAAGATTTTTTATTTATTATTATTTATGTTACTTTTGTTACGTTTTGATTTATAAATCTTGGGGATCCCGTACTTCCCTTCATATAAAACGTGAAAAAAAGGAATCCTGTTCAGAAGGTTTCTGAAAGATAAGACTAATCATAAAAAGAAAAAAATTGGGTGGTATTTTTTAAAATTTTATAGGTGTACGGGACCCCTCATTTCGTGCTAGAACTCCATTACTTCCATTTTGAATGTCTTTCCTGTACGATTCATATCTTCTTCATCTTCATCCTCTTCGTTTGAATCGTATTCATCCAACTGAAAAATAAAATAGTTTGAATATGTTTTTATCTTAATAAGGAAAACATACCTGTAAGATAATAACAAAAAAATGAATTCTAAAGTAAATCGGCTCGCTTAATAATACAGGTGGGTCTAGGGAACTACTTGAAATTGTATTGAGGGAATCGAGAAAACGATTTTGCAAATGAGTTGCAGTGCTCCAAGTTGGCTAAGTTCACATTATCATTGAAAATTTTAAGTACATCTCAGATTCCACTGAACAGAGCTAGTTGCGTGCATAAGGGCCAATCGAAGGGTGAGTTTAAGCCTCAAATATAAGGAGATACCAGTGTATGCAGAGCTGTTTTAAAATCTGGCTTCTTTAATATTTTAATTAAAGGGAAGAAGAAACCTATTCCTTTTTGATTTTGTAGATTCTATTACCATCGAAAAAGTTATTGATTGCAGTGGTAAGCATGGACTCAGAAGGAGCTATTACTCTGAATAATTTTTAGATTAATATTTTTTTGTATTTCAGTTGAGGGTCTGTTTATCGGGGATCTCACTGGGGCTTTCTTGCATTCACTAACATATTCTATTTTACTAATGTAACCTCGTGAATTTCAACAATATTCTATTGATGAAACATAATTAGTAGTAGGCTGAAGGTCTGCTCTTACAGACAAAAATAATTAGAGGCAGAATTAAACGAAATGAGTATTTACATCTACATCAGCTATCATTTCCTTCGTAGATACAGTAGTATCAATTCTTCTTATAGCTCCTTGGTGGATATCTACATCCAATTTTAGTATCTGGAATCTTCGTAATAGGAAGACTAAGATTATAGGAAGTATAGAAGCTAGCACGATTACGACTGCTATAGCCATCACCCATCCTGGATATTGCATTTCTTTGGTTTGCCCCTGTAAATATAAAAGTAGTTTAGTTGCATGATGAAGAAGAAAGATAAGGAAGTATAATATAAGAGTTAATATAATTCTATTTTCGATTTTTATAAAATTCTAAATTTCTTCTCCGCAATTTGGGTATCTGATTTCTCTAAAACAAGAAGCGCGGATTTGGAAGCCCTTACGAAACTTTCTGTTCAAGAAAATTTAGATTTTCCGAAGGATACTAAAGTTTGTATAAGTACGTATTGCTTCTATTTATACTTACGATTTCTTTATCCCAAGCCATATATCTTGGTTTATTAATAATCATGAAGAGCACACTTGATACTAAGATACAACTCATTATACCAGGAGCGAGAAATCTCCAAGTTATTTGCCAGTAAAGGCCAGGCCGATATCCAGTCATTTCTTCGATATCTCTAGTGAACCTGTAAAAATAATTGAAAACTTTAGTTCATTGGAAGAAAATATTTTTTTCAAATCTCAAACGTGATAATTTGCATGTTCAAATGAGAATTATTTAAAGCTTAATTTTAAACTATAAAGAGGTAAGTTAATTGTAGTTAATAAATGACTAACTTTTCGTGGCCATAAATGAACATCACGGCAATCATCTCCAACAGAGCTATCATTACTAAGCCTATAGTTCCAGCAAAACTGTCGAATAATTTCAGCCAGTATTCACCAGCTCCCGAAGCGAAAATGAGACCAACTAGAAAACAGACTGTACAAACAAAACCTGTAACAGAAAGTTTGCACATTAACAAAATTGGAATCAAGCATCTTTGAATGTACTTAAAAATAAAAAATTATCTTACCTGTCAGATATGGTTTGCGGATCCTTTTGAAGAAATCAATGTCAAATATTGTACATAACATTCCCTCCAGAATGCCAATCTGAGAACCTATCCCAAGTGATAGTAACATTAGGAAAAATATTATTGCCCAAAATGGAGCTCCGGGTAGTTCTACGATAGCTTGTGTGAATACAATAAAAGCAAGTCCTGTCCCTTCAGCCGCCTGGAAGAATACAAAATAAACCAGAATTTTGATGTTTATTTATATTACTACGGCCTTTTGGTTTAACAGCTGGATAAAACTGTCTGAAAAATAGAGTCTTAATTTCAGTTTCTCTTATAATAATGTTTCAGTGTGGAAGAATCAGTTTGCTATTCTGTCAGATAAAATATAGTTCATCGGGAAGTGTTGTTACAAGTGCAAAAGATTCTAATAGATATCTTTTTTATAGAGAGCTTAATGTTAATGATTGTCTATTTTCTTTTTCATCTCAGTCTACAGAATTAAATTTAAAAGAATTACGTTGGCTGTTTAAGATGAGATGCGAACTGCTCTTTTTGAATTTTACCCCTTGGGTTGACACGGAGGTAGAGTTGTGCTCACTATGCAATTTAAAGGCCAGAGAGGAAACTTCATTTTTTGGCCATCTGTCCTATCTTGGCAGAATTAAGAGTGCGACACCTCGGTGTTCGTTCTGTAACTTTGCCGAATTTAAGAGAGCTTTTAAACTCTACTAACTGTCTCAACCTTATTAATTATGCTCGCTCTGCCTGGTTGTATAGATACCAATTAATTCAAGTGTTTAATTATTAGTTTATTTATGTGTTCATGTCTATTTTTTTTTAAAATGATTTAAGGCGCGTCAACATCTAAGGTTATTGGCGCCCGGAGCTTTTTTCAGTGCACTGCCGGCCTCCGGACAGTGTTCTCTCGTTACAGACAACACTGTCCATCACCGGACAGTGAGTTGTAAGAAGCTCCTAGGAAGAGAAAATCTAAGGGTCAGCAGCTGGATTCGAACCCGGGACCTCCGTCTGGGAGTCCAGTACGCTAACCGCATAGCTAATCCCTTCCTGTTCATGTCTATTAATTTTATTTTTGTTTTAATTTTTAATTTTCTCTTTACTTTTTCATTGAATGGTTATTAGTACTTTATGGAGGCAATTTTTTTCTTTGTTGTATTTATAATACTATAATGTTCTTTTTTCTTTATTAATGATAGTTTTTGCTTTATACAATTCTTATCTCTATTAAGTTCACTTGTTGTTTTATTTTTACTTAATTATATATAAAATAAAGCACCTAACTTCCGGCTGACGGATTACCAAGCCGTAAACGCTTTTGTTTTGTTTTCCATTCTAAAGTTTGTAATTATTTTCAATAAAGTGTCTTATTATTATTATTACATTACTACGGTTTGTTTTTTGCAGGTCTCTGCTTAAAAATAGGTAATCAGACAAATTTATCAAACAGAAATGCAGTGATACAAGTCATGGCATAAATGGAAACCTCTGACCTCATTAATAAATAAAGTTGCTTGGCTGCTACACTTATTAGGCGAGATAAGTTTAGGTAGAAACCTGCTACCCCATCTAGCGGTTATATTTTTAATATTAGTTCTTATAATCATAGCGACAACATAAAAATGTTGTCATTAACATTTCTCGATGGCTATAGAGTACTAAAAGTTAGAAATAATATTTGGAAATTATAAGAATATCTTTATTCATTCATTCACTCAGGACTGGGTTAAAACTGAATAGAAAGATTTTACGAGTAGGTTTAGATAGCAAAGCTTGGTCATTCCTCATGGACGAATAATATGCTCTGAAATCATTCTTACCTAAATTAATGTTGCAAAAATTGCAAGAAATGATGTATATAGTGACGTTAAAGAGTAAGACTCTTAAAAAAGTAGTATATAAGTAGTTCTGGAACGACAATCTAATACCAAATGAGTTCACCTACGTGTAACAATACTTTGATGATAAACCTGTGTTTTTAAGATCTTGAATGTTTAGTTTATCAAGGGCAGTGACACTTATTATTATTGGGCTTTTGTGCCGGAATTCAACTTTTTTTTTGTACTTCATGAAGCATGAACATGTGTAACATTATGAAAGCTTTTAGACGTAAGACAAAAAATGTTCCCTCTAAGGATTCCTGCTTTTTCAGCGGGTAAGAGATCTTTTCTCCACAAAATTATCTCGGACGGAAGACTCGATTTATTTTTCTTTGTTACACTAGAAAAATTGACAAATGGAACAGCAAGACGTCATAATTTGATTTGTTTTAAAGGTTGGTCAGAATAGTAGTAATAATCGACTTCAAGAAGTTGTCAGTGAAACAGTTCACATGAAGAAATCATATTATAACTTCTTCCTTTTTTACATGTATTACGTAAGGGTTCACATCTCAACCAAGCGTTAAGAACTGTCCAATCTCTCTTAACTTTATGTAGGTTTTTCAAGACGAGACGCCTCCTAGAAGATAAAAGCCGCGTTCTAAGGAGAAAACAGTCTTCAAAATGTTAAAAGTTGAAGTTACTAAGCAAGATTTATGATGAAAAAAGAAATTTATAAATTTTTTAAGAAAAGAAAGAAGATTTCTCATAGTCGCCTTACAATTAATTTCAACAGTCGTTGAACGCCTACTTACACTGATCTGTCGATTTTCGCTCCTAGTCGGTTAAATCTAGGTCTGGTCTTTATGTCTATACAGGTAAAAATATTCCTTTAGCATTGTTATAGTTGTTCATAACTTTTAGAAATAAAAAATAATAATAATAAAAAAACTTTTTACCTGGTCTAATTGCTTATCTAAACTGCATAATTCAAATCCAAATTGATTAGTATGCGGTGGCTGCAAATTTTTCACTTGATTGTAAAGATCACTGGGTATGTCAGTGTTAGCTTTTGTCAACTCTTCTAGCCTTAATTTGTTACTGAAAACATATTAATAGTTGCTCAACTACAAGCTTGATTTCAGAGGTTTATTTTCTAACTGAAGTAATTGTATGATTAAGCAGGTACATCTAGACTAGCTATAGATATATGTTGCCCAAATTTTCTGCGAAAAACTGGCCTTAAAATTATTTAGATTTATATGTATATAAATATTTAAATACAATCAATTTACTGCAAGTTTTTGCTATAACATATTTTTCCTGGGTCTTATATTGTACAGAGTTATCTTTACCATTCATAATAATTGGGAGCGGAATCATTATCACCACTGGACATTTAAAAATAGAAGTCACTTGCAGAAATTGTATACTCACTTATGTAGACATTTGTCGACATTTAGCATGGCCTTGAAGCCGAGTATAGCGAACACTACTAACGAAGCATATATGGCCGTGATCGCATTACATATTGAAACTAGGATAACATCTCTAACACAGTTATTCTTTGGCGGATTATAACTACCAAAAGCAATCAGCGAACCAAAAGCTAGACCAAAACTGTAGAAAACTTGTGTTGCAGCGTCTAACCAAACATTTGGATTTAATAGCTTTTCCACCTAGAAGCAAAAATTGATAAAATGAAAATATTAATTGAAAAAAAAAACAAAAAAAAAACAATATTGTGCTGATAAACCATGTTATCTATGCACCAAAAATAGTCTGTATAATCAAAATTTGGTTTCTGAGATGCTGCTGAAGAAAATCTACCAGACTTTATCAAAACGAATAAACATGTTGTTTTTGGTTTTTGTTATAATTAGCTAACATACCTTAGGAGTATACATGTGCATAAGACCAGCTCCAGCTCCTTTCAAAGTTATTCCTCTTATAAAGAAAATTGTGAGCACTATGTAAGGAAACAAACTAGTGAAGTAAACAACCTGGAACAAATAACAAACATTTGCAATGGACTATAAATATTTTCTTTCGACAGTGAGCATCTCTAATTATATCTTTGGTCCATACAAAGAAATAGGATTACTGTACCCTTATTATAATTTTTTGAGTGGATGTATAGTGTCTTAAAATAAGGAAGTCAAAGGTTACAAACTGCACTTTAAAAAATATTTATTCACATTCTTTTCTTTTTCAACAGCGTAGTTGGGTGTGAAATTGTAATTTGGAGTAAGTACATATGAACTTTGGTTTATAAAAATAGTACTTTTTAAAATATTTCCTAACATTTTCTCAAATATTTCAGAGAGATCAGAATTTTTTTTATTATTATTTTCATTTTATTTTAATTATTTTTTTTAGTGCAATTTTTAACCTTTGACTTCCTTATTTTGAGACAATCTACATTAAAAATTGACCACTGGTCCATCTAAAACAGTTTTCATTGAATTAAACAACTTGATAACTAACTCTGTTGAGTGCTCGCGAACACGTTTTCTTGTCAAACAACCGTAATTTCTCATACGAAGATAAAGGAATCCTGGAAAATGATATACCGTTAGGAAGCCCATTAAACAAGGAAACTTTTATAAAAAGTACCAGCACCTAGGTCGGATAATGATCACGTAAGGGCCTAATGAGTTTTCTTAAAAATTTCGATTACTTTTATTTTTCCAGCATTCGGAGGAAGATTGAGGCTGTTTGGAGAATAACTTATGCTTCAAAATGGTATCAATTTTTAGAAAATTTATCTGTCTTTCTAACCGTGTCAGAATCGAATTCGGACTAAAACTTTCTGAGTAATAACATTTTTATTGGAAAAAAGTAATGATTTTAGAAAAAAAAATTAAAGTGACGTCACTCAAGAACAGGGGAAAATATGAAGTTGGCCAATACGACATTGAACTCCATTTTAGAGGTACTACACACAGTAGGCCTATGGACAATACTTACTGGTTCACCCTGTATAGTAAATTGATTCAATTGAAATGAAAGATATATAAGATTTTTATGTGCTATTGAAACTACTTTCGATAAATCGTTGCTTAAAAAGAGTAAAGGCTACTCACCTTACCAGAGGATTGTATCCCTTTCATAACAATAAAGAAAACAACCACCCACGCCAACAACAAGCACAGCACTATCCACCATTTCAATCCACCAGTTTCATTGATTGAAGGACTCACATCCAGCGTTGTCCTGTACCAAAAGTAGGCCGTCTCTGAAGATTTATCACATTCTGGTACTATAGTTCCATTTAAAGTAGTTGGACATGTAGACCAAGGAAGGGGAGTCTAGAAAAGAAAATTATTCAGTAAGTAAAAAAATAATTTTGTATCTTCAATGAAATATATTATCAGATTTTTTGTTTTTGTTTTTTAAAGTGGGCCTGCAGTGATAACTGAAATGTAATAAACTACTTTGCCGTAAGAGACCAACTTTTCTCCATCTGCACATTGCAAAAACAAGTACTCAATGGCAACTACTTTTGCGAAAGACGCTTTTGTTGAGGAACACTAGTATTATAAAATGGGAAAGATCAAAACGTGCGTTAAGTTAAATTTAGTAGCATCCACTAAGTAATGCTTATTATTTTTTTTTCGGCATTTTTACGTCTAAGTACCAAATTAGATATTGTCATAGGTGGATATACCATCACACTTCCAATAAATTTCAAATATTTAACATTTAAAAGAAAAATCCAAGGCAAAGACTGGGAATGGAGACTTCATAGCGCTGCGGTTCTCGCCTCTAACTTCTCAGATATTGTGACGCCTGGTAACATCCACTCAGACATGTATTATGTGTATTATTTACCAGTAAGATTCTGGATATTTAGAAGTAGTAGTAAAGCAAAATTTCTTGTTACTTTTAGAAAATGTATATTGACTTCCTTGTTTTGTAATTATTTAAAAATAAATTGTTGAATTAAAAAATGAGACACTTTCACAATCGCTGCAAATAATAAAAATAAAATTGCATATACATATACATGTAGGAGTTGCAAATGAACAGTAATTTCTGGGAAGGCAGAATAGTTAACCTCAATCTCTGCTGCTTCTGTGAAAGAATTTGACAATCGTAGAGAGTACTGGCGCTCTAGGAAAGAAGCTGTTCCTTCTAACATCTTATATGCCCCATTTCATGAAATACTTGGAGACTTTTCTGGGCCCCTATGGAGATTCTTTGGCTATACTTTAAATATGTTGTCAAAGTTTTGAAAATTCCCCAGATTAGGCTACCCAAAGTTATGTCGAAGGACATTGATTTTTTTTAAAACTAGAATATTATGATATGCCAAAGGGAGAATTCTATTTGATTAAACACCCTCTGTGGCCACTTTTTAAAAAACTATATTTTTTTTTTGTAATAGTGTCTTTAATTATACCATTCAGTTTGTATTTATAAATAACATAGCAGTCAACATTCTGTATTCACATTGTCTCACAGAAATATATAAGCATACTATTTTCTCTAAAAACATAAATATTTTATGATTAATTTTTTACAGTATAATACTATGATAGATGTTTTCTTAAATTTTCTGATAGTTTGGACTTCTTTTTATTCATACAATCAACTCCGGCAAACAATTACTATGCCAGTGCTGAATATACTTTATTTTTTCATGTTTTCGTTAATTTAATGCATTGTTATTTCCATGAATAAACTCTAAAAATTAAGCTCAGGAAGGACTTCAAACGTATGTTGATGTGAACTAATTCTAGTGTATATTCCTTTTATTTTAAAAATATTTATATTTATCTTAACTCGAAGAAAAAGTACTTATTATCGGTATTTCTTTGGGGTGCGGAGTTTTTACTTGATTATAACATACTAAGTAGTTCATTATACTTGGTATACTTGGTAGTTCATTCATTGGTAGAAGCATAAATGATATGAGAATTACTTAAAAACTTAATGAAAAAATGGTCTCATTTCACACCGTGTGACAGTGATACTGTTGGAAATGACGGATTAATATTGAATTGCAAACACTAGACAATGAAATTTATTCTGCCTAAACAAAAATATGCAACAGAATGCTGATAGAAACATGCAATAACAGAAGAAATATGAGTGCTTGCTGACTGAACGAGCGTGGGTCGTTGTCAATCTAAAATGCTGGTCGTTGGGCTGGCAGTAAGATGATTTTTTTTTTTTGTCAGTTACATTCATTTCTCAGCTGGTTGGAATCCTTAATAGGTAATGTGTCTTAAGGAAACAGCTATTCAACTCATCTCATTATGGATTGTCTGGAGAGTAGGGAGATTTGGTATCTTAAGTGCTGGTTCTTTGATTTTGCACCTCCAGGAGATTCTTGCAGTTCTCCATCCGGCGATGGGCAGTGTTGTTTGCAGGTAATGAAATACGCTCCGAGGTTAACAAAATGTGATTAAATATTTGGAATATGGATTATATATACCCATCATAAAAGGCAGATAAATATAAAACATGCATATAGATAATAATTACACGGATGCATAAAAATAGCATTAAACTAAACAAGTAATAGGGTTAAAGAGGAGCGTTCGATGATGCGGACTGTCGGTACTTTTCCATTGCTCCAGATTTAGCTGGCTGGGATAGGAGGAACTCGTCGTCATCGATTTTAGTGGTGTGTAGAGGGAGGTATAGGGCACGAAGGCAGTTAGTAAATGGAAAGCAGCGGCTGGTGGTCGCTTACTTTAAAGCAAAACTTATTTGTACCGGTCCATTCCCTCTGCATTTAGTTTTTACAGTTAGCATGCAAACATTGTTACTGCACTGCAGACATTTGGAATCTGTGAGATAGTGAAAACTGAAATCATTTGATTTCCGACGTGCAGTCTGAAGTAATACATATATTAAAGAAAAAAATATATAAATGATCTTCACTAAAATCTATTTAAAAAAAATAAAATAAATACAATACATATAAAGCTTGTATGACACTAAAATAGACTTATATTTTGTCACTTTACACGGGTTTTGGAATCAGTGATTCCATGCACTCATGCTAGGTGTAAAATAGGTTTTTATTCATTACTTTTAAATAATTGTTAATACATTCTCCTTTTTTCAGCATTTGATTTGATCGAATTGAAAACAATTTTAAATCTGTTCAAGTTGTCATATGCAGTTACATTGTACAATAGGATAATTTAAAATTAATTTTGTTATTTATTTGAAAAAAGTCGTTTATTTTACGGAATACCTTTAGATGAAAAATGAAATGTCACCCTTGTTCAGATATTATTAGTCATTACAGACAGTAAAAAAAAAATCCAATCCTTGCGATCTAGAAATCGACGTTTATCAGTTGAAAAATCTAAGTGTTGGTTGTACCTGTAAGTTGCAAACTTCTAGAAAATTCTAGAGGGATCACAGGCTTGTGATTAACGTTTCTTTGATCTCTTCTTTTAGATTTTAAGGATATTCCAACTCCTTCCCAAATTTCCAGACAGAGCACCACCGAAAATCCTAAAATAACTTTTTAAACCTACAGCATAGATTTTAAAAGTATATTTAGCTGAGCAATCTTTCCTTTCCCAGTAAATTCCCAGAGTATCTTTTTTTAAGTCAATTTAAAAACCCACCTTATGGATTATAACCTACTGAAATAGTAATTTTGATAGACACTTTCTCTGTAACAGCGACTGAATAAAAAAAGTTCATTTGCAAAGAAACTTTTCTTATTAAAAATATATTATGAATTAGAAAATATTTTTAACTCACAGAGAAAATTTATCAAATTCATTTCTAATAAACCTTTATTACATTGCCTTTTGGGTGTTTAAAGAGATATTAATTATAATAATGTTTGCAAACTGGTGCTATAATATGTATGTACAATATGTGCTCAATGAGATGATGTTTCTTTAAAGAAGCATAACTTGTGTAATAATAGGAGTGTAATCGCTTTAATAATACCTCTTTTCAATCGATAAAGCTAGCAGACAGGTGCCCTATCCATTACTTTGCTATTATTCTTTTATTAAAACATTAAAAAGGTTATTGTGCGTCATTCTATAACTTAAAAACTAGGAACTATTTTTTTTGCTTCTATTCTGGAAAATAAATTTAAGTTGTATATTAGGAAACTTTCGCAATATTGTGTCACACATGTTACAGTGTATGGTAAGGGGAATAAGAAAGTTATTATACGGTCAGAATGAATGAATAAGTCAACGGTTGGTTGAGAATATTTGCGATGAGGGGATGTTCGGTTATGCTGTCCCTTTAATTTTCTTACGAAGAAATAAGAACATCCTAGTTTACTGTGTGAGTTAGAGGCGCTGTTCAAGAAGATATTATGCACACATTCCCACATCCGTGGAACAAATCTTGCCAAACAAATTCTTTATGCTCCAATCTTACATTCAATTAAATTTTAATGCTTACTACATTCTTCCTAACCCCAGATGAATCTCTGACGATTTGCATTTAACACTGTTCAATTAGACTTCAGGTTTAATTTTTTTGTCTACTAATTGTCTTACAGAAAGATTTCCTTGTAATTATTTATTTTTTATTTTTTTAACCACACATTCCAGTACATTTTTCAGTAAAGATTTTGTGTTTTTTGGGGGGAATAGTTATTAGAAATCTAAAATACTAATTTGGGGATGATAATAAATGATTTAGATTCAGTTATATCTTAGGCAAAAGTTTGTTTACGTGCCTAAGCATTGTGCCTTTATGAGATTGTGGTTAAAGAAGACATCTCTACATAACGGGGTTCATAACAGACACGTTTTGTAGGATTAGAGTGATAGAGCAAAAAACTTTTGTAATTGTTTAGGAGTGTTCCGAGTGTTACGACACCTAGTTTCAAGATCTACGGTCGCAGTTTAATAGAGATCAGCTTAAGATATGTCCTCTTAAAATTATTCCATTGTTTGATTTAGCTTTTATTCTATTTTCTATTATTTTTATTCTTAACTTATGTTGTTTTCTTCAGGACGGTAACTGTACGAGCCCAAAGGGGCTTTGGATAGAGAAGAATTTAGTTTCTTCTCTCAGACACATAATTATAATCAACGGAGTCTAAAAATAATTGACAAGAATACTGACAGTAATTGGAAAGAAAACTGACATTCTAGAAAGCGTAGAATGTATAGAGGATTTTTCGAGAATTGGAACTTTCATATTTTTTTTCTTTTTATGTTAAAAAACCTCACAATTCGTTAAGAAGCTTTTTGAAATATGCATTCTGTTTTCGACTTAATTCTTAAAACACCATTTCTAATTAAAACTCAAATATGTAATTTGATAACAAGGTGTTTCTTTTTTTGATATAATGAAAAAGAAATCATAACTAAATAATCTTGCGGAAGGCCTTTGAAGCTGTCCTTATGAGAGGTTTAAAATGTAAATATTGGCAAGACTCTTTTTATTAGTATCTACAAATCGTTGCGGGCTTTTTGAGAATAAACTTACTAAAATGTATCTTTCTATTATCTATTTAAATAAAACTATAGTAATAGAACTCTTCGTCATGCGATTTTTCTTTCACTGTCAAGAGTCTAAATTTCATATCATTTTCTGTGGATTATGGAATAATAATGAATAGTACAACCTTCCTTTTCAAAACTTTTCTTTTCGTGAACGAGGCAAGAGAGAGAGGCTTGGATTGGGAATTTAGGGTAGATTTTTCTGATCAAGTATCCTAGACCATCCAAAAAATTCACAATTGCAAACCGACAATACTTAGAAGAAGTAAAATTAGTAATAATAATTTTAATTTTCTAAAGGCTGTTCACAGTTTTAATGTAGGATTTTAGTTTCAAAATAAAATTGATTTGAATATTCTGATCAAAATCTGATATCATTTGATAAAGAATAAGATTTCTGTCATTAAGTTTGGTTTAAAAGTCATTTACGAATGTTTATTTGATAAACCGTATTACGGAACTTTAGATACTGACATCCATAACTTCTGCAACAATGCTAAAATGCAACATTAACTTAAGATAAAAGAAGAGAGGAAGTAGGCAGAAAGAAGTTAGATCCGGCACCACTTCAAGACGAGAATGTTTCCTTAAAATTTAATCCCAACTTCCTAATCCAACCTTTCTTCCTTTCAATCACGTACATATCCTGTTAGAGAAGGGTTACGGCGAACACACCCACAATGCAGACCTAGCTCACTAGCGCATGAATTCAACACTTCAGGTTGCATCGTTCTACTTTTAGAACTAGAAATGTGGGGAAATGTAATCATGAAACAATGTTTTCAAACTTTGAAGATAAAATTGAAGTTTTAAATGAGGGCAAAGAGCAGAAAGTGGAGTTGTTCAGGGATCTGGGTGTCCGTGTACTTCAGCGTAGCATCAAATCATAACCAACATTAACTTATACTGTTGCTCCGAACACTCATTTTCTTCTTTAATACTCATCTAATTCTACTTCTTTAATACTCATCTAATTCTACTTCTTTAATACTCATCTAATTCTAAATGTAAACATACCTGAAAAGAATTGAACAAATAATAGAAACACCACGTGATGATCACATTGTAGTAGAGAGCAACGAAGAACGTAACAGTACACGAGGCAACCCCTAGGCCGCCAAGCCATGGATGAATAGTATTCCATGCGCCTAAAGCTCCCAAACGCATCTTCTGTCCGATTCCCAATTCAATCAGGAAAAGTGGCACTCCTTCCAGAAATAACATCACCACGAAAGGAATTAAAAATGCGCCTGAAATCACACAAGAATAATGTTAATATGGTCTTATTAAAACAAAAGATCTTTTTTGTTAAAAAAAAAAAAAAAAAAAAAAACTTGAATGTAATAACAATGGTTTTGTTTAAAATATTGATTGGAAACGTAATTAGTTTTCAAGTGTTCTGACTGAGATTTTCTTTGTGAATAGAAATTCACTATCCTGGCAGATAGTTCAGGAATTTCATTGTTTGTTCTGAATAAATTTCGCGAAACAAAAGCCACATGTACAATTAAATAAGAAATAAATTATAAATTCATGAAAATACATGCATTTCGGTTTTACAAGGCCAATCTTTAAGGAAAGAAAAAAGTTTGATAAGTAAAACAAGTGCTTTACAGTTAGTGCCTTACAGTAACTTACAACAGTTACAGCTCGTTCTCACATTAGGATTAGCGATCGATTGTAATTTTGGTTCTTGTTTTGAAAGAATAACAAATACGGTTATAATGACACGCACTGTATACTTTGCATTCATTGAGAATACACCTATACACATTATACAACCATTTTTACTTACTAGGCATTTAATGTACATATTTATACTATTTATTTTAACGTTCATATTATTCAACTCTTTAAAAAGAATAATCTCTTTTTTAAATGAAAAATGTACTGAATATAGAATTAATAGTTTACAAGAAAGAAAGACAAATTGCCAAGTTAATCTTTTAACACTAAGTTGGTTTTGAATGAGGTAAAGGACTGGAGAAGCAACTATTTTTAGAATGAAAACATTTTGCAAGGAAGTCACATACTTGGCAATTCAATAGGTAATTTCTGACCACTAAATATTCTTTTATTTTGCGATGAGAAATTTGTACATTTGTTTATTATTATTTTTAAATTATTGAATTCATAGGATTCAGAATCTTAAACAACGCGTGCATCCATGTTTTTGAAAGTAAATGAACACTTAAAAAGAAATGGTTGAAACATTCATAAGTTTACTTTGGTTACAACAAACCGCTTGGGCAAAATTTTTGTAGTAAAGATATCTGTAGAAATCTGTTGCATATTAATAATGCCAAACATCACTTATTATTGTGCAACCGATAGAAGTGAATTTAACGTTTGCAGATTATAACTAATATTCTGGGAATAGCTATTATTTTTCAATTAGAAATCCGAAAATTAAATTAGAAAGAAGATTGTGAAATTTTATTTTAATTTTTTAAATATCAAATAAAGTTAATGGCGAAACCTATTTTTAGAATAATAGCAAGAGAAAATGCAAACGTTTTATGTTTAGTAGTTTGAATATGCCCTAAACCTATGTACTCTATGTTTAAGCAGAGTGAACAGAAATAATACCTAGGGTTTGTCTAACTCGTGATCCAAGCAATTAGTATTTAGAGCATTAACAGCTGACAGAAAACCTGAACCTTCCCACCTAATCATTATCCCTACCCAATACTAATAGTACATCTCTACTAAAAGCACATCCCAAGGTCTTGCCTTACACAGACCAAGGTCTTCTCCTCTCTTTGACTACCGCTTCCACTCATCCCTAACGCCGGCCCTTTACACAATTACACAATCTGCAATCATTGAATAGTTCTAATCCATTGAACAAGCCACTTCCTCCATCTTTCGCAATCCAATACATTGCTCTTTTTCACATGCAACTAAAAAAAAAGCAAACTCAACTTGCGATCATAATGTTGAGGCCATCATACCATTTCAAATATTCTTTGATAAATTGATTCCAAATTTAATTTTGGGGGTCTGGCAAGTAGTCGTGATCTTATTGCTTCTAGGCCAATCTAATAAAGCCTTAAATACGAGTATATGTTTTCTGCACATTGGTTAGACTAAAACATTAAAAAAGTAAGAACTAAAATTCTTTCGAAATTCAAAAAAGCCGCACGATATGCATGATTTAGGCATGTGTTTTCATCATGTGTAATCAGTAATCACTTAGGATTTCATGATGAATTTGAAGGATAATGTAAATAAAAGGCCCACGTCAGCTGTAACATTAAAGACTGGACTTCCAGTAAAGGATTTTTGCCTTGGATTTTATTTTAAATCTGTTATTTATCTTGAACTAATGGACCTCTAGATGTAAAATATTATCTTTCGTCCACCGTCCAATCTGATCGGTTGGACGTAAAACAAATATAAAAAACTATAATTGATTTATTTTTCTTATTTGGTTTTTTTTTCTCGGAGAATCGAATTTTGGACACTAGTGCTAAGAACTGATTTATTCAAAAGACTGCACATAAACAGGTAAATTGTTTGAGAAGAATTGAGACAAGTCAACAGGCTCTTTTTCACGATGATTATTTAAGCTAGTTCCCAAGGCCGCTAGGTAGAAGATGAAGGCAGTTTATTTTGGGACAAGAAAAGACACAAAATCTTTTAGCTCGACAAAACATTTGAACCAGATACTCTACATCACTGCAAGAATCGCTACGAAACCTTTCCTTCGTTAGTGAACCTTGAAATTAAGGCAATTCACGGTGAAGCGGTAAAGAAACGTGATGCCCATTTTGTAAATGACTAAATCCATTTCTTAAATGCCTAGAATAAATCAACAATAAGCCACTCTCTGTACCGAAGTTAACAAATTAAGAATCCCAAGAGAAATTCCAAATGATCTGAGATCAGCAAATGATCGGAGAACAAACGTGTTGACTAATTTAAATGTAACTTGGGTTTGTGATGGGTTCCAAACCTGATTGCAACCAACATCTTCTTGTCAGGATGGTCAGTGTAATACGAATAAGGTTATAGCTTGACTTGACATTCTCAGTTCTCAGCGTCGAGAAGATGATTACAAACTATGTTGCATAGTAAAACGTAAAAGAGTTTAAAATCGTTACGATTCGATGAAATATTCTAGGGATGAGCTCAACAAATTCTAGAATCTTGGTCTCTATAATTGAGATTATCTGCATAAAAAAAGATTATCATCGGTAAACTGCATTTTAAGTGTGATCTAAATTCACATAGGTGTATAATATAATTTTTCTAAAAGTACAGACTTTATTGAGAACCAATTATATTTTTGCTGTATCCATTAGGTATGTGACTCTATATGTAGATAATTTTGGAGACATATTTTAGCTGTGGTTGAAAATAAATAAAGCATGGCTAAATGCAAGATGGTATTATGTTAAAACTAATGGGACAATGTTATTAATATCTCCACGTGGATTATTGACTCAATCAATTTACTGTAAGGTCTGCTAATGCTTCTACACTTTGCAAACGCACACAAACTGTTATCACAAAGAACTGTTCTATTCCTTCAGCCACTTCAATAAATTATATCAGTCCTTTATTGATGACGTTTTTTAAAAAGGTATTTTTTCAACGCATCACAAAATAATTTTTCAACTAGAAACTATTCACTTTTTTACCAGAGGCGAGTTTAGTAAACCTGGATTGAACATTCAACAGGATTTTAGTTGTACTGTAATCAATTCATTATAATTATTATATCAAACTATCTTAAAATGTTTATATTTAATAAAATGATGCGATAGGGCTGTAGAAGGGCTTTTATACTTCTGCTGCTACTATATTGTTTTTGAGATTATACTAACCTAACATCGCAGGGAGAGAGATAAGAGAAAGACTGCTACAATTTTTATTTTACACATTCAGGGAACTTAAGATCGTTCTTGTGAACATTTCATTCGAATTAATCTACGGGAAAAAAATAATATAATAATATTTATAATAACATTTTAGATAATCTAATAACTTTTTGGAAGTAAGGAGTAGAGACAATATTAATTTAGATCCTATAACACGAAAGAGGAGGAAATATGAAAAGACATTTTATTAAAGAAGTTTCTATTTGATGACTACATGAAAAAAAAAAAAAATCACAATGCAATAAGGAAACAAATTGAATTACAATTTCACAATATCAAGAAATAAGAAAGGAAATTATTCTATTAACAGTTCCAATTGAATTGTTCCACGTGATTTATTTTCAGGATGAATCATATTTAGTAACTATTATAAATGTTATTGCTCAGGAATGGAACACTAATTTGTGTGTATGAGTTTTATTAATCTTCTTTCATTATTTAAGCAATCGATAACATTAATTTATCTAGTTGATCTTGTAAGTTCTCAATGTAAATTACAAAACATAAAACAGGTTCTGTTCTAGCAATAACAAAAACATAACATAATGGTGTCAGTCAGTATACTTTGGTAACATTTACATGTCGTCAACAGTAAATCAACTGAATTGTTTCCATTTCACTTCTATTAATCAAAATTTCTGGTTTGACCAAGATGTGTCAGTTTTTTATATTGACTGTCATGGAGTCTATCTAGGCTTTACACATTATTGTTTTTCTTTTATACCAAGTGTGGATTTTATTTATCAGCCAACCACTTGTTGTTAACCACCTGTTCTTTTCTTTCTTTACCCTCCTAAGACTTCAGTTTAAAATATTTTTTTTATTTTCTCAACCCCTTTTCTAGAAAATGAAATGATACTGTCAGGCCTGCTTCTTTGGGGGAAAATTTTAACCTGTAACGAATAAGACAGTTACCAGATTTCAGATCCAATCTAAGATGTAATGTGATTAAAGCATGGCTTAGAAGTACTAAAATAGAACCTCTAGGATATTAGATGATTCCGAAAAGAAATAAGCTTTCATGTTTATATTTATGTCGAACTCAATGGCTCCAAAGATTAGCCCTAACTGAAGCAAGCATAAAAATGATCTCATTCATTACAATTTTTATCGAACAGTTTGCTCTAAGAAGTCTTTGCAAAACTGAGATAATGATATTTCTTTGCTATTGTCAGTATAGGTTTCACTATCAAGTGAAAACTGTGAATATAAACCTCAGTAAATCTTCTCAGTCTTTTAAGACTTGTTAAGTAAGGTTTTTTTGATTTCAAATTGCTTGTAAATGTAAAAGTAGTAAAGAATTCAGAATGAACAAACTCTCTATAGGGATTTGAAAAAAAAAAATTGTATCTAACTGTTTTGAAGGGATTAGAAATATAAATAAATCTCCCCTGATAAAAATAGTTACAGCTAGTTCAAGCTCATCCATTCGGAATGCATAGTGTTGCCATACTGAAAAACAACTGATTTTATTTTGTCTACAAATTTTATTTTAATTTCCAGGAATTACCAGAAGGAATTATGTTATCTTCAGGGAATTTATCTGAGAGAACATTTCTGTTGAATATTGTATTTCATTCCAAGCCATTGATCACAAGATAAAAGCTGTTCTCACCAAGATTAAATCATCCAAGAAAAACTTGCAAAAGTGGAAATGAAATGAGTAGAGCCTCGAGAGAAAATAACTAGATACCTTTTATCGTTTTCTCGTTAAAAAAAACAAAAACAAACAAACAAAGGTACGTATGTGGGAAGTGAGTATAAATATCTAAAAATTACAAGAAAGCTATCTGAAAATCCAATATAAACATTTCCGGAGAACACTATTCGCCAAAATTAGCCATTTAAAAATATTTTTAAAGAAATATATGATTCCCTCTAATGAATCACTAAGTATTCTTTCACCTAGTCATCTCTTACCAAGGACCCTAATTTGGTAACTGGACGTAAAGCCCACCTGAAAAATAGCATTACTTGACTTTATATGCTTTAATTTATGCTCAGTAACTTTTATTAAATGTTTTGTTAGCATTTCAAATTAAAATGGCATCTTTCAAAAACGTTTTTGAAACAAAAAATTTAAATCTGAGTTTTGTAATAAGAAATCCGGATGAGAATGACACATTTGGTGGTTGTTACATAAAGCACAAATTATCGAAGTCTATTCCTAACGTTAATTTACTTTCTTATATGTAGTTATCCTCAATATTTTAATTTACTCACTGCAACTCTAATATTTCGATAAATAATTATACCCAATTCAAAGTAATTGAATATCTTTCTTTTCAATTTATATTTTTTACAATTCATAGGACTTTTCAAAAATTATACATTTGTGTTCACATAGTTAATTAATAATATGGAAGCTTAAAGTGTGGTCTCATTGAAGAAAATTAACCACACTGTACACAATTAAACATATCATCAGCTTTACTAATACTGTACCTGTAATGTGACACCTTTTTGTTCACAATACACAGGAACATTTTAGTGTTTTTGACTAACAATATATTTTTATTGTTATACTTATTTTTACTAGTGCTCTAACAATATCATTTTGACTGTTAGTATGCTGTGTTCTTACACAACTCCATCTAGTTGAGATATATATTTTCTTTTTTATTATTAGTTATCATTTTGCCTATTTGTATTCAGCAGCTCAACTGCGATATACGAAGATTTCACAAACAAATTCGTAAGGAAAAGAAACTGTTAGTATTACAACATTTTTTTAATTTTTGCAAACTGGTTACTGTGTAAAAGCGCACTGGAATCAGTGGACTATTACTAACTGATATTACAGATAACCTCAAATAGACTTTAGCAATTTTTATTTGGATTGTGTCCAAATCGCCAGTTTAAAATACTTCCAGGACATAACGAGGGAAATTACATCATAATATTACTGGAAGATAAAGTTAAAATTACATATTGAACTTGTTTTATAAGCACAAAAAAAAATTATTTTCCTATTTGCTCAGTTGCTTATTGTTATTGTTTCCTAAACTAGTTTTGCTTTACCATTAACAGCGCCAAGAGAAAATGCAGCGCTGCTGATCTGTCAACTGCAGACATATTGCCCAGGCCGGACGCTAAATTTGGGCCAAATTTCCTCTCCCCACTGTTGGTCGGCTGACGCTCCCCTACCAACATAAGTATTGCGGTTTGCATGTGTGAATGCGTGGGCATATGTAAAATATATATGTAGTACATTTGGTGGCTGTCCAACTGTTTTCCCGATCTGAACTGGGCCACGAATAGCACACATACGTATCTGTTCGCGTCATGTTGCCGCCTTCTATTTGGTTTTCTGTGAGGCACTTCGTCTGGACTACATTGACCAAGACAATTTCTTTATCTTCTCAGTTTAGCTAAATAATCCACTTGGCTGCGCTTCTTGAACAAGTTTCTCTTTACATTCTAAGCAAAAGTATTTCTGGATAGAAGCTTTTTTTTTTTTGGCACTAAACTATATTTTGAATTAGGGCCTGGGGTGAAGAAACACTAATAGAAAAGATGTACATCAATAAACAGCATTTCTTTTAATTATTATTTCTAGTCTTGAATCTGATATTTATCTGGAAAGGTTCAGAAAAATCAATTTCTTAATATACTGTGGTCAAATATACATGAATTTCTTGAATCGGTTAAGATGATTTGGATTTCGTGGTTCCTGAATCAGTTAGTCCTCCTCCATAATTTTCTTTATTTAGATTAAATTTTATCAGCCTAACAAGGCCTCCTTCAGATTCTAAATGATACTTTATATACTGACATTCTTATTTGTAAATAACTTTCTAGTTGTTACAAAGTTTTTTTGTGAGTGATTGACTTTGAATAACTTTTTTGTAAAAACTCTTTTCTTCTTTTTCATTCATAATTTATAGTATAAATTAAATATTACAATTTATGAGTATCACACCGCTTTATTTTTTCAATTCAAAAAAACTGCTGAAATTAGCATCAACTAGAGTGAGCTTTTGAGTCGAAGTTAATATACCAATAAATATTAAATATTGTATCTGTTTAATAAGTGCTAATTTTTCACGAAATTGTTTTTTCTTTAATGTGCTGTTCTGCAATCACTACGCTCTAATTTTCGGATGAAGCGATGAACCAACCTCTTGACTTAAACGTTCAATAAGGAAATGCCAGAATTTGTAAATTGAGTAAATTAATTGGATTATTTTAATATTAGACAATCTAATAATTGATTATCATTATAAATACATTATGATTAGAGTAAAATCTATTTTATTTTTGTTAAAAGGTAGTTTTTTCTCTTTTTTACTTTTTTCTGCATATCCAAATATTGCAATCTTATTTAAGTGTTTGTTAAAAAATGATTTACCTCATGGTTCGAAATTGTGTATAGTGGGATTTTCGATTCGTCTATTGTTTTAAATTAAAATATTTCTAGAATGGAGGTAGAGATTTGGCATGACGACTATATAATATCTAGTTTTATTTTCTTTATTTCTGGAAAAGTTATTTAAAAAATGCTCAAATCTACTCTCGATTCCTAAAACTGGAGGGTACTCATAATTCTGTGCTGACATCATAATTCCTTTTAAGTTTCTATCAATTTTTTATCAATTATTTTCTTTTCAAGAATGTCAAATCTATAAATTATTTATTGTCATATTATTAAATATGAAACTCAGCCCCTTACTTCTGCTCTAAAATTTGATTTATGACTTCTACTGCAATTAATAGTTTTGAAAAAAAAAAAAAAAAAACAAGTAGTAGGCAACAAGTATAGGATTCTATTTTTCAAAAGTATTATTGTTCATTTATAGAATACATTGTTCATGTTATAAATTTAGCAGTGTTCTTAATTTTAGATTGAATTGTAAAATGTTCGCCTAAAGTGTTGTTATTATTTATCAACAGGCAAACAGAATGTTTTTGTTGCCAATTATTATCGCCATTCTCAATTGATCAAAATTATATTTTATTGAGTGTCAATTGATATATTGATAGATTTATTGAAAGAGTTGCCAACAATTGACAGTATAGGTCTGCAAACAACTCTGCCATTAGTATTTTGAAATATTTCTATATGGATTTTAGGTTACAGTATATATAATAGTGTTTACATGATTATAATAATAAACATTGTAATAAACAAATATAAATATTAGGGTGGGTCAAAAAAATCGGCTATTTTTTTTTTTACAAGTGCAACGGAAAAATGGGTTCCTAGACACCTTAAAAAAATTCCCACCAAATATGAGCTCTTAATTTTGAAAGGAAGATCCTCCGCATCGCAGTTTTTTATTTTTTTTTCAGTCCAATAGAAAAAAATTCATACCTCTCTATTAATTGACTGCACAAAAAAATGTTTCGAATAAATTTTGTAGGAAATTTAATGTTCTACAAAAAAGGTATCTTATATTTTTTTCGTAAACCTCGCCATTTGAAAGATATAAAGGATTTAATTTTGATTATTTTATGACAAATTCCATTTTTGTTTATGAATTTTATACCTCGACAATAAATGACTTTTACGAAATGCGATATACTAATATTTGTTGGAAATTAACTGCTCTATAAAATCGGTGTCTTATGTTTTGGCGATAAAATTAACCGTTCAAAAGATATTCATCATCAAACTTTCATGTGTACGGATTTTAAAAGTTTTTGATTAGATATTCGAAAAATTTCAATTTAATTTATAAATTTCATTTCTTGTCATTAATATAAGTATTATTTGAGTTTTATTTTCAAAATTATCAAAATTTCGTAAAAAAATTTGGATTCAATTCTGCAAAAAAACATAAGTGACTTTGTTTCTAAGAAGTCAATGAAACTGTTTGAGCTCTTTGATCTGCCATATGATTTTCTTGATAAAAATATTGATTTATGGTCTACTGATGACAGTTATAATGAAAATAAAGAATTTTTCGCACAATTAAAAGTTGTTAATGATGTGGCAGAGCGAGGTGTCGCATTAGTAAGTGAATACAACCAATGCTTAACAAAAAACGAAGAGCAATTTCAATTTTTATTGCAAGTTGTCAAAGAGCATCGGAAAAATTACCCAACTTGCAACAAAAACTTGTTTGAAAATTGAAATAAAATACTTATTTATAACTAGTTGGACATTGTTTTTCTCTGATACTGAAACATATCATAATATAATATATGTATAATGAAAACTTTGCTTTTTTTATTAATAAATATTTAACTGAGCGATAAATAATGTCCAATTTATTTTTTAAATCGAGACAAATATACTTAAACATAAATAAAAACTTAAAAAATATTTTGACGTTTCTCAATCGATAACAACTAAAATTCGTGTAAATTTTCTTAAAAATCATAAATTAAATTGAAATTTTTCGAATATCTAATCAAAAACTTTTAAAATCCGTACACATGAAAGTTTGATGATGAATATCTTTTGAACGGTTAATTTTATCGCCAAAACATAAGAAACCATTTTTATAGAGCAGTTAATTTCCAACAAAAATTGGTATTTTGCATTTCGAAAAGTCATTTATTGTCGAGTTATAAAATTCATAAACAAAAATGGAATTTGTCATAAAATAATCAAAATTAAATCCTTTATATCTTTCAAATGGCGAGGTTTACGAAAAAAATATAAGGTACCTTTTTTGTAGAGCATTAAATTTCCTACAAAATTCATTCGAAACATTTTTTTGTACAGTCAATTAATAGAGAGGTATGAATTTTTTTCTATTGGACTAAAAAAAAATGAAAAAATGCGATGCGGAGGATCTTCCCTTCAAAATTAAGAGCTCATATTTGGTGGGAATTTTTTTAAGGTGTCTAGGAACCCATTTTTCCGTTGCACTTGTAAAAAAAAAAAATAGTCGATTTTTTTGACCCACCCTAATAAATATACACATGTGTGTGGTTATTTTATATTTTATTATAAACTAACTTTTTATTAGTATAACAATGGCATTACTTCTACAAAAACCTATTAATTTGTTTCCTACAATCCATAAGTCCTATTAGCAACCTTCCACAGAGTATATTTAACAGTATGTTGCCCAATTCCAACGAATGACTGAAAAATACATTTATACCAATATCACAACTAGTTGGAACTGTCACCACACATTTAATCCTCCATGTTCATTTCTAACGCACGAAAGGTCACTGACGATAGGTAATAGTCATACAAAAAATTAAATTATTATCGAAATTTTGGTTATGTAATTGGACTGGTAATGATGACGAAATAAGTGATTAAATTGAACACCCACACTACTTTATCTTACTGCAATTTACATAATTAAAATTAACTCGAAAATAAGAATTTGGATGAACAAAAAAATTGGCAAAAAGTCCAAAATTTTTACAATAAAGAGGCAGTTCTTCTTAACAAATTTGTTTTGTTTTCGGTTTTAGTATTTAACTAAAATTTGTACTCTCTATATTACAAAGAAAGACGTAGACATCATGCTAAGATTGTCCTGTTTTTTTTCTGAGGCTTCTTTACCTGTAACTTTTGCTAATGATTCGGGCCACGTAGCCTTACCTTATATTCTAACAACCTCAGATTGTAAGTTTTTTGATTCTTATCCTCATTAACCAAGAAAAAGTTTAAATACCCAATAAATTTGTTTACTTAAATTAGGAACAGGAATAATAATAATTTAATAAATAATACTTCATTGCCAAGTTGCAGTCACAACTCCTTGCTCAAAGAAAAACCGTTTTTAAGTAAATAAGGAGTAAAAAAACATACAAGAAATAGAAGATCTAGAAAAAATGTAAAAAATATTAAGAAGGTAACGGTTTATTTAAATGAATGAATGTGGAACAAAAGGAAAACACGAGAAAATATGAATTAACACCGTCAGGGTTCAAACTGCGTTTTTTGAAGAATAAAATATTATTATAAAATAGTAGCCTAGTTCTCATGATGCTTGACGGGGTTTTTAGGTATTGCAGGCTTGGAGTACCATCATCACAGTACAATTACCTGGTCTTTCTTTCCAAGGAGCTTGAACAAGTGAAAGATTATTCATGATGAGCAACTAAACTTTAAATTAATAATAATTGAAGGAGGTTGGATTAGCCAAGTAGAAGGAAGTGATCACCAGATTCGGGTTCTTGGCAGTACTTAAATTTTGTTTTTAAAGAGGAGCTTTTTATAGCTCGCATACCAATGATGAATAGTCTGCAATGAGAGGCAATATCTGAAGGTCTGTGGTGCATTGAAAAAAGCACCAGTTTATCCGAAAAAAGTCACAAATAATAGTGTGAATAGAAGAAGTATATGCGATTAAAAAAAAAAAAAAACACTAAGATTAATAATGCAGATGTCTAATGAAAATATTGTTCTAATAACTGCATCTTCCTTCTGTTGCACAAGGATTTAAAATGTAAAATAATTGCACACAGAATTAACTTGCTCAGTTTGTAACAGCCTTAGAAGGTAATAGATTGTTAAATATTTTGCTAATACTGAGGTAGATTCGGTCAAATTGTTGCTAATGGAGATGAGAATTAAATTTGCTAAAGAAAGAAATTCTATATATTTATTTTTTGTATTATGTAATAAACGTTTTCTATTATGTTCGATTTTAGTTGTTAAAAATATTTAAAGCTTACTTCAGATGAATCCAAACACGCCTGTTTATATTTTTATTTAGTTTTTTGAGGCTCATTTGTATAACAGCATTTTTTACAAATTATCTATCTATATATTATATACAGGGTGGAACCGGATAAGTGACGAAAATTTTTTTCTGTTAAATTACATTCAAAATGTAGTACAACGCCGCCTGAACGAGTGTCCTATCTCTATCTGTTAGAAAGTTATGATTTTTTCAGGTTTTTTTCGACTAAACCCGACCTTACGTCATAAAAACATTATTTTTTTCACCTCATTTTCGGATTCATCATTAAATTTCCAATAATAATAGATCATTTTCGTAGTTATTTAACTTTAATCAGATTCATTTATTACAATAAGAACGTTAATTTTTTTAGGAATTTAGAATTTTCAAAAATTAGCCTCTTCGACAAAATTGGTCTTAGAGGCTGTCAAATTTCACAAAAACTGCTCCTTTTAATACTCTTTCCAATGGTATAATAATCAATTTCAATAATAGCTGTTTTCTTTAGTCTATTACTGAGAAAGTGCTGAAAAAAACACGGTGTTAGCGAAGGAAGCAAAGGGGACTGGATGAAGCATACTCGCAAATCAAAATTATTATTTATTAACAAAATCATTTCTTTAAGCATGTAAAATACATAATTACTTACTAATTATTCATGTATCACATGTTCTCAAAATGCCGACCTCGATTCCTGACGCATAACCGAGCGCGTTTTCGCATTGCTCCCACTGTTGGTCGGGTTTAGTCGAAAAAACCTGAAAAAATCATAACTTTCTAACAGATAGCGATAGAACACTCGTTCAGGCGGCGTTGTACTACATTTTGAATGTAGTTTAACAGAAAAAATTTTCGTCACTTATCCGGTTCCACCCTGTATATAAAAATGAATGTGTGTCTGTCTGTCTGTCTGTAATCGATAGATTCAAAAAACCATACGTCCAATCGCTGTGAAAATTTGGGAAATTATTAGGTATATCCCCGGGAAGGTTTTTGAATTTTTTTTTAAAAATCAGAGTTGGGGTTCTAGATGCTCCCGAACAAATATCTCAAATTATATTAAAATTTAAAATATTTTGAATACATAAATTGTGTTTCCTTTAAGATTTCAATAAATTAAATTAAATTATAAGAAACAACATTAATGCGTTTGACGTTCGATTTTTCGCCAGCAAATTCTAATAAATACAAAAATGCAGTCAAAAAACTTTTGCAATTATTAATACGAGAATACTACATATAAAACCGTAGATACTGTTGTCAATCACGATGAATCAGTTAATTATCCAAGAGAATTTTTAAATTCATTGGATTTACCAGTAATGCCACCGTATATTTTATCTTTGAAAATTGTTACCCCAATCATCCTTCTACGAAATATAAATCCACCGCGACTATGCAATGGGACTAGGCTATCAGTAAAAAAATTAATGAATAACATAATTGAGGCAACCATTTTAAATGGAAAACACCAAGGAGAACATGTACTACTTCCAAGCATTCCCATGATACCAACGGATGCTCCATTTGAATTCAAACGTCTACAGTTTCCTGTACGACTAGCCTTTGCAAGGACCATTAACAAAGCACAGGGACAATCATCGCAAGTATGTGGATTAAATTTGATAAATCCATTGCTTTTTCACATGGACAGCTGTACGTTGGGTGTTCATGAGTTGGGAAAACCATCAAATATATTTGTTCTTGCACCAGATAGGAAAACAAAAAATGTTGTATATTTACAAGCACTACTAAGATAAAGTTCACCATCAATCATCAAATATCATTCATTTCATGAAGATATTTAATAATTACAAAATTATTGTTTAGTTGAAATTCGTTTGCAATATTGTTTAATATCACAAGTGAAGAAGCATGTTTATTCTACCATCAACTATGTATATCTATGTTATATATATGTTATATTCAAATGACATATATGTAGGGATAATTTTATTGTTAATTTTCATTTTGATTTATTGCATACATTTGATCATTAATAAATTATGTTTGAGGTATCAAAACTGCTTTTTTGTTCAAACACAGCAACGTGTGAACGGGTACAGCCAACACATTATATATCTATAAAATTATTATATTCTAGGTAGATTTCCGGAACAAACTCTTCTGAAACATCCTAAGATCTATCGGACAAAAAAGAGCAAGATATTTTCCTTGAGTTTGAAAGTACAAGAAATAAAACTTGATCGGCTAGACTAAGTGATTTGAAAGATTCGAATGTGTAGTCATCAGGCACCTTGTTCCTTTTAAAACTTTTCTCAGAATTATTAAAATTGTAATTTTTGTACAATAATTTTTATGATCCTTTGAAAGTTATATAAAGGTCAACGTATTATTATCCCCCATCTTGAAGAGAGAGTCTCCTCGGCTAAACTTGGTCTAAACAGGGTCTGGTCCAAATTTATTTCAAATAACAACATCCCATTAAATGCTAAAATACAAGTTTTTAAGAGTGTCTCACGCGCAGTAGTCTGCTATGGCTCCCAAGTTTGGGGCTTTCAATCTTATGAAATCTTAGAAAAATTTCAAAGATTTTTTATAAAGAAGTTGTATGGTTTACCATTAGTAGCACCTTCTTACATGCTAGCCATAGAGACTGAGTTGCCTCCTTTTGAATCCCATACCCTTCATTTGCGCATAAAATATTTAATTAAAGTTCTTTCTTTACCTGATCACCGCCTATCTAAAATTGTTGCCCTCCAGATTATTAATAATAAGGTCTATTGGTTTAAACATTGGCTCACTCTCTCCAGCTGTTACCAATATGATTTTCATTGCTCTTTGGTTGTCCCTTCTGATTGTCCTAAACAACTTCTGCAACTTCCAGATGCTATTAATAAGTCTCGTCTGGTGGAGTCTGTAAATCGTGCAGTAGCATCCGACCGGTTTTTATTGTATAGAGTCTTGATTTCGGACCATCGGGAAAAGGTTACGGTCTCTTTCTCCGAGAATCTAAGCCACTCTGAACTTCGCTGGCTATTTAAGCTGAGGGGAGAGTTACTATATTTAAATGGTAGACCTTGGCTTGAGAGAGATTCCGACCTTGAAATGTGTTCTCTTTGTAACTTCAACACCCGCGAAGAGATATACCATTTTCTGGGTGAGTGTCCTCTATTGGCGGAATTTCGAGTTCTTTATTTCAATAAGCGAACTCTTGCAAGGGATGAAATTATTGCTTATTTATCCGGCCAAGTAAATCCACGCCCATTGATCCGCTATGCTCGTCATGCTTGGAGAGTTCGGTATATCTGGATTGTGGATTCTTCTTAGAATTTCTTTTCATGTACATTTCATTTATTTTTTGTATTATTTATTTTGAACTTTTTTTCGTTTTTGTACTTTCTTATTTAATTTGTTATAAAAGTTGGTCTCTTCTTTTTGTTCTGTAACAGTTCACTATTATTATTTTATGTTTATACTTTTTATTCATTTTTATTTCATATCTTTTTAGGTCTAGCTTTCTTTGTTTTATTGAGAAAGAGTATTTTCATTTAAACATTAGTAAACTCTGGCAGACGGCTGCATGTAGCCATGCCTATTATACTTTTGTACAAAAAATTTAATGTACTTATATACTTTTTAAAAATAAAGTATTATTATTATTATTTTTATTTTGTACAATAATTTTTATGATCCTTTGAAAGTTATATAAAGGTCAACGTATTATTATTTAAGCGGGAAAGAGTACAGTCTTATATTAAACTAAGCACAAAGTAAAGCAAAATGAAAAGGGTTGAAAATTGCGCAGTATGTTGAATGTAGAACCCTCTATTGTAGATCCCAATGTAGGGGACAAAGTTGATTAGCAGTAGCCTCTATTACGAAATATATCCCAGAGTGGCTAGATAGAAAAAGACAAAGTAAAGCACTTTGTAAAACGCACATTTACATACACATGTATATATACATTCGCAAGAGGGGGTTGAGTTCCTTTGTTAGCAAAAAATAAAAGTACCGAACCCTGTGGGTTTTTTGCCCTTATATAGGTCACGTAAAATGTGGTACATTTTGTCCGACAGCAACCATACCGAGATTTGCATATCTAAACCTGAATAACTAAACATGGACAAGATTGTTTTTTAATCCTTTCTAGTTTTTTTAAATTATATAAATCTCTAAAAAAAGACTTAAATTTCTTATTTTCCCATTTATGTAAACCTTTTTTTGCAAGGATATTTTTCATATAACTTACCTTTCTTTTCAGGAATATATTTCTTAAAAACTTCGAAGTCGAGAAAAAGTAACTGAGAATTATCTTTAGGAAGGGTTACAAAGCCAAAGAGTAAAAGAATTGGAAGAAGATCTTTGCAGAATCAGTATACACTGAAATTGATTATTAAATTCAAAAAAGTGTTTTTTAGAATTTTGCCTTTGTGTGTGTAGGAGAGATACTTTTAGGTATCCACCAATGGATTTATTTGAACTTCACCCATAAAGTGATTCATTTCCATTTAAAACAGCTTCTTCAAATAATTGATTTTAAGAGAATTCTTCATGTAGGATGAAGTTAAACGCGGACCACCAACAACCATTTCAATAAGATACGGATCCTATTATTTTAATATGCTTTTTAACAAAAACTTGATTTACAAACCAATACAATAGAGGAAATAAATAAGAAGAATTAGAAATTCCCTCATAATTCCAAATTTGACGAAAATTGCTTGACTTTTATTGTTTTGAAAAAACTCTATTAACTGAGTTTTTCAAAAACATTAAAAGTACAGCAATCCAAGGCATGGACACTGACAACTAAAGAGCGCAATACCCTTAATTCGACAGAAATGGGTTTCTGGAGGAGATGTTTAAGGAAAATAATCTTCGATAGAGTCCCAAATATGGTTATAAGGGAAGCCGTCGGTATAGATAAAACCACACTGGATAGGGTGGACGGATGAAGGCTGTTGTGGTTTGGACATGTTCTTCGCATGAGCGATACGCGCCTCCCAAAAAAAAGGCTCTCTGCTGGCAACCTGCTGGCAGACAAAGAAGAGGAAGGCCTATGAATAGCTGGCTCGCGCAGGTAAAGGAACTAATGATAGCACGAGGTCTGTGCGAAAGCGACGCTCAGGATAAGAGAAGGGTGGATGCTTGGCGCAAGGAACCATGGTTAGGGAAACACCTTGGAAGAAGAAGAAGGAAAAACTCTATTGCCAGTCTTGCGTTTGTATAAAGGGTCTAATAATATAGGACCAAAAAAACTTTTGCGATTTTATAAATTAGAACACCAACAAAGAGATATTAGCTCAGTTAGTGTACTGGATATCCACCGGAGACCCTGAATCCGGAGTACAGTTGGTTGCCCTTAGATTTGCTCTTTCTAGAAGTCTCTCGCAGACAAAGTTGTTTCTAACTAAGATACAGTCCGAACGCTCCTCTGCATGCCAAAAGCTCACATGCTAAAATTAAAAAAAAATAAAATAATAAAACTCTATTTCAACTCTATACACTAAACTGCTTAAGGCTAGACCGCTAGACAATGATTCGAAATGTGCACCACAACAAATTTGATATAATTTTACGATTAGACAGTATTTGTCCATTAGAAGGCACGACATCTTCTGAGGTTAATGGCACCTGGAGCTTTTTTTAGTGCACTGCCAGCCTCTGGACAGTGTTCTCTCGTTACAGACAACACTGCCAATTACCGGACAGTGAGCTATAAGAACCTCCTAGGAAAATGAAAATCTATGGGCCAGCAGCTGGATTTGAACCCGTGATATCCGCGTGGGAATCTAATACGCTAACCGCATAGCTAATCCGTTCCCAATTAGAAGTTGTAATAACTGCAAGAATAATTGTGTGCCGCTCATTTCTTTGAGCATAGGTCACTAAAACTTCAGTTATTGATGCCTTCCTTCAAGTTTACAATAAACTGTAGCGCCCTCTATTTTTTACTTTATTTTTATTTTATAAACAATATTCTTATATCATAGTAAGATACTAGCTCCCAGAAGGCTAGCTGATATCGCTAATTATTTCTTATCGCTAGAAATTTCATTTCACCTTCAAGGTTTACACTAGAAGATTAACCTGCGATGGACTTACAGCATTAGTATTTTATTGAATACCTAGAAGCATCAACTAAACGTTTGGAAATCCAAAATCTCGCATGAAATAGTCAAATTCTATTAATTATTTCGACTTGATTACTCAATGTAAACAAAAAAATAACCTTGAAACTCATAAAAATTTTAAACTTAGGGAAAGTAATGATAACTGGCAGACAAAAAAAAATTGTAAATGGGTTTATTAAACGAAGTACGTCAATAGAAATAGTGGAAAGTTTCTATTGAAAGTGCAAGCACTGTTTATTACAACAATTATCTAAAATTGTTGATAAACAATGGCACCCCTATTAGTCAACGATAATGTTTCCTTGCTATTTATTACGTACAAATTTTGTTTTTTGACGTTGACATTTGTATAATTTTAGGTATAATTTTGTGGCAAAAAGAATAGAAAGAAAACATGTGGTGGCATTAATAATTCTAACGCCTTTTTCACGGAAAATCAATATTGAAAAAGAATTAATTAACCTAGGCTATTGAGTCTTCTGTTGTATCACCTGAGTTATACCTCCTCCTATTTTAAATGTTAATTAAAAAAAACAAACTTTTAAGTTGCTAAAATTAATTTTAAAATATTATATATTTAATATATTATTATTTTGTGCATAGAATAAAAGTTTAGGTAAGGAAAACTACTTTATATAAATAGTAATACTATCAATGTCTAGTCGTATCGATTTATGTGACATTTTAAACAGATATTCAATTACGTCAAAGAATTTCTTTGCTCTGTTCGCGAAAAACATTCCCATTTCAATAATAATAAATACTAATACTAAGAACGAATGTAAGTTTTACTACTTAATAAATTAAGTCCTGTCGAATTTGTGATTGTTAGCCGGAGGCTTCATATTGGCATTAAGATAGGCAATTCTTTTGTTTCACTCAATGTTACCCATCAAAAATACAAAGCCAAACGCTTGAGAATTGGAACCAGGGCAGTGAAAATACATCAATTTATTATTTTGAAGGTTTTGGTAACATGTTACTTTAAATAAAATCAATGCGAAACGTGCGGCAAGTGAAATGTAACTGTAGCAAGTAATTTCTAAAATCTGCACTTCATCCAACACCGCTTTACTGACAAGCAGTACTAACTTCATTTCTACAGCATTAAAAAAAACGTTTGAGCCCAAAATAAATTCGAACAAAAGTACTCGTCTAGTTATCAAGACTTTTCAGGGTTCAGTACAAATAATAACACACGATGCAGTCAAAATTTTCTTGCAACCTGACACGGACGATACACGTAGTCCTTCTACAGGGTGACCCAGTGAAAATGACCACATTTCTTTTTTGAATAACTGTGGTGGTAACACTGCTACAGGGGCGAACGCGCGCTCTATGGTTAGTAGAGACCTGGGAGATTCCTGTTATCAACATTTTAGTAATCATGGAACGTTACACTGCAAAAGAACGAGCATTTTGTGTAGAAGCGTATTTTCGAGATAAATCGGTTGTGAAAGTTCATAGAGCGTTTCGTAAACAGTTAAAAGTTAAAAGTAATGAATCTGTTCCTACGCGAAAATCGATCCTCAGGTGGGTTGAAAACTTCCGTGAAAGTGGCAAGACGACTGATAAGATTCATCCAGGTGCCAAAAGAACAGTTCGTACACCGGAAAACATCGGAAAAGTTTGCCAAGCAATAAAAATTAGTCCAACTCGTTCCGCTCGCCGTCACGCAGCTTCTTTAAAGTTATCAAGGGAATCTGTGCGTCGAATTCTAACCTCAGACTTGAACCACCATCCATATAAATTGATGATCACTCAAGAGTTGAAAGAAACTGATTACCGACAGAGATTACTTTTCGCCGAGAACATGTTAAAGAAATTGGACGATGGTGAGATTGATTTAAATAATGAGCGGTGAAGCTCATTTCGAACTCTCTGGATCGGTAAATAAACAAAACTTTCGGTACAGGGCAAGTGGTAATCCCCAATTCATTCCAGAAAAACCGTTACATAGCCAACGAGTTACAGTATGGGCCGGTGTAGCGTCGTGGGGAATTATCGGACCGTATTTTTTCGACGGAACCGTCAATGGAGAGAGATACAGGGAGATGTTAAACTTGTTCCTCATCCCCCAACTCCGCCGCAAACGTCGTTTGAATCGAACCTGGTTCCAGCAAGACGGGGCAACTTGTCACACCGCCGCTCTTACACTTGCGTTGTTGAAAGAAACGTTTGGAATTCGTTTATTGTCACGTTCTTCAGATTTCGCTTGGCCGCCTCGCTCGCCAGATTTGACGGTTCCAGATTTTTTTCTGTGGGGGTATTTGAAAAGTCGTGTTTATGAAACCAAGCCCCGTGATCTAGAGGATTTAAAATCGAGGATTAGAGCCGAATTCGCAAAAATTTCGGCTTCCATGCTGAAGAAAGCATTCAAAAACTTCGTTAAACGATTGGAAGAATGTAAAGCCCAGAACGGTCATCATTTGAAGGATGTAATATTCCACAAATAATCTCCCATGTTTCTACTTTTCAAAGATTTTTTTGTTACTTTTATATCTAAAATACTTTTGCTGTTATTAAAGAAATAAATGTGGTCATTTTCACTGGGTCACTCTTTATCACCAAATGAAAAACTTTGTGTATCTGTAATTAACATTCAAACATCACGGGGAAAAAATAACAGAACCGTTCCACGAACGGGAACTAGACTGAAATGTACAATAGATACAGGTCAAAATCTATTTCATTCGAATATGGCAACCATTTGATTGAAAATTCACAGTGATGTGCATTAAAAAAGGACTTAAGAAATCTAAAAATTTCTTGGCTTACAGCTTCATGCAAGTCAAATTTAGACTAAACAGAACAAAGATCCTTAGACTCCTTTGAAACGGCCATGCTTTCAAGACTACAATCTATAAGGTTTTCCACTAATAAAAGGACTGTGAATCGCCTTAAGAGTTCACCGTGTTTCGTAAGCAATGAACTAATACACAGGGACTCAAAATCTTTATAGACAGACAGCACATATATGTATATTCCTAAAGAACCTACTAAATAAGAAAATAGATAACATCACCAACTAGGGACAGTTAACAGGTCGACGTTGACTAAAATCTAAACTGCCACAATGTTACAATTTGTTTAATTATTTTTGTTTATTATGGTTTGAACGGACGAAACAAACTGCCGGGTAAAAATAAATATTTTTAAATCTAAAATAATCAGCAAAACCTTAGCATTAAGGTCGACTTGTATCCAATGTAAATGTTGATATGTTGTGGAGAGGATATAGGCATGCAGCCTGAAACCTCCTTTTAAATATATTTGTATAAAAAATTTTAAATTGTAAATAAACATTTTCAAATTCAAATTCAATCAGCAAAACAAAGCCACTTCTAAAAAATCTCAAATAAGTTATAAGGCGTATTTAAAATTAAGAAACTATGCAAATAACTGTTATTTACTTCACTTATGTAATAAGTGAAAACAAGAAAATGCTCGCTACAAAACAAAATACCTTCTAAGGGCTTTACTTTTTTATAAACCTTATTTTTTATCACAAATACGAATGCTATTTTAAATCTATTATTTTATAAACGTATAAAATTTCATCCGCACAGGACAATCTCGTGCCGTGGATCTTGTTTTACAGCGGATACAACATATGGGATATTGTTGCAACCTCCTCGAGAATCTCCCTTTTGGTTGAGGACACTTTCAAGCTAAGTGGTCAGTCTTGCTACAGTTATGGCATGAAGGCTTTTTAGTAAACTTCATCAAACAGTTTGGACAAAAAGTATCTGGCGAAATAGCCAAAACAGATTGTAGTTATAGCATTTTTTTTTTTCATGGCCACGTTAACCGTCGCTGTTTTCTTAACTACTTACATGATCACCAATCTTGACGTTATTCACGAGCAAAATGTCCAGTCCAATTTCATTCGCATCATGTAATTGAAATAACGCATCAAAGGCTTTATGCACCTATTCAATCTATTAAAGGCTCTCTGCATTTAATCGTAAGTACTCTACACTTGCACCAAATCCTTTTCAATGTGAAATTCCTTATCTCATAACCCTCATGTTTGTAACTGACGAACTTTAAGCTAAGTAATATTAAATTATGATACGTAAGCATTGCTGAAAAATTTGCCAATCTTGGGTAATTTTAAATAGCTGGCATTTGGACTGAAACAAATCTTCATTTTAAAAAGCAACGTGACATACAGTGGACAACTATGTAATGATATTATTTACTATTACGAAATAAACAATGAAATAACTATATGATACCTACATAGACAAATAGTAAAACAAATACAATGATTTATCGACAACGCCTAAAGCTAGCAACCTAGCACACAAAAAAGACGAAAATCTTCTTAATTTGTTAACAATTTTAATAAGAGATTTTGGAGCACTTTGCATGAATTGTGCATATAATCTTTAAATTGTGTGGTTTTTCTTTTCCACCCTTCCAAATGCATCTCGTTTGAACTAGAATCGTGAACGCAGCAGTTTAACGTATAAACTTCACTGTAATTTCTTATGTTAATGCAATCTAATATAATCTAAAAGCAAAAATGGAAATCCCTTTAAACATTGATAAATCTTTAGAAGAAAAATTATATATTTTTTCTCTGACTTGCCAAATTCGAGGAAGAACGTTGTGCAGTGTACAAGAAAATGTAGCAACTGCTTTAGAACATTCTATGGATGTAACTTAGGGGCGAACCTTTTAAAAGATGATGCCTACTTGGTTGGAAAGCTGTGAGTGTAGAGTTCTTTTGATTTCCTTCAATAGTTCAATCAAAATAATATTAAAAAAACAGAATCAATTTTGTCAAAATATAAGTACTCACCTCCACCATTCTGTTGGCACAAGTAAGGAAACCTCCATATGTTGCCAAGGCCAACTGAATAACCAATAATGCTGAGCATAAATTGTATTTTATTATCCCAGGCGGCCCTTTGCTGTCCGGGTGGTTCATCCCCTGGACAAGGGCCGTCGGCTGTATTTAATGTTACCACATTTAATTGGCCATTTACTGGTGCCAATTCTGTGGCACATCTTACTGAAGTTCTACGAACTTCCATTTTGTGTTTATTTAATTATTTATTATTTCACTGATTTTACGCCACTAATACTAGAGAGGAGTATTTCGTATTTCAGTCACTGTTAGCTCTTCAAGCAGCTCTTCAGCTGTGCACAGTTGAGAGTTGTGAGTTTTTACTTTTCACCTCCACTACTTCTGTTCGGCCGCCGTCGCCGACGCTCTGGCCACCTCGTCTGCTGCTTCATTTCTTACCACGGCCACTGATAACTGCCACTACCTGTGGTAAAAAAACAAAAATAAAGTTTAAATTCATTTAAAACTTCCTTTTTTTATTCATTTAATAGTAAGTAAAACAAAAACACTAACATAAAAAAAATCTACAAAATCGTTTTGAATGATCGAAAAGTGAAGTTGCGTGAGTTAGCAGACATCGTAAAGATATCAAAAGAACGTGTTGGTTTTATATTGCAAGAGCATTTGACTATGAGAAAGCTCTGTTCAAAGTGGGTGCCGCGTTTGCTCACTGTTGACCAAAAACCAGAACGTGTTGATGATTCTGAGCAGTGTTTGGCCATGTTTAAACGTAACAAACCGGAATTTTCGCGTCGATATGTGACAATGGATGAAAGATGGATCCATCACTTCACTCCGGAATCAAAACGATCGTCATCTGAGTGGACAACAACTGGTGAACTTCGTCCAAAGCGGCCGAAAGCACAACAATCGGCTGGAAAGGTTATAGCCTCGGTATTTTGGGATGTGCGTGGTGTTAATATTCATCGACTATCTTGAGAAGGGGAATACCATCAACAGTGAATATTATATAGCGTTATTGGAGCGTTTGAAGGCCGAAATTGCAAAGAAACGACCGCATATGGCAAAGAAAAAAAAAAATTGTTTCATCAAGACAACGTACCGTGTCACAAGTCAATCAAAACAATGGCGAAACTACATGAATTGAACTTCTAATTGCTCCCACATCCACCGTATTCACCAGATTTGGCTCCCAGCGACTACTTTGGCTGTTCGCAGACCTAAAAAAAAAATGCTCGCCGGTAAGAAATTTCGCCCGAATGAAGAGGTTATCGCTGAAACTGAGGCCTATTTTGAGGCAAAAGATAAATCGTTCTACAAAAGTGGTATTGAAATGTTAGAGCGGCGCTGGAATGATTGCGTTGTTCTTGATGGAAATTACGTTAAAGCTAATTTTGAACAAAAAAAAACGTGTTTAACACGTTAAAAAACGAATTAACACAGCCCATGTGTTAATTAAGAAAAAATTAGGTAAAATAGAATCCTCGCAATGGAAAGATACGTTCAGTTTAGCTTCGAAGAAGCTATCGGAATTTAGAGATTATCGTCCTTTTCGAAAGCTTGGTTGCCTTCAAAGCGCTGATTTCCCATATTTATTACTTATATATATATATTTTGTTTGAATTAGATGAATGGCTAGGAAGGAAATTATCCAATTAAACACTAAAAATGTTTTACTTTTTTGTTTACTGTACCAGCATTTTAGTTAGATATTAACTCGTGCCATCTTTCCATTAGATAATAGCTTTGGTACAATTATAATTGAAACAAGGCATTCGTGTGATATTACTAAAATTACTAGATACATTTGCAGCATTCATGATAATACCTCGCACATAAGACCACTAACAAATTGGGAAATGAAGTTTGGGTATTGAAGAAATTTAGATCTATTTGCTTTAATTTGTTAAAGTTATTTCTGCAACAAATAATTCGTTAAATAAAAGACTAAGTATTAAAGACCCGATTACTAAAAATACTACCCTAGTACAATGATCTCTCAGTCGCACGGTCTACTTACACACAGAGATCATTAGTATGTGTAAATATAAATGTATAATATAGCCTATTTCTTTATTTGTTTGAGACAAAGAATAGAAATAACTAATTTAATTTAGGTCGCCTTGGCAGGAGCTACAGTTTATATAACATCATAATTACCTTTTTTTTTTTATTTATAATTTCAAATGTTCGCTCAGGATGTTTGCCTGTGGCCTAATACTTCTGTAACTAAAATAATTCTTTACTTTCCCTGATTACTTATAGACGTATTGCGATAGACTGCTACATTTTCAAAACTTAATAATCAAATTATTTATTAATTGCATTTCTAAAGAATTAAGGCCCAAAGTAGAAGACAAAATTTTTAATAAAGGTCATTGTAATTTGTTGCAATAAATTGTGAGACTCCCTGATGTACTAAACTAGTTCTATTTACTGTTTAAGTTGTGTTATATATGCTACATGCCACATCTCCACATGGGACTATCTCGATAGGGAGATTGATATTCTCTAGGGTGCCATCAAAGCACACTCCTGTGTTGTCAGCTTGAAAATGGTAATGAACGACCTGGGCAAAGATAAAACACCCCGACAGGCAAGGCAACAAGTAATGATCTTCTCCATTAGGAGCTGAAGAGAAAGGATGAGGTCTGCATAAGTGTGCTCTGGACCAGCTACTGAACCAAAGCCAGCAAAGATCTCTAATGAATAGTAATTACAATCTTGACAGATCTAAGGACCTGAGCAAAACAAGTTCCACAAGCTGACAGGTTTCCTCACAGTTGGCCTAAGACTCAAAGAGCATTTGAAGAATCTGAATCGGAAACGTTGAAGATGTTGGTGATGAAGGAAACTCATATATACATCCAGACTAACTGCGATGCCATTGTCTATGGGAGGTTCAAAAACTTGGGAAGTTAACTGGTGTTGGAGGAGGAAGACTCCCTGGAAGACCCCATGTAGTTTCCTTCAGAGGATGGTTAAACTGTATTCATCTGAAGCGTCAACAAGCTCAATAGCGAATTCAAACGAATATACAAAAAAACAACAATCTTGGTTTAAATCTTTCGTTGACAAGCGATCTAAACTCTCTCTACAGAATAAACGACTTATCTATACTATGATACTAAAACCTGCCTGGACTTACGGAATGGAACTTTGGGGCTCAGCCAAAGCTTCCAATATCTACAGAATCCAATCCTTCCAGTCAAAAACTCTCCGTAGAATCGCTAATGCTCCTTACTTTGTTTCCAATCATACCTTGCACCGAGATTTCCTTGTTCCCTATGTTTCTGAAGCTGTAAGATCCCGTTACTTTAAATTCCACACATCAATCACCTCACATCCCAATCCTCTAGTAGCTCAACTTACCACTCTACCAGGAAATCCTCCCAGGCGGTTGAAACGCAGGTGGCCACGCGATCTTCTAAATGAAGTAAGAGCCAATGTACAATAGTGAACTGTACCACTTTCGGAGTTTCACCAATGGGTGAATTCTCCCCTCATGTATTCATGTATCTATTCCATTATCATGTTGTATCAGCTTCACTTGATGCAGAATTATTCTGCAGTTGTGAAAATAAATAAATTAAAAAAAAAAAAAATCTTTCGTTACTAGGAATAGTCATCAGTAAGGAACGGATTTTTATGTATTTAAAAATGCCAAATATTTAACTAAAATATGCATTTATTTTCGTCAATTATGTGGAAAATATGTGATTTTCTTAAAATATTTTCTGGAATATTTAAGTAAAATGGACATTTTTTTTTATGAAAATGGAATTTTTTTTTGGGGGGGGGGCAAGTTATAATTATTTATACAAGAAAAGAACTTTTTAACAATTTATAATAATTTATTAGGAACAAAATAATTTGTTTTTACAATTTATAATGATTTATACAACAAAGAACATTTTTACTATTTATAAAAAGATGTGTTAAATTTTCAATTTTGAAAACTTCACTCTTCGAAATTGTTTGCAACCACATGAAATTTCAAATGTTGGAACGTAAAGTGACGACGATCTGGGCGTAAGATGGACTTGTAACGACTAAAAGATCGTTCAACATCTACAGATGTTATAGGTGCCTTGCTGAAAGAAGTTATCTCGTTCGTTGTAAAGGGTACACGATGTTTTGAGGTGACTTCTGTTCCACTGATAATATCAGTAATCTGGCAGATGGTCTCCCACCCATTGTTCTTGCTCAGTACTTCTACCAGTTTTGATCTGATCAGATCTCCCTTACTCCCAGGTATTCCTTCCACCTTTTCGATGACTTTTTTTAACGTTGGACACGTTTTCTGTCAGTTGAACATTTTGGGACTCAAGTTGGGTAATGGCTTGTGCAAGAAATACGCAATTGTCAGAAATGAATGCAAGGTCGTTCCTTAAATTAGGTTTCTCGAATAAAGACTTGGCTGTATTTATCGCTACTGCTTCGTCTTCGAGATGTGAAAGGACATTCTTGATTTTATTGTAGTTTTCATAGTAATACTGAGCTGCTTCCAGCCAAGTACCCCATCTTGTCAATATTGGTTCTGGTGGAAGGCACAAGTCTGGATAGAGATTTAGCATTTTAATGCGACTTGGTGTTTTTAAGAACACTTTTTTAACCACTGTGATTCACAGCCATACAGTCTGTGTTTCACAGTTCCTGTCAACCACCTCCCAATTATGAAAATATGCCCAAAATGAAAAATATGTATTAAATATGTAGAAATATTTATTTATTTTAATCAAATATGTATAAATATGCGATAACATCCAAATATGTGAAATAAAAGTAGGCTCAAACGGCTTAAAGAGTGTCAGTATGAATACTTCTAGTTGAAAAACGTCTGTAAATTGCCTAGAAAAAAATATGTAAATACATACGAATCCGTTCCCTAGTCATCAGTTAGAATTCTTCCAAATCAAGAGGCATGATGTGCACTTACTATGAAAGTTAACCGTGGCAGACCTAGATAACCACAGATAGCTTCTTTCAATTGTTTTCCATAATTTGGGAGCACGACAATGTTCTACACGATCTAGAATTCTACCAACTCCACAAAGACCTTATAGTGATAGGCCAGTTTTTTTAATTCAGAAACCACGTTGTACAGAACATCTCCACGGAAGTGTCACGGCATATTCTTTAATTCAAGTTAAAGAACAAATAAACGTTGTATGCATCTCTTTCCCTAAAATACAAAACTGTATGTTTCATTCTATTTCTGGATGCTGAATTTTGAATTGACATGTAAGTTGTTGCAAGGAATATCTTAAATGTAGGTTATAATTTCTAATTTCTTCTTGAAGGTTCTTAAAGAATACGCTCAAATGATGGGAGAAGTTTCATAATTTTCTTGACAATTTTTTTCTTAAAAATAAATATATCAATTTTCTGTTAAAATAAATCAATGCTAAAAGTTTTTCTTTTACTATTCATTTAACCCAACAGTTTCAATATTTGGGACTGTGATTATTTTTGCATTTTCCCCTTATATTTAAACTAAGCGACATATTTCACAGTATTTATCGTTTTTTAATTCATAATATATTCTAAAAAATGAGGTGACCCTCTAAATGCTATTTGGCATTACAGTATAGATAAGAGGGCAATTATACACGTAAATAAATAAATATTTTTATCTAAAATCATCTGTCAATTAACAAATTACAAAATAATTAATAATGTATAACAGTTATATAAGAAATTAGTTGAAGCCCCAAATTGCATTCTAGCCACATCTTACGTTTGTTGTAACAATTTAGATTCACAAAACAAAAAATAATTAGCTGCCTTTTATAAACTTTAAAATGGCGGTGGCACAAGGTCAGGATTAAAGAATTTTGTTTCTAAATGGATCGATCGTTTTCTTCTTGTTTATTGTTGACTTCTTTAAGGATTATTCTTAGTTTGCACTTGGTTCTATCTGTTTGTTATCGATTAAATTCAATTTTTTTTTTTATAAAGTAAATTCTGGCAAGCTTCTGGAGGAAGACAATGAAGGTTCAAGAATAGATAAAAATTATAATTACAAGTAGAAAAGCAAAACAAGTTCAAATTACTCTAGATCTGTGCTAAACATAAATTTCTACTGCTTTATATTTATTTTAAAGCAATTTAAAACGTCTGCAATATGGGCTGTCTTCATTGATAGAAATAATATTTACATCAATTGGATAAAGAGCAGCGTGTGCTACTTGAGTTTAAGAGGCGATATTCCCTGCCTCTCTTCAAAGATGATGTTGCAGAGAGGGGAAGGGACTATATATGAAATATTGACCCACTTCTTGTCGATATTATACCTTGGCACGTTAAAATTTACCTCGTCTCAAATTTAACTGGAAATGTTCCTAATTTCTGGATGATTATTTTTATTTTAAATCTATTTTAATAAATGCTCACATTTCTCGCTAAATTCCTTATTTACGTACGTCAGAAACTTTGGAATTTTTAATTTAAAATAAAAGAACATTTTATTAAAACGATTTCCAAAAAAGGAAGACAAAACAACAACCACCGTCAAGATTGTCGTGAAACAGATAGTTAGTTTGTGAAGATGAGGAGATTAATGGACAAAGCTGAATACAAAATTGAAACAGTAGCCACTTTATAGCATTGGCTAAATGTTTGAAAGTTGTACCAACTTCTTAACTCAGCAGTTGCATACATCTAAGATACTTTTCATTCTTAATCCATTATTATCACTGACTTGGAGGTGTCAGAGAATCGTACAAAAACGTCTGATACTAGCGGTCCACAGTTCCAAACCTCTCTCAACAGAATAAGGAGCTCTGAATGGCTTTAGAAAGTGTAATTTGGGGGGGCTGACATGTCAGAAGGAAGACGCAGAGAACTGGGACTGCCTCCAGCTAGAAATGTGTAGCTTGATAAGGTAGATTTTATACTCATTTTTTTATTTTCTAAGGGTTCTCCACAACTCGTGGTACCCTTCAGCCATCGCGAGTAAATGCCTTCCTCCAAGCGACACGATCCTCTGCCTGTTCCTCTGTCAGACCATATCCCGGCCATCATCTCCTTCACCTGGTCCCTCCACCCACTTCTGGGGTCTTCCTCTCTTCATCCGGCCATCCATCTCGCTGTCCATCACCACCTTAGGGCAATCTCTCTGGGCCCATCCTCCTTACATGCTCATACCATGTGCGTTAATCTCTCTCTAATCTCCAGGACGTTTCTCTCCACACCCATCCTTTCCCTGATATCCACATTCCTCACTTTGTCCCGCCTCGAACATCCTGCAGATCTCCTCCAAAAAATCCATTTCTACTGCGCTGTTTTCTGTTCAACACCCATGTTTCTGCGGCATACAATAGGATACTTTGGAGTATCGATGTAAAGATCAGCCTCTTGGTTCTGGGTACCAAATTTCCGCTCCATAGCACTGGGTTCAATAGGCCTATTACTTTTTTCCCCTCCCTGATTCTCCTCTCTACTTCCTGCTGGGAGGAACCATCCTTTTCTACTATTGACCCAAGGTATTTAAAATGATCCACTCTTTTAATGTATCTACCTTCTATTTCTATAGTACTTGCATTCGAAGGAGATACGAGGGTCGTTTGAAAAGTCCGTGCAAAAATAAAAACTACTTAATTTTTTGGGGTAAACCTTTTTTATTTTTCAACATAGTCTCCTTTTAGGTTTATACACTTCGTCCAACGCTGCCCTAGTTTGTTGATCCCTTCCGAATAATAGGATTTGTCCAAGTCTGAAAAATAGCCATTCGTTTCTGCAATCACCTCCTCGTTTGAATAAAATCTTTTTCCCGCCAGCCATTTCTTCATATTGGGGAACAAATAGTAGTCCGAGGGAGCCAAGTCTGGAGAATAGGTGGGATTTGAAACGAGTTGGAACCCTATTTCCATTAATTTTGCGACCACAACTGCTGAGGTGTGAGCTGGTGCGTTGTCGTGATGGAAAAGGACTTTTTTGTGGGCCAATCGTGGGCGTTTTTCTTGCAGCTCGGTTTTCAAACGGTCCAATAACGATGAATAATATGCACCTGTAATAGTTTTACCCTTTTCCAGATAGTCGATGAGGATTATTCCTTGCGAATCCCAAAAGACAGTCACCATAATCTTTCCGGCCGAAGGAACGGTCTTCGCCTTTTTTGGCGCAGATTCCCCCTTGGTAACCCATTGTTTAGATTGTTCTTTGGTCTCAGGAGTGTAGTGATGTATCCATGTTTCATCCACAGTGACGAAACGACGCTTAAAGTCGTGCGGATTCTTCTGGAACAGCTGCAAACCGTCCTTGCAACACTTCACACGATTTCGTTTTTGGTCAAGCGTGAGCAATCGCGGCACCCATCTTGCGGATAGCTTTGTCATGTCCAAATGTTGATGGAAAATATTATGTACCCGTTCATTCGAGATGCCCACAGCACTAGCAATCTCACGCACCTTCACTCTTCTGTCATCCATCACCATATCATGGATTTTATCAATGATTTCTGGAGTAGTAACCTCAACAGGGCGTCTAGAACGTTCAGCGTCACTTGTGCCCATATGGCCACTCCGAAAATTTTGAAACCACTTATAAACTGTTCTAATCGAAGGTGCAGAGTCACCATAATGTTTATCAAGCTTCTCTTTAGTCTCCTGAGGCGTTTTGCCTTTCATAAAGTAGTGTTTAATCAACACACGAAATTCTTTTTCGTCCATTTTTTGAAAATCACTCGACTTCCTCGATTCAAACGAATGCCAAACACAAAGAAATAGACCGATCTGGCTGAAACTTAGTGTGAGTTCTTCCAAGAGATGCTACTAACTAAACATAACCTCGATACGCGCCAGTGGTGCTATATCTCTGACTTTGCACGGACTTTTCAAACGACCCTCGTAGGTGCTCCGTCTTATCAAAATTTATACACAGTCCCCATTCAGCACTAATTTTATATTCATCTAGCCATAAATATCTAAAACTCACAAAAATATCTATAAAAACAATTTGCTGTTCATCACTTCCTATGTCTTATGACAATAGTAATTAGTCCAGCTCTTTAAAAGAATGATTATTTTTGCTGATCATCATAAAAGAACTGCAGGCAGAATTAGAAAAATATAATAACATGGAAATTTATAATGAGCACATTAGCATTACTATTTTTGTATTGAGAAATTTTGCAAATCAGATTTTGTCAAGTGAATTAAAAAAAAAAAAAGTATTTATCACTAAGAAATTGTAGTGCAACCGAATTTAACGTAATTAGACAAAAAAGAAACTTGGCATTGTCTTGCCGGTAGTTCGAGCCAGGTGTAACAAATCTTTGTTGAAATAAATCAATGCCACAAAAATATATTTATAGAATTTGGCACATAAATACAAACTAACACATTGTAAACACCAGTGATACATTTGAGATTACACTACTTTCTCAATTCTTTTTTGGCAATTAAGAAAAATAATTACATGTTTCACTATTAATCTAGGAGGAATAAATAGAACACTTGTGAACGCAATATTTTTTTTAGCGTTCAGTTTTTACAAATATCAATTAAAATTTCGCGTATTCCGATTACGTAGGTTCTCGACTTCAATTTTCAGAACAATAAACTCTAATATTTTTACATTTCCAAATGAAATTATTATTTGATAATTAAACATCTTAAAGTGAATATCAAAATGTGGATATTGCTATTAGCTTTAGAGCCATTCAGATCGAAAAGCATGAGGAGTTTTTTAATTAAATAAAAAGTCGACTACTCGAGAGCTTGATTAAACCAAATTGGCTATTCTTCCAGACGGGGCTTAACATTCAATGATATAAACTTACCCTATCGTAGGTTGGCAAAATCAAATTTGAGCCCAAAATTAATGTCGACCAAAATATATTACAATATTCCTCATGAAATTATAAATCTTCAGGATAGAAAATTTAAGAAAACACTCAACAACTAGATGGTGGACAACTTTCTTGATCATAAGTGGAAGGCTGAACAATAAATATCTAATCGACTAAACGAATTTCATTACATTGTTTTCAGCTCAAAATATGCTTTAGAAAAGAACTTAAAAAACTAAAAAAAAAAAATAAACGCATCGTTGCGCTGTAAGCATCAAAGATAATGTAGAATATCCGCAGCATATTCAAAATGTGTCTCTGCAGCATACGTATTGTGCCCAGGATCAGACATAGGATGCTGCCACGTGGAACTCGAAAGAAAGTTTTTTTTTTTCTTCTTCTTTTTCTTTTTGGCATTGGCTTCCGCCATACAGCCAGCATCGTCTAGGTGCTTATCACTAGAATATCTCTCACTCTCCATTCTTACTTATAAATACATTCGCTTCACACATTCACCATTCTACTATATACCGCTATTTACATAAACTACTGCTAATGGATGGAGCAGCACTCTGTGCTCCTGCCATCCTTATAGCTTAACCAAAATTAAAATCACGTAATCCTTCTCTAAGCATTTTCTTCCATTCATTCTAATTCGGCTGTAGCTTTTAAATACATTCATATTTCATTGCTAGCTCTGCTATCGACTTAAGCACATAGATGTTGGTGGAGAATATTAAGTCTTCTTAGCGAAATAGTGCATCTAAATACCTGTATATATCGTCAAACATTCGTTTCCTTTCTACCACATAACGTGGACATATCATTATTACATGTTTGAAATCCTCCTCCTCATTGCAATCTACGCAAAGAGGAGAGGACCTTTTGTTGATCCTGTGAAGATACGATCCGCACACCGCGTGGTTCGCTCTCAGCCTGCTTATTGTCGTAACAACCCATTTATTAGTGACAGTTCCCTTAAACCATGGTTGTCTAGGTAACTGATCTGCCATAGTTTTATAGAATCTACCTGTAACACCATTATTGTAATCTGTCTGCCAAAGAAAGTTCCTACTTGCAATCGTAAGACTTCAAAAGGAAGGTTGGGAGGATGACTTTTGAGTTTCCACAGAAGTCCAGGATACTGTTCACAGGATTCATAGTAAATCTTCGAAATAATTTCGAGATAATGCCAAAAAAAAATCTTTTTCAGTAAACAGGCAACTTTTGTTTCAATATTTTTGATGAAACTCTACCATGAATAGTGTATCAAATTTTTAATAATGTATTTCTAATATTGCTCTAAGTAAGGTGTAGAGATAGAACGCAATATGGTCGGACGTAGGCTAGGTTTTATTACAACATTTGCATAGATTTGGTGAGGTTCCAAATACATTCTTACTCTACCTATTTTTTAATCAGTCCTAAGATCAAAATGTCAAAGATTAAAATGTTCAAAATTAGATTTTGTTGTAATATTTTCATTGGACATTGACGTAGTGAACTAATGCTAGATAATGTCAATACTTAACCAAAACCAACTATGAACACACAACGGTTCTTCCAGGACAGTAGACTGGTTTTCATTTATTCTCTCGGCTTTTTAGAAGTCGTAACCATACTGTCGCCATCCCTCAATACTTCTTCAAGTTTAACAAATTTTCTTAAGCTTGTAGTGGTTATTTGTCTTTCAACTCATTCAACCCATACTAGGGAGAGATAGCATTTAATTAGAAAATCGTGACGCCTAAATTACCTAAAATAATTGTTTTCAGGTATATTTGAACAGAAGAATCGAATCAGTAAATAACCAGTGTAAAAAATTTCAGTCAATTTTAAACATTTGCGTAATTTTCACAACCAACTTTGTTTAAGCCTTCAGCAACCCAAGTATTTCTCCTTGATACTAATTTTTGTAGGCGCCACGGTAGCCGAGCGGTTAGAGGCGAGATCTGCGAAGCTAATATGTATTGTGGTACTGGGTTCGATTCCCGGTCTTTAGGCCTTGGATTTTATTTAATGGTTAATAAAAGAAATTTACAGTAAAGTATGTTTGCTAGTCGCCTCCGTCCACGACACCTAATTGGTAGTTGGACGTTAAGCCCCGCCTGGGAAAATAGGCGATTACTTAACTTTTTTACTCTTTTTTTTACTAATTTTTGTTTTAGTGTAGTACACTAAAACGTCATTTTTACAGAAATCATGTCATCGAATACATGTAATTAGAAAGATATCTAATGCATCTGCATGTACCGTATTATAAGGTATCTTAACGTCAATGCTCACTTTATTGTCATACTGCACTGCACACCTGTAAATGCATAAAGTGGAGAGTGAAAAATAGAAAAGAAAAAAAAACCATCAATGAATCAATAATTTTAATTTTGTTTGATTAGTCTTTAAACCAGAGGTCGCCAAAGTGGTCTATATAGACCCCCAGGAGTCTATTTAGCAAAAGTAGGGGGTCGATCTGAGCCAGGGGGACGAAGGAAAAACTATTTCGAACCCACTGTAGCGAACCTTGCAAAGAAACACCAGGCACACCATCTCATTAATTAAGAAGCAATACTGTACTTACTTTACTTATTATTTTCACTGATTTATAATTACTTATTATTTAATCAATATTAAGGTATTTAAACTTCATCTTTAAGATATTTTTCATAAAACTATCGTTACACAATGTAAAATTACTTTAATAAATGTTTAAAATCATAAAATAAATGTACAAACACAGTACCTAATAGATAGTTTTATTTTAATTAACTGAAAATTACTTTTATGGTAGGTCGATGAAGATTTCGAAAAATTATATTGGGGTCCATGATCAAAAACGTTTGGCGACTCCTGCTTTAGAGGATGTAAGGTTTAAGAACACTAATGGAACTGAGAAATTATGAATATGAATATGACAGCAATGTGTAGAATTATAACCGGTTAGGAATATTTATATACTAATTCAAGACCATCTTGATGAAAACAAGAATAATAAATTTTGAATATTCCTTCATTTTTCGAGTTTAGATCAATAAAATTTATGTATAAGCACACCAAATACCTAACATTAACACTTTCAGATTAAATGTTCTACAAGACGAAGAAAAAACAGAAAAGGATAGAAAGTACCAATGGAACGTAACAATAATTTATATAAATGCTTGAATTTCGAATTAAAGTTTAAGAATAATAATTTCCCCCCCCCCTACTTCCATGCCTAGCCTGGATTCACTGTGATGTCAGCATTACATCAGGCTAGGCCTCAGTCCTACCCCTACTCAGGGGACCCGGCTCAATTGGCGTTCTATGTCCCTTTTTTTTAGAGACGAGTACTTCTCTTGCAAAACTAACCACTAGCGACCAATTAGTCCTGCAAGAGAGCATCGCCTCTACCAGCATCTCTGGAGTCAACCGCCCGACCATCGACTCCAAATCTCTTCGGAGACGACCGCACCTTTCACACACAAAAAAGGTGAGGTAGGCGTCGTCTCTCACTTCTGGACAATATATGCAGTCTTCTTGTACCCATCCTCTTGAGGTATTCTCTAAAAAGGCCATGCCCACTCAAGAGTTGGGTAAGGTAGAAGTCCACTTCTCCGAATGACCGCTTTATCCAGATGCTTATATCTTTGATGAGCCTGGCGGTCCATCGACCATGCGGTTCCTAGTCCCAGGCAGCCTGCCATTCCAGGACGGTTCGGTTACGCTCCTCCCTGGTGACGGCTTCCCTGTTAACTTCCGGTCTTCTTTTATAAAGCCTCTTACGCTCTCCAGCTAAGAGAGCAATAGGTATAACCCCAGCAATCACCATGATTGCAGGTTCGGATACAGTGCGGTATGCCGAGGCAATCCGCAGTGCACCGAGTCTCTAGACTCTGGCTAGCCTCTTCCTTTCGCCGTTTTATTTAGAGCATCCGCCCACACCTCCGCCCCATAAAGGAGGAAATAATAATAATAATAATAATAAGAAGAAGAATAATAATAAGAAGAAGAAGAATAATAAGATTAATAATAATAATAAGAACAATAATAATAGCCCATTCAATTTGTAGGTTCATAAAAGATTAAATTATATACACTGATGGACAAAATTAACGCACCACCCTTATTTTTTTTATTATTTCCAATTTGTGCAAATTTTGGACTTTCAAAATATTGTTGGCTGAGCAAATAAGCCATTTGTAACTACGGCCATCTGAAGAATTTAGGCTTACTCTCTTCCAGTTGTCTTAAGTCCAATTCACATGTTCACGTGCAAACTGAAGCCTGGTGATTTTGTGAACTGTGGTAAGAAGAGGACCACGAGCAAGATGTCTGGCTCTAAGGTTACTTTCATTAAGTCTTCTTCTAACAGTCCTGCTGGAGATGGAAACATTTCGGACTTGCCTTATGAGACTTTTTATCTCATTTCCTGTTATACTCCTGTTTCGCAAAGCCAGGTGCCGGATGTACCTATCGTCTCTCGCTGCTGTACATCTCTTCTTGAATGACATATTGTCTCCATAAATCGCTTTAGACAAGTGATGTACAGTCCAAAACAAAAGCGGAAAATAATTTATTTAATTTTAACTAAACAAAAACTGAGTGGTGCGCTAATTTTGTCCACCAGTATATATTAAATGAACAACTTCTTGCGAGATAGAATTTTCTAAATATTCATTCGTTGAATCCTTTATGAACTTTATGATTGATAGGAAACAATTTTTATTATTGCAATCAATACGTTACAATGGAAACATAATCTTCATTTACGTATTTTTAATTTCAAGGCAGAAAATATTCTAAAACTTTGGATGCACACTCAATGAAGAAGTTAGGCAATTGCAAAAAGAAAAAAAAACAATAATTATTTCCGGTTGTAAATTTTTAGCTACTTAAGAGATTATTTTTAGCGCATAACAATGGTCTATTTCTCGCATTTGTACTTATTCTGAGAAAGTTAATATTCGACTAAGTGCATTGAGTGCAGTTAGTCGGCAATTACCCAACTAGTTTAAGAATAGAAAGATCATAATGCGATTTCATAGTTACAATTTTTGAATGAACCGTAATCTTCTATTCACTGCATTACTCCTTCATATTCACTAAACTATATTATTGTGGGTTATTTTTGTCGAGCGCACGCTATTCTTGACAGTTAAAAAAATTACCAAAATTTTTTGTAACAAATTTATTAATGCAAATAGAAATAAGGAGGGAAATTTAATTATAAACTGGACACACAAGTGAAATTTCAGGTGAACTGGTTTAAAACTTCTCTAATTAAGATGCTTAAAAGAGGACCATCTATTTGTAAGTTCGACAACGGTTAAAATACGAGGGTCGTTTGGAAAGTCCGTGCAAAAATAAAAACTACTTAATTTTTGGGGGTAAACCTTTTTTATTTTTCAACATAGTCTCCTTTTAGGCTTATACACTTCGTCCAACGCTGCTCTAGTTTGTTGATCCCTTCCGAATAATAGGATTTGTCCAAGTCTGAAAAATAGCCATTCGTTTCTGCAATCACCTCCTCGTTTGAATAAAATCTTTTTCCCGCCAGCCATTTCTTCATATTGGGGAACAAATAGTAGTCCGAGGGAGCCAAGTCTGGAGAATAGGTGGGATGTGAAACGAGTTGGAACCCTATTTCCATTAATTTTGCGACCACAACTGCTGAGGTGTGAGCTGGTGCGATGTCGTGATGGAAAAGGACTTTTTTGTGGGCCAATCGTGGGCGTTTTTCTTGCAGCTCGGTTTTCAAACGGTCCAATAACGATGAATAATATGCACCTGTAATAGTTTTACCCTTTTCCAGATAGTCGATGAGGATTATTCCTTACGAATCCCAAAAGACAGTCGCCATAATCTTTCCGGCCGAAGGAACGGTCTTCGCCTTTTTTGGCGCAGATTCCCCCTTGGTAACCCATTGTTTTTTGGTCTCAGGAGTGTAGTGATGTATCCATGTTTCATCCACAGTGACGAAACGACGCTTAAAGTCATGCGGATTCTTCTGGAACAGCTGCAAACCGTCCTTGCAACACTTCACACGATTTCGTTTTTGGTCAAGCGTGAGAAAATCACTCGACTTCCTCGATTCAAACGAATGCCAAACACAAAGAAATAGACCGATCTGGCTGAAACTTGGTGTGTGTTCTTCCGAGAGATGCTACTAACTAAACATAACCTCGATACGCGCCAGTAGTGCTATCTCTCTGACTTTGCAAGGACTTTTCAAACGACCCTCGTACAGAGACCTTACTTTTTTCAATCCCTCTCTCTTAACATTTTGAAAGAATTTATTCAGAATCGATAATTTTTATTATTATAATTATAATTATTTAAGACGCACTTACATATGGGCACATTGCACGGAGGTTTTTACAGAGCAATACCAGCCTCTTTCTTTTGTTTCAGAAAAAAGAACTGGGCACTGAGCTGTAAGTGGCTCCTATAAAGATAAACTGTTTAAGAACAGGCAGCTAGATTAAGACAAGAACCTCGATGGAACCCCAGAGCTCGAATCACTGAGCTAATCTCTTCCCTAACCTATTATGGTATATTTAAGGTTTTTTCTAAATCCGATTGTCAAAGAAAATTATTATTGGAAGGTTTTGTTTTAAATAAAATAATAATATATTCTATTTCCATGTAATTTTCCCCCCCACAACGTTAACAATATTATGGATGTTCCCCTACCCTATAATATAAGGTTAATAGGCGGATGAGCCAGGAAATTGAAGGACGGAAGGGCCAAATGTCGGCGTAACACGCCAAAGAGCTGTCACAATATTGAGGGAAGAACAGTAAGAAGTTATGGAGAGACTCCATCGGGAGATCGCTTAATTCTATAATTAGGCTTTTTATATCACGTTTGATTATCAAAGTAGATTCACGTACTGCAGTTTGATACGATGGACCATTATGTGCCTACTACGAGGTCTGTAAATTAAGTAATGAGACTGATTTTTTTAAAAAAATTTTATTCAAAAAGAATTACAATTCTACATTGTCACCTTCAAAATAACTTCCATCTGAAGCCACACAGCGCTGGAGACGTTTCTTACACTCCTCATAGCAGTGCTCGAACTCCGATACTGGAATAGCCTTCAGCTGGTCGGTTACAGCCGTTTGAATGAGTTCCCTTGAAGTGAAAATGACCCCCATTTTCTGGAACGCATTACTGGTGACGAGTCTTGGGTGTTTAGAATACAACTTATAAACCAAGCGCCAGAGCATGGAGTGGCACACTTCAACCTCTCCAAGGCCCAAAAAAGCGAGGATGGCAAAGTCGAAGATCAAATGTATGCTGATTTGTTTTTTCGATATCCACGGAATCGTCCACAAAGAGTTTCTACCTCAAGATCAAACGGTCAATCAACACTTTTGCCGAGAGTTTCTTGAAAAACTTCGAAAAAGGGTCATTCGTGTGAGACCAAACATCAAGAACAAGTGGGTGTTGCATCACGATAATGCTCCTTGTCACACAGCAATTTCAATAAATGAGTTTTTGGCCAGTAAAAACATTCCTGTGGCTCCTCAGTCTCCTTATTCGCCTGACTTGAGTCCTTGTGACTTTTTTCTCTTCCCGAAGTTGAAAAATCACCTCACAGTCACATTTTGGGACAGTCCAAAACATTCCAACAGCTGTAACCGGCTTCAGCTGAAGGCTATTCCAGTATCGGAGTTCGAGCACTGCTATGAGGAGTGGAAGAAACGTCTCCAGCGCTGTGTGGCTTCAGAAGGAAGTTATTTTGAAGGTGACAATATAGAATTGTGATTCTTTTTTGAATAAAAAAAATTTAAAAAAATCAGTCTCATTACTAATTTACAGACCTCGTATATTAGCGAAATAATAAATCAACTGTCGGTGCTAGCAACCGGCTCCGACATTATTGTAATTAAAAAGAAAATAAAATCTTAATGAATCAAAACAATTCAGACTTTTTTACAGACAAAAAAAACAGAATTACTTTGATCCATCAAGTGTCTTTTGTAAACAGAATTACTTTCAATGGGATAAAGAATTTAGTTTATTTACATTGTTATAGACTATAGATAAAATCTGGAAAAAATCAGTTTACCGACACTTTCGTTAAGGGTCCAGTTTTGGAGAATGAGAGAGAATTTCATTTGTGAAAGGTTCAAAGGATACTGAAATTACACCAATTTCACTGGTACCAGTACTAAGCAATTCTTGCAAAATTAAAGGCTAAACAATGTGAGATTAATTATAGTGATAAATTGTGATGTATGTGTGGCCTTTATTTGTGATCTTGAAAGGGGTTATTCATTGTAATAGTAAATATTTTGTAAAAAAAAAAAAATTCTAACTCAAATTTGAGTTAAATAATTAGGATTATTTACTAAAATAACGTCAAGCCACTTGATGTTATAGCTTAAATAAAAACCCCCTGACAACTAGAAGAGCATTTAAACAAAATTAAACATACGTGATAATATGTAATAAGACACTGCCTACACCTACATCAATAAACCACGTGCATCAAACATAGTATCCATGTAAAATGGCATGAGTAATTTCCATGTTTATTGCGGATCTAGTTAAATAATATTCTCAAGGTTTCAACATTATTTAAAAACAACGAATTTTGCCCTACTAACGTACAAAAGAGTTTTACTTTAAAAATTCATGCTAAAAAAAAATTCGCTATTCAGTTCAATAAATAAATTAAAAACGTTGATATTTTGTATGTAGATATTTAAAGCAAAGAATACGATTTAAGAATATGTAAAGAACTGCCCAGAGAACAACCTAGGTTGGAGAAGTGACATACAAGAGTTTTTTTTTAAATTTAGATATTTGTAGCAGTTTACTCGTTGCGTGATTTTTAAGTTTCTACCAAAGGGAAACTAAGTCTCTTTTAAGTTACCAACAATTTTAGAAGTGTTACCACTAGGTAACATTTAGGTAAAAACAATACTGCAGGCAATTTAGATGCAGTTCATACAGTTGGTTGTTGAACTGTTAAAGAGACGAATGCATTGCTCAAGATGCAAAGTCTTATAGGGGCACCCATATTAGCGAAATAACAAATCAACTATAGGCGCTAGCAATCGGCTCCGACATGAATGTTATTAAAAAGAAAACAAAGCCTTAATGAATCAAAACAATTCAGTAACCACTGGATATTAAAAATACTGTTTTTTAATTTTTTTTTTTGTAAATCGTAATTATTAAATAACTTCAATCGATAAATCTATCGATTTATATAGATAAATCTAGTTTACCTTCCCTAGAATTTCTATTAAATAATGAATGTACATTCCAACAAATCTAACAGTATCAATAATCGATTATTTTTTACTTGAAATTTACAATACACATGTACGAGTATGTCATCGTTCTACTCAACTTGCAAGAAAGTTTAAATTTATTCATTGACCCTAGAACTCCCAAAATGCAGTTTCAGCAATATTATTTTCTTTCAACAAAAAACAAAATTACAATTCTAAATTTGTAATTGCATTAACGACACATGATTGCTGCTGATTTAGAATACATCACAGAAAAAGTTTGATTATATTGTTTTTAAGGATAACTTATACATTCTTGTACAGTAATTCTAGAATCAAATTTAAATAGCACGGGGTTATTTATTATGGCCAATTTTCTAGGGATATGAACGTGCTTTTATTAGGAGCATTTTCAAAATGTTTAGTTTGGTGTAATTTCCATGTATAAAGAAGTTTATAAAAAAAAACACTATAAAGTGCATTTTTATAACCGTAAAGTGTTTTAAAGCTTAAATTTTTTTTAATATCTTTTAAGGTTTAATTATTTTCTGTCACAGTAATCAACAATAAAACATGAAGAGATTTTTAGGGAAAAAACTAATAAATTATTGTTTATAAAAATCATCATAAAATTAATTAATAATTAATAATTTAATAAACAATAATTGGAAAAAAAAGAGAAGAATATCTAATAAATTAGAACTACGTATTGGAAGAAGTAATGCTGACAAAAGGTTTGATGTTCCTAATCAGTGCCTGAAAAATTACTACTTTTCTGTATATACTCAACCGCCATACACCGCAGCTTAAATGGTTTTATATAAATGATTTCGCCTTACAATATCTTTTATCTGATATTGCACCAAGAAAATTTACTTTTGGCTTGATTTTACGGATCGTATTAATTTCAAAATTCAATTTTTACTCGTATAAATTTTTTTTTAAGTAATTTTTTTAAAGAAATATCCTCACTTTGTATATTTTTTTTTCTTCAATAAATAGTTATTTATTTAACAAGTGTGGAAAGTAGTACTTTTCCTCACGCGAGGCATGGTTTGCACGCACGAGCGAGCGAAGCGATTTTCTGCAACCATTTATTAACTAATAAAATTAAAAATTTCATTTTTACAGTCTACAAAAAGTAATTTATTTATTATAAACATTTATTGTTATATTACAATTATTTACATTACTTACGTATTTACATTACTTATTACATTTTCTGCTGTTTCTTTTATTGATGGAGGAGTGTTTTCTAAACAGGCATCACTAGTATCCATTTTAAATTTCTATAAGGTAACACTATAACCTTTTTAACTGTTATAATTAAAAATATCTAATTATTTATTAAAGTATTATTTTTATTTCTATATTCCTTTCAATTTTTATTTTATTTTTTAATATTCGTTTTTTAATTATTTAAATAAAAAAAATTTAAATAAGCTTATTAGAGTTTTACAGAAAATATTTATGTTAATAACAAAACTTCTTATATCAAGGAAGCACAATAAAGTTTTTCCACTCACTTGTGCGGAAAGTGACACTAATGGGAATTTCCCCCCACTAGTGTGGGAAGTTGGGCATTACACAGCTGATTTTAATTGAGTAATGAGAACTTCCCTACATGGTTGCAGAAAAAGGTTTATTTTCATAAATTTGTTTCCTGTTAAAAGAACCTGTTTCTTTTACTTAACATTTTGTTCCGGAAGAGAAAATTCTTCGGATTCAAGGTTTCATGGTTGCTTTTGAAGTCTTTCCGTCACTATTCTGTGATAGATCTTCCTTCTTACTTTGTATACGTCTCTTTATGCTAATCTTCGGAAAGGTACATTAAACATTCTTTATCTCTTCGTACCTCAGACTCTTTCTAATTTTGAAGATAGTTCAACCCTTTTCAAAATCTTTATTTTTGGGACTCTAAGCTTACTAACATAATTTTCATGGAACTCATGTTTCCTCCGACTCGCACAAACAAGCGAACATCTTCACGCCAAACTTCACAACGTAAGTATAGAATTATCAAACTCCAGCCCTCTGCCCAATATAACTGCAGGTGACTAACAATGGTCAGGTAGGTTAGTTGTAGATAGGGGTCATTCATAATTCTGAAGGCTTAGATTAAACCAGCGAAGTTAAGCCTTAGAGATATTTGTGCCCCTAGCTTTCAGGGCAATCATCAGATATAAACAAAATAAAAAAATCTGATTTAGCGGAAATGAATAGCAGTTTTGCCTCTAAAGAGATTGCGTTCATCATATTGTAATCGATTCCTAAAAAGTTATTTGCCAAGTAATTGAACCAAAAACTTGGGTTGGAGAAGTCACGCTCCTGTCTAACCATTTTTGAATGTGTGTTACTCACCGAGACCTACTTTATCTTGGGCATTTTCTTCTATTTTTCTTTTGTACTTAAGCTTCCATTCTGCAATTAGGTTTTTGCTTGTGGAATCCACAAACTGTCTTCTTAGCGTTTATGTTACAATTAAAAATATCCTTCTTTTTTAAAGGCTCATATTTGAGCTAAAAAAGCAGTTTTGAGATCATTTGGTGCGACTTAAAATATTGTGATTTCCCCTTGGATGTTTGTTTTTGTTCATAGAGCAGAATGAAAATGTTCTTTAACTAAAGTTTAGGTAACTCTTTTTTTATTCCTAACTCAACAGACGTCATGTTTATACATCTTTATCGACTTGCACGTCATATACTGCGTTTTCTCAACATTTCAAACACTGTGTAATACGTTATTCCATATCATATATTCTTTGGTATCTCACCTCATTGGCTGTTACAAACAACGAATAACAATGCATTCTGGCCCTCTGGACCACAATGATGCACTGAACACATTAATGATGCTGTTATTATTAATGTGGCTGTGGAATGACTAATGATAAAGCGGGATTCCTGGGATAATCTCTTTAGAAAACCACTCAGGCAGCCATTTATGTGAATTCCTTGCTAATAGCGTTTCAAAACTTAAGTTGAAAACTTGAAATGTATAATAATTTATGTCACACCATAGTTATGAGTAAGTTTATGTGGTTAGTTTAAAGTTCGTTGATAATACGAGTACATAACACAAACCTTAGATACTTTATAATGAAGAGAGTCTCTTACTCTTCCTCTTAACTCCTACCAAAAGAAACTTCCCTCAAAAGAAAACCGAGAAAATCCATAATATTGAAAAGAAAATCCATAGAAATGGTTTTTATTCTCTTTACAGCAAAGTCGATGAGAAAATTTCAGCGAAGGGGATTGGATGGAAACTTCTCTGTCGGCTTCCATTTCAAAGTCTAACGCAATTAAAAGCTTGCTACAACTTTTTGTTTTTAAACAAAAAAACATTAGAAATACTTAATTGGTTATATTCGACATGCTCGCTATATTTCAGTAGCCAATAAGAAAATAATTAAACTACTGGAAAGCAGGGAAAAGTAATTAGTGAATTACTTTGCTGTACGGATATATTTAAAGGGGCGGAGCCTGATTCTGAAATAAAGTACATGTGTACCATGTTAGAGAGAACGCCTACACTCCTGGAAGAACACTTTCAGTGGGCGGGGGTCAGGCTGGAACAATAGCGAAATGTAAGCAGAGATAAATCATTTATTGAACGTTAAAAACCCCACTCTATGAAACCTCCCACTTTCGACGAACTAATAAATTATTAACTAGAATAAAGTTAAAGAAATTATCAAAAAGGGTAGAAATATTATTAAAACTTATTTCTAAAAAGAAATTATTAAAACAGAGTTACGGAAAAGTTTTTTCAGCTTAAATATTATTAAATAAAAACTTAAGTTTAATGGTTTAAAGATTTTGGAAAAAATGACAAAAAAAAAACATTAATAGTGCGAATAATCAAATTTAAAAAAGCCGCTATGAGCCTATAATAACTTTAATTTATAGTATAACTCGTAATTCAGTAATTTAATCAGCAATAATGAATGGATTAAGGTAAAATCTAACAATAAACAAAAACTGTTATAAATAACAGACAAACAAAGCTGATTTTATTTCATTCTAAAGGATTTTTAGTTAAATTAAAAACAAACAAACATTAAGCAAAATTTCCAAATAATTTGCTTCTGCATTTTCTTAAATGAAAGTCGAATTAATTACGTTTTGCGTTAATTATAATAATAGTCAATTATTTCGTTATAATCCACGAATATAAATATTTATACTTATATATAAATATTTTGTTTGATTAATTCATACCTTTAATTTGAAATTTATAAAACCAACATCAAGAATTGTTCTAACTTATTACTTTCTTTTGAGCTTTGATAGGTAATCCAATAAAACTGTAAATAGATCTACTCAAAATTAACGTTTTTAAATTAATAAATTTTTCTTTTAGTTTACCGTTGATTTTCTTCTCATTGTAAAGCATTATTACAATTTAAATTTAACTGGATGTAGGAGTTTTATTTATGGAGGCGTACCATCAAAGCATTCCTCTAAAATACCAGATAAAAATAGAAATACATGGAGTTAGTATTATCAAGTTCAAAAACATCCAAAAATGTATGCAAAAGCGCCTTTAGTAATTACTGAAATAATTTTTCTACTAAAATTCAATGTTGGTTGAGAAGTTTTTATTAGAATAGTTTTTTGAAAACAAGGAAAACTCGTTTAGCCTCGTATTTCTCCAAAGTGCATCGCACGGTTACGTATTTCTTTCCTTAACCGTTGGAACTATAATTCTAATTTTAAAAAATAAATGTACGCTACACAGAAAGTGGAATCAGGCCTCAGTGCAATTATATTAAAGATTTTTAATTAGTTATTAAACAAATTTTTGCGTATCATTTCAAATTTATTTTTCCTCCAAAGCTGACAGCTGGAGAACTAGCAGTGATGAATTCTTGTGATTTAGGCGATCTCAGAATGGTAAAAAAAAAGGATGGTGTTCCAGAGAGTCTTCCAAATCTTATTACATTTCCATTATTATAATTATTTTTGTAAATTAGCGAATAATTTTTCACTGAAAAAAAAATCATGCAACAATTAATAATGTACTTAAAATGAACCAACCTGGACCAGCATAACAGTTATCATGTGTAAAAACCCCTTTTTAAATTAATTCAACGAATTTTGTAGATTTCACTTTTTGTTCTTTTAATAGCACTTACACAAAATTAGTTTCACTCACGCTATTATTATTATTAATATTATTGTCTCTCAGAATGTTAAATATTAATTTTAATTTAAATAAAAAGCAAAATTTTAAAAATTCAAAAATCACAGAGCAATTACCCAAATTTTAATATATTTATTTAAACAAAAAATAAAAAATTAAAAGGGTTTGGATAAATTCGTATTTTTCTAACTTTATTATTTAATTTAAAATTAATATTTAAATTGTTTTTCAAACGTATTATCAGCGCAATATTAAAGCTTTTGATTGGACTGTTTGTGAGCGACTGCAACCCCGCGGTATGGATCTATATTATTGAAACAGAGTGACCGACTACGGGGGAATTTTCCCAGTACTCTCTTTAAATATCCCTTTTTTTTTTTTCTAAAAAAAAAGATAAAAATTTTTTCATCCGCCAAATTTCGAATAAAATTAAAATTTGAAGCAACTAACTTTCTCTTACAACTAATCTTTTATTGGTTTAATATTTGATTTGCTCAAATTATCAAGTTTTTGGTTTTACGGAAATTTTTAGTCTCAAAAGTGATTTTCTAATAAATAACTCTGCGGTATTGTATCTTTTTTAGCCTCTTTAAGAAAGATAAAAAACTCCGTAACAATCTTTTGAAATTTTAAAACCGTACTCTTGGTTTCCGTAGCGCATCCTCGAGCTTACCAAAAAGTTATATAAGCTTTTTTCTTTTTATTTCAACATTTTACATCCAAAATATTTTTTGTAATTAATTAAAACTAACAAGTTGAAATAATTCAATTCATGAACCGATTGGCATCTAATTTTCCCTCAATATCCAGTTTAATAATATATAAATAAAAAAGTGAACACAAATTTGGTTTATTTTTTCGAATCCACAATTATAATTATATTATAATAATAATAATAATAATAATAATAATAATGAATAAAAATTACTTCTTTAATATCACAAAATTTCTAATAAGGAACAAATAAAATCAGAGAAAAAATTGGCGCATCAGGAAAGAGAGTCCAATTATTGCGCAATGAACTGCATTAATACCAAATCAATAGTCTTGAATCTGCCTCAATACATTTGTATATTCTCGGGTAAATTTTACGTCGACACTAAAGAGGTGTGGAAATTAGCCATTGATTGACGTGGTTGAGGTGAATGGAAATGTACCACGGTTTGATTGCGCATGGCCTAAAACATAGAATCAATAATAATGTACCATTGACCATATGAAAAGTTTGGGTACCTTTTTGTTTGTAAGAAGACAATGGAGCCATCTGTTAGTATTTTACTAAAATAGTAATGTAATAGCCAATCCACCAGATGGTAGGTTATTCTAGGGCTTTTTACATTTATCATTTGATTTTTTTTTCATATCTGAAGCCACTTGATAAGTGTTTACTTACAATTTTGTGCCTGTTAGAGAGGTTTGCATAGTTAATAAAAAGGCTTTCAGTTTGTTTGCATTCATTAATTGCCACTCGAACCATTAACTCTTTTAAAATTAGTACATATTACCTATTGTTTCGTTATTTCTTTTTAAACAAAATTAATCTTGTAACAGTTTAAAATGTAATTATTGATTATACAATTATTTTGAGTTTTGATTGTTTTTCATTTTCATGTGGGCGAGTGCACCTGTAACTACCTTTCTCAAAATTTCTCCAGTAAATCAATTTTCGACAATAATCACTATAGAGGTGAACTAACGCTATTCAAATGGATATTTCTTTTAAAGAGACGTAGCAAGTACCTAATTTCCTGGAGGCTAGTTGAGATGTTATCTCTTGCAGCTCCTTTTCAAACTTTACGGTTTCTACTTGTCATGGTCACCACCATGACCGGACAACTGCTCTTTGCACAGGTCAACAGAGACGTTATTAGGAACAGTGTTGGAGGGGCGATTATCCTCCTTAGAGGATTTCCGACACCTTTTAGGTTGGAACAAATTCTGGAAGCTCTAAGAAGGGCTTGGCAAGGTGGAATGCATGGGACACCAGAGAGATTACTCTCTTCACAGAACTTTCCTCCAGAGCTTGTTTTCCCTGCTAACATAGGAATGACTGGGTCAGCATTATGAGTTGGTGCGCTGAAGAGTACCATGCTTCGTGACAAGTACTGGTAATTACCAGATATCGTTACAGCTTGTCCGTTTATTATATTCCTAATTGGTTTGGGATTTTCATACATCATTAGAATTGATTCATAATCTGATATGGATAAATTGGCTTTCATTTATATTCTGTCGCCCATCACTACACTTGCTGACTACGCGAGGTGCTACAGCGTTTAATATCAATGATATTACCCAGAAATGCGGAATCCCAATAAGATTTTCAATAGTTTCCAAGAGGGTACTACACCAAGCCGAGAATCATTTTTGGAGGGTTTTCTTCACAATAATTATGGAAGGCAACAAAGAAGGAGTGAATTATCTCCAAAGAATAGTTACGTCTTAATGCCGGCTCCCATTCTCCTCTTAGGAACTATGTGTGTTCGGCGGGATGGATACGCCACCAATAGCTGATACAGAATGCATATACTCCACATGAGAAGATTAAGTTGGTAAAAGTCGCAATAGGAACCATAAGATTGTTATTACAACAAAGCAAATCATCTACTCGGATCAATTCCTTTCATTCTCAATCACATAGTTCTAAATAAGAACATATATTCAAGCGTAACATTTGGTAAATAGAGAAAACAGAGATTTCATTTCAAGTCATACACCACACAATGTGAGTTCAAAGCATAAAAGAAAAAAAAAGAAAAGTTCAAAAAACGGGCAAGCTATGCTGAATTGTGAATAGGTACCGTGATCTCTCCTGTTCACAATCTGAAAATTTAGTACCATTTTTCATCACCGGAAAGTTAGCGTAAATCTATCACATAATTCTTTTTTTTCATAAACTTTGACGTATAATAAAAAAAAATTGTCAAATATTGGTAAATTATAAGCTGAACTTTCAAATAAATATACTTTCAAATTGTGGAAATGTTTTGTTTCCAGCGACCCCGAGACGCTACACTTCAGCTATGATTGGGCAACGGATGAAGATGAGCTCTCTAGAGAAAAGAATCCCTAGAGAAAAGACAGAGCCACAGAATCGACATCGCTCAAGCAAGGACGGAAAAGAAAGTCAGCATCGAAGTTATATTTTGTACAGAGAGAAGACAGCAAATCTAGCATCAGCAGCACTACATGAGAAATCAGGTGCCAGGATGGACAGTAATAAGGAGTATTCTCAACTTTCACTTCCTTCAGTTCACCAATCTGTAACTTCACACTCACACCCGCAACGCCCAATTCAAACGATTCTTCCTACAAATTCTCATCGTCGGGTAACCTGCTCTCAAATCACATACGCTCATAATACCTCACCTTCTAAGGCAAGACATTAATCTTCACTTCACTTCATCTTTCGAGTTCAAACCTTCACTCAAGCCTCACTCTTAACAAATATCATACCGGAACTCTCGGACAGAATCGTCAACAATGACTGATAGCTCGATAATAATTTTCTTGTGGGACTGTACCGGCGCATTGCCCCATAGAAACAAACTTGACATAATGCTGAACGAGAAACGAATAGATACTAGCTAATAGAAACACACCCCACTTCACGAAGGAACAACGAAATTACGCAACTATTAGGGCTTACCAGACAGACAGTACTTCTCTCGAAAATACTTCCATGTTAATCAGATACTGCCTGCAATTCTCTGTTCAACAACACTTTGTTGAAGATTACATACAGGCACTTCCATCAAAGTAGATGTCAGCCGAAATCTCTGGTGATGCAATCTGTTTACTGTCTTCCTAATAAAAACACTGACAATAATAAATTTCTTACCTTCTTCCAGACATTAAGTAACACATTCTTAGTAGGTGGAGACTTTTATGGGAAACATTCAATGTTTGGATGTATGGTTAGCAACCCAAGAGGAATCAAACTTCAAAGGGTTGTCCTTGGTAATAACTACCGCTTTATAAATCCAAACGAAGAAACGTATTGGCCCATGTGAAGTAGACGACCTGACATTTTAAACTTCTTGTTTATTTTCAACATTACTTGGGTAACTACTGTACGCACTCTAAATGACTTATCAGACTATTACCCCATCTAATGACCTTACATACAGCAGCTCACTCTTATTTTCTTCCTTTTTCTTTAACACCTGGAAAAGCAGAAAAAGTTCGAGTTGATTATAGTCGAAAATAACTACTTATTAAAACAACTAAAGACATCCCAACCAACCACATCATGCAGTAGGGTGATTCCACTAAAACCTTTCATTGCATTGCCTGGTCTTCTTTACTTCTGACAACACTAACGAAAATTACTACCACTTACTGGAACATATAAAAACATTTTTCACACTAAAAGGATGAGCTAGCAGACAATGATCCATCAGGCAAGGCTGAATTCAAAAGCTTTCGTCACTACTAAATAGAACTGCACAACTAGAAAGACTGAAATTCCGCAACAGTCTCTACTCACTCATGTCGGATGACAATTACTTTGGCAGGCCTCAAAAATATACCCTTTCAAATCCAATTAGCCAAAAGTTGAGTAAAGCTGTCAGAAAAAGATATGAAGTGTTCACCAAAAATCTTCCAATGTATTTGAGCCCTTAATGAGGTCCTAGACAAGAATTTTTCGGAACAAATCTCAAATAACACTTACAACTGACTTTACCACTCGAAATTTTTTTTCTGATACCGTGATACTAAATTTGTAAGCTTCCTTTCCAAAAATCTAGTGGTTTTGATCTCGAACATTAACATTTCTTACTCAACTCTGCAACGAATACTACTAAGCGATAAGAAATTACATCTGTTTAGAGTAAATATTTTAGGAATGAATTACTTTTTAAGTTATTTGAGGCATTTAGTGGCTGTATGGTAAAAAGTCAATGTCACAAGAAAAAAAGCCTGATATCCAGGTTCTACTAACTGAAAAAGTTAACGTACTACCTTTCATTCAATGCAATTATTTAATTTGTACAGATTTTGCATTATAATTAAAGATAAACGAAAATACAAGTTCAATCAGAAAAATACTTACATGACTGGATGCAGTGATGAACTTAACAATTCCTTCAAATTAATTTAATTCAATTTAGGTACTCACATTATGTTTTGTGAATAGACAAAAGCAGCTAGCAGGGAAAGCATGTGGATAACCTTCCATTAAAGAAAACAAAGAAATGCACCCGCACAAGGGTTAAAATGATTTAAACAAAAAAATATCTTGCTAAGGGAATTCAAAAAACTTTTGCCCGCCCATTCAAAGCTATAATTACTGATAACAAATTTGTTTTTCTAAAGAAAAGAAAATATTATTACAGATATCAAATTTCTTTATGCAACTTTCTGATAAATTTGTGTTACACATTTATTTCACATGTCCACTTAAATAAATAATTAAGAAGATTTGATCGAGGTTTTGCGAGTGGAATTTCTCAGTAGTCTTTTGTGAACTTTGTAAAAGGAACACAAAATATGCTGTAGTAACTACATCATAATTTGGATACTTCTTTCTCTTACTGCATGACTTCGATTTCTTTGGGAAATTAGGTTTTATGATCTATTACATAAGTCTTCGGATGTTTGACTACAACTTTAATTTTAACTTGATGTTTGTGAATGAGCTCACTCTATGAGCGAATTGCACATACTGAAGTTTCATATCACAATTAAATTGGCTGCATTAGCAGTATTTTTTTTGTTTATATATCTAACACCCCATTTTGTGATTGTGTTGGTTATAGAGTACACTTTTCGCTCAAAATATAATTTCACATTTTAAAAAACAGGAATGTATTTGAAAACAGGGTAAATAATAGCTGATAGTGTAACTGATTTTTTTTTCTTTTTTTAATATATACATTGAAATAAATCTTTTTCTATTTATAAACTTTCTATTTAGAAGGTATTGGTAAATATATATATTCTTATATTTAAAGTAAAAACGTGTTACAATAAAATTGATTTTATTTTTATATAATAAACCCACAATTAGAATCTATTAAAAATAAATAAAAAAAGTTTTAAACTTCAAAAATGTTTCAGTTTTCTTTTTTCGTCAAATACGATTTATATATATATGTATATATTTATAATATTTAAGACAAATAGTATCAATCTTATTTTCTACTTGTTGGTAATTCAGATTCTTCTATTTCAAAATCTTTCTCCCAGTCTCCATCTGTACTGCTTTCTAAAAAAAAAAAAGAAAGGTGGTTATGAGAAAACAGGATACAACTAAATAAAAGACTTAATCAAGAAGAACGAGAAAAAATTGTGCTTGGAACGGCTAAGCTTCTAAACACTCTCAACCTTGCTCTCATTCTGAACCATTAATTTGTTTTCATGAAATTTTTTACCCTAAACATTAAAATTGAGAGAAAGGTGACTAAGGATTTCTTCAAATCTCCATAGTCTATCAACTCGAACATTCCCCGTCGTACCTATCCTAAGCTCCAATTGAAGTAGATGGAACCCCTACTGTTTCAAAAGCTTGACCCAAGAGTTTCTGCAGTAAGTGAAACTGAGTACTTGCTACTCTGTGTTATCTCTGCTTTCTTATCATGGTCAATAAATGGGTATGAGGTATCACCAAAACTTCCGTCTGATTGTTGAAAAAGTAAACTTTTAAACGTAACTCTCTGACTAATAAACGAACACCCAACATCATCTAGAGTTTGACAAAAACGTTTGACTCTGTACGGATCTTGCAATAAGCCTGAATGGCACCTTCTTCCGAAATGATGTTAAAAATATGATAGAGGCTATAGTTTGTTTGATGAGGTCATTGGTTATCTTATAAGAAACTGTAATTCAAAACTCGTAGGATCTGAGCTTTGTCTGTACCTTTAAGGTTGAATCTAATTTTTACAGTGTTAACCAATTTTTCTGTGCAGATTTCAACTTTTATGGTTTCAAATTTACAACGCTATCAAAGAAGAGAATTAATTATTTCACTGTTTGTCTTTCCTCTAAATTTGCTTCCAATAAGCTCAGCTTAGATCTTGAAAGATCTGCACCCAGCCTAATCGAGACCATCTGAAAGCCCTGGTTAGATCAGAATCACAACGTATGCTAATATAAAGTATAGTTGTCGAAAAATGTGCAATTTTCAATAAAAAAAAATAGATCAATTAAAGAAACAACGCTTAAACCAAACTGACACTCATAGAAAGAGACAAGCTGTGAACAGTATTGCAAGATAATAATTTTTTTTTTTAATATTTCGTATCTCCACTTTTTGCAACACTTATACTTATGTTCCTTATCAAAACATAAATAAATTGATTCCAATTGTAAGCATTTCCTGAAGTGATGAATTCGACCGTTTTATTAAACAACATACCGGTTTATTTATTAATTTTTTTTTTATGATTTAAGGCGCGTCAGCATCTAAGATTATTGGCGTCCGGAGCTTTTTTCAGTGTACTGCCTCCGGACTGTGTTCTCTCGTTACAGACAACACTGTCCATCACCGGCTAGTGAGCTGTAAGAAGCTCCTAGGAAGAGAAAATCTAAGAGTCAGCAGCTGGATTCGAACCCGGGACCTCCGCGTGGGAGTCCAGTACGCTAACCTCATAGCTAATCCCTTCCCTCATACCGGTTTATCATAATTCTTCTTATAAAATGTTGTGAAATTTTTTTACTGAATACTTGAGCTCTATTATATAGCAAAAGTATTCAGATTTTATTAACAATCACGAAAAAGCTTTTAAGTGTTCCTCTTTTTAATTAAAGATTAATTTAAATAGTGCCGCAGGCCTTAAGTCTTCGATGACTAAAAAAAGGATTTGTTCATAAGATATTAGTTAAAATTCTTAAAAAATGAAAACTGACCTTTGCTTGAAGTGGATGCTTGCGATGGGGTGTGACTACCAACTATGACAATGTCGTTTCTCTCGTGCACTTTCAAATCATCTTTCACGGCTAAAAAAGAAATAAAACCGCAATTACTATTTAATTAATTTTACAAAATTCAAGTTGAGCAACAAATCAATTGGTAAAAATATTCTTTTTGGGTGTAAGAAGAGCGAGATTCCTCAAATTAGGAGTTGAGTTACAAGGAGGCGCCACTTCCAGGGCTTCATTACGTTAAACTTACATTCTACTTTAAGCATTAGGCCAATGGTTTTTCTTGAGCGATGTTGCAATGAATTATAGTTTGCTAGAATTCTCACGAGAAGAAATTGACCGTGAGTCATTTGGAATTATTTGGAACTGTACTTTTGATTGCGTCATTTTAGCATACGTTGTGATTCTGTTCTATCCAGGGCTTTCAGATGGTCTCGATTACGCTGGGTCCAGAGCTTTCAAGTTCTAAGCTGAGCCTATGGAAGCAAATTTTAGAGAAAAGACAAACAGTGAAATAATTAATTCTCTTTTTTGATAGTGATGTGAATTTGAAACTATAAAAGTTAAAATCAGTACAGAAGAATTGGTTAACAATGAAAAAATTCTTTCCAATGCTCTCTGAAGTCTGAGAATTCATTACCGAGAGGCCAATTCGAGAAATTACAGGCAATGGATGACTTTCCGTTTAGGATAACAATTTATTTAAAAAAAAAAAAAAAAATTAAGAAAGCTGATGGGGAACCTGATTTAAGGTTATCTACTTTCAAGAACATCGATTTCATGTAAAATTACTATTAAACACATTTGATCGGCCTAAGGAGGAAAACGTTAACGAGGGAAGGATATTCATTTGAAAGATTTTACCGCAATGTAATGGAAGTGTGTATGGGGCAATCATTGAAAGCGATCCAGGCAAGCAAGAAAATTTCACATCATAAGTCACTAAGGAAAACAAACTTTAATTCATTCGATAATAACGAATTAACATTTACTTTCAGACTTAAAAGGCACTGAATTTTAGAAAATCTATCCGGTGGGAAGACAGATTTATTTTTGAAAGCAATCAAAATAATTGCAATTTGAGAGCTTTAGGGTAAGCATTCATAACCTAGAGCAAAACTTTTATTGTCCAAATTTTGGCTTTTTGTATTCGACATTAAATTTGAATACTTTGTGAGGCCCTTGTAAGTTAATTTAGCAGGGAAGATGTGGTTTATGTGTGGCCAACCAAATGGCATACTTTTAAATTTTGTTGTTTTTTTTTTAATTTTTAAAATTAATTACCTTTTTTTTTTTGTTGTTGTTCGCTCTTTTCTTGTTCATATTGCTGCAACAGCCTTGTCTGTTCTTCTTCCGTTAATTCAATTTCAGGGCCAAAATTCTCTTCTGAAAATGTATCACCAAAAAAATAATTAATTAATTAATGTGACTAAAAATCCTATCATTTTTCATACTTAACAAATTCTGTTGGGAAAATTCAAACGAATGTCTATTATCACGATTTATATAATGAACTTTTCTCATAGAAACAATTTATGCGAAAAAATGTCTAAAAAAACACATGATTAAAAATAGACACTTTTGCTTAATTTTTTTTTCTTCGCATAAGAAATTTTAATTACACGTTGAATTTCAGTTAGTATTACACTTCTGACACTTATGAAACTTAATCTCAACTCTCTCGCAGAACAAGTGGCATTTTAATGCGAAAATTAAATTCAATTACAAATAAAGTTAAGTTACCCGTGCTAAAAGAAAGTTTTAACACTAAGTTAAAAGAAAAACTTCTAAAAAAAAAAATCCTCAAAAAATTGAAAAAATGATTTTAAAGAGTGGCACTTCTGTTTAGTTAACTAATTATTAATTTTTATTCATTTAGTTTTTTATAAAAGCTTAATAGTAAGTAAGATATCGATTCGAAATATAAAATTTGAACTTTGATTTTCCGCTATTCTAACCACCACATTCACTAACATAAAATTTAAGAAACATTTTTTTCAAAAGCAGAAGACAAAAGCAAAGAGTATATTTCTGCTAAAATCTCCATCCAAACCAAAAGCTGTCCGATTACCACACCTTCTCTTAAGCTGGAGAACAATGAAGATGAAACTTTTGTTTGTGGTTTAATTCCTGTTTACTTATTTTTGTTTGCTTAAATTAAAAATCATACATTAGGATGATTGTTTATCAAGTGATTGATCTGCATTAAATAAAAATAACAAATAAATATCTTTCCTTATGTAATGCAGTACATCCAAAGAATATGAATCAACTAAAGAAAAATATTCAATTAAAATCATGTTATAAAAAAAAACAGTAATTAATATAGTGTCACTTGATAAGCAATCACTGATCTAAAATTCATAACGCACCAAATGTTGGTAATTCTTCTTTTAATAAAAAATAATAATCTTGTTATAGTCTAATGATCATTACAGGTCATATTGCCTAGAGAATTTTTAATCAATAAATAGTCAAAAATGTTTCACTGTCATTAATCACTTCTCAAAATAAAATTGGAACTAATCAGCAGAGTACTCAGTTTATTTAATTTAATAATCAGTACGTTTTACTTTTTGGATAATGTTTCACCTTTCTCCCAATTAAATGTTTCAGTTTCCTTCCGTTCCCTACTCTTCTTCCTTTCTATTTCAGCTTCAGCATCATCCAAAAGAGCTCTCCTGAACAGGTAACGTCTCCAAAAATCGGAATGTGATACCTAAAATATAAAACATACAATAACATTGCAATAATATAGTATTCACATCTTTTAAATATATGTATATTTTTTAATAAGATAAAGTTTTTCAAACCTGATCGGGGACTAAAATAGTATATTTCTGCTGAAGAGTTGGATCTGCTACCAACCATTTTGTTAGCCTTTGGACGTCGGCAAGTAATTCTTCAGATACCTCTGACCATTGCTTAAACTGCACTTCTTGTTCTGTAGGAATTTCGGCAGTGTACGTTTCATCTTTCAGTGACAGCTCATGAAGTTTTAACTGAAAAAGATACGTTATAATAACGTTATGCTTAAAAAATGATAAAGAGAATATTATGCACTTATGATTCAGATTATTATAAAGAAGTAAAGTAACTATGGTTATTCAGGCGGGATTAACGTTCATCTCCCCCCTCTTCGTTGTTGGCCTCTTGTACTTAGCAAATCAGCCACTTAAATGTTGAATGTTCGAACAAATATCTTTGTATGTTAATATATCCAAAACAAAATCTATGATTATCTTCTTACAAATGTTTATTTGTTGTATTCTTTACATCGATTGTTTAAGTTATTTAATTAAGTTCATCTCCAATCAGGAATAACCTATTATTTTGACTATAGTCAAATAACATATGATGTACATAACTTCATGAGATTAATCGTCGAAAAACTCCGAGATCACTTCGGAACAATTAGAATGTATATTACAATCCTAACAGGAAAAAGATAAATATATTCATATATTAAATTGATCACAAAACAAATTATGGCAAGGGTGAGGTCTCACAAAGAATTCGCTCTGTTTCAGAATGTACATCCTTAATAAAATGTTTTTTCCATTTCCATCACACACTTGGTCGCACTTAAATGAGACTTCATTTGTCACAGAAAAATTCATCTCTCATCAGCATCGAATAATATTTATGGATTCTTTTTATCTGGTTAGTTATTCTAATAGTTTTACTACCAGACATACTGACAGTAAAATGACTTTCAAAAGAATTTTTTAAAAGTAATTAAGGTACCCATTTGCAGTCATTTCTAATTCACCGTCTAAACGTTAGGTGAATACTGATATTTGTAAGAAATAGACATTGAAGAGAAACTAAAAGAAAAACAATTCCAAAGCATGTTTTAGAGCTAAACAACAGGCTATATCATTTTCATGTTGTAGTTTTCTGTGTTAGCACATTTAAATTCAATTTGAAGAATATGCGTGAATGTTTTTTTTTTTCAATCAAGTAATTTTTCAAGTAATAATTTATATACTTAAAAATACTGGAAAAATTGAGCAATTAAAATAAAAAAAACTAAATTTAAATCAAGAAAATTTCGTTGAACTTAGAAAGTTCAAAGTGTCACATATAATTTGACCCGAATGTATAAAAGAAATAAACATTAACAAATCACTGGAAAACTATAATACAACCTGTAATGGAGTCATTTGTACGGGTTCCCCATCCTGCACAATCACAGGTACATAAACGTTATCATCTTCTGACGGAGGTACGAGGGCCTCAGATAATTGCCCGAAAAATGAAGATAACGACCTCTTCACTGTATTAGCTGTGGAATCTTCTTTGTCCAACTGTAAATTAAAAAAAATAAAACAATAAACTATAAAGTAAGATTATTTACAAAGAAGACCTACTGTTAACACCTTAAAGTTATAAATTTTTTTATAATATTATTACTAAAATAAAGTTCTAAAATAATTCAAAATGAAATGCTTTCAAATTTAAATTTACTTAACTCAACAGAATTTGCAATACCAAAACATTTCAAATCATATTGTGGTATTTTATTTCAACACGAACGCATGCTACAGTAAGTATAAAAAAAGTTAAAGGTATGTAGATGAGAAACTGTGTTTTCTATTCTTAATTTATGTAATAGGGCTACAGTAGACTCACTGGGTCGCGGAGGCGTAGGATTACTGGCCAACCCTTGGAGAATGTAAACAGTCCTAGAAGTTGTCACACTAGACAAGATCGCACTACCTCTTTTCAATCTACTATTGACAGGGCTTTTGGTGTTTCCACCCAAGTTTTTCACAAATAACTACTCCCAGCTAAGTGAACTCACACAATTAATTAATCTACGATTAAAATTATTAACTGGAAATTTAAGATAGTGAACTATACTGAACTGTTCTTTGTTTGTTTTTAACTGTTCACTTATTTTAACTGTGGTTTTGAAGAAGGAAATCCTACGCCCTTATTTAAGGTTGTCCCTTTCACTATATACTCACTTCAGTGACAAGAAAATTCAAAATAAAGCTCATACAGACAAAACAAAAATAAGTGGACAACTACAGTGTATAGAGTATTTTGTTCTTAACATATTCTCTTGAAATTTATTTACACATTAAAAAAAGTTGCTGCATATTGTAATGACCTATCCTAGGGCCTCAAAAATTTGTAAATCATTGGCAATCACGCGGTATTGTATGTATTCCACAAGATAGGGATCAATTAAACTGACCTAACTTTAGTTCCCACTAATTGGGTAGGGTAATAGGCATTTCAGTAGGCTAATCTCTATCTACATTGAAACAATTCAAAAGTACTAAATGTATAAAATGTTACTTAAGAGAAATGGAAGAAACCGTTGTTCTTTACATTTACATAGATGTATGTCATGCAAACCCTTGATTTGCTCTCACAAGACCGACTATTACAAGAAACGACATAATAAATATTTAAAAAAAATAATAAAATAAAATAACTAACCTGCAGAGAATCCTTGACATTTGATGCAATCGTTGTAGCCTCTGTTTTGACGGCCGATGAGAGTTCATTGAAATCTTTTTTAACAAATTCAAACACTTCAGCAGACTGAAATCGAAAAACTATGAATTACAAATTAAAAAACTTCAATTTAATAACGTTTATCTAAACTTTATTGGAAAAGTTCAGATAACGTGAGAATGAATGCGTTAATGACTTTTTTAATGTTTTGGTTTTCTTCACTTGGATTTTATATATTTCAAAAATTTGCTAACAATTTTAATAATTATTATTGTTTAAACACCAGTTTCTTCTTATCAACTGAAGATACTACATTCTTCTGCTGAAATTGTTATATACGATCTAATAACAATCGAAAAGTCATTTAAAGAGCAGAAAAATTACTTTTCATTTCGCTTGAATAAATCTAAAATACAATATTAGTTAAGTAACTTACACAAAAGGATTCAAACTTCAAAAATTATATTTATACTTCGACACTCTTTGTAATTACTAAGAATAAATTAGTATATTTAATTAATAAAAATTTTTAATGTGAATTCTCTTAAACATTATGAGAAAACCAGGGGTGCTCAAATAATAAAATGTAAAAACTAGTTCGTTTATATTGTGAAACAGTAAAAAATTAAAGTTTTGTTTTTAATTAGGTAACAGTTTTTTTATTTAAAAATTTTAATAGTTGACAAATTAAATATCAATCTAAAACAAGTCACTCAACTTAGATGTTTAAGCGAATTTAAAAGTTTCCAGCGTTATGTGAGTTTTACAATTGAAACAGAAATTCAAATTAGAATTAGTAGTGAAAATAGAAAAAATAACTGCTTGCAACATACCTTCGACTTAGCCGAGTTGACAATGCTTCCCCACCAGCCCCTAAAAAAAACAGGTAATATGCATTGAAAATCACTTTTAACAACTGATTCAAAAATTAACTACTAACATAGCACCTACTCAGCCATTTTTTGTAATCCTACTGAATTTACATCTGTTTGGGTAAAATACAGGAATTTTGGTACACTGTTTACGAAAACTGAAACAATATGCGTACAACTATGCTCAGCTGATCTTATTTGTATCTATTAGTTCAACAGTTGGTCCGCTAAGAGGTGTTAGCCAAGCGTACCTGTAATTATATCGATTTTAAAAAGTTTTTATTAATTTCGGTTTATTATTTATTTAAATAACTTATTAATCCACCGCATACATGCGAGAAAAAAATTTAAATAGGAAAAAATACATAATCTCCCTATCTTGTAATAATAAAATTAAAAATTGTATTGTTATGTTTAATGAGAGATATGTTGGCATTTATCTTCACTTTGCAAATTAAGGTAATTTCCTCTAACATTTCTAAGATGCTCTAACATTTCTAAGAAATATTTTCAACCAGACAAACAGAACAAATCAATGCAACTTTTGAAGAGGGAGGGGCTTCATAGAACAAATGTGTTTATAATGTGATATAGCAATAAACGATATATGTACAGGTACATATATCTGCAAGAATTTAAATACAATTATAAGAATCATTTAACGCAAAAGAAGAAGAACTTTCTAAGGGCTTTGTTAAAAGTGCAAAGAAAAAATGATATAATGAGATGAATAAGCAGTCAGAAACACAATTACTTCCAAATCTGAAAAACTAATATATTTTTCAGTATCCCCAGCATATTTTGATATTCTTTTCTTTATCATGCCCAAAAAAACTTAAAACACACTGGCCAATCTAAATATTTAATAGCAATTAGAATTCACAAAAGAAGGAAGTTAAGTAGAATGTTTCAGCAAAAATTACTTCTATTAGATTGTTTTATTGTTGCAGAGAGAAAAAAAATTAAAATTATTAAAACAATTAAAGAAGAGAACTATAGATTGATAGACCTTGAGTGCAGATGGGCTCAGCGCAAGTGAAAGTGCATTAATTATTTTCTTTCTCAGTCAATATTTACTGAGATACTTACGTAATTGTGAAATACATTTGATGTGTATTTAATAAATTAATTAAATTTACCAAATAAATAAACTCTAGGTGTTTATTTTTTACTAGGTGTTTTCATTTAGTAAAATAAAATGAAATGATCCGACATGAAGCGATGAAACAACACCCAAAAAAAATCTTTTTCTAAAGACTAACTCAAGTAGCAAAGTAAACACAGTGTTATTTGAATACGTTATTGGATCCGTAGTGCTGAACATTACTGATGAATTTGTTTTCTGTTTTCATTCTACCCTGGTTCGGGTTTTTGTATACCTTCAGATATTGGTTGTTCATGCCTTCATGAAAAATTTTACTCATAAATTTTCTGTTACATGTCACTACATCTACATGGACTGGCGAAAAATTTGTACTAGCCATGTTTCTAATCACTAAGAGCTCATATGGATGCGCACTGCGTAGATTTTGTGTCAAAGTAAGAAATTATAACGCTACTTTATTCTAGCACAAATCTTTCAATTACAAAATAAACTTCATTAAGCCACAGAGGCCCATTATACTTTGCATAAACTATTAGTGAAAAACTTTCAAGTGTCTGGTCTCTTAATTTAACAATAATTCTCTGATACATGGATTTCCATTATGTTTAGTGCCTGCTGTGGAGTAGCTACACTACCAACAAAAAGGGGAATACAATTTAGTGAATTTTACTTATAACTCTGCATTTACTTTTTTTGTTTAAATTATGCCTCAGAGAAAAAACATCAAAATGAGTTTAATAAATTTAAGAATATAAAAGCAAATGTGAACTTTATTTTCTCTCTTTATTTAGTTATAATCTCTGGCTTCTTTTAAGCTTTCTAAAACAACTGGCCATTGTTTTTTTTTTTTTGAAACACTATTCCAGATGTTTTTTACTGAAGACAAATTTTCTACTTTTATCATGGCTAATTTTCTGGACAACCGAAAATAGCATTTAGATATGCTTCTGGTCTGGACTGATGATTATTATATTATTGTTTTACCTTTCAATTTGAGCTTACCAAATAATACCATTCTTTTAAGATGTATTTAAATGATCCTAATGACTGTATCAATTTTTCAGTTCTGCTTTCGTCTGAACTCCTCCCATTCATTATTAATTCTATAGAAAATGAAATTTTATATCCAAATTGTAATTTTGCAGAAACAGTATGTGCATGTATTAGATATAATGATCATGCAATTATAGAATATTGATTAATGATGCAGAGTCTTTAAATAATTTATTACCTAATTAGACTATTTTAATACTAGATATAATATTTCTGAATAAATTTTAATTGTGAGTCTGTGGAATTTTTTTTACAACTCAAACGTTCGCTGAACCAACATAAGAAAATCTAAAATTTCATTTTCTTATTAAGTATTATTAATATTATTTTTGAGAGATAAAAATAAATAAATAAAAAAGGGGACTGCAGGTTGTCAGGAATAAAAAGTCAAGTAAATAAGAAATAAATTATAATATATTTTAAATTATTACAAAAAAAGTGAATACAATGTTTTAACAAATGATAGAAATTACACTTAAAACAGTGAAATTTAAATAATTTAATATTTACAAAATATACAGTCTCGATTTTATTAAGATTTGTACACATGCATTATTTGGCAATAAAATAATTAATAATGTACAAAGGTAAAATTTAATATGTACAATCAACTTGGGAAAAATTTTAGAAACAAAAAATTAATACAAATAATATTTAAAATATATTCATTCAGTCTACTTCTTCGATTGTAGGACCACTAAAGTTAGATCCTCCAGCTGGCTGCCTTCCACAACTAGTTTGAGAACCGTTGCTTCCTCCGTGAAGTTTAGTCATGAAAGGAACACATTCTTTCTGCAGTTCAGATAACTTGTGTGCATATTCTTCTTTGTCTGCTAGAGTGTTACGATCCAACCATTTAATAGCCTCGTCACATTTAGATTTTAGTTGGCCCTTGTCTGATTCAGATAACTTGTCTCCACATTCATCTACTGCTTGCTTAACTCCGAAAACATAGTTCTCAAGCTGATTTCTAGCAACAATGCGCTCTCTCTGTTGTTCATCTTCTGCCTTGTATTTCTCTGCATCAGCCACCATCCTATCTATCTCCTCTTTTGACAATCTGCCTTTGTCGTTGTGTATGACAATGTTCTTTGTCTTTCCTGTACTGTTTTCTTTGGCTGATACATTCAATATACCATTGGCATCCAGATCGAACGTAACTTCTATCTTTGGAACTCCTCTAGGTGCTGGTGGAATGCCAGTCAGATCGAATGTCCCCAACAGGTTGTTATCTTTGGTCATTGCTCTTTCTCCTTCAAATACTTGCACTGTGACTGCAGGCTGGTTGTCAGAATACGTAGTAAATGTTTGTGTCTGTTTACAGGGTATTCTAGCGTTGCGCTCAATAATTTTAGTCATAACACCACCCGCTGTTTCTATGCCAAGTGACAGAGGAGTTACATCAACCAACAAGACATCTTGTATCGCACTACTTTGATCACCGCTGAGAATAGCAGCTTGCACGGCTGCTCCGTAGGCAACAGCTTCATCTGGATTTATAGACATATTTAATGACTTGCCATTGAAGAAGTTTTGCAAAAGAGTTTGAATCTTGGGAATTCTTGTAGAACCTCCAACAAGCACCACATCATGGATAGATCCCTTGTCCAATTTGGCGTCCTGCAGTGCTTTTTCAACTGGTTGTAGGGTAGATCTAAACAGGTCAGCACATAATTCTTCAAATCTAGCTCGCGTCACTTTTGTGTAGAAGTCTATACCTTCATAAAGAGCATCAATTTCAACGGATGCCTCTGTACTTGAGGATAGAGTTCGCTTAGCTCTTTCTGCTGCTGTTCTCAATCTTCGGAGCGCCCTCGGATTATTTTTTATGTCCTTCTTATATTTACGTTTAAATTCTTCAGATAAATGATTCACTAAGCGGTTATCAAAATCTTCTCCTCCAAGGTGTGTATCTCCTGCTGTAGATCTTACTTCAAACAAAGATCCTTCATCAATGGTTAGAATAGATACATCAAATGTGCCTCCACCCAAATCAAAGATCAGCACATTTCTTTCTCCTTTTAAATTCTTATCTAAACCATAGGCTAAAGCCGCCGCTGTAGGTTCATTGATAATTCGCAAAACGTTCAAACCAGCTATAGCACCCGCGTCTTTTGTAGCTTGCCTTTGAGAATCGTTGAAATAAGCAGGCACTGTTATCACAGCATCACGAACATTGGTGCCAAGATATGCTTCAGCAGTTTCCTTCATTTTTGTTAATACCATAGAACTTATTTCTTCAGGCGCAAAACGTTTTCTTTCTCCCTTGTATTCAACTTCAATCTTCGGCTTAGAACAGTCGTTGACTACTTTGAATGGCCAGTGTTTCATATCTTGTTGAATTTTTGGATCGTCATATTTCCTTCCAATTAGCCTTTTTGCATCAAAAACTGAATTCTGAGGGTTCATAGCTACCTGATTTTTTGCTGCATCCCCGATCAGCCTCTCTGAATCAGTGAATGCCACATAACTAGGAGTTGTCCTATTTCCTTGGTCATTGGCTATGATTTCCACTTTACCGTGTTGCCAAACTCCAACACAAGAATAAGTTGTACCCAGATCAATTCCAACAGCTGGCATGTTGATAAAATTCTCTTCGTTTGCACAGTATACTTTTAACACTATTTTAACTTATAACACAACACGAGACTTAAAACAGTCACGAAATTTTCTCTTCACTTCTCACTTTTGTGATAAGTTTTACTTGTCAAATATGCCGCTAGAAGTTGTCGTCCTGTTTAAATACAAGCGGGCTATTTCCAGAACTGCCTAGAAACATCTACGCGAAGCTGATTGGTTGCTAGGTTGTAAAGCCCCGCCCATGGTCTAGAATGCGCTAGATTAAAAATGATCTATACCTTTGACTTTCTGGCTATTATTTTTCAATATTAATATTAATAATTACCTACATTTTTGTGTTTCATAGAATTTTCTATGTTGAGTTTATTATTATTAACATTAATTAGAAAGAAATGTCCAAAACTGAAATTACTATTATTGTCTTTAGTATATTTATTTCATATTCAATTCTTTAAGTTAGCCATAGTTACTTAAAAGGGGTAACTTAGTTGTTTTTTTTCGTGCCCAATAAATAAATTTAAGGAAATAATGCTTGTAACTTTCATTTTAATATAATTATATATATTTTTTTAAACCATATATTTTTGTTCGTGTTTAGTGGAAGTTAAAACCAACTAAAAATGGTTCTAATAATTGCAAATTTACTTAAAGAACATTTCACATAAACTTTACCTTTTCTTATTTCTTTCATTGATAAGTTTTCTTTCTACATACACACTGCTCTGCTAAGCATTTAAATCTTACAAACAGAACACATACTTTCATGCACAAGTATTTTCTTTTTTTTTGTTTTAAGAATTCAGTTGAAAACGAATTACATGGCTCTGGAAATGTTTATTAATCGATAGTAACCATTTATTTCCTTGTATACATGTACACTTCAAATTCGGTATAATGTGCTTAAGATTTGGAAAACATTGGTATCACTTCCAAGAGGATCCGGTATGTAATAACCAGAGGCCCACGGCCCACAATAATTAGTAGAAACGCAGAACGATAAATAAAGACCAACGAAACTGTGACCTGCTGACAATTCTTCATAAAATAAAAATTGCAATTTGGCAGCCAACCCACGTTCATAGACTAGTGCACCAAAGGCCACTTTATAGTCTACATTTACTATTTTATTATAGTGATAAAGAGAATTATAGAGCTCTTTTGGAAACAAAGTTTTTAAAATCTCAATAAACAGAAATAGGACATAGACCTCCAGAAATACCGAAAGGTAAACAAAGTTATAAGGTTGAGGAACAAAACAAAATGCTACGATGTTGCTAAGTAGTGAAATTTCAGCATGACGAAAAACCACGAAGCATTTTGCAGGTATCACCAGATCGCTGAAACTGATATTATTTAAACGACTGGACAATTAAATAAGTTGTTGTTTCACAATGAAAATTAAAAAGGATGGACATGTTACACAGGTTTCCATGGACATGTCTTACATAGGTTTCCAATATTTTTACTTAATACTTCGCAACTTCTAATTAAACTGCTATATTTGTGTAAAGAATCGCAGCAGAAACTTATGAATCTAAAATATCCAGGATCATAAAATAATAATAATAATATAATAATATATATTATATGTATTTATCTAAAACTACATTTTTGAAGATTTCAGTTTCAATTTGAAAACATTGATATGATACTTTTCTTAATTAGCATTTTCTTGTATATATATAATATATATATAGTATCTTAGAAGAATCGTACAGGCAACATACAAAATTATATACAAACTGAAACAATTTTTTAGGCCTTGATATTTATTTTATATTATTGTAAAGTCTGAGATTATTAATTTTGTTTTCTGTTTTTTTTTTTAAATATATATAGAAGTTTACAGGCTTTGCTTAAGTTACATCGGTTTAGAAAGTATCTCCTTTTTATTTATTTTCTAGGCGAAAAGTTTTCGGGGTTGGTCACCTACTGTAAGAAAAATAAATAAAACTAGTTGAAAAGCATTTAATAACACCACCCATAACTTAAATTCTCTTGAGTGGCAGGACATTGAAATAATTTCATTTTTTCTTATGTTCTTACATATATTTTGTTATGTTTGTAAAATGAATCTAGAACATTCTAAATCTAAACAAATTCTTTGCATTAAATACAGCTTAATATGTGTGTGTGTGTGTGTGTTTTTTTTAAACCGAAAATAGGTATTACCTATTTTCTAATTGCGTAAAGCTTTCCATTTATTAACAGCACATGGGTCCGTTTCATTAAAATAAATTAAAGTTTATGGAAATTATCAGTAGTATTTCGAAGTTGTAAAAAGTTAAAGAAAGCATCGCACAATTATCAGAGAAAAACAAGCAATTACGATTAATTATATAATCACATATCCATTACTAAACCAACAGCGCCGGATTAACCTAGTTGAAAAGGAAAAAATGCTAAGAGCTTTTAATCGTGGGAGCAAGATATTTTTGTTTTAGAAGATTTATCATAGGAAACTGCCAGTACTTAATTAAATATGGTTCTTAAGTGTGCTAAGAAAATGAAATTGTAGTCTATCTGCTTCTTTTTGTTATAAAATTTTCTCTATTACACAATTGGAATGCTTCCCAAAAAACACTTCTAATATTTGCTTTTATTAAGCCTCTTTTTTACCTAAGAGATTGAAGAAAATAATTAGACAGAATTTGTTAAATGAATAATGTTAGTTGTATTTAAATAAAATTTTATGTTTCAATTGTAACACATTTTCCTTAAAATCTATAACTTGTTTGAATATTATTGTTTTTTAAAAATAAATATATATATTTTTAACTTAAGACGCCTCAACATCAGAAATTATAGGCGCCTGTTTTTTCCTTGTTTTTTTTTTTTTTTTAATGCTCTGCCAGCTCCGTACAGTTTTCTCTTATTACAGCCAACACTGTCCATCACTGGATAGGTAGTTGCAAGAAGTTCCTAGGAAGAAAAAATGTAAGGGCTAGCATGAAGCTGGATGCGAACCGGGGATTTTCGCATGGGAATCTTGAACGCTTATCACTAAGCTGTCTCTTCCCTATTTACAGTTATGGTTACTTATAAAATAATTAGTTAAAAAAAGTGATTTCATATTATATTCAAGAAATTGTTATATTAATTAATAATCAAATTAAATAAAAATCTATTGATATAACTAGCGCTTTGTTGGAGTAAATTAATATTAAAATGAGTTAATATCATATTTATTTTGCGCTAAACATAAGCTTGTAAAAATGCATTCCAGCATAGCATTTGAATTGTACATTGATATATATACTGTTGAAAACATCGAACCTACATTTTTCTTCCAATGCTGCGTCATTGATATTCAGCCTTTTGACACCGGGCAATGCAATATGAAGTGGAAATATAATTAAGAGTACTAGCTTGCCCGTTTTAGGTTTTAGCACCACTTTTCTGGGCTTCTCAACTTTGTATTTAGAGGGCCAGAACAAATGATTAGGCCTCACTGTCAAACCTCGAGCTAAATCGTCCGGGACAGGAGGTAAAAATGCCAGCTCCACTATTCCCTATTAAATTGTATTTTAGGCTTCAGTATTTCAAATTTTAACATTTTAATTATATGTTTTAAACTCAAGTTTATTTATCAAAAGAATAAGATGGATACTTCTCTTCGAATGTTATGAAAAACATAGTTGCAGGTATGAAAAGTAGTAGTTTCCCAAAAGAAAAATGAATAAGTATTGATTAAGGAAGCACAGTCAAAAATAATTTTAATTTATGCTCTTTTTCTACAGGACTTCCTTTTCTTTTTTGGCGCTTTAGCTTAACCCGGCAGACCTAATTTACAATAAACAACCATATGAAATGTTCATTTTTTTTTTTTTTGGCAACGCCTAGTTGTAGGCATGCTGAAGCTAAAAAACATTCCTCTTTATATACTATTTTTATTACACATAACTATCTAACATATCTCAGACATTTGTAATAACAACTGAAAGGTGATCAAATATTATCTATATACTAGAAACCATTCATTCCTCTCTTTGAAGATGAATGAGATGAGAATTCGCTCAGAATTTCTCCAGTTAACTTATACAGTTGATTTGTTGATGTATTTATTTCTTTCATTTGGTTTAAAAGAAGAGGAACCACCTCAATAAACAATTACTTATTTTCTTCAATATATATAATATTGTCGATTACACAGCGACACAACCAGAAAGTAAATTGTGACATTTATTTATACTGCATATTTATAAAGTATTGGGTACATAATATATTTGTCTTTTTGAAATTTAAGCTTCATAAACAGATATAAAATTATTTGGACTTTAAATGAAAATTTTTAATCAATACAAGTTACATTTGATAAAAAACAATAATGCAACTCTGTGATGCAGTGCGTTCTTTTGACTTATTTGAAAATTTGGAAAATTTTTATGCTTTAACACGAATAATTTTTCTCCAATAAACACAAGTCGAAAGTAAATCAATAAATTACTTTAAAACCAAATCAAACAGAGGTTCCCAAACTTGTTGACCTAAGCAGATGTTTTAATTATTTTTTTTTTTTTTTTAGTGCATGTAGTCTGACTAGAAGTTACGTTAAGGACTATCCAGCCTGTCCTTTATTATCTTTTTCAGTATAGTATCCTGTTTTTCAACTACAAAAGATCAAAAGTTAAGTATGCGTTACATTTTTCAATTAGATGAGCGATTTTTTAGGTATCTCTAATTTGATCAACGCTTAATCAAACGATTTACTGACCGACGAACCGTTTCGTTAAGGTCACTACACGGCCTGTATTCCCTACATTATGAGAACCCTGAACTAATAACTTTTACTAGTTCATACCAATTAAATAAGATCGATTTTGGACAAGCAGTTTCATTTATCAAAAACGTATAAGGCATGGATATTCACTATCAGAACTAAGGAAATTGTCAAATTAAAATTTTTTAACCATTTTGTCTATTTATTAATCGTGAAGTTGTCTTGATTTGTACTTCAATATACAAACTGAAAAAATTTAGACTAACATACAAAATTAAGCCCATAATCTGTGATCATTTTTGATAAATGGAAAATATTTTGCCGGAATAATTATTATAAACGTAATAAAAAAAGAACAAGCATTATCAGAACATTGAACTGATATTACTAATTACTTTCATTATTTAAATACAGTCAATACCTAAATGCTTGGTGATGTCCAAATTTACTAAATTACAAATAAAAATGAAAACATACAATTAACATGTAGATAAGTATATATATATATTTATGAACTACACAATTTTCAGTTGACATCCTTTAGAAAATTATATCCTATGACAATTTAATTTTATTTAACACTGACCATATAACGCATACACACAGTAATTACAACAAGCTAACACAGGCAGTACCTACTCGGACGGTAACCAAAAGGGCGTACAGGAGAATTTTTTTAAGGATATACTTCGTACAGTTGGGGTGAAGGCACTAAGCGAAACTTTATAGTTTGCAGAAAGTTAGATAGTTAAATTAGAACGAGAGTGCTAGAGTACTAGTGTTTAGTAGTACGCTGATATATACCTAAGTATTGTCAAAAGTACTTAATAGGAAATGTTTCGTGTCTTTTTTAATTTCTGCATTTCTCTTTAATTTTACATTATTTAGAAATTAAGTTTTTAATTTTTGTTTCAGTAAGCTGCAAAATAACTTAGGCCATTGACGAATGGACATTTTCCAGCTTTATAAATGGAATTTGGCCCGTAGAGGCTTTATTTAGCTCAACTGAGCTTGGTATTGAATGAGTGTAAGTCAATTATTGCAACCAATTTTCTTGTCTTCTTTTCTTAAAGCTAATAACAATCAAAAATCTAAATAAAAAAAATTACCCTAAATTTTAAAATCATTAAACAAGAGTCTCTTAATGCTTTCCATATTGGCTTCTTATCCATGCACAAATGCTTCATATTGTAGTAATTAATTGATCGACTGCCCTGTCCAATCAACGTTACTGCAATACCTTCTTACTGAGTTATACCTAAATTGAGTTCCAGAATAAAGAGGCCACAATAAAGGAAGTGGGTCTGCACCTCATTTGCGATAAAAATTTCACATAATCCTATTCTAATTCTCAATCACTGAGAAAAAGAACATTCTTTAATTATTTAACGTTTCACGACTTTGTTTTAATTATCTAAAAACTGTCTTAATCTGGAGTTTAAACAAATTTTAACGAATGAACATTTAATTTTTCGTAATATGATATCATTTTGCCAAGTATGGCATCATTAAGAGCTTAAATTCTTGATCGCAGTTCCTTTTTAAGGATTAAGGAATAAGGCGTTAAATCGCTTAAACATTCTTGAATTACACAAAAAAATTTCGCGGCTACAAAATCATAAAATGAATGTTTTCTCAGAAATTGGACAGGCTTTTAAGAATTTCTTTGAGGCAAATAAAAAGTAGAATCATCTGTTTAAATATGGCTAATTCAACCGGTTGCATCGGCATTTCCTAACTAAAATGAGAATAAACTCAAAAGAGACAAATATTCTTTGAAATTCTAGTGTTATTGCGTGTGAAATGCATGGCTAATGTATGAATTATGTAATTTAATAGGCTGGCTACACAGCAAAATGCAGAATACCAAAGAAAAATAATCGAATAGAAATCAAAAGTTTCATTCAATTACTGACATTTATGCTGCTTCTTTAACGCTAGCTTATTCAACTTTAAGTACCACAGTTAGCATTTTATCAAATAGCGCAAACCTTTGTTTTGAAAAATTATTTCTTGAATAAAATAAAACAGAAATAGAAATCAAAACAATGCTTACTTAGATTTTAAAGCATTCTGCCTGCTGTTGTGATTGTTATTAAAACAATAAACAGCTAGGAAATCTCTAAACTTATATTTTGTAACTGAGGAGTTAAAATTCATGTAAAGAATTACATGAATCAACTCTAGAGATGGACGGAAGTCGTAGTAGATCAGAGTTTATACAAAATAACGCTAAATATTTTATTGCGCATCAATTTATTCGTAGCAGTGATTAATGACAAGTTAGTTATCAACCTCAAGAACATAGAAAAGTGCCAAGTTTACCCACATCTTTCAGTCATTTAAACTTCAAAAAAACTTGATGTCTACTTGATAACTGATCAGTTGTCAATCCTCATTTTGATCGTTATAACTCAAATTGAACTAATTGTTGCTTAATAAACCGCAACTATGTAGGAAATTTGAGAACTGTGCAAGGAATGTAATGAGAACTGAGTTATCCTATATTTGTGACCAAGTTTTATGTTGCAGTATCTCGCTCTAGAATAATTAAATTTGTTTATTCATTAATGCAGAAGACTCAAATCTAATAGTTTTTAAGATTTAGAATTAACTTTTGTACAATTGTATTTTTTTTTGGTGTGCAATAAGCTAATTCGCAATTTTGGTTAATATCTCATAATAATAATCAGAGCTTTTCTCTTCTTTTTTTTTTTAACGTTCCAACTCTACACCAGGAGAGACACACATTTTTCGAACCAATTAAACATATATTGCAAATGAAATCCTCTATTAAATACTTGAAAATTTCCTGAATATGTTTTTGCTTGCAGCAAATATGTTGTCAAAAAATGTTAGAAACATCATGAGAAAGAAATTAAACTAGAGAATCAAGTTTGTTGCCAGATAAAAAAGAAAATTCAACTTGATTAAAGCTAGAAAGTAATTGTTCAATCATTTTTTTAAAAAGATAGTAATTATTCAATCATTTTTTAAAGTAATGCTTTTTTTTTCTTTTGAAATGGAACAAATTAGTTGAATGATGTTTTTTATTTTGTGGTTCTAAATGCAACACAGTATTCACTAATAATATTTCCGGAATATATGAAATGAAATTCTAATTTTGATCGTATGTTTGATCAAAACGATATTGTCATTTTTGTTTTTATTTTTAGTACGAGTTTTATTTGCTAAATAAGTTCGAAGTGATCGAGGAGAATTATTCGTTTAAGGCCAACGATCATAAAAATTCAATTTTTCATAAAAAGTTCAATCTAAAATGACATTAAAAAAAAATTACATTGATTAAAAAACTAAGAAGAAGAAAAATAAATTTGTTACAATTGAAAGATATTCCAATAAAGTGTGCAAGTTTGATACATATATATACATATTTTCTTAAAAATAAGTAAATAAACCAACCCCGAAACAGTCGTTAACTAATTTTTATAATACATGAAGATTCTCGCAAGATTTGCTCTTTCCATCCGAAAGACACATTCTGGCCAGAATCTCTTTGGCGGCGTTCAATGAGAGCGAAGTCTTCGAAGAATGCAAACGTCTTTTATTCTTTTTGAGCTCCCTCACTTCTCGCAGCCTAATCTGTTTCAAAATACCTAAAACATATGTTGCTTTCTAAGGTTATCTAAATAACATTATTCTAATAAAGCATTTATAAAAAATACGTTTAATTAATTAATTTTGATAGTAGTGCCATAATATTTTTTCTTTTTATAGATTCAATAAAAAATTCTTACCTACTAAAAGCTCATCTACATTGTGTTGGATTCCAGAGGATGTCTCGATAAACTTACAGTCTCTGGAAGCCGCTAATGATTTACCCTCTAAAAACACACACAACCAAAAAAAAAAATCTTTACCTTAACTTTATTCAAAAGATAATTAAGGTTTATATTCAATTTATAAATTTCATTTGAATATAAACGCTTTAATTTAGATTAACATGATACCCTTATATTCTACGGATATTAATTCCATATAACACACTGTTAACTGTCTACATGGTTTGAAGACATTTCGTAGAACGTTGAGGTTCTTGGTACCCGGCTCAAGACCAAAATCCCATAACAGTTCATGCAGCCAACCTCTCTTAATCTAAATATGCATTTAACCCCAATCAAGCTTCAAGCCAATATAATGTATTCCAAAGAGTAGATGATATATGGCTTTTAATTGGTTGAGTGTTATGTTCGAACGATTAGGCCAAGTGTAATAAGGGTGCCGTCGAAGTTTTTTTATGTTTACATAGTAACATAAAGTGGTTTTGCAGCTATACAAGAGTAAAGTCTTCTATCTGAGAACGCATCTTAAATGCGAAAGTTGGGTTGTTTGGGAGAAACTACAGTGTTTCAGGAATTTATGTTGTTGTTTACCCTTACGATCGACTCACATTAAAAAAACCAACCTCTTCTTCTAATATCCATCATTAAATTGCTTTATGAAAGCCGTTCTTGATTGCAATTATGTTTTAAGAATTTTACACATATTTTAACATATATCTAAGAAATTATGTAGGTACCATTGCTGGATATCGTCCTAGCCCTAGCCAGATCAACTTTGTTGCCAACCAGAATGACAGATTTGTCTTGAGTGTAAGATTCTCTCCATAGGTAACTGAGAATGTCTTCAGCCACCTTAAAAGAAGCCTTATTGACAACAGAATACACAACTACAGCACCATGAGGCTCATATGTGGACATACAGTTTTCAACCTGAAAAAATAAAATTTCACTTAAATTAGGTGGAGGAATTGTTATAATTTTTATATTCATATTTTTGAAAGAAAATTCAGAAATAAGTTCTTAATGTTGTTTTAATTAATAATGTTTTCTTGTTCAGCAAAAATAAAAAATAAAAAAAATGAAATAATTATTCTTTTATAATGATTTTGACAGGCCAAATTACCATTTATTTGTCATAGATGGTTATCCCAGTTATTTTATCAACTGTTATTTAGGTTGTTAATGCACATAGAAATGAACTAAAAAAAAAATCTGGTATGAACTTTTTAACTTAAAGCACCTCAAAGTGCCCAAAACGAATTTTACTAGGAAAATTGTTCCATTAGAAAAAATTTGGGAGAATTTAAATCAAAAATATTAGAAAAATAAAAAATACATTCAGTAAGGGTTTTCTTTTTGAATTTCTACAAACTCAGAATTTCGTCTATACATATGTACATTTAGCCTCTATATAATAAAAAAAACACATTGAATTCAAACGGAACTTTGGACAGAAGAATACCCATCCTCTTTCACAAAAATCCCTTTAATCGACTTGTCATAGAAATATTTCTCAAATAGACGGAAGCCTAAAGAAACATTTGATTTCGGATCGTCCTAAATCGTCCTTTTATCTCACAGCTTAGATACTTCTTTTAGGCTATATCGGACGGGTTTAGTACTCGATCGAATGAATAAGAATCTATAGGAGGAGTGCAGTGTTATCACAAGCAGATGTTTTCGCAGATTTAAAGACTTTACTTTCTTAAGTAAATCTGTCTGTAAGTTTACCTGAGTTATTTTTTGAGACACAACTTGATCAATCTTCTCTATTTGCGTACTATTTTTATGGAGCACTCTTCGCTAACATTGCATCACTCACTTAAGGGAAATACCAAATTTCTTCAAGAGTTTTATAGGAATTTTCAATACTACATTAAATTATTGCAGGATACTAACCGACATTTCAGAAGATGGATGATCTATGAAAACTAGTTCGGATTCTTCTCCATCCAACAACACAGAGACAGTTTTCTCACCGAACTCGTCATCTAAAGCAGAAGATACGATGAAATACTCCGTTTATTGCATAAAATAAGAACTTTAAGTATTTTTGTCATAAACAATTTTTAAACTAAAATAGATCACTATTATTTAAATTCAAGTAACAATATTAAATAAACATTTTCTTTCTGTTTTAATTTTTAGTTAGAGAACCAGCCAAAATTTTCTTTTACTTGTGTAATCTACTAAAAAGCTGTTTGTCAAATGATTTGTTAATCAGCTAAAGGTAAGAGCCAATTATATTATTCCATTCTAGGAAAATGTTACGGATGAAGTAGTCTCAACATGTTCTCTAATAACAAATTTTCAGTAACTGAGTTAAAGGTGATGTTATAAAAGGGAATGCCCCAAGGAAATATTTTGCCCATACTTATATAGAACCCAATATTTTTGATGAAATAATGGATTATTTAATTTATTAAATTATTACTGTATTATTTTAAAATGTATTATTGGGCAGGTTCATTTAATACGTAGTTCACCAGTTCACATACCTTTATTAACTGACATACATGTCTAGTAGTGATCCCCACTACTTCTCTTACTTACTACCTTTGTACATATACAACAATTACTACCAGTAAACTGTAGGGTCTATTTTTCAGCATTGTTAATTTGAAATGATTATGGTCAGTTAATTTATGGTAGATGTAAAACCTTTCATATACGTATGTATATAAATTTTGAAATCCCATTTAATATTTTTTGTGAAAAACAATATATAATGCCTCTTTAAACAATATATAATTGTATATAATATATAACTGTATTTTATATAAACAATATAAAATTGAAAAATAACAGCTAATTATAGTAGTTCTGCAACGTGCAGAATATTACTATTAACTTTATAGAATTTACTTTTTTGCACTTTAACATCTTATAATAAAATTAAGGGTCTATATCTTTTAACATATTTCGATACTTTTGCATCTATTTTGTGATCGCCAAGAGTGGGTTGAGTTTTTGGCACAATCTCCGAACTTCCTTACAAAGCAGATTGTTGTAAATGATAGATATATGACTACGCAAGTGAAATTTAGATTCGAATTTTCCAGGTAATCCCATAAAAGTGAAAAAAAAAAATGCATTCAGTGAACTGTGGGGATCCTCTTGTTGCCCAGAAACAATGCAAACGAAAATACAAACAAACACGTATAAAAATTGTTCAGTTCATGTCCAAATCTTGTAAGTAAAAGTTTTAAATAAACAAAACCCCTTTCAATCGACTACAAACTTTTTATGAAGTAGTAAATGTAGTCTAGAAAACGCTTGTACTCGTATTGGAGAAGATTTCTTCCTCCTTAAATTCTAAAAATCAATTCAAGTCTTATTAACGCAAATACGGACGTTTAGAGGAAAGCCTACAGAGGTTGTGATAAAGTTAGTTGACTTTTATAGTGCCCCTTATTATTATTTTTTTTTTAAATGTGGGAATTGTATCTTTTATAGGGAAAGAAGAAAAAGGATTCAAAGTTTTTCTAAATTCAAAAGTGTTTTTCAACATTTAACTTGTTCATAGTTATTTATGTATACTATTCTTTGGGACAGAGTTTAAAAACATTTGCGCTATAATAAAATGAAAGGGATATTTGCGGTTAAAACTTAAAATTGTGAATCTTCAAGATCTTAGCTAGAGATTACTAAAGAAGTATTCTGAGCTTTCTGTTTAGGCGCTAGGAAAAATAATTCCTATTTATATGATGAGATTTCTTATGCGATTCAAACTTAATCTGCAGACATTTTACAAGTATGAATTCAACAAGAATTACCTGTAAACTTTAATGTAAGAGTGAATAAAATCTTAGTACTTACATTTAAACACAACCAGAATCAATTAATAAGAAAAGTACAGAATGGCGCACTCAGTCAGTACCAGAAGGCAGGTCCTGACACAGAAACTGAGAAATGCACCACACTTTTTTACCACCATAATATTTAATTATATCCAATTATTGCTTTCAAAGAGAATTCCTAGCTTTCTATAGATCGTCACTTAGTACTTTAAGAGCCAAATTATTAGTGGTGCATATATTCAATTGCCGGAGAAAAGGTTTTAAACAATTTTTCAAAGTGTTAATTGTTGTAAAGAGTACAACAATTAAGTACTTTCTAAACAAGTTTAAAGTTAGTACATGAATTACAAATATCCAGTAAAATTTCACTCACCAAGAGAGGCATCATAAGTGTTCATATATTCCGATGTCATAAACTGCGATACTAAAGCGGTCTTTCCAACTCCAGCATCTCCCAAGAGTACGACCCTATATTTAGCTATGTCCATTGTTTCTGTACTTATATTGGTTGTCTGTGAGCAACAAGAGCCTTGCCAAGGAGATAGTGGACTTACCCTGAAAAAGTGAAATTATTATTATTTTTAATTTTGCAGAAATTAAATTCTTCATTTTTATAAGTTAAGTTTTCATAATAATTTTTAATAGATTTTATAACAGTATACTTACGGCTTCAGATAAAAACAAAATATGTATCCGTTAACTTTTTTTTTTTGATAAATTGATTTTATTTATTTATTTTTTGCAGCGATAAGTTTTAAAATAAACAAATATTTAAAGAATAAGAAATTAATTCTTCAAATAATATTCAAGAAAGCTCATCGATGCAGTTCACGTTTGCAGTACAGATACAACATTGCCTCAAGCGTTGCTTTTAAAGAAATTGACTGCTTGAGTGAATAGATCTTTAGAAATCCAAATAACAATTAATTTCTTCAATAAATGTTTTTCAATTTCCTCTTCAAAATTTAAGTACTAACAGGGTTTAAAAATACATATTAGAGCACACTGGGTTCTTTTTTTGGCACATTATCATACTTGATAATCAGATTTCATATTTGGTTATTTCCTATTTTTTAGTTTGGCAACATTTGGCAACTAGGACAAAAAGTTCATATTTGTTTTTTAATTATATACAAAAAGTAAACCCAACTAAGAAAATCTATTAAATGTTAGTTATACATATTAATTATGACCTGAGTTTGTTTTCATGAGTCATGAATTTGTTTTCACCAACTCTTCCACTCTTATCGGTATTTTTTATTCGATTCTCTCTCGAAATTAACTCGCTTCCTTCCTGTTTTAATCTCGAATCATTATTACTCCAGCAGCGTAGAACTTACCTTGGAATCATTCTTGACATCCTGTTCGGGTTTTCCTCAAGTTTTTAGAAAGCGAATTATGTTTTGCAAACTTGCAAAGCGTAACAAAGATTTTTGTTTTTGTTTTCATTTATTAGGTTTGTTTTTTTATTTTTATGATTAATGTGAATGTTTGTGTACGGGCCAACGAATTAATAAAAGGGAGCATTGCGTTAGCAGATTCAACAGAAAGATAATCAATAGTGCGACGGACTCTCATAGAACGAAAAACTGCTGCGCCAAATAACATGTTGATGATATTCTAGCTTTTACTGAATACTAATTTCATTAAAGAGCTTAAATTATTTTCATATTTAAGCTCATTTTACTTGCATATCTGAATGATTCCTGAAAAGACCTTGTCGCCATGGAAACAACAAGGATAAGTATTGTTTATTTTTATTTGGAGTGTAAAATGATTCCAGTAGGCTGTACTACTAAGGAGCTCCAGTAATTTACCAATAACTTTTGCTTACCACTCTTCTTAAAAGAAATGGCAATAATTATTTTTTGAACTACAACAACTGTTTCTCCATCATTCATTTTCAGAGTGCCTCTTAACGATTCTAAAGCAGCTTTTGGACAATTAACGAGCATTCAATCTCTTACTCTCTTTTACTCTTCTCTATGCATCCTCTTGGTTAGATAGTTCATCTATTTCTATCTGGTGAGAAAGAGAAACTGTTCGTCTCTGATAGCACTCTGCGTTGCTCAAAAAAAACTTCAAGAATGGCTCAGTCATTTGAAGATAAAGGACATTTTATCCGAGATAATAAATCTCAAGCTCCGGGCGTCCCAAATACCAAGTTGAGAACTAAAAACAGTACACCTAACTATCAATCAAACATAACCAGGAGAAACATTGTAAGCTTACTTATTATTAATACTAATATCTTTTTCGTATACACTAATACCTCACTTTGCGTCGTGGTTACGTTCCAAAAAAACACGACGCAAATTGAAATGACGCAAAGTGAATTAAGATTTTCTGTAGCAAACCATGTTAGATAGGTTCCAGGGTTACGAAAATACTACTTTTTAAAAAGAAAATTGAACAAAGTAAACATTTAGAAAGCAAAAATAATGTAAAATTTTATTATATACATACAAAAAACGTATGCATTCAATTAAAACACAATTAATTTATGAAAAACAAAATTGAAATTAATCACTGTGGTTGTTGTAGTGGCTGTTGTCGTAAGTCGGCTTTCTTTCACAAAGAATTGGTCCAATGTTTGCTGAACAGCTTTTCTTTTCAACGTAAAATAAATTTCCTTGTAGAACCCGACTAAAATTAGCAAAACAAAGTGAAAATAATACTGCAAATTGCGTTGATTTTTAGTTAGAAAGGGAATCCCCGAGTTTTGATGGCATGGCGCAATTAGAAACCAAAGTGTTACCATCTTTTAGAAAAAAAATGAAAATTTCATTCGAACCCAAAACAAAGCAACTTCGAAAATCTAACGACGCAGAGTGAAAATTAGTACTAATTAAGCAGCGACGCAACTTCGAAAAAACGCAAAACGAAACGACGCAAAGCGAGGTATTGGTGTATAACTCATCTAAGTGTTCTGTTTATCGGCGTCATTCAGAATCATAAATTCCCATGAATTTAAAATAGTCTTTGAGATTTTCGTAAAATATTTTGTTATTATACAATATTTGGTTGGATGCCTTGTACTATAATTTATCATGAGTAATCAGAAAACAATTTAATTTTCTAATCCGATTTTTTTTTTCTCCTTTTAATCTGAATAACCAAATTTATTTTACATTTCATGTTTGTTTGAAACATTTTCTAACCAAAATTTACTTTTGGGGTCGTTTCTGCCAACAGTTATACTATTATAATTTCAGATAGAAGGAACGGTTTACCTTTATTCTAATTTAAGACACTTGTATTGTTTTACTATGATTTCAACTATTTTTGAATTATGTACAAGCCATAAAAAAAGTTACAGCTGTAATCTCTCACTTCTCACTTATTTATTAATTGTAAGAAGAGACAGTTTTGGGCGCCCCAACACAGTTTGGTTGTTATGGAAACCGTTTCTCATCTTCTTCACATTCATAGCATAATTTGTTAAAGGTGTATCATCACTGCTTTCATTCAAAACATGAATAAGCATAGAGATAATGTTTAGAAACCACGAACTTCAGGAGTTACTAATTCCATCAATCAAACTGCTGATTGGCCAGATAAAAATTTTTATTTTCAGTTAAAACGACTGTAGTCAAACGAGACTGTTTAACAATATTGAGGTACTTCGCATTCAAAAAAAGATTTTGAATGCTCTATGACAAGTTGCTTGACACATGGTAGTAAAAAAAAGTATTTGAAACCTACCATTCCTACAGCATTTCATAACAATTGGAAGACCACTATTTATTTAAAGCCCTGTTTGATTTTAGACACTTACCTGCTATTTGTAGAATTAATACTTGTATTGCTCCTTGACTTTCTGTCAATTATTGAGTCACCATAGTTGATCACTCCTTTGTTAGTTATACTAAATGTTCGCAACCTATAGAGATCATCGCTCAGTCGAGGATTGTAGGATTTCTCCGGAAGGGAACAAACTCTTGGCCTAACATGATCCGCCGCTGAAACAAAAACAAAAAATTGTATATTTTTAATAAATTATTTCTTTTTAAAGTTGACAGTTCTATTTTTATAAACCTATCGTTGCTCCTTGGCGGTTTTAAGTAAGTGCGACAAATTATTTTTGTAATAATTTAATTATTTTATAAGGTAAAATTTCAATTTAAAGGATAACAATTCTATTCCATTAATAAAGTCGTATTTCTTAATGCCTGATTTGATCGAAACTTCCTTGTCTGATCTTTTGGTATTAGGTACCTGAAAAGAATTTCAGAAAAGAAAAGAATTTGAACTTCCTGAGGTTGCACTCGGTTGTTGTTCAAATCTACCTTCAAAGTGGGTTTGGAGTCTGACAAAAGGCAAAAAACGGGAATCAACGAGATAATCAAGAGCCACTGGTGTTAAGGTTAGTTCTTCCTTCCTGAAAGTTTTGTCTTAAAGTGTATTACAATCTTTTTGTTTGCTTACATTGAAGAATTTAAGTTTCGTGATGGAAGAAAGTTATTTTCCGAGTACATTTGTATTATTACTCAAAATACTCTTCTTTAGTACTGTTAACATTTAATCTGTGAGATGAAGAGGGCATTTTCTTATTGATAGCAACTCAGTGTTTCTTTATTGAAATGAGTATGTATGTATGTATTGAATGAGCCCTGGCCTTCAATAGCTTCAGTAGCTTCCTCTTTTACCTTCTTCTAACCAAACGGCCTGTCGGTGAATTACTCTGAGTTATGTGGTATTACTTAGCATCCGCGTAATCTGTCAGATTAGTTGCGCCCGATGTCTTATTCTTTAGGTATAGAAATTTTTCAAGTTTTCTTATCAAAAACTACAAAGTCTATAGTATTTAGTTTATAGTTATAGTTACAAAGTACATATTACCATTTAATAGACAGTTTTCTGCTTATTGACTATTTTTGCAACGAGAGTCTTTTGTTGAATTATATTGAATAGAAGAAAGAGAAGGGGATTCGGACATTAAACAGGTTTCTTTTTAATTTTTAGAAGATTATGATGCGGATGAATTTGAATGCGTAAGTATAGATAAAGTAACCAAATTATCAGATAAAAAAACCTACTTCTAGCGTTAAATTTTTAACAGAATAATGTTTTTAAATATCTAATTAAGTATAAAAACCGAGACTTCAGTTATTGGGTCTAACTCCTATAAGAAGCACATTTTTGGTGATTCAGTCAAATGTTGAATTAAGTGGAATAGCAAAGTAGAGCATTCAACCCACCTGTTTGTGATTTTTCAATACTAGCTCCAATTAATACCTCAAAACATCTCGATATTTAGAAAGAATTATGGAATAGCGAAACTACATAAACCATATTTCCAATTTGAGCCACCGTTTTTCAATTAACTAGCCAATGAAAATATACTGAGATGTACAAGCAATGGCTGATACCAACCGATAAAGTGCAAATATCAAACAATGAATTTCAGGTACCTGTTACAAATCATTTCTCTGGTTGTTTCGAGTAAATATACAGAAGATTGGCAGGAAGCCACAGTGAAATTGCAATTGTTAGAATGTAATTTGAAGAAATCTTCGGCTAACTTAGTCCGAAAAGTTTTCGAGTTTGTATTGATCATTTAAAGAATTTTTACAAATCCTTAGGAAAAAACATCCTATACTATGAAACTTTTAGTACACAAAAATAAAATTAATTAAACAGTTTAGATAATTAGTAAGATTGTTCAGCTTCTGGCTTAGTTTTACTGCTGATTTTTTACAAAATTCATGACTGGAGTTTTCTTTGAACTCATTGAAAATGCATTCATTAATTTCTGGAAAGAAATCAGATAAAAAAAGAAAGATTGTTAACGTATTTAAAGAAGCAATTTAAAAAAATAATAAGGAAAGAAATGAATAAGCCTAATTTACAGTTTTAATAAATGTTTAATTCACGAATTTCGTGTATCTCTCTACCCTATCTAATCAACTAAAGCAAATATTTCGTAGATAAAAGCGGGAAAACCAATATTTTATTTTGTTTAATCTATCTAGCTATATATTATATATATCTTAGTGTGGGTGTGTGCAATTTTTATAAAACAAAAAATTTAAGAGATACACCTTGCTAAAAGGAAAGAAAGAGAAATAATTGAACTCGACCAAGCAGTATGAATGAAAAAATAGGTAGATACTTTTACATTTGACCATTCCACCTCTGGCTACAATTTCATTGTTATAAAACAGATGGTAGCACTTCTTTTTCTGCTGGAATAGATGACAGCTTAATTTGTGTAATAGGCAAAAACGTTACTGGTAGAAGTCCAATCACTAAAATTATACTATACTAAATTAACAACTTAAAAAATTCCTTAATTAGATTGTGACAATTCGAGACGTTTAATTTTTGTTTCTTTATTTTATAAGTTTAAATTACTTCTTGGTATTATCAAAAAAGTCAGTTTACTAATCAGATTAGTAAGTGGAATTTACGTTCTCTATGTCTCACTTATATAAGAACAGGCTGCTAAGTGAGGTCTTATAAGTGAGTCTGTTATTTATGGCGCACAATTTCTGTAAGTCGAGTTGATTTTTTTTAAACTGATATTTTTATAGCAAATTGAAAATATATTATTAGTTTCAACAGAAAAATAAAATTTAAAAAAATCAAACTTCAAAATATGATTACAGATTTTACAGAATTTTTACAGAATTTACAGATTTCCGAAACCTTGAAAGAAATTTCTAACTTGTTTTACAAAAATTGAAAACTAATTTTGTCGATTGTTTTTATCAAATTTAATTTTCATTCGCAATAGAAATTTAAGAAGACATTGTCCAATTTCAGGATCTTAAATTTTTCAAATCGAAGGAAGTAGTGTACCAGGGTTTCTCTAAAACAGAATTTATTTGGTAATTAAAGTAGCACCAATAGTTTTTGAATGACTACATTTTATTTAAAAAAGTATTATGATTTTTTAAGTAATAAGAATGGCTGCATACGCGGGATTCGAACTGAGGATTTCCCACTTACAAAGCCACGCTCTTGTCCACCAAACCAACACCCTGGCAAGAGATTCTTACCGTAATGTTAGGTCAAGAAGTCTTGCATATTGCGTGCATTAAAATGATGTGATGATTGCTTTTATTTGAAGATAAAACAAATTTATCCTGATTCACCCACAACCATTACATTACACTACATGTTTTAAAATCTTCAATTATTATTATTTTGTTCATTGCGTCGCAAATAACATTTTTCGCAGTCAGAGAACCTCCCAAAACGTGTATTTGTGGTGGAAAATTAATATTCAAAACCGTTCACGAATAGATAAAATTGTAACTTTGATCTTAAATATCTCTACTAATATTAGGGATATCGAAACGGGGTTAACGTCATTTTTCACAGTTTTTTTTTGTGTAGTTTTCATAATCATTGTCAAAATCAGTAGTCCTTATGAAACTCCAATCGGGTTTTTGGCCGTAACCCCGCCAAAAATGAAGATACACCATCAGGAGTGGAAAATTTGAAAACTAGACCAAAAAAAAGAAACAGTTTACTTCGTGGGTTTTTCGGAATTCCGCTTTCCTAAAAAGTTATTAGCGATTGGTGCGTTTTAAATGGATTACCCTGTATATACCTATATTTTATCTCCTTAACAAAAACTTACAGTTTAAAAAGTTAAGTATAAGGGTTGATTAAGCGCCAAAAGGTACACAAATCAGCTAGTACCCAACATTTCATTCAAGCTTAGTTGATATAATTTAAGTAATTTTGCTGCATTAACTTTTCCTTCACATTTTTTAGAATTTATTAGATGTCACAGACCCTTATGCTGGCCAGTTCGTTCATAATATTATTTGGTTATAATTATGATAAAATGTATATTATATCTTCGTTTTTAAATCGGTACTTTATTTTAACTCTATTCCAAATTATTCTTCTGATTTATCTTTAATATGCCCTTTATTCTGAAGTTGTCACATCTTATACATGCATGTTAAAGTAGAAAAAGACAAAGTTAGAGTCGGCTATTGTTTAAATTTGAATCACGGAGGATTTAAAACAATATTTCAGACTTGAATTCGTCTTACCGAAATATTCGTGAGCACAAATAACACACAGTTAATAACAAGTAGATTATTCAACAACAATTATTCATTTCTCAATTGTAATTTAATTTTACTTATAGTAAAATACTGGAATAATTAGCTGTCCTAAAAGTATGCAATACTTATTTATTTTATATTACATAACATATATATAACATTGTGAGAAGAACAGCTACATTGAGAGTGTGATTGAAGAAAACTATATTATTTGCGATAGAGCCAGATAATTATTACCTATTATTATAAACGTTTGACTACTACATAAAATAACAATTACTTTAATCGAAGAATGAACTTAAACCGACGATTTTTATTAAAAATAAAATAATCGAAATCATTGATGTATGTTGGTGTAAGCATTTTTTTAAAAAAGTTTTTAAATTTTGTAGCCTCGTAATTTTTTTTATTTTTTATACCGTTTTCTTTTTAACCTGTAATTAATAGTTTGATTATTATAGATTAATAGATATTAAAGTCAATCTACAGTGCTACTTGAACAAATATTTTGTAGATGAAAATGGCCAGCATAAGGGTCTGTGACATCTAATAAATTCTAAAAAATGTGAAGGAAAAGTTAATGCAGCAAAATTACTTAAATTATATCAACTAAGCTTGAATGAAATGTTGGGTACTAGCTGATTTGTGTACCTTTTGGCGCTTAATCAACCCTTATACTTAACTTTTTAAACTGTAAGTTTTTGTTAAGGAGATTTTTGTACCTTTTGGATAGATTTTCATTTTTGTCTATTTTGCTAAGTTACATATCTGCTTTACTGCTTTTTTTAAATTAGGAATAAGCAATTCTATCATTATAACCTGATAAGGTGTTAAGTAGGAACCGTAACTACCACTGGAGAGATCTTTTTAAAGAATGATTATAGTTGCGGTCCCCAAACCATCCTCAATAACAATTTTTTTGAGAAAGCCTTTTTATATAAAATAGGAAGGTATTTGTACGTAAAAAGCAAATTTAAACTGCGATTTCAGACCTTCCTTTTAAGAGGAGTAAGAAAAATAAACGGGCGATTACAGTACTTCTCCCTAAAAGGCAAAGAGGCAAAGATTTTGAATCGAACGACAATTCATTAATGTAAATAGGTTCACCCATTGATAATTTTAACGATTTCAGTACTTCCTCTTAGTAGGTGTAAGAGCATGATGGCACTTCACAGCCATGTGGAGGAGCTTTAATCACTTCTTCGTGCTAAATTTTATCAAAATCGGACAAAGCGTTATAGAAATATTGGTAATAATAGTTTTAGAAACGGCCATACTTGGGTGGGGCAAACTCCCCTCCATATGAGGCGTAGCGACGAGACTTTTAAAGTGCAAATCTGTACAAAATTTCGATTCGAATGACACTTCATTCATGAAAATCAGTTCACTTGTCGATAATTTGAAACGATTGCTATACTTCCCCTTAACTAGTGTAAGAGCAGATCGCCGCTTTAATGTTACGTAGGGGAGCCCTAACTCTATCATCCTACCAAATTTTATCAAAATCGGGCTAAGATTTACAGAGTAATTAGTAATAATAATTTTGAAGGGGGCCTTACATAAAGGGGGCTAACTCCTCTCTAATTCGGAGTACAGCGTCGAGACCCCCAAAAGGCACATCTACATAAAATTCCGAATCGAATGTCACCTCATTCATGAAAATCGGTTCATGCGTTTAGGCGCTACGTAGTTTACAAAAAAGGTAACAACAACAACAACAACAACAACAAGAAGAAGAAGAAGAACAAGAACAACAATTTCTGAAAATGCCGTTTTTGCTCATTTTCGGCAACTTTTTTCTCAATATCTATTAGGTCTGGGGGGTTGCAAAAAAATTACAGTTATAAAGGAGGGTTTGCCCTATATTTTAAAGAAAATTTGGGAATTTTATCTTTTATAGAAAAAGAGAAAAAAATTGTCAAAGTTGGGTGTTTTTTAACGTTACGCTTTTTCGTGCACTTTTTGACGATCAATCCTTATACAACTGTCCTACCGGACAGTTTTAATTACGTTTTTTGAATTTTATTATTTAAAAAAAAAAGCCTTATTGACTGTTATAAGCTAACTCTCTGCCAGCTGCTAGAACCCTCGATGACAGCAAGTTTAAAAAAAGAGCAGATTATCTCAGTTTCCAGTTCGGTGACATTATTATTATTTGCTCTGAAAAAGAAAGCATGCTATGGACTAAAAGGAACAGCAGTATGATAGGAGCCGAACTACATCTGAGGTGTAAAAAATGAGACATCAATATAATGACTTGAATGAAGCAAAACTTGACTAAAACTGGATAATGATGGTCATTTCCGTGTACATTCTATCTAGATATAGTATCGTTTAAGATTGAAGTTTATGGAAGGTATGACTGGAATTCAGGATGATGGATTTCAAATAGCTCAGCCGCAAATACTGTTAATAGTGGATCTAATTGTTCAACTATGATCAAATACGAGGGTCGTTTGAAAAGTCCGTGCAAAGTCAGAGAGAGAGCACTACTGGCGCGTATCGAGGTTATGTTTAGTTAGTAGCATCTCTTGGAAGAACACACACCAAGTTTCAGCCAGATCGGTCTATTTCTTTGTGTTTGGCATTCGTTTGAATCGAGGAAGTCGAGTGATTTTCAAAAAATGGTCGAAAAAGAATTTCGTGTGTTGATTAAACACTACTTTATGAAAGGCAAAACGCCTCAGGAGACTAAAGAGAAGCTTGATAAACATTATGGTGACTCTGCACCTTCGATTAGAACAGTTTATAAGTGGTTTCAAAATTTTCGGAGTGGCCATATGGGCACAAGTGACGCTGAACGTTCTGGACGCCCTGTTGAGGTTACTACTCCAGAAATCATTGATAAAATCCATGATATGGTGATGGATGACAGAAGAGTGAAGGTGCGTGAGATTGCTAGTGCTGTGGGCATCTCGAATGAACGGGTACATAATATTTTGCATCAACATTTGGACATGACAAAGCTATCCGCAAGATGGGTGCCGCGATTGCTCACGCTTGACCAAAAACGAAATCGTGTGAAGTGTTGCAAGGACGGTTTGCAGCTGTTCCAGAAGAATCCGCAGGACTTTAAGCGTCGTTTCGTCACTGTGCATGAAACACATCACTACACTCCTGAGACCAAAGAACAATCTAAAGAATGGGTTACCAAGGGGGAATCTGCGCCAAAAAAGGCGAAGACCGTTCCTTCGGCCGGAAAGATTATGGCGACTGTCTTTTGGGATTCGCAAGGAATAATCCTCATCGACTATCTGGAAAAGGGTAAAACTATTACAGGTGCATATTATTCATCGTTATTGGACCGTTTGAAAACCGAGCTGCAAGAAAAACTCCCACGATTGGCCCACAAAAAAGTCCTTTTCCATCACGACAACGCACCAGCTCACACCTCAGCAGTTGTGGTCGCAAAATTAATGGAAAAAGGGTTCCAACTCGTTTCACATTCTCCTATTCTCCAGACTTGGCTCCCTCGGACTATTATTTGTTCCCCAATATGAAGAAATGACTGGCGGGAAAAAGATTTTATTCAAACGAGGAGGTGATTGCAGAAACGAATGGCTATTTTTCAGACTTGGACAAATCCTATTATTCGGAAGGGATTTGACAAACTAGAGCAGCGTTGGACGAAGTGTATAAGCCTAAAAGGAGACTATGTTGAAAAATAAAAAAGGTTTACCCCAAAAAATTAAGTAGTTTTTATTTTTGCACGGACTTTTCAAACGACCCTCGTACACCATTTTAAAGAATATGAATATTAATTTCACATTTTGTTGTTAAGAATCAGTCTACATGAAAGTATAAGTTTCCGTTATTAACAGTAACATTAAGTTTGTTAGTTAATAAAACTTTAAACCCCTTCAATATTTGATCCGGTTGATGGATCCGAACTGAAATTGGATATCAGTATTGAAGGACAAAAGGCGAATAATTTTAGTGATATTTGATGATGTTCTCGAATTTTGCATGCACACGCACGAAGAGAATTGTTACAACAACTTTGTTCCTTATAATTTTATTTTCATTTTTATAAAATACAAATGCATTACTCCTTCTCACAGTTAAGAATTTAAAAGACCTTTTTTTTTTCTTCTTCTTGTTTAATGAAAAGTTTAATTCTTCACAATTTCAAAGCTCGTGCGCTTCAAAAAAAAAAAAAGAAGAAAAATAAAAGGTTAAATCAAAATTAAAATTTGACTTTGTAATGAACAGCTGAAGCGAGAGAAGTTGCTCGGGCTGGAAAAAGGTTATTTTTTATTCATTTCTCAATGTTTTTTATTCGAAATATGTATATTTTTTTTTTATAGCAGAGTACGCAGCAAATATCATTAAATGAAAAATCCTTCTTTTAATAATGAAATATATCTCAATATACTTTCTTTTTTTATTTTTTTTATTACATGAAAGAAAAATTCACAGTAATTGTATGATTCACAGAAATGGGTATGATAGGAGTGTTATTGAAGGCCAAAGTTAGGTCAGTTAAAAATATTTTTTAAAGCCGATATCTTTAGTAGAAATGAGGCGCTCAGAATACAAGTGGCTCAACCCCGATATTATAGTTTTGAGATATTCCATGTAGAAGATTTGGCCAACAATAAATAAAACGCTTTTAAAACGATTATTTATTAGTTTCACTGAATTTTGAATATTTGTACTTTGAATAATAAAATTAAGAACTTTAAGACTATGCAACCCATTTTTATGTTTTATTTATATTTTAATAAAAAAATGTGGATTGGGCCATTCGTGTTTTGTCTATTTTATGAATTAAGAAAGTAGTTGTGGTTTAGGCCGATAGTAGTCTAATTGACTGATCAATTGACTCACCTTCAATCATTTTGTAGTTGAGCACTATAAGTAGCAATAAAATGAAACAGCTGATTATGGGTTGGGTCACTTTACATTTTACAAAACCATCATTAAACAAACGAATTAGTGTCGCCATCTAGCGGATTTTGTTGAAAGGTGGGTTGGGCCGAAATTCACATCATATTAGAATGTTCAAGCAATGTGTTGAGATATAAATACAGAAATGGTAAAATTGTGGGTTGGGCCACTTGTATTCTGAGCGCCTTAAAATGATTGCCCTTACTGCGTGGGTAGTTATCCGTGAATATCTCTCTCTGGCATTGTGTGTGAGAAGAGATAATCTGAATGAAGCAGAACATTGCGGGATGCCTTTGTGAAGATAGTTAGAAGATGGATGATAGTTTTCGCAATTTCTTCCAATTTATGTAGTCTATAAGTTTCGATATAGAATACAAACAGAATTATAAATATAAAACCAGATTCTTTTTACAAGTAAAATTAGGATTTTTTTTCCTTTTGTTCAAAGTCCTTGGACAAGTAAAAAGAGAGAGGAGGAAAAAAACCAAATGAAAGGAGAAGACAAAAGAGTGGGTGATGTATGTATGTAAAAAGGAAAGGGTCGCTAAGTACCAGCTGAAATAAAAGAATAAGAAGATTAGATGAAGACTGGAACAAGTTTAAACCACAAGAACAACGCCATTGTCTTGGAAACACAATTGGAAAGTTTGTCTTCCAATTTATATGCAATGCTTTTATTTACCTCTAAAAAGTTTTGTTTTTTTCTTGTTTATCTTAACTTGGGGCATTGATGTGTAAGATAGAGAGAAAAAAAAATTAAGTTTGTTACTTTTATTTGATGAAAATACTAATGGAGTGACATCTAATTGTTATCAACTTTACAATATGGGTTTGGACAAAAAAAAAAAAAATACGAATAGTAATAAAAAAACTAGAAGTTTCTAAGGTAGATTCACCAAGATAACGTTGAAGAAGATCTAAGAGCAACAGAAGTTGATGATCATAAATAAGGAAGGATGTTCCAGGTTCAAAGAAAGAAAATAAAGAAAATTTTGGGGGGCTACTCTCTGTCAAAGTTGTAATTAATTTTGTGGACTGTATCAAAAAATTGAGAGATTTTCAATTTTAAAAAAAATTAATAAAATAAGTTTTTAATTAGGCTTGTTTTATTTAGGTAATTAAAATATAGTTCTCAGAGAAGAACTATCGTAAACCATCTTTACCAGCTGTATAACTAAAGCTGATTGGAATGGTTTCCAATCAACAAAACTCCTACACTCGAATTACAAATTCGGTAAAGTTATTAAATATTTTTGTTGCGTGTTCTTTTCGCAATAATAAAGTAAAATAAATGCGAAAGATTTATTACCTTAGTATGCTCGGTGACATTAGTGTGATGCGGAGCGTTGATTTGGTTGATTGAAGAAAAGGGGTGATGGAATATGTGGAGGAGAAACAGTTGGTGAACAGCAATGATGAAGAATAACCTTAAAGGTAAGTCATTTTGAATTTGGTATTTATTATTATTAAAAGCGCGTTGGAATCCAGTATTCGCTAATCCCTTACCTAACTTTGGTACTATCTGAATTTCGAAAATTTGTAATTTATTTATGTCACAGAATCCTCCAAGAGATTTTTTTAATAGTTTCATATAAAGAATCAACAAAAAATCAAGAACTTCTGTTAAGGAACAAAAAGGAATTGCAAAATTAAGTTCATTGTGAGTAAAAAGATGCTATCATAGATACACTGAAGAGTTAAACTATTCTTGATTTCAACAATGTTATGTAGTGTGGGGACTAAACGATGCCGATAATCATAACAGTTTTCTTTCTAATAAATGTAGAAAGAGTGTTATTCTAATATAATTTAAGATCATAGTAACACTTATTTGTCTTTCTCATTGATTTTCTGAAAATATTCAACACTGTTAAAAAAAGAAATAAAACGAAGCTAATAATGAATGGTCACCGGTTGCACATGTGTTAACATTGACTTATTATCTGTTTATATTTTCTTAAATACAGACCAGAACTTTTAGCTATGCGTTTATTTTATTTTTTTCCCCCCGACTTTCTTGGATTAATTCCAAAAGGATGGAATGGTAGGATGGGAATTATTAGGAATAAAAGAGTAAAAGAGCAGAAATGGTGTGGGCGAACTGAAAGAAAGTGGTATTCGCCACCGTGGTAGGCAAGCAACAAGTCACAGTAGGGTAGGTTTAGGTAGGCAGGAGCGATCGATACAGCGGGCCGTCATGTGGCCTGGGAGCACGAGTATTACACTCTGGTAGAGAAGAACAGAACTAATGATAACGTACACTTCTTGACACTGCATTAAATTAAATCTATCCATTTGCAGAACAATGTACAGAAGGTTACAACTGACTTTATATTAATAAACTGTATAACACAAAGATAAACTTGAAGTTAAAAAAGTAGAAGTGTTTTCACTCAAAGTACAAAAATTGCTTTAGAAAGTGTGATAGTTTCCTCTTAAGTTATATAAGCTTTAAAAAGTAAATTAAAAATAAGCAATAAAGACAATTTCCGCAATGCTATTTTTCAATAAAGATTGCTTTGTCATCTGAGATTTGAGAAAGACACGTAGGGAGATGGAAAGCTACAGCGACGGTTTACTTTACCGTTGAATGATAACAATATCGGACCTCTCGATACGGTATTTTCTTTTCTAAAAATGAGTTTAAAAGGCACTCCTTACCTTTTTCAATATTCGCTTAAGAATAAATATTAAGAGAGTGTCAAATTTTTGAAGTAGCATGTTACCCAGAAATACTCGTTTTCCGAAGACATTTTCTTTGAAAATTTGATTCTTCATGAAAATCAGGGAATTATAACTTTGAGTAATGTAAGTTAATTTAAAAATGTAAGGTTTTGATAACTTATATAAAAAGTAAAGTAAAGTAATCGCCTATTTTTTCAGGCGTCCAGTGACCAACTAGGTACCGTGGTTGGAGGTGGAAGCACATACTTTGCTATAAACAATTTTTTCTAATAAGAAATAGCTACACGCAGGATACGAGCTGGGAATTTCCCACTTAGAAAGCGAAGTGATCATAACCACTTACCTTTAAAGAGTTATTTATTACTAATAAAGGCGCCTCGGTAGCCGAGTGGTTAAAGGCGTGCCTACAAAGCTATTATGTATTGTGGTACTGGGTTCGATTCCCAGTCTACGCTTTAGATTTTATTTAATGTATAATAAAAGGAATTTACTGTAAAATATATTTGCTTATCAGCCTCCGTTCTGATCGGCAGTTGGAAGTAAAGTCAGCCTGAAAAAATTAGTCATTACTTTAGTATAAATAATTTTAGAAGGGGAATGAAGCATGGTTGCCTAAAAATTGTAAGCGTCGAAGCTCCCAAATGCACATTTCTGTTAATCGATTGGCATTTTAATTAATTAAAATCAATTAACGGTTTAGGTGCTTCGTTTACAAAAGAGGTAGCCTTAACTTCTTAAAAACTTCGTGCAGCTGAATACTTGCATCGTTTTCACCGAAATCTATTGTAACTGCATTGATAAATCATAAATCTTATTAACTCTTATTTTTGCACTTTTTTTTTTGTAAATATCTCATCTTTGATAGAAAAAAGTGAAAATTTCAACATTGTTTGTCATTGTTGTTTCTAAAATGTTTTTCAACAATTTTGACAATTAATTCTTACCCAACTGTCATGCAGAATAATTTTATCTACACAAGCACAAGGATGGGTCAAAACATTTTTTGGTTATGAGTTCCGAGTAGTTATAAACTAATTTGGAAATTTTGACGCATTTTTAAGTTTTTTCTCCTTCTCAAACATGTTTTTCAGGGTGAATACATAACATTGGAAATACCCCCGAATGTCAATAGTTCCCCATATTCAAAGAGAAAAAAGAGAATACGGAAAATAGAAAGTACTTCTTGTTTGATCTCATTAAATAACAGCGTAGTTGATTAAATTAATATAATAATAATAAATTTATTTCTGTTTATAAAGTAATACAAATACTTGTCGCAGGGAGTTGGAATAATTCAATATATACGTTATAAAATATTACATTTTAACTGCATGAAAAAGAAAAGAAAATATAGAAACCAACTACAAGAAAAGATAAATAAATAAATGAAATAGAAATAACACTACAAATTCAACACTAATACATGTTGGTTTATATCTCTGATTGACTGTGAGACCAAAATTATATATATAATTCTTAATTAAACGAGAACCAATAAATTCAAATAGAGTACATTCTTATCTCCCTCTCTTGCGACAAAGACTGAATAATACAGCATAAGAGAAAGTAAAACTTAAAAAGAAAACATAAATAACTGAATTCTAGTGATTGCCGCACTTGTTGTGGCCCTCTTACTGTTACATATGCTAATGAAGTACAATTAATTAATTTTTATCATCTTATTAAATTAATACAACTGTTACAAAATGAAAAAATGCTATTTATACGATGAGTATCAGTAATAATTAACAGATCAGCAATATTCTCATGGATCACAAATTCTGAAAAGTATCTATCTCTAGGATCTGAAAATCTCGAACACTTAAAAAGAAAGTGAGTTAAATCATTATTGCCATTATTACAGAATTGACATACATTTTCAGGAAAAATATCAATTTTCTTTGAGCCCATTTTCAAAGAGAATCGTTTTTTATTCGACAATCTAAGTTGTGCGACTACTCTTAATTTTTCTATACTGCCAATTAATTCTAAATAAGATTCTGCAGATGGCTCCAGTGCACTTATTTTCCTGTAAAAGTTGTTGAAGGAAGATTTTACAGCAAAATCAACATCACAACTAAACATGTGATTTTTATAAGAGGCAATCAAGTCATTTTTATACTTTAATATATCTGTTACATTCGATATTGTGATTAATTGTTCATAACCGATTACATTTAAATGAGTCCGTAAAACAGATACCCAGTTAAATGGTAATGTAAAATTAGATAGTTGATTAAATTCAATTGTGGTATTATTTTCTTCTATTAAATGTAAGAGTATTCAAAGTTTCACTTACATAATAAATCTATTCATAATTAAAACAATTCTATTAACTATTTAATTAAACAAATAAACGGATACTCAATATTATTATTGTTGAAGCTACAAATGATTGTTAAGTGGACTAAATGACTATTTGAACCTCTGTTTTCAATTTCCACTTTCTCTTTATCATTGAATTTGACAAATGTTGATCCAACACGTATCGAACGGTAGGCACCATCAAAATCTCATTTGTCAACCTACTTTCTATTGTACACTTTGTTTTTCTTGTTCCATTGGTGGTTTTGATTGCATGTATGATTATACTGTAGGAAATTATTATTATTATTATGTTTTAAACTTTTATTTGCAGTTTTAAATAAATTAGACTTTTTATACAGCATAATGGTTCCAAAAAAAAAAAATCTTATTAAATGTGGAAAAGTCAAATATGATTCTCCAGAATTTTGTAAATTATTTTTACGCCTTGATTCAATTGATTATAATTAGAGAAGCTGAAATAATTGTTCTGTGAATTAGTCGTCGCTTTAAGACGTTATAAATCTTGAGGCCTTGAATGTTGAACATGTCTTAAGTGTATGTGTTCCGGAATCTGATTTGTACAACTGGTTGTTTTCATATGGAAAAATTAGTTTTATTCCATTTAAGGAATCATAAGGTGTGGTGAACCCTGAACTGAGTTCAACTCAAGGAATGTTAAAATGATAATTTAAGAATAACTTTGTACTTAACAAGAACACCCTATACGAGGTGTGGCTATTAAATAACGAGACTATTGCTGTAAATCATTTTATTTTAAATTTATACATATTTAGTTATTATCACCTTCAATATACATCCCTCCCCTATCCCTACAGCGCTCCATGCGAATTTACCATTGTTCGAAACAGTGATGGAAGTCTTTTTCTGTGAGCTCCTGCATGACGCGTGCCGCTTTTTCTTTCACACTTTCAACGGACTGAAATCGTGTTCCTTTTAATGCAGATTTGACTTTGGGGAACAGATAAAAGTCACATGGGGCTAGGTCAGGCGAATAAGGCGGTTGGCCTAAAACTGGGATGTTGTACTTGGCTAGAAACGTCTTGACAGACAATGCAGTGAGACCCGGCGCGTTGTCTTGATGGAGAACCGATGACTTGTTCTTCACACAAATCGGGTCGTTTTTTCCTTACTCTTTCACGGAGTTGAGGTAGCACGGAAGTAATGTTGATTAATTATAATCGATATTTTCATCCGGATTTGGACGTGGAAGGGCGACCCGGTCCGTCATCATCTCCGACGTCTTCTCGGTCATCTTGGAAACGCTTGAACCACTCAAAAACTCGCGCACGTGATTAAACATTCATCGCCATAAACTTCTTTTAATAAAAGATAAGTTTCAGTAGCGGTTTCAACAAGTATCATGTGAAATTTCACGACAATTCGTTGCTCTACTACATGTGTAGTATCATATTTTCGGCAAAATGAAACTAACACCTCCTATACAAACGACGGTTCCGGTCAGACAGATTTCTCTACAAACACGTGAGACGCTACAATCGAAAGAGAAGGCTTTACGTTGCACAGCTGTCGGTCGTTAGGATTTGGCGCATGCATAGTTCTTCTGTAGCAGCATTAGTCTCGTTATTTAACAGCCACACCTCGTATTTTAATTCCGGTAGAAGTAACATTGGTAACGTCTGGAGGAAGCAGATTGGTTTAGTCTATATTAATTAAAAGCTCCGAACATAATGGGAACTGGGGAAGTTAGCTGTCAAGGTAACTAAGATAAGATTGCTTCGGAAATTTTATATAAAAATTTGTATGTACCACCTGGACACCTCATTGACACTTAGTTATATGCTGTTGAGAGCATAAAGCTGCAATTAACCCTAGGATATCCTGCGCAGATTCTACTGGATGCACAGAAATCTCTGTCCTCCTAGACAATAAACTTGCGAAGAAAACCTTATAGATCACCCGTTTATTAAATAAAAATGCATGAGAAGAAGCAAAGCTGTATGACTCAACAGAATTTGTAATCTGCTAATGCGTTGTGAAGAACAGCAACAGTAAGTTGTAAATAAATCTTTTAGTAATCTTTAAAATGAAGTTTTTTTTATGGAAATTTTTTCCAATTTGTAAACAATTTTTAGACGTCTTACTTTTTAATGTTAAGCATTGAAAAGAAAATATTTCTAGTATTCAGATTTTTAATCAACAGGACTTGTAACTTATGCTTGGCATTTTGTATCTGATAATGCAGTAATCTAAAATAAATAACACGTAATAAACAAATTAAAAATCCTCAAAATTGAGAAAAACTTTATTAGGATTGGAAGAATTATCCATAACCAATACTATATCAAACAGGATCTGTAGAAAGCATGGAACAAGCTGTTTCTGTTGGTTCTAGAAGAAAGGCCTAGTAAGGAATCACCAAGGGCATTTTTTATTTATTTATTCCTTAGAACCCATTACATAAATGTATAAGGTTATCACAAAAACTGATATATAAGAAATAAAATACTAAGATCACGACACAGAAGTTTGTAAATCCAAGTCAGTTCGCGTTGATGTTTTCAGGTAAAAGACCATTTGTTCATATTAATCGTTTTGATTGTAGGTAGTAACTTTTTTTGTTTTAATTACAAAAATCTTTATAATTCTGTTAGTTTTTTGAACTTAGTTCTCTTATATCCTTTAGTAAATGACTGAATATGTTTCAACCTAAGATAATCAAAGTGCAATTGGATTTAACTAATCTGTTAGTAGAAATGACTATTATCGGATTTATTCTATTTTTATTGTAATGCACTTTGTCTCTGCTTTGTATTTTGCACAATTATTTACTAACAACAAGAATTTTTATATGAACAAGACTCATTTATCTTATTAACTATTAGTATTATTTTATACATTTCTAGAAAATAATTCTTTTTGCTATCTTCAGCAGCTTGAATATTATATTTTGGCATTCGGAGTTGCAGCCTCACCGTGGAATGCCATTCATCTTAAGCCGAAACAATTTATAATAAGCTATTTTAGTTAGTGGTCCGCTCAATGCCCAGTTTTCTCACTAAATATGTCACTTTAAGTAACCTGCCAGCAAGGATATCTATATGATATAGCCAAGACAATTTAGTTTAAAAAGTGATTCTCAAGAATGTGTTCATTTTAGGAGCTCTTACTTGAGGTAAATATCATTAACATTGATTTGCTGCTCGTTCAGAATCAAATTATTCGAGGCTATCCATTTCCTGATTATGCCAGGTTTTCATTTGCTGCTACACGAACATTTTGCCCATCTCTGGCTTTGCTGATAAGTTCGTGTCATCATTATTCCGCGTTGTTTTTAAGTATTTTGGAAAATGTGAAAGAAAATTGATGTCTTATATATTTATAGATTAATAATTTTCAATTTAAATTCGTCTATGTATAGCATTTACCAACTTTGAACAAGCATTCGAACTAGTCAAATGCCGACAAGATCATGCACACATGTTGTGAACAATAATTGCATGTAAATAAAAACACGAAAGATTCATGTTTCAGATTGAGAAATCACTTGCTGGACTCGAAATTAAAACAGAATGCTTACATGTAGGGGAACTGCTGTGCCCAACGATGAAATATACCGCTAGCGTACCAAATAGAAGAAGTAAGATATTTTCATCTTTTCGAGAACTCTAATAACAAAGAACAAAGAAATATTCCATGGAATTGGGAGGAAGGTGTTGAGAGCGAACAGATATTTTGGATTAGCTTGACAGCTGATATGTGTACGCTGTCCTAAAATATTAAAGCTGTTTTCTACAAGATGCTGATCAGACTCTTCAATTATCTTCAATCTTCAATTATCTTCAATCTTCAATTATCTTCAATCTTCAATTATCTTCAATCTTCAATTATCTTCAATCTTCAATTATCTTCAATCTTCAATTATCTTCAATCTTCAATTATCTTCAATCTTCAATTATCTTCAATCTTCAATTATCTTCAATCTTCAATTATCTTCAATCTTCAATTATCTTCAATCTTCAATTATCTTCAATCTTCAATTATCTTCAATCTTCAATTATCTTCAATCTTCAATTATCTTCAATCTTCAATTATCTTCAATCTTCAATTATCTTCAATCTTCAATTATCTTCAATCTTCAATTATCTTCAATCTTCAATTATCTTCAATCTTCAATTATCTCAAAAATGGCCGAAAAAGATGAAGAAATTAGCGCCACATCTACATGGGCCACAAAAATGGTTCGAATCCAGGAATTGGTGCTCCTTTCACAAGAAGCCGATATAAAGAAGATAGTAAACCATGACAAACTGGCCATTCACAGACAGAGAACCCCAAAAAATGTTGTAGAAAAGAAATTGTATGAAACGGGGAAGTGTGGAGAGGACTAAACTAAGATGGACTAAACTTATAAATACTTGTTAAAAGTTATAAATTGGAAGGTTACAGCAAAACATAGAGAAGACATAAAGGACGACTTACAGTAGCCTCAAGCCCTTAATAATAACACTTCTTTTACAAAAATTTAGCTTGACCAGCATTTAGCAGTAGGTCTACATTCATCAATTGACTCACATTCTTCACTTCACCAGTCTAAGTAAAAATTAGATTAAGTTAATGGTATATAGAGGTATTAATCAGCTTATTCACCCCAATAGAACTAACTAGCCCCGAAACTATACAAAAGAGACTAACTTTTGTTTTATGCGTGCTAACTGCACATAAAACTCTCCTCACAAATTCTTATAGCTGTTTATTAAATAAAGCAAAAGAAAATATTAGTAACAGTTTGTAGGTATTTGATCAAAATAAGGACAAGAAATCTATTAAAACAAAAACAGTCTAATACTAAATATAAACAATCATTTGATATAATTAAGCTTAGTTCAAATGCATAAAAAGTTTTCTGTACTGTTACAATGTGATACACCGTACTTTTTATAATTTTGTTACATTTGTAACAAACAAAGGATTGAGGAATATTTGTGTTACATATGTGACGTATATATTATTTTAATGGAGAGGGGATATGGAAGAGCAACATAAGGAAATGTTAGTGGGGAGGTCTCGGTTGGTAATATTGATTTGGAGTTTGCCCCACAGATAGATTCAACACTTAGCAAGACAGTATAAACTTTATAAGCAACAATGAGGAGTTTCTTCGACAAGTAGAGACTAAACGCAGCTTTCAGTATTTACTGCCTTTTGAATATGGTTTCTTCTTATATCAAACATGTACTTTAATTCCAAATATGACCTTTGGTTAAAGTTAAAAAAAGAAAACAATAAAGAAATATGTTCCGAGTTTTGTATATACCATTTACGGGCAGTTGCCTATCGAAGTCATTCACACTGACTGCAAGGTATTAAGCAGTAAGACGACACCTACAGCTTCTATTGAATGTTTGTTTCTTCCTTCAGAAGAACACAGTATTCTGGTCTTCTAGTTTTACATGTTTCTGTCTAAACCAAACAGCCAATTTCAAGTTTAAGCAATTTGGAAATCCTCCATCCTTTCTAGATATCTGAATCTTCCTTGACTAATGGCCACACAGTCAGTTGAAATGTAACTGGAGTTTTTCTTCCAACTCCACACAGAATTTGCATCACCTTTCAGACCAAGTTTCTTCAAGTCTCCGCTGTGTGAATGCTTAAGAAATCCGGTCAGCTGGCACATAATGTGCAAGCAGAGCCGAGACAGCCTCAGATCAGTTCCGTATAGTAATTACCCAGATATCTTCGTTTGCTCATACCAGGAAGGCTAACCCATTGCGTTCTTCTGTAGACTTACTCCTAGTATTTCTTCAGAGAAAGCTATCCATGTAGAAAGGATCAGGTTTTTGGCTAGATCCACGCCAACATATCCGGCATTTTTAATTTTAAATTGTATTTATTAAAACAGAATTTAACTTAAATGTTCTGCTTTAATGATTACATTAAATTGAAAATGAAATCTTATTAATTAGGAGCATTCAATAATAATGTGTATGCAGATATTGAAAATTGAAATTTATTCTCTAAATTTAGAATAAAAGTAAGGCTACTATTTAGGCTTCTATTCTGGCAAATATTGTTAGGCTGAATGGTCATAAGTCTGTGATAAGTCATAGGGAAGCATTAGATTTGAGTATTGCATATTATGTGAAGATATAAAAAGAGATTAGACGTCACATTTATGTGAGACAAAGCTTTTAATGGTGTTTTTAATCACTACTATAAATGAAACATAAATCTTAGTTTAAATTAAACTTCTTAACGAAATATAGTTTAAACTTAAGCTTAATAAGTACGTTAAATTTAAAATTAAATAAGTGTTAATACAATAATAAAGAATGAGAGGGCGATTGTTGTAGGTCACAGGACCGTCACCTTATTGATTCAAAATTTGGGACGTGCTAACTTTATTTCAGTTATGACCTCTACCGCTTCAATGCTACATATTCCTATTGCTAATAAAGAAAAAGTCTTGCGAAGTTATAGAAACTAGGTACAGATTTATTGCTTGAAACAGACAACAGCTACGGCATAGCAAACCATTGCAATAAATAGAGCTCTATTAACAGAAGCTGTTTGATTGACAATAAGTTCATATGATGAGCACAGGGAAATGCAAGTACCTTCTTATTTCTAATTATACTAACTCCATTCGTTTTCAAAATTCAGAAGTATATTTACAAATTGTTTCATTAGTTTAATTTCAATTTTAAAAGATATAATGCCATAAGTTTTTACCGCTAATGACGAATAATTTAGACTTAATTTATATATAAATATATTGCTAGAGTAGTGCTAAATGTTACAGTCTATATCGCCCTTCCTTTGTTATATAAGTTCAAAAAACTAGTGGAAAAGGTAAAAATTGGAATACCAGCCTAGGTATACCAAAAAATCAATTGGTACGACGTGTCATCTCTGCACAGCGACGTTCGGCTCATTTTCAGTCAGGACCGAAACTTTTACTATTTTTTAAACAGAATCCCGGTAAGTTTGTTAGTTCTTTCGCTGTCAAGCACACTTCATAACTCTTTAGCTGACCACTTAACGTCATAGTCATACGTTGCTCTTATTTGTTATACTCCATTCCGTCTCAATTAGGAATGCAATAATCAAACAGTATAAGATGCAAAAAATTAGTTCATCGAGTCGCACTTAAATAAAAAAAGAAAATACTTAAAATATAACAATGAAGGTTTGTGTTAATGTATTGCAAACTAACTCTACTTGTATGGGAGAATATCCCTGCAAGCAAATAAACAAATCCATTACTTAAAATATGACCAAAAAAAAAAGAAATTATTTGAGTAACTTTTATTTAAAATATTTAAGGGACTAATTGCCTTGAAGAGAATGAGGCTAGATAGTAGAAAGCAGCGGCTAGGCTATGCAGTATCCACAACAACAGCCTCACAATATCAGGCTCACAATACCAGCCTCACATTATGATGTGCTGCCGAGGCCAAGTAGGTCAGCCCGCTTTGTTTGGAATATAATTCATAATGAGCGCCATTATTATCTCCTCAGGTCTTATACCGCCATCTCTTGTCACTGAGAGAATTCACCAAGAATTTGTTAGGCCAATTTGCACAAAGTAACCAATTTACTATGACCAGAAAAAAGATTTGCAATTTTTTTTAAGTCAAAAAGTGAACAGACAGTTAATACAGTGAATACTACTGTTAATTTTTTAATTAAGAACAACTTTTGAATGAATATTTTCAACGATTAAAGAAATCTTCAATTTATTAACTAAAATTATTTATAAAAAGACATTTATTATCACACATTACATTAAAGAGAAAACGATTTATTTCACAATGTCCAGCACGTAAATTAAATTAAATTTCAACTTGTTTAATAAATCTGGCTAAATAAGCTAGTAAATTCTGAGTAGAAAGCTTTGTTTATTTATCTGGAGATTATAAACTGCACTCTATATTTAACTTGGCGTTGTTCTATAGAATTATCAAGTTGTTTATTATGTTTATATCACAGCAAGAATTAATTCAATTACAACTTCTGTAACTTTTTTTCCAACTTTTAGTTTGTAGATTGTTTTGTGTTTGTGCTGGTAGAATCTGTTCTAAAAGGGACCTTTGTGCTTAAGCATATTTCTGTGCAACCTCATTTGAAAATATTCTTTTTCATTAAACAAAGTTTAAATACTCCTTAAATATTAAAATACAAAAAAATAATTGTTTACCTTTTTTGTTAAGTTTAGTGGATTTTTTTATAGTTCAATGAAACCAATCTGATAAATAAATTTAAAATGAAATTCTCAATAAAAAATGAAAAAGAATTTAACAAAAAAAAGCTTTGTGGATTATTATATCCTTTTTCAAAAAGAACTGCAGTGGAAAGCACTTTTTTCTCTTAGTTTTTTTGGTGAGAGTTTTACATTGGAAAGAATTTTCGTTCTGAGTTGACTGTCTCCTCGTATCGTGGGGCTAATCTCTGGCAGCCTGGCCTTTAATTTAGAGTGCAATGTGTTACAGTCAGGGCATCAAAGGCAGAAATACTTCAAAAGTGGTTCAGAGTAACAATGATGGCAGACTTTTATCATATGGTAAGCTGGCTTGATTTTACGAGCCGGATCCATCATTACGAGCCGGAGAGTGAACGGCAGAATTTGGAATGGAAACATCCATTCAAAAGCCAATCATCCGCAGGAAAACTGATGCTTACAATTTTTTGGGACTCACAAGGCGTAGTACTGGAACATTATCAAGAAAGGGGCATAACAATAAACAATACGCGTTACAGTGAGATGCTTACTGACAAGTTGAAGCCTGCAATTCGAAGCAAACGCCGAGGACTGCTATCAAAAGGTGTTGTGGTGTTGCACGACAATGCCCGTCCACATAATGCTGCCGACACTGCTGAAACGCTTCAGAAACTCAATTTTGAAGTCCTGGATCATCCTCCGTATAGTCCTGACCTTGCTCCATCGGACTTCCACTTGTTTGGTCCACTCAAAGAGGCATTAAGGGGCTGTAGATTTACCTTGGATGAAGCAGTAAAAGAAGCGGTGCATTCCTGGCTAGCAGCTCAACCAAAAACCTTCTTTTATGACGGTTTCAGAAAGCTTGTGCAACGATGGACCAAGTGCATTGAAAAGCAAGGGGGATTATGTTGAAAAATAATGTTTTCTATTCGTATTACAATAAAATTTATCACTATATTGATATACCCTCGTATTTTAATTGAAGCTCGTCACAAATCTTTGGTTCAAGGCTTTTACCATGCACTGGCTTCGTCCAGGCAGTATTCTCCGATTACAGATAACTGTATAGTAATGGAAAAAACGCTCAAGAATACTAAGGGCAGGCAACTGAACTCGAACCGAGAAAGTTCACTGAATTATGCCACACCAATGCATTCCCTTAGGTTGATAGATTTTGGTTGTACGCCCGCTGTCACCGTTACACTTCTATGCGCTAACCATGGACAAGCCAGTAACATTCTTTAGGGACATTAGCTTGAACTTCAGTTTGTTTTTGCTGTTATCAATAATATCACGCGGTAGCTCAAGTAGTCCTTCGACCAACACGATGTTCTTAAATGAAATTTCTCTCGTTAAAAGCGTATGACTGTAAATTTAAATCCTACTTCTTCACGAGTTCGTCCAGTTTTACTAGCTATGGCTGCCGCTTCTTCCAGCAATCCTGAGCACGTCTTAAAGATAACTTATTAGTTTAGTTTTTCACTAGGGATGATCGCGACTCTTTTGATTCTCTCAGCGCCAAGTTTAATGTCCAATCTTGCTCTAATAGGCGTACTGTTGATCCTCTACTAATAACACTTAAGGCTGCCTAATGGAATTTAGTGGAAAGATACAACTCTCTGTTTACACCAGCGAAGTACTTATTCCCATTTAATTTATTTAAGGAAACAAAACAGAAGAAAATTTACCCAAAACAGGAATTTGTCTGATGGTTTCAGACTGGATTTTATTTGTATGTAATTTAATATTAAATGAACATTCTCGTTCAAAATTACGATAGTTGAACAGTTATTTCTTCCAGATTGTTATAGTTCACTTATTAAAATGTGTTTGAAAGAATTTCAATAATTTTTTTTTTAATTTGATAAAAATTGGTATCTAATCTTATCACAGAACAACCTTTGGAATAAATAGTTATTTATTTAACAAGTGTGGAAAGTAGTACTTTTCCTCACGCGAGGCAGGGTTTGCACGCACGAGCGAGCGAAGCGATGCGAGTGCAAGTGCAAATTGCCGAGTGTGAGGAAAATACTTAACACTCGAGTTAAATATTATATTTTTTCTGCAACCATTTATTAACTAATAAAATTAAAAATTTCATTTTTACAGTCTACAAAAAGTAATTTATTTATTATAAACGTTTATTGTTATATTACAATTATTTACATTACTTACGTATTTACATTACTTATTACATTTTCTGCTGTTTCTTTTATTGAAGGAGGAATGTTTTCTAAACAGGCGTCACTAGAATCCATTTTAAATTTCTATAAGGTAACACTATAACCTTTTTAACTGTTATAATTAAAATTATTATTTTTATTTCTATATTCCTTTCAATTTTTATTTTATTTTTTAATATTCGTTTTTTAATTATTTAAATAAAATAAATTTAAATAAGCTTATTAGAGTTTTACAGAAAATATTTATGTTAATAACAAAACTTCTTATATCAAGGAAGCACAATATAGTTTTTCCACTCACTTGTGCGGAAAGTGACACTAATGGGAATTTCCCCCCACTAGTGTGGGAAGTTGGGCATTACACAGCTGATTTTAATTGAGTAATGAGAACTTCCCTACATGGTTGCAGAAAAAATTCTAAAATCAATCCATAGATAAACTAAAATTAGCTAATAGAAATCCTTTCTTTCAACATGAAATGATGATAAAAGAATCCCCTAGCCACTGTCTGGATTGATAAAAGCAAATTCCATGAATATTTTTAGTGGGCGAAAGGAATTTCAGCAAGGGTAAACATTTCTTGAGTTAATATAACAAAGCTATTGTACTATGGCATCTCTTCACTCTATATCATCGCCATTGTAAGTGTGGTAAATAAAATAAACACTCTCACTAAACCAAACCTTTATCATTTGACGAAGGAACTGTTGTTTTATTGTGATCGCATTCCTTGTCTACATTAATTTTTCTTTCAACAACAAAAATTCTTCAAAATGTGAAATAGCAGTGGAAACAGGATTGTTGGTGTACCATTTTGAGTGTTCATGACTAAAATTTAATGTTATATAACATTACTAAGTCAACATATCTGATAATCTAGTTTGGCGTTTGCAATCTATTGCAGCATTACAACTCTCACCAAATCCAAACCAACTCTCATTATGGTCCAAAATCTTTTTCTTTGTTTTTATTACAAGCAAAATCTCCCAAAGGTGAGGCGAGGATAATTTTTTTTGATATAATTAAATATACAGTGCCGAACAAAAGTCTACATACACCACAATATTTCGGGAATTTTCAAAATAAAGAATTATTAGAGTGAAAAATGTGATTTAAACATTTGTAACCATTGTTACTATACTAAATGTATATATATGAGAGATGAAAAGACCTCTGCCATCTCCCATTGCATATAAATAAAAAGATCGGAGTTCATGCCTGAACAAATGTCCACTTACAGAATTGATAAATTCAATATTATTATAATACTTACTTGTTAGGGTAAATCTTAATATTTACAAATTTATTAGTTTTAGTTGAAACGTAAATATAGGAGGATCTGAGTTAGTTAAGAATTTATTATTAATTAAAATGGTTCACCAAAGAAAGGAAATTCCTGTGCCAGAACGCAGATTAATAGTTAAATTAAATAATCAAGGATTTTCATATCGTAACATTACAAACATTATTCAAAGAAGCCACGCGAGTGTCCAGACTGTGATAAGAAATTATAAAAATAAAAAAATTTTTGAAAGTAAACCGAGAAGCGGGCATCCGCCTAAGCTTTCCGGCCGAGATAAAAGACAAATTTTCAGGGAAATTTGCAGAATTTTGTTCGGCAGTGTAGGTCCAAACCGTTACAACATAAATAAGAATTATATTTTTTTAGTCAAAATTCATAATTTGAAGAAAATTAATGGAAAAAGCTATCTTAAATTGCAATTTTTTTTGGGGGGGGGAAGGAGAATGTCTTGAAATGGCTGCAAGGAGGTTCTTTGAATTGTGTATGCACATTAAGTGCATGTAAGTCAATGACTTGTAACTTTTAGAATTGATTTGGTGTGTAATGTCCTGTCATGGTTTTATCAAAAGTAGTTTTGTTCCTATTATTGAAGGTAGATTAAAGTTAACCTCTTGTCTATGTAGTCATTGTACAACATCTGACTGACGGAACAAACTGGACAAACGATTCTTTTTTAACATGAAAGTGATGTTCCCATATTTTTGTTCATTTATTTTCATTTTTCATTTATGCAAACAACTTTAAAAGAGGTTTATGTTAATCAGGTTTAGCAGTGGAGAGAAAATTTCGGAGTAATAATTAAGTATTTAAATTATTGTAGGTATTTAAAGACAAGGGTAAGTTAGCAGTAAATATTAATACTTCTTTGAATTACCTCAACTGAAACTCGATCAGTCCAATATTTTCTAATTAATAGTTAGTAATGGGATATGATTTTTGAAAAGGCAGTAAGCCTGTGTGCCAGACTCGATCGAATACCTGGATCACATCGAGAAAGGCACCCGATCATTATTGTTCTTGCTCGAATGAAGTGTAGGAAGAAGTGTATCCTACATGGTGTACTTAAAATGAAGTAATGATGTAAGCTGACGCCACGATGATTTTGTTACAGCGATTATGCTTCCTCTAGTATCGGTAATTAGTAATTCTCTTTCAGCATGTTTGTTCGCTTCCAGTAATATTTTTGATTATACAGGGTGTTCAGCATAAGACTACGGTAACTTCGGGAGGCGATTCTGGGCATCATTTGCAACAAAAAATTCCATATAAACTATGGCTCGATTCGGCTCCGTTTTATAGATATTTTTAATTTTATGTTTTTTCAAGGTACTACTACTTTTTAGCAAAACGTTGTCTATATTTCTCAAACTATTAAAGCTACAGCTATTTTAATAAACTCATTAGAAAGAAGGTTAAATTTCCTTTTAAATTAGCTAATTTGTATTCCAAAATAATAATATTAAGTATTTTACTTTGTGGCCCAAACATAAGAAATAGCAAGTTTCTAATTTTTCCCCAAAACTTTGACTTCATTTTTCTCAAAAACATTTTATATGAAAAAACCGTGCACTATTCAGGAAAAACATCTACATACGATCACCTTTCGAACGGTATACAATAATTGGGGTTGTGTTAAAAATTGATGCAGAAATCTGTGATTAATTGCAAAAAAGTAGGCCTCAAAAGAGCGTCGGCATTATGAAAGAAATTCACCGACCATAAGAATATAATTGATCAGAAACATCTAATCCAGTACGATTTTTTGCAAACGTGTAATTTAATAATTAATTAACTAAAATCCGAAGCATTTTGTATGTTGGCCGTAATTAAAATAAGAGATTTTGTACTTTTCTTAATTCTTTAAGGGTGTACTTTTAATTCATTCCGAGCTATTTATATGTATACTTATACGTAAATTACATGTTTATCATTCGATTTATTTGTTTTCAAAAGGAGTATTTTTTCTCATTTTAATTTTGTTTTATTTATTTGTACCAGAAATGTATTAGATGCAAAAACAAAAAAGAAAACAAGAAATAAAATAAAAAAATGTAAGTAGCTGACTCCCTGTAATATGTCAAAGTGCATAAATACAGAATTACTATTATTATTCAGTAACATTTTTTATTATAGAGTATTTCCTGAGGATAGCGTAGCAAGTTGTCTGTTAAACTGCCTAAGAAATTTAAGTAAGAAAGTGGATATCTTTTTTAAGTAATTTATGTAAAACGTTAGCTGTTAGGAGATCGTAACCAGAGGGTTTTTTTAGTCGGCACTTGTTTAACGATGTACTGCACTTCTGAAGGATTAAAGGCTTCAGAAGGGTAATGTTGAATTGTAGGGATGAGTTTAAGTCCTCTTCAATGTTAAGTTTGAACGTCAGGTTATATCAGGATGTGGACAGACAGGTGAATGACAAGGAGAGTAGCTTTGTTTTTGTTCTTTTTTCAGTGGTACAGTTGTCATGTTGAAGTGTAAAAGAACAGTATTTGTATGCGAGAACTTTGTGAATACAGTACCTTAGAGATTTATCTGATGTTGTTAAGAATGATGCGGTTTCTTTTCCTTTTATTTAGAAGTTATAATAGCATTATTTTATTTAAGTTGGTAAAGTTTGTTTTTGTCACACGTTACATAGTATAATAAAACTTGTAAGGTGAAGAAATTAACCTAGTTAAAAGTGTTATCTCCTTTATCAATGTAATTTATGGTCAAATGTTTTCTTTCTTTTTATTTTGCCAAGGAAATGTGTATAGGGAAGTGGAAAACTATAATCCTGTTGAGCTTCGGCAAACTGCCAGCGCAAAAAAGGGATAATTATGAAGTGCTTTTAAGATGGAAAGAAAGAAGTAGCAATTTGATAGCAGAAAAACTTTTTATCAACATGAATTCAGAACTGGTTTTTACGAACGCTTTAAGAAAATTAAATATAAATATAAATTTAATTTGTATTCATCTATTTTGTTCGTAAATTACGTATGTTGCTTTAAGTAATTCACTTAAACAAGCGTGCACTCGTGATAAACTTCACCCTGAAGGGCAGAAGCTCACTCCCACCTTTCTGAACTACGAGGGTCGTTTGAAAAGTCCGTGCAAAAATAAAAACTACTTAAATTTTTGGGGGGTAAACCTTTTTTATTTTTCAACATAGTCTCCTTTTAGGCTTATACACTTCGTCCAACGCTGCTCTAGTTTGTTGATCCCTTCCGAATAATAGGATTTGTCCAAGTCTGAAAAATAGCCATTCGTTTCTGCAATCACCTCTTCGTTTGAATAAAATCTTTTTCCCGCCAGCCATTTCTTCATATTGGGGAACAAATAGTAGTCCGAGGGAGCCAAGTCTGGAGAATAGGGGGGATGTGAAACGAGTTGGAACCTTATTTCCATTAATTTTGCGACCACAACTGCTGAGGTGTGAGCTGGTGCGTTGTCGTGATGGAAAAGGACTTTTTTGTGGGTCAGTCGTGGGCGTTTTTCTTGCAGCTCGGTTTTCAAACGGTCCAATAACGATGAATAATATGCACCTGTAATAGTTTTACCCTTTTCCAGATAGTCGATGAGGATTATTCCTTGCGAATCCCAAAAGACAGTCGCCATAATCTTTCCGGCCGAAGGAACGGTCTTCGCCTTTTTTGGCGCAGATTCCCCCTTGGTAACCCATTGTTTAGATTGTTCTTTGGTCTCAGGAGTGTAGTGATGTATCCATGTTTCATCCACAGTGACGAAACGACGCTTAAAGTCCTGCGGATTCTTCTGGAACAGCTGTAAACCGTCCTTGCAACACTTCACACGATTTCGTTTTTGGTCAAGCGTGAGCAATCGCGGCACCCATCTTGCGGATAGCTTTGTCATGTCCAAATGTTGATGCAAAATATTATGTACCCGTTCATTCGAGATGCCCACAGCACTAGCAATCTCACGCGCCTTCACTCTTCGGTCATCCATCACCGTATCATGGATTTTATCAATGATTTCTGGAGTAGTAACCTCAACAGGGCGTCCAGAACGTTCAGCGTCACTTGTGCCCATATGGCTACTCCGAAAATTTTGAAACCACTTATAAACTGTTCTAATCGAAGGTGCAGAGTCACCATAATGTTTATCAAGCTTCTCTGTAGTCTCCTCTGGCGTTTTGCCTTTCATAAAGTAGTGTTTAATCAACACACGAAATTCTTTTTCGCCCATTTTTTGAAAATCACTCGACTTCCTCGATTCAAACGAATGCCAAACACAAAGAAATAGACCGATCTGGCTGAAACTTGGTGTGTGTTCTTCCAAGAGATGCTACTAACTAAACATAACCTCGATACGCGCCAGTAGTGCTATCTCTCTGACTTTGCACGGACTTTTCAAACGACCCTCGTAATTACTCTCATCAAGAGAAAATGAAAGATCACGAGGAAACGAGCGTTTTAACATCCGAGGGGGATTTATCTTAGATGATGTGGGATAAGATCGGTATAAAACATTAGTAAAGGGATTTTATTGCTGCTTTCTTGGGAAGGTAACGAAAGAAATGTGATCAATTCATGGAGTTCTTTTTAGAGAGAGGTGGGAAATTGAACATCTAGAGCAGTGATGGCCAACATTTTGAGCTCGGTGTTTCAAAATTTTGAAAAATCGAAACACAATTTTCGTGGCGTGTTACACATCACAAAAGTAAAGACTAATAAAAATAGAAATATTTATAATTTTTTTAAGTTAATTATTTGTTTAATGCCATTTAAAATACAAAAACCAATGATTTACATTTAGAGACTTGTTTTACATATTTCTTTGTCACTTAACATAGCAAATCAAGCAATATATATAATTGCACAAAAACAGAAAAATAATATAAAATTTATATGAAAAATTAGTGACTTTTTTGGTGCTGAAGTTTGTCTGCTAAACCTTCTATTTCGGGTTTATACTTGGTACATTTCAAAGCCAAGCAAGCGCTACTGACTTCATCTGTTAACCGATTCCATTTGTTTGTCTTAATATTATTTGAATTATGAATTTTTTTATCTTTGAAGATGCGTGTCACCAAAAATGAGCTCAGTGCTGACACGCGTGTCATACGTTCGCCATCACTGATTTAGAGGAATAAAAAATAGGCTTTGAATTTGGGGCTTGCAAGGGAGAAAAGAAAAGAATTGCCAAGGTCTGATTGTAATTGGAAACTGAGGATCATCCAGGAGAAGACATCATCACGCCGAATCTGAGAGCAAATAAATAATTTTGCAAGGTACATATCCTTTTTAGGACGTTAAGTTCAATTATCTAGATCCAGATTAATTCGTACGATAATAATAATGAGTTAAGATTTGCTTAAAATCACTTAATACGGTTTAATAAATAAATCTAATTTAATGGCTCGTTAAAAGGATTTGCTTTAATATTAAAGCTCTAAACTGAGCGTATTAATGCATTCTCGGAGCTAATAAAATTTTACTCTCTCCGTCAAATTTTACGATCCTACACGGCAGATTCTTGAATCCTAGGAGTACATGGTGCTAAAATTGGAACACTTCAGATGCACCTATAAGCAACGGATCGTGAGCTTTCCAGCGTTTTGAGCAAAACAAGTTAATCAAAGAATCACAAACTTATTGAAGCCATTGTATCTATTATTCTACTTATCGCTCTACTTTGTCAACTTTTCAGCAGAATATTTTGTTTACTTCAAAAAAAGAAGAAACAAATTAATGTACTAAGGTGATGGCAACTTTTCTCAGGAGGATTTACGTTCATCTTCCAAATTTATGACAGTCAACGGAGACGATTAGCAAACGTTCTTTAGAATAACTTTTTCATACTAACCATTAATTCAATACAGGCAGGGTAACTATTAAACTTAGTACCACAATTCTACTTAGTTTTGAGGACTGTAAATATGGTTAAGGTCCGGTGTGTTAAAAAATATCTATGGGAATATCATCCATTATCAGAGTTAGATTAATCAGTAGAGATTTCGACTTTTCTTATGTTTTCGACTAGTAGTACACTTGCTGACTGTCAGAAAAATCAAAGTTCTTGTAACTTTATCTTAGTAGATTTTACATTTAGATAGACATTTCCATTTAGTTCTATGTATTTGCTTTTTTTCTGTGTGGATGACATTAAGCTAGCAATTTTTTTGATGGCTGACAAAATTGACATATTGACCTTTTAATCTTGTCTAGTTGTTGTTAAAAAGCTTCCATCTTTAAAAGATGTAACATGGATCTTTTCCTCAGAATATTTTTAGCTTTTGCGGCCCACTTCTTTCTGCACCTTCTGAGCGATGCTAAGTGAAGTTTGAAATAACAAGGTGAGGTTACACTTTTTTTTCTTGTTTCTAGGGCTCAGAAATTACTAAATAATTTATGCAAGAATTTGTATAATTATGCCGGTATTATTGCAAATTAAATTCTTACACGTACATACAGGGTGAACCAGCAAGTAATGTCCATAGGCCTTCTAAAGTAGTACATCTAAAGTGGAGTTCAATGACGTATTGGCCAACTTCATATTTTCCACTGTTCTTGAGTGACGTCTCTTTAAATTTTTTTTTTCTAAAATCAATACTTTTTCTGCAATAAAAATGTTATTACTCAGAAAGTTTTAGTCCGAATTCGATTCTGATGACACGGTTAGAAAGACAGATAAATTTTCTAAAAAAATTGACACCATTTCGAAGCATAATTTATTCTCCAAATAGCCTCAATCTTTCTCCGAATACTGGAAAAATAAAAGTAATCGAAATTTTTAAGAAAACTCATTAGGCCCTTATGTGATCATTATCAGACCTAGGTGCTGGCACTTTTTTTTTTTATAAAAGTTTCCTTGTCTAATGTGGGCTTTCTAACGGTATATCATTTTTCAGGATTCCTTTTGTCTTCGTAAGAGAAATAACGTTTTTTTTTGTAAGAACAACAGTGTTAGTTTATCAAGTTGTTTAATTCATTGAAAACTCTTTTAGATGGACCAGTAGTCAATTTTTAAGTAGATTGTCTTAAAATAAGGAAGTCAGAGGAAGTCATAAGGAGTCACAAATTGCACATTAAACATTTACTTTTCGTCTCTCTGAAATATTTGACAAAATGTTAGGAAATATTTTAAACAAGTACTATGTTTATAATCGAAGGTTAATTTACAGATAATCTTTATAACGGAATTAGGTATTAACCAATACAACTAGGTATCTTATAAACTTCCCTGATCTGTTAGACTTGGCCTTTCAAAATTTTTTATTGTACCGTATTTGAAACTAAGCAAATTAACCTTTGTAGTATATATCTTTTATCAGTTATGATTAAGGCTCACTTTGTTTTAGAAGACATACAAAATGTTAATTAAAGTTTTCTGCCATTACATGGATTACTTAAGGAACTGCCATTACTTCGAGCCAAGTATTTACCTTTTGCCCGAATGGTAATAGCCAGGCCTTTGCACATTTTTTCTTTAATAGTCTTTTTAAAAATTGGCTTCGCCTTTATTTTACCTTCCAATATATGATTAATAACTTGTTTTAAATTAAAACGAGAACTGAATTAATGTAATTGAACGAATAATTTCCTTTGCTAAAATAAATTTCATTGTTATTGTCGCTAGATCAGCTGCCGAGAAAGCCGGCAAACACTTCAAGCAGTAAAAGAACTTCTGAACAAATTATAAGTGATCTTTGCGGACGTTTAGTGGTAGAAGGTAGACGATTAATCACGGCGCCATGAGCAAGGTGTGCGCTAGGTGAAGAAAAGTCTTTATCCTTAGTTAGCTTAGAGTATGCCATAGTGAACAGGTTATTCCATTCACTAGTGCGCGGCCGGGTCACGCAGCGCTACAGGTGGCCGCTATCTGGATCAATAATACAAGTCCTCCCCTGCTACACCCAACGCATTTCCCAATCCTACATTCATGATTTCCAACCCTCCGTTCACACTCTATTACCTCATACCAAAAACCAATTACCGCCTGCGGAAATGGAACCCCGGCGTTCTACCTTTTGTATTCCTGATGTTCTACTTTTCTTCAACTTCCTCTGCTGTACTACAAGCAATGCATCCTTTCTAGCTACTAACTTGAAACTACATGGTGTGGAAATTGCCATTCTTTTAAAAGCAAAATTTCTCCTAAACTAATTTCATCAAATCGAATGCTTTGTCAATTTCCTTCTCCAGGTAATCATTTGCAAAAGATTGTCAGAAAAATCTTCCTTTTGTTTTTAAACATCAAATGCAAACAGTAATTTTTGCTAAAAGGCAATATCATTTCTCTTCAGACAGTATTATTTCTTCTGAGAGTAGGAAGGTCTTTTTTGGTGGGGTTGGGTCTAATTCCTGAAGCACCGATGTCCATCTTGAAAATTAATAATAAATTAGCCTTTTATAAAATTAAAATATAATTATTCCCTAAAGTAAGTGACCTAAGACCTACTCAAGTAGGTGGTGAGAGCAGTTAAGACCCGATTCATCTTATTTCTCCACAATCTCTACAACCTTCTCTTACAATGTTTTCGATCTTTTCCTTCTAGAAGCTTATTCTTGCAGAATGAAATTTTAAATAAGTTTAAACAAAAAAAACTAAGTTTATTTAACTAAAAAAACAAAATATATTTGTAATGTTCTTAATGCTGTTTAGTTCGAGGGATGATAAATAGGAAAAACCTACTTTTCTCAATCAAAAGATACTATCGCAGTAACATCCACCACAAAAAAGATTTTGAAATATTTCCTTTGCAAGGATTTAGACTTTATTAAACATACAGTTGCAGCATGTAAAGAGTTTTAGTGACTCAGTGACAAAATGAATTCACTTAGACTTTCGTTAGGAGAGCAATTTGAGCAGTTCACATAGAAATGTAATACTATCTAAAAAAAAAGAAGATTCTAAAGTCTGGGCTGTTATCTGTCCGACAAATAAATATTCACATTTCTGTAGTCACTATTTCGGAAATACTCAATCTATCAACACTGACACCTCCCTAACAACAAAGGATAGGAGCCGATCTGAGCCAGGGGGTCGATTGGGGGTCGTAGGAAAAACAATTTCGAACCCTTGCAAAGAAACAACAGGCACACCCATCTCATTAATTAATAAGCAATACTGTAGTTACTTTACTTATTTATAATTACTCATTATTTAATAAATATTAAGGTATTTAAATTAAAGTATTTAAAGACCTTACTTCTACAGGATCATTTCTGCAGTGAGTGGTCGATTGCAAATAATGTAAAATTTCAACATTAAGAGATTTTTCATAAAACTATTGTTACACAATGTAAAATCACTTTAATAAATGTTTAAAATCATAAAATAAATGTAAAAAAAAAACAGTACCTAATAGATAGTTTCATTTTAATTAACTGAAAATTACTTTTATGGAGGTCGATGGCGATTTCGAAAAATTATATAGGGATCCATGATCAAAAAAGTTTGGCGACCGCTGTTCTATGAACAGGGAGCCACAATAGATAAATTTAAATGGCAATTGATTCGACTTATAGCCTCTCCCTTGCAGTCTACAATCTCTTTACTTTCCCAGAGATTTGTCAAAATCAAGTTCTGTCTTTAAAAGTAAAGTAATTAAAGTAATGCATATTTTTTGAAGCGGGCTTTACATCCAACTACCAATTAGGTGTCGTGGACGGAGGCGACTAGCAAACATACTTTACTGTAAATTTCTTTTAATTAACCATTAAATAAAATCCAAGGCCTAAGACCGGGGAATCGAACCCAGTACCCACAATACATATAAGCTTTGTAGGCCTCGCCTCTAACCGCTCGGCTACCGTGGCGCCTAAGCTCTGCCTCTATTCCACGAAGAATTAAGGGCTGAATATTAACTTACTTAATTACTCAGCCAGCTTTTGTTTTATCGAGTTGCCGTCAAACCAGATCTCTCTAGAGCTCTCAATTCTCCCACTCTCCGGCCAGATCGAAGCCCACACTTCTCCTCAGCCCCTGTATCCCATCCTGTCGGTGATCACTTTCTCATCTTGGCTATGGGGGGGGGGTCCATTACCTGATCCTCTCTAACCTTTTATTAGAAATCATACGACGTAATTACCCATACCATTTTAATTTTTTTCTTCATCACTTTGCTGAATCGACACCTTTACATCTATTTCCTTCAGAATAACTTAATTTCCAACTTTGTCAATTAATTTGTTCTTAGCACACTCCCTCTACAAGTTCATTTCCACTACCAGCATCCTTGAATATACTTTCACTGAGGCCAGGATTCAACAGCCAAGCATCAATATCCTCTCGATAATATAATTGATTTTTTCCCTCTCCAAATGACTCCTTAACTTTTGTGATAAACTTGATGATAACATATATCCTACGCTCTAAATTTCTCTCGGTTTCAAGCCTAAGTTTTAGGCGCCATAAAATTATAATAATTAAATAGTAATAATTAAAAACTTCGTTTCCCAACCTGTGGTACGCGAGTTGCTAATTAGTGGTTCACGAAAAATAATCAATAATGGCGGACAATAAAAATTTAAAAAAAAAAAAAAAAATATCACAGAAACGTTTTATCCTATAATACATAAAAATTATTTTAATTAATAACATTATTCAGTAAAGTTATTAATATGTACAGTAATAAGGTTAGTCTGTCTCAAGATATACGAGAAAATATAATAGCACATTTAACAGGATTAAAATTGTCTTTCATGGAGTATTTTCCAAAACCCGAAAACACAAATGATAATTGGCTTTCAAACCCCTTCTATAAAGAAAATTTAGGAAAAACTGCATGATTATCAATAAAGGATAAAGAAAATTTAATAGAATTATCATGTGACAGAACTTAAATGATAACTATGAAAAAATCTGCTTAAAGAGACTTGATTGTACGTAATGAGTAAGCTCTATCCAAGCAACATTAAATTTAATTGGTACTTACAGGTAGTTGAATGCTTAAAAAAAATTAATTTAGAAGATTTGGGCACAAATATAATAATCCTAAAAAAAGAACTTTGTAAATTAATTAATAATCTTTGAAGAGAAAAATATGTACGCAATTTTTAATTGTTTAAAACAAGTTTTAAAACTAAGATCTTACACTTTACAAAGTTTATAAAGTGAACATGAACTTGAACTCCTTTGTAACAGATACATTGTATCTCTTTACAAATAAAGATAATAATAATAAAATAACACACTCGGAATAACAAATTTCACGAAATACAATCATCTTTACAAAGTGGTACAATTTAGTATGATGTTCTACCAAGGGTACGCGAGCCAAAAAAGGTTGATTTGAAACAACGTAAACTTAAAATAAAGGTGTCTTTGAAAAAATAATGACCGCTTTTAAAATATATAACATGAGTGGGTGAACACACATCTATGTGATGGGTTAACAATTCAATTGAAAATGAGAGCACCAGAACTTCTACAAAAATTGAATAATTTTGTGTCCTCATAAAAATCTAGTTTATTAGCGCCTCTCAAATTCTCTTAAGAACTCGCACTGCCAACATCCACATCATCATCAAGAAAGAATGATTTAGAGGGCATAATTTTTTTTTAATTGAGTCAATATTGAAATCGTACAACTGTTTTTTTCCCCCTTAAAAATAACTCCATGAACTTTTGGAAAGACCCTTCAGAACAAAAAAAGAGAGAACGAAGATAAGGTTTTGTTATCCACTTCCTTTTCTAAAAAAGAAGTATAAATAAAAATGAAGTTGCCTTAGGGCCCATGTGTAACCAAGTCGGTGTTGTTTTTAACAAATAATAACACGCACCAACACTAGTGTAAAATGTTCTGGATAAACTTTTATAACTAGGTCAGGCAAACAGCCGGCTTTAATATACGAGTGCGTTTAAAGGGCTAACTGCTGAAAAATATGTTTCCTAAAAAATAACAGTTTTAGAAAAATAAAAATATTTTTTTTGTGAGTAAGATTGAAGTAATTAATTTGTCTCGTGAGATGTTGGATAATTTGTGAGGTTTTAAGATTGTTATTGATGAAATTCAATCAGGAATGATACAATGATTACTTGTTCACAAAGGAGTACACATATTCATCGCATTAAGCGGATGGACGAGTGTTGAATATTTCACTTTAAAAACGGTGTGAAAATTGCCCCAAGTTATTTTAAATAACAGAAGTTATTTCCCTTAATTCTCGACCGAAGTTTGTAATATTTTCCAACTAAGTTTATCAAACGATTCTTGCAGGTGATTATTTTATTTTATGTTTATGATTATATCAGCTTATGTTAAGATCTTTAGAAACTAAATATGGTCGCGTTGAAAACGAAAAAATACAGCAATTTTGCTTAAAGATTACAAAACAAACAAAACTATTCTGTGAACATTCACACCACTACAACTTACATCATTAAATTTCTTGAAACTTAGGAATTGTACCTAAAAGAAAGATGTCTTCAATATTATAAATTTTTTTATTTTATTTATTTATTTATTGCTTTTAAGTTTACAAACTTTTTGCAATGGAGTTGGCTTTATTTTTTAGTGTAAATAAAAAATTACATTGGTTACAAAGTAAATAATCCAAATAAAGTAAAAATATAAATTATATCAAAATAAAGAATTGGTTACAAAGTAAATAATCCAAATAAAGTAAAAATATAAATTATATCAAAATAAAATAAATACTCCCTACTTGTAGACATTTTTTTTTTTTTACAAAACCAAAAATTTGACTGTACAAAGCACACAATTTAACCATTACTCTATTAGCTCATTTCAACTCTCTCTGGCAGGCCACTTTATTATTTTATTTCAGTGTTATCAAGTATCAGTCAGTGGCTAGTATTTCTTTTACTTTTTGCCTATTCTGAAGTGCTTGTATTACAAAATAATACAATTTATTTAATTGAAGGTCCGTTTGTACCGAAAGAAGATAAGTCTATTTTCAATTTGTAACTATTAAAATATTTACATCTTAATGAGCTGTAAAATGGGCATTCAGTTAGAAAATGCTCTAAGGTATCGGTTTTAGTTGAAAAGCAAGTAAAGCAGTAATTGTCTGGCTTAAATTTAAATAGAGGGTCCGATATGTTCACGTACACATTTATATTGATGTCCTAAATGGACGGATCTTTGAAACGTTGGTATTCAATATTATAAATGTTCTTTGGAATAAAATGGCACAGTTGATGAAAACGTGACGTAAGAACTCTCCTACTAAAAGTTATTGATAAATGTTCCAAACCAACGGGACAGGATTATCGTACGATAAGCATAGTACGATTATGTTGGCATGTAAACCTTTGGCGTCCGCTTAAGAGTATAGACAATTCGAGAAAAATAAAAAAAAAGAGTCGCATCTTACAATTCAGAATTTGGCAACACATTTGATTCTCATAAATATCACGTACCACATTTTAGAGACTCTTTCTTTAGAAATGTTTCAACTAAATTTAATATAACTGCAGTTTGTAGATATGAAGTTTAGTGAAGCTCATTTATAACCATTTCTCGAAAATAAAATCCCCCAAAACTCAAAAATCTAATTTTGTAAAGAGGCATTTTCGGCCATTAGTTTTTCCGTAAATGAGAAATTTTTGTTAAATATCGTATTTACTTGCCATCAAAATATGCAGTTTATGACGGCGTAAATAAATTAAAAATATTTTTAACAAATGTTATAGATCGACTTGTAAGTGATTAGTTTAACAATTTTAAAATTTTGCTACCTTGGGCATTACTTAGACCGAAGACTTTCTTGGAATCCTTACACTAGACTTAAAAGAACAGAACTAAACAGACGCTATCGACTATTTAAAAGACTCTTAGACGATAGATCAAAACTCTCTCTGGACAACAAAAGACTGATTTATACTTCCATTTTGAAACCCATCTGAGCGTATAAAATAGAGCTGTGGGGTTCTACCAAACGCTCCAATCTACAAAGGATTCAATCGCTACAACCTAAAATACTTCGAACTATCGTAAAAGCTCCATTTTATGTCTCCAACCTGACTATACACACTGACCTTAACATTCCTTTTGTCACCCAAGTTGCTAAAACACGATACAGAAAACTCCATTTCAGCCTGCAATCTCCTCTAGTTCAAAATCTTTCTTCTAGTACTCTTCCTGATAACCCGACAAGACGGCTTAAAAGACAGTCGCCTAGTGATCTCCTCTCAAGTGAAGAGAGTGACTAACAGTGTAATGTTTTTGGAGTGTTACTCCACTGGGTAACTTCTCCACTCGTTGGCTTCTTTTGTTACTCTTTTATCATTGTTACTTATAGCTGATTGTAGCACAAATAAACGCAAAAAAAAGTGCAGATACTAGTTTTTTTTTAAAGTAAAAACTCAAACTTAAAGAAAATAATACGGTAAAGTAGATAGATCCTGACATTCTGAGCAATTAGTAAAAACTATATTTATTGTTTCGGTAACCTCAAAATGTGTTTTTAGTGTTCACTCAAATAGAAATTCTCCACGATTGCAAAATTTGGTCCTACAAGAAGTAAGCGAAAGTGAAAACGGATAGCTTCCATAAGAAATTGAAATAAAGAGAAGTTGGTTCTGGGTGGTTGCTCAGGATCCTTGCACCGGTAATACAGATCTGATCAAGGGCACATGGAAGGCAGAGATTGTTTTATGGGAATGAATATGGAATTGTGAGATGTAATCAAGAAAACGGGGAAAATATGGCAATTTGACAAGTGAATGAACAATTTTTTGCACAAAAATTTGAAGTTAAACCAATAGATAAACATCATTTATTCAATAATATACCAAATGATTACATAAAATTGGCAGATTGTGTAATCATTGGCTAAATATCGTACATGTTTATTTGATGAGTATTTTGGAAAAAATCATCTTATCGAATTGTGCATTAGATGTTTGCAGATGTTGACTGGGTGAGTGTAACAGTTTCTTTTTTTTAACAATAAATACACATGAACTCATGCCTACAATAGAAGCAAATATATATTTGGTGTATGTCAGTAAATGTAGGGGACGCCCTTATCTGCCCATTATTCACAATATTGACTACAATCACCACCATCGTATCTCTACTGCAATAACAAACTGTCCAGCCACGTTTTATCATTATTGCTGAAACATTTTCATTCCTTCCTATAGCTCTTTATTTTGAAGTTAGTTCTCAATAGAAACAGCGAATTTCTTGCTGTTAAACATCTTAAGATTCAACATTACCGCATCCACAGTACACCATTATAAGAGTCCTTTTCAGTCATTAACATTAACGTTGCATTTGTAGAGTATTAAATAAGATCAATAAAAACTTTTTTATTGTAAATTTATAAATATCTTGCTAAGGTTTCGAAAGTAGGAAGTCTTTTGCAAAGTCAAAAATCAATATCTTATTCCATGGGTTTCGTTAAATTGCAGTTTTATGGATATATGTTACCGTTAAAGACAGAAATTGGAGAATGTCAAGATTCTCTTGATAGACTTTGAGATTCACTTAGTCGCTTGGTGATAGACCGATTATTTGTTGTTGGTCTAGTTGTTTTTAATGCGTGGCTCGTAAGTTATAGCTACTTTATCGTTACACAAAATGTTAATAGTAAAGTGCTTCTGCCCCCCTTATCAAAGACACGTAATTGGTAGTTGGATTATAAGCCGCACCTGCAAAAATAGGCGATTACTTTACTTCAAAGTAATAAATAGTCCAAAGTAACGTAAAAATATAAATATTTTTTTATTTTTCTATTAAACAATAAATCAAATAGTGTTTATCAAAGGTTTAGGATATACGACGAAGGTGACCCTTGATAAAGCCTTAGTTAAATTGTAGCAGATTAATTGGTTAACATGATAAAAATGATAAGATGGTGTGAAAGTTTAAGAATATTTGTACAGAATGAACATAGCAATATTTCAATCAAAGTTCTGCCAAGATAAGAGAATTGGTAAGCAATGTTATGACAGAAACTGAAAGGCAAGGTTTGCGGAAAAAATTATTAATAAATCCTGAAAATTAAAAGAGAAATGAGGTGTTTAATAATTAGAAAAATATTCTTTGATGGTTTCTTGAAGGGAGAAAAGTTTAAAAAGCTAAATAGAATGCGGCGGCCTTTCTAGCTCTGAAACAATATTCCTAAGAACATTAATTAAAATTTAATAAACAATTATTGTAAGAATTTGTATTGAGTCTTAGAATTCCAAAGTGTAAGAAAGTTTAATCAAAATGGGTTAATAGAGCATGCATTTAAAAATGAACACAAGTAAGTCTAATACGTGGATGAGTGAAATGTATTTATATCATATCTTATTCACTGATATTTAGCTGAATTCATCTTTAATTTGGGGTTTATTATTTTGCAAACAAGGGGAAAAATTCCAATTAAAGTTCTTCATATTGCGTTAATCTACCACTTGACAAGTCTGACAGCTTTGTGCAATGCTAGGAAATTGCGTTAAACCTTTAGCAACGGATGGCACCTCATATCACTGTTATAACAGTAAGAGGGTTTCAGTTTTCTAGAAAATATTAACCTTTCGTACAACTGGACCACTTGTTTAAGAAATGCTTTGTACATTATTCATGCTCCAAACATTTTGAAGCCATTTATGAAAGCGTCAAGGGGCTGCGGAAGAAAAAATTTAAAAGTGAATAAAAGGTAATGAGTAATAAATTTTGGTGGTTTTCAAATTCCTTTAAATTTCTAATGATAAGAGGAAAAGAGATACAGAAGGTTAAATTTTGGTGGATTTTAAAGTAGATCAGATTTCAAACCTCTATATCTCTCTTCGTATTGTTCAGATTTCTACGAATTCAGTACCCAATTGTAAAGAAACGTTAGCTTTATAACTGGTATAAATTGCAATGTTCTAATGATAACAGGAAAGGAGATACAGAAGGTTAAATTTTGGTGGTTTTTAAAGTAGATCAAATTTCAAACCTCTATATCTCTCTTCGTATTGTTCAGATTTCTACGAATTCAGTACCCAATTGTAGAGAAAAGTTAGCTGTACAACTGGTATACATTGCAATATTCTAATGATAACAGGTAAGGAGATACAGAAGGTTAAATTTTGGTGGTTATTAAAGTAGATCAAATTTAAAAACTCTATATCTCTGTTCGTGTTGTTCAGATTTCTACGAATTTCGTACCCAATTGTAGAGAAACGTTAGCTGTATAACTGGTATAAATTGCAATATTCTAATGATAACAGGTAAGGAGAAACAGAAGGTTAAATTTTGGTGGTTTTCAAAGTAGATCAAATTTTAAACCTCTATATCTCTCTTCGTGTTGTTCAGATTTCTATGAATTCTGTACCCAATTGTAAAGAAAAGTTAGCTGTATAACTAGTATACATTGCAATGTTCTAATGATAACAGGTAAGGAGATACAGAAGGTTAAATTTTGGTGGTTTTTAAAAGTAGACCAAATTTCAAACCTCCATATCTCTCTTCGTGTTGTTCAGATTTCTACGAATTCAATACCCAATTGTAAAGAAAAGTTAGCTGTATAACTGGTATAAATTGCAATGTTCTAATGATAACAGGATAGGAGATTCAGAAGGTTAAATTTTGGTGGTTTTTAAAGTAGATCAAATTTCAAACCTCTATATCTCTCTTCGTATTGTTCAGATTTCTACGAATTCAATACCCAATTGTAAAGAAAAGTTAGCTGTATAACTGGTATAAATTGCAATGTTCTAATGATAACAGGATAGGAGATTCAGAAGGTTAAATTTTGGTGGTTTTTAAAGTAGATCAAATTTCAAACCTCTATATCTCTCTTCGTATTGTTCAGATTTCTACGAAATCAGTACCCAATTGTAAAGAAAAGTTAGCTGTATAACTGGTATAAATTGCAATGTTCTAATGATAACAGGTAAGGAGATACAGAAGGTTAAATTTTGGTGGTTTTTAAAGTAGATCAAATTTCAAACCTCTATATCTCTCTTCGTATTGTTCAGATTTCTACGAATTCAATACCCAATTGTAAAGAAAAGTTAGCTGTATAACTGGTATAAATTGCAATGTTCTAATGATAACAGGATAGGAGATTCAGAAGGTTAAATTTTGGTGGTTTTTAAAGTAGATCAAATTTCAAACCTCTATATCTCTCTTCGTATTGTTCAGATTTCTACGAAATCAGTACCCAATTGTAAAGAAAAGTTAGCTGTATAACTGGTATAAATTGCAATGTTCTAATGATAACAGGAAAGGGGATACAGAAGGTTAAATTTTGATGGTTTTTAAAGTAGATCAAATTTCAAACCTCTATATCTCTCTTCGTATTATTCAGCTTTCTACGAATTCAGTACCCAATTGTAAAGAAAAGTTAGCTGTATATAGAATAGATATATAGAATGTTAAGTTTTAAACAGGTTTTTGGTTTTGCCGATAGCATAAGTATCGCCTAATAAATTCTAAAAAATATTAATGAAAAGTTAATACAGTGAAAATTACTCAAATGATATAAATTAATGAAATGTTAGGTACTTGAAGATTTTTGTACCTTTTAGCGTTTAATCTTAACTTTTTAAAGTTTAGGTTTTTGTTAAAGAGATTTTAAAAAAGATTATTATTTATAAATTAGAATTAAGTAAATTAGTTTTTCTTATGTTGAAGAAAGATAAAAGTGTGTTATTTAGGGCCTTCTTTGTAATTCGTCTTCATTTAATTAGTCTATCGTACGTTTATTCGTTGTTTATTCCGTGTTCGGTTTTACGTTGGTAATGTTAGAGTTCACTTATTGATGTTCAAGGCAAGAAATCGCATCAAAAGTTTCTACAAACGTATACATTTTATTTAAGAGCATCAAAATAAATAAATAAATAATTGAAGCGATAAGTTTTCTCATTTAAGTCTTCTGAAAACCAAAAACCAAAAAAGAATATCCAAAAATAATAAGAATAGAGGTGGACATCTTTAAGAAAAACTATGAATGAATCTACAGCCAACTGGCTCTGGAAAAGTAGCCATTGAGGATAATTCTGGAGAAACGTACCGTCAAAAAAGTGAATCACAGTGCTTTAAATTATGAACCCATTAAAAATGTTTAAATACTTACTAGGAAGTTCAAGAAAATTTGAAGTCCTTCGTCCCATATTCGGCAATGGTGGCAGATCTGATACAACTGAAGAACCTCCACTCTGGTTGGACGGTCTTCGAGAAGCAAGGTATGATAGTCCTCTAGGACTGCTTGGTTGCGATGAACCACCTAATTCAGTTGATAATGTTTTACAATCGGCAGCATCCGATGTTAAATCTGATGTTGACTTGCGCGCTAGGGGTGGAGGAAATGGAAATCTACAAACAAAATAAGAATAGATATTAGATGAACATGAATTAGAAAGAAAAAATGGAATTTCACATTTCTTATGCTGTTATATTTTATTTACAATAAATATTATCCACGTAAAACTTGTAAAAAAGTTCAAAGAGAAATACGCTGCAAAAAGAAATGGGGAAAAGAGAAACACAAAATGCATATTTAAGAATAATAGTAAAACATATGAACAAAATAGACTATGTAGATGTTCAAATAAAATATACTGAGTAAAATTCATATAGATCATGTTTAGCCTAGGATGACGAAGAAACAGTTAAATAGAAGAAGACTTAGAGAAGGGAGTGTGAGTTATGAACTAGATTTAGTCCCAATCTCCGCCAGGATGTCTTCCGCACTGTTCCATATCCTCAACAAATATTAGCTTATATTTCCTAGATTCTGTTACTTTTACTTTCTACTAGGTAAGTTTTCTTTCACGAAGATTGTATCAATGTTTCAGCTACATTTTCTTTTTTAAAAATCTTCACCTTAATCTTTTTCTTATTATAATTGTAAATAGTAGGAATTGAATATAAGAAATGTTGCTCAAATTTTGAAAAACAAAGGCGAAGCAAAGTGAGATAAAAATAAATATGAGTTTTTTTAAGAAATAAGAGTACCTATAGGGAGAACTCAAAATGTTTATTCTTGGCCAACCCGAAAATTCTATCTATAGAATCTAGACTCACAATTTTTTACCATTTTGTAAGGCAAAGTATGCGATTGTCAAATTGCTCTCTCTTCCACAGTTTAGACTACTCCAAACTAAGGTCTTGTACATGAATATTTGCGATGAAATTATTGAACTCTTGTAACATTTTACGAACACATAGATTAGATTCGTCGCGATTTGAACTCAGCTCTACAAACTATCGAGTTGTTTAGAAAGATATCGACTAGTTTTTAAGTTATCCGTAGCTCAAAGCTTTGTGGCGTTTAAACAGTTATTCTTAAAAAAAAAATCCAATCTTTCTATATCTCCGTTTCAACTCTTTAATCTTGAAAGAAAAAGTTGAAAATTTGCTAAAGAGAGCCGCACTCAAACAGCAATAAAAGATCTCAAGTATCTAGTCTATTAAAGTAAAACCATTAGTAATAACGCCAAAAATAATGCGACCAAAATAACATGATCTGTAGAGCGAGGAACTTAAGTAAAGGTAACAAAAGGCTGCTAGCTCAAAACGAGATACCCTTTTGTACAAATTGCTACAAAGCATAACCAAAAATTGATTCTTACAGCTTACTCTGAAACTAGTAACTGCCTGGAATCAATTCCTCCCAGGAGCTAGTGCTTAACCTTGTACTAGTAGCTCAATGAGAGACATGATACCTCATAATATTTGTACCCCCTAAGAACTAGAAACTACCCTGAATTTGACAACCCTCTGGATCTAGAAATCACCCCGAAACTAGTGCCAAACTTGGAATTAATTTTTCCTAAGGACTAGAGCTTAACCTGGAAGTAATACCTCCCTAACATTAGTACCTCTCTGAAGCTACTCTTGAACAAACTCTTTTAATGCTGTCTTAGTTTGGACAGCCATTAAATAGGCTAGTATTTATTTGTCTATTTAGGTAAAAGAAGTATTGTTTGTAAAAGCCTCCCAGTATTATTCACGATTCAATTCTTTCATTTTTGAGAGCTCTTCATCATTATTACTTTACGTTTGGTTAAGAGTTTGTCCTTTGTTACAAATGAAAAGTAGAAATGTGTACATAATAATGGACAACTTAGTGCATTTTTTTTTTTTAATTTTAACAAAAGTCGCGAGTTGGTAAAAACGTGAAAAAGGTAGAGACAATACAAGAATTATTATTATTTGTTTCGCTTTCTGTAGGAACTAGAACTGAAAGAACAATAATGCATGCTTAACTGGGATCACCATTGTTCCCTATGTAAAAAAAAAATGGATGAAGGACAATGTAAACTTGGACATGAAAACATTTCCAGAAATGTTTTATAAATTGAAGGATAACATGATCCTGTAAGCTTTAATTGGTCATAAAACATCTCCACCTGTAAAATATATTTCAGTTTTGTATGATAGGTTTGGTTAGTAACTCAAATACTGACTGAAGCACCGCAAAATGGTTGAAAAACTGAGAAATAGCATGATTACTACGAGGGTCGTTTGAAAAGTCCGTGCAAAGTCAGAGAGATAGCACTACTGGCGCGTATCGAGGTTATGTTTAGTTAGTAGCATCTCTTGGAAGAACACACACCAAGTTTCAGCCAGATTGGTCTATTTCTTTGTGTTTGGCATTCGTTTGAATCGAGGAAGTCGAGTGATTTTCAAAAAATGGACGAAAAAGAATTTCGTGTGTTGATTAAACACTACTTTATGAAAGGCAAAACGTCTCAGGAGACTAAAGAGAAGCTTGATAAACATTATGGTGACTTTGCACCTTCGATTAGAACAGTTTATAAGTGGTTTCAAAATTTTCGGAGTGGCCATATGGGCACAAGTGACGCTGAACGTTCTGGACGCCCTGTTGAGGTTACTACTCCAGAAATCATTGATAAAATCCATGATATGGTGATGGATGACAGAAGAGTGAAGGTGCGTGAGATTGCTAGTGCTGTGGGCATCTCGAATGAACGGGTACATAATATTTTGCATCAACATTTGGACATGACAAAGCTATCCGCAAGATGGGTGCCGCGATTGCTCACGCTTGACCAAAAACGAAATCGTGTGAAGTGTTGCAAGGACGGTTTGCAGCTGTTCCAGAAGAATCCGCAGGACTTTAAGCGTCGTTTCGTCACTGTGGATGAAACATGGATACATCACTACACTCCTGAGACCAAAGAACAATCTAAACAATGGGTTACCAAGGGGGAATCTGCGCCAAAAAAGGCGAAGACCGTTCCTTCGGCCGGAAAGATTATGGCGACTGTCTTTTGGGATTCGCAAGGAATAATCCTCATCGACTATCTGGAAAAGGGTAAAACTATTACAGGTGCATATTATTCATCGTTATTGGACCGTTTGAAAACCGAGCTGCAAGAAAAACGCCCACGATTGGCCCACAAAACAGTCCTTTTCCATCACGACAACGCACCAGCTCACACCTCAGCAGTTGTGGTCGCAAAATTAATGGAAATAGGGTTCCAACTCGTTTCACCCCCATATTCTTACAGACTTGGCTTCCTCGGACTACTACGAGGTGTGTTCAAAAAGTAACGGGAATTTTTAAATTTCGCGGGTTTGGAGAGTCTGATTGTAAAAATTTTTTTTTTATTATGTTGGTACACATGCCCCTGAAGTACGATAAAATTTTCAGTAATATTCATTGTTTACTCCTTAAGTGGCAGCCGTTAAGGTTAGACGTGTTTTTCGAGCTTGGCGATTTTTGTTTGTTAAAAAAAATGGATCAAAGAATTTGTATTAAATTTTGCGTAAAAAATGAAATAAAGTGTAATAAAGTGTGTGAAATGTTAATAAAGGCATATGGTGAGTCTGCTATGAGTAAAACAAGGATTTACGAGTGGTATAAGCGTTTCCAAGATGGCCGCGAAAACGTTGAAGATGACGAACGACCTGGACGTCCAAGCACATCAACAACCGATGAAAACGTGAAAAAAGTGAAAGAAATGGTTATGAACGATCGCCGAATCACAATCAGAGAAGTCGCTGATGATGTTGCCATATCAATTGGCTCATGCCATGAAATTTTTTCGGATGTTTTGGGTATGAAACGTGTGGCAGCAAAATTTGTTCCAAAATTGTTGAATTTCGAACAAAAACAGCGGAGAATGGAAGTTGCTCAAGAGTCACTCAATGAAGTCGACAACGATGCGGATCTACTGAAACGTGTTATAACAGGTGACGAAACATGGGTTTACGGATATGATGTCGAAACTAAGGCTCAATCGTCCCAGTGGAGGCATTCTGGATCGCCAAGACCGAAAAAGGCTCGACAAGTGCGGTCGAATGTGAAGGTTATGCTCACTGTGTTCTTCGATTTTAATGGCATAGTGCATCATGAATTCTTGCCACAAGGTCAAACAATCAATAAGGAGTACTACCTACAAGTTCAACGCCGTCTGCGTGAAGCAATCCGAAAAAAACGCCCGGATTTGTGGCAAAACAATTCATGGATTTTGCACCACGATAATGCACCTGCTCACACTTCATTGCTTGTTCGTGAATTTTTGGCCAAAAACAAAACTTTAACGATGCCCCAGCCTCCATATTCGCCAGACATGGCTCCATGTGACTTTTTTCTATTTCCAAACATAAAGAGAACATTAAAAGGCCGTCGTTTTACAAGCATAGATGACATTAAAAGCGAATCGCTGAAAGAGCTGAAAGCTATCACAAAGATCGAGTTTCAGAAGTGTTTCGAGGATTGGAAAAAGCGCTGGCACAAGTGTATTGTATGCGAAGGGGACTACTTTGAAGGCGACAATATTAATGTAGATGAATAAATAAATATTTTTTTCAAAAAACGAAAATTCCCGTTACTTTTTGAACACACCTCGTATTTGTTCCCCAATATGAAGAAATGGCTGGCGGGAAAAAGATTTTATTCAAACGAGGAGGTGATTGCAGAAACGAATGGCTATTTTTCAGACTTGGACAAATCCTATTATTCGGAAGGGATCAACAAACTAGAGCAGCGTTGGACGAAGTGTATAAGCCTAAAAGGAGACTATGTTGAAAAATAAAAAAGGTTTACCCCCAAAAAATTAAGTAGTTTTTATTTTTGCACGGACTTTTCAAACGACCCTCGTAAAATAGAGCAACAAATTTGTATAAAACAAGAACACTTTGTAATATTTCTTCTTAGATTGGGACATTTTTAAAGAATTTTCGTTAAAATAAAACAAACAAACCATAAGATAAAGTATGCGATTTTCAGTTTTTAAATTATTTTGTTCTCAAGCAGACCGTTAGACCGTTAATATTTCATTTTTCAGTGGAAATCAGGTAAAATCTACCCAGGTTAAAAGTCAATTTTGGAAATTTGTTATAGTAGCGATATTTTTCCACCTTTAGGAAAGTAAAGTTACATTTCACTCATTAAAGAGATAAAAGCCTCTTTATTTGCTTTATTATTTAGAAGTATAATATCAAAAGAATATTTAAAATAATTCCTAACAATAGTAACAATAGCAAATTATTCTAATCAATAAACCAGTTTTGGCCGCATCAGTTCTTCCTTCACTTTCTGAGTATTATAATAAAAAACTACTTTATTTTTTAACAATAAGATCATCTAGCTCATTGTTCATCAATTTCCTTAAGAATATATCTTTTATTCTAATTTTCTTTAGGACAAAATAAAGGATTTTTATTGTTCTACTTTGTTTATTCCCAAACTGGCAATATATGAAAGACTTTTTTGTAAACTAAGTCATGGTTATTTTTTCAGTTGCAAGGATTGGACTTCAGAAAAGATCATACCGAGCTGAACTTGTCGGAAACAGTCCTCTCTCCGATCTATTCCTATCTTCAATGTAGGTCCCTGTTTATTATCTGTAATTGCAACAATGAGTTTAGAAAAATTGCTATGTTCGTAATTAAAATTAAAGATATTACTGAAACTGGCTGCAATGTCTTTTGGATAACAGTTTGGAAAACTCTGAGTTAATACTTGCTTAATGTCAACAATAAGCTGTATTTTAGTTTCATAAACGTGCATATTACTTTTTCCCTTTTTCTCTGAAACCTTCCTGCTTTAAAGGTCAAAATCGCCAGTCAGAAGTTGAATTTCGATAGTTAGTGAAATATTTGTTTAAATGTAAGTACTTTACAAAGTGAAGTCTAAAGTTACTTGAATAATCATGTAGGTCTGAAGCAGTTGGTGTTTGCAATCACGTAACAAATATTTAAACAGGCAAGTATATAACTGTGCAAAGTAATAACCTAAGTAAAGTGGTTTCGGTTAATTGGACTAAGTTCAATTCAGTGAAAATGGTACGTACAAAATACAAACGAAACTTTTAATGAAATGACTCCAAGTAACACAAATACCAAATATTTAACGGTACACTAACATTAGAAATATTGTAAATTTCAAAAATATAATAAACATACCGAGTACATTCCATTCTCTCTCCCTGAAAAAGTAAAAATATTTGTTATATAGAAGATTGACTGTATCAAAAAATAGCACGAACTCTGTTAGTAAAGTTACTTGTTATTATTAGTTTATTTCTCTCTGATACTGTTAAAGACATCGCTACTTCTGTAGTTGGGCCATTAAACAAAAATAAGTTTTATAAGTCAATTTGTGTTTGATTTTGTAATTGAAAAGTAGTGAGCACTAATTTGAGGAAAAATGACGATATCGAATAAAAAGAAGAAACAAAATGGACAAAAATAGGCAAGTCCATGAAGTATTGCGGTTTTCGAAAACAATCACCTGCCAACAGGTCTAATCATGGACTACAACCTTGAAACATTACAGCCAATTGCAAATACGCGGAAAAGGAAAAGCATGACGAGACAGAATTAGAAATTTGATAATCAGGTTTTATTCAAAGGACCTACTGAAACACGTCTGGCTCGCAAGCCAGGTTAGCCAGGAGGTTATCAACTGCTCTCTATATCTGAGGAGGCACCTTTGAAGGCACAGTACATGCTGCACAAGTTGAGTAAAGTGCATTATTTGATAAATTAAGCAATAAGTTTGATCCTTTACATGAAAGATATTGATCACTTAAATATGTGGCAGGAGGTTTCCAATTTTTTTGGTAATTAAACGCAATTCTCCCAAAATTACCAAATAATTATTAAACCTTCTTGTTTATAACAGATGTAAAATTAATTTTTAGCCATTTTGTGTATGCTTGAGAACATCTACAGCTCTTAACATTTAATTTTTCTTAGAAAAATCACTCGGAAAACGACTTATTTCCTGATATTAAGAAAAATACTAGCTTTACTGCCTTGGCAATATTTTTAGTAGAAAGGGGAGGAAAAAATACATAAAAATGACCTATCGCGTGCTCTTCTTTCTCTTTGATAACAAGTAAAAAATTGAAAACAAAATTGAAATAGCACCTTTAATTTTGAAGATACCGGACTGTGGTTTCCGGTTTCTTCCATAACTTTTTATACTCTTTAAAACTGTGTATTTGAAAATGGGGGTCAACTGCGAACCTTTACTTTTGGTCGCGCGTCAGCCGCTTATGCGGCCAGGAATCTAAAATCAAGTCACATATTCTGAAACTAGAGGTGACGGGCAACAAATTTTTCCTCTACCATTTTTTTGCTCAGATTAACCGTTTAAGCATGAAATGCATTTGAACCTTCTTAAAATGAACACCCTGTATGCATATAAAATCATCAGCATAAATTTAAGACAGCCGTAATTAAAATTACAACGGAATTACAAATGTAAAAATGGAATGAAATATTATTTTACCGGCAGTCAGTGACAGCCTCGTATTTTGTAACACTTTCCATCGACGTTTTATTGAAGGAGAGATAAGGTTAGAAGGGGTTGGGAGTTTGTTATCATATCACCTTCTGTGGGCAAACAACGTGGAAATAGCATGATATTCAACAATTTAATAGTTAACCTGAGAATTAAAACTGAGCGCTGATTGTAAAAGGGAATATTTTTAGATGAATCCATTTTATTATTCGACGTCTGTTTGGACGCAGGCTCATTTAAGCAGGGGTACATTGGAGATAAAGACAAGAGTACAAACTATGGCTATTTCTAACTGAAGACAGTTAAAAAACATTTACTTGACAAGTAGCTAATATCATGCAGTCAAGTAACTACTTGTACAGGAGTCGAGCAGATAGACATAATGCAGTCATCTGAACGTTTACTTTCATGCCTAGACAAATACACCTAAACAATATTAAATCCAATCGTCAGGCAAACGGAATATTGTCGACGTACTCCCTGGTCTAACATCCGCATTCAAACAAATCATCAGGACACTTAAAAACAGGGGTGTCGTGTTATTTATTTTTTTTACCGGAACACTTAGGCTTATACGTATATACTTTAATTTTTTAAAATACTTTTTATGCACCAAAAAGGATTTAGTAATAGTGCAATCGCGGACATGACGTTGCAGTTAGATGTTTTAATAGCCAATCGCGCAATGCAATTATAACCACATACAAGACTTACATTTACATAAATTGGAGAATTCAGAGCTGGATCTGATTTCCAAGCGACCAGATGTAGAAAATTGTAATCAGGTAATTTTATTAATTTTTTTTTTAACATATCAACCAATTTTCGTTAGAACAGAAATCATCTTCAGTTCCGGAACGCGTGCCTGTCCAAAAAGGGAGTACCGGAACGACATTCCGGACATTCCGACTCGAAGATACCATTGCTTAAAAACATATAATTTTTGTGACATTTGTACGTAGACATTCTGTGACAAAATTATCTTCCTGCTCCAAACAATATTACTTTATTTGCACGAAGCAAATTGCACCCTTAACTAAAAAAACAAAAAAAAAATTTGGAAACTCTTCTTAGCTTCCTATTGGTAAAAGAGATTTTGAGAAATTAATTGGATAAAACATGTTTCGAAAATTTTCTTAAAAAAGTAAATAAAAAAATTCTTTAATGATCAGAGTCGATAATGGCCAATTTACACTTAAATGAATTATAGAACATCCGCTAATGAAGTTGTCTCTATTAGAAAATTTGCTAACTTATCAATTTGGTAGGCCTCCGTAGTAAATTGCATTATGCAAACAGTTTACAACATTACTGTGTATCACTTTAAACTTCAGATCAAAGATAACAATGCCCGTAGTATTGCCCGTACTATATCAAACTGTAAAATTACTTTTTCTATATAAGATAATTATTATTCAATTTCCTTGTTCTTGTAACTTTTACATATAGTTTATTGAGTTCTTTTACTCTGATATACGAGGTGTGTTCAAAAAATAAGGTGATTTTTCATTTTTCTTAAAAAATATTTATTTATTCATCGATTTTTATTTTGTCTCCTTCAAAGTAGTCCCCCTCAGATATAATACATAAGTGCCAGCGTTTTTTCCAATCCTCGGAACAGTTCTGATATGCACTTTTTGGTATGTCCTTGAGCTCTCTCAGCGATTCGGTTTTTATCTCCTCAATCGTCGCAAATCTCCGTCCTTTCATGGGTCTCTTCAATCATGGGAACAGGAAAAAGTCGCAGGGCGCCAAATCTGGTGAATACGGTGACTGAGACATGATAATGTCATTCAACAATTCCTGAGCGATGCTCATGCGACGGTTTTTTTGATCAAAATTCAGCAATTTTGGAACGAACTTCGCTACTACACGCTTCATGCCCAAAATTTCCGAAAAAAATTGCAGGACATGTGCCAACCGATATGCCGACAACCTCAGCAACTTCTCTAATTGTGATTCGACGATTCTTCTCAACATTTTCATCGGTTGTTGATGTGCTGGGGCGTCCAGGGCGAGCGTCGTCATTCACATCTTCTCGACCTTCTGTGAAAAGCTTGTACCACTTGTAAACATTTTTTTGACACAGAGTACTCTCACCGTACGCCACTCTCAACATTTCAAGTGTTTTTGAGCACTTAATTCCATTTTTTACACAAAATTTGATTCAAATTCGTTGATCCATTTTTTTCGACAGAAGAAAATCGCCGAACTCGCAAAACACTTGTCTTATTTATGCCTCTAACATACAAACTAAACATGCTATATAGCTATAACTTTGAAAATATGTTCGAGACAAGTGTACCAACATAAAAAAAAAAGACAATCGAAATTCGAATGTACGTAGCCCGCGAAATTTGAAAATTCACTTTATTTTTTGAACATACCTCGTACTTAGGAAAAAACATAAACATAGCGCTAAAGTTTTGGAGAACAATTAGAAATATTTTTATCTACATTATTCCAGGTCTATTTCAATGGCATTAATGCAGTTGAAGACAAGATTCTTTCTTTTATTTCATCTTCCATTTTCGTCTTACTTTTACACTCAGATATTTTAAAAGTTTCTTTTGTCCTTCAATGGGAGATACAAATCTCAACCCTCTCTGAGCAGAAATTGTTATAAAAACAAGTTATTTTAAAATCTTTTCTTGGTTATAAGAAATTTAAAATACTGCCTGTTTCGACCATCCGCGCCGAAACCTAACTAACCAGATTACAATAATTAAAAAAAAAAGAAAAAATAAGGTTAATAAGTAAGCAAAATACTGTTCTTATGTGGGACTTACAGCCGCGTGGACAGAATGTCTTTGAATAAATGCACTTTAGTGCTAGACGAGGTTTGGACAAAGACTCATTTAGGCATGTTGATGTTTGGTGCGGGTAAATTGGAGACATTGACTTAGGGCGAGAACTGACTACTTAATATTCTAGTTATTTATACTAGCTAACCTATTTGTCGTCAGTACGCCCACCATTCGCAGAAATAACCAGCGTTATTTCTGATTTCATTAATTTAGTATTGTTGGAAAGTCAACATGATTATGCAATTGCTATGTTTACGATTGCCATTAACAGCCAAAAAAACATTGTATTATAACATTGCCTGAAATAACAGGCGTTATTTCTTATTGACTATGTAGCTGATCCTGAACTTCACATCCAGAACATAATGTTTAGTTTCCCTGCTTATTAGTTGAGTCTTGACCAAAGAGTAAAAGAGTAATGTTGCAACCCTTTCTAAGGCTAGAATAGTAAGTGAAAATGTGTGCTTTTTGTATATGTATATATTCAATAAATTAGGAGTTAAATAAATGTTCTTTGTCTGTATTGTTAATTTCAGGTACTGAAAATTGCTAGTTAATTTTATCAGAGTAAGCTGTATCTAAGTAGTTGTTCTCTTTACTTTAAATTATGTCTAACTGTTCTTTATATTCATTATCCTGTATTTTAATTATTTTCGATTAATTCAGGATATAATGGTTTTAATTTGATATAACGAGGTGTGGCTATTAAATAACGAGACTATTGCTTTAAAACATTTTATTTTAAATTTGTACATATTTAGTTATTATCACCACTCCCCTATCCCTACAACGCTCCATGCGAATTTACCATTGTACGAAACCGTGCTGGAAGTCTTTTTCTGTCCGCTTTTTCTTTCACAGCTTCAAAGGACTGAAATCGTGTTCCTATTAATGTAGATTTGACTTTGGAGAACAGATAAAAGTCACATGAGGCCAGGTTTTAGAAACGTCTTGACAGGCAATGCAGTGTGAGCCGGCGCGTTGTCTTGATGGAGAACCCATGACTTGTTCTTCCACAAATCGGGTCGTTTTTTTCCTTAGTCTTTCACGGAGCAAGAGCACCTCACGGTAGTAATGTTGATTAATTATAATCGATATTTTCATCCGGACGTGGAAGGGCGACCCGGGCCGTCCTTATCTCCGACGTCTTCTCGGCCATCTTGGAAACTCTTTAACTACTCAAAAACTCGCGTACGTGATTAACATTCATCGCCATAAACTTCTTTTAATAAAAGATCAGTTTCAGTAGCGGTTTTACCAAGTATCACGTGAAATTTCACGACAATTCGTTGCTCTACAACATGTGTAGTATCATGTTTTCGGCAAAACGAAACAGATTCCTCTACAGACAGACAGATTTCTCTACGAACACGTGAGACGCTGCAATCGAAAGAGAAGGCTTTACGCTGCACAGCAGTCGGTCGTCAGGATTTGGCGCATGCATAGTTCTTCTGTTGCAGCATAAGTCTCTTTATTTAATAGCCACACCTCGTACTTAATTTTTGTAAATTGTACAAGTGCAGGACAGTCTCCTTGCTAGAAATATTTTTCTTTAGGCAAATAAAATATATAATTAATTATTATGTTGCAACCCTTTAAGGCTAAAGACATAGTTGTTTTGTTAGATATTTCCCTCATTTTATTTGTACTCTTGTACCTGTCAAGAAGTTTTGAAGAACAGACACTGTTTACTGCAGAAACATCTGTTTAATTAAAAAGTTAAACTGTTAGAAGAAGTCACTAAGAACAGTATATTATTAGAATTTAATAACATTCTGATAAATAAGCTAATTATAGGCAAACAACAGGAGGGAAGCTGATTACAAAGGAAGTAATTAAGGTTCAAGTTTCTTGAGATAAACTTGTCGTTTTAATGGAGAAATAGCATTTTTTTAAAGGAAGAATTCCAAACAAATTAAAACAACAACAACAAAAATTAAAAACTTCTTAGACAAAGTTTTTTTTAAAATAAAATTTTAAACGAAATATCAAATAATCGAATCTTTCCTAGATACTTCAACTAAATTAACTCTAGATAACTTTAAGTGAACATAATTGAACATACCATCAACCAAAAACAATGAATTAAATTAATCATAAACTTTCAAGTTACCTTGTGGGCTGTTCTCGATATTTAGCTCGACCACTTCTGTAAGGACCATTTTCGTCAGCATTATTACACCTAGATGGTGCTGGAGGACCACTTAGATCAGTTGGGGACAACTGGCCACCAGGGACGATAGTTTGCCCAAGATGACTTAGATCTCTTAGCCGACGGTGTCTAGTTGGCGGTGGTTGACCAGCCACAGGATCATCTAGGGGCACTGTGTGGCCCTCTGGCGAGGTCAGCTCGCACACTGACCCACGTCGTGCCATCTCTCTCCCACTGTAACAAAATGAAAATATTTATTTACAAAAATTGATTATTAAAAACACACTTTAATTTCATATATTATGAAGCGTTTAAATTTGAAATCTAAAAGGCTTTGCCAGTTATTCTACTGATATCTATCTTAAACTACTTAGAACCACTTTTAAGTTTAGGTTGAAGTTTAAGAACATTTACTTGTTAAGTTCCAGCTTATGTTGGAATATAAAATAATTCAACCATTTAGCTTGGATCTTAAATTAATTGGATTTTTGAATCGTTGCTCCAGAATATGTGACGATAATTTCCATTCAAGAAAATCATTATCAAATAGCAATATGGAGCCCCTACATCTTAGATATAAGTGACCTTAATATACTTTAGGACACAATCAATAAAGTTGTGCATTTTACTGAACTACATCACTCGAAATTTAGATTACAGAACTTACTGCAATAACTCTAATGCATCTGCCATCGGCAATGCATCTTAAACGCGACCTAAATCCCACTCGCTAGCTTATTTCTAAATGCTAGATGCGACCAAGAGTGCAATGAAATTCTCGTTGCTAGGAAAAGCTTTCAAAACAAATTACCTTACGCTAGGAGATTCAGATATATTTTAGAAAAGCAAGCGAATGTAGAGTTAAGAATAATGTAAGTGATTTAGTTTACTCCGTGATTCGTGATTAATATTTCGAAAATGAAAGGAAATTGAGAATTAATTTGTACTTGTAAGTATTAATAAACTCTTCACTGACTAAGATAATTTAATTACGATAATCTAAATCAAGGACAGTCAACAAATTGATCTTCTTCTTTAGATGATCTAGTAGAAAGAGAGACTACAAGGAATATCAAATGATATGTAATTTTACAAAGTTGGGAGGCGGAAACAATTAATATTAGACAGGAAACGAACAAACTAAAGCAGTGCATTTCACAATTAGCAATCTTGCCCAACAATAGTATCACTTTTAGCCACAAAAGCATTTTATTTCTAAAAAAAAAAATAAAAGAATTGATTTCATTCATTCTATTATTTTTTTTGCGTTTATTTTTGCTACAATCAGCACGTTGGCGCTATAAGTAACAGTGATAACAGAAACAATGATGCATACGATTGGAGAAGTTACCCAGTGGTAAAACACTCCAAAACATTAGACTGTTAGCCACTCTCTTCACTAGAGAGGAGATCACGAGGCCACTGTCTTTTAAGACGTCTTGTCCGGGTTAACAGGAAGAGTTCTTGAAGAAAGATTTTTAGCTAGAGGATTTATGTGAGATTGCAGGTTGAGGTGGAATTTTCTGTATCTTGTTTTAGCAAATTACGTGACAAAAGGAACATGAATGAAGGTCCGTGTGTTGGAGACAAAATGGAGCGTGTACAATAGTTCGAAGTATTTTAGATTGCAGAGATTGAATCCTTTGGAGATTGGAGCGTTTGGTTGAACCCTACAGCTCTATTCCATACGCCCAGATGGGCTTTAAAATAATAGTACAAAATTAGTCCTTTGTTGTCCAGAGAGAGTTTTGATCTATCGTCTAAGATTCTTTTAAATAGTCGATAACGTCTGTGTATTTCTGTACTTTTAAGTCTAGTTTTGGTGTTCCAAGAAAGTCTTCGGCCTTTTAAGTAGTCGAAGGCGTCTGTTTAGTTCTGTTCTTTTTAGTCTAGTTTGGGGTCATTCTATTATAGCAAGTAGAAACCAATGTTTTCTTTTAATAATACTCAATAAATTCTGCTTTTTGAATTTTAGAAATAAATGATTATTCGAACAAAATTTCTTCAAGAATTCTTTAAAATAGAAATGGCTAACTTTTGAAGTGTGGAGGCCAGAATTAGTGCACAAGTGTTATCGAACGCTGCTTTAACCCATCCTACAATGACCATGTAAGCCTAAAGCTCGCTTAATCATTTATTCCTTAAAATTAATGATCAAATAATTTTTGTGACTCCTTACAAATTAATGACTGATAATGGGGTTTTTCTTGATAATAACAAATAGTATTTACTAAAAATCTTAAATAAAAACGCTATAATATATAATAAATCTAAAATCTAAAATCGTTATTTAATATTCAAATTGTGAATCTGCCAAACACAGACCTTTCTCTTCTTGTATTTCTAGCAATAATTCACAGATTTAGAAATTTTATTAAAACCAAAAGTATTTATCACTTAAATATAACTGGTGGAAAATGTACTTAGAATTTTCTACCAATGATTTATGATTGGATCTGTCATTTAGCGAGCCCTTCAGTTTTCTTTATTTTTCAATCTCTCCTTCCTAATAAAACCCAAGGAATAAGATCTCAGAGCTGTCAAAGAATAATTTACTTTGAGAAATGTTCGAAAAAAACTATATGTTTATATCAAAGCAGAATATAAAAGCAAAGAAAAGGGATTTTTAAGGTTTTCACATCCGATCTAAATGTACAGTGGTCAAAAAAAGTATTCATACACTAAGTTTTTTTACTTTATCTACTGAACTTTTGTTTCTAGGATGACTATTTCTTCAGCACTGAAATACAAGATAGTAACAATGAATTTAATGCTCTCATTTTCTCTTAAAAACATAAAGAATTGATTGAAAAAGCAGAAAAATAATTTATTGGATGCAAAATAAGTATTCGTACACTAAGTCTGAACGCTATAATTAACGCAAAACTAAGACCTAATATTTTGTAAGCAATCCCTTTGCATTGGTTATAGGCTGAAGCCTCCTTGGCATACAAGGGTCGTTTGAAAAGTGCAAAAATAAAAACTACTTAATTTTTTGGGGTAAACCTTTTTTATTTTTCAACATAGTCTCCTTTTAGGCTTATACACTTCGTCCAACGCTGCTCTAGTTTGTTGATCCCTTCCGAATAATAGGATTTGTCCAAGTCTGAAAAATAGCCATTCGTTTCTGCAATCACCTCCTCGTTTGAATAAAATCTTTTTCCCGCCAGTCATTTCTTCATATTGAGGAACAAATAGTAGTCCGAGGGAGCCAAGTCTGGAGAATACGGGGGATGTGAAACGAGTTGGAACCCTATTTCCATTAATTTTGCGACCACAACTGCTGAGGTGTGAGCTGGTGCGTTGTCGTGATGGAAAAGGACTTTTTTGTGGGCTAATCGTGGGCGTTTTTCTTGCAGCTCGGTTTTCAAACGGTCCAATAACGATGAATAATATGCACCTGTAATAGTTTTACCCTTTTCCAGATAGTCGATGAGGATTATTCCTTGCGAATCCCAAAAGACAGTCGCCATAATCTTTCCGGCCGAAGGAACGGTCTTCGCCTTTTTTGGCGCAGATTCCCCCTTGGTAACCCATTGTTTAGATTGTTCTTTGGTCTCAGGAGTGTAGTGATGTATCCATGTTTCATCCACAGTGATGAAACGACGCTTAAAGTCCTGCGGATTCTTCTGGAACAGCTGCAAACCGTGCTTGCAACACTTCACACGATTTCGTTTTTGGTCAAGCGTGAGCAATCGCGGCACCCATCATTCGAGATGCCCACAGCACTAGCAATCTCACGCACCTTCACTCTTCTGTCATCCATCACCATATCATGGATTTTATCAATGATTTCTGGATAGTAACCTCAACAGGGCGTCCAGAACGTTCAGCGTCACTTGTGCCCATATGGCCACTCCGAAAATTTTGAAACCACTTATAAACTGTTCTAATCGAAGGTGCAGAGTCACCATAATGTTTATCAAGCTTCTCTTTAGTCTCCTGAGGCGTTTTGCCTTTCATAAAGTAGTGTTTAATCAACACACGAAATTCTTTTTCGTCCATTTTTTGAAAATCACTCGACTTCCTCGATTTAAACGAATGCCAAACACAAAGAAATAGACCGATCTGGCTGAAACTTGGTGTGTTCTTCCAAGAGATGCTACTAACTAAACATAACCTCGATACGCGCCAGTAGTGCTATCTCTCTGACTTTGCACGGACTTTTCAAACGACCCTCGTAGATTCCACCAGGTTTAGTGTCTCTTGAGAAGTGATTACTGCCCATGATTTCTTTAAGTTGGTTATGATCTCTTTTCTGGAAGAACATTTCAATTTTCGAATTTTTCGCTCCAAATAAGATCATATATTTTCAATAAGGTTTATATACGGAGACCGTGGAGGGGTGAGAAGTTGTTTCCGGGCATTATAAAGCAGCCATTCCTTCGTTTTTTGGTCAGTATGTTTGGGATCGTTATCCTGTTGAAATAAGTATGCGCTTTCGATCCCCAATTTACCAGCACTTTTGCTTAAATTATGGCGGAGTATGTCCACGTACCTTTCAGCGTTAAGAGTTCCATCGATGACGACAAGTCCTCACCCTTCCACAGCACTCATGCAGCCCCATACCATCACGCTGCCTCCTCCTTGCTGTACAGTTTTTATTATTTTTTTGGTTCAAGTTCCCTATTACTTATAAATTGTTTTTCTGTTTTTTAATCAATTCTTTATGTTTAGAAAAGAAAATGAGAGCATTAAATTCATTGTTACTATCTTCGATTTCAGTGCTGAAGAAATAGTCATCCTAGAAACAAAAGTTCAGTAGATAAAGTAAAAAAACTTAGTGTATGAATACTTTTTTTGACCACTGTATGTAGTATTACATAATGTTACATAAAGTATATCATTGGTGCAATAATAATAATAAAATCAAGTGAGAATTCCATCAGCAAAGGTAAATATTTTGTAAAACGGAATGAAAAGGAGTTGAAAATTGCGTGTGACCTTGAGGAACAAACCACAGACCATGAACAAAAGTTGTTTCAAAAAAGAGAACAGAACAGACCTTCCTTTCATGATTTCTTACGTATAGGTTATGAATTATTAATTATATGAATTATAAAAAAAATAAGGGACCAAGTATTCATAACACTGAATGCTATTATTACAATTTTATACAGTAAGTTTTCTTACTTGACATTTCACTTAGCTTTTACAGGGCTCTAATTGCACGTAAATGTAGCTGGGGGGTTATTTCTAATGCCTGGTAAACTATCCCAGCTACCTGGGAAATCTGGAGCCCCTACCTGTGCTAGGCATTTAATTTTCCACAAGTGTTATATACAGGGTGATCCATTTAAAACGCACCAATCGCTAATAACTTTTTAGAAAAGCGGAATTTCGAAAAAACCCACGAAGTAAACTATATTTTTTTTGGTCTAGTTTTCAAATTTTTTATTCCCAATACTGAATCTTTATTTTTGGCGGAGTTAAGGCTAAAAACCTGAGTTAAAAAAAAACTGTGAAAAACGACGTTGACCTCGTTTCGATATCCTTAATATTAGCCGAGATATTTAAGATCAAAGTTACAATTTTATCTATTCGTGAACGGTTTTTAATATTATTTCTTTAATTTTTAAGTAATAAGAATGACTGCAAACGCGAGATTCGAACTGGGTATCTCCCACTTACAAAGCTACACTCTTGACCACTAAACCAACACTGGCAAGATATTCTTACCGTAATCATAGGTCAAGAAGTCTTGCATACTGGGTACATTAAAATGATGTGATTGCTTTTATTTGATGATAAAACAAATTTGTCCTGATTCACCCACAACCATTACATTACACTACATGTTTTAAAATCTTCAATTATTATTATTTTTGTTCTTTGCGTCACCAATAACAATTTTTGCAGTCAGAGGACCTCCCAAAACGTGTATTTCTGGTGGAAAATTAATACTGGAAACCGTTCACGAATAGATAAAATTGTAACTTTGATCTTAAATATCTCGAATATTAAGGATATCGAAACGAGGTTAACGTCATTTTTCACAGTTTTTTTTTTACAGAATTCCGCTTTCCTAAAAAGTTATTAGTGATTGGTGCGTTTTAAATGGATCACCCTGTACATATATAGATATGTATATAAAAATGGCTACCCCCAAAATCAAAAACATAATCAAAAACTCCATAGAAATTCTTGGAAGTTTGAGGAGTCTACAATGTCGTTAGACTAGTTCTAAGCACTCCTCGCAAAACTGACCCAAGATAATCCAAAATTAGTCTCAAATTAAAAGAGTTGGGAGTAATCTGAGAAGAGTACACACCTCTTCAATACTAGTATAACCACCAAGGCCATCCGTGGAAGTAACCAAGAATTAAGGAGCCACAAATTGGAATAAATTCCTCCATGGTGCCAAACACCTACCCTATTACATTAGGGAAGATACCTGTCCACCTCAACGACTGGAAACCATCTAGGTTCTATAGAACATTCCCAAGAAAAGAGGGGAACCGTTAGATTGATTGAGATCTACTCTTTTTAACCTTAATTCTCCTCTTTCACAAACTTCTCTTTAGAGTTAATTCTAGGTGTTTATCCGGAAGGCACCAATAGGCGATAGAAATTGCATTTCGCCCCACATTTCTCTTAATTTAGGTCGTTTAGTTCTTTTTTTTCCAAATGTTATAATAGTTTGTCCAGTATAAGGGTAACTAATTTTTTGTAACATGAGTTAATTGAATATATTGATGTGGTGCTTGTTGGAGGAGTCTTTGACTTCATTACACATTATATGTATGTGTTTTAAATAGTTATTTATGTGAGGAATAAATCGGTGTCAATTTGTACAGCCTAGAATAGTATAGTCTACAATTTTTACGGTGTTGTTATCAAGGGCAAAACCAAGTTTGCTTTCTCGGAGATTTTGTACTTAGTTTTTCTAGCTTTTCTTTAATTAATTAATGGCGCATGTTTTTCTGTTTCATCTACACATTCAGTGGATAACTGTTTTCTAGCTAGTTGCATACCCTTTCTTTTACTGTTGAATAAGTTAAAATTTCACTTTACTTATCATTAAACCAAAACTTAATACTTCAATTACATTGTGCCCATCTCACAATTTAATTCCAAATAAAGATATAAAGTAAAGCAATCGCCTATTTTTTTCAGGCGGGCTTAACGACCAACTAAATTACTAAATAAATAAATTCATAACCGTTTTTGCAAACTTGAAGTGAAGCCATCCATCTTAAACAACAAGGAACAATAACTTGCTGGCCCTAACAGAAAATATTAAGTTAAAACTAACTTTCTGTAATGTTTTACTTGAATCAAAAAGATAGCTGCTTTTATTTAAATAACAATAAAAAAATGTCAAGAGAACTTATTGCTGGTACTTAATAGAGTATCAATCTTAAGAGAAAGGTAGATACTAAGTAAAACATCTAAAGAGGAAGATCACTGTACTAACTTTGCTCATCTAAAATGGGTGGATGGGACAATGGAAGATACGAAAAATTTGTTGAGACGATAAATTCTTAAAGTCCAGTTAAGAAACGCAAAAAAATAGCTTCAACAAACTGAGAATCAAACTTAAACCCAAAAATCCTTAATCGTAGTTAACCAGTTAAGTGCGTACGACGTGTATACTCGTGAAAAATATAAAATTGCCATTAACTATAAAAACTCGAAATTTTAATAAAATACAATAAGAATATTATTTGATGGGATGTTTCCTTTATCTTACCAATAGCACTGCCAAGTATTTTATACGATGGGAGGTGGTGGGAGCTACCCAAATGATAAGTGGTTGGAACATGTTTGGTCTCCGCATTAGAGATTGGGAATTACGCACACAAATAGAAGTTCTCAATCCTTGTGCAATGCCGTTTTTATCTTAGATAGAGGTTCAGGACCTCAGTACGAGCATGATTTCATTTTGTACAGAATTCAAAGCTCTTTTCTTCCTAGTAAAAGCTCTTGCGTCTCTAGTTAACTAGAGCAATGCATACGTGAAGCGTTGCAAGATTTTGAATGAGCACAGAATGCTCTATAATCTCAAGCCCTACAGAAATTGCAGAAAAGTCGCTTGCAGTGACTATTATGACGTTGTAAACTTTTGGTTGTTTTGCCCTGTGTTCGACGTTTATACACGTCATTGTCTGATTTTAATTCCGCACACTGTGGGTGGTTTTTTTAAAACTAAATTCCACGCTTAACTGGATTTAAACCAATATATACACCTGTGTTAATATTGATTTTGCAGCTACATTTATTCAGTTGCATTTTATTTTATTGTTTATTTAAATTTTACGGCTATAATATTTCTCTAAAATATGAGTTTGTAGAGTGTTCTAGTTACATTTTAGGTAAAAATTACCGTTTATGTCTTTATCTAGTAGTGCTGAAACTATGAAGGTTTAAATCAAAAACAGAAATGGGATATTCATTCTCAAAAAAAGAACTTGATAATGTTCTTTAATGATAACTTAATAGTTATCGTTATCATCCTTCATTTACTACCAACTGAAGGATTAGGAGATTAGATGTTAAGGTTTTTGTAAAAATCATTGATTTTCTAATTTGCCAAGTGAAGGATGATAACTATTAAGGACAAAAACAAATCTCTGATGTAGCCAAAACAACTGATGGAACACCCGCATACATATCACTCACTAGAGAAATCCAATAATGTTTGTGTTTGCAACAATCAGATAATCTAACAAAATTAAAGATTGTATAAACCGTAACACTGCCTGTTGCTTAAAACAAAATTGACTTTACTATTCCGATTATTTATTTACATATAAATTACATAATAAATTAGATTAAAATATAATATCTCAAAAAGAAAGTTAGATAATAAAATAATATGGTGGCCAAAAACCCTCTTTAAGAAAACAACAATTAATACAGTAGAGTAGAGTAAGCAAAATAAAATAAGTGTAGCACGCGAGAAAACGATTTAAATTAGTTCTTATTTGAGTTGAGATAAGGCTTAGCCAATGACTAGAAGTTTTATAAAATGAGGGTATTTTTGCATGAATCATTTAGCGCATAATTTTTTTTTTACCATATATTGTTTTCTTTATTGCAAATGGTGTCGTCAACATTTCTTGAAAGATATATTGGAGTAATGATTTCAAATTTCACTAAAGCAGGTATTCAACCACTTCTGTGTTCCACTTATCAGTCCAAAACGAAATTTTTGACTCTTTAGGTAGCCTCAAGACAAGTTCGTTTGATAATGTTAACTCTTAGCTGCTCGTGTTCTTATGTGAAGTCGCCTCTAGCGATTAGCCCTTATCAGTCACACATCCCTTGAATTTAACTTCTCTTCCCTTAAGTCTTTTCGCCAATCGCCAGGCCTCATTCATTTAACAAAACATTATCACTTTATTAAATCCAAAACCTCGAAGAAGGTTCTCATCCAGTTTCATTGATTAGTAAAGTAAGTAAAGTAAAGTAATCGCCTATTTTTTCAGGCGGGGCTTAACGTCCAACTACCATTTACTAGGTGTCGTGGACGGAGGCGACTAGCAAACGTACTTTACTATTTCTCATTTAACCATTAAATAAAATCCAAGGCCAAGACCGGGAATCGAACCCAGTACCGCAATGCATATTAGCTTTGCAGGTCTCGCCTCTTAACCCGCTCGGATACCGTGGCGCCTTTAGTTTCATTGATTATAATCATTAATAATATAATATAATAATTATTACAGAATAGTTAACTTCGGCCTGTTTTGTTTACCAGCTGACTTCTCTGAAAATCCATTAAGTATATTTTTTACTGGATACGATGTTTCAAATAAGAGGATTGAGTGTGTCTTGTCTTATTCCCAAAGTTATCTTCCTTTCGTTTAGTCCATGTTTTCTCCCTTACTTCTACTAATCCGAGATACTTTTTTCTACTAATCAGATGATACCATTCAGCTTAAATATTGTTAACTAGTACTAAGGATTCAAGATTGGCGAGGAATTGGTCAAATAAAAACAACAACTCGTCTTTTTGCCAACGTTTCGACAAATATATTGTCTTCTTCAGGGCCTGGATATTACAAATACAAAAATATAAACAATTTAGAGAATCAGTAACATAGAAAATCAGTAAAAAATCAGTAAAAGTAAAAGTAAAAAAAAAAAGAAAAAGTAATCGCCTATTTTTTCAGGCGGGGCTTAACGCCCAACTACCACTTAGGTGTCGTGGACGGAGGCGACTAGCAAACATACTTTACTGTAAAATTTCTTTTATTAACCATTAAATAAAATCCAAGGGCTAAAGACCGGGAATCGAACTCAGAGCCACAATACATATTAGCGTCGCAGGTCTCGCCTCTAACCGCTCGGCTACCGTGGCGCCTAACAATAAAAATCAGTTATATAAAAATAAATAAAATAAAATACATTTTTTACAATTATTGGAACTTACGTGGCTATGCGGGTTGATGGAGTTATAAAAAAACTTTTTCAAAAAAGACCCTGAAGAAGACAATATATTTGTCGAAACGTTGGCAAAACGACGAGTTGTGGCTTTTATTTGACCGATTCCTCGCCAATCTTGAATCCTTAGATCAATAATTTACGGTCAAGAAACCTAGATAGACTAAACTGCATTACTTGTAGAAGTAGTTTGCAGGTTTTAAATATTTTCCTCGCTATGTTCACCGTATTCATTATGCTACCCTTCAATTTGGTTTATGATTTATCATTTTTACCTGATATCTGGTCGTCAGCACTTTCCCTAATATCCCTTGATAGAGTCAAGAAAGCATTTTTTAGATTTATAAAAATTACACTTCATTTCAGATCCATCATAATGCGTTACTTATTATTAAATAATGCGTTTGTGCATTTTTTTTTTTTTTATCTTGTGAGTGATTTTCTAAGTGGCTTTAACAGCATATCCTTTATATTTGAAGCACAATTTATAAATCCTTCCTTGTGTAAAAGACTCATTGTATTTCTCTTAATTTTTTGTAAGATTTCTCTGTTCTTAAGATTTGATTCACTACTTTTATGAGAAGTAAACTGAATTCCTCTAACACTTAAGAAGTCTGAGATTACTTCCTTCATTTCTAAAAACCTGATTGTATTTATTTTAATAAAATAAATCTCGTCATTTCTATTTTTACGTGCAAAAAAAGTCGTTATCTTCCAACTATTTTTGGTAAGTTTCTATTTGTCCTTGGTTCATCTATTAATTAATTTTTTTGAGCGATGATTTAAAATATTATTTCCAATCCTTCATCTGTATTTTGCTAAATTCTGCGGCTTTTTACAGTTGATCCGATCTAATCTTCCACAACCTGAGTGACTATTTGTGTAAGAACATCTTTTTCCTATTTCTCATTTTTATCCGTACTTATTTTCCCATCATTAAATAATATTTCCTTCGTGGTAGTCAACTGCTCTCAGAAGATGTTTCTTCTTATCAGTTTATCATTATCCATTTTCATCAATATCATTCCCCTCTTAAAGCTATCGTACATTCGCTAGCTTCTTTGTTGATCGATTTATTTATTATCTTTAACCTTTGGTCATGTCCTGTTTCCTATAAATTCGTCTATTACCTGTTACTTTTTGAGTCCTTTCATTATACACTCTGTATTTATATTGTACTATCTTCTTCTTAGAGTTTTACTTGCAAGTTTTTCGTTCGCCATTTTCTGTCTCCAATTTCCAATTATTTATTTTTGCTTGTTTAGCACAAATAGGTTTTTCAAAGAACGTGTTAACATTCTGCTTCAACCTCCAAACTTAGGACCAGATAGTTTAATTCAGGAGTTTGCTCCCACCAGTAATATTCAGTAATATTGTTGCTTTAACATCCTTTTCCCATATACCGGGATGGAAATCTGTAGCCTGTTTTTTATTCCGGCTCCAATATAAGATACCTTGTTCTATCCTCATTGGGTTTATAAGGCGAGCTTTCTATCCTATTGTTTAGTATCTTTTAGAATTATACAAAACTTTAGAATGATTGCAGAAATAGATTGGGAGAATGGCCAGAAGCTGATAATCAAGTTTACTTCCTTATTTTTGAGTGGTAATGTTTTTTTTGTGTGCGTATCGCGTCATTTACACCTGTGAATTCAAAATTTTATTTAAACAAAATATAAAGCAATACAAGGTTTATTTATCTAGATTGATATTTAAGTTCGTTACCTAGCTGAAAACTAATTTACATTTACACATAGTATAACCTAGAAACATAATTTCCTTCAATTATAACGATATTGCGCACTTTTATCTTGACATTTTTTTCTTTTAATATTTCAGTACGATAAACGTTGCGAAATGGGTCAATTACTAAAAGAAAAAAGCAAATAAATAAATAAAATAATAATTTTAAACATGTATAAACAAAAATATGCAAACGATTGCTTGCAAGTTGTGCAATCAAGGCAATCGCTTAAAAAATCTAAGGCGCACAGAGCTTTTTTCAGTGATTTGCCAGCCCCAAAACAGTGTTCTTTCGTTACAGATGACACTATCACCGAACTATGATCAGGAGCTCCTAAAAAAGAGTTTTTGTTAAAATTGAGAAGTTAGGGCCATTTACGGTGCACCTGCCATTTTGGTACAAGTGGCATCTTGCAAAAAATTACATACTGTTTTTTAATTTCAATTATTAAACTGAGAAATATCACCAGCGTTTCAGTCAACATTTATTAAATTTACTCTGTCATAAAAGTGATTACTAAAAACAATTAAAACAATTATTTAAAAAGCTGTGGGAAAACTTACTAAGAAGATTCTAGTAAAATTATTGGAAAAGAAATACGCGGATGAGTTAGGCGGTATAATGCTCTTAAAAAAACTGCATTAAACATAAAAAGTCAATTACACCAACTAATATTCCATAACAAAAAAATAAAATATAGTTATTCAGGTGGCTTTTCGTTAATTTGAGTTGGGTTTATGTAATGTTATGAGCACGGACTTGTTACATGAGAGGTGCTCTAGTTTCTATTTGTTGGCAAATTGTGAAGTACTTTTGTCTGTGATGGAACACTGAATCTGGTGGTTGGACATTAAGCCCACTTGAGAAAATGAGCATTACAATACTTTTTTGGGGATAATTTTGTTTAAGCTGCTTGGGCTTTATCTCCCATTTAAATTGTGGCTTGTTTAGTAACATTCAATGGATTATCTAAATGACTAACAAAAATCTAAGAGAATTTTATAGTTTTCAAACCATTGATGATTTGTTTATTGAAAATAATTTATTATTTACAAATTGTGAATAACTGATTATTTTTTAAATTTAAAATGTTTTGATTTACAGTCTAAAAAGACTCATAATTGGCAGTAACTAAACTGTTTCAGTTGGTACGAACTACGAACTTAACCTGTAGGCCTTGAATAGCAAATTGAGAGAAATGAAATAAAATCAGACAATATGAGTGGAAGCGCCACAGGAATTAGCTGAATTCTAATTAAATAGTGAATTGAAATCAGTAGGAAATTCCAAATAATTGTACTAGGCCTTTTGACAAGTTTCTCATCCATCAAGTGGCTCACGGTAGGATTTGAAGGAGATCTGTCGATTAATAATCAGTTAACTGCAATTATATCCCCCGCATCTATAATTATTCTCTAGATAATGGTGGTTGATTGCACAAATGGTGCTATATAATATCAGTAATTTTACATCTAAGCTTTTAAATTCATTATTTGTTACCAACTAAATACGTGATTTGCCATACTAATATTTTAGTTAAATTTTAAATTGTTACGCAAATCAAAGTGTGTGTCTTGTGCGAGCTAAAACTAATAACATTACTACTTCGATCAATTTCCTTCATAATTCCTTCAAAAACACCATATTTCGAATGTGGCCCGGTATTCATTGATCTTAAACCTTAAAACTCGTAAGACTTTTGTTGCTTTTTAGATAAAAATCGAATAGAAAGAACATTTTCAAGCGGACAAAGTAGGTAATCATGACAAAATCGATACTAACATTGTATGGAGCTCATGCAAACTATATTTCCTTATTTAAGTAAATTTTTTTTTCCTTATTTTTACCTAGGTTGTAATGTTTTACATGCCTTAAAATGAGAGTGGCACTATATTGTCATTATCAAAACTTGCTCACCGTTAATAAGATTTTTGATAGAGCTAAAACAAAATACATAGTAATTTTTTACTTAAATCTGAATTGTAAATAGCAATTATTAAAAATAGATAAGTCCCGGGTCAAAAATATTCCGAACTTTTCGTTATTAAGGTTGCGAATCAAAAGTTTTATAGAAAATATTTAAAGTCATTTAATCTGGGAATTCGTATTAGTCTTTTAAAAAAGGATACTAGTAAGATTGCATAAGTTTAAGAACCCAGAATCCTTAATAATAGTAGCACGTTGCAAATTACTCCTTAATCACGAAGCAATAATCATAAATAGTTCGGCCATTGAGCATTATGACTGCTTGTTCTAATGTGATCTTGAAAGACCATTAATTTACAGATGCAACCAATTTTTTTCTCTTTATTTAAAGCTCACCAGTCCTTTTCAACAGCAGAGTTTAGGTTACATTTGATGGTGTAATTTCGAAGATATTTAACTCGAAAGCAGGGATCTACTGCCCCTAGCTGCAGAGTTAATCGCCACCCTTTTCTCAAGTGCTTAGTCTCTCTTATCTATTATTAGCTTTACTACAGGAATGGGATGGAGCCCAATTAATTAATTGACGGAATTGGCTTTGCCCTGAGGTTAGTTAAGAGAACTTGAGGGCCTATCCTCTCTCAAAAGAAGGTAGTTCTGTACGTTTCTTACAATATATATATTTTTTATGTTTCATGCCATTTTCTAAGAAAAAAACCATCAAATTTAAGAGAGGTAAGGATAAATCAATTAAATTGGACCAATAATAAGAGAGAAATATAGTTGATTGACATTTGAAAATTATCAAATTGGTTTAATTTTAAAATCTTAAATTATACCATCGCTTTAATCGCAAAGTAAGGCATTTTGTTTATGGAATATTCTCTTTGGATTAGTATATTTATTATTTATTTATTTTAACCTTAACTCTTTAGAAGGTATAGGAAAAAAAGACTTGAAGAATAAATAGAACAAAATGGCCAATTCTGGAGTGCAAAAAGTTTTCTTTTCCACATATAAGGGGGTAGAACCTTCACTTTAAGCATGGCCAGTTCAATTTGGCATGCCTGAATAGAAATAATGTGGGCGAATATATACACTGAAAAACTTTTAACAGCCTAGGGTTTGCCTTTAGCTGAAAAACATCTGTCAAAAGTGATCTATCACTTCCATTTAAGCTGGTATAGGTTTTCGGTTTTCCTACTTCGATCTGAACTTGTAAGTTTTTTTTTTTTGAAGAATAGAATTAAATCTACCAACTGTAAAATATTGGCGAGCTGCAGCATCTAGAGTAGGATGTTCAAAACTAATTACAACAACTGCTCACACCATCATAACTTTAATGACTCACGAGATTAATGATATTTTTCTCTTGAGAAATTAACATAACTGGACAGTGAACTGTAAGAAGCTCCTTGGAATAGAAAATCAGCAGCTGGATTCAAACCCGGGATCTCTGCGTTGGGATACAGTTTGCTGATCACACAGCTAATCCCTTCTCTAAAACATTGCTGGTTAGTATTGTAACGAAGTTGACCTGAGGAGAGAAGAAAGGCCTAGATTGTTCTGGGAGTTGAGCGACCAAAGTCGGTAAAGATTTACCACTGGATAAACAAAAGTCAAGGCTTTATCTGAGCTGGAAAAGAAAGGGGCTAGATTGTTCAAGGAGTTTAGTGACCATAGCCTATAACGGTCCACCGCTGTGCAAAAGCAAGCTAAGGGAGCGGCCCCAGTTGGGGTGGAGGCAGTATGTGTTTTCCCCAGCCAGTGAGTGGCAGGTGGAAGTGAGACAGATGGAGTTAAGAGTGAAACAGACTGAGTTGGAGTGGGGCAGTCGCAGTTAAAGGGAGGCAGACACAGCTGGAGTCGGTCTGTTTGGAGAGACACTTTGGAAGTGACAGTTTTTAAGAGAGTCAGTGTTGCGGAGTGCTTCAGAGTTAGCCAGTCGGGCAGTTAGTTAGTGAGTAGAGCTTTGTTAGTGCAGCTGAGACTAGTGCAATTCGGTGCAGTGCGGACCAGTGGTCAGTCGTGGAACAGTTTTATGGTGTTACGTATTGAGTAAGTAACAGTAAACTGCTGTGGCTGTTGTAAATGGTAACTGTAATGAATAGCGTTAGTTGCTAGTAAATTTTAATGTGTTAATAAATCAAATTACTACTTATAAGTATAGCGAGTTTTATTATTTATCGAACCCACATAAATTAAATTAACTAGTAGTGCTGCACGAGAAACGAGACAAATCTCGGTACCGAGACCGAGACCGAGATCGAGATCGAGACATGATATATATCTCGTCGAGAAATCTCGGTCTCGTCTCGGTTTTTCAATATTAATTTTTAGCTACAAAATTATAAAATTGTGTTCTTTATTAATAAATAATCATTACGGGTATTGAATTAATTATTAAAAGATACGATTTTATTATATATGTTCAATATTACTACATCTATTTGACTTCGAATTACATAAGTAAAGTAAGCAAAGTAAAGTAATCGCCTATTTTTTCAGGCGGGGCTTTACATCCAACTACCAGTTAGGTGTCGCGGACGGAGGCGACTAGCAAACATACTTTACTGTAAATTTCTCATATTAACCATATTCCAAGGCCTAAGACCGGGAATCGAACCCAGTACCACAATTAATATTCATATCTCTTACACATTAGCTTCGCAGGTCTCGCACCGCTCGGCTACCGTAGCGGCCCCCTTCGAATTACATAATTTTTACATAAATTCACTAAATTTCACTATTCATATCATTCATTCATTCAATTTCATAAATTTCACTATTAATAATCTAATACTTTGAACTTTGATATTATTTGAATTATATTTTAGAATTTTGGAATTAGTGAATTTGAAAAAAAAGACTATCTATGCACCTAAAAAATATTGCAACAAATTTTCGTTTTTAAGATACACTTTGCCCAAGCATTGATACATAAAAGAGCTTTTACTGAGTCAGAAGTTAGAGAAGATCTTCTATTGGTCATTATCATCGCAGCTTGCGAAAATAATCTTTCCGATGGCACTGAAGTTGCACAGATACTAAAAATATCTTTTGCCATTCTAGACAAATTTTTGAAGGAATTCTCAAGTGTTTTACACCATTCTAAAATGTCAACGTCTACTGGTGCTTGGTCTAATTTGGTGTAATTAATTATTTCTGTCTTCCATGCTTCGGTGATATTTGCTGATTTTTGAGCAAATGGTGCAAAAATATTGATGCAGTCCTCGTCGTCGTCGTCAAAAGGTGAACCATCAGATTCTTTATCTTCACCAACAGCCATAACTAATGGAGCGGGAAGTTTGTTGGGAGGTGTATTTTTTATTTCACGAATCGACTTGTTATAGCAGGCAGATATGTTATTTGGGTTTTTCATTTGGCGCGTTTTCAACATCTTTTTGAAATTATATAAAGATATATAACAGTAATAGTAATATATGATGCATTGAAGTGTATAAGTAGTTGTCTTCTTTTACACACATTTTCATTACCAATATATAAATTAAAATAATTATTAGAAAATAATAACATTTTTTGAAAAGATTATTAATAGGAAACCGCTTTTAATACTTAAACAAAAATTCAAAAAACCGAGACCGAGACCGAGACTTGAGCGACCGAGACCGAGACCGAGACTGCATAAAGTCTCGCCTTGTCTCGGTCTTGTGCAGCACTATTAACTAGTGGCAGTCACTAGTTGTAAGTAAAGTTTTTAATAAAAGGACAAAAACTATACAGTATTTTGGGGAATTATTTTTTTAAAATAATTTTTTTCAGCCCAAAAATGCAGCTATTGATGATATATCATTCTGAATGATTTAATGAAACTCAATTAGTCTCGAACTACAACAGACACGTGTTTTCTCAGCTTAAGATAAGCTGTTATCATTACGGAACAATCGAATATCCAAAATTTAAACTTCCAGCAACTTTTTATGAATACTAATAACACATCTTAAACAAACTTGATTTATTAATGAATCGAAACTTAGTTTCTATCAATACGAAGATACTTTAAAATAAGTTGAATTCAAGTTGGTGGGAATTCAATTTCGAAAACTGTAGCGATTGTAATATTCCAATTACTAGAAATAAGAGAATGTAAAAAATTTATATTCCTTTTATTTTGAATTTTTATTAAAACATCAATTGAAAGGACGAGGAGGAGAGTAAAGGAAGATTAGGTTTTACTGGAAATTAACTTAATGGCAGCCGTCCATACAGAATCCTTCTCTTTTGAGGAAAGAATCAAGGCGACCTTTTACAAAAAAAGAAAATCTCGTTATGGCCAGGAGAAAAGGATTACCCAGGATAAAGGTGAACTAATTTCACACACTCAATTACAATAAATCCCCCAATTATCCGTCTGCTCTTTTAGAATCCGAATACACCCAGATAATTTCATTATCCTCTTCACAAAGATCGCTCACAACGTTTGGAGCAAGAATTGTATTTATAAAAACCTAACATAAAAGGAAAATATTTAGATGTTCTTAACATTGATTTTTATTTCATTTACAGTTTTTCTAATGAAAAACTGTAAATGAAAAAGTTACTTTAAATAATATAAAACAGTTGCAAAAATTATGAAAGTTTTGAAGGGCTCTAGTTTCAACAGGTAAAAATTGATTTTTTTATCCCCGAGGTAGGGGAAGTAATTATGCAACATTGTAAGCATATTCACTTTTCTGACTTCTTTTGTATTTTTTAATCTCCACTAAGTATAAATAGGCCACTTTATTAAAATGTTTTAAAAAGGTCTTTAAATTAAAGTTAACATTTACAGTCTTTTAAATTAAATTTTCATTCTTTTTTAACTCTTTATATACTTCTAAAGATGGGGTAAAGGATGATGAGATAAAAGAAGATGAATGATACCAAATACGGTTTACAAAGGGGTTCTTATTTATTGACAATATAAGGAAAAGACCCACTCTCTACAAGTTGAAGTAACCAAGGATGAAGCCTTTCATGTTGATATTCAAAGATTTATACAATAGTAGTTATTGCCAACAAAGCGCAATATTTGAAGTACATGTATTTTTGTAGTAAAAATGGAGTTTAATATAAAATTTTTAATGAACAGAATTCATCGTGCAGCGCGGCTGAATTCAAACAATAGCCTAAGTGTTTTATGGATTATAATTGGGAATTCCGAATGAAATTAGAAGGAATAATTGAAGTTTAGAACACAAAATTTTCAAGAAACAAGTTGACTTCTATGTTTTGTAACAGTTTGTAAAGAAAACCACGAATGTTTTTTATTCTTTTCTCGACTACAAAATTTCGAGAGTTTGAGAAATTGATTACGTATAGGGTAAAGTCGGGTGAGATGGCCAATCGGGAGAGATGGCCAACATCCGAAATTTAACCGAAATGTCGTCCAACGGCGCTGCGTGACCTCTCCAGTGATGAACCTTCATGTCTGACTAAAGTGAGTTCATTTTGGTTTGCGACAAAGCGTTATTAATTAACTCAGAGAATAAAAACATTATCGTCTCGACAAAAAGTTTTATGATAGTTGCATATTGCGTGCTGCAGCGAATGTATGTGTCGAAATTTTAGTGTGGTTTTTTACATATTAGGAAAATTCAGTATACATTAATGAATCCTAACTTCTAAAACTGTTAAAAAGTACGCGTTGAGTTATGTTTATCATGATAGCCATCTCTTCCTAGCATTCGGGACAGATGGCCATCAAACAGTAGGGATAGAAGGCCAATTGCTATTTTTTTTTTTTGTAAGAATAAAAAAATGTTTCCCTTAGCATTTTTTCTGAAATTTTTTCCTTATATTATGTTTTTGAGCGTATGAGGTTTCCAAAAATAATAATAAAGTAAGCCTAACCCTTACCAAAAATTTGCAGGCACCCTCCAAATAAAATGGTGGTCATCTCACCCTACTTTACCCTATGGGAACAGGACTTCTGATTTCCTTGCAGCAGTACAAAAATTCGAATAACATTTACATTTAAAAAAAAGAGGAAAAGTTTCGAAGATCAATAAGTTCAAATGTGAAAAGATTTCTTACCGATGTAATCAACTGTGCCCTGGCGTTAATCTTAATATTCTACACACCATTTACCCAATTCGTATCAAAGTTATTTCGCCACAGCCTTCTTTCTAGCTGCTTGCTTTTCCTTCCATTCAATATTCAAGATTCACAAACAAATATTGCTGGCCGATTAAGCCAATAATTTGAAATCAACAAACTTTATAATTAATTCACAACAGAACTGCGAATATAAGACGATCACCGTACTTCTGGAAAAACCTGCTGCTGTTCATTGAACAAATATTCCTACAAATATCTATACGAATATCGCATCATTTTCAGACGTTTAATGAAGATGACGTCATGAATTTGAAAAGCTATTTTCTACTTCATAAAATTGTCCATCCTCTTTTCTTTAGCAGATTTACTTAATTCATTCTAAAGCTAAAGTATCTAAAAGCTTATCAGAAACAAATTCTACAATTTGGGGTAAGATTAGCCACAACAATTTTAATTATATGTCTACTTTCATGCTTATTAAAAATTTTATTTCTATGTTAACAATTTTTCATTGATTAAATATTTTTAGGCACTACATTTTGTGATGAGTTTTTCTATTCAGTTATCGACAAGAAGACAAGAAATGAAATGAAAATTGCTTACAGGGTTTGTTTCAAAGTGAGTCGATGGAAAAACTACCCTAAATTGTTTTAATAAGATATTTAACGCTTAATTTTGAAAGAACACCTACTCAATAACTGAAAACATTGTGGTGTGCAGAATGAATTGTAGAATTTGAAATGCAGCGGATGAAAAAAAGGTAACCTCTAAAGGAAGACGATTATAGTAATATCATTGTCCAGCATCACTTTACCGGTGCAATAATAGCGGCGGATATGAATAATCTCTGTTAAATCTGAGTTTGAGCTCAGGAATTGAGTATTGCACAGACAATACTGGCAGTCAGCGGGCAGTACAAAGAGAAAATCTAAGGGTAGCAAGAATCTCTCTTCCAAGTCCATGGAGTTAACCGCAGTAACTAATTTATTTTTAAATCTGAAATCTAAACTAACCACACCTAACAGATTAACCCTCAACAAGACTTTTCTTAAACCCATCTGGACTTTAGGATCAGAGCTTTGGGGCTCAACTAAACCCTCTAATATCTCCAGCATCCAATTCTTCCAATCAAAAGTCAGCCGCCATATTGTTAGTGCTCCTTATTATCTCACTAACATCATCCTTCACAAAGACCTAAATGTCCATTTTGTCACTGAAACAATCCATTCAAGATTCCTCAATTTCCACAAAAGCCTATCCTGCTATCCCAATTTAACAGCTCGAACTCTTTCCTCATCAACCCATCCTGATAATCCTCCACAACGTCTAAAACGACGTTGGCCTCGTGATTTCCTATCCTAGACCTTTCCAGTCACTAAAATTGCCAAGAGTGTCAGCACTTGCTGATTTCTCTCTTCCTGTGACCGTACGGTTGCGGTGTGCGTCGGCTATGCCGGGCAGCTTTCGCATCCTGTATTGTACTTGTACCATTCACACTTTGCCTGGTGTATTTGTATTTTTATACAGGTAGCAAATAAAAACGAAAAAAGAAAAAAAAAAACATTTTTAGATCTGGAGGAGAATATTTGTTGCATTAACGATTTTAACAAGATATTTGTGTGTACATTAATATAATTATAAATAAATAATCTTTTATATTTTTTTTTAATTTTTCTTTGGTTTCAAAAATTATCACACCTTAAAGAAATAATAATAAAAAAATACCGCACAGTGTTTTTCTAGTTGTTTATAAATTACTTAAAAACAACCCATCGATTGACACTCATTTTTACTCTACATGCTTTCCAATCGAGGTCACACACTAGGATAGATCTGAGGAAAGGTCAATTGGTCAGAATATCCTGTTGGGAATAGCAACGAGGCTCAGCGGTATATCGGCTCTCTATCACATATCCATTAGCACTTTTTCTAGCCCATTTTTAGTTAGTTAGAAAACTGGTTCTTACCACGTTCTCATCTATATTATGGAAATATATTTCTCACATCCCTACTTCACTCTAATAGTGTTTTACTATTAATTCATGTACTTATATAATGATTGGTTTAGAGTGAACATAATTTTTTTTTCTAATACTGCATTAGTCGCAGTATTTACTTTACTTCAGTACTAGTATCAAATATGCTGATATATTCAGTAAGCATATTATTTCTTAATACAACTTTAAAAAGAAATAATGTTATAAAATATTTTAACTTGATAATCTGTTCTTTTACACACGCCTCAGACACCTTATCACTTTCATTGCAGGCTCTGAGGAGTATTAAAGTACAAGCGTGCTCAACAAGATAATGTGATCTTATGAATGCTCTCTCTACGCGCATAACTTAAATTTATGTCTCTTCAGATCCAGGTGTGTAGGTCTCAGTGTTATTTTCGTCACTGAAACCAAGATATTATTAGAGATGACTACTTGTTGATTTTAATTATGCCAGTTTTTTTTATGTTCCAAATAACAATTTCCAGGTGACTGTGTATATGCATAACATATATCGAATTCTGAAAACTCCTCCATAATAATTTTTGTTCATTATTTGTTTGCCACAACGAGAAATTTTTCATCTGAAATATAGTTATTTAACGTGAAAAGTGGAGTAGAGCAACAAATCGCTATTATCTAAAGAGATAGTTTAGAACATCCAATTGGCCATATGTTAGTACATTGGTTTATGAGAAAATACGCGAATATTGGGGCATCTGATTAGTGACTGGTATTGTCCTTCTGCAGAAGATGTTATTTTTTTCTTCTAAAAGACCTAATTCTATAAAAATTTAAAGGGAATAATTAGGGGTATGGAATGAGGGGTTTGTGCACCGCTTGGCCGTATCTTACGGCAGCACAATTAAAAATTGTTTAATTTTGCACATAAAAATCTTGAAATATTTCCGTTGACGGTAGCAGACAATCAAAATTAATCATCAGCCGTTTTTTTCTATTAAAGAAACGCCTAACTTAAGAATTTCTCAATCTAGTTCTAATTCTGTTAAAACTGACATTGTAAGGGATATCGTAACTTTTTAATGAAGACATCCCCCAATAGCTACAGATTCAAAAAGCGAGAAAACCCGAAAGTACGTATGCAGACTCCCAGAAAAAGTCTTCGGCACAGACCAAGGAGGACCTTTCATTCACATAGCCCAATATTGTTTGTTTTTCTTTTCTTTTAAACATGTTCTCAAATTGGTCAACTTATATAAAATTTTTATTATTATTATTTATTTCGTAATCAACAATCTGTATAAAAATATATAATAAATAAATAGGAGGTAAATAAGATGAACTGGTTACATAAAAGTAATGTTTTAACTATAATTTGGTATGTGTTGTATCAATGGAGGCAAAAAATGTATCGTCACTAAAAAATAAACGAGATTTTCTCAGAAAATTTGCTATGAAGATAGAACCGTCTATTGTACTGAGGGTCAGCCCCCTTAGAAGTAAATTTTTAGCCCCTTCTTAGAGTCCTCCAAATATATATAATTCACCGGGAATGTAGCAACAAATTATAGTAGCCAGTTCTTTACTTTTACAGTTTAGCGTTATTCGTACTGTATGCGAGTAAATAAGGTAAGTAAGGTAAATTAAGTGATATTATTTGGTCATTAGTGGATGTAAATATAAAATAAAACTAGAGTTTATGCATTACAGCTCATCAGTAAAATATTTAAAATTATAAAAGTATTCAACAAATGTTAAGTGACTGCCACCCACTAAAGCAGAAAGAGATTTATAGTACTTATTCTAAGTTATTAATAAATAATGAAAATCAAAATTGGAATAACTCCCCGTCTAGTTGTATTTATTTAAATAAATAAATTTGATTGATTAGAAAAATGATTTTGACTGTTTTATAAATAGAAACTGTACGAAAAAGATTTGTCTACCAACAGTACAAATTTTAACATTTGAATGTTACTAGGTCACAACTTACAATGTAGTTCATTCTATGAAATGTATTATTTGCTCTTGTGGCGAGCGAAACAATTCCTTTATGAATGTATTATTTATTACTAACATAATGAGACATTTAAACATTTCACAGCATTTAAATTATTTTAAGGAGCGTTGAATTTGAATTAACCATTTGTTGGAGAAATTTATGTAACTTATTTTGGAGTCACTAAAATGTTTAAATAATTTGGTCTATGTATCTTACTTACTTATTAGCAGAAATTACGTACTATACGTACAAGCATAAACTCTATATTATAACATTACATTAATAATTTTAAAGCATCATTAAGGTGGTACTGCAAACTTTAAGGCAGAGTGCTCAAAACCGAAAAGAATTGAAACCAAACATACGTCTCATTATAGTTTTTGAGGAAATTACGTAAAAATATTACAAAATTTTAAATAAAGTTACGGTTAACTGACTTTTTCAATCACATAGTAGGGGTTGCAGATGCTGTTTTCTGAAACAGAAACTTAGAATAGGACATCTGCTCCAGGTACAAAGTGTTGCATAGCCTACAGGATATTCACTTGGCTAATTCATCAGAAAGATTTTGAGAAGTGTGAGAAGAATTTTCTCTACTTAATTTCAGTAAAATGTCTTCCAACACTGATGGTACTAAGGCATTAATAATATATTCAGTTAGAAAAATTATATGACACTATTTTAGAAATTGTTTCGGTGTATATTTATAATTATTTTAGAATGTTGTACTTGTAATTTACAATGGAACATTACTTCCTGATAAGCTTCGTTTTTCGTTTTGGAACAAGCAACATAATGACAAGAATTCAATTCAAAACGTTGTTCTTGTAAAATATCTTGCAACTTCAATTGGGCCTAGTGCCAAAAGTTGACAATTTATATCCATATTAATTAAACTGATGCATCCAGAAGCAAAATTTTGTGCAGCCATTTACCCCCTCTAACCCCAAACATCGATCAGGCCCTTAATATCCTAGCTGAACTCTTTCCTAGCTCAAAAATTATTAAGCAACATCATGTTCTAAAGCAGAACTCAATGTATCGAAAAACGATGATTGTTAAGCTTAAATTGGGTAGTTCGATTTTGAGCCACAATTATAGTGTGAGGTTCCCTGTTTAGGGAAAACCAGAGGTGTCTCTTTGAGGAAATCAGGTTTAGGACATTCTGCCGGCACAGGTTGGCGATGGCCGAGCATTGGATGTATCGTCTTGTGGATATTGTTCAAATCTAAAGAGGCTCAATTCCGAGACTGGATATTTAGTCACAGACTCAACTTGCATTGGTGTTCTTATCTTTCTTTGGAGTGGTTCAACTATCTTATGAATGTAATCGCAAAAATAAAGTTTGAGATATTTCGAATAGATAGCACCATGCACCTCCGCAATAAGTGTGTTACTTTACTATTCCCTAAACAAAAACTTACTGCTTAAAAAGTAAAGTATAAGTTCATTAAATGACAAAAGAAACACAATTCAGCAAGTACCCAACATTTCATTCATACTTCAGCTCGAAATTTCTGATACCTAGAAGGGTTGTAACAGTCTATGTGATTTATTAAAATCTCATAATTTTTTTTTTTTTTTTTTTTTAATGATTTAAGGCGCGTCAACATCTAAGGTTATTGGCGCCCGGAGCTTTTTTCAGTGCACTGCCGGCCTCCGGACAGTGTTCTCTCACAGACAACACTGTCCATCACCGGACAGTGAGCTGTAAGAAGCTCCTAGGAAGAGAAAATCTAAGGGTCAGCAGCCGGATTCGAACCCGGGACCTCCGCGTGGGAGTCCAGTATGCTAACCTCATAGCTAATCCGTTCCACTCATAACAATTGATACCTTTTTAGTAATTCTACTACATTAAATTTTTATTAACATTGTTTAGAATTTATTAGATTTCATAGACCCTTATGCAGGCATTCATAATTTGTTTTTGTTAAAATGTATATTACATCTTCTTAATGAACTTTATTTTAAATCTATTCCAAATTATTCTTTTGATTTATCTTTATTGTGCTCTTTATTCTGAATAATCATCACACATTCGTACATTAACAGAAAAAAAACCTATCATTATTCTAATTATTGTCGTAATTTGAATCACGGAGTTAAAACGAAATTTCAGTCATGAATTCATTTTACAGATGAATACGAGAGCCCAAATTACATAGCCCAAATTACACACAACTAATAACAAATCATTAACAACTTGTAATAATAATTAATTTCTAAATTATAATTAAATGCAGTCCCTTTGAGTACTTGTAAAGAAGTTTTATAATCAAAAATTAGTAAAATTCTTTAATAATAATTTCCCAAAAATATATAGTATATCTTTATCTGTTTTATATTACCTATTAGATCATTTTTAACGCTAAACTCTTAGATAAAGGATACTTGCTACCAATTTAATCTAAGGCTGCACTTAAACCGATAATGTTAATCGTAAATGTATATTGGAATATTAATTTTTTAAAAAGTGTTTCTTTAATAATTTGTTTTAATTTTTCATCAGCACTTTTTTAAAAATCTGTACATGAATAGTTTTTGGTACCTCCTATTACAATTAATTTAAGTTAAATGCTACGCTTTACTGAACAACTATTTTGTAGATGAAAATAGCCAGCATGTGGGGAAATCTAAGAAATTCTAAAGAATATTCGTGAAAATTTAATTCTGTAAAATTACTTAATGAATGAAATGTTGGGTACTTGCTGATTGGTGTATCTTTTGTCGTTTAATTAAAAACCCTTATACTTAACTTTTTAATTCCTAAGTTTTTGTTTAGGAGTAAAAATTGTTAGGAACATCATTGATTCTCAAAGATCAGCTTTATTTAAAAAAACAAACAAAAAAAAAGTCGAAGATACGCTGACCATAATGTCGTTTCCAGTCACAAATTGTGTCATTGTGCAAGTCCGGAAGTAGCGTAAGAACTTCCATTCATAAGATTTGGTGAATGCAGTTCACGTTTTCCAGATTTCAGTATATTCAACTTACATTTTTTCGCTTTAGATTTCAGCAATCTTAACGTTTCAATTTTTGTTAGATTAAAATTATCAGCTTTTTCTTTATATTATAATTAGCAATATGTCAAGAACTAGCTTAGTTTTTATTTTTTTAAAGGGCACACCGGTAATCGCTTTAGATACTTTTAAAAAAAATGAACTGATTAAGGAAAGTGGCAATTCTTTAATATTTAAAATATGGCATTGTTCGTAAAAGCAAAATCCATGAGGTTATGTTAAAATGGAAATAAAATTTAATTGATATTTCAAGCTAGAAATCAATTTAAAAGTGAATATTGATTAAGAATATTAATTTTTACCTTCACCGTCCGTCAGATTTGGCCGATAGAGTCGAGCGTACTCATACTCACAACTCCGAACGCCCACTGGATACTGGAGTCTCCAGTTGTTCCAGCGTCAAGGTGGAATATAATCAAGTAGAGCTGGGCGATATTGGCAGAGCAACCTTGTGGTGAATGTATGAAATAAGAGAGGACTTTATAAACCCTATTGTGCGCCCTCCGCCCACACAGCTAACCCCTTTTTCGTGGGACATAGCAGGGGGAGCCGTATTGACCAGGAAGAGAAATTAAACTGTCTTCAATGGTTTAATAATTCCATTATTAATAATATTGGACTGTTTAATCCACATAATTTGCACAGGGTAAAATTTGGAGTTTCTTAGGCGTGAAAACGGCACAGATAAAAACCATATGGATTTACTAATAACTAAACAAATATAAATACATCAATTGAATTATTAACTGCCAGAGAAACTGGAGACTTCTACAGTAAAGTTTAAAATTAAAGAGAAACCAGTCCATGATCAAAGTCTGCTAGCTGGAGATACTCCTACTTACTTTTAGTTCTACACCTACTTACTGAGAACAGCACCCACTCACCGAGGATCCATATTCCAGACATTTCTATTAATAAGCGGTACTAAAATTCATATCACCTCCTCATAAAATCGTTACATTAACATACTTTCCTACATATATAGTCATTTTGTGATAAACTAAAACATTTTTCTTTCATTTTTTTATTTTTAGAGTGACTAAATACTCGAATTTATCTATCTATTCTAGATAGGGTAAAGCAAAAGCGCATTGGCTACAAGGACTTATAGAGCCTAAACTAAAAAAACAATTGACATAGTCCAATATAGATCAAGAATTTCAGAGCCCAGCCGAACAAAAATTCCAACCTCCACTTCGGCTTTCAATGAAATGAATGAAAAAAACCTTCATTACGCGTATAAACTGCTGTATTAATATACAGTAGTTACAGTAGAGTACAGCTTTATTTCTTCTACTAATCCACTGCAGTATGTGCAGTATACACTGCAGTTTGCTGGTGTCCAAGTCATTAAATCTGGTGATGCCAATTAGAATGGTGTATACAATTAGAAACCTCCACTGTATTATATTTCAAATAGGGCCCGGAGATCAGCAAATAAAAGACGGCCGGGCATATGAATTCACATATCGAGGGATTTTTATTATCTGTTAATTGGAAGCTAGCGACAAGGACTTTAAAAAAAAATGCCAATCTGGTACGAACGTGGTACAGACTTTGAATTCTGTTTTGTGTACCTTGCACTTGGCTTGCAGGTAAAAAAAGAGAAGAATATATAGAGCATTTGTGAAAAGATAGCTTTGTATAGTTTGGAGTTTTGATCCATAACTAAAAGGTAAGTTGTAACCCTTTTGGAAATGGAAGTAGACTTCTGGAAGAGGTTACCGAATTGATATCATTCAAAATGAGGTTATAAGACATCAGTTGTAAATAAAAAATAACATCTTACACGACATTGAGCTCCTGCAACTAATCTAGTGTGTCTACGTCATGAGAATAGACAATGAAAGATTCCGAAAAATGGAGAAAAATTCCGGCGGAATGATGGCTAGAGGTCCAAATGTGGAAGATTTGAAGGGCCATTATTAATCAACGCATACACTAATAGTTGGTGTAAAAACCTGCAAAAAAAGTAAGTTGGAAAGCTAGCAGAACGATTGAATAGTTATTTGTGAAAACATTTATGTAATCGGAAAAATTTCAAAAAAAAAAACAAAAAAACTTTTAAATAAGCATAAAGAGATGCCAGTAGGAAAACCAAATTACTCAGTAAGTTCTTATCTTTTATTTCTTTTGTAAATTTGTTTTGAAGATGATTATTTTTTTCTATTTAGTAATCTTGTTGATTAACTTTATTCATTTGTAATTGAATGTATTCATGGCAAATGTAAACCGCCGTAAAGATTTTATTGTAGAAATAAATAATAGTAATGATAAATACGAAGTAGGTACACTTCCCTCCAAAATGGAAAGCCATTTATTCAAATCATGTCCATGAATGTAATCAAATTATTATTGATTTCATCAAGGAATTTTTCCTTGTTTTTCTTTCTCCTTTTTTAGGCTCCGTTCATGTTCTCGACAAATGTGATTCATAGCGTAAAAATTACAATCACCACACAAACTCTTAGACTGAAGGTATCTACACTGCCTCTTGTCTTCCTATTCATACAAACCTAATTTATTCACAATGTTTATCAAGATTTTCTGAAGATATGCAATCTGAGCGTTGTCCGAGTGGATAAAATAGATATTATCATAATTTCTGAATACCGCAGGCCCATCTAATCAGACCTAAACAAATAATTGGACACTTTCTCGTTTAACTAAATATTTCCATTTCATCTTTGTCTGATCTGTAAAGGATTGCAATCTTTACTCATTTTACCTTTCCTTGCTGAGCACTTACTTTACCTGGCAGCAGGTCATCTTGGCTGGTAAAGGCGTAATATACTGATTATTATGTCCCAATGCAGTGCTTGTTACTGATTGATAAAAAAAAACATTTAGGGTTGAAAGCACAAAGAGAGGTATATCATTGTAACATTTATTTTTACAGTGGACGTATATAATAACATACAATAATTTATTTTTCAGTCTTATTCAAAAATATATATATATATTCAATTTTTGTAATAAATATTAAATATTTTACATAAATTATTCTGTAACTTTTCATACCGCAACCATTTTTGGTTTTGTTTTAATGTTCTTGAAAGATAAGTAATTAGGTTTGACAAGTTATCTTCACCTCCTAGCAATGTAAAAATTGATTTTTGGCACTTAGCTTTTATCAAAAGAGTGCGATATTTTGACTTTTTAAATGAAAAGAAAAAAGTGAACTTCGCAAAATTACTTTCAAAACCAAGATGATATTTGTTATCTTAAAAACAATATTGAGGTGCAATCAAATCTTTAGTGGAGTGCAACTAATCTTTTGCTTATCGAACAGTCTGAGATAGCTGAAGAAAGATCGTCATTGGTGAACTCTATTGAGTTAAGAATAATAATAAGTTTTTCTTTAAGAGGTGCCGCAATTTATTTAAAGGAGTAGTTCGATCTCTCATTGTTATCATGTAGCTTCAAAAGAGTTGTGATTCGTGGTGAAATTATGTTGGTGGTTGATTTTGAGCAGTAATTTTTTATTAAAAGCTAAAGTTATGTCCGTTCTACAATTTACTACTTCAGGTAATCACACGTAATAGGCATCACCACTTCATTAGTAGATATTGTGGAACTTTGCAATTAAAAATGCAAACGCAATTAAAAAATTGAAGCGATTGCAAACTCACCTCTAATCATAACCAAAAGTTTCATTGCATATTTTGATGTTCTATCGTTGTACGTTTACAATTTTGCTGCTTAATTACGATTTAATGATTGGTGTAATACGCCTTCTCCAAATAGTTACTTCCTAACAGTTTAAAATGTTAAGTTCGGGCTACTATTTCTACTTAAGATATAGGGGGGACAGGCGGGATAAATAAAGGAGTTTAACAAAGAGATTAAAGTCATGCAAAATGGATTGAAATCAACGTCGAACAAACAATGTTATAGGGTTTTTTTTTTTTTAGGTCCTGGCCAACCATAATAACGAATGTTATTATTATTATTATTTGTATAAACTGATGAAAAGAATAGTTTAGCCTCTATCCAAAGATCTAACGGAGTAGAAAAAAGACTCTGAGTACAGAGAAGAGATGGAAGACCAGCACGCAAGTAGGAAGAAGAAATAAAGAGATTAAAGGCCAAGGTTTTGGACAGCCCTCACAGATTTCTTGAAAAGAAAACTAGCCGTTTTAGCTATTAAGTATAAATGCTTTTCTACTCAGCATAAGATCCAAAAATACAATTTTTACAAGTCACAATCTTATTTACTTTAATAGCCTAAAAATATTCTGCGGAATAAACGCAGTTCATCAGCCAAATAAAACATTTTTAAAGGGTTAAATTAATGAAAACTTTAAAAATATAAATATATGAACATTTAAATAGTCCATTTTCTTTGTTTCAACTTAAATATTGATGTAGACTAAATAATGATATCACTTTGGGCATGCGATTATAAAATAGAAAGGAATGTTTGTCTTTATTTTTTCTTTTTTTTAATACCAAATAATTAACCACCTAATAAATTATTCTCTTCTCTCCTCACTATATTTTGAAGATTTCACTTTTTTTTTTATAGTTAACTAATCATTTATATTTTATTAGAAAATAATATATCTAATTCCTTGCCAGCTCATCCATATAAAACATATTCTTTCTTACATACATTTAGACAAATCTATACAAATATATTTCAATATATCCAAACATGTCTAAAAAAGGCAATGCCATTTATTTCTATTATTTTTCTATTTTGACATTTACACATCAAACCAAATAAATTTTTTACCAACCCAAACTAGTCGAGTATTTTTATATGTACATTATTTTAATTACTTAAAACTAACTCACCAATATTATTCAACATTTAACATTTAACAATGATAAATAAATAAATACTTTTTCATATATTTATCCATACAAATATAATTTTGGTGTGTTCATTTTACAAAAGGGGCAAGCTTTTTAATTGTTATATGCTTTTATTTTTTTATATGATGTAAATAATTCGATGACTTTCCTTTATTTTGTCTTGAGGACATGTAAAAAATTCCTTTTTGCAATAGCCAATGACAGCATACGAATAAGAAATAAAAAAAAACAAATGTGGAAGTTAAATCTGCCCCAACTTTAAACGAGAAATTAAAACAAATTTCTCTATTTTACAACTCCTAAGATACCAGGTAATAGACAAATATATATGAATTATGGCACATTGAATCACGAGCATTTTTAAATTTCTTTTTTCTCTTTTGAAAAAATCTGTGGTTTTGATTTTATTTTTCTTGGTAATTTAGAACATACACTCGTATCCATTAACATTGACGCTCTAATCAATTAGCAACGGCTGTTTAACTCAGCTTAATCTTAGTCTTGAGGAAGATCGTTTAAGAATGTTTGTAAATTAATTACAAACATTTAATTTAATTGTATTTTAATCGATGGTAAATCGTAAAAAATAAACTCTTTTTTTTTTAAATATCGTCATTATTACGCTTAGAGGGAGTAAAGAAAAAACATTTTTAGAAGTTTTACCGTCATGAAGAAGTAACTTTCCTTCCAGGACGGTTTTTATTGGAAATGTTGATTTCTTTTTTGGGCGGAGAGAAAGCCAGATGCCGTTTTATTTTTCAACATTCCTGGTGCAGCTGGCATTTTGGCTGCCATTTCAGGATTGATTTTGAAAGACATTAATTCAAGAAATAAATCTATTAAAGGCGATTTTCCTAGCTGTCCCAAAAAGTTTCTTTTTCTAAATAGCGATTTATTTGGAAGTTACGAGTTAATTCGTGACCTTTGCTACTAGTGTAGTTCCTCAATTTTTTCCACCACATTGAAATCAATACCATTTGAGCCTTCGAAATCTGAATCAAGCTACAAAAAATGCCACTTCACTTTTAAAAATTTTAAATAATTTTCCGACGAAAATGATAATCAGGAAGTATAATAAATACCACTATAAGGATGAAATTGTGCGGCTAGATATTCTAAATATTGAAACCAGCCTTATTGAGCATCTACACTAATAGTAAGTTTAGAAAGACTGACAATTAAATGAATGGAAGATATTGTTAGATATTAATGAGTAATTGTATATTAAAAAAGAGACATTATTGGTAATTCGAATGGTCTAATTGTTGATCACAATGTTTTTGAGGTCCTCCACGATTAAGTGATTTTTTTTGTTTTTGTAATTTAGCATACAGCTGAGCAATATCACTAACCGTTATTTCTTTTTCCTAAAAAAAAAGACTGCAATCTAGGCCTAATTGTCATTAAAGAACAAATATAAAGAATGTTTTAAAATAATAACTATTTAGAGGAATGTAAAATGTCTCTTTACATCTATTTATATTACTAAGCGCGTAGTTTCGGGAGTGTTAACCAAATTACAAAGTAGATCTACAATCATATTGTTGTATGTTTACAATAAAATAAAGCATTTTTCTACCGTGCATAATCATATCTTAAACATTTTTTAGATGGGTAGTTTTTACAAAAGGTAAGGGTAATATTTCACATTAGCGTTTTACGAAATAATTTGCGAGCTTTTCTAAGATGGAATTTTGCTTGCCCTAAGTTAAGTCTAATTTCTTCTAAAAGCAAGATGAATATCGTATAGTTTAATTTACATTTGTATAAAATTATTATTTTTAAAACGTTCGAACACATAAAATTATCCCTTTTATAGCCAAACGTTTTTGAGTACCCTAAAAGTAAAAAGAGATGAATTGATTAAGGAAATTTGAAATGATTTAAAATTCTCATTGTGTTTAAAAATAGAAAATTCCGCTCTTCAATCTTTTTAAAATATAAAATTGTGATTCATTTTATTTATAAAATAAATATTTCGTTCGTTTGTACATAATTTTAAGTAACATTTATATTTCACAAAAATTATAACGGCTTCTGGCGAACCCTCAATTAACACAATAGTTAGAAAATTCTGTAATTAATATACTGCATTAAACCCTGTGCATTTAGTAAAAAACTATTAATAAATCTGTGAGATTGATAATATTGTTCCATATATGATCCACTGAAACTCAAATTTTGTCTTGTTTCTCTCTGTCTGCAAAACAAAATGGAATTAGAGAAGTATTTCAGAAGTGAATTCATTATGTTATTATATATATTATTTTATATAAGATAGATAAGTATTTTATAAAGTACTTTTAGTCTTATTGCTGATTTATTTAAATTTATAAGTTTTGGTCGATTAAAAGAAAAGCGTGAAATTGTTCGCAGAATCTAACATTACTTTTTACTTATCTTTCTTAAAATTCATTAAGAAATAAAGATAACTTTTCTTTTATTTTTTTAATTTTTAATTTAATTTTTTTTTTAAAGTGTTCTCAAAGAGAGACATATCTGACCATAAGAATGTTCACAGACATATCCAACCAAAAATGTATCCAAAGAGAGACATATCAACCACAAGAGCGTCCAATAGACATATGTAAAACTACTTGTGTGGCTACTCAACTACAGGCTACTCCCTCTATCTAAAACCACTTATTCACTCAATACTCGTACTACTCGTAATAGGACATCATATTTTAGTGAATTCTTTCCAGTACAGTAATCCAATACAAGTTATAAAATATATAAATTCTTATTTCTTTATTGCTTACTCAAGATTTAAAGCTGAAATATGAAGTCCCTTGCTCCCATTCTGTATAATCAAGTACTCCAAAACAATTATCCCATACTTGGTCCAAAACTTTATGCAAATGTGAAGACACCCCTTCTAATCCATGTCCCTCATCAGGATAGCTCTAATTAAATAAATTATCAAATTATTTCATCATATATAGCAAGATCTAGAAAATAAATTATCGTTAGCAATTACAATTTGATTGAAGAGTATGCCTGCTTGAACCAATGTGGAAGACATAAGCATGGCATGATGGTAATGTACACCAAGATCTCCTGTACCATGAACTACAGTCAGACTGCCTTCTTTGATGTTGCCAGCTCGCTTTGTAACATCACATTCTTCATAACCTCGGTAGTTGTCCGTAACATCCGCTGTGGCAAGCCACCGTTCAGTCCACACAGAATCTAGAAAAAGAAAATTAAAAAAAAGATAAAAAAACGTGTGACTTAAATGAAAACATCTTGACAATATTAATGCATCTGGCAAAAACCAAGTGTGTAAGGAAGGTAATCCTAATTTAATTATAGTTTTAATTTGCATGAAAAAAACAAAAATTGTAGAAAAAAGGTTTAATACGGACGGAAAATGTTTTCTAAAAACTATTTAAGTAAAATTAATAGTTAACTATTTAAGTAAAATTAATAGTTAACTATTTAAGTAAAATTAATAGTTAACTATTAAGTAAAATTAATAGTTACATTACGATATGTCAGGTTTAACAATATACAAATTTATTTTTTATTTATGTGACAATTTAATGATTTATAGTATATAAAAAAAATTATGTATGATTTGTTTTAATTATATAAAAGCCGTCTACCGCCTAAAGTTTGTTTTTTCTTATACGTTTCGGACCAAACCAAGGCCCCTCTTCATTGACTACACAATTTATAAATATTGGTTAAAAATAACAGCTCTCTAAAGTGGCTTCAAATCACAGAGAAATACAGCAATATCGTAAAAATGCAACACCAAAAAAAATTATATTTTAGCTCATTGAAAAAATAAATAAAAAATAATCAAAAAAGTAAAATAAGTTCTTTTACTTATTTTAAAAGCTTACTATAATGTGACCAGCTATAGATTCCAGAAATGGCAACTCCACATTTAAATATATTGGTATCCTGGGCGAGGATCATGGTTGTTAGAAATCCACCATATCCTTCACCAAATATTCCGATTCTTTTTTTGTCCACAAACTTGAGATTATCGCGTAAATAACTGAAATATAATACTATAAAGTAATAAATAATAAGTTTCTATTAAAATAGACAGAAAGTTGTAAGCAAAAGGAAGTAAGAGAATCTAAAAAATCAGCAACTACAAGTAAGAATTATGTTTTAAAATAGACTAACCTTATCACTGCCATTTGATCGAGTGCATCTACATTTCCCAGTTTAAGTCGAGCCTCATTCATATGTGACATACCACTGTTAGCACTTCCTCTACAGTCGATCTCTGCCACAATGAAGTTACGTTTAGATGCTAGATAAGAAGTATAATCCATCGACCATTTTTGGCTTACTGACTGTTCGCCAGGTTTGTACGATCTAGAACAAAAGTGATAGATTACAAAGAACAAAGTACAACATTTCTGATTATACAATTTTTTATTAAAGTTAGCGATAAAGAAAGTGATTAAATAGTATAATAATCAAAAGAATGAATATTACTTTAGATTATTCGGATACGGCTAGGATTCTGTCCCTAAGGCACTGCAGCCGAAGAGGATTAAGGAACCATCTCCCTGAAAGGTACATAATGCCTCTCTTCTTCTTCTGCGTCTCTTTATTGGTACGGGTCTTTACGCTCTATTTGCTTTTGTGATATCATCTCTGTTTTCAATGTGCCAAAGATTTCATCTGTCAAACTTTGAGTTTGCAACACCGTCAAGCAGAGAGTTAGTTCCTTGCTTTTTTTGACTAAGTTTGAATAGAAGCTTTAGATTAATCAACCCTATCTCTAAAGAGACTATTGTAACGACACCTTGTACATCTATTAGGAGAAAAAACCTTGCTTTTTTACAAAGTCTGAGGTTTACTGCCTGAGGTTTTTGCGAATTATCTACTCTGCCTTCAAGTACCGGCTTTCGTTTCGTTAACTAGCCATTATAATCTGATAGAGAACGTTATGAGGCGTTTTCTTCATTCCTGCCAAAGTTCCCATGGAGCTTTCTATTGTCCTAAAGCGGCAGTAGCTCCTGCAGAAATGTGTTCTCACCAGAGAGCCTTATAAGAAGACACAAGACAAGATTAAGTCAGCATTAGCGCGAGGGCCTGGACCAGGCCTGACCACCCGAAGGTGTGCCTTTGCGTTCACCAGCAGAGGCGGAACTTATAAAACTACCTGCCCCTTTAACTCAAAAGCTCCAAGGGCCGCAAGGTGAAAGGGGTCTCTCGAAACAGTAGCCCAGGACCAAAAGTTTGTTGCCTTCACTAAGAAGTCTTCCACAACTGCCCAAATTTAGATAGTAAGCATCCCAGACTTGAGACCTAATTCTAAATACTAGTCCCTGCTATTTCTTAGAAACCCCATCAAAGTCAAGCTGATAGTAACATTTTTAATAATAAATAATTATGTTCTTTATTTATTTATTTTATTTTATTTTTTTAATAGGACTGAATTCGCAGTGGCAATATGTTAAACCATATGACAAGGAGAAAAACCTCGTTTATTACTCAATAAAAATACGGACACTAAAAAAATAATAAGAAAATAATTTTCATAAAATAATAAAAATAATTGGGAGGTTTTTATTGGTTTTTGGAACAACATTCAATTACCAAATAGACTTTAGCAAGGCGCTGAATGTTACTTTTAATATTTGAAGACAGTGTGGGTGATTGTTGTAACGTACTTATAATTGACCTTACACTTTGAGGACCAGTGGGAATGTCATGTCCTCATATTCTCGTAATCCAGGGGGCAGCTGCAGTTTGACTTGAGCGTGATAACCACCTTCAAGTTCTGCCTGTAAAGATATATTGATATTCAATTATTACTCTTAATTATTTTTTTTTCTTGATCAAATTTAAATTATTAAATTAAACTTCAAACTGACAAACCTGAAATAATTTTATTTGAGGGGATGCTAAACTGTTATACTTTTCTTTTAGCAATGTATTGGATTCAAGTGTAAATATTTTTGAGTTGTTTGCAGTACTCATCACGTGAACTGTTGGTACATCAGGACCTGCAAAAGAAACTACCATTAGTATTGGAAGAAACAAAATTCAGAGGTACAGCGGTGGGAAATAAGATTGCGAATTATGTTAAAATTTACGAAGAGTTTCTTTAGTGCACTGACCAGTGAAGAACAGCTTTCTCTTTATTAATTAAGGGTGAGTAAAATTTGAAGTAGTCTCCTAAAATGTTTTGATAAGATCAAAGGTTTTAATTACCCTTAGTAGTAAAAAATAATGATCATTAGTGTACATGATCCAACTTTTCGTCGGCATACATGATGAAGCCGTAGACTAAGGCCATTTACTCAGACAGGTTATTTCTAAGAATTATTCGACTGTCGGTAGAGAAATTTGGACAGTCACAGTAACAAATAAACAAATAAATAAATAAAAAATAGTACTAATTAGAAAATTCTTTATTAGAAAATTATTTATAATAATTAATAATCTGATTTCTTACCGAGACATTCTATGATGTAGTATCTGCTGTCAGTGTTAAATGAAGATCTAGTGAATAAGCAGTCTGTTGACTTAACAGGCCAACTATCGAAGTCAGATGAATTAGTGGCTAATCTGAAATAAAGTCCTTATCACATAAATAAAATAAAATAAACATATTACTAACTTGTGAATCAAATATGGCTGTACGTTTTAGTTGTCTACGGCTATTACAATTGAACAAAACAACTTAAGGCACGTTAAGAATTGTAATTTACATATATTCTATATGCAATCTTAAGTTTTCTTTCTGAACGCAATAAAAATTTACTTCTGCATTTCCCTAGTCTAGAATAGGATCATAGAAGAAAATAAATTGTAGAAACGTTGCAAATTACGGCAAATAGTCATAGCAAAAAATATATTGCTCCACCGCCTTACAATTAGCCGAGCTGTTCAGTTTACAGTGAACTTGTTTTTTGTTTTGACATTTTTTGTACCAAACAACTGATCTCCTTTGCACTAAAATTAATAAAGTTAGAGGCATCAGTCGTTTAATGGGCAAAAAAGGTCTAATAGAATGAGACCATACTCTTATGGAGCACCCTCTCTCACTGTCAAAGCAGCTGTCAGAACCATCCTCTGGATGGAGTTACGAAAATTTTGAAATATTGCACATGTATGAAACCATTAAATAATTATCGATACAGAATTTATTTTATTAGAAAAAAAAATAATGGTTTTCTACCAATATTTATCATAGCTGCAAAATTCTATATTTTTATGATTTCAATGTTTGAGCATTACTTCTAGTTTGCACATGTCATACAATTGTATTTCAGAGGCGACTCCAGAGTGGAGAACATTAGCTGAAAAATATGTGAAAGCTTAAGAACAACAAAAATTAACTGTAATTGAACATTTTTTTTAAAGATTATCTGTGATTGGTACTGACTTGAATTCATAAAGTTGACGCCAAAGAGACTTAAATAACTCGCTTTTCGAGATTCTACTAATAATAAAGTAGATGCTGTTGAAGTTATGAAGTACCCCCAATACCATGCCCATTTTTCAGCATTAATACAAGCAAACAAAACCATTACTTACGCTAAATCTGAAGTTGTATTTCCATAATGAGTTGGGCAAGTTAGGCAGTGTTGAGTTAAAGTGAGGTTAATGCTGTTCATCACTTTATATAGATGCCGCTGAGTGGGTTTGCCGTGAGGTGCAGCTTCAAAGTATCTGAAAAAAAAAAAAAATTACAATTTGATTGAAGAGAAACATAAAATTAAATAAGATTTTATTAGAACATTATATATGCCCTTTACATATCAAGAAATCAAAAAGCCTCGAAGAATTGAGCCGAAAAGAATTTCGGTTAAATAAAAACGGAATCGCCGGCAAAATACTTGTATATACCAATTTAGCCACTACATTTCTACATCCCTTGGGAAATTTTTTCTTGAATATAGTTTGATAATATTTAGTTGAAATTTTCTAATAATATTAAGTTTTAAGTATCGCTTCTGTTTCATAGACACCATTCTGAAGTATTTCCAAAGAACTTTTGCATATTTTCCAATACTCATGGAGATTAGTAACTTGGATGCAAGGAATTTAATTACTAAATCAATAGTTTTTGACTTCTTTTTTGGCAATATAAAAATAAGTAGGCAATTCCATCTTTTTTCCCCAACTTTGAATATGTTGTCTTAAGTTTACTTTTTCCAAATAATGTTCATTTTTTTTTAATAATACTTTAATAATATAGAGAAAATTACAATGTCTCAGCCCTCATCTAATGATAGCGATTAAATATTACTTCGACTTACCAGAAAGCTAAAACTCATTCATTTGAAGCAGTATTTAGTAATTTATGTTCACATTCGTAATTATTGCTCTAACAGTCGCATATCAATAAATTTGACCCAAGCTAGCAATCAATAACTTTACAAGCTTTCCGTTTACGTAGTTTTTAAATACAACTTACATGTGACCTTAAAAGACCTTTATTTTGACGTCTCGTTCTCTTTGAACAATTAAAAACTATCTTGTACTGGTATTTTATAAATCGAACAAGTGCTAAAGGAAGTGTTTTCCAAACTGTAGTGCCCCTTAGTTTAGTCATATTGATTTCGATTGAAAATTGTGCACACACAAAATTTGTTAAAACATTTCAAATTCTGAAAATTGAGCAGACATCCATTTTTAATCAAATTTTTCATCCATCATAGAGGTTCGACTAGGCTTTTTGGCCCATAATTTTCAATAAGAAACTAATTAGAAATTAATTAGAAGTAATTAAGTAATTAATACTAGTAGGTAATCCTAGCTCATTGTACAATACACATAACATGCCTAGAATGAAAACAATCAACACTAAAAATTGCACTTTACGAATTAGGAAGACCTCCTCAAACGAAGAAATTTTTTTTTCAAAATACACAGTGGCTTAATTTGTACAAAAGACTAAAAATTTCACAAGTAGTAGAAAGATTATTATTTTTAATGCGAATTAGAAATATTATTAAATTAATTTTAAGAAATTAAAAGAAAATACTGCCTTTTCCCCTAATTTATTATTTTTTTTTAAATTTTTTTCACTAGAAAGCCAATAAAGTCATCACAGTTCTAGAATTTAATAATGGCGCTGAACGTCAGCATAAACATGAAGTGCGTGAAACAAAATTAAAAATTTTTAATTTTTAATTTTTGGCGCATCGACGCCTATGGTCATTAGCGCCCCTAGAGCTACGTTCTTTTCTAGGACTACGATGGCACATGTCTCTCAACCCGATTAGCGCCCAACCAATATCTCAACTAGTGAGGCATGGTGGAGTCCCGGGTAATCCCACCTAGGTTCACACACTCCACTGTAACGTTATTATTATTACTGTTATTTCCTATTCATGTAACATATAAATATTCTTACATGTAGCCCTCGTATGTTGCTAACAATCTAGTGACAGAATTTTGACCTTGAGTTAAAGGTACAACTACACCTTCAGTGATCGTCACTACTTGAGGATAATAACCATTTTGCCCATCTAAAACTGGTAGCACTGTGACAAGAGGCCGTGAAGTTAGTACGTCAGGACGAGGATGTACAAAGCCTTGCATAACGTGTGTATATTCCTGTGAGAAACAAATAATAATGCAATCAATTTGTAAGTGATATTTATCACTTTTAAAAGAGTTAATTAGATGAGCTCTAATTATGATTCAATACATTTCTTCTTATACAAAAATCATGTAATAGAAAAGAATAGAAAATTGAAATTATTTTTTTGGTGATTAATGTTTAAAAATGAGAGAAAGTAAATAATTACTTCATTGCAATCCATTTGTGGAAGTGTGCATCGGTAAAATATTGAGACATTTTGCCTTCTATTCATCCATATCGAAATGAAATCTGAGTCTGAAAGCCACTTAACATAAGTCATGTAGGGAGAACTATAAATTAAAAATATAATAAAATCTCATTAGATATTTCAGAACACCGGAGGAAATATTTCCAAATTTTTATTAACTCTTCAAACCTATTTGTCAAAGTTTTTGGTATCGGCACTTCTGTCTTATTGAAGTCACCTTCTAAGTCAATTATAGTCAATTTCACTTCTGGATTTTTTGTGCCAGGCTAAAAATATAAAACAATGTTCATTTAATGACAATATTAAAACGTTTTGACACCTTAACTGAACAAATTAGAAGTGTCAATTGAAATCAAGGCACTTTCGGCATCAAAATCAATGAAATATTGCTGTAGCAATATAGGCCGTCTCCTTATGAGTAAACAGAACCAATGGCCCTGTTAAAATTTAACGGAGGTAATTAATGCAGATATTAATTCTCAACTAGTGGAAATAATTGATTATTGATTTATTGGATATATGTATAATACTTCTGGTATTAACTTTAAATAACAGTAAGTGCCATACGATGAAAATAAATAAAATCTTTAAGCTTTACCCCAAGAGTTTTATTTTAAAATTGAATGCATACATCTTAAAAGATAAATTCTGTACTTTTCTCGGAAAATGTAAGCCCTGGATTTTTACTTTAGCTTGGTGGATATAATTATCACAAATATTTTGTTCGTTAACGCTTCTACACTGTTCAATTACAATTTCTGTTATGCCTTGTCATAACTTAAAGTAATAAATTTTGTTTGATGGAACAAGTTTTTATTGAAACAGAATGAAATTACTGCTATTTCTTTAAAGAGGTTTAAGTCGGGTTACGAATAGCGTCTTAACAAAAATGGTTGGGAAAATGAATACAAAGAAATTTGCTATTTGTTCAGGCGGAATGTCCAACTAGTAATTAGGTGACGTGGACGGAAGGCGTAATTATTGTACATACTATACTATAATAAACAATTTTTCTTGTAAGTAAAAAGTAGCTACATGCAGAATTCGAACTAGCAATCTCCCATTCTCAAATCCACTTCATAACACCACACTAACTCCCGCCCCAAAATAAAATAAATATAACTCTGTTTAATATTCTGGAATGTTTTAGTAAAATACTGAGTTGATAACCTGTTGATAACTGATAAGATTTAAAATATATATTTTCGAAAAACGTGAAATATTTACGTTAAATATAATAACCTCTTTCTACTAAGTTAAACATTATCAAAAACAAAAGTACAATAAAACGTTTGTTTTCACTTACTTTTGGATAGCTAACAGTCTGCATTTTTGGATAGTTTTCCTTGGAAGAAAATTTGGTCAAACTGATTTTACCTACGTCGGTATCATTAAATGTAGCGTATAAAATATAATTAGAATCCGGTGAAAACCAAAATGCTTCATCTGATTTGAATATTTCTTCTGAAACCAATATAAATTTCCATTAATTGAATCAAATAACACGGAAAATCCAATATTTATTCCAATGGTTTGAAATAATTGTGGTTAAATCCGTGAAAATCATTTACATTAATATTAAAAGTATTAAATAATTAAAAACATCTGAGGTTATTAGCACCCAGAGCTTTTTTCAGTGCACTCCCGGCCTCCGGATAAAACAAACAACACTGTCCATTACCGGCCAGTGAGCTGTAAGAAGCTAGTAGAAAGAGAAAATGTTATTATTACTATTTTATTGATCTAGTGATTAGCATGTAAATATACAATTAGTAAAAATGATGTTAGTGATGTAAAATGATGGTGATTGAAGAGTACCAGAAGTGAAACTAACAGCGGTAACACTCTCTACAGGATAATGTATTCTGATTATTTAATTTAACATTTATTTAAATGAATAAAAAACTTTTTGTAAATTCAACATTCGATAGACCAAGTGTATTTAGTTTTAGTAATGCTTGAGGAATTATTACAATTGTATCTGCTACTAGCTACTTTAATTTACACTGACTCTATGTGTAACTAATGTTTACTTACAGAATATTTAATTGATTTACAATTACCTTGATAAATCCAGTCAGGAATTCCATTATATATCCAGTCACTTCCCGTATCTGTTAATCTAATTACCTTCGTTTCTCTTGCCCCTTTACTATAATAAATGTCATTTTTATAAACAAAAGCGTAACCATTTCCTTTTGTTCCAAATTCTACTCTTTGCAGTTCGTATTGTTTTTCAGGAAAATCATTTTTTAATGGAGCCACTGGAAATCTTACTCTGGAAATTAAGATTAAACATAAAATTGAATTAGTCATCAAAATTAATGTTATACAAGTTATTTAAGAAACTTTTAGAAGATACAAATAGAAAAAAAAAAACTGAAGTTAATAAATGTAATAACTTTAGAGAATTGAGACTGCACAAATGAATTAAGATAAAGTATAAAATGACATTGGTGAGAAATCCTGTTCACTGCACATGACGTGAGAATAAGTTTCCTTGAGTTAGATGCCAGAACGTCATGCCACAACAAATGGACTAAATCTTCTCGTTTTGAACTAGTTTAATAAAGAGTTAGAAGAAAAGCGTATGGTAAAGTGGTTGTGAGCGTGACTAGTAAAAAATAGATGCCTTGAATTCGAGTTTCAAAGGTTTTAATTATTATAAGTGAATAAAAAAGTTAGAGCTTCCGCTCTCGCCATGACTTCTAAATTAGATGTTAAGCTTGCCTGGAAAAAATAAAGTAAAATAGCGCTAAGTATTTTTGTAAAGGGACAATTAAAGGTGTTCTTTACTCACACTTTTTCCCTTTTCTTAAAGATTAGAAGTTCATTAGAACGAGGGGTAGTTTAAATTGAGGCTGTCAAAATCTAACGTCTTTGCAGCCCTGACTTTTTCAGTGCCTTCAATTCTTGTAACAGACAATACTATCTATTACCGGCAGTAAATTGTAGATGCTTTCATAAAGGAAAATCTTACACTGGCAAGTCACGGACGCGGGATCACTGCGGGAAAGACCTGTTCTCTAACCATTCAGCTAATATGAAGAGTGGTTCAACTCTGTAAGTCTTTATACTTAATAGCAAATACAAAGATGATTAAATAAAAATGAATTGCAAAAGTAATTACGATTGCAGCCAAGAAGCAGCATCAAGGTGTCAAATAATTATCGACTGCATGGGAGATAATATGCATCAAAAATTTGTAGACCATAAATCTACGTAGTCTAAATATAGCCTAATATAGTTATTTTGTCTTTATATTTACAACATATAAAGTAATTAGTTATTGAAGGAATGTATTACATTGTGTTTTTATTATTCACTTATTAAAAAGCATTCCAGATTGTCTGGATATCTTCATTTATTTTATTTTTTGCCTTCCAGATTGTCTGGACATCTTCATTTATTTTATTTTTTGGACTTATTTACTTTTTACACTCAGTGATCAACCTAATATCAAAGATAGTGTTCAATCAATCTTTCCGAAATTTTAGCTAATTGGCACAACATATGAGTTCTTCTATGGAAACACTAAATTTATAATCTTAACTTTATATATTATCTGCTAATATAAAAGCCTTTCTTTTAGGGCATTGTGTGTCTTCTAGTTTAGATTAAGCAAAAGAAAAAAGCAGTAAAAGGAACCCACCTAAGAAATTAGGTGACCTGAAATCAGGTTATTTCCTTGAAAAACTATTTCTCTCTGACAATCTTTAGAGAGAGAGAGAAAAGAATATGTACATGTAATATCTACAAAACATTAATCATAAAGCAAAAGAAACAGTACTTAAAGCCACATTTTGAAGAAATAAAACCAAACATATTTTGGTGCTACCTCAAAATTATTTGGTTAATACATCACCAATTTCAAATTATATTTTTGAATTTAAAAAAAAAATAAGAAAAAAAAAGAATTTTACTTAAGATATTTATTAAAAATAATAATAATAAATCTTATCATTATCAAATAACAATCGTATCTTACTTTACAAAATCGATAACTTATTTTACTTACTTTGTAGCAATTTCATATATATGGTAATATGCTTCTGTAGTATAGGAATACACCTGAAATCCCAAAGAATACATGTATTTTATAAACAAACAATTTGCTTTAAAAGTAAATTAGCTTTTACTCGAGTTATATACAGGAAACCTCGAGACTCAGCATAAATATATTTCCTCTGAGAACAGCAGTATTCAAACATATAAATACGTCACCCAGGCCAGGCCAGCCAGTTCTGTCCAACCGCTGCCCGAGTTAAGTTCTACCTGCAGTTCTGTCCAACCGCTGCCCGAGTTAAGTTCTACCTGCAGTTCTGTCCAACCGCTGCCCGAGTTAAGTTCTGCCCAGACTTTGTCCAAGTTCCGTTCAACCTATCAGTAGTGAAGTTCCCTTCCCTTGATATCTTTGTAACCGTTATTTTATATATATCAGGTTAATATTGTAATAAAGAACTTGTGTTTTAAATAAAAATTCTTCTTTTTAAAAAAGCCCCTAACGGTACAAAATATATAACTGGCGCCCGATTGCAGAGACTCGAATTGACATAAACGGTCCCTATTTTGCAGAGACTTTAAGTGCATAAACAATTTAATAATTTCCAAAACATCGTACCAAAAGTGATTGAGAGCGAGAGAGCAGAAGACTTCTGGGTCAACATCTATTCAGCATTCAACATCAGGTGGGCAGAACTCAAGCCGTAATTATTTTATTATTATTATTTTAATTTTTCTTTTAAGCATTTGTCTTAAGATTTTGTATGTGCTTTTTATCAAATAGTGTATACATTTTTGTATTGTCCCTAAAAATCTCCAAAAGGAATAAAATAACCGCATCAATTATTCCAGTCCCAAAAGGAATAAAATAACCGCATCGATTATTCCAGTCCCAAAAGGAATAAAATAATTACTTATATTAATTATTCCAGTCCCAAAAGGAATAAAATAATTATAAGTAAAAGAAAAGTAGAAGAAAAAGTAAAAGAAATAAATTCCCCTAGTTGTTATAAAATCCCCTTGATTACCCTGCCGAAACAATAAATTAAAAACATATAAAGTAGGCAAGGGCATTATTAATTCTTCCTGTCCCTATAAGAATAAAATAATTGTAAGTAAAAGAAAGAGTAGAAGAAATAAATTACCCTAAGTAAGAATTATATAATTGTAAAGAAAAAGTCCCTATACATATACAATATATTTTCCCAAGCATTATAAAATCCCCTTGATTACCCTGCCGAAACAATAAATTAAAAACATATAAAGTAGGCAAGGGCAGAATTAATTATCCCAGTCCCTATAAGAATAAAATAATTATAAGTAAAAGAAAGAGTAGAAGAAATAAATTCCCCTAAGTAAGAATTATATAATTATAAAGAAAAAGTCCCTATACATATATATGTACTTTCCCAAGCATTATAAAATCCCCTTGATTACCCTGCCGAAACAATAAATTAAAAACATATAAAGTAGGCAAGGGCAGTATTAATTGTCCCAGTCCCAAAAAGATAAACATAATTGATATATTGTAAAAATAAAATAAGTCCCCATATAATTATTAATCCTTATAATAAAAAGAAAGTATAATTGATATAAAGAATAAATAAGTTCTCGAATAATTATTAGATTATAAAGACTAAGATATCTTTATAAAGAAGTGTAACGGATATAAAGAATTTATAAAAAGTCCCTATAAGATAAGATAAAGAAAAAGCAAACCAGTATAACTGAATAAATATTATTTTAACAGATAAGAAGAAGGCAAATCAACATATTTTAATCATACAACTCTGTCTTATACTGTAATCACTTGAGCTGTATAAAATGCATACTAATCTTAACACTTCCGACCTGCTACCCCCAGTCCTTACCCCCTATGACCAAACGGATACTCAGACTCCGTGTTCCCACACAAGCTCTTCATTACCACGTATTAGTCACCCTTTACGAAAAGAAGATTATGATCATATTCCCATATTTAACGGAGACCCTTATGAATTATTATACTTTACTCAAACAGTCGAAGACGTTTATAACGTAACCTGTAGACCCAACATTATAGAAAATTCCACTAATGAATACCTTCTCCTTAATAAAATAAAAGCCAAAATCACAGGATCCGCGCAATCCTTAATTTTAACTAAAAGAATCCACACTATTAAAGAATTATTAGACATCTTAAAAAGAAACTTTTCGTGTTCAAAATCTTTCGAAACATTAAAGTCCGAAATTTATAATATGAAGCCCCATTTTAAAGAACTCCCAACCGACTACCTAACTCGTTTAGAATCTATAACACACCTAATCCATGCCAAATATATGATTGATGGCATTAGTGAAGAAATTATATTAACTTCTATGCAATACTTAGAAAAAGAAGTTATCCACCATTTCTATTCAACTACCCCATGGCAATTGTCTAATCATGTAATGACCTTTAATCCTACGTCTTTAGAAAAATTAAGAGAGACTTTAAACACTAAATGTATGTTCCTAATTGACCAATTGTACACGAAACCCCAATCATCCTATAGATCCCCTTCTCAACAACCTCGTAATCCTCCTCAAAGGAGACACCAGCAGAACCCAACAAGTTATCGTAACCCAAGTTTTCCTTCGACCTCAAATTATCCTTCCCCATTAATGCAAACGCAAACTCAGCATAGACCTTTCCCTAACTCCCACTATAATTCCAGAGACTCATGGAAAAGCAATGGCCCTAGGCCTCCCTACAATCAACAACCTCGTGAACCGAGACCACCCCCAAATTATCAAAAACCTTCGAACCCTCACAAAAGAAATCCAGCACCCCTACACATGGCCACACACGACTCACAAGAATCCCAAATTCAGCAATTAACAGAAAGAGTAAACCAACTCGAATCTTTTTTAGACAACGGCAACTCCAACAGTGTAAGTCCGATAGTAAACCCGAAGTAAAAACTCTCCCTTATTGTAGCGACCATCTTCAATACAAATGGCTAATTGATACTGGGTCAACCAGAAATTATGTTACACCAACGTCAATACCCCCCAATACACCCGTTCACTCTGAACATTTTTCCATAATAACTCCAGCAGGAGCCAAAAGCGGAAACTCTTATATCACCCTTAATTTACAACCTCACTTTGGAATTAGTCACACCGCTAAGCTTTATGTGTTTCCTTTCTCAGACGACTATAACATGCTTCTAGGAAAAGACACCATGACTGAACTCAACCTAGTTCTCAATTTTAGAACTAATACTATAACATATCCTGGCGTCACCATACCTATAGAAAATTCGGAAAATCATAACACCCAACTACATATTACACAACACAAAAGCATATCCCAAAACGAGATCGAAAAACTCATAAGAACAGAACATATGCTCCCCAATGAAAAAGAACCTTTATTAAACCTACTATCCAAATACCCTAAAATAATACGTCTCGAGAACGATAAGCTCAGTTCAACTAACCTTCTTAAACATGAAATTAAAACGGAAGATGAGGCACCTGTATATTCTAGAAACTATAGATACCCATTTGTGTACAAGGAGTTAGTACACGAAGAAATAGAAAAATTACTTGATAACAAAATAATACGTCCCTCCAATTCTCCCTACAACTCCCCTATATGGGTAGTGCCCAAAAAACAGGATGCTTCCGGTAAAAAGAAAATACGGGTAGTTATTGACTACCGAAATTTAAATAAAAAAACGATAAATGATAGATTCCCTTTACCTAATATTGAAGACCTGCTTAACCAATTAGGCAATGCCAAATACTTTAGTGCTATTGACCTTGCATCTGGTTTCCACCAGATTGAAATGGAACCTAATTCTATAGCGAAAACCGCCTTCAGCACCGATTCTGGTCACTATGAATTCCTCAGGATGCCTTTCGGATTAAAAAATGCTCCACCTACCTTCCAGAGGGCAATGAACAGCATTTTTGCCAATACAAGAAATATATTAGTTTATATGGATGACATTATAGTATTTTCGGAAACAATCAACGAACATATCACAGATTTAGAAAAAACTTTCCAACTATTAGAAAACCACAATTTAAAAGTCCAACTTGACAAAACAGAATTTTTCAAAAAAGAAATTCAATTTCTAGGCCACATCATTTCCTCAGAAGGAATTAGACCTGACCCCAATAAAATATTAGCAGTCAAAGAATTCCCCATACCAAAAACACAAAAACAAATTAAACAATATCTCGGCCTCACCGGATATTACCGGAAAATGATAAAAAATTACGTGAAGATAGCTAAACCCCTAACTGAAAAATTAAGACAAAATAGTGAATCCATTGACATAAGCGATGCCTACATCGAGTCCTTTAATAAACTTAAAAATATGTTAATCAACAGTCCAATTCTGCAATTCCCTGATTTCAGCAGAACATTCACCCTAACCACAGATGCTTCTAATTACGCCATAGGAGCAGTCCTATCCCAGAACACATTAGGAAAAGATCTCCCAATTTCATATGCATCCCGCACATTAAATAAAAGTGAAGAAGCCCTAAGTACGATAGAGAAAGAACTGTTAGCTATCGTATGGGCCTGTCAACATTTTAGACCCTACCTGTACGGCAGAGATTTCATCATCTGCACAGACCATAAACCCTTACAGTATTTGCATAATATGAAAACCCCTAGTGCTAAACTCCTAAGATGGAAAACCCAGCTTTCTGATTATGATTTTGAAATAAAACACGTAGACGGAAAAACCAATTATGTAGCCGACGCGCTATCAAGAAATCCTATCCCCTTAAATATCCTCTTGAATGATAGCAGTGAAGACTCCCTAGACGACATACCCTTATTAAATCCAAATGAAAACTTAGATGACATCGACCCCTTTGATCCTTTAGAGTCCCCATTTATTGAGCAAACATTAACCGAACTATTAGAATCCCCAAGAGAAGAAGAAATCTCCAAGATAATGGATGAAATCAATCCCCCAGAAGAAAGGTGTGAACCTTCAGACCCTATAGACCTAGATGAACTCGTATCAAAAACCCTAAATGAATTAGATGAATCAAATGAATCAGATTCCCCAAAAGAGAATAACGACCTTACAAATGAAGAAATTCCCTCCGGAGAAATTGCTCCAGATATTGTCCCGAATCAAATAATTATACTCCCAGATAATAAAAAATGTGTCAACATAGAAAAACACCAAATCCATATTAACATTGGCAATCCTGCCAACAGTAAAAGAAAAACATACTTCGGCAATCGAAGTAGATTAATATGGCAAGTAGCATGGCCACATAAAGAGACACTCACTAAACATTGTTTAGAATTCCTAAAACCCAACACCACATATGGTATTTATTGCTCTAATCAAGCTGTAGTAATGAACAATATATTAGATGATGTATTCCAAATATTTAAAGATATAGTAATAACTACATACCCCTCAATCCGTATAAAAAGATATTTTAAAATTAATATAGATGTTGAAGAAAAAGAAGACCAAGTAGAATTAATTAAAAACCATCACCTCGGTAAAACATGCCATAGAGGAATAAACGACATATATAAAAGATTAAAAACAAAATATTATTGGCCCCGTATGACAGATACAATCACAGAAGTAATTAACAATTGCGATACCTGCAAACAAATTAAATATGAGAGGAACCCTCCAAAACAAAAATTCCAGATAACACCTACCCCAAGCAGACCCTTTGAAAGACTTCAAATTGATACCCTATTCTTTTCTAATCACCTAATATTAACTATAATTGACTGTTTTTCCAAACGAATGACAGCCTATATAATCACTTCCACGAATAGTATAGAAGTAATTGATAAATTAAGAGATTACCTTAGTAACTTCCCTACACCCAGCGAAATCCAAGCTGATAATGGTAAAGAATTCGCCAATAAAGGATTCGAATCTTTCTTAAATTATAATAATATCTCCCTTTATCTAACCACTCCGCACCACCATAATTCCAATGGACTCATTAACAGAGCTCATTCAACCTTTATAGAATTACTTAATCTGATCCGTATCGAAGATCCTAAGATACCTTTAAATCAAACTCTAAAGCTAGCAACCATAGCATACAACAACACTCCAAATAATACACTAAAACTTAGCCCCAATGAAATTAGTTTTGGCATAACAACTCTTACAGAACAAAATCAAACAACCATTTTTGAAATTCAAACTGATGAATATCACAAAGAAAAACAACTCATACATAAAGTAATTAAAGAACAAATAGAAAAGGAAAAAGAGGAAAGAACTAATTTACTAAATGAAAACAGAGAAAATGTAGAAATTCCCCCAGGAAAAATTTATATAAAAACCCATAATAGAAACAAAGCTAAACCAAGGTATATATCAGTAACATACGATAAAACTAAACAAAAAGTCTTAACTGGCAAAACCAAGAAAACCAAAATTCACCCCTCACAACTTAAACGCCCAAGAAAATTTGAAAATCATTCACGTGAACCTTCTTGTTCGCAGGCAACCACACAAAAGAACGAAAATGATCGTCCTCCTGATTCTCCTAAGCCTGGAACTAGTGGCAACTCATAAAGTTACCAATTTGAATAAAGGTCCTGGAATAATACCAATTAAAATCCAAAATTCATATATAATGGAAAAATACTTCACTTATATACATTCTATCAATATTACCTCCTTGCAAGAAGAATTATCTAACATTGACAACACCCTTGACTCCCTAGTAGAACCTAAACAGAACCCTAAACAAGCCTACGTAGAACACCTCAAAACAAGCTCCCATACGTTGTTAAAATCCTATATGAAAGCCCATATTAAGTACGCCCAAAATAAACTCGATCACGTATTAGTGAATTCCCAAGTAACTAGACCCAAACGCGGCCTAATAAATGCCTTAGGCACAGCCATATCCTGGATAACTGGTAACATGGATGCAAATGACAAAGAGTATTATGACCAAGTCATTAGAAAAATTGAGAAAAATGATTACCATCTAGAACATAATATCCTTCAACAATTAACTATTAATAAAAAATTAATTAATGATTTTAATAAAGACATCTCCATTATTCGAGACAATAATTCTAAAGTTAGGAAACTACTTAACTACGATATAAGTAACACAATTGAGATCAACCAATTGTACACCACTCTTCATTCGGCCCTTACCCTAATAATAAATAAAATTAATGATTTAGACGACTCAGTCGAATTTTGCAAATTAAATTTAATCCATAGTAGCATAATTTCCCAAAAGGAACTAATGCAGCTACAGTCCCTTAACAATGTCGAATTAATATCTAACAATGCCGAAATATTATGGCAAGTAGGAAAAACTTACTGTTCCATCACACCCACTCATCTCCATTATTTAGTCCAACTCCCAATTAAATCCCCCTTAACGGAAACCTATTTTCTTTTGTCCTATCCCTATGATCACTTGAATCAGACCTTTACTATAATTACTTCCCCTTCATTAGTCCTGAAAACTAACAAACTATACACAGCTCATTGTGAACTATTATTAAACAATTATTATTGCAAGAATGCCACTATCATTCATAATGAATGTACAAATAACTTACTAAATAATAACATTGAAAGCCAATGCAAAAAGGTAAATATACCCAAACCTAACCCTTTCATAAAATATGTTGAAGCCGTAAATAAATACTTAGTATATGAAACCCCTACTGTAAACATTGATAGAAACAATGTAAGTCTTACAGTTAGCATTAAGAACATTGCTTTGTTAACTTTAGAAATTAATGAAAAAGTAACTAATTGTAAACCTTTATATATCTATAATGAATTCGAGCACATGTTAATTAATCCTTCTATCCCTGATCAGTATGATCATCTTAATATTTCCTTCCTTGACCTTCACTACTTAAATATTAAAATGTTACCCCTAGAGGAACTAGAAGAGGAATCCACCTCAGACTACACTACAACTTTATTCATCATCGCCATCATAGCTCTCTGCCTCTCAATCACTCATCTAATCATCCGTTATAGAAGAAAAATCTATAAAATTGTAAAACTCTTTAATAGAAGTGAGCCCCAGCAACCAGAAGACAATTCAACAGATGCTTCAGTGACTCCCCTGCCACCAGTTCGTACATCAACAATGGCAGCCTACCAACAACATCTCCAAATTCGATGAACTCCTCACACTTCCAAATTTCGTGAGGACACGAAAAACTTAAGGAGGGAGGAGTTATATACAGGAAACCTCGAGACTCAGCATAAATATATTTCCTCTGAGAACAGCAGTATTCAAACATATAAATACGTCACCCAGGCCAGGCCAGCCAGTTCTGTCCAACCGCTGCCCGAGTTAAGTTCTACCTGCAGTTCTGTCCAACCGCTGCCCGAGTTAAGTTCTACCTGCAGTTCTGTCCAACCGCTGCCCGAGTTAAGTTCTGCCCAGACTTTGTCCAAGTTCCGTTCAACCTATCAGTAGTGAAGTTCCCTTCCCTTGATATCTTTGTAACCGTTATTTTATATATATCAGGTTAATATTGTAATAAAGAACTTGTGTTTTAAATAAAAATTCTTCTTTTTAAAAAAGCCCCTAACGGTACAAAATATATAACTCTCGTAAAATAAAATATAAAAAAATTATTGGATATTACAGAATTTCAATTAATATTATAATCGTTTTTTCCTTTTTTTAATCTCCATTTTTCCTGCACGCGAATATTACAAAGAATCATACGTTTTTAAAGTTATTTTTGACCGATTATGTTTTTTTTTTTTTTTAATACTATTGTTTTACACAATGTAATTATTTCTCCAAGGGATCTAGAAATCTTTCGTTTAAAAAAATTATGCAGCTGAAATAAGCTAACTGAATCTTTGTTCTCCTGAAGCCTTTTACTGGTTTTAACATTGTAAAAATTATAAACTATGTTGGATGATCATGTTTTCTCATTCTAGATTATCCTGTCTTTTTCTGGACAGTGAGCTGTTAGAAGCTTCTTTGAAGAGAAAATATAAGGAGTGGCATATGGTTTTGAATTCGGTTACTCAACTCTGTGAGTGAGTCCAGTGCCACTGTTTTGAACTAATCAGTTCCTAAACTGTTTGGAAATGGTGGTAATTTTACATAAATAAAAACAACCGTTCATATAGCTAATGTGAGGCTTCCAACTAGACAAAAATATTTTTATTTTCGCTAACTGTTTAACGTAAAAGTTTATTCTTAAAAGAGCGGGATAATTTCAGCTTGTCTACCTCGAAAACATATGTGGCTCATTTATTACCTGAACGTCTATGGAATTTAGTTTACTTTTAGTTTATGTTTTTAAAAAAAATATTCAAAGCAATTTTCAAGCTTTTGACATAAAAATGAGCTTATCATCTACGCTGTAAGCGTACAGTGTCTATTGGTCGGCTAATAATAGGCTTTTGAGTCTTTTAATTCTAAATTATGATTTACTTCAATAAGAAGCTGGTATAACTTAAAATGATTATTGAGAAAAATGAGTAATAATACCAATTCTATAAAACCAAGGATTTCAATAGACCTCAGCTTAAACAAGTAAAATCCTTCTTTCCATGGGATTAGTAGAAGAAAAGTTTTCAAATAGTAAAAAACTTTTTACCATTTAACTGTCCTTGTACAGTTGTACGGAGCTGTTTTAATGAATCATTATTCTAATCTTACGCTCCAAATGTACAGAATAACTTACTTTCAGAACTTTTGATTTAATTCCAGTCATACTAAAACTAGTATTACTTAAATTTCTTCTTATACATTTTAATTTATTTCTACAATTCATTCTTATGGTGCGAGAGAACAAGCATTGCGGTTATACTAGATATTTTGAGATTCCATTCAATCCAAAAATGTATGTTTCGTAGTTCTTGAATCTAAAAAATTTATTGTAGTAACTTGAAGAGTATTTCTGAACGATTTTTTTAAAAAAAGAAATTGGCAGGAAGTTTTATCGTTAAATCCTAATTGGGTACCACCGCAACAAAGTTCACGAAGTGTCTTTTTACTTTATAGTTTTCTTCTTTTTTTTTTATCTTAACAAATTTTATTAAAATGGCTACAACTATTTTGTTTTTTTCACTTAGCTCAGCAGCTAAGCAGCAGCACCTTTGATTCGAACATTTTTCTATCAATATTGATTTTGGGGACTTTTTTAAAATTAATAACATGACCTTCAAGGGTAAGCTTGCTTATAAAAGCTACTTTACCACCGACATGTTTATACGATATTTCGATGGTTTGATTTTAATGTGTTACACAAATGACTTGGTTGAGATAAAGTCCGAAAATGTCCAACTACGTATTTTAAGTCACTGCGATTTCTTGTATTGGTGACTATTTTCTTATTTTTAAAGAGTAACTTCATTTCTAGTCACTCAATCATCGTTGTTGATTTGGGTTGGATATTTTTACAGTTTCAGCTACACTAACACGTCACAGGAGGCACATAAAGATGGAATGTAATGTAGCCATTCTAACTAGCTTTTCAGTTAAGGTAGGACTACCCTTTTAGTTAATACTTTTGCCATTTCTCCAAACAAGCTAGTCTTTACGGGTTAGCGGGTTATTCTTCCAGCTCCGGGCCTTAACTCACTAATCTGCCACCATCATCGAGCCAAATTCTTACGCAGTCTTGGCCAATTTGGAAATATTTTGACGGCCTTCTAATCGACGTATTATCTAATATAAACTTACAATGAAATTAAAACCATGCTTCTGAGTGTAGTTTATTTTGGGACATCATTAGATGATATAAAAATTATAGAATTCAAGACCATTTATGAATTCCTATCTATTTTAAAGCGTACATCTTTCATTTAATGATAACGTAACATGTCAGAAAAAAAAAAATATGAAGATGTTAAGATATTTAATTACATTTATTTCACTTAAATTCAAATTCTTATTTAATTACCTTCTTAGATTCAGTAATGAAGAGAACATATTTATAGTCCGTAGAAACTTTAAAGTCAACAGCGTTTAATTGTCTCTGAAACAAAAGATTTTTTATTATATCAAACTATACGTTATTTTAAATTAAAGTAAACTTAAGTGCCATAAATGTTTCACAGCCATTAAGATTCTCAGTTTCTAGATCAAAAGCTTGGCAAAAATTGAAAAAAAAGACTAAAATTGGCAAAAGTTTCTCTTTTCTTTGGGATTAAAAAAAAAAAAAAACAGTCCCAAAAAAGACTACCTAGGTAAGTTTATTAGTTATAACGACTAGTTACACGACTAATTACTGTTATAAATAATATTAGTTTGATAGAATAACTTTAAGATCCTGTTCGTTTAGAATTTTCGATCAATTTCTTTTCTTTTAAGTGAATCTACTGTTGGTACGTGAAATAAGCACATGTTAAAAAAACATGTGTGAAGGCACATCTCGCAGTTGAACTCCATTAATACTTAGGATTACTGGTTGAAGAAATTTCTCGATGGAAGATGGTCGTGAGGCAAGCGGCTTTTCAGTCCCCTAAGCGGATTGTTTGGGATAGTGAACGAGGAAAATCTGTGAATGCTCGGGTTGCTATAGTTAGAGGTAGAGTTATTGAATTTTTTTTATAGTGGCTATTTTTTTTATATATAAGTGATACAAAATAAATTTTAAGGTTAGAGTGAAGGGTTAATTTTATACAAAGATAATTATCTTTGACTGGAAGGAGCTGGACTGGATGAACCTCAAACCTCGCTACTTACGAGCAAAAGGGTGTTATAATAGTTTTATAGAAAAATATTTTGAGACTCTGCCAAGAAGTCTAGAGAAATTTTCGTACCGTCTGATAAGTTCCAGTGCTTCCATATGAAACTTTTGTCGAGACAGATTAGGTATTTTACTTGGATAATATCGCCAAGGTTGGAGGACTGGAGAGAGTGGCATGTCAGAGCGAAAAGGTAATATTTTTACGTTTAATGGGACTGGCTTTATATCTCCACGAGATAAGTAAGACTTGCATTATGTTAATGTGATACTGTTGGGCACGGGACGCGAGTACAGGGTCTGCGTATAGAGTTACAATGCAGATATTTTCAGCTGTGGAGTAGAGAACTGTTTCTCGATGAGCAGGAATATCTTCAGTGTAAAAGTACCAGAAGTATCCAGAACACTTCCTAGGAAGGATTTATTTTGGAGTAAACCTGTAAATATTGGAAGCAACCTCAGGGTCCAAAACCGGTCAAACAAAACCGGAGATGTTTAGGTAGACATTTTTTTAATTATTATTATTAAATCTTATGGATTCAATTATGAAAAGTTCAATTAGATATAATTTTGTCATAACAATTATATTTAAGCATATGGAAACGTCCAAATACTTACAAATGTTGAGTTGCTTATTAATTCCTTAACGAGGTTTTCATCTGCATTATAGATGCTGATTCCACCAAGAGAATTACGAAATAAAACATCACTTCCTGAAAATCACATAATAAATTAATGGTCATAATGTATTGTTCACTGGAACTTTATGTACTTATTTATTTATTGTACAAACTTATAATAAAGATTATATCTAATAAATTAGATGGGTGTTCCTTACTTTTACATTTTTTTTCATTTGTTTAGGTGTACATAGGTCTTTAAATTCGTCTCTCACTGTGTCAAACCTATCGCCATTGATAGAGGCTAAATAACTAGAAGGTTACCTTCTATCCTGATTATAATAAGGTGACAATAACATCCTGCCGCTCCAACATAATTACGTTTGTTCTACGTTGTCATTTTTGTCCTTTAGTTAACTAGGGTCTAAGAATTAACGTAACATCTCTAATGTATGTTTTAGTTCTTGTAAAATATTCTTTGTCCATAACACAACGATAACAAAAGAAATATTTAGAAATGATATACAGTCGATCTTTTCTCAATTAAGAACAGAACAACACAAACAACTGAAATAGAAACATAATGACAGGTCACCAGAAGTTACGTGATAGTAATCGGAACAGAGTATTACCCCCCCGTTAAAAGCGGATCTTATCACACCTTAGTTTCATGTCAACCAATCCGTACAAACAATTCGGTACATTTTGCCCAATCGAGTATTCAATTCCCTAAAAAAAAAGTGGTGAGTAAAATTCTTAAAAAAGGGGAAGTTTAATTTGAACTCCTCTCAGACGGCCATTTGATTGCAACTCTAGAGGACACCCATTAAGTTGGCAATCTAATTGTAATAAGTTCCCACAAAAGTTCTGCATCAGAAATTCATGGTCTCGTCTCCCACGTAAGTACTTTTAAATTATTTTCTAGGATACAATGTCTGAAGAAAATTTGTGAACGTTACTTCAGAAATAAAGTTCTGGGCTTTACGGAAAACAGTTCCACAGTTTTACTCTAAACTTGAGTAAATTTATTTTCTTAGTTTAATCTCTTATCTTTTTTTTTTTGAGAAGTGGGAGCAATAATGAGCTGTTTCATTACAAGATGCTATAAGCAAAGGAAGGTCGCTGTGTACTTGTTGACATCTGGCACAGCTTATAAATTTCTGTACGATCAACAAGTGCTTTACTTTCTATTATTTCTCGTCACGCTATTTTTTTTGCTCGGTTGGGAGTACCTATCTAGATGTGCGCTAGTGAAGGATATGGTTATATTCGCCCTAACTGAGACCGAAATTCACCAGTATCACAACTACTAGTTTTCTTTAGGTTACAGAATCTCTATCCCTGCATAAATAGTAGGACATCGCAAACTTCCAGAGTTTAAATAATGCATGAATCGAATACAAAAGTTAGCATAAACTTTAAACACTATTTTTAAGAGTGGCTATGAAATATATGGCGTATGTGGTAATAAAAACCTAGCTGTAGGTTATTTAAATGCTTAACAAAATAGAGAGCTGTCTATCTTTGAAAGCCAAAAGAGAAGAAGTGCTCCTGGTCTGGTTCTGGACATAAGACTTTCCTGGAGACAATAGTCGCTTTGAAACTCAAAAAGCGAAAAGACTAGTTATAACCACTTATACAACAAACACTGGGAGACTGGATGGACTTTCTACTACCATATTTGATTTCTTAATTTACTTACAGCTGTATTAGTAAATACGAGGTGTATTAATAAACAACGAGACTAATGCTGCTACAGAAGAACTATACATGCGCCTAATCCTAACGACCGACAGCTGTGCAGCGTAAAGCCTTCTCTTTCGATTGCAGCGTCTCACTTGTTTGTAGAGAAATCTGTCTGACCGGAACCGTCGTTTGTGTAAGAGGTGTTAGTTTCGTTTTGCCGAAAACATGATACTACACATGTAGTAGAGCAACGAATTGTCGGGAAATTTCACATGAAACTTGGTGAAACCGCTACTGAAACTTATCTTTTATTAAAAGAAGTTTATGGCGATGAATGTTTATCACGTGCGCAAGTTTTTGAGAGGTTCAAGCGTTTCCAAGATGGTCGAGAAGACGTCGGAGATGATGACCGCCCGGGTCGCCCTTCCACGTCCAAAACGGATGAAAATATCGATTATAATTAATCAACATTACTACCGTGAGGCACTTGCTCAACTTCGTGAAAGAGTAAGGAGAAAACGACCCGATTTGTGGAAGAACAAGTCATGGGTTCTCCATCAAGACAACGCGCCGGCTCACTCTGCATTGTCTGTCAAGATGTTTCTAGCCAAGTACAACATCACAGATTTAGGCCAATCGCCTTATTCGCCTGACCTGGCCTCATATGACTTTTATCTGTTCGCCAAAGTCAAAACTGCATTAAAAGGAACACGATTTCAGTCCGTTGAAGCTGTGAAAGAAAAAGCGGCACGCATCATGCAGGAGCTCACAGAAAAAGACTTCCAGCACTGTTTCGAACAATGGTAAATTCGCATGGGGCGTTGTAGGGATAGGGGAGTGGTATATATTGAAGATGATAATAACTAAATGTGTATAAATTTCAAATAAAATGTTTTACAGCAAATAGTATCGTTATTTAATAGCCACAACTCGTACAAGAAATATTGTTGATATCCGAAAACTTTTGCTTAATAGTCTGCTTAGTCAAAAAACTATAATCTTCACTTCAAAACTTTTGAACACTTCAGATGAACTTGACATATCTTGGTTTCATTACAGGCAGTTAATTCCAATTAAACTGCGATCTTTTTTTTTTGAACAACATACCAACCGAAATGAAGTTGATGTAGTGAGAGGTGGAATTTACTTGAATAGAAGCATCCTTCTTACATACCTGCTAGAGTCAAATCCCAGCAACTCTTTAATTAATTACTTATTACAGCAGTCGTCTTGGTAATTAAATTAATGAAAAAAAACCTTCTGCGCTTTTGAACAAATTAATATATGATGGCATTCTAGATAAGGAACCACGCAACCTCTTGATTAAAATTTTTTAATTAATTAATTTCAATTAGTCATGAACCTTAATTTAGAACAATCTTACTGAATTATTTATTACTAATTTAATAATATACGAGGTGTGTTCAAAAAGTAACGGGAATTTTCGTTTTTTGAAAAAAATATTTATTTATTCATCTACTAAATATACAAAATATTGTTGCCTTCAAAGTAGTCCCCTTCGCATACAATACACTTGTGCCAGCGCTTTTTCCAATCCTCGAAACACTTCTGAAACTCGATCTTTGTGATAGCTTTCAGCTCTTTCAGCGATTCGCTTTTAACGTCATCTATGCTTGTAAAACGACGGCCTTTTAATGTTCTCTTTATGTTTGGAAATAGAAAAAAGTCACATAGAGCCATGTCTGGCGAATATGGAGGCTGGGGCATCGTTAAAGTTTTGTTTTTGGCCAAAAATTCACGAACAAGCAATGAAGTGTGAGCAGGTGCATTATCGTGGTGCAAAATCCATGAATTGTTTTGCCACAAATCCGGGCGTTTTTTTCGGATTGCTTCACGCAAACGGCGTTGAACTTGTAGGTAGTACTCCTTATTGATTGTTTGACCTTGTGGCAAGAATTCATGATGCACTATGCCATTAAAATCGAAGAACACAGTGAGCATAACCTTCACATTCGACCGCACTTGTCGAGCCTTTTTCGGTCTTGGCGATCCAGAATGCCTCCACTGGGACGATTGAGCCTTAGTTTCGACATCATATCCGTAAACCCATGTTTCGTCACCTGTTATAACACGTTTCAGTAGATCCGCATCGTTGTCGACTTCATTGAGTGACTCTTGAGCAACTTCCATTCTCCGCTGTTTTTGTTCGAAATTCAACAATTTTGGAACAAATTTTGCTGCCACACGTTTCATACCCAAAACATCCGAAAAAATTTCATGGCATGAGCCAATTGATATGGCAACATCATCAGCGACTTCTCTGATTGTGATTCGGCGATCGTTCATAACCATTTCTTTCACTTTTTTCACATTTTCATCGGTTGTTGATGTGCTTGGACGTCCAGGTCGTTCGTCATCTTCAACGTTTTCGCGGCCATCTTGGAAACGCTTATACCACTCGTAAATCCTTGTTTTACTCATAGCAGACTCACCATATGCCTTTATTAACATTTCACACACTTTATTTCATTTTTTACGCAAAATTTAATACAAATTCTCTGATCCATTTTTTTTAACAAACAAAAATCGCCAAGCTCGAAAAACACGTCTAACCTTAACGGCTGCCACTTAAGAAGTAAACAATGAATATTACTGAAAATTTTATCGTACTTCAGGGGCATGTGTACCAACATAATAAAAAAAAAAATTTACAATCAGACTCTCCAAACCCGCGAAATTTAAAAATTCCCGTTACTTTTTGAACACACCTCGTATATTAATAAAAGTGCAGCCCAGAAGTAATGAAATTATCTAGTATATTTAGTAATTTAAATAAATATTCTCAGCTGTAGTAAGAGTTTCTCTAAAAAAACACTATTATTTTTCTTTCCTTTTTGTTTTTGTTTTTTTTAATTTCAGACACATCAGCGTCTGGGTTCATTAGTGTCCAGAGACTTGTTTTGAGCGCAGCCGGTATCCGGACAGTGTTCTCTCGTTAAACTGACAAATTTCTTGATGAAAAGCTGATGAAAGACTCGATGCTGTGTGCTAACAGTTTAGCATAGTTCCCTTTTTTTTTCTGTAAATTTTGTTGCTGTTTCTTCAACTAACTGTACGTGCACACAATTTTTCTGTAATACTCGTACGAGAATCCGAAGAAACATAACCTAAATTTAAATTGTAAAATGATTATAATTTGTTTTTTGTTTTTCAATTCATTTAAGGAGATTAGTAAATAAAATTTTTTTTCATGGATCTTCAAATTATGTTACAAAGAAGCAGACAAGGAACTTTTAATTAAATCAATTTTGTTTTCATGGACAAAACTGTACGCTGTTTGGGAAGATGATATAACGTTATTTAGGTTAAGTACTAGAAATAGTTTTATCGATGATGGAAAGATCATCTTAAGGAGGTATGTCGTGCTGGGTCGGAGAAAGAGATGGACATATTCAAGATATTGAATACAAAAACAACTACTTGCGGTTACTCACTAAGACCTGCTAGCTTCACTTTGCTAAACTTGACTTTTGTGGGACACATGATTGATGGCAATGTAATGGCTCGAGAAAGAAAAAAAAGAACTTACACAACCCGCTACAATTTGAGAGCAGAGAGAGAGTTTGTGCATCAGTTCTTGTGTGTTCAGTTCTTAAGAAAGTGAATATATTGAAATACACTTCTTTTACAAAAGCACACGTGACGAGAAGCTATAAAAAAGCTTGCGTAAGGTTAAAAACAGGTCAAAGGAATTACGGTGTGTTCTGTTTCTTTTTTTCATAGTCTCATTTTCACCTCATCGATCAATGAGAACCTTTCTCCTTGGAGAAAAATTGTTTAGTGCTAATTTCTCGATTTACTTTGTTTCAGTCTAGATTACTTTCATTAAAAATGAAACAAAAGTTAGTTAAACTTTTTTAGTAATTAATCAGACTAATCACTAAAGAGCTATTTTTCATTACAGCTGGGAATCATCATTGGTTCTTCCATTTAAGAAGTATGATAAGGTTAAATTAATTTGAAAACTCCCAGGCAGTTTATTGCTATCAATGATTTGATTTATTCCTTCCTATAAATTTAAGTTTTGGACTTTATACTCTTGCACATAGTATAGTAATACGTATAGTATAGTAGAGTAATTCCATTTTTTCCAGGCGGAATCTACATCAACTACCGTTCAAGTGTCGTGGAGAAAGCAGGTACTAAAATGCTTATATTTCTTCTACATTATATTATTGTAGGGGAGAGGGGGCACCTTTAAACAGTTTCAATTTCTCGCCAGATATTTAAAACATTTATGAATGGTAATTTTCTCCATATTTTGTGATAGACCTGTTGTATAATTGACAGAGTTTTCCTTCGTTTTCATTGTTCGGTAAAGTCAGAATTGAGGAATGTTATATTTTGTAAGGTGGAAGTAAAATTTTTGTTGCAGCTTTGGAAGTGTATTGTCAAGATTGTAGTGGACAAGGTGTAAGTTTTATTGGTCCATATTAACATTTGGAATTCGTACTTTTAAATCTAGTATTTACAAAAATCTATTTGCTTGCAAAAAGTGTTGGATATTATAATTTCTTTTTTGGAAGGAGAGGGGGCACAATTCAACATCACAGTTAAAATGTGCCCTACCGACCTGCAAGTTTGTGAATTCTTTTGGTTTAATCGCAGAGAAGGGGAAAGTGGTCCGAACCTACATTAAGAAGCGCAACAAACCGAATATTTTGTTCAAACTTACTAAACCCATCACCACTTCGGGTACAACATCCCGAACTGAGTCATTCTTGATTTTTGAACTAGATTTCAGTGGTTTAAAAGAGAAAGTAATGTATTAGTGAGAGAAATAACTGACAGAAGGTAGATTCAGAGTAAAGTAATATCATTTCTTTCTATTTTATATTGTGTTCAAAGCTACCCCACCTGTGGGGCAGATATTAACATTTGACACAAAATTTTTAAATTAAAAAAATATAGATATGTATATGTTAAGTACTAACTGTTTATTGATATAGATCTGGTCAGAAGCCTTGAAAGTAGTAGAAAACAAAATAAAAAGGTTCAATAATACGATTCTGTGCACTCTGCAACAGAAAATGTAAATTCTGTTCAAATGTGCCCCCTCTCTCCTATATGATTATCTCCAAGAAGTGGGAAATCTAATATTGTATCTTGTATGAAAGCTGGTAGACTACGATGATTGGGAGACATTTATCGGATGGAGGAAATATGAAGTACAAAGAAAGGTTTTTATGGACATCCTAGGCTCAATGGAGAAGGCCCCTAGGCAAACCAAGGCTGAGATGGTTGAGGGACGTGGAGGATGGCTTGGAGGCGTGGTTGGCGTCGACGGACCGTGAAGGATGGAAAACTATACAGTGGCTGAGGCTCAGGCACTTCTTGGGCTGCGATGGTCAAAGAGTATGTAATTATCTTTTCATTAGTTGAAAAAAAACACGAAACTGGAACGTAAAAGGGGTAGATAGAATTTTGGGCAAAAAACAATGGGTAAACAGTAAAAAATGATGTTTGTGAATTAAAACAGAAAAAAAAAAAATACATACTTTGTTGTACCCTACTATAATGTTGTACATTATATATTTATTATACAGAATTTTACACAAATAGCCTCGGGTAGAGGTTATAAATGTTTAAAAACATATTGCACCCTTCACTACAGTTGATGAGTACAGTGCAATATTTTTTATTTTTCCTTAGAGTGCTGCTTCAGCGAACAAATTTCTGAAAGCGTGTTTGTTTCAATGGCGTACTTTCCGCTTCTCTTTTATAAGTCTCTCCTATTATTATGATTTTTATTATTTTTGGATAGAATAGGCCATCCACTTACAGCAGTTTTTTTTTTTTAGACTATCAAAATGACTGGCTACATTGTTCAACAACCACTAAACAAAATTTTATAATTCATCAACTTTATTTTGCTCAAAAACAAAAACCACTTGCTATTTTATTTTACAACTTCTTTTTACAAAATAGACTTTCTTTTGTAGAAATAGAATTAAATTTTAAAAAAAGATGGAAAAATACCTCTGGCCCAAGTAGCATTATTGGTCCACCTTCTTATGTCGGCCAATGAAATTTTACTGCCAGTAATTCGAGGTTGAGTATCGGCTGGAGTTAATATTAGGGTACTCACTACAATTAAGGAGAGCACGATAAGTACCACAACTAAAGCTATTAGAACTCCTCTCCAGTTACGCTGCACTCCAGAATTGCTGACCAGCTCCTGTAACATAAAGCACAGAAGCCACGGTTTAATTAAATCTTTAAATTGATATATTTAATTGATATTAGCTATCTAACTCTTGGGACGCCCTGATCAGATCAACACCCTAATTCCAGTAATAATTATTTTAGACACCTAACGTTATGATGAATATCTTTTTAATTTTAATAAGAACTTGAAGCTACAAAAAGTAAATGTTATTTTTTGTTTTATTTATGTAATGCACTGCAACATCTGAGATGCACGAATCTTTTTAAGTGCACTCAAATCAATCGCCGAACAGTGAGCTGAAGGAGAGAAAATATGAACTATCGTAAACTTGGAGATCTGCGCTAACCACTGACTTTTATTAATTCCTTTGCTTAAGTTATAAAAACTATTAATTTTTACACTAATGCTATTTCATCATTTATTGTCAACAATTGAAAGAATGATATTTTGTAAATCGCAAGTAGGTATTAAGTTTTTGTTTTGAAATGGTAAAGCTCGGTCATATTCCTCGAATCAGACTAAGTCAAATTGAAATTCTGGATGAGAGTAGAACCATTTTCAGTTACCCTGTAGACCAGGGGTCGCCAAACGTTTTTGATCATGGACCCCAATATAATTTTTCGAAATCTCCATCGACCCACCATAAAAGTAATTTTCAGTTAATTAAAATAAAACTATCTATTAGGTACTGTGTTTGTACATTTATTTTATGATTTTAAACATTTATTAAAAGTTATTTTACATTGTGTAACAATAGTTTAATGAATGAAAAATATCTTAAAGATGAAATTTAAATACCTTAATATTTATTAAATAATAAGTAATTATAAATAAGTAAAAATAATAAGTAAAGTAACTACAGTATTGCTTCTTAATTAATGAGATGAGTGTTTCTTTGCGAGGTTCGCTATTTTGGGTTAGAAATTGTTTTTCCTTCGACCCCCTAGCTCAGATCGAGCCCTAGTTTTGTTAAATAGACCCCTGGGGGTCTATATAGACCACTTTGGCGACCTTAGCTGTAGACTATCAAGTAGGTAACAATAGATTTAGGTAGTTACATTCACTAACACTTTCACTGGTATATTTTCAGTTCGATAGGAAATTCAAAAAATTAAATTTAAAATATTGTGCCAAATCTTATGGGGTAAACCTTTTTTATTTTTCAACATAGTCTCCTTTTAGGCTTATACACTTCGTCCAACGCTGCTCTAGTTTGTTGATCCCTTCCGAATAGTAGGATTTGTCCAAGTCTGAAAAATAGCCATTCGTTTCTGCAATCACCTCCTCGTTTGAATAAAATCTTTCTCCCGCCAGCCATTTCTTCATATTGGGGAACAAATAGTAGTCCGAGGGAGCCAAGTTTGGAGAATAGGGAGGATGTGAAACGAGTTGGAACCCTATTTCCATTAATTTTGCGACCACAACTGCTGAGGTGTGAGCTGGTGCGTTGTCGTGATGGAAAAGGACTTTTTTGTGGGCCAATCGTGGGCGTTTTTCTTGCAGCTCGGTTTTCAAACGGTCCAATAACGATGAATAATATGCACCTGTAATAGTTTTACCCTTTTCCAGATAGTCGATGAGGATTATTCCTTGCGAATCCCAAAAGACAGTCGCCATAATCTTTCCGGCCGAAGGAACGGTCTTCGCCTTTTTTGGCGCAGATTCCCCCTTGGTAACCCATTGTTTAGATTGTTCTTTGGTCTCAGGAGTGTAGTGATGTATCCATGTTTCATCCACAGTGACGAAACGCGCTTAAAGTCCTGCGGATTCTTCTGGAACAGCTGCAAACCGTCCTTGCAACACTTCACACGATTTCGTTTTTGGTCAAGCGTGAGCAATCGCGGCACCCATCTTGCGGATAGCTTTGTCATGTCCAAATGTTAATGCAAAATATTATGTACCCGTTCATTCGAGATGCCCACAGCACTAGCAATCTCACGCACCTTCACTCTTCTGTCATCCATCACCATATCATGGATTTTATCAATGATTTCTGGAGTAGTAACTTCAACAGGGCGTCCAGAACGTTCAGCGTCACTTGTGCCCATATGGCCACTCCGAAAATTTTGAAACCACTTATAAACTGTTCTAATTGAAGGTGCAGAGTCACCATAATGTTTATCAAGCTTCTCTTTAGTCTCCTGAGGCGTTTTGCCTTTCATAAAGTAGTGTTTAATCAACACACGAAATTCTTTTTCGTCCATTTTTTGAAAATCACTCGACTTCCTCGATTCAAAACGAATGCCAAACAGAAAGAAATAGACGGATCTGTCTGAAATTTGGTGTGTGTTCTTCCAAGAGATGCTACTAACTAAACATAATCTCGATACGCGCCAGTGGTGCTATCTCTCTGACTTTGCACGGACTTTTCAAACGACCCTCGTATGGTATCAGCAAGGCAAGAATGCCAGAAAATGGATTATCCTTGTCAATCACAATTGTAATTGGCAGTAATTACTGCAATTGGCAATTAAAAATAAATTCTAAAAAAAAGAATATTTTTAACTGAAATAATTGATTTTATTACATCTCATCTTAAGACCGTATTAGCATTAATTTCTGGGTCTTTATTTGTCAGCAAATTAAAGAATAAAATAAAAAATTCAAAGCTGGCAATTTACTTACTTTATGCAATCAAAAATATCTATTTCAAGTTAAACATAACTTTCAGTTCAATTTGATTTTGTATCACTAAAGAATTTAGCAAAGTTGATGATATCTTCTTAATTAATAAAACAGTAATGTAAAATACATTTAATTATACAATACATTATATAATTAATAATACTTCTATTTTGTAAGTTATTGATTTGTTAGATATTACACAATGTAATTCACTTTAATCACTTGAGTGTTCGTGAAATTATCCAATCAAACACCATTCATGCAACCATTTTTCTTTGGTAATTGAGTAGATTGTATGCGCGTGCTTTGTTTCTATTAGATAAAATCGTATCAGTACAATTATCACGAAACAAGGGATTCGATTAATCTACTCAAAATAACCGGAAAAACTATTATCGATTGTGGCATTAGTTTTAATGAGTAACACATTGTAAAAAGTTGGTATTATTTCACGGATGATATTACGCAGACGAAAGAATCAACTTGATGATTAATATGATTTGAACGAGAGAAAATGTGGCTCTAGACTGGAGCTAAGGCACAGTTTTTCTGAATAAAATCATTTAATTTTTGTCATTAAATGCTGCTGAATAATGAAAATGATGGCTGATTTTGGATAATCAGGCTCAATAATATTTCGATAATATAACTAAATAAAAAGAATGAATGTATAGTTACACACGTATAAAAGTGGAGAATGTTCAGATAATTGGACACTAATCGCAACAAATGTGCAGACAACCGTTTTCAATCAATAATAATCATGTTTTACGAATGAGCCCTTCACTGCACTAAATGATTAACTCCACTTTTTGAAATATCTTAAATTTAAGTGTTATGTTATATTTATTTTTTTATTTATTTATTTTTATCCATCTAAAGATACAAAATCTTGTTGGACAGAGCTCACAGTACATAATTAACAAACAAACTTACACAATTATGAACAAACTTAATAGTCAATAACTAGTAAACAAAAAAGAGAAGAAAAAAAACAACAAAAAAATAACAATTTCCTTCAAGTGAAAACATAAATTTAGCCTTTGTACATTAACAGACTGAATACTATTTCTCATTTACACACACAAACACAAGTACATTCTATAATTTGTCAACACTAATTTAAAACTTATCCAAGTTATAGCAACACGTTAAAACAAGAGCATACTTTTCTTGTATATTCAGGGTACAATAGCAAATAGTAAATGGGTCATTGACCCAAACAAAAAGAACGTAATCTACATATGTTACTCCTTAAAAAAAACTTACAGTTTAAAAAGTTAAGTATAAGGGTTGATTAAACGCCAAAAGGTATTTGTGTACCTTTTGGCGTTTAATCAACCCTTATACTTAACTTTTTAAACTGTAAGTTTTTTTTAAGGAGATTTTTGTACCTTTTGGATAGATTTTCATTTTTGTCTATTTTGCAAAGTTACATATCTGCTTTACTGTTTTTTTTAAATTTGGAATAAGCAATTCTAACATTATAACCTGATAAGGTGTTAAGTAGGAACCGTAACTACCACTGGAGAGATCTTTTTAAAGAATCATTATAGTTGCGGTCCCCAAACCATCCTCAATAACAATTTTTTTGAGAAAGCCTTTTTATATAAAATAGGAAGGTATTTGTACGTAAAAAGCAAATTTAAACTGCGATTTCAGACCTTCCTTTTAAGAGGAGTAAGAAAAATAAACGGGCGATTACAGTACTTCTCCCTAAAAGGCAAAGAGGCAAAGATTTTGAATCGAACGACAATTCATTAATGTAAATAGGTTCACCAATTGATAATTTTAACGATTTCAGTACTTCCTCTTAGTAGGTGTAAGATCATGATGGCACTTCACAGCCATGTAGAGGAGCTTTAATCACTTCTTCGTGCTAAATTTTATCAAAATCGGACAAAGCGTTATAGAAATATTGGTAATAATAGTTTTAGAAACGGCCTTACTTGGGTGGGGCAAACTCCCCTCCATATGAGGCGTAGCGACGAGACTTTTAAAGTGCAAATCTGTACAAAATTTCGATTCGAATGACACTTCATTCATGAAAATCAGTTCACTTGTCGATAATTTGAAACGATTGCTATACTTCCCCTTAACTAGTGTAAGAGCAGATCGCCGCTTTAATGTTACGTAGGGGAGCCCTAACTCTATCATCCTACCAAATTTGATCAAAATCGGGCTAAGATTTACAGAGTAATTAGTAATAATAATTTTGAAGGGGGCCTTACATAAAGGGGGCTAACTCCTCTCTAATTCGGTGTACAGCGTCGAGACCCCCAAAAGGCACATCTACATAAAATTCCGAATCGAATGTCACCTCATTCATGAAAATCGGTTCTCGCGTTTAGGCGCTACGTAGTTTACAAAAAAGGTAACAACAACAACAACAACAACAACAACAACAAGAAGAACAACAACAATTTCTGAAAATGCCGTTTTTGCTCATTTTCGGCAACTTTTTTCTCAAAATCTATTAGGTCTGGGGGGTTGCAAAAAAATTACAGTTATAAAGGAGGGTTTGCCCTATATTTTAAAGAAAATTTGGGAATTTTATCTTTTATAGAAAAAGAGAAAAAAATTGTCAAAGTTGGGTGTTTTTTAACGTTACGCTTTTTCGTGCACTTTTTGACGATCAATCCTTATACAACTGTCCTACCGGACAGTTTTAATAAAAATAATTATAAATCCATACGGCTTTGTTTTTTGTATCGATGTTTAATACTTCAAAGTAGTTGCTTGCATTTAATTTATTATTTTTAATACCTAAATTTGTAAACAGTATTTCTCTTAGTGGCGTGTACAGAGGACAAATTACCAATAGGTGATAAAGATCTTCAGTTTCCATCATATTACAAATTTGACAAATTTCTGACGGGTTTATCGCGTATATATTATGTTTAAAATATAATTTTAAATTTAATGTATTACAAGTTCTCAATTGAGCTATTACTGTTGTGACATTATGGGGTAGTGGAAGTGTTAAATATAATTGCGGGTTACTATATTGATATTCAATATTTAGTAGTTTGTAAATATAACAGAAGGTACTTTGTTGTACACGTTGTATGTCATTATCCAATAAAAATGTCTCGTACTTGGCCAAAATTGACGAAAATTCTTTCTTTAATGTTCCGAAATTTAAATTACCACGATTTGCATCAAAACTGCCATATTGCATTAACTGCTTGAGCTGGGACCACCAGTTATATTTCAAAATATTGTTTGGTTTACTGTCCAACTCAAACAGTTTATGGAAACAGATTGAAGGGTATCTATGCGATTCCATTTTCAGGATTTTTAGTAGCCACTTTAAAGACATTTTCAGGACAGAATGTGAAACAGGGAGTATCCCTGCTTCCATTCTTACCACATGATGCGGAGTGCTCACCGGTAAAGAAAGAATTCTCTTATAAAATCGTGTAAAAGCTGGCTCTAGTACATGCAGATAGTTCAATGCAATAACTTGAGTACCATATAACAACGAGTTTAAAGTAAGCGATTGGAAAAGTTTCTTTCGAACTTCCCAAGAATTACATTTCATATGACCTAATAATTTAATTAGTGCACCAAAACCTGTATTAGTTTTACTTATAGAGGATTCTACTGCCCGCTTGAATAAGCCAGAATTACTAAACACGACACCTAAATAACAATACTGTTTACATTGATCTATTATGGATCCTCCATATTTATATGATATATTAGACCTGGCCAATTTACCTCTATGAAATACGACCACCTTGGTTTTCTCTACATTTACTTTTAACTGATTAATTTCACAGTAATTCCTTAATATATTTAACTTATTATTAACATCCGTTATTGAGTCACAAAACAACGCAAGATCGTCCGCATAAAGTAAAGACAAAATATCTGTATCATTCGTTATTCTAATACCACAAACATTGTGTTTTCTAATAAACTGCTCCATATCCGATATATATATATTGAATAGTAACGGCGAAAGCGATTCACCTTGCAGAACACCCTTTGAGATATTAATACTCGGTGTGAAGCCGAGATTAGTTTTAATCTGTATTGATGCATTAGTGTACAAACTTTTCAGTACTCTCACAAATTTGCCGCTGATACCAAATCTATAAAGTTTCTCCCTTAAATTTAAGTGTCAAAGCACTTATTTAGTCATAGCTTTTTATATTTACAATAAATTTCCCGATTAATAAAGATTAACACCATTAAACGACAAAAAGTTTTTGGCCATTAAATAATAAATAATTTATTTCAGAAGCCATTTTGATTAACTCAGTGCTCTAATGTAAATTGCTGCAATAATTTATCTCAAATTCAGTAGCAGGCGATGAATGATAACAATAAATTTATTTGAATTTATATTATAAACTGAATTTTAAAAAACAATGTACTACTTTATTTCAACACATTTCTACATTTTTTTTTATGTGGAGTTAATGAAGTTATGCAATGAATGGCTCAGATATACGAGATTAAGGTGCCCTTTTCGGTATCAATATTGCATTATTAAATTATTTCCTGGAAGGAATAATAATAAATTAAATTGGGATTGACTTTTTAGGTAGGTTATAAATATATACATAATGTGAATTATTGGTTTATTTTGACCACGAACAGATAATTATTTTATGAAATAAAAGAAGGGATATATTAAACCTATTAAACTTCATATTGATAAATATTGAACTGCATTTATGTTTACAAAAACTGCAACTAGAATTCTCCACCGGATAGAGTATAAAGTGAGCTTACTGCCCTATTTAATGGCGGCTTACAAGTCTACAATATGCCCCCATTCCTCTTATATCTATTTCACGATTAAACAATTAAAATTTTAAAGTTTTTTTGTTTCTGTTAACGATAATTGCGTAAAACATGAGGTATTATTCCAAAATAAGTACTATTTATCGTATTTTAAAGAGATTTTTTTTTCTAGCTTAATTCGAAAATTTATCAAATACCTATGGGAGAAATGTAGGGAAATTTTTTTTAAATTTATTATTTCATTGAAAATATTAGGTTTAAAGTATTGGCCAATCACAATGTAGTATAGTTGCAGACAGTGGGCGGGTCATGCCCAGGTCTAAGGTAACCACGCCCCGTCCAATGAAAACCAGTTATGGGCTGGTCAAAGCGTATTAACAATGGTGCTTCAATAACTTTCACTTATTTTTCTAATTTTTTTATTATTTCCTTATATTTCAACAATATTTTTTGTTATTTTTTGAAATAATATTAATCTTACGTAAACATTGAGGAAAAAATGCTAACAAATTATTTTTTTAAAAAAATCATTCTCAATTCTAGAAATAAAGTTGATTTTAATCATTTAGGGCAGCGCTTCCCAATCTTTTTTCATTAGTGTACCCCTTTACCTGATTGTTTCCTTAGTGTGTACGCCTAACATATATGTTATATATATATATATAAATAAAAAAAATAAATAAATAATCGTATTCTTGATTTTACTTATTGTAACTTTAAATTAACAGCAAAACAATCTGAATATAATGTGTCTTGTAAAGAACATAAATGTTGCGGTAAAAGTAGATATTGCGGCAAATGTACACATTTTCCTCCTCGTTTGGGTAATGTGCATTCAACTAACATTTACAATTTCAAAGAAGGGAAATGTACATTGAATTCACAATGAACATGTCGTTTTGGTAAATGTGAGCATACAAAATACGAAATCGCCAGTGAAACTTTTTTCATTATGAAATTTCTTATGTTCCTTTATAGTTTTATAAAATTTAACTGTTATTGTCCTGAGAAGTAGGCAGCAAGCCATACTTCAGGAACTTACAATAAAATGATCTTGTTTTACATTATTTATTTAATATTTTGCTCTTCACTTCTTTCTTCATCTCTACTTTCTTAAGGGGAATTTTCAAAAAACTTATAAACTTTTACCCCTGGCAAATATTTAATAAAATTTTGTGAAAATTTTGTTAAACTCCCGATAAATATTTGCACAGTTATAATAAAGAAAAGTATGTTATTATTATTATTTGTTTGATTCCCATCGTATTGGTCCTGAAAAACTAGGACGAAAATTGTATTTATGAATATTGGGATCATAACCTACGACATATTATATAATATGCAAAGAAAAGTATGTTTTGTTTGTCATTTACATTTTTTAATTAAAATAATTTTCGTTATTAAAGCCTTTTGTATTATGTTTATTTAAATAAATATTTTTTTACTGCAACAACATTTTTAATTTATTTGTATTCCAACTTTTCTTAAAACATGAAGGTAAGAGTATACATTTACCAAAACGTGAAGGCAAGAGTACACATTTGCCGGGAAATGTACATATACATTATATTCAGTTCACATATACCTAACTTTTTAGGATATGTACACATTTTACGGTAAAAGTGTACATTTCCCAAGAGTGTATATTTACCGTAACATATACATACGATATGTTCCTATCAAAAAAATCATTTATGAATAGGTAAACATTTCAAACCAATAACTATTGCAGGGGTCGTAAATTGAAACAGCAAAGCGTTAATAAAGGAGAAGTAAATTATATGCGGGCCATGTGTAATATTAGTCAAAACTAAGGCAACATTTTTTTCGAATTTTTACATTTTCCGCCATAATTACTTTTTTTTTTGCGTATCCCTAAACAATCTTACGCGTACCCCAGGTTGGGAACCGCTGATTTAGGGCATGAGTCACCAAACTACGGCCCGCGGGGCGGACGAGGCCTGAGACGCCAGTTTATCAGGCCCGCCGACGGTACTTGAATTTACCTTTTTTAAAGTAAATATGTTGGTTGTCCTTGCTTTTTCGTTTTTCTTTTAGAGCTTTCCTTCTGTGGCTTGCAAGTATTATACAGCAGATTTTGTCAGCTTTTTTGACTGGGCAAAAAAGTTACCTCTGGTTTAGGGCGCATATTCGGCTGCTAACCTACAAGAGAACCTGCTGTTCTTATATAAAGTAAATGGACAAAATTTATCCGTTACAATTTTGATATAATGCAGAATCAGAAATATGTTTTGTTAATTTATTTTATTCTTTTAATTAAACAAAAATTCAGCTGTAAAATTAGGACATTTTAAATCCATTCCCAAATATTACTTAAAGTTATTATCACTTATTTCTGAATACCTGGTAAAACGACGAGGTGTCAATCGAAACCTTGCATTTGGTACAATAAGTTCACATATTAGATTCTAAATGACGAGAAATAGGTAGAAAACCCAAAATGATGGCATAATTCAGTAGACGGTTCTCATTATTATGAGAAAAGAGGATGATGATCAACTTAAGATACAAAAAAATTGTTATAAATTTCAATTAAATTGTTCTTAAAAAGAAATCTAGTCGCAAGATAAGATAGAAGCCCTAATATAAGAACAACCTGGGCACATTTTACTGAAAGGACTGATCCCCCAGTAGTGATTAAGGAACAGACAATACGGTTCAACAGTAACTTCTATCTCTTACAAATCGCAAAAATACTTTTTTCTTACCACGGGGTAACTTAAGGAGTTTATCCCCGATTATAGCAATTTTTGAATCTAGTCACGATTGCAATACTTTTTCTTAATTGAAGAAAAAGTGAAATAGGTTATTAAAACAAAACTGGAAAAGCTTAGTACAGACGCACGTAATCGAAGTTCGTGTATCTATAACAGTTGGAAGAGAGAGGCAACTCCAGTGATCAATATGAGGAGAAGCACAAGTTCGAGATATCCTGGCAACCAGTCGATACGTCAAATTGGTTTTATCTCACTCAGTCACTCTATTTAATGGTAAATATAAGACAATGCACACAAAATACACAACAAAATAATCCCAACAAATAATAAGTTTAATAACATAATTTGTAACACTTTATTAATTGCATTCAAAATGCAATGATATGTTACAATCTCATACTCGTATAGTGCTTTATGGGTAGCTTTTCTATATCAATGAAAATTGAATTAAAATGTGATTCCTTCAAATAATGTACGTTTTGAAATTCCAAGTCCTGGAGGAAGCTGTTTTTAAAATTTGGGTCTTTCTATTTTTCTCTTTGGTATGTTTGCATAATTAACAGAAAACTCTCAGCAAAAATCAATAAAAAAAAATAATAGTCATAACAGTAATAATAAATTATCATCGATTATTTTTGCTACAATTATAGATTTTCCAAAAATTAGGAATAAACTTTTAGTAGATTTAAGTAATAAACTTTCTCTTCAAAGATGATCAATTAATATCAAGGTCTTTATTAAAAGGAAATAACTTTTATATTCCAGTCTGAGGAAAGTTTATAACTTATAAATTTTCTTGGTTGAGGAGACAAGAAAATTTAATAATATTGCGTAATATGTGCACAATATTAAAATCTTTAATTGGATCTTTTGCAATGTTCTGTTTTGCAAAATTGATGCTGGCTTTCTAGCAAAAAGATTGAGTACCATAACCAAAATCTTTCTTGAGCTTTAAAAGTCTGGTACTCTCTTAAAATGGTTCTCTCTTTAAAACAGCTGGAAGAGAATCTTCCAGATCATTTATTACGTTCTACAAAAATAGAAGGATTTTGGAAAGAAACAAGGGTTTCTTTTTCGTGAACAAAGACGTTATAAAAATAATGACATTTCTAGTCACTAATAAATAGGTTGTTACGACAATAAGCAGGCGGAGAGCGAACCACGCGGTGTGCGGATCATATCTTCACAGGATCAACAAAAGGTCCCTCTCCTCTTTGCATTGAGGAGGAGGATTTCAAACATATAATAATGATATGTCCTCGTTATGTGGTAGAAAGGAAACGAATGTTTGACGATTTATACAGGTATTTAGATGCACTATTTCGCTACGAAGACATAATATTCTCCACCAACATAATATGTGCTTAAGTCTATAGCAGAGCTAGCAATGAAATATGAATGTATTTAAAAGTTGTAGAATGAATGCAAGAAAATGATTACAGAAGGATTACGTGATTTTAATTTCGGTTAAGCTATAAGGATGGCAGGAGCACAGAGTACTGCTCCATCCATTAGCTGTAGTATATGTAAATAGTTGGATATAGTAGAGGGATGAATGTGTGAAGCGAATGTATTTATAAGTAAGAATGGAGAGTGAGTGATATACTAGTGATAAGCACCTAGACGATGCTGGCTGCATGGCGAAAGCCAATGCCAAAAAATGCTACAGGCAATGGTGTTTTAGCTTTTGCTACAGTTGGTGGTACATTGCTGATCCTGGATTTCGAGTGGAGTCAATTTGTTGGTTTTTATGTGGATCAAAATATGAGGTGATGAGCGCGCAAAGTTCTGTGGTTCCGTATAAGTTCACTCATAACCGGATAAAGCTGTGATGTGCCTCCAAAGTAGAGAAAATCTAAAGACATGCAACAGGACTCAATCACGGAATCTATCAGTGGACATTAGGTACAATAACACTCAGTTAGCTAAATCAAGAAATGGATGGTAGTAGCCAAGAAAGAGAAATAAAAAGACTTCTACCAAAAACCTACGATTAATGTCACCGTGGGATAACCTCCACATATAGCGCCATAAAAACTGACCATCTTCACGTCACAAAACTGCCAACAAAGAAATCGTAATCTACTCCTAGCAATAAATAAAAATAAGAGTATCTTACGCAAGAACAATTACTTAAAACTCCATAATTCATAAGTAAACCAGTACTTTACCTTCATCTGAGGTTAATAACGAATATTTATTTCTATAACAACGTTTTCATTCCACATGGTACATTCAGATTAAATGTTACAAATCGTAGTTTCTCTGTGGAACTATTCATTTGGGAGACTTACAGAAGGTTACATCCTTGGGGAGCTGGTTAGTGTTGACTGATGATATGTGTCTCACAGGTGAGGCACCAGTCCACTAAACCATACATGCTCTTAAATAATGCTAGTCTGCAGCTACTAATTAATTAGAAAAGTTTGGATCCAAGGCAAAATGTGTTACTCTCCCATAACGTACACTATTCATCCCATCTCTGGATCCAACTATTGCTCCAGTTTTCCTTCCTTTAGGTAATAATCCTCGACAATGTATGACAACCTCGCCTGTATAAACTATTATTATTCTCCAAAATTAAACATTATTTATGTAGATTAAATAGTACCAACTTAACCTACTATACACCATCATTCTTCATTCAAGAAAACATTATGAACTTTATTGTTTTGATACAGGGACTACCTTGAATATAGTAGCAATGCTATTCTTGTACAAGCAATAGTAAGAAGGTGTGCTAGTTTTTCTCGTCGGTTACATCTTGATTGATGATATTTTTCCATTTATTTATGACATTGTTTGAGTAATAGAAGGTCATATATTTATCAACTGGAAGTTTTTGTAGTTTTGTTATATAACAAAGTGCACATTAATAGTTTTCTTATTTTACAAGAGATTATTTGTGTAGACGTAGGCGAGTGTATGAAGAGTACTGCAATATGTCGTCCATTGTTGTGGATAGTTATTAATAGAAACATCATGGAATGGAAAATGCGCTGGCAGACAACGGAAAAAACGAAAGGAAAAAATCATCGCTTTCAGAAAGGATGATGAAGATGCCACTTACTGCAATTCTGACCAAAATAAATTCTGGTTTTGTACCATTCTGCATTGGTTTTTGCTTAGAATACTTCTTCAGCAATTGCAGTAAAAGACGAAGCAGAGTGAAGATCCTTATTGAATCACAGGGCTTCCCAACGCATTGCCACCAGAGTGGCCACTGTTTCTGGAATACTTAGCATTCGCAAGTTCACATACTACAAATAAACGGATCGCCGTTGATATGATTGTTATTGTGCACATTCTTCTTTTCTTCTACGGCTGCTGCAAAGAACTGCAACGTTTATTAAGCTTGTGTAAAAAGGTTTGGTGACCCTCTGGTTTAGGGCGCAAAGTATTTACTTTGGACAAAATTTATCCGTTACAATTTTGATATAATGCAGAATCAGAAATTTGTTTTGTTTAATAAACAAACTTTAATAATTTGTTTGTTAATAAACCTGCATACTTTTTAATTATTTAGACGGTTGAAGGAACAACATTATATATGTATTTTTTTATTATAAAAATAATATGTTATCATCACCAATTCTGTGATGTGGAAATCATAATTATTTGTACAAAATAAAAAAAATTCTTCCTTGTATGTAATATTATTTAGGTGAATTTCAAATTAATTATAAGAACGATTTACGAGTATAACATTGAAGAAATTTTGCCACATTGTGAGATGAATTTATTGTGTTGTAGCAATTGTTAACACCACATAAGCATTTAATTAACATGTAGTACAGGTAAATAAAACGGTACTCCTAGATAATAATGTAGTCCTGGGAGAGGAAGTCAAAAAAGAAGAAACTATACTAAATAATAGATTTTTTAAAATGGTTAATGCAAACAAAACTATGGAAAGTTGCGAGTAACTTACGAGGGTCGTTTACGGAAAAGTCCGTGCAAAGTCAGAGAGATAGCACTACTGGCGCGTATCGAGGTTATGTTTAGTTAGTAGCATCTCTTGGAAGAACACACACCAAGTTTCAGCCAGATCGGTCTATTTCTTTGTGTTTGGCATTCGTTTGAATCGAGGAAGTCGAGTGATTTTCAAAAAATGGACAAAAAAGAATTTCGTGTGTTGATTAAACACTACTTTATGAAAGGCAAAACGCCTCAGGAGACTAAAGAGAAGCTTGATAAACATTATGGTGACTCTGCACCTTCCATTAGAACAGTTTATAAGTGGTTTCAAAATTTTCGGAGTGGCCAGGCCATATGGGCACAAGTGACGCTGAACGTTCTGGACGCCCTGTTGAGGTTACTACTCCAGAAATCATTGATAAAATCCATGATATGGTGATGGATGACAGAAGAGTGAAGGTGCGTGAGATTGCTAGTGCTGTGGGCATCTCGAATGAACGGGTACATAATATTTTGCATCAACATTTGGACATGACAAAGCTATCCGCAAGATGGGTGCCGCGATTGCTCACGCTTGACCAAAAACGAAATCGTGTGAAGTGTTGCAAGGACGGTTTGCAGCTGTTCCAGAAGAATCCGCAGGACTTTAAGCGTCGTTTCGTCACTGTGGATGAAACATGGATACATCACTACACTCCTGAGACCAAAGAACAATCTAAACAATGGGTTACCAAGGGGGAATCTGCGCCAAAAAAGGCGAAGACCGTTCCTTCGGCCGGAAAGATTATGGCGACTGTCTTTTGGGATAATCCTCATCGACTATCTGGAAAAGGGTAAAACTATTACAGGTGCATATTATTCATCGTTATTGGACCGTTTGAAAACCGAGCTGCAAGAAAAACGCCCACGATTGGCCCACAAAAAAGTCCTTTTCCATCACGACAACGCACCAGCTCACACCTCAGCAGTTGTGGTCGCAAAATTAATGGAAATAGGGTTCCAACTCGTTTCACATCCCCCCTATTCTCCAGACTTGGCTCCCTCGGACTACTATTTGTTCCCCAATATGAAGAAATGGCTGGCGGGAAAAAGATTTTATTCAAACGAGGAGGTGATTGCAGAAACGAATGGCTATTTTTCAGACTTGGACAAATCCTATTATTCGGAAGGGATCAACAAACTAGAGCAGCGTTGGACGAAGTGTATAAGCCTAAAAGGAGACTATGTTGAAAAATAAAAAAGGTTTACCCCAAAAAATTAAGTAGTTTTTATTTTTGCACGGACTTTTCAAACTTTACAAAGATAATTTTGTGTTACAAAGACTAATAAAGAATGCTTAACTACGTACTCATTAAATACCACTATTTATTTGAAAGCAGACCACAGCATCTGCCTAAGTTTCTGATCGAACTATTCGCTTCTGTTACTAAATATACTGCTTGCTGGGAGCCTAAGCTCCGTTTTGAAGTATCAAAATCTATTTCTACAGTTTACCGTAGCGATTTTATTTCTTGCAGATTTGTCTATAGTCCACCTTTTGCGTACATCCTTGGTACTTGTTTGCAGGATAAAGGCCATTGTTGTGGTGGACATGCTATGTAGTGTCTGGAATAAGCATGAATAACCTGACGTCGATTTTTCTCACAAAGCACATAACAGAGTTGTGGATTTGTTTCTCACAATTGGAAAACTTGAATAGTAGTCATTATTGTCAGTGTGCCAGTGTGCGCTATAACTATGAAAAGTAAAAAATCAATTTTTATTTATACCACTCCATTCTATTGTGAACATCCCGTAGCCATCAATCTCATCAGTTAATTCGCTCCTACTCGATGCCAATTACGTCACTCCACACTAGAACTTCAATAATAGTAAATTTTGCAAAATATTGTGAGGTAGTTCAATTAAACGTAGCACCCTCAAAGGCGTATTAGATTTGTACAAATTTCTAGTGATAATAGTAGTTTTAGTGATAATAGTTAATGAATTCTTTACCCAATTGTAGATAAAAATTACGTCTGTAACTGGTACAAATCGCAATGTTTTAGCAATAGTAGGTAATGAGATACAGAAGGTTAAATTTTGAAGGTTTTCAAATTCCATCAAATTTAAACCTCTATATCTCTTTTCATATTGTTTAGATTTTAATTATTTCTCCACCAAATCGTAGAGAAAAATTACGTCTATAACTGGTACAAATCGCAATGTTTTAGTAATAGTAGGTAATGAGATATAGAAGGTTAAATTTTGGAGGTTTTCAAATTCCATCAAATTTCAAACCTCTATAGCTCTCTTCGGATTGTTCAGATTTTAATGAATTCTTTACCGAATCGTAAAGAAAAGTTACGTCTATAACTGGTACAAATCGCAATGTTTTAGTAATACGATACATAGTAGTTAATAAGATATAGAAGGCTAAATTTTGGAGGTTTTCAAATTCCTTCAAAATTCAAATCTTTATATCTGTCTAAGTATTGTTCAGATTTTTAATGAATTCCTACCCAATTGTAGAGATAATTTACGAATGAATTTATGAATGAATTATTTTAATGAATTTCCGAATATTTGTTTATATTTGTAATCCCTCATAACCCTCATAAAAGAAAGAATTGAAATCACGGAAATTTGCAGTTTTGAATTTCAACCAGAATTAGACCATTGGGGTAATGGATTTTCCCTATGATTCTTAGTACATAGTGCACGAGTTGTTTATACAATTATAATTATTATTATCAGTAGGACTTAACTGTGCCTATTAAAACGTCGAAAGACCTAATTAATTATTACAGAAAACAATAAAATTGATTAATGATTTACCATCTGTAACGAAAGAACCTGAACGAAGACCAGCAATACATTAGGAAAAACATCAAGCGCCAGAGGCCTCAGATGTTGATGCACTTAATATAGAAAATGGGAAAATGGAAAAAGTTCGTATAGACAATTATTTTTTTCGATAAATCATCTAACGAAAAGTGTCACTTATCTGAATCTAATTTTCAGTTTTTAGTAAATGATTCTTTTATACATGTTTTAGAGTCTTTAAGCGTTGTGTAAGGCTACAAGTGTGTACGGAAGGACTGTTACTGTAATTCAGAATAAGTTCAAAAAAAGAAAGGAAAATAAATGGCGTCTTTAATGCATAATTCTGTTGCACACATAACAGCATTCAATTAATAAATATATTTTCAGATTGGTGGTTACACAAGCATCCATCAAAGATTTCAATATTTCCATTTATCCCAACTATTTATAAACACATCATTGTTTCCTTAGTAACTTGGATGATGGGCCACACAGTGTTCCACTCGGAGGGAAAATTGTTTTGTTCAATAATCTTTTACATATTTCATCATGACATGGTAAAGGAGTTGCATAAATTTACTTCATGGTTTATATCTTATTATTATTATTAGTATTTTTGTAATCTTCGTCTAATAGAACTTTCAAATATTGATCTGCCAAGATTCATATTCAATGTACGTCGTACCTCTTTGTTGAATCCTTTTCAACAAACTGAGATTTGTATTGAAAATATTTTAATTAAGTTCTTAGATAAAGTAATGAAACTGAAAATATAGAAAGAATAATACGACTTAAAAAAAGCGAATCTTATTAGTCTGATTTTCCACTAATATATTAGTGACCCTTAACTTCTACGTGCTGAAAGGATGCCTTGTTTTTGAAGTAAGCAATCTATCTCTGCAAGAAGAAGAGGGAGAAGTCACGAACACTGCTCAGGACCACTCTTCAGTAGTGAGGCAGTCAGGACTTGCTATGCAGTAAAGACCGGAATAGATAAGGGAAAGCTGGACGATTTTATGTATAGGGCAAAGTAGGGTGAGATGGCCACCATTTTATTTGGAGGGTGCCTGCAAATTTTTGGTAAGGGCTAGAAATTTTAGACTAGAAATAGAATTGAGCTTAAATTTTAAGCTCATCTGCTTTCTTTCTTATAGGCAATAAGTTAAATATTAGCAAAACTAGCGGGATTAGTGTTACAAGTAGATTTGATACAATTGGCTAGAAGAAACGAATAAAAGTAATATGGCTGTATATTTTCTATAAGTACTTGAGCTCAATTCAGAAGTAAGTAAAAAAAAAGAATCAATCGATGCAGCCCTGCAGGCGGCAAAGAAGGAGTAGTCTGAAGTAAGCCCTTATCGTGCAAGATTCCCTCCTCCGCCTTTGAGCCAAACGTGTAGGTAATGTGCTGGCACCCTTGGGAGAGATAATGGGATAACCGAGTTAAACTTTAGCTACAAAAAAATAAGGTACTCTCTAACAAAATATGGACCACCATCTAAAATCCTCCATCTTGTTTAAAGGGCGAGATATCGTCCATCCTAACTATTTAGTAATTGCCTTATAAAACTATAATTAAATAATTAACCTCACAATTACAGTAGGAAAATCTTATAAACCTGCCTGTAAGTGTTCAACTAGTTGTGAATTGTTTGGGTAAATTAGAGAAAATATTGTGTTAAAAGTTATGAATAGTTATTTCATTGCACCAAAATTATATTCTTGTTTATTTACAATATTCCTTCTGTCTTTGTGCCAATTGGCTGTGAGGAAATAACAAAAGAAACAAATAAAATTAAAACTGAAGGTGATTTTTGCACCATTACATCTTACGAGTACTTTATCCACTCCACACGAATATATTCTTTAAAACACAAGATATTGCTGGTAGCCACTGTAGATTATTGTTTTAGGCTAGCAGGCTTTGCAGTTAGATCCTCTATTCATTCATAAATAGTATTTACAAGAAAAGATAGGAAGTTTACATCTTTTATTATGGATTAGAATGAACATGGAGAAATATTAATGGTGAAATTAAGTTGGTAAAATGTATTTTTTTGTATAGGGAATGTTTATATTCTTATTGTTCATTGCTGCAATGTACACATTTCATTAGTTGTACTCATCTAATTGTCTTGCCCACTGCTGTCAATCTTAGGAACGTCAATTGCTCAATTTTTTTGTTTTTAAAAATAAAATGATCGCTTATGTTCAAATTTCATTTGCAAAAAATTAACCAATTTACAAGAAAGAGAGGATTAGCTCAATTGCGTCCGATCGCAGATATCCTAGAAATGTTACCTTTCAGAATGTTCTTAAAAACAAAGGATCTACCTAATCGCAAACGCAAACAAATCTAAACCCAAGAGGTACAATCATACACGTGTTTTCGTTATTGTTTCAAATAGAGGAGGTAGCAGTGATAAATTGTTTTAGGTATTAAAGAAATCGGTAAAAAATTTAAATAAAAAATTGCATAAAGCTTTAAACTCACAATAAGTTAAAATGAGGAACAACAAATAGTCCAACTTTATTCTAATGCAAAGAAAGAAATAATATGGAGAAAGAAAGATCTCGTTTAATGAAGAAGCTGCCATTCTAAACTTTCTAAAATACCATTAGCTTCAATTAAAACCTCCATCGCAAGAGCTACCATTGTTTTTATTAGTTAGAATTGAATTAGTTCACTATAACTCTCTAAGAGCTTTGTATAAATAAGCTCCCATTTTGCTAAAGAAAACCGAACTTACTACTTCTTATTTATTTCCCCTTTCGTTGCTTGCAAGCACTTTGGAAAGGGAGCTGTGAACCCTGTGAGTCCTACTGCGAGCTGGGAACCAAAGCGAGGTCTGCCTTGCACATTGGCTCACACATCACATTCGCACTTATGCGAGGTCTGTAAATTAAGTAATGAGACTGATTTTTTAAATTTTTTTATTCAAAAAGAATTACAATTCTATATTGTCACCTTCTAAATAACTTCCTTCTGAAGCCTCACAACGCTGGAGACGTTTCTTCCATTCCTCATAGCAGTGCTCGAACTCCGATACTGGAATAGCCTTCAGCTGGTCGGTTACAGCCGTTTGAATGTTTTCGACTGTCCCAAAATGAGTTCCCTTGAGGTTTGATCCCATTTTCTGGAACGTTGTCATTACTGGTGACGAGTCTTGGGTGTTTGAGTACGACTCAGAAACCAAGCACCAGAGCATGGAGTGACACACTTCAACCTCTCCAAAGCTCCAAAAAAAAGCAAGGATGGCAAAGTCGAAGATCAAATGCATGCTGATTTGTTTTTTCGATATCCACGGAATCGTCCACAAAGAGTTTCTACCTCAAGGTCAAACGGTCAATCAACACTTTTACTGAGAGGTTCTTGAAAAAACTTCGAAAAAGGGTCATTCGTGTGAGACTAAACATCATGAACAAGTGGGTGTTGCATCACGATAATGCTCCTTGTCACACAGCAATTTCAATAAACGAGTTTTTGGCCAGTAAAAACATTTCTGTGGCTCCTCAGGCTCCTTATTCGCCTGACTTGAGTCCTTGTGACTTTTTTTCTCTTCCCCGAAGTTGAAAAATCACCTCAAGGGAACTCATTTTGGGACAGTCGAAAACATTCAAAAGGCTGTAACCGACTTCAGCTGAAGGCTATTCCAGTATCGGAGTTCGAGCACTGCTATGAGGAGTGGAAGAAAGGTCTCCAGCGCTGTGTGGCTTCAGAAGGAAGTTATTTTGAAGGTGACAATATAGAATTGTAATTCTTTTTGAATAAAACAATCAGTCGCATTACTTAATTTACAGATCTTGTATATTAACGAGGGCTGCCTTTCCTAGGGAACATCTAAGTACGCAGTAAAGTTTGCAAACACGCAAGCGCGAAGTTTGCAGCGCGAACAATATTCCATAGCCAGTGCCTAAATACGAAATTAAACCTGCTGACGATATTTTATCTATTTTATCTAAAAGAAATGGTATTATTTTGTCATTTATTACTTATTTCTTCAATTCTCTTTTACTTAATTCACAAGTCTTATTGGTAACCAGTAAATATGATTCCATAAAAGCAAAATGGAATTAAAGACATGAATGAGAGTCATCCAACAAGGGACCAACTAAGTGTCTTCGAAGGATGGCCTGTTTTCTATCATACAATCAGGTGCATGATTTCCATCATGCGTCAGCCTTTTTTAAAAATAATTTTTTAAAATAAAACATATGTTTTATTTACTTTTTTATTTTTCATTTGAACATGCAATAATAATAGACATGACATAGACTTTTACATCGAATCAAACACAAACTAGGTAACACACACATACACACACACATACACATAACACAAACTAACACACATTACAATCCGGATTACAGTCATAAACATCTAATTAATAAAATGTCTCACAGGAAAATATTGTATTTTGCATATTGTGCGAATATGCTTTCAAACAGAATGGAGTGCTGTGTACACAAATCTGTGAAGAGGAAAGAAACTGCTAAATTGGAAGTAAGTATTTACAAAATTTAATACAAATTACAAAAATCGTAAAATTAATTGTGTTAAAAAAAAAGAAGATAAAAATAAAAATGTAGAATAGCAATTCTGGCCTTCCTTTACTAGAGCTTTCTTTGTGCTAGCTGGTTACAAATGATCTTGTCACTTAATCGTTGGGTATTGACAGAACTGTGAATAAAATAAAGAAGTCAGTTCCAGCTAATGACTCTGGATCATTGTTCTCTTGCGAATCTATTTTCCGAGCACATATTTTCTCGATCAGAAAATAAAATTGAAAAATCTGATAAGAAAAAGCACACGACTTTCAAGTATTTTACAATTTCAATTCACAACTCATTCTCAAAACTTTTGAAACATGCTTACTTGAAGTTAAAATCAAGTTGTTCACTATAATTACTAATGGTTTGTAGAACAGTTCCTTACTGAAATGATTCTCATAACCAACTCTCTCCCAGAACCTAGTATTTAAAAAACTAAAACTATTTAAAAAAGAAAAGTAAGGCGCCACGGTAGCCGAGCGGGTTAAGAGGCGAGACCTGCAAAGCTAATATGCATTGTGGTACTGGGTTCGATTCCCGGTCTTGGCCTTGGATTTTATTTAATATTTAAATGAAAAATAGTAAAGTACGTTTGCTATTCGCCTCCGTCCGCGACCCTAGTAAATGGTAGTTGGACGTTAAGCCACGCCTGAAAAAATAGGCGATTACTTTACTTTACGGCTAATGTAAAGAATAGTTACCCGGAAGTGTGGCCTGATTATTTTTAGGGCATGCGCAGTACAGCACACTTACCGTTGAGTTTTTAAACTACTTCCCGCCAATGTACTGTATATAATTTGTTTGAATTTCTTACCTCTTATGTTTCGCGCGCATGCGCAGTACACTTACTGCATAGCAACTGCTTCCTTTGTATTATCAGCTGCCCTGTTTGTAACTTGAGGTGCCTTTTTTTTGTAACTTTATGAGCATGAGAGTTTTAAATTTGCAGTTTTTTTTTAAAATTAAAGCATGAATGTAGTGTGAGTGAGGATGGAGTAAAGGAGTAACAATACCCAATAAAGGGGGGTTTAAATAAAATTATCAATCTTAAATAAATAAATCTAAGTGATTCTGATTCGCTGTTACCATATAACCCGCCAGATTTAAATGTAAATATAAAATAAATAGTTTTATATTTATATTTGAATATGGCGGGTTATATAGTAACAGCGAATCAGAATCACTTCGAATTAGGCCACACCTCCGGGTAACTATTCTTTACATTTACCTACTTTACTTAAAAAAGAAAAGTAAAAAGTAAAGTAATTGCTTATTTTTTTTATGCGGGCTTTACGTCCAACCACCAATTAGTTGTCGTGGACAGAGGCGACTAGCAAACATACTTTACTGTAAATTTCTCATATTAACCATTAAATAAAATCCAAGGCCTGGGAATCGAACCCAGTACTACAATGCATATTAGCTTTAAAGGTCTCGCCTCTAATCGCTTTTCAAAAAAACTTAAAAAAAATAAAGGTTTTAGATATTTTTTTTTTGTATAAACTAAATCAAGAGAAAGTTATTGGTGCCGTTTTTGAGAAATATCAAAAAAAGCACACATTCTGTAGAAAACTATTTAATTCTCGTTCACAGGAAGTAGAAGCATGAGATCTAATTATACTAAAATGGTAAATTAGAGACAATCTAGTCTCCATTTGCCGCAGTGCCCTTAATCGAAGTTTACAGCAAAAAAATATTTCAAATAGAAGTTTTAGAACAAAGTTCTAAATAGCACAAAGTTTAAAAAGGAATAGTTAGAAACATTTTCTTGTGGACCAGATGGTTGAATTAAAAACTAATCTAGTTGCTTTTGTTACAAGAGTGGTGGTACATGTAACTATCCCAAAATATGTCTTTTTTATATCAAAAAGACTTACTTTTACCCAGAAGAAATAATTAGCCTTGTGCTGCAAGTCTGATGTTCATCGATTCAGTATAAATATGTTACCTACAGTTACAGCTGAAGAGTGCCAGAGTAGTTCTAATATGACTCATCAATAAGGAACGGATTTTTATGTATTTAAAAATGCCAAATATTTAATTAAAATATGCATTTATTTTCGTCAATTATGTGGAAAATATGTGATTTTCTTAAAATATTTTCTGGAATATTTAAGTAAAATGGACATTTTTTTTTATGAAAATGGAGTTTTTTTCGGGGGGGGCAAGTTATAATTATTTATACAAGAAAAGAACATTTTTACAATTTATAATAATTTATTAGGAACAAAATAATTTGTTTTTACAAGTTATAATGATTTATACAACAAAGAACATTTTTACTATTTATAAAAAGATGTGTTAAATTTTCAATTTTGAAAACTTCACTCTTCGAAATTGTTTGCAACCACATGAAATTTCAAATGTTGGAACGTAAAGTGACAACGATCTGGGCGTAAGATGGACTTGTAACCACTAAAAGATCGTTCAACATCTACAGATGTTATAGGTGCCTTGCTGAAAGAAGTTATCTCGTTGGTTGTAAAGGGTACACGATGTTCTGAGGTGACTTCTGTTCCACTGATAATATCAGAAATCTGGCAGATGGTCTCCCACCCTTTGTTCTTGCTCAGTACTTCTACCAGTTTTGATCTGATCAGATCTCCCTTACTCCCAGGTATTCCTTCCACCTTTTCGATGACTTTATTAACGTTGAGACGAACGTTTTCTGTCAGTCGAACATTTTGGGACTCAAGTTGGGTAATGGCTTGTGCAAGAAATACGCAATTGTCAGAAATGAATGCAAGGTCGTTCCTTAAATTAGGTTTCTCGAATAAAGACTTGGCTGTATTTATCGCTACTGCTTCGTCTTCGAGATGTGAAAGGACATTCTTGATTTTATTGTAGTTTTCATAGTAATACTGAGCTGCTTCCAGCCAAGTACCCCATCTTGTCAATATTGGTTCTGGTGGAAGGCACAAGTCTGGATAGAGATCTTTTAGCATTTTAATGCGACTTGGTGCTTTTAAAAACACTTTTTTAACCACTGTGATTCACAGTCTGTGGTTCACAGTTCCTGTCAACCACCTCCCAATTATGAAAATATGCCCAAAATGAAAAATATGTACATATCTTGATTAAATATGTAGAAATATTTATTTATTTTAATCAAATATGTATAAATATGCGATAACATCCAAATATGTGGAAATATGTGAAATAAAAGTAGGCTCAAACGGCTTAAAGAGTGTCAGTATGAATACTTCTAGTTGAAAAACGTCTGTAAATTGCCTAGAAAAAAATATGTAAATACATACGAATCCGTTCCCTACTCATCAATAATCATCACTAATGACTTTAACAAAACTATTAGAGAAATTCGTGAGAAAAGTGAGCTCTTTCTTAAAATTCTGAATTTGTTATGAATGTTTTGAAAACTATAATGGCAGGCGTAAAGAGATTTTGAGCAAACTAGGATTGCTATTTTGTGCGCAGCTTCAAGTCCTACCCTTTAGGATTAACATCTCCAAGATTGATCATAAAGTGCAGCTTGTTTGAGACGAATGTTGTACAATCTGCTGTAGAAATACTACGCTTTCTTTGTTTCAAAATGTTTGTAATATTAGTGTTTCAGACAAAAATTATATAATTAGACAGTAAGTAAAGCAATAAAATTTTGTTTTTCATTGGAATTTTCAATTTAGATTAAGTAAAAACCTCCTGGTCTCAGCTCTTTATTTCAGCTCATTAATTACATACCAGAGAGACCCACAACTTGTTAGCCCAGAAAGTTACCCATGTCAGCCGTCTTAATCAAAGGTTAGAAGGTTGAGAGTGTGGGCAAAGTTGGTTAAAATGTAAAGTCCCTTGCTGTATATGTACATCGTTTAATATCTTCCATTCATTCCTGATTGTAAATTTACTGCAACTTGCTAAACGGAATAATAAATTAAACAGAATTTAGTAAAACCTTATTGGTTTAATCAACTAGTTTTTAGCGTGGAAAATTATTAATCAATCTATTTTCTGAAGGTGTGCGAAAATTAGCTTTAACAAATTAATTTTGGAATAGTTATTTATTTAACAAGTGCGGAAAGTAGTACTTTTCCTCACACGAGGCAGGGTTTGCACGCACAAGCGAGCGAAGCGAGGCGAGTGCAAGTGCAAATTGCCGAGTGTGAGGAAAATACTTTACACCCGAGTTAAATATTATATTTTTTCTGCAACCATTAGGGTTATTAACTAAAAAAAAAAACTAAACATGAATCACTAGAATCCATTTTAAATTTCTATAAGGTAACACTATAACCTTTTTAACTGTTATAATTAAAAATATCTAATTATTTATTAAAATATTTTTATTTCTATATTCCTTTCAATTTTTATTTTATTTTTTTAATATTCGTTTTTTAATTATTTAGATCAAATAAATTTAAATAAGCTTATTAAAGTTTTACAGAAAATATTTAATAACAAAACTTCTTATATCAAGGAAGCACAATAAAGTTTTTCCACTCACTAGTGCGGAAAGTGACACTAATGGGAATTTTTCCCCACTAGTGAGGGAAGTTGGGCATTACACAGCTGATTTTAATTGAGTAATGAGAACTTCCCTACATGGTTGCAGAAAAATAAATATTTTTAATACAAATTTAATGCTTGTATTTCTGCGTAAAAATTCTGGTGTTTGGCACACTCTGTACTTATTCTTATTAAAAATGCTTATTAAAAATAGAGTTTTAGCTCAGGGTGATAATTTTAAAAAGGTGTGTGGGTCTATTAGAAAAGAATAACTCAAAAAACATTGTAAAGCTTAAATGTAGTGTTCTTTTTTAATTCCTCTTTTAATTATTAGAGTAACTGACTTATCGGTGAGTGGCTAAATATAACGCATTATCTTCCCTGCAGTTAATTCCAATTGCAGTAAATGCAATTTCAGTATACTGCCTTAAATTTTTGACACGATTAATTCTTGACTCTACAAGAATATCACAAGTACCTGAACAACGATTTCTTATCTTACAAAATAACATTTTACGTCAAAATTTTTGCAAATGACTTTATGTTAGTTGGTCTTACAACTAAAAGAACATCCCTTGATTGTTAACTGGATATTATATAGCATTTTATGAAATGCCATACAGTCAGATGGGGTATGTATACGATTGTCGCTGCCGATACAAAGAAGATATTCCAAAGAGCTCATTAAATTAAAGAACTTGAATGTTTATTTTTATAATTTTTGTCTACGCCATAAATATAAGTAACAGTTTGAAAGAAAGATAAATCCTAGCTATTCATTACTTTTACCACACACTGTAGTGAAACAAGCTTGCCCCAAATAAACACAAGTATGTTGCACTTGATCTACGAAAAGCGAGGTGCTGTTTAAAGGGTAGAACTTGAGGTTATGCACAGAATAGCATTCTTACATTGATTAATATCATTAACGTGTGCTAACTTCGTTTATAACATAGTCATAACAAATTCGAATGATAAGAAAGTACCTACATAGTAAGGGAATCTTTCCGCAAACTTCTCTTAACTGCAATTAGAAACATATGCGCGCATTATGTTTGCATTTAAAGAAGTTATGAAAATCTTTGAAATTACAGGGTGATGAAAAACTTGATGCGCCTTTTACAAAACTCTTTCGTTTTTCGAAACAATTAGTGGTTAGATCTTTCTTTTTACTTCTTATTCTGAATTATTTTTCACGAAACAGGTTCTCTCCGGAAAATAGATTTAAGGAATTTAGAAGACAGAAAATAGAATGCTACTTATTAATAAATCGTGAATATATCAAGACATTATCACCTTTCAAATTTTTCCAATGAATAAATGTAATCCCAAATCTATGTTATTCCAAAATACTTTGAAAAATAGTGCTTTATAATCTTAGATCAATTAAAATTGGTAAAGATATTATTAATTAATCTGCTTTGTTTGAATGAATAATATTGATTGAACGAAAACTAATGACCATTGTTTCTTTTTGTCAGGGATATAAAATGGTGTATGGACAATTCTCCAAGATTTGGTATGGAACTTTGCCGACCATAATCAAGAGTCCAAAAAATGTAGTTTGGGGCTCAACGTGGGAATTCGAAGAAACTTACAAGCAATACTTAGATGAGTAAGTGAACGGAAATTCTGTCATAAGAGATTTAATGTTTGTTTTAAAATATTTTCTCAATTTCCAAATTAACTCTTGGAATTCATATGAGCGGAACCATCCTTAACTGCCTTTGGTGATTGGTTGAACGCTTGGTTGTGGACAGATTTCCTGCAAAAGGTATGGAGGAGAACTTGTGATGAAATTTAGAGAGTTGAGAAATTGGAAATTTCGATTCAAAAGTGAATAGCCAAAAACATCAAACCAATAGAATAGTTTTATATACTCACGTGATTAATCTAGAGACAAAAATAAAAATGCATATATAATTATTATACGAGGGTCGTTTGAAAAGTCCGTGCAAAGTCAGAGAGATAACACTACTGACGCGTATCGAGGTTATGTTTAGTTAGTAGCATCTCTTGGAAGAACACACACCAAGTTTCAGCCAGATCGGACGAAAAAGAATTTCGTGTGTTGATTAAACACTACTTTATGAAAGGCAAAACGCCTGAGGCGACTAAAGAGAAGCTTGATAAACATTATGGTGACTCTACACCTTCGATTAGAACAGTTTATAAGTGGTTTCAAAATTTTCGGAGTGGCCATAAGGGCACAAGTGACGCTGAACGTTCTGGACGCCCTGTTGAGGTTACTACTCCAGAAATCATTGATAAAATCCATGATATGGTGATGGATGACAGAAGAGTGAAGGTGCGTGAGATTGCTAGTGCTGTGGGCATCTGGAATGAACGGGTACATAATATTTTGCATCAACATTTGGACATGACAAAGCTATCCGCAAGATGGGTGCCGCGATTGCTCACGCTTGACCAAAAACGAAATCGTGTGAAGTGTTGCAAGGACGGTTTGCAGCTGTTCCAGAAGAATCCGCAGGACTTGAACCGTCGTTTCGACACTGTGGATGAAACATGGATACATCACTACACTCCTGAGACCAAAGAACAGTCTAAACAATGGGTTACCAAGGGGGAATCTGCGCTAAAAAAGGCGAAGACCGTTCCTTCGGCCGGAAAGATTATGGCGACTGTCTTTTAGGATTCGCAAGGAATAATCCTCATCGACTATCTGGAAAAGGGTAAAACTATTACAGGTGCATATTATTCATCGTTATTGGACCGTTTGAAAACCGAGTTGCAAGAAAAACGCCCACGATTGGCCCACAAAAAAGTCCTTTTCCATCACGACAACGCACCAGCTCACACCTCAGCAGTTGTGGTCGCAAAATTAATGGAAATAGGGTTTCAACTCGTTTCACATCCCCCCTATTCTCCAGGCTTGGCTCCCTCGGACTACTATTTGTTCCTCAATATGAAGAAATAATGGCTGGCGGGAAAAAGATTTTATTCAAACGAGGAGATGATTGCAAAAACGAATGGCTATTTTTCAGACTTGGACAAATCCTATTATTCGGAAGGGATCAACAAACTAGAGCAGCGTTGGACGAAGTGTATAAGCCTAAAAGGAGACTATGTTGAAAAATAAAAAAGGTTTACCCCAAAAAATTAAGTAGTTTTTATTTTTGCACGCACTTTTCAAACGACCCTCGTATGTGAACATATATTTACAATGCGCGGGAATTTGAGGATCTAGGTTCAGGAAAATTACATCTACCCCTCGCAATTTATGCAAAAGTTAAGGATTCGATTCTCAGTGTTTAGCAGTTTCTTCAGTAGATGAGCTAAGGCGACAGCTAGATCTACAGACGATACTATCTTGCGATCCTTCATCCTCCAAAAGTTCCACCAAAAGAAGTGTTACAGTGTAAGTTGTTTTGTTTTTAATTAGATAATTTCTGATTTGATACATAAACCTAGTGCAACGGAAGGTAGTTATGAATTTTTGTATTTTTTTTTGTATAAATAAAACTCTTTTCTGTTATTCAATTGATGTCCATGCGAATACTTGGTTTTACAATATTTAAAAACATTCCGTTGAAATACCATTACTCCAAATCTGTTCGCATATCACAAATATTTCTCTTTTTTTTAGCTTTGCTCTGAATCCCTCCGTTAGACTTTACTTACCTACGCCTAACTTCAATAAAATACTTATCAAAAAGATATACAAGTCTGTTCAAAATTTTATTTAAATTATAACTTTTAAAACTTTAAAATAAATGATATATTTATAGAAAAGTGAGTCACAAAATATCGAGAAAATTCGAACTATCTTCGATATTTTAATTTGGAATTAAATAGTTGATGATTTAATTTCTAAAACCAGCAGTTCAACCCTCAATTCCAATCAAACTCTTGTTTACCAAACAGTCATTCTTCTTACAGTCAGTTTACGTTAAAGCCACAACCGTTCTCCACACGATTTATTTTGCTTAGATATCCACTAAAGGTAAACATTTTACATGTGAGTATTCAGGCCAAGAGATAACTTAAAATGTTCTTCAACGAAACAAAAGCTGTGATCTTCTTTGGCAATGTATAACAGGCAACAAACTGTAATAACAAAAAACTGACAGTTATACTGTCAAAAGCCATTATAGAGCTTGAAGCAATATACAAAATCAATCAAATTTGCCTTAAGATAGAAATCTCTAAAATCAAGAGAACAACTCTAACACCATTAATAATGGTGCAAATCGACAAAAAACAACCAATAATTTCGGTTTCCCTTGGTTTCCAAAAACAAGATGATCCTGAGATTTTATTCTGAGTTGCGTTTCTCATTTTATTGAAGTTTGATTTAATCCTTATCAATTTATCTGTTATAATAAAATCAAATTTCAACTTTATCAGTCACACTCTCAGAATTCCCAACCAGGCAATCTTTGAATTAACTACATCGGACATGGTAAACGAAATGTTAGCCAAAAAAATACTTAGATTCCTGAACGAATTACGACCGTAATTATTTGTTTGTTATAGTCCCAGTAACACATATTTATTACGTTTGTCTGAAAAGCCAGTTTTTCTTTACTTATTGTAATATCGCCACCTGTAGGTTAGTGCTGTAAATCCTGGCCATCCTTACGTCTGTCCTGAAGTCGTCTCCATTATCTTTCACACAATTTATTGAGAAGCTGTGTTTACGTAAATGAAAGTATAGATTTAAAACTGAAATTCTAATGGATTAACTTTTCAAACCAAAACCTCCTTCACCAAAAAAAAAGGAATATTCTGTGTGCGCCCCTAAATTTCGCTTTTAGTAAAGTAAAGTAATCGCCTATTTTTTTCAGGCGGAGCTTAACGTCCAACTAGCAATTAGGTCACTAGCAAACATACTTTACTGTAAATTTCTTTTATTAACCATTAAATAAAATGCAAGGCCTAAGATCGGGAATCGAACCCAGGACCACAATACGTATTAGCTTTACAGGTCTTGCCTCTAACCGCTCGGCTATCGTGGCGCCTAAAAAAATTACTTTTAATTACCCTTTTACTAAACCCAGTTCTTCCCCGTCAAGTTAAGAGGATTAAGAAACAAAAAGACGATACTGAAGAACACATCGAAGGCGTCCTACATTTCTTCTTTTCATTTTTAATCTCCAGAATGAGGCTACTTGAGAATCAATTTGTATAATGCATTCCAAAATAGTGAGACCATTTGTAACTATTTCTATAAAATTGTATTTTTTTTTTTTTTTAAAGTTATAAAGCTTACTACATAGAAATAAGGCGCCACGGTAGCCGAGCGGTTAGAGGCGAGACCTGCGAAGCTAAGATATACGAGGGTCGTTTGAAAAGTCCGTGCAAAGTCAGAGAGATAGCACTACTGGCGCGTATCGAGGTTATGTTTAGTTAGTAGCATCTCTTGGAAGAACACACACCAAGTTTCAGCCAGATCGGTCAATTTCTTTGTGTTTGGCATTCATTTGAATCGAGGAAGTCGAGTGATTTTCAAAAAATGGACGAAAAAGAATTTCGTGTGTTGATTAAACACTACTTTATGAAAGGCAAAACGCCTCAGGAGACTAAAGAGAAGCTTGATAAACATTATGGTGACTCTGCACCTTCGATTAGAACAGTTTATAAGTGGTTTCAAAATTTTCGGAGTGGCCGTATGGGCGAAGACCGTTCCTTCGGCCGGAAAGATTATGGCGACTGTCTTTTGGGATTCGCAAGGAATAATCCTCATCGACTATCTGGAAAAGGGTAAAACTATTACAGGTGCATATTATTCATCGTTATTGGACCGTTTGAAAACCGAGCTGCAAGAAAAACGCCCACGATTGGCCCACAAAACAGTCCTTTTCCATCACGACAACGCACCAGCTCACACCTCAGCAGTTGTGGTCGCAAAATTAATGGAAATAGGGTTCCAACTCGTTTCACATCCCCCCTATTCTCCAGACTTGGCTCCCTCGGACTAATATTTGTTCCCCAATATGAAGAAATGGCTGGCGGGAAAAAGATTTTATTCAAACGAGGAGGTGATTGCAGAAACGAATGGCTATTTTTCAGACTTGGACAAATCCTATTATTCGGAAGGGATCAACAAACTAGAGCAGCGTTGGACGAAGTGTATAAGCCTAAAAGGAGACTATGTTGAAAAATAAAAAAGGTTTACTCCAAAAAATTAAGTAGTTTTTATTTTTGCACGGACTTTTCAAACGACCCTCGTATTGTGGTACTGGGTTCGATTCCCGGCCTTGGCCTTGGATTTTATTTAATGGTTAAATGAGAAATAGTAAAGTACGTTTGCTAGTCGCCTCCGTCCGCGACACCTAATTGGTAGCTGGACGTTAAGCCCCGCTTGAAAAAATAGGCGATTACTTTACTTTACTACTACATAGAAATAAATTATGAATATAACTTCTTGTACTTTGCAGGCTGATGGGTGTCGGTGAAGGAATTTACAAACCTGTAACAGTAGAATTGTCTTCACTGAAAGCCAGAGGTGGTACTTTCCCAGCCCTTACTTATCAACTAGTCAAGGTAAACTATAAATCAATTAGAAAGAGAGAGTTCAGAATAGAAAACTATTTAACAATAAACAAATTTGGGATGCTACTTATCTTAAGAATGTACTATTTCGTAAAACTTCTGAGAAACTGATATATACTCTTTTTTTTTTACATTCATCCCTCTACTATATACAACTATTTACATAAACTACAACTAATGGATGGATCAGTATTCTATATTCCTACCATCTTTATAGCTTAACCGAAATTAAAATCACGAAATCCTTCTGTAATCATTTTCTTGCATTCATTCTAATCGGCTATAACTTTTAAATACTTTCATATTTCATTGCTAGCTCTGCTATAAACTTAAGCACATAGATGTTGGTGGAGAATATAATGTCTTCGTAGCGAAATGGTGCATCTAAATACCTGTATATGTCGTCAAACATTCGTTTCCTTTCTACCACATAACGTGGACATATCATTATTATATGTTTGAAATCTTCCTCATCATTGCAATCTACGCAAAGAGGAGAGGGACCTTTTGTTGATCCTGTGTAGATATGATCCGCACACAGCGTGGTTCGCTCTCAGCCTGCTTATTGTCGTAACAACCCATTTATTAGTGACAGTTCCCTTAAACCATGGTTGTCTAGGTGAGTGATCTGCCATAGTTTTATAGAATCTCCCTTTATTACCATTACTGTAATCTGTCTGCCATTTTTGTAGTGCTGCTTTTGCAATTAAACACTTGATATCGGTTTGTGGTAATTTATAGTTTAGCCATTTCCCCCACTATTGGCGGGACTTTGCAAGTTTATCAACAATTTCATTTTTCTTTTTATACCACAATGACCTCTTACACTCAAAAAATTAATGCAGGCCCCTTTAAGATCTTTACTTAAGGCCTCCCTTTTTGAAATAATAACGATTGCTGCTCATTCTTTTCAAATCAAAGTTAAAAAATTATCAGTCTGCGGATAAGAAATATTAATTTTAATCACATAACTATTTGACAGATGTGAAGATTGTGGTATTAAATTAATCTAAAAAGTCCATATCACTCAATAGTACTTCAAAATTCAACAGGTTTTTTGGAAATAGATTTTGTTTTGGTCACATGTGGATGGTTGCCAACTTCCACTAGTTGAAGTCGTTCAACTGAATTCTGTTGGAAATTTAGCGTTCAATGTTTATAGAATTGGAGAGGAATTTGTTTAATTTCTACTAAAGTTTGTTTACTTCCTAAAACATCTCATTCAACTTTAAGCAAGAAAGTTAATTTTAAAGTTTCTTCAATTGATTTCTTGTAACGTTTTGCGGAATATATTTTTTATTATTTAACGGAGAATCAAAATTATCAGACAGTTCTACATTTCCTATTGATCACCCGAAATTCTTTGCCCTTTGGCTGCTGTCGAATATTACACTCTCGTAAGCAAATAAATCACTCTAGTTCTAGGTACAAATCATACAAATAACTACTGTTTCATATATTGGGTTGTCCGGAAAATAATGCAAGATTATGGTTTTAAAAGGAAAAAAGAAAATTTAATGATTTATAACTGTTATTAATCAAAATATTCTCCATTACTTTCTACACATTTCTGCCAACGTTTGGGTAACTTTTCCATACCCTCTGTATAGAATTTGGGATCCTTAGAATTTAGAAAACGCATTTTCTAATGTTCTTTGGTTAATAAATTTTTTATTTTGTAAATAGCGGTCCAGGTGTCTGAAACAAAATGGTAATCAGTAGGCGAGAGGTCCGGTGAGTAGGGCGGGTGTGGTAGAGTCTCATAGCCAAGCTCCAACAATTTTCGGGAAGTCAACACGTGAGATATGTGGCCGAGCGTTGTCATGCAACAGAATGGGCCCCTTTCGACTGACTAAAGATGGCTTCATTATTGCCAGTTTCTGATGTATTTCGGCAATTTGGTTACAATACGATTTGGTATTGATGGTTTCGCCAGGATTCAAGTAGCTATGATTAATCAGACCAAATGAAGCCCACCAAACAGTAACCATCTTTTTTTTCTTTTTTTTTTTTGATGATTTGGGGGCTTTGGAAAATGTCCTGCTGCTTCTCCTTCGTCAAGCCACTATCCAGAGCGTCTGCTGTTGTCGTAGTGGATCCACTTTTCATCGCAAGTCACAATTCTGGACAGAAAAGGATAGCTGTTGTTTCGGCAAAGAAGTGCGGCACAAATTTCATACCGCTGATCTTTTTGGCGGTCGTTTAATGTGTGAGGAACCCAACTTTCAAGCTTTTTCACCTTCCCAATCGCCTTGAGATGGTCATCGACGGTTGATTTGCTGACTTCGAGTTTCCCTGCCAGTTCTCGGAGAGTTGTTCTGGGATCTTTTTTCCACCAAAGCTCGGAGAACATCATCATCAAGGGCAGAACTTCTTCCACGGCCTTCTTTGTCTTCAAGGCTCAAGTATCCCTCTCGAAATCTCTGGAACCACCTTTGAACTGTGCACTCACTTATACTGCCCCAGACATCGTTGATATTTCTGGCCGTTTGGGCCCCACGTTCCGGCCAAGTTTGAACTCGTAAAACAAAATTATGCGAAAATCACGCTTTGACATCTCAGTAAAGGCTGAATTATTTCCAAGTAGCAAAATGTTACATAGGTAAACAAACATTTTTGTTAGAAAGAGGATTAATAAGTGTTTACTTCCATAATAGTTTGATTTTGTTCCATTTAACCCATCCATGATCAATCTCTTGTAACTTTTTTTCCATTCTTATGAATCTAGAATTCTAGAGTAAAGAAATTTTTTCATTTGACCTATCCTGAACATTGCCTTCTACTTGCTATCGAGGGCTTTTAGATAACGTTTTGAACTTAAAATTATAACATCAGTTTTGTGACTCTTTAAGAAACCATCCTAGCACAAGCGTTTGTGCTTACAGCCTATGTATCTTTTATTACCTCCAAGAATCTCCTCTTTGTTTCGGAGCTTCCAATCTCATCTTCCCATTTTTCCATAATATCCAGTTAATTTCGTGAGGCCAGGATACATCGCAATTAGCTCAGCAAACCGCCAGAATTATGTGAAATTTGTTGCCACCAAATCTATGTAGCTCTTGAAAATTGTAAAAGTTAAAGAAGCTTTTGATATGAAGCTTTTCCCGTTATTTGGTGCAACAAATGGGGATTGAAAAGTGAAAAACAGATCTTGGGAAAGGTATATTTTGAATGGCAGTATTATAGTTTAAAAGAAGATAGAGATTAACGGTGAAAAGTGAATAGTGTACAGAACACTGAAAGCCCAAGCTTCAGGTGGTTGAGTTCAATCAAGCATAATAGATACACTAGTTCTGTACTTCCAAAATTGGATGTCGATATAGATCCAATTAAATTAAACACTAATATCTACCGTAAGATGTAGTTTGGTAAAGGAACTTGTTTGGATAAATCTACTCTTGGTTGCTAAAACCAGTCAATTTAGTGACAACAAGTTAAGTCAAAATTTCCAAACTAAAATTTCAAGACAAAAATCCCCAGAAATCAATTAAATATTAAGAGTTCATAAGTCAATTACCATGGTTTTATTTTCAAAGTTATTTTTAGATTTAAAGAACTGCAGACTTACTTTTTAGGCTCAGTCAGAGGAAAAACTAAGGCGTAAATAACTTTCTTTCTTTTGATAAGTAAATAAGTCCTCACTTGTTATTCCTTCAACCGTACTAACTAGATCAGGAGGTTGAGAAGAAGGTAAACATTAGTAACTGTGGCTTAAAATAGAATCAAACAAGCATGGCGTCGCCTAGTCTAATACAAATAAATGAAAATGCCATAATACATTTCTTTTCTCCTATTTTGGTCTTTAATAGTTAGCGACTGATGAACAACCATTTTTATTCTTTTGTTCAACATGTAGGAACATGCCTTTTAAAAAGGAATATTAAAAAAGTGAGATGTGTATATAAAATTGGTAACTCGACTCTCGCATACTCTTTGCGTTAGATGTAGTCCTTCTTATTCTAACTAGATCCTCTACATCCTCGCTCACAGGAATAATACGCGCTCATCTTGGGTGATTGGCTAAGATAGGATTCTTGATAGAGTTCTTGGTCCCAATTACAGTTGCTCTTACAGAATAATAAAGTGATAAGGAGAATAAAGATTGGAAGATGAGCGGATTGTAGCCGCAGAGAAGCCATACTCTTTTGCTGATGAAGAAACACTGAATAACGTGATATTGTAAATAAAAGGCAAACATTTAAATGAGTATAAAGGAATACAATAGGTTGCCAATTAATAGATAAAGAAAAGCACGAAAAAGTGCATATTTAGCACAACAATAATCAGTTCAATCTCCTCAAATTAAATGCTGATGATGGCCTCATTAGGCCAAAACATCAATTAAATACAAATGAAAACGAAATAGGAGTTCTTTTTTTCCTACAAATTCACTAAGTTTTCAATTGCTCATTTATTTATTTAAATAGAAGTTGTTACATGATAATAAATAGGCTCCTAAACCATTGCATTAAAAGTCCCCTAAATCTTAAATAAAGCATGGCAGGAGTTGTAACAAAAAACCACCCACAAACGGCAGAATGGCTTTAAGTAATTTTGCTTCTTTTTTAAGCAAAAATGGGCCATTACCACATTTTATGGTACTTTATTTTGTATTTTTGGTATTTTATGCACCTCAAAATTTAGAAAATGTTTTGTGGAAAAACAAGTAAGAGAGAGGGGGCCCATTTGAACAGGGGGCACCTTTGAACGGTTTCAATTTCTCGCCAAATATTTAAAACATTTATGATTGGTAATTTTCTCCATATGTTGTGGTAGACCTGTTGTATAATTGACAGAGTTTCCCTTCGTTTTCATTGTTTGGTAAAGTCAGAATTGACGAATGTTATATTTTGTAAGGTGGAAGTAAAATTTTTGTTGCAGCTTTGGAAGTGTATTGTCAAGATTGTAGTGGACAAGGTGTAAGTTTTATTGGTCCATATTAACATTTGGAATTCGTATTTTTAAATCTAGTATTTACAAAAATCTATTTGCTTGCTAAAAGTGTTGGATATTATAATTTCTTTTTTGGAAGGAGAGGGGGCACAATTCAACATCACAGTTAAAATGTGCCCTACCGACCTGCAAGTTTGTGAATTCTTTTGGTTTAATCGCAGAGAAGGGGAAAGTGGTCTGAACCTACATTAAGAAGCGCAACAAACCGAATATTTTGTTCAAACTTCCTAAACCCATCACACTTCGGGTACAACATCCCGAACTGAGTCATTCTTGATTTTTGAACTAGATTTCAGTGGTTTAAAAGAGAAAGTAATGTAGTAGTGAGAGAAATAACTGATAGAAGGTAGATTCAGAGTAAAGTAGTATCATTTCTTTCTATTTTATATTGTGTTCAAAGCTACCCCCACCAGTGGGGCAGATATTAACACTTGTCATAACATTTTTAAATTAAAAAAATATAGATATATATATGTAAAGTACCAACTGTTTATTGATATAGATTTGCTCAGAAGACTTGAAAGTTGTAGAAAACAAAATAAAAAGGTTCAATAATACGATTCTGTGCACTCTGTAACAGAAAATGTAAAGTCTGTTCAAATGTACCCCCCCTCTCCCCTACATAAAAATAAAAACTAAAAATTTAGTAATTTATACAATTTTGTTTGCATTACAAAAGCGTAATTTTGAAGTATTTTATTTTATTTATGAAGATTCTAGCCAGCAGTATTATAATGGTCACTTATCTTTACTCTTAGTACATACACACATTGTTAATAAATTAGTTATTATGTATTAAGTTATAATGTAATTTTAGAAACCGGCTCAGCCAACGATGAAGTATGGAATCATTCTAAAAAAATATCGTCCATCCAAGGTTTACCAAGAACAATTATTGGCTGGAGCAGAAGAAGCTTGTCTACCACTATACTATAGGAAATGGTTGAGGTCAATCAGGCATAATGGATACACTGGTTCAGTACTTCCGAAATTGGATGTTGATATAGATCCACTTAAATTGGATTAAATTCAAAAAAAACATTTTATAAAGATAGCATTATGTAAATACAATTGTCAATTTCAGTAAATGATGACATTTAATTACCATGTAAAAAAAACTGTGATGAGTTGATGCTGTTTGTTGATGTTACGTGAGTAAATGGATGAGGGTATTTGCTTGTGAAAGAAAATTAAGAGATTTTTGCTCACTTGTTAGGACATCCCGATGTTGAGATGTGACATACAAATAGCTCTTTAGCTCTAATTTCAATGTTCTCTACTGTTTTGAGAATTACTTTTAAGCCTTTTGATAGATAGATAGATTCAGCCAGAGCGGTCTCAAGGCCTACGCCACTGAGACCCCTTTGGATCTATTGTGGCTCCCCTCACTCTAAAGCTCACCCTCCAGACCCGTCCTTTCAATCAGACTCTTAATTCTGGAGAGCGACTCTTGGGTTAAGCCCGCAGGCCTTGGTTTTTCCTCCCCGAGAAGTAACATCCTTAGCCATACGAGCCCCTCACACTGACACAACACGTGCAGTGCTGTTTCCTCCTCTCCTTGACAGAACCTACAGAGGCTATTATTTGCCAGGCCCATTCGATGCATGTATTTTCTGAGTCTGCGGTGGCCAGTTTATAGGCCTACAATCATCCTTATAGCCCCACGGCCTTGACAAATTAATTCTGCAGTCAGCCTCGGCGAATAGCCTCTAATGAACACCTTCGCCTGTCTCTGCCCAGTGAGTGGTAGCCAGCCACCACTCTTGAGACCTACTCTGCACCCATAGGTTAATGGCCGCAGACTTAACATACTTCGAAACCCCAAAACAGGGCTCCGGGCCAACGAAGTGTCCTTTAGAGCCTTCCAGGGCCAATAAATATTCCACTTCGTTTCCCTTATGTCCTGAATGATCAGGTACCCAAACCAGAAAGACCTTATTTTGGTCACTATTTCCCTTCAGGGCACCCAGACAGTCCCAAACCAGCCTTGAATTGACCTGGTAGGAACTAATAGCTCGTAGAGCAGCCTGACTATCCGAGAAGATTACGACCTTAGAATTAATCATTCTTCGCCCTTTAATCTCGGCAGCACAGAACCTAATTGCAACTAGCTCAGCCTGAAAAACTCTAGCTAGGTTTCCTAGGCTAACCGAAAACCTACATTTCGGCTTCACCCCGTACACTTCCTTCCCACACCCTTTTCTGTCTTGGAGCCATCCGTGTACCCTCTTTGATAGAAATCCGTTTGTTTGTTGATTGCAGTTGCCCAAACCATATTCATGCCTGGACGCGTTCACAAATTTTGGCTTAGTGTGAAATTGCAGCTTAATTCTCTGTTCGTTAGGCGAGCGTAGTAGATGAGATCAGATAAGTTTCATGCAAACAAGTCGGGTCATTTCAGTGAAGATCCACCAAACCCTTCTTCAAAAACCTAGAAATGACTTTTATGATTTAAAGGACGTGATATTTGATTAATTTTGTGACCATTCTAAATTGGTATTTCCATTATTCGGGACATCATCTTCAGAAACGCTCCTTTCTATTAATACATGTCAGACCTGTTCTGCATGTCAGCACAATCTGGTGCAATATAATGTAATGTTGATAAGCTAACCTTGCGATAGCTTTCTAGGCTCAGAACATGCCATGGCTGACCACCAAAGTAATAACAAAAAAAAATCTTTAAACAAGACAATCTGAATCTGGTATCCAAACACCAACTACAGAACAACCTGCTAGGTAGAGAAAGTTCTTATTTGATCTAACATTCCTCTGGAGGGTTACTCTTTCCCTCGTTTCCTGGTCCACATATTTTACGCCTCGAGTATTCTATTAGATGCAAAACTGAACTATTTGGGTCTTTGTAAGGTAACACTGAAACATTCCTTTGCATTGCAAAGGTGCAGTTAATAGGCTTGTGAAATTTCCTCCAGAGATGTTTGTGAATTACTTCATCTCCATAGTGTATCGTTAATATTTACTTTCCACCTCAACTGTTTGCTAATTTCTTACTATGTAAAGCGAACCTTAATAGTTACAAATAACTGCCAGCATTTTACTAAAGCTCAATTTAGCAGGTTTGCTTTGAGTAACTCGATTTGAGGTGATATACGTATCTTTGTTCAACAAGCTACTGTTTGAATAGCTAAGGTGAGTATTTCAAAATTTGTTCTCTAAATGAAGCCTGAAACGCATTTAAGGCCGAATTCTGAAGTATGACAATGCAAAGCGCAAAAATTACCTTATAATATAACGCGATAAACTGATATCAGAACTGGGTGAACATTACGTCTTTCTTGTACGTCAAATTCATTCCAAGTTATGAATTTCTTTAATCTTACTTAATGTTAGTTTACTTCACTAAAATAATAAGCTAACTTGAAGGTAGCGTAACACTCGCAGCTCCTCAGACTATCCTTAAAAACAATTTTATTAAAAAGAAAATTTTAAATAAAAGCGTCACCAGTTTATTTAGTTAAACGGTAAAAAAAAAAATTAGAAAAAGTATTTATCAGTAGAACCTTTCAGAATAATGAAGTGGTAACATACCATGAACATACCACATACCGCAAACATGAAATTTTAACAATCCATTAACTTAATAAAAACTCACAGGAATAATTCCATAAAAATAGCATTTTAGAGGCAGGCAAAAATGAAGGGCAAATGAACGGAAGCTTATTATCAAGTGCTGTTTACACTTTATCCAAATACAAATATTTTAACTTCCCGTCATACTCGGTTTTTGAGTTAGGCTGATCTCAGGCCGTCACACAAAAGCAGAAATACTTTTTAGACTCTGGAGACCTCAAAAAAATGTATTCCCAAAATTCGAAAGTGAAATTCAACCCTAATTTAAAATTAGCAAAAAAAATGTTCTTTTAAATTTTAATCAGACGACTTCCTTCTAGATAAAGAGAAATTTCAGAGGGATGAGTTAATGTAATTGTGTTAATTACATTAGTAGAACCTTTCAGAATAATGAAATGGCCACTTGGTGAACAGTAACATACCAACTCCAAGCGCCTAGACTACATAATAAGTTCACATATGAACGTCGCCTAAATTGCTGACATGCCAATTTGCATGGCAATTTTACATTATCATCAAAGTCGAGGTACAGAAAGGTAATCAAATAATAAAAAGCTCTCGATGCACCAAAAATACAAAATAAGTAGCTAAGTTTTTTTTTTATATACAAATATTTTTTTCAATTATAAGAAAAGTGATTATTGTTTCAGATCGTAATTTCACTTTGCGATATTTTTTTAATCGATATTTGGCCATTTACTCAAGATGTTTTTCAAAATTTAACACTTTTGGAAATATTTTTACATAGACAATATGAGTTTTTTTTTCACTGTCATATTAATTACCACGAATATGAACATTTGTGAATTCTATTTGGAAAGACAGTGGGTTAACGATGAAAAACGATATTCCTAAAACTTCGCAAGCTATTGCAGATAATTTCGATCAGTTTTTATCGATAAATTTTAACCTTTTTTTATCCATAATTTTCGTCAACCGTACATGGATTTTTTTTTAAATACAAATATTATGCTCGGATATTATTTGTCAATAATGAAATTGTGAAATTAGATTAAGTAAAATTGATTTATTTCCTCTTGTTAGCGTTTGTTGCAATGATAAATATATATTTGCCATTATGCGTACATAACAGGCTTTGAATGCAACCAACCATTAGACGATATATTTATGTGTTTTAAAGAAATATGGTTGCAGTTAAAAGTAGTTTATGGACAACTCACTCAGACTTTATGTTGAATAACCGCAAATGTTTTCAGTAGATCCTTACAAGTTGTGATGGATCATAAGTAGCCATGTAATGGCCACCAAGACGTACGTTACCACTATTAGTGACGTTAAACTTTTATATACACAACTCCAAGACCAGCAATCGAACCCAAAATACTTCACTTCTATCCATCAGTCTACCTCTCTCCCTTGCAGTCTTGTTACATTACATTATCATGTTATTATTTTCAGGGTACAATAATCTTTGGAGGTAATTCGCGCTTGTTGGTTAATTAACCAATAATAATTGTAAAGAATAGTTGGGCTACTCTTGCGTCACACTATGAGGTGGTGAAATAGCGAGTTTACCCCGAAGTTGAAGAATGTGATTCGGATATATCTTTATTATTATTACCATCCCCAGGGATTAATTTGATTTCTAATAATTCTGAAGTTTGTCCGTCCATAAGGGGACAACATACGTAGTTCCCTCATTTCAAAATTGTCACATTACTTCCTCTTAGATAGATCTGGCTGATTAATTACCCGAACTTAACAGAAAAGCTCATTAGAAAGGTAATTCTATGGTTTCCACTTAAATTCTGGAGAATATTCTAATGTAACGAAATCCTCCTGACACTATTTTGGAAGCTCATGCAGTCGAATTCGTCTAATAGTGGAGATAAGGGTAGGGATATGCTCAGACGTTAGTGACCTTGGTTTTTTTCAGGAAAAAGTAGCAGGAGTTAGACAGTGACTTCACTCCCCTAAAGTGACTGTATGGTGTGCAGTATCCCAATTTGGGATTATTGGTCCTTACTTTTTCGAGGATAATGGGCGAACCGTCACTGTCACCGCTGAGCGCTATGTGACAATGTTGGAAGAGTTTTTTGAACCTGAGCTGGAAGAATTGAGTGGAGCAACTAATCTGGGAGACCTCTGGTTCCAACAGGACGGGGCTACATCCCACACTGTTAGGATTTCAATGGCGAGATAGAGGCAAGTGTTCCCCCAGCGCCTCGTCTCTTTGAGGGGTGACGTGGAGTGGCCTGCGAGATTTGAGCATTTTGATTTTTTTCTTTGGGGGTACATAAAGGAAAAAGTTTTTAAACATCGTCCACATACCCAGGAAGAACTTAAGGACAGAATCAGAGAGGAAGTTACGGCAATACCCATCGAAATATGCAGAAGAGCGGTTGAAAACTTCAGAATTCGTCTTCCGCCGCCACCTACGTGATATTATATTTCAAACTTAATGTAAAAAACTAGATTCTGTACTGAATTAAACAATATAAACATAATTTCTGTAAGTTGAATTGTTCTTGTTTTACATCCCTTTAAAACCGGTTCATATCTTTTGCCCCACCCTGTTTTAGAGCAAAGAGATTTCTAATTTGGATTGCTTGCTACTTAGTTTTAGGCCGATATGGAAAGTCTCTTTGGTCGAGAACCTGGTGGCTGTTCCGAGGGTCGGAGCTCCTAACAACCACTTCTGGAAAACCACACACTTTCTAGAATTTCTCAACCTGGATCAGATCAAGTGCCCATCTCGACTTAAAAAGATCCTAGATGTCAGAAAATAGGTGGGTTTTAGATCCATGGAAACCCAGCAAAAAAAAACTCTCTAAAACCCTGAAAGATTGCACGTCATTGATAGTAAGCAATGTGGAGGCCTCCAAGCACTTGGAGATCAGAGGAGACAATACGCAAAATCACTGGCAATAAATTGTGAACCTTGTAAAAGAGCTTTAGGGAGGTTCCTTACAAGAAGTCTCTTTTCTTCACGAATTAGGTGTTGATTTACGTTGAACCTAAACAGCTGTCACCCCAGTTTGCCAGCTTTTGCAATCGCTAGGTTGCAGTAATAGAACACTGGCTTGACTCACTCAGCATGTCTGGATGTATATAAAAGAAGGAAAGCTGTATCTGTTAGATCTTTCAAGGGGATGATGCAATAAGTTTTTGAGGCGGCAGAGTCTAAGGCTACAGGATACTCACCTCTTGTTCTACAATACTGGCCGTAACTATGTTGAATAGGTTCTGCTCTAAACTTTAACTTGAGTACTACTCTTCCAGGCAATACGTGGCATTTTGGTACTCACTCAATAAACTAGGCATTAAAATTGTAAAAAAAATTTCTTCTTTACTTCTTCAAAAAAAATCAAAATCTGTTGTGAAAACTCCTTCAACTTCGTAAGTTCTATCTAAGTAAATTACTACAAACATTACACTTTTACAAAATTATGGCTTCACGATTCCACCGACGGTCTATGACCATGGTAATGTCTTTTGAGATGATTGTTTTATTTTGAATTGTATTTTTCTTTATTAAGCATGTAACATTTATAAATAAAGACTTTAATAATAAATATTGCTTCACGATAGTGAACTCCCAAATTATACTCATTCTAAAAGATAAGTTTTTGATAACAAAACATTCTTTTGGGTACAGTTTTCAGACTCACTAACGGCCTTAAGTTAATTTTCTTTGAAAAGTCAGAGCGAAACTCAAACTATCGGTTATTGCCCTAAAATGGTTTACTTCTTAACAAAAAAAGAAAGAAAAAAAAATAGATTATTTCTTAAAACTGTCCGGTAGGACAGTTGTAAAAGGGTTGATCGTCAAAAACTGCACGAAAAAGCGTGACGTTGAAAAACATCCAACTTTGACAATTTTTTTTCTCTTATTCTATAAAAGATAAAATTCCCAAATTTTCTTTGTAATACAGGGAAAATCCTCGTTTATAACTGTAATTTTATCACAATAACATAGATTAATTAGTTTTAGAGAAAAACGATGCCAAAAATTTGCAAAAACGACCTTTTTCAAAAATTGTTCTTGTTCTTGTTGTTACCTTTTTTATAAATTACGTAGCGCCTAAACGCGAGAACCGATTTTCATGAATTATCTATTTTAACATTATCTATTTTAACTATTATTTAAAAAAAAAAAAAAATCTTAATAATAATAATTTATTGGAATATGACTCTTATAGAAAGGCTAACGTTCTAAACGCTCCTGAAATCAATTTTTCACATTAAGGTAATGGCTCTTCATGTTTCTAGTGGATTTAAAAAAAAAAAGTAGTGAAGTAGGACTTTCGGTCGGTAGTTCGATTTGTAACGGAAACTTATTGTTGTTATTCCCTGGTGTCACCTAACAATGTATCGAATTTTGACTCTCACTTTTGAGTTACGGAGAATACAATACACACATGCGTTCATTTACACATTCACAAACGCATATAAAGACTACTTTCTGAAAAACCACTTTTAAGCCCCCAAAAAAGCTATTACTAATGAAAATTCAATTTCCCTCATTTCCAGAAAATGCAGTACGTCCTGTGGCAATAAGTAAGAGAAAGTAGATATCAATTTATGAAATGATTATTTGTTTTAATTAACAATTAATGATAAGGCACCTAATGCTTTAATTAGGGTTTCATAAAAGCTTTAATAATTACCATTTTGATATACATATACTTTTTCCTGAAAATTTATCAAATGTTTACAAGATAAATTTACACTTTACTATTAACTGATATCTGCCTTAGTCCAAAGCAACAAACCGAAGATAGATTTAGGTAAAAAGTCACTCGTGAGAGCGTTAAATCGAAATTTAAGATATTGTAAAAAGAGGTAATTATTTTAACGATAGTAGGATCCACATTTTAGGAAAAACATATATTGACTTTGGATTACTGTTGAGTTAGCACATAAAAAAGCACACAGATAAGCATACCAAAACATTTAAAAATCGCTACTATGAAAATTATTGCCAATAAATGTATGGCTTTTCATTTTGAATTATCATTTTTTTGGCTAACACTTGTAGCTTTAAGTAATAAATCTGTAATTATTACCATATTTGCAAGAGAATCTTCAATATTTGTGAGTTAAGATTGTTTTAGGAGAAGACTTTAGGATGTATTTCTAAATTACTTGATTCTTTTCATTTATTTATTTACCTCAGTATCTTTAGGCGATATGACAACAACTTTCTTCTTTCGTTTTTCATCATGCCCTTCAGACATCTTGCAGAATGGAAAAAAAATAAAATAAAGGCAGAGTTTTTATGGGAATACTTTGAAAAATAGAAAAACGGCTACGTTAGTAAAAAGTAGGTGGCGGGATTGCCGGGATCCAAGCTCAACAATTGGGCCACGTACAAACGCCACGCTTTCAGGACAGATACTGAGACACCAACTGTTCCCAACACAAACCAAAACCACCGCCCTGTTGTTGGGCTGTTTTGATCGGCTGCACGAACATCTACGAATAAATACGGAAATAAGCGAACAGCATAGTAGATATAGGGAAGCTGTAAGTTGTTGACGTAAACAGAATCGACTTGGTGTAGTGTGCATTACTTCAAGTTTCAATTACCTCCCTCCGCGAAAAGATGTGAATGTTTATTTGAAAATATCACTTTATTCCAGTTTTTCAGCCTAAATATTAAACGTAAACTTCCTCCATATATTCCTCTCCTCGTATCCCTATTTCTTTTTTCGAACATATTCATCATTTCCCTAATAATAATGGTAGTTCTGCAGTCGAATTGGTAGTTCATTCTGTCTCATTATTACTCTAAATATTTGCCAAAGAAAATGATCGCATTTATTGTATTTATTTCAAATTTGTGGCCACTCCATCTGTAGGCAATAGATTTCATAGATATATTTAAAATATAAACTAGACAGTGTTCTTTCAGATAACACTTCCATATTTGGGATATTGCGTCATAAGAACCCGAGACCTCTGCATGGGAATCATGTTTGTTGTTAACCAGTATGCTAATCTTTTATCGATGGATTGTATGTCTGTACGAGGGTCGTTTGAAAAGTTCGTGCAAAGTCAGAGAGATAGCACTACTGGCGCGAATCGAGGTTATGTTTAGTTAGTAGCATCTCTTGGAAGAACACACACCAAGTTTCAGCCAGATCGGTCTATTTCTTTGTGTTTGGCATTCGTTTGAATCGAGGAAGTCGAGTGATTTTCGAAAAATGGACGAAAAAGAATTTCGTGTGCTGATTAAACACTACTTTATGAAAGGCAAAACGCCTCAGGAGACTAAAGAGAAGCTTAATAAACATTATGGTGACTCTGCACCTTCGATTAGAACAGTTTATAAGTGGTTTCAAAATTTTCGGAGTGGCCATATGGGCACAAGTGACGCTGAACGTTCTGGACGCCCTGTTGAGGTTACTACTCCAGAAATCATTGATAAAATCCATGATATGGTGATGGATGACAGAAGAGTGAAGGTGCGTGAGATTGCTAGTGCTATGGGCATCTCGAATGAACGGGTACATAATATTTTGCATCAACATTTGGACATGACAAAGCTATCCGCAAGATGTGTGCCGCGATTGCTCACGCTTGACCAAAAACGAAATCGTGTGAAGTGTTGCAAGGACGGTTTGCAGCTGTTCCAGAAGAATCCGCAGGACTTTAAGCGTTGTTTCGTCACTGTGGATGAAACATGGATACATCACTACACTCCTGAGACCAAAGAACAATCTAAACAATGGGTTACCAAGGGGGAATCTGCGCCAAAAAAGGCGAAGACCGTTCCTTCGGCCGGAAAGATTATGGCGACTGTCTTTTGGGATTCGCAAGGAATAATCCTCATCGACTATCTGGAAAAGAGTAAAACTATTACAGGTTATTGAGGTGCATATTATTCATCGTTATTGGACCGTTTGAAAACCGAGCTGCAAGAAAAACGCCCACGATTGACCCACAAAAAAGTCCTTTTCCATCACGACAACGCACCAGCTCACACCTCAGCAGTTGAGGTCGCAAAATTAATGGAAATAGGGTTCCAACTCGTTTCACATCCCCCCTATTCTCCAGACTTGGCTCCCTCGGACTACTATTTGTTCCCCAATATGAAGAAATGGCTGGCGGGAAAAAGATTTTATTCAAACGAGGAGGTGATTGCAGAAACGAATGGCTATTTTTCAGACTTGGACAAATCCTATTATTCGGAAGGGATCAACAAACTAGAGCAGCGTTGGACGAAGTGTATAAGCCTAAAAGGAGACTATGTTGAAAAATAAAAAAGGTTTAGCCCAAAAAATTAAGTAGTTTTTATTTTTGCACGTACTTTTCAAAAGACCCTCGTATATTGAAAAGATTCTTTATTGCGTACTTATTCAGATATATTAAAACTAATTCTTCATATCTCGTTAAATACAAAATAAAGTACATTTAGCCAAACTGAATTATTTATTTAATGTAGTGTACATTTTTTTTTTAAGAATGAGATGAAAGTAGATGTTTTTAAAAGCGAAGAAGATTGGTCCAACAATACTAAATTGGCCGTGGTGTTTTCATAAATACCGTTTTCAATGGTGGCTAGAACCCGCTTCATTCACAAACTATTCATTTCTTCAATAACATTTAAGACTAAATAGCTATCCATTAATGTTCCATATTCTCCATGGTTTATGACTCTAGATGCGATAATTTCTTACTGCGATTTCCATAAAAACTCTCAATGGAACTTCGTGGATGTCAGTTCAACTGTTCACTTCTCTAACATGGAAATTTGCTTAAGACTGGTGCATGCCTGTATTTCTCTTACATTTCATACGCAGGGTGTAGCAGAGTGTGATTTCAGCAATTTCTCTATTCACAAAAATAATCGTTTGAAAACGATATGCCCAAATTATTCATATCAATTTTTATCTGCAAACATTTAGAAGAAAATACTCTAATCTTCAAACGTGAAGACTACCTTCCAAGAATAGATTGTGATTGAATTAACAGTGAAGTTTAAAGAACTGTAAAAATTAAAAAAAACTGCTCTTTTAATTATTTTTTAAAAAAATTAAACTGTGTTATTATATTATTATAAATCTCCAAATTTTCTTTTTTTATTATGCCATTCTTTCATTTATTTTACATTTCGATCCGAAATTGACAAACTTCATCCTAACATATGTAAATATATCGAGGATGACTTTCATATCATTATATTATCCAATTATTAAAATATATTTACACTCAGTAATGTTATTATTAAAAAATAAATTAATAAACTACTCAAATAATTTTTTTTATTTCTAAAAGAAAAAGAAAACTTTCAATCTCCTACTTTAACGAAAAGTTCCTCAAACAACGAAAAGTTTTAGGCTTATCAGTTGCAGTTGCCAATAACCATTCTTCAATTTTATTGAGAGGGAATAATTCTCGTCTTAATACGAGAATTTAAACAGTTAAAATGATCTTTATAAATGAAATTTAAATTATTCAATCAAAATCAGTAAATTTAAGAAGTAACAAAACACTTTTTTCAACAATATTAAAATGTTAGGCAACAATTTCCAAAAACTAGCTTTGTTGATTTTTAAAGTAAGTAACCGAGATTCTCTTCAATTAATTTAATTTCAGGCGAAGTATTTTCAGAAAAAATTTATCACTAAATTGTGAACTCAGACAAAATAGAAGTAGTTTCTCTTAGTTTTAAAAGGGAATTGAATGAATATTTCATATAATAAAACTTAATAATGGGTAATTTCTTTTTTGAAAGAATAGTGGTTTCATATTTAAAAGGCATTGCAAATTTATATTTTTAGAGTCAACTGTTATTTAGTAATTTATTTAGCAAATGTAAAACGTAAGCAGCAAGTTGTTGCATTGAACGGTGTATAAATAGGGCAAAATAAATTATCATTATCAACTAAATTAACTCGACTACAGATCCTTCTGAAAGTTATTTTATCACTGCTTTAACTTCAATTTACATTTAATTCATTAATAATGATTTTTATAATTTATTAAATTTTGATTCTTTTGCTTCTTTCTGTTGCACCACCATCCCACTTTTCAAAACTGGGATTAACGAAAGTTAAGGTCCGCTAAGGATGGACGAGATGCCAAAAAATGTAAGGCATCAACTACTAAGATATCTCCAAATTGGTTTTTTATCGGTAGAAAATGAAATCACAAGGAGATCTGTTTTCGCGGCACGTTCGTATGAATTCTGTACCTATTAGTGAAGAAATGCATGTTGCAATAAAAATAAAGCAACAATTTAAAAAGTTTTGTCTTAAATAGATTAGTAATGAAAATACTGAAATGTATAGCTACAAATACTGAAATGTATAGCTACAAATACTGAAATGTATAGCTACAAATACTGAAATGTATAGCTACAAATATATATAAAAAAAGAAGAAATAATATTGAAAAATTATTATGCAATAAATGCTCTCAGTATCTAGGTCGGATGGGAGCGACATAACCAACTGCAAGCTGCACCATAACCGTTAAACTGCAATATTTTTGCTTGGTTATTAGATAAAGGAGCCTGGACTGTTCCTAAGCAACCATCATAATGCAGCAATATATGGCTGTGTTCTTCATGGAAGAAAATATAGCTCTCTATGGTTCAACGGCCCCGCAAACTATTTGTGCAAAACAGTTAAAAGATTATTTATGCCATCTTCTATGAAATGCGGTTGTGTTAAACACTGCATTATTTTGAACGATTTTTTTTAAAAAACTATCTATACATAATTCTTGCTAGAATAATAGTTCTATCAATTTTTCAAAAGTATAAATACTTTGCATCAGCAAGTACAAGCCACTAATGATAACGTTTAGCGAACATTTTGTTCCAAAATTTTTACTGCAATAAAAAAAAATAAACAAAAACAAAAAACTGAAATAAGATGGACTGCAAATAAGGAAGAAACCATTTTGTGCCACGTCCTTGTAAAAGCCATAAATTGCCAAGTCGGTGGCAGAATCCTGCACAATTTGACCTTTACATCCTCCTGCTGGGCGCAGCAGTCCTATATAGTGCCAAGGCCGTCCTAAACCCTTCCTATATTTCCATTCTGGTTTAGAATTTACTTTGCTGTACTCTCATCGATTTCTCTCAAAATATTTTCAAGATATCCAGCGAAGTCTGCCTTAATCATGGGTCCTTCGGTCTCCTTCTCGTAAATTTTTGAGGAATCTATTTTCTATTATATTCTCTAAAGCCATATCAACATGCCTACCATCACAAAGGACAATAAAATGCATAAAATTCCTGCCGCACAATTTTTGATTTTTCTTTTTCTTTGTTGATCATCAAAGATTGGGTTCCATCCACCTGATTTGCCGTCCTAACCATTCAAGGATCAAGTGTTTCGCTTTGTGGCCCAAACATAAGAAACAGCAAGTTTCTAATTTTTTCCAAAAACTTTCGACTTCATTTTTCTCAAAAATATTATATAAGTTTAAAACGCACTATTCATGAAAAACATCTACATACAAACACCTTTCGAAAGGTATTCCATGCATAGTGGTTATTTTAAAAATTGATACAGAAATATCTGATTAATTGTAAAAAAGTAGGCCTCAAAACTGAGCCGGCATTATGAAAGGAATTCACCTACCATAAGAATATAATTAATCAGAATCATCAAATCCAGTTACGATTTTTTGCATTTTGTTCATCGTTACAATCAATAACCTGTTGACCTATTCAGTTCAGTTAGAACAAAAAAACAACACGCCAAATGAAGAAGTCTCGAAAGTCAGAACTTTAATCGAAAATACAATAAAATAAATTAGATTTGTGTGAACAATATCTGAAAAAAGGACAAAAGGTGTCCTTTCCTAATTTAAGAAAGGACAAGGACAACCAGGTGTTAAAAAAGGACTGTTCTTTCCAAGAAAAGGGCAGTTGGCAACCCTATTGAAACACATCAGTCACTTTCCCTAATGACTAAAAACTATTATAAGAATGTTAATCTTTAGCTCAAACCAACGGATGGTTCTTGTTCCGGTCTGTAAAAGCTAAATCCAACCTCCCTTCATCTCTATCAATCCTATGCCAGTTTGATCTATGCAAAAAAAAGAGTAGCCACTCTGCAATTTACAGAGGAGGCTCATACCACTAAGGTAAATTTTGAAAGATGATCGAGTCATACAATATCCATGCCTTAACCATAGTAAAACTCTATGCCCTGTTTCATCTGGTACTCATTAACACTATATGGTATCTTAAACTCAAGCTTCTTTTCCAACTCTAGCAACTATCAACATCATATTTTTCTTTTCTCTACATTTGGATACGAAATATCTCAATTAATATTAAGCTTATCAAATAAAACATCAAAAGACGTAATACAAAAAAGCTTTCCAAATAGAATGACCAAGACAAAGCATTGCCTTAATTGAATATGAAGTAAAATAATTAATGGTGGATTGGGGTTCTTAGTTGGCTTTTAGAGAAATTCAATCTTCTTTCTCCATTGTTGTCTAAACGGAGAGTGAACAGCGTAGAAAGATTATTTTTGATTATCTTCTACTCTTTTGTTTTCCACCAATTTATTTCCAAATAGGTTGTATTTTTGTCATGTTTGTTTCAATTTCACCAACAGAAGTCTGTTACGAGATCATCACTTACATCCTCTTAGGAGTTCATTTGTCCAAGTTATGGTTGGTTAACTTTTAGGATGCACCAATAACTCTAATTATTTCCCCTAATCATTAGTCTTAAGATTCACAAAAAATAGCGAGTGATATGCATAAACTGTTCAAATTATTACTATGGTAATATTACATTTGTATTAATTTTCTTTTGTAATGGAAGAACAAATGTTTTGTAATCCATCAGATTTTCAAAACTGAGTTTTTATTGCAGCATATTTTTCAAAAGAATATTGTAGACAATTCAATCTGATATTTCATTTCATTATAACAATAGTCCTAAAAATAATTAAGTTCACATTAAGATAAAAACTAAATCGTTTTCAATAATTTTGGAAATATTGGACTCATTTAACTTTCTTAACATTTGGTAGAGAGAAACCTATAATACAAATAAATATTAAAGAATATTCTATTACCCCAATTTCTCTTCGTTCATAAAATCCATTTTCCAGTGCCATTTCCTGAAAAATATCTCAATTTAATTTTAAAACTTTATGGAAGCGCTAATCACTGCAAAAAACAAGCAAAAATTGAAAATAATGTATAAAGAAATGTTTTCGATTTAAGGATTTTGATTGTTTACATCTAATTTTCGGATTTATATGATTTCAGAGAAAGCATCATCTTTGAAATTTTTTTCTTATACTTTTTCGTTTTCAGTTCACTGCTTAACGCACCCCGCTTTTAGCCCTTCTCTCTTCTGTATTAATATTCAATTTTTTTTAACTTCAATTTTGTATATTTTCTAAAATAGTGTTTTCTGTTAAACGATTCCACCCAACTGGGAACGTGTTTTGATTACATCAGGTGCCAGGGATATCGACCAACAGATTTCATTTTTAAAGCAAATATTGCTATTTAAATACTTTTTACAAACTCCTTTTTTTTTTTTTAATTATATATTCTTCTTGACAGCTCTTATGATAAAAATATCTTTGGGATTGGTTCAATATCGCTTTTTAAACTTTGTTATTGCCACGTTTCTACAGCGGAGTTTGCAACATTAAACTATTGTATACTTAATCACTATTCTTTCTTAGGACTTCTTCAGAATCTGTATTACTTTTGGCTGCAGTAGGATGACCTTCAACTGTGGTCATCTAATCCTTATATTTTAATACTGTTATTGTTAAAGCACTTTCATTGCCATGGATCATCATCCATTGTTTGTTACAAAGCATAAAATGTTGAAATTGTACACAATATTTTCTTTTCACAGAAGTAGTAAAAAATGGAGTCCTTCCAAGACTCTTCTGGATTGATGATGGTCGACTGCATTGTGATTTATGTAAAATACATTTCTAGGTTGGAAAAAGATTGATGAAGAGAAAAAAAGATTGAAAAAAGAATGATGATGTCAATCAGCTTAAATAAAGTTCAATACTATTAGTTCTCTTAGGCTTTGGAATTAATCCTCCTTATGCCCGAGCTCTTCTCTAGGAAATGACCTACTTGCATTAAGAAGGAGATAGTTCAGGAACTTACAAAAAAAATTCCACAAATTGTGCAACTCCTCCTATCTTCCTAATCTTATAGAACTAAAAATTGTAGCCTGCTTCTGATGCTGATAGGAATCAACAGAAAGTTTTATGTATCCTGGATAAACAATTACCTTCTTTAAATACATATTTATTATTGTTTATTCCTACAAGTTTGATGGAGTATACAAGCATTGGATAAATTTTAACAATACTCAGTAACTTTTATGTCCTTAATTTACGCAATAATTTATTTGCAACCCAAAAGTTGAGAATAAGGAACAACTTTTCATAGAATTGAAAGGACATCAAAGACATCAGAAACTATGATAATCTGTATAAAATATTTTGGGTGACGAGATTTCAAAACAATTTTTAGAAATAGAAATAAGAAATTCAAGTTACAATCAGTCAACTAGCGCATTCTAACGGAGAAGGTAGAAAGTAAACTAGTTAAAGTACCTGGCTTGTGGCGCTTCCAGTGGACAATTCATAAAGTATTACACTGCAAGTAATATACTTAATGTTTTTTTTTGTTTAAAATTCAATTTTCTTTTTATTTAATTGTTGATTAAACTATAAACTAGACTTAATTTTATAGCGTATTAATTATTGATTTCTGTTACAATTCAATCCACCTTTAGTTGGTTTATATGTAATGATTTCTAGGTAGTAGATTACTAGTTAATGGTTTAAACACACGATAAATTGCATGCTTTGATCTATTAAACAAAAACACAGTTCAAATAAAATCGTTACGGTAACTATTCCTATTTTAATGAGAATGATCATTTCTTGTATATCTCAATATTCACTTTCGAAATCGTGTATGAACTTTTCCAATTCATACCGGTATTGCATTTTCATCCATCTAACCACTATCACATCTAAGATCTGAAAATATGCAGAGGTAGCCATACTCAGAGATGCCCATTTATAAAAGTAGAATTACCGGGACTGAAGGTCAAGCTTCACCACAGATGATTGATAGATGTTAACAGAACAGTGACCACAAAGCCATATCCTCCACTCTCTGTAAGAAGTGGATTTATATTGTTATAGTCACCATTGAAAAAAGATGCCTTGGCAGAAAGTAGCTGTTTTCTCTGCGCCCAGATTTCACCTTCAATGTGTACAAGACCGACCACCAATGCTTATATAATAAGCCACTCCATTTTGAGATCATTGATGGATAAAATAATGTATTAAATATGTTTTAGAATAATGACTGATGCCAATTTTTGCGTAATAACAAAATAGTAATAATAACTATTGTAGGCTTTTCTGACTCTCTGCAATTCTTACAAAAATTTTGATTTACAAATTTTTTTAAAATCAAAATGTTCATCACTTAAGTTAAAAGTAGTAGGGGAATATTATACTTTATAACTTTTTGGCAAGATTTATAATGGATCTGGCATGTAGCAGAATCTACAAAGAAAGTTGTAGCATGAACCTCATTACATAGAGATATCTTGAGAGATCACAATAAGCGAGGAATTCAGCCACGAACCTGAACGATGCCTGTGAAGACACAATAAGTTCCCAACTCTGAAAACAGCACTTTGACTGTACCACAATCCAACAACAGACCCGTAGACTAGGATGAAACATTTAGGCGAATACGTGCTGATTACTACTTTGGTTAATGTAAACATTTAAACTTCACTTTGTCAGAGTGGCACTATGTTTTTGGCAAGTGTTTAGCCTAGCTAAGATCAAAGAGGTATGTTGAGTTCGCAGGTGTGAATTTAACGATTCCTGCGCAAAATTTTATTGCAACATAAAAAGTGATTTTAATGATGGTGTCAATTGCAAATAACTGAATTTTGTGAGTTCTCCATATTTGTTTAATTTTATATTTCAATAGGAACTAGAAAAGTAACTTCTTTAGATAAAAGATTAATCAAGCATAAATGGCTACCTTAGTCTGACAAAAAATTCAGTTCTTTCTAACTATTCACCAGAATGTGCTAATTAGAACCTAATCCTGGCATCTCTTCATGACAAGAAAATATCCTTCTTCCAGGAATAACATCTTGAAAATGGCCAGCGAGTCACATGCAGACATTGCACTATTGCTTAAGAGAACCCTTTAGACGTGTCAGTGACAAATGACGGGAGACATTATGTGAAATGAGTTTGTTGATTAACTGTGTAATTATGGCAAGCTGTTAGCTCAAGTACTTGTCCTCTGACGTTCATTCAATCATTTACTTCAATCAGACAGAATGAGCTTTAGACTTAACTCTAATGACAACAGCAACGCATCTAGTAAAATCACTTCCACTAAGATAGTGAGTATAATCTACTGTGAATCAAAATATTGATTACACACCTGTTTGGATTCCTTTTAGATGATTGCCAATTGAAATACCAATATTCACCTTGGCCCACTCTAATTCATTCTGCGGAATTACAACTAACTTCACACCAATGTTCTGATTAAAGATAACAGTCTTTATTTATGCACTGCCCTGTTTGTGAAATTAAGTTGTTTGTATGTTTAAATTAATTCTACGTCACAAAGACCCGGTATTTGTCTATCGCTCCCTTCAATCCCGTATAGGCTCTGTTGAGCCTTGGCTAAAGAAATGGAGAACCAAAATAAACGAAAACAAATGTAATTACGTTTCATTCTCCCTAAGGTGAACTATTCTTCCACCCGTTTACCTAAACCTCACTCCTCTTCCTACAACAGATTGTGGTAAGTACTTAGGACTCTTCATGGACAAACGCCTAACCTGGAATCCACATTCTAGACTCAAACGGAAAGAACTGAACAGACGATACAAACTTCTCTCTAGACTTCTCGACTATCTAAACTCTCACTACAGAATAAACAACTTATCTACACTATGTTACTGAAACCTGCCTGGACTTACGGATTGGAGCTTTAGGGATCAGCCAAAGCTTCCTATATCTACAGAAACCAATCTTTTCAATCAAAAACACTCCATCGAATTGTTAATGCTCCTTAGTTTGCACAGAGATATCCTTGTTTCCTAATGTTTCTGAAGGTGCAAGACTAATTTCCCAACTTACTGCATTACCATGAAATCTCCCATGATGATTCCAGCGCACAGTGAAGTAAGTGCCAGTGCTTAACAGTAAAGTGCACTTCTTTGGGAGTTTTCCTTTTTGGGTGATTGCTGCCCCTCATGCAACTCAAGAATTTATACATATGTATTATGTTGTATCAGCTTCACTTGTTGCAGAAATGTACTGCAGTTGTGAAAATAAATAAAGTTAAAAAGAAAATAATAATAATTCTATTTCACAGTTATATTGTTAATGCTTGGGCAGGCACTCATATTAATCATTCTTTTTTACAAAGAAATACCAAGAAAGAAATCTTCTGCACAAGAATGCAGAAACTTCTATTTTGAATTAATCGAAAAACATTAAGTAAATCGTTTATTGGTTATAGTGACAACAAACTAAAAGCATTAACATTCAATAGCAAAGAATAGAAAAATATTTAAAGTACGGAACAGTACTGGCATAAATAGTTAAAACACCTGCTTGTTCAACCTGATGTGGTAGCAGTGTATTTGAACGTAACCTCCATTAAGATTACGTCCAAAAGATAAAAGAACCATACCTAACTTTTATGCAACACAAAGTTAAGTTCCTATAAAATGAACATAAAGCGTCTTTTCAGGTCACTTATTTATTTGTTCAACTGCAATAAGTTAATAAGAAGCTAAAAAGGTGGTGTCTCAAACTAACTTAAACTTTTCTCTTACAACAGCTTCCTTAAATAAATGAATATATTTGCTTCAAACAAGGAATATTTGCTAAAAGTTCACTTTAACTAAATGTTTAATTCTGATGGAAGCTGAAACAACACTTTAGAGAAACGTCTTTGTTGTTTGCATTTCTATTACTTTAGCAAAGTGTAGAAGTACCTTAATGTTAGTTGTAATAAAGTGTATTCACCGCATCCTTCCAAAAAAATAAATTTTCCTGTCAATTTATGAGAAATCTCGGGGTTGAAGAAGAAAACTCATTAGAATGATGGAAATACACATGAAAATTGCGTTCATAAATACAAAATATCTTCAAATAAATTGTGATGAGCTGCCAATAAATGTATAATTAGAGGTGCCTTGTCACATAGTTAATGATTTTGACGTATAATTGTTGTTATGTTCTTTAGGTAAAAGATTGTAAAAGTTTGTACATTTGGTACGGTTTTTGAGGATTTTATTTATTTTATATTATTTGTATTGTACAAATAATGTGGCGCAGTTGAGTTTGTATTTTTTTTCAACCAGGGGCTATTTTAATAAATATTTGGACAAAACTTGATGTGAGGGACTACCAATACATTATAATATTTAATTTTCACCTTCAAGGTTCTTTAAGGTTATCCATAAAATTTTTCACTCAGATTAAAGAATTGCATTTCGTTATCAATCTTCAGAAATTCTTTCTATTTTCCTTCAGATTCAGATTGTATTAGAAGGGCGGTTCCACCAAAAAGGGGAAGAAACGCAGGCAATCCAAAATGGCCATTGTTCCCCGCCCACCACTCATCTCATCAGAGATACCGGGGTTTAAAAACAAATCCGGCTAAAAGTTGCCAGATGACAATGCAATAAACTGATAAAGTAGCAACAGGACACTAGGTAGCATGGCGACTCAATCGCCCAGTGCACTGAATAAACCTAGACAGTTCTGGTAAAGATTACCAGATGTCACAATCTCCGGCTGGGAGACATTTAACCTCCCGAAGACGAGAAATCTAGTTTTAGAATAAACGGGGCACACCTCTACAAAGTGCCGCACAGTCTCATTGGACTCTACCACAGCCAGCACAAATTGGCGACTGGGTAAGGCCGCTTTCCTTTACCTTGCTGGCTTCTGGAAACTCAGGGCAACCAAAAGACATGCAGCACATTATCCCACCCATTATCTTAATCAGTTAGGATCCTCTTACAGATATAAATTGCACATTGATCACAATTGCCTTCTTCCATGTTACCTTTGACGTACAAGATATAGATGACGGGCTAACATTCGTCCAACACAAATACTCTGAGGTACTCGTGGCTACTAGAGCCAGCTCAGAAAAGCGGAAACCTTTAAGACAAGGTCACGATATACGATTTAAGTAATAGTTAATAATTCCTATACTTTTAAATCTCATAAACCATTAGTGGAAAAGATGTAATAGAAGCAATAAGCAATTTTAATTGAAAAATGGATAGTTTTATGACATTTGTAATTCTGATTGTGTTTATTTTTTATTTTAAAATTCGTGAAAGTTTTCACAATAGACAAGGGAATCGATATAACAACTGGAAAAGGGAAGAAGTCCTTCTTCAAGCAAGGAGGATGAAAAAACTATACCTGCGTTGTTCTAGAAAAATGCTCCTGTTTAAAAGACAAGCATAAGGAAAGTAATAATACAATTGAAGGAAATTTGCTGAAATCAGAGAAATAGATCAGCAGAATATTGATGGCAATCTCTTTCCTAGTAAAAGTGATCTGCTAAAGAGATTTGAGAAGGAGACTAAATGCTCTGAGGTAGGCAATTAAAAACTGAAGCATCACTTTCTTTTAACCAGTAGACTATTTAATATGCAATGAACTAGCCACGTCAACAGAGTTCAGAGGAAAACAAATTCTACCACTAAAATTAAAGTCTAAGGAGCAAAGGAAATCTCTGGCTAATTGATTCATTCTAGCATATTTCTTCAGAAAATGGATCTCAAGAAACAGGTAATAACGGATTTACCATAAATAAATAAAGATTCATTTGTTTTATAGATCACATTACTAATAATAGAAAATAAAAAAAAAAGGCATATTGAATGTATACAGAAAAAAAATTGGTTTTACTAGCCAATGGCAGGTTATATTTGTGTGTTTTTTCTACGTTATGAAAAGCAAGTGGACAGGAGGTCACGTGGCGCTCCGTGTATGACACCCATGTATTAAACTTCACGTTTTGCCCCATCCAACTATGATACTAGTATCGCTAGCGACGGCCACCTGTTATACCAACAATACATGGATTAAATACATTTATCCTCTTGCTGATATAATCTAAACTACAAAAAAAAGAAGGTTTTGTAGAATATATTGTGAAGAATATTATTATGATAAAGATATTTTAAAAATACCAGGAAAAAAAAAAAAAAAACAGATTATGTTGCGATTGGCCATCCGATCGTATCTGACAGTTTACTTAGAATAAGGATAAACAATAAAGACATACTTTAAAGTACAGTATCTTGGATCCATTTTAACGAAAGACTGAACCTGAACGGACATCAAGAAGAAAATAGACAAGAAAAGATCCATGAGCGTACCTTTAATGGAAAGTGTACTTCTTTATGAGTCACGAATGTTTAGACTCTGGCAGCAAAGTTACGCATTGCCCTAAATGCAACTGAAATAAGATTTTGGATGAGTTGCCTGGGAAAAATGGACCTCTTCTTGACAGAATAGATGAAAGAAGTTTGTTGTATTGTAGGGATACCCTAAGAAAGGATGTAATGGGTCTTCCTTTGCAGGTATTTAGTGGCATCCACCTGGCAGGTAGAAGAGAGGGCCAAGATGGAAATAAATATTTCTGAAATGTCGGCAAGAAATTGGTGTTAAATAAATTTAATGAAAATATAACACGAAATATGAACAAGTTAAAGACCAACCTTTTTTAAAAAATTTTATGTTAATGTATTTTGAATAGAATCTATTTTTAAAAGTTTGCCCAAAAAAGTAAAACAAGTAGGTAACTCACACATTTTTGTTTTGTTTTGTTTTTGACTTAGGAAGAACTGCGTCAGATATACTGGTGGCTAGGAAACACTGGCCAGCGAAAACTGACAGCTCAGTTTGTTTAAGATAAAGCTTCCTTGTCAACCCAACATTTCCTTTACATTCTTTAAACATTGACACCTTCCATAGTGTTGATAGTCACATCCATTGAGGAAATAGACCACTTCCACCTCACATTCAATGTGGCTGTGAAGGTTAAAGTTTTCAACAATGTTTCTATAACAATTTTTGTTGGGATTAAGAAAAAGACCTTCAAAGTTTAATAGAAAGGAACTAGAATCAAAGAAACAAGTTTATCTATTTATTTACCCATTAACACCAACAGACTAATTGTTGCTGTTAAATAAAAACAAATAAATTTAAAAAAATTATAGTAATAATGTGCTAAAACATATTGAGTATTTAATTGTAGAAGCAGTATTTATATACTTATGATGTTTTATAAATAGATTAGAATTTTTGATTATTATTTTGACGTAAAAAATCACAATCAGATTCAATTATTTCCTCCAGGTTCGGATTCTATGCTTGATTTAAGATTTTTCTTTTCGTTTGTATCTTATGTGCAACGTAAGATTGTGAAGGCCAGAGGCGAGCTTATGTATTTAAATGGTTATTCTTTTACTAAAGAAATAAAATTGTGCTCTCTCTGTAATCTGAGAGACAAAGAAACTGTGTTCCACTTTATAGCAATCTCCCCTATTCTGATTCGAGTTCCGCCTAAAATTTTTTAAAAAGCGCAGTCTAAATTTTGATGAATTTATTGAATATTTGGATGGGAAGGATTGGCTAAGTTTGATCAAATTTTGCAAAGAAGCTTGCCAATATAGATTCCTCCTAATATCGGAGTTTAACTATTAAATAATTTCTAAATTTGCAATAATTATTATTATATGTATTTAAAATATGTAATGTCGATTAAGTATAAACTTCATGATTTTATATGTTTTTCATTTATTTACTTTAGTTAAGGGTGTCTTCTTATAAGTTTTTTATTTATGTTTATTTCTCACCTCTTTGTTATTATTGCTCTTTACATTATTGCATGCGGAGTACATGCTTCTTTGTAACTCTTTCTTTTGTGCTTTTTGTAGTTTTTTCTCCTTAGCATGAAGTACTATTTTATTTATTTATTTATTTATATAAAGTGTTTTTTGAAGCCGAAGTTGCTAATTATAAATTTTTTTGGTGTTTGACGACTCTTCAGACGGTCTAAGGACCATGAATATGTCTGTCTAAGCTTTTGTATTTGTATTTGTAATTATCTAAAACCTTTTAATAAAGACTTCTTATTATTATTATTATTATTATTATTATGTGAAACAAGCCTTTGTTAATGAATTCTAAAGCCTTCGCAGGAACAAACGTACAATAATACATATATGAATAAATAAATGTATAAAAACTTTTTAAATAAACATAATTATTAAGTAAGTAAGTAAAGTAATCGCCTATTTTTTCAGGCGGGGCTTTACGTCCAACTACCAATTAGGTGTCGTGGACGGAGGCGACTAGCAAACATACTTTACTGTAAATATCTTGTATTATCCATTAAATAAAATCCAAGTGCTAAGACCGGGAATCGAACCCAGTACTACAACGCATATTAGCTTTGCAGGTCTCGCCTCTAACCGCTCGGCTACCGTGGCGCCTAACATAATTATTAATTAGAACTTAATTCATTATTGCCAGCAAACCAAGATTGTAAAAATTACAAGATAAGAGAGATGGGTTAGGTTAAATGCTTTTATGAATTTAGTCAACTCTTTTCATTGGAATAAAATATTTCAAGCAATTTCTAACTTGCCAAAAGCGGTTTGTTCGAAGTTGTAATTAAATAATGAGCGAATAAATAAATAAACTCTCAAACAATTTAATGAAGCACACTAAAAAATATATAACAAATGAATAAAAAAAAATAAAATAATAATACCTCAGAATAAATAGCAACTCTAACAGAAGCCTAAAAATTATAAAACAATATTGAATTAAATGATTGCAATTTTTTAGAAACGAAGAAAAAAACAAAGCACTTTAAAATCCAATAAAAGAACTTTTGTCCTCTAGATTAATTGTTCAATTTCCATTAAACACATTTCAATTCCTAATCAAGGAATTACAGTGATGGCCAATTTTCCGTACAGGCACCATTTCTCCCGGACTAATCCGCTTAAAATTTCCTTTAATTTAAAAGGAAGGCTTTTATAAGGTTATTTTTATCCAAATAACTCCTTCTAAATTCTTTTAAATATAGACAAATTGCATTGGTATATAGGTATCTTCTTATGCTTTTGATTGCAAACGGTGCTTGAAGCTGTTTTTTACATATATTTTACAATTTCAATTTAGCAAATATAATAGCAGTTTCAAATTTTTTGTGTCATAATTCACATTTTTACACGAGTTTTATAAATACGATATATAGGTTTGTACTATTCAGGCTTTCTCCATACATTTTCATCCTAAGCTCTAGTTTTACTTAGCTAATTTAGAGACCTTCACATTGCTAACAACATGTAGCTCATTTAAAGTTACCACGAAGAAGCTAGCTGAGTAACAATGCTCTTTGCAGAGAGAGCGAACCATGACTTTGGTATTGACGGGCATAGAAGAGTAGCATTAGTGGTCCGCGACATATTTAAATACAATTCAAAACTAAAACTTGGTTTATATATTTTAATTTTTTTTTTTTGGAGAGATATAATCTTATAACCTATGTACAAATAAGATACCATTGCCAGCCGCATTTGCGGGTTCATGAGGTTTTCGTCTCTCCCCAAACTAGACTCGGTCTTTAAATCTAATACTAGATTAACAAAAAATTCAAAATGATAGATACCAGGGATTTACTTCAAAAAGGGATTTTCAACTGCACAACTTATTGTTCTCAAGTGAAAAAGTGATACCTCTTTTACAAAGAGAGAGAAAACAAATCTGAATGGTTATCCTTAAAACCATCAACTGCCTAAGAGAAACAATCTACTAGGAGCATAATTTTGCCATTTTTAACTCTAACAAAGAACCGTTAGTGTCTATTATCTGCAGAAAAATTTCTTTCACTCATCACATCGATAATCAAAAATTAAAAAGTAAAATGAAAATGAAATGATCAGTCATTACTTAGAAATAGAGGAGCCATACACATTCATTATTGAGTACATACCGAAAACGTGCTGTTTCATTAAATATGCAAGACACTGGTGGGAAGTAATGGCAATGTTCAGGTTACGTTGTGGTAACAGAACGAATAAATTTCTAGGCAGTTCTGTGTTTTTTAGATACTGAATGTTTTTGCATTAGAAATGAGAGTTCTATTTTTAGACTACTTTATTTAGAAATTGTTGTACTTATATTTTCTAGTGGTTTATTATGTGACCGCGTGCCTTAACGGCCTTGAAAAGGGTTAAAAGGAAAAATAATCTGTTATGAACTCTAAAACACTACTTTCTTTAACCACAGTTCTGATAATAGTGAATGAAAAAATAACTTCGAACTTTCGACTAACACCAAAATTTACTAAAATATTGAATTCGCAGTTATACTTTGTACAAATTATTGGTAAAAACCATATAAAATACAGAGAAATGACTTCAAATACCCCAAATCCCTGCGAACATCATAGTAAATGTTCATGAAAGACGTTTCTAGTAAAGGAGTACGTCTTGAGACCTAACTTGTTTAGTTAGCACACCAAGCTGACGAGATCACTGGATTGATTTTTGAGAAAACCGCAGATAAACAAACCTTTGATAAATACTTTTTCATGATTACAGATTATTTTCATTTTACAGATGTGGACATCAATTTCAAAAAAATTTTAGAGGGACGCTTAACCTCACTCTTTCACAGTATTGATTAAAATGAAACGTCCCTTAACATAAATAAATAAAGCATTCAAGTTATAGATTAATGGGAATGTTTATTTAATAGTTTTAAGAAAGTCCGAAGAGCCATTTTAGAGAATTCCTCAAAAATTGGAAATCATTTCAATAAAGTAGTACTTCCATTGATCGGAAGTTTATTCTCAGAGATTGCAAAATGGTACTTAAATCAAATACAGATTTTAACTTCCTGCTTTTGATTTTTTGAGTAATGCTGACCAGTTTGTAAAAAGTACTTTTCCATTCAGAAGAGCACTAAAGACCTGGTTTAACTAAATATCACAAAATCTGGTCATATTACTTCCTCCTACAAGTGGAAAAATGACAAAAAAAAAATTCTTATTTTAGTTTTTAATTTGTTTTCACCGTTGAGTTACATCAGTGAACCAAATCAAAAGTTAAAATCACTCAAAGTTCTAACTATAATGGTAACTCCTTCATTTCAAACCAGTAGTTATCCTTACTGCAAATACAAACTACAATTTGAGGATTATACTTGGCTTAACTCTTTATAACTCTTAATCTCTTACCTAATGATCTAACTTAGTACTTGTGCTTCAACAGCTCTCCATATTTTAGGTCTTATACTTCTAATCTCCTAATAAATATTACCGAAAAATTGTTTCAAATAAAAGTGTTCATATTAATTAATCACTTTCTCTCTCTAAAAAAAAAAACACTGGCTCTTGGAAACTTACATCCATGGACATCTCTTGATAAAAGCCTACTAAACTATTTTATGAACTATTATTCAACGACGTTTAATATACTGTGATGATAGATAGCCCATGATCCCCATTTTTAGTAATCTTTTATACGTTCTACGATAAGTTGATAACAGAGGCTCATCATCATTTTACCTCTTTCTTCTATGCTATACATTGAAATTATTTTCTGCTGATTGCCACAATTTACATACAAAACAAATGTAGCGTAACTACAGACTTCATATTCTTGAAGAAAGTGGTTCTCAGCAAGAGTATTATAAAAGAACTGAAGTCTCAAAAGATTCTCATAACACTAGTTCGTTAAAAGCCTACTAGATAGCGTTAGTACTGCAACAGTATTGCTTATTTAATTGATGTGCTTTCTTCATTCTTTAACTTAAATAAGAAAGCTACAAAAGTATTTATTTCGCTAAAATAAATGAAAATATTGCGATTATAGGTAAGTTATTACAACATTGTAGTTTATATTTAAATAGCGAATAAAAGAATATTAGCAACCGATGCTTTTGCAGACAGTAAGTATTGTAAACAATTTAGATAAAAATAAGTCTGAATTGTGCAAATGGAAATTTCTGTAGCGCTGACGTGAAAGGACTACAAGATGAGCAAACAAAAAATATTTGAGGCAGGACATTCGTGCAATTATTGCTTCAGTGTACTGTTGGATGATATTAGCCAGGAATTACATTGTTTTTGAATTTGTTTGAACAAATAGTTGAACAAATTAAAAGAGCAACAATATCTGAGCCTTCTCAATTGTACCACTACCGGATTCCGGCGTTCTCTGTTAACAAGCAAACTCCAGTAAATGAGTTAACTCAAGCTCCTAGTAAAATAATACTACCAGCCAGCACTGCTTGATTCGAATCAGGCTAACTTTCTTACATAATACTTTCCCAAAATTATTATTACTAAACGTGAACCAGTAAATGGGAGGTCCACAGTTCAAAAATGCGTGTAATTAACAAGTACAAATTATTATTAACAAGTAACAAAAATGTTTTTAGTAAGCTATGTACGAGGGTCGTTTGAAAAGTTCGTGCAAAAATAAAAACTACTTAATTTTTTGGGGTAAACCTTTTTTATTTTTCAACATAGTCTCCTTTTAGGCTTATACACTTCGTCCAACGCTGCTCTAGTTTGTTGATCCCTTCCGAATAATAGGATTTGTCCAAGTCTGAAAAATAGCCATTCGTTTCTGCAAACACCTCCTCGTTTGAATAAAATCTTTTTCCCGCCAGCCATTTCTTCATATTGGGGAACAAATAGTAGTCCGAGGGAGCCAAGTCTGGAGAATAGGGGGGATGTGAAACGAGTTGGAACCCTATTTCCATTAATTTTGCGACCACAACGGCTGAGGTGTGAGCTGGTGCGTTGTCGTGATGGAAAAGGACTTTTTTGTGGGCCAATTGTTGGCGTTTTCTTGCAGCTCGGTTTTCAAACGGTCCAATAACGATGAATAATATGCACCTGTAATAGTTTTACCCTTTTCTAGATAGTCCATGAGGATTATTCCTTGCGAATCCCAAAAGACAGTCGCCATAATCTTTCCGGCCGAAGGAACGGTCTTCGCCTTTTTTGGCGCAGATTCCCCCTTGGTAACCCATTGTTTAGATTGTTCTTTGGTCTCAGGAGTGTAGTGATGTATCCATGTTTCATCCACAGTGACGAAACGACGCTTCAAGTCCTGCGGATTCTTCTGGAACAGCTGCAAACCGTCCTTACACGATTTTGTTTTTGGTCAAGCGTGAGCAATCGCGGCACCCATCTTGCGGATAGCTTTGTCATGTCCAAATGTTGATGCAAAATATTATGTACCCGTTCATTCGAGATGCCCACAGCACTAGCAATCTCACGCACCTTCACTCTTCTGTCATCCATCACCTTATCATGGATTTTATCAATGATTTCTGGAGTAGTAACCTCAACAGGGCGTCCAGAACGTTCAGCGTCACTTGTGCCCATATGGCCACTCCGAAAATTTTGAACCCACTTATAAACTGTTCTAATCGAAGGTGCAGAGTCACCATAATGTTTATCAAGCTTCTCTTTAGTCTCCTGAGGCGTTTTGCCTTTCATAAAGTAGTGTTTAATCAACACACGAAATTCTTTTTCGTCCATTTTTTGAAAATCACTCGACTTCCTCGATTCAAACGAATGCCAAACACAATGAAATAGACCGATCTGGCTGAAACTTGGTGGGTGTTCTTCCAAGAGATGCTACTAACTAAACATAACCTCGATACGCGCCAGTAGTGCTATCTCTCTGATTTTGCACGGACTTTTCAAACGACCCTCGTATGTGCTTATGCCCCTGTCCAGACACTGGACTTGATATACACAACGTTTGATATACAAATATTCATGCAATATTTGTTTTAATGCCTGTATGTGTTTGTAAGGTAGAGAGAATTTTGTTTAAATAATTTTCTATTGGGAGAACTGAAAATTAAATTATGTTGTATAAATGAATATACGAGTTTGACACAATAAAAATAATTGAAAAAACAAATACTTTTATAAATAAATATCCGGAACTGATGGCTGGATTCTGTTCCAATTTTTTAAATAAATATTAACTTATGTTTTTTCTTTGTGTACATTTCATTTTTGTGCTTTTCATTGCAGCAGTCCATTGTTCAATGTAAATGAAGTTGATTATCAGTTCAGCGCTCTGTGTATTTCTGTGATTGATTGTTCAGTTGTTTAGTTTAAACTAGGCATGTGATTACCAACTTACATAGTTAGAATTACTTTCTCTCCATTCAGAACGTCTGATACACCTGCTTATAACGAACATAAACGTTCTAAAGCGACCAGCAGCTCTCAGTTTGGGCGAGCAACAGATGGTTGTAGCCGCCCCCAGTGGGATGAGATTCTCACACCTCCTCCCATCAGCTTTTACAGCTTTTCCTGTCCAACTAATAATTATTTATTCATTCAACTCAAATTGACATTACTGTTAAACTGCAATTAGATGAAAGGATTTTCATTATAATTTCAAACTATCCGTACTTCAACAAAAGTCAGGTTGGTTTCTAATTGCAAAAATTATTTTAAAATTTTCTTCAATCTATTCTTTGTAATATTGTTTAGATTAATATTCTCAGGAATGCTATTTGCAGGTTACATCATTCTGTAATAGCGGAATGATATATATAGTATATATAATTAGTTCTGGAAAAGGTTTGGATAGAATAAATGATTTACACGGGACTCGGAAATAAAAAAAAAGAGAGTCAGAAGATATGGTTGTTAAGAAGATTGTAAATGAACACTATGTTTGATGTTTACTATGGATCTTCTCTATGATACTTGTAACCGAAAATGATAATAGATGGCAGGAGATGCTGCATTATTACAAATATGCAGTGACCCTTGGACTGCCAGAGTGATATACTATTTATTTACCGCTAACATTTTTAAAAAAATAAGAGATGGTTGTCGTATGCTCGGCCTGGCCAGTGCCTTGATTAACGTTGTCGCTCCTGTAAGTTACTAAGTTGTATCTTATTATTATTATTTAGTATAGAGTTTTATTTCCTCTTTTGAATTCAAAATAATTATTTTGTTGTATAACTTTTCATCTCTCTGGTTTAGTTTATACAAATTTTCTATTATTTGAAGTTAATGTTTGTTTTATTAAATAAAGTTCTTTTGTACAATTCTAGCATCCGAGAGGATCTTATTTTGCTTCCTGTCGCCCCGTATCATTGTCTACAGGACCCTCCCTCCTCATCGGATTGAGCGATCCCGCCAGAGGCGCCCTTACGGGGAATATTTTGTTTGGTTAGGGATATCGCCTCTGATAGCTCCGGCTATCTGGCACCCGTAAGGATACCGTCCCTTAAGAGAGAGGGATCTTTCTCTCTCCCCTAGCGGGTCACATACAAAAGTTAGGAGCGAATCGCATCGGCACTAAGGCAGAAGGATTGAAAATTTAAGAATTTAGATTGTACGCCATGAATTACCTTCATATTATTGTTAGTTTATGGAGAGAAGATATAATTAGCATATTCAAGAATAGAACGGAGAACAATATAAGATTAACATCTTTAGAACATGGTGAAAGGTTAACAGCAAAGATAGTAACAGAAAGGAGACTGGAATGACTCAGTTTAGAACTTCAAATCACCCGGTAAAGAAGGACTTTTTGACGCTCTAGCTCAATATCAACAGTATGGAACTTGAAGAGAATTTAGAGTCGGTGGAGGACTTGCATGGAAAATGTACCATGCACATGTATAATATTGGGGGTATTTGAAATGAAGGTAATTCATAGAGACAAGTATAAGATGCCTTTGACGGATCTGAAGGTACTATACGAGTACAGTTTTAAATGGAGAGTTACCCCGCTTTTATGGGGTAGGTTAGGGACCCACTCCTTGCCTAGGTACTATGTCTCTGAGCACCAGTCTCGAATAATAATAATAAAATACTTGGTGGGGTGAAAACAGGACGACTCGTCAACAAATCCATAACTTTTACTAACATTGAAAATGACTACAGGCTATTTGATGATGACTTCAAAACAGAACCCATTCTAACTATACTTTAGCAGACTTTTTTAATAACTATGATGCTTACTAGAAAACTGGTTGTCAACAAACCTATATATTTTTTATCTTAGTTTGACCTGTTTCCTAGTATACGATGGCCTCTAATTTCACTTGATTTAACTTGATGCAATTAGAAGTATTGCATCACCGTTTCATAACATTCGCTGAATGAATGCATACATTCAGGTAGACTATATATAATCTTATTTGTTTTTTGAACATGTTCTATGTGAAGGTTTAAAAAAAATATATGCAGGGTGTTCATTTTAAGACGGCTCAAATGCATTTCATGCTTAAACGGTTGTTCTGAGCGAAAAATGGTAGAGGAAAAATTTGTTGCCTGTCACCTCTAGTTTCAGAATATGCGACTTGATTTTAGATTCCTGCCCTCATACGCAGACCAAAAGTGAGGGTTTGCAGTTGACCCCCATTTTCATATACGAGGTGTGTTCAAAAAGTAACGGGAATTTTTAAATTTCGCGGGTTTGGAGAGTCTGATTTTTTATTATGTTGGTACACATGCCCCTGAAGTACGATAAAATTTTCAGTAATATTCATTGTTTACTTCTTAAGTGGCAGCCGTTAAGGTTAGACGTGTTTTTCGAGCTTGGCGATTTTTGTTTGTTAAAAAAAAATGGATCAAAGAATTTGTATTAAATTTTGCGTAAAAAATGAAATAAAGTGTGTGAAATGTTAATAAAGGCATATGGTGAGTCTGCTATGAGTAAAACAAGGATTTACGAGTGGTATAAGCGTTTCCAAGATGGCCGCGAAAACGTTGAGATGACGAACGACCTGGACGTCCAAGCACATCAACAACCGATGAAAACGTGAAAAAAGTGAAAGAAATGGTTATGAACGATCGCCGAATCACAATCAGAGAAGTCGCTGATGATGTTGCCATATCAATTGGCTCATGCCATGAAATTTTTTCGGATGTTTTGGGTATGAAACGTGTGGCAGCAAAATTTGTTCCAAAATTGTTGAATTTCGAACAAAAACAGCGGAGAATGGAAGTTGCTCAAGAGTCACTCAATGAAGTCGACAACGATGCGGATCTACTGAAACGTGTTATAACAGGTGACGAAACATGGGTTTACGGATATGATGTCGAAACTAAGGCTCAATCGTCCCAGTGGAGGCATTCTGGATCGCCAAGACCGAAAAAGGCTCGACAAGTGCGGTCGAATGTGAAGGTTATGCTCACTGTGTTCTTCGATTTTAATGGCATAGTGCTTCATGAATTCTTGCCACAAGGTCAAACAATCAATAAGGAATACTACCTTCAAGTTCAACGCCTTTGCGTGAAGCAATCCGAAAAAACGCCCGGATTTGTGGCAAAACAATTCATGGATTTTGCTCCACGATAATGCACCTGCTCACACTTCATTGCTTGTTCGTGAATTTTTGGCCAAAAACAAAACTTTAACGATGCCCCAGCCTCCATATTCGCCAGACATGGCTCCATGTGACTTTTTTCTATTTCCAAACATAAAGAGAACATTAAAAGGCCGTCGTTTTACAAGCATAGATGACATTAAAAGCGAATCGCTGAAAGAGCTCAAGGCTATCACAAAGATCGAGTTTCAGAAGTGTTTCGAGGATTGGAAAAAGCGCTGGCACAAGTGCATTGTATGCGAAGGGGACTACTTTGAAGGCGACAATATTAATGTAGATGAATAAATAAATATTTTTTTCAAAAAACAAAAATTCCCGTTACTTTTTGAACACACCTCGTACACAGTATAAAAAGTAATGAAAGAAACCGGAAACTGCAATTCGATATCTCCAAAATTAAAGGTGCTAGGCCATTTCAAAATCTAATATTTATTAATCATATTTCAACTTTTTTAACTTGTTATCAAGGAGAAAGAAGAGCACGCGATAGGTCACTTTTATGTATTTTTTCATCCCCTTTCTACTAAAAATATTGCCAAGGCAGTAAAGCTAGTATTTTTCTTAATATCGGGCAATAAGTCGTTTTCCGAGTGATTTTTCTAAGAAAAATCAAATGTTAACTTTACATGTTCTCAAGCATACACTAAATGGCTAAAAATTAATTTTACATCTGTTACAAACAAGAAGGGTTAATAATTATTTGGTAATTTAGGGAGAGTTGCGTTTAATTACCAAAAAAATTGGAAACCTCCTGCTACATATTTAAGTGATCAATAACTTTCATGTAAAGGATCAAACTTATTCTTTAATTTATCAAATAATGAACTTTATTCAACTTGTGAAGCATGTACTGTGCCATCAAAGATGCCTCCTCTGGCTCGCAAACCAGGTTAGCCTGGAGGTTATCAACTGCTCTCTGTATCTGACTCAAAGTTTTGATAAAATCTACTCAAAAAAAAACTTCTTAATTGTAGATATAAATTACAAATCTCAGAAAAGCCACATCTAGTATTTATTTCTCTTAAACAGAGTTCCCAGGGTTAACACATTTAAAATCCATGGTTAATAAATTTATACAATATTATTTACCATTTATATTTCTTTTTTGCACTAAACAGTTGGCTGCAATGTAGGGAAGTAACTTGAAATAGAACTTATTAGCCCAAACTCGTGAGATAAAGTGGAGTCCTAAATTAAAAGCACTTTTTAATCAGCAATGAAAACAGCAGCTACTTCCTGAAAGGTCTTCGTTTTTCAGGGTTGAGAAATTATCTTCTTTTTATAAGGTTAACTCAATTAATTAACTTCATGTTGATTATATAATGGTTGTCTGGCTAATGTCATTAATAAAAATCATTAAGGTATTCTGAAATTTGACCCTAATATCGATATAAGTTCAAAAATTTAATCAATTTTTTAAGGGGAAATTAATCATTTCTTTTTTTTTTTAATAATAAAAACTTGTACATTAAAGCGCAGTTAGGCGCAACGATTTTAACCAAGAATTTAAAAACAATTTACCTTAATGAAAAGTGACATTGATCTGCTGCTGACAGGTATTATAATGAAATAAAATGATTCCATTCTCTCATAAATAAACGCTTTTGATCCATCATATGATTAATTTGTGGGGTGCTTTTGTTAACTCTTTATAAATCCCTAAAATCTGACGCAGTTTCACAGCTAAATTAGAATTTATGCTTTTTTTAAAAAAAATGAAGGGAAGTCTAAAAAGAATATGAAGAAGCCCATGTACTTATTTAATGTAATAAAAAGAATAAAACAAATAGTAAGTAATTAATGAAGATACAGCCATTAGAGAACACCCACAAATAGTTATTTATTTAACAAGTGTGGAAAGTAGTACTTTTCCTCACGCGAGACAGGGTTTGCACGCACGAGCGAGCGAAGCGATGCGAGTGCAAGTGCAAATTGCCGAGTGTGAGGAAAATACTTTACACTAGAGTTAAATATTATATTTTTTCTGCAACCATTTATTAACTAATAAAATTAAAAATTTCATTTTTAGTCTACAAAAAGTAATTTATTTATTATAAACATTTATTGTTATATTACAATTATTTACATTACTTACGTATTTACATTACTTATTACATTTTCTGCTATTTCTTTTATTGATGGAGGAGTGTTTTCTAAACAGGAATCACTAGAATCCATTTTAAATTTCTATAAGGTAACACTATAACCTTTTTAAATGTTATAATTAAAAATATCTAATTATTTATTAAAGTATTATTTTTATTTCTATATTCCTTTCAATTTTTATTTTATTTTTTAATATTCGTTTTTTAATTATTTAAATAAAATAAATTTAAATAAGCTTATTAGAGTTTTACAGAAAATATTTATGTTAATAACAAATCTTCTTAAATATCAAGGAAGCACAAAAAAAAATTTCCACTCACTTGTGCGGAAAGTGACACTAATGGGAATTTCCCCCCACTAGTGTGGGAAGTTAGGCATTACACAGCTGATTTTAATTGAGTAATGAGAACTTCCCTACATGGTTGCAGAAAAACAAATTTTACTTACTGGGACACAAGTTTCTGAACTTTCGACGGGTAATGGAAGAAGGTTTGAAACAATGTTTTTGCGAAAATAACACACGAACGAATAAAGAATCGTTTTTAATAATAGTGTGATTTTTTTTTTAATGAATTTTGAATTTAGAATTGTTTAGGTGACAGTGGAATGTTCGAAAAAGTTTTAATCTTTTAAATTGTTAATGAAGGAATTAGCTCACTATATCTAGCTGGGTCACACGCTGATGGTCCCAGTGTTGGAGCCTGGCAATGCTCTTTAGCTTTTCAAGGCAATCCCGAGCTAAATGTCGGATGTTGAGCAGGATGGATAATACAGGTAAGAGTCCCACTAGTGGTCTGGCTCCTCCAAGAACAATGTACTGAGATATTGACTGCTATTAAAAAGTTCACGATCAGAGGGCGGTACTGAACAATATAGATCTTCAACTCATCCCTAGCAATATTAAATTATTGGAGCCGTTCACTGCACAAACTTTTTGAAATTTCTTAAATTGAAGTGTCAAAACACTTGGTTCAGTCATAGGCTTTTTATATTTATTTAAATTTCCCAAATAATAAAGATTAACACCATTAAACGCCAAAAAAGTTTTCGGCCACTAAATAATAAATAATTTATTTCAGAAGCCATTTTGATAAACTCTATGCTCTAATGTAAATTGCTGCAATAATTCAACTCAAATCCTGGAGCAGGCACTAAATGATAACGGTAAATTTATTTGAATTTATATTATAAGTGGAATTGTAAAAAACTATGTACATTATTTCATTGCATTTCTCCATTTTGTTTTTTGTTTTATGGAGTTAATTGAGTTGTGCAGTAAACTGCTTATTTGTAAGTAATATTTATAAAAACTGTATTATTTTAAGAAAAAAGTTGGTTGGATTTCACCGCAGACATTTTGTGTTTGAAAAAAAGAGAAAATTATGGTAGTGCCGGATTGAAACAATTTTCTTGTCAGCTTTAGCCCTTCAGAAGCTTGAAAGCTCTAAGAAGCCAACAAAAGAGACTTATTATAATGCACAGAAAGTCTTGCTTTTGTTCTGTAAAACATGAGCACGAAATAGAAATGAACTTTTTACTTTACCCTTCAAAAAACAATTAAATGTTTGCTACATAATTTTCACAACAGTAACTTAATATTTACATGGATGAAATAATTTAAAGTGAATTCTTAATATCACTTTATTTAAATTCTAAATTAGGTTGATGCACTTTGTTTTGTCTCCGGTAAGTTTCAATGTTGTTAAAAACTTTATATTCACAATAGCAGTTATTCAAATTAGTTTTAATTACAATGTACAAGGAAGTGTCAGGACATTTGTTTAGAGAATATGTTGGCATTAATATGCTGCTTTTTATAACATGGTATTCTCATTACCTGGGATTCCTGAACAATGGGACAAAGTTTACTTGTACTTACAAAGGATGTGGGTTTGACTGTAACGTTTTTGTGACTATTTTTTTGTCTAAAACTCTCTAAAAAACTTTAGTAGAAATCAGAGAGGAAGTTCTCGTCCATATTACCCAGAAAACACTGGTTTTGTCTTTTTCAATGGAAACTCCAAACATTCCTTAATTAACGCCTCTCGTCTTAATTAAAACATCAAAACTGGTCGGATTTTCGTGTTTTGAAGCAATAATCTTTAGAAATACTTAGTAAAACAGACTGTCAACTGTTTACTATTTAAAAATTTTGCTTTCATCTTGGTTTACGACAAAAAAAGAATTTAAAAAATGTTGTGACATAGAAGAGGAAACAGTCTTTTACATCCTTCTAATTACGTACATTTAATAGCCAGTGTGCGACACAAGAGCTTTGACACTCTGTGGCAGGAAATGAGATACATACGCTAAAACGATTGCTTGGGAATTGCGTCTACGGTGTTACTGGCAATTGCCACAGTCTCTCCGAAGCACTACGAGGGTCGTTTGAAAAGTCCGTGCAAAAATAAAAACTACTTAATTTTTTGGGGTAAACCTTTTTTATTTTTCAACATAGTCTTCTTTTAGGCTTATGCACTTCGTCCAACGCTGCTCTAGTTTGTTGATCCCTTCCGAATAATTGGATTTGTCCAAGTCTGAAAAATAGCCATTCGTTTCTGCAATCACCTCCTCGTTTGAATAAAATCTTTTTCCCGCCAGCCATTTCTTCATATTGGGGAACAAATAGTAGTCCGAGGGAGCCAAGTCTGGAGAATAGGGGGGATGTGAAACGAGTTGGAACCCTATTTCCATTAATTTTGCGACCACAACTGCTGAGGTGTGAGCTGGTGCGTTGTCGTGATGGAAAAGGACTTTTTTGTGGGCCAATCGTGGGCGTTTTTCTTGCAGCTCGGTTTTCAAACGGTCCAATAACGATGAATAATATGCACCTGTAATAGTTTTACCCTTTTCCAGATAGTCGATGAGAATTATTCCTTGCGAATCCCAAAAGACAGTCGCCATAATCTTTCCGGCCGAAGGAACGGTCTTCGCCTTTTTTTGGCGCAGATTCCCCCTTGGTAACCCATTGTTTAGATTGTTCTTTGGTCTCAGGAGTGTAGTGATGTATCCATGTTTCATCCACAGTGACGAAACGACGCTTAAAGTCCTGCGGATTCTTCTGGAACAGCTGCAAACCGTCCTTGCAACACTTCACACGATTTCGTTTTTGGTCAAGCGTGAGCAATCGCGGCACCCATCTTGCGGATAGCTTGTCATGTCCAAATGTTGATGCAAAATATTATGTACCCGTTCATTCGAGATGCCCACAGCACTAGCAATCTCACGCACCTTCACTCTTCTGTCATCCATCACCATATCATGGATTTTATCAATGATTTCTGGAGTAGTAACCTCAACAGGGCGTCCAGAACGTTCAGCGCCACTTGTGCCCATATGGCCACTCCCAAAATTTTGAAACCACATATAAACTGTTCTAATCGAAGGTGCAGAGTCACCATAATGTTTATCAAGCTTCTCTTTAGTCTCCTGAGGCGTTTTGCCTTTCATAAAGTAGTGTTTAATCAACATACGAAATTCTTTTTCGTCCATGTTTTGAAAATCACTCGACTTCCTTGATTCAAACGAATGCCAAACACAAAGAAATAGACCGATCTGGCTGAAACTTGGTGTGTGTTCTTCCAAGAGATGCTACTAACTAAACATAACCTCGATACGCGCCAGTGGAGCTATCTCTCTGACATTGCACGGACTTTTCAAACGACCCTCGTATTTACTTCATAACAATATTTTCAATTTTTATTTTATTTCAGAACAACGTGGGCCAACAACAATTGCCAGTTTGACACCCCTGTTCTAACATCTTGTGCTTTGGTAATCTAGTGCAACATGGACGGTGTACATTGCAACTTCAAAGGTGTTACACCAGGTTAGTAGGAAATGCTAGCTTGGCGAATCTGGAATTCAAAGACAAGTTTTTACAAAGTACGATTGCTTTTTAACTTTTATACTTCTTTCAGTCCATGGCTTAAGTCTTTGGTTGCAGCTCTAAATCTTCAATCCAAACCTTATTTGTATTGCTCCGATGAAAACACGGTTTTAAAATATAACGAGCTACCCTAGATGAGTTTTAGGTGCTTCAATTAACAGCTCGTTTTCTTAATCACCTTTTCGACTCACATAAGATTGGACGGCCGTGTCTAAACTGATCTAAGCGCAGCATAGAAACCTGTTTTATAAATGTTTGCTTCCGGATAAGGGATATTCCAATTTTAAAGTAGTGACAAGCATTTAACATAGACTAATGCAGAAGCATCGGATATTTGTCTCTAACTATTCCTAAAAAATAAATCATGCCACAGAAATAAGTTGTGCTAAAAATAAGTTGTAGTATGATGACGCTATAAAATAAATTTATCTTCAACTGCGGCGCCATACATTGTTCGACACACCCGTGATTCGGAAATACTGAAATTGCAAAGATATACGCTCTCTAAAAGAAGTCATGTATAATAAAACAAATCTAGCATTAAACAAAAGTTAGATATCAGTTATTGACAAAAATCTGTGAAACCCATTGTAGTCATAATATTATTCGATTCTATTTTATTCTTTTTAACTTGAATTGGATAATAAATCAGTTTCAAATATGGTACAAAAGTTTTTCTTCCTAACGTAGGTAACCTTGGCTATTTAGTCGGTCAGGTCACATGCCGTTCCCTTGACAATATGCTTTTTAACCTTAATATTCATAACCACATCACGTAAAATAACATGTAGAGTTTTTTTCATGTTCACAATTTCTTGTTACCGTTGACCTAGTACTTAAGATAAAAACTCAAGGTCTTGGTTTGTTAGAAAGGGCTACACCTACCTTCATTTATAGTAGTAGTATTAAATTTATAATTCTCACGACCTGTATAGCTTTAGCGTCAGGTTATTATTTAGTTTATAACACACTAACGAAACTGATTTATTCTTTATAATTTTGCACTAGCTAGGTGGACGGGAATTAGAAAGTGAAATGGGGGAAGTTAGCTAGAAACTAAGATCTTTTTTTAAAAAAAGAAGTGGTAGTTGCTAGCCAGAAGATTTGGGGGAAGCGGTTATTTATGATTGCGTTGTGAAATTATTGCGTGCCTAAAAAAATTATGCTTTCCTGATGGTGAAACGGACGAGAAGTGGTGTTTTCTAATAGACGGGAAGGCGGGGCATGCGACCTTACTGCCTCCAGTGGGCCAAAGCTACGCCTCTGTGCCGCCAAGAATTTTTTTTTTTCTTTAAACTGTTAAGATTTAACAAATACATTTTTCTCTTTTTCTCTATTTTGCCCTCCAGCAAAGTTTCCTGATAAAGAACGCTATATTTCACAATCTCTATTTTCTACACAATTCTAATCTCAAACTTAAACCATTTACCATGAAAACGCGCACGATTTAAAGTAGAAAAAAAAATGTTTATCTTTTTTTTCATAACTGTTCCCTGCAATAAATTTTCTTTTCGTTGAGAGAGGTCATATGTTAAACTGTTCGCCACAATAGAGTGTGCAAACATGTATTTCCATTTTGCTTTTAGATAGCATTATTCCGCTACATTTAGCGTAAAGCAATTTCATTGGTGGAATTATAGGATTATTGAATGGAGCCTACTAAATCTGGTTTCCTATTGGGCCCAAATTACATCTTGCCTTATTCACCTGCGGTTTTCACATTTAAAGTTGACTTTTGGAGTACTTAAGCATTAGATAAATTATTGATTTTAACCTTCTTTTTTTTTCCGAAGTTTCACTTTCTCTAAAAGGATATTTGAATTAGTGACTCAAACACAAAATTACACGTTTAAAATTAGTTAAATAGAGAACTTGTTCCCAACTGTTTTTATTTGTATTACTTCGTGATGCGAAGGAATTATTTGCAAACGGGAGGTTTCGCACTTCCCAAAATTTAGTTATAATTTAATATGGGCTTGCACCATCTGGACGTAAATATTTTTTATCGTTTTATCAGTTTGTTTTAGATTTTATTGCAAATAAATAATTAATATTCTAAGTACATTAGTCACACAGCTGAATGCGCCAAAAAAAGCAGAAGACCCACCTAAATGCGTTCTATGCCTTGGACCACATACGACGAGTTGGAAAGGATGCACTGTCCACAAAGAATTGAAACAGAAGAGAAAGCCGTCTGCACTGAGAAGGCAACAGGAATCGAACCACGCTCCTCAACTTCATTCCTCTGCAGCTTGGAAGAAAGGCTTCATCACCAAACACCAGTACCCTAAGCCAGCGTTTCTCAAACTTTTTTGACCGCGGCCCGGTACGAGATTTTAAATTTTTTCGCGACCCACTTTATAAAAAAAAACATTTATTTATAAAGCAAATTTTATTTTTTAATAAATATCAAAATTCAAGTTATTTGTTTGTTCATTTCATACACAAAAATTGCAAAATAATTATATAACAAAAACATAAGTAATTAAAGACAATCCATTATCTTCACTTAAAACATAAAGTAAATTTCGTTTTATATATTTTGACCTTAGTGCGAAGGATGATGTTGTTTTTCATCACATAGTAATTTCAAATTAGGACTTAATGATGTTAATTTTATTCTCAAACTAGGTTCGACATCCAATCTGTTTCGATACTTATTTTTTAAGTACACCAAGGCTGAGAACGCAGTTTCACACGTATAAGTGGTGACAAAAGGCATTAAAAATTGTATGTTATCGCTTTTTCAATTACGCTTGGATATTCCTTTTGACAGCGCAACCAAAAATTAATTAGTGGTACAGTTTCAAACACTTTTTTAAGATTTCGCTTGAAATTTCAATTAAATTATCAACTTCTTGTTCACTAAGATTAAGCATTTCTTCCTTTTCAATATCGACAGAAGGCACTGAATGACGAATCGAAATCAGCCAATCAGAGCATCCGAATTTAAACGGTCCGGTAGGAAACGGTGGTAAAGGATTGCCACCTGCAGTACTGAAAAAGTTTCGAAAAATATTAAATTTAGAGCAAAATGTTACAGATTTATTGTGTTTTTACAATTTTTGCCACGACCCAGCTGAATTTTTCTGCGACCCGGTGCCGGGTCGCGACCCACACTTTGGGAAACGCTGCGCTAAGCTATGCTGAAGTAGCAGCTGGACCATCTTTTCTTCACTCTCTTACCCAAGTCCCAGTCACAACCACTTCTCCAATTGACATCACATCAACACTCTACTATTTCATCACTGACTTGAAAAACCTGGTAACTCCACTAATTTCGCTTCTTACTTCGCTAGTCAATAAACTAGTTCCTTAAATTCCTACTATGGCTCACACCCAACATTCCTTAACTATACTTCTTTGGAACGCTAATGGACTAACTTCACATTAACATTAAATGATTTTTCTATTAATCGGTGCCGATTGTGGGAATAACTACTCTTCTTGGTTCCCAGTTCTTGCAGGTAGCGCTCTAGAGAAGTATCCTTGGGGCTGTACTCTTCCCTACGACACCGCTGGCATTTCCACCCATTCTCATCCTTTTTTTTCCACTCCCACCGATAACACAACAATCCTTTCCCCTAACAAATACTCCTTGAGCCTTCTTCCAAAGGCGAACTATCCTTCTACCCGTTTTCCAAAACAATACTCTTCTTCCCTCAACAGATTGTGTTAAGTACCTAGGACTCTTCATTGACAAAAACGCCTAACCTGGAATCCACATACTAGACTTAATCGGAAAGAACTGAAACAGATGATTCAAACTTCTCTCTAGTCTTCTCGATCTAAACTTTCATTAAACAAAAAACGCTTAACTACACCATGATACACAAACCTGTCTGTACATACGGACTGGAACTTTAGGGCTCAACCAAAGCTTCCAATATCTACAGAATTCAATCTTTTCAATCAAAAACACTTTGAAGAATGCTTCTCACTTTGTATCTAACTCTACCTTTCACCGAGATCTCCTTGTTCCCTATGTTTCTGAAGAAGCAAGATCCTACTGTGCTAAGTTGCACGACTCCATTTCCTCATGTCCTAATCCTCTAGTTTCCCAACTTACTGTATCATTAGAAAATGCTTCCAAGTCGTTAAAGCGACGTTGGCTACGTGAGATCTACCTAATGAAGGAAATGTCAGTGCTGAGAGAGTGTAGTGTAGTTTAACATCTGGATGAATTCTGCCATCATGGTGGTAATGTTGGTTATGAGTATTATGTATTAGCTTAACTTTTTGCAGAAATTTTCTGCATTAATGAAAATAAATAAGGTTAAATGAAAATGTCTTTCTGGTTTAACTACGTCATGCAATGTTTACTATCCATCTTTACTGCTGTAAAGAGAAATAACAATTTTTCTGCCAAAATATTTAAAAAGAGCCATCTTTGAAATATATATTGCCTTTTTGATTATTATTATTATTATTGTTTTTTAAACAGGCTGTTGATAAGTGTGCTGAAAAAACAGGGGCTCAATTTTTGAAAATCGTAAATCCGATTGCGATATTTTTATTATTTCAATCGAAAATACAATGAATAAAGTGAATAATATGATGTATCTGAATCTTTTTTTTGCCACATTATTTACAGTAATTACGAAAGAACGCCCAAATATCCGCAAGAAATCAATATTAATCTTAGAACATAAAATAAATATTGAACAGGTTTAATTATGCACTATGTAAAACTAGAATACAATAATGAATCTACACTAAGATAAAATACGCTGCTTTTTAATAATAAAGAAATTTCAAAATTATCAAAAATTATAGAGAAAAAAGAAATTTATGCTACTTACTTCAAGCTGGTCCTGTTTGCTGTTGATATTAGCATTATGACCTGAACTCTGCACAGTATTCATATTGGCATTGCTTCCCGTCTACACGGTACTTCTTGCTGATCTAGTCACAAATCACACTTGTTCTGTATTTGCCCGAATATTTAAATCTTTTGCGAAAACAAACAACATTTTCCTCAAATTTGCGATAAATCTACTTTTTCTTTAAATAATATTTAAGGGGAAAAAAACAACAAAGCAAAACATTGATTGTTAAAAACACCTAATTATAAGGTTAGTTTCGTTTTATTTTTCTCTTTAACTAAGATTGTGTACTTATATTATTTAAAATAAGCTATTTCCTGGAGTATCGATTATTTTTATAGCAAAGCTCAAGTTTATCGAAGGTACTATATCGAACTATAGATCGATGTGGGAAAAAACGCTATTACTTATATTATTCTCTTATTTTTGAATTTTAACGAATTGCTTAGATTCTGTCAGTTTTTGAATTAATAAAAGTCTACATGGTGCTTATGTGGGTCAAACTCAGATTATGAATTTATAATTAAGCCATAGAATTTATATACAAATATCGAAAATTTGGTTAGATCCACAATGCTACATAAAATCTTTGACTTTATCCGTCGTATCACACCACGTTTATTGTATCTCTGGCCGATTTCGGAGTTTCATCTACCATCAGATACAAATTAATCTGTTTGGTGTATTCAACTTCACTTAATTTCCGTCTCACACTACACTTTGCTGACTCAGATAAACATTTTTTCTTAGATAAAAGTTTTCTGAAATCGGTCCCAGTTTTTTATTAACAAGAAAATACATCATCTGTAAATTTCCTTACCGGTGTTCGAACTGTATCTACGAGTATAAGCAGTATCTCCGTATCTTTTGTTAAACAAAAACTAACTGGAGTTGAAATTAACATAAAAGATACTGAATAATATTTTCTCTGTAAACCATATCATAATTGTAAAACAAATCATGATTCAAGTCATATCGCTGTAAATGTTCTCAATCTTACGGTAAGAATGAAGGGAAATACATAAATAAAAACATGGGATAAAACTTTTCCTATTTGTTACGAAAATAAAATCGCCAACTTTATTATTTTTTCTTTTAGTTTTCTTGGAGAAAAACTGTAAGAATAATGGCCGCACTAATGGAGTATTGACATACTTTCACTGGTTTTGTTGAAAAACTAGAGTTAATGCCATCTTTTCCACTTTAACAGAACTTTATTTTTTTATGAATTGGTTACTTATCACAAGTTTAGTTTGTTTTGTTTTATCGTTTTCGTTTCTTAAAGACTCTTTATTTGCCAGAAGAAAAGAGGTTATAAAATTGAACAATGTTGTCTGTTTGAATGGTACACTTTTAACTTCAAATCGTAAGTACTAAGGTATCTTGTTTATATTTAAGTACATGTTAGTAAAGTATATGGATACGTCATAAACATAGATATAAACTAATTTTCAGGAAAAATTGAAATATTTAATTTGAAAATTACTTTCTTTATAGGTATGACTGATTTAAAATAGGTAAGACATAAATTATGGCATTGCATGCTTCCAAAAACGTAAAAAAAATCTAATTCAACCATTTTGGAACTTGTTTTCGTCTAAAGCTGAGCCATTAATTTTAACTCCATATAGAATTTATCCGTACTTTAAGCAATAATGTCTAACTGGTCATCTAGAGAAGGCGTTGCAAGAAGAATTTTAAGGTTAACAAAAAGATGGAGAAGATATTAATCAAGGATTAGATGTGTTGAGCTATAGAGCCAATCAATTTCTCTGTTCTCTGCATGGGCTACATTAATCCTATTGGTATGCTAAACCAAAATACGAGGGCCGTTTGAAAAGTCCGTGCAAAAATAAAAACTACTTAATTTTTTGGGGTAAACCTTTTTTATTTTTCAACATAGTCTCCTTTTAGGCTTATACACTTCGTCCAACGCTGCTCTAGTTTGTTGATCCCTTCCGAATAATAGGATTTGTCCAAGTCTGAAAAATAGCCATTCGTTTCTGCAATCACCTCCTCGTTTGAATAAAATCTTTTTCCCGCCAGCCATTTCTTCATATTGGGGAACAAATAGTAGTCCGAGGGAGCCAATTCAGGAGAATAGGGGGGATGTGAAACGAGTTGGAACCCTATTTCCATTAATTTTGCGACCACAACTGCTGAGGTGTGAGCTGGTGCGTTGTCGTGATGGAAAAGGACTTTTTTGTGGGCCAATCGTGGGCGTTTTTCTTGCAGCTCGGTTTTCAAACGGTCCAATAACGATGAATAATATGCACCTGTAATAGTTTTACCCTTTTCCAGATAGTCGATGAGGATTATTCCTTACGAATCCCAAAAGACAGTCGCCATAATCTTTCCGGCCGAAGGAAAGGTCTTCGCCTTTTTTGGCGCAGATTCCCCCTTGGTAACCCATTGTTTAGATTGTTCTTTGGTCTCAGGAGTGTAGTGATATATCCATGTTTCATCCACAGTGACGAAACGACGCTTAAAGTCCTGCGGATTCTTCTGGAACAGCTGCAAACCGTCCTTGCAACACTTCACACGATTTCGTTTTTGGTCAAGCGTGAGCAATCGCGGCACCCATCTTGCGGATAGCTTTGTCATGTCCAAATGTTGATGCAAAATATTATGTACCCGTTCATTCGAGATGCCCACAGCACTAGCAATCTCACGCACCTTCACTCTTCTGTCATCCATCACCATATCATGGATTTTATCAATGATTTCTGGAGTAGTAACCTCAACAGGGCGTCCAGAACGTTCAGCGTCACTTGTGCCCATATGGCCACTCCGAAAATTTTGAAACCACTTATAAACTGTTCTAATCGAAGGTGCAGAGTCACCATAATGTTTATCAAGCTTCTCTTTAGTCTCCTCAGGCGTTTTGCCTTTCATAAAGTAGTGTTTAATCAACACACGAAATTCTTTTTCGTCCATTTTTTGAAAATCACTCGACTTCCTCGATTCAAACGAATGCCAAACACAATGAAATAGACCGATCTGGCTGAAACTTGGTGGGTGTTCTTCCAAGAGATGCTACTAACTAAACATAACCTCGATACGCGCCAGTAGTGCTATCTCTCTGACTTTGCACGGACTTTTCAAACGACCCTCGTATGTGCAACTACATGGGCACACATCAATGTCATGCGCATGTACTTCTATGCATTCTTATTTGGGAATATAAGTCTTTTATATTTGCAGAAAATTGCAAATCTTAAAGTAGAGAGTCAAAACTAAATTATAAAAGAATATGGATAAAAAATATCAAAGGTTCAAAGAAAAATAGTAAGTTAGCTCCTTTTTGAAAAAAAAAATCTAAACTATTCAAAGACTATTAAGAAGATATTTTATAGAAATGCAGATGAAAGATTGAACATTCTTACTTTATTATTATTAGGAATTTATTTTTAACTTAAAGAATATTACATTCTAAAAGCAATATCTATGATAATAGAGTCACAGCTGCCGATATATACTCTATATTTTAATATAGATTTATTATTATTATTTTAACTGCCTTAAACAAGAATTTTGTTAGTGATACAATAGTTTCAAATATTCAAATGCTATAAACAATTTAAAATATACTAGATTTACTACAGTTTAAATTGCATGCAAAGCAATACACAAAAGATTATTAGGCTAAATGTGCAAAACTCTTGTTTGAATTACAGTATTCACTTAGGTTACTAACACTTCATTATTTTCTTATATATATGCTAATATTTTATGCAAATCTAGTTTGTTTGCCTTACATTTAATAATAATATGCAAAAAAGTTTCAGTTTGAAAAAATATCTAATTCTTGAACTAATATATCAAGATGAAATAATATGTTAGGCAATAAATTTAAACTCAGGATAGGAAACTTTAAGAACTGCACCTGCAAAACGTACCATCAACTGCCATTTCGGTTGCCTGTAAGTAGAGATTAATTCTTTTAAGAAATATTTTGAACCTGTCCCAGTTTTCTATTGTTTGTTATTCTTTTCTTTAAAATTGTAAATTTCATTAGATCAGTAAGTGGTCGCCAAAATTGTAATGTTGATCCGAAACTGAAGAGCTAAATAAACACTGAAGATACTGCTTCGAACTTATTTGTAAGTATTTTTAAGAGAAATCAAGTAATATAATAATTAAATTGGCGTAACTTTTACACTGACAAATGAAATTTTAATTTGTGTGAACTGAATAATAAAGAGTTTAATCAAAAATAGGTTTTTATATTTAGTCTGGTTTTAATAACCCCACACACAATTGAATTCAAAAATTTTATCTGGCATAGATAGTTGTTGACTTACAATGTGGTTATATCGAAACTTGATCCATAATATATTCAAATTAATATGAATTGTATTTATTAAAAACTATTTAAATTGTAAGCATACAATGCAAAATAAATAGTTAATGGCTTTGTTGCAGTTTACATTCCATTAACTTCTCAATTCATACTTCAATGGAATTAGTTAAAGCTAATATTACTGTTTGAACTAACAGTAAGTCAGTTTCTATACACATTTTACATAACAATTCAAAATACACACGGGAGACAGACACTTGACTTAGGTTGGGACGGGCGTTCCTTGGGGATTGAGATTGACACTGCACTAAGCACAAACAAAAATAAGGGGAAATGACACTTTGGCTGTTGAATAGGAATAGACGTATTAATTTCAACAATCTATCTAAAATACCAACTATTAAAAACAACACATATGTACATATTTTGGTTTGCCAATGCAAATATGATTTCTGCTAACACTTCCTTTTTAATACCATTAATGCCTTTGCGACCCATTAAAAGATTAAGGCAATCTCAGGTTGAGAAACGCTGTAGAGAACAATTAATCTTTTTTCAAGGGAGTGATTGATTCAATCAGAGAGGGAAGAGGAATTATTGTCATTCAGTTATTACCACAGAAACTATCAATAGTTAAACTTCGAGGTTAACGCACAGTTTTCAACCAGCTACATTGTACAAAATGGAAAAGTCCTAAATTCTTTTGAAACTCCAAAGATATGAGTTATATTTTATTCTTATCACTTTAGAGAAATCATCTTTTCAGGCTATTTCCAGATTGTATGTTTGTATTCACTGTTCAAAATTGAGTAAAATCAATGGAGCCGTTTGTAAATGAATAAAAACATGCTGAAATTGTCAATAACCCGTTGATAAATATCAAAGTTCTACGAGAATTGGTTAGTTTTCGTTGAATCTTTCATTCAATTGAATTCACTGCTGCGATAAATTTTAAGGGAGATAAATACAAGTGTTAATTAAAGTATAAGTTGGTTTAAATTTGGAATAATTCATCAATGTTAATAAATCGTTCAGATAGATAAGTTGGTGGAGCTCTTAGAGCAGGGAATTTAAAGTCGCCCTTGAAACAAGTAGGAAGTGAAGGAAGAGGAAATGAAGAAGACTAATGGCATCCCTACACTTAACTTGAGGGCGAAGAACAGAGAGGAGTTCCAAAGGTACAGTTTACAGTTTGAAGGTGCAGGTAAAGGTTAGACATTAAGGACAGGACTTCAGGAATATGTAATGAGCCTTATCTGGGCTTGAAAGTTTAGTAGAGTAGCTAGTAGTGGCTCCGTCCTTAAACACTAATACTGCTTCAAGATTTTAAAGTATCTTCTTTTAGACAAGGACTCTTATTGCTTTAGATATCACTTTTTTGATATTATTATTAACTTTTTGTGAAAATTATAAATTTTTATTTTATATTTAGTTACTATATTGCATAATGAGAGCAAAAAGTGTTTTTTCTCTCGTTATGCAATATTAGACGAGTTGTTAAAATTATAGGCATTTAATAATTTCTTGAATAAAATTTTTTTTTCATATCTCTATTTAAAGATCCCGTACATGATTTACTTATCCGATTTCCTTGAAAAGTACTCTTAACAAAGAGAAATTAAAATTAGTATTTTTTGAAAAGAAATGATTTTAAAGAATAGGCCAAAAGTTATTGGTAAACTAAATCTTTGAATCTGGTTATAAGAGTCATTCCCCACAAGAAGTCATGTTATGAAACTTTGACACAATGTCTTTTAGGATCGTTCTTATGAGGTACTAAGCCTCGTTTATTACTTACAGGCTAACATTCGCTTTTATTATAAAACTTTAATGTAAGAAGAGAAAGTCTCTCTGACTTCATGATAAAAAAAGTTTACGAAAATAAAGTACACAAAGGTTATGAAACTAAATTGGAACCTAGCTGGCCAAAGAGTAAACAGAATATGTACTTCTTAAATCCGCTAGACAGAGTGTTTATTGCACTGTTTTACATCGTTTCAACAAGAAGAAGATAAAGAGTTTTAGATGTAACCAAGAAAGTTTCCTCTTTGATGGTCATTTATTAAAGCTGCATGTCATGTTTGTTGTACATTATTATAGACCAGTAATTTAATATTCATGAAGTTCACAGAGCTTTGATATCTACGGCTAAAGTTAGTGAATATGAAATGCAGCAATAAATTATGCACTCTAGGAGGGAGTTTAATATTAATTTTAATGTTAAAAAGTATTCTGTCTTGAATTATAAAAGCGTTAGATTCTATGACCCCCTTGTGGACCTATCGCACTCACCTTCTTGATTTGCATGAAAAGTGCTCTTTGCTTAATCAAGAAAGAAAGTGAAGAAGACAAGATAGAGTTAGGTAGTTCACTTAGACTCTAAGCAGTTGATTCTCCACGACAGGAGGATAACATTTCATCTTTGGCCATTCGTAAATTGTAAATTTGTTTTCTGCATTTTCATTCAAATCTCTTAATTTAGTTCAAAAGTAATGTCAAAGTAAATTGAAAAAGGAAAAAAATTGTCTTCATCTTTTTGCAAAAATTATAATGTAATTTCGTGCGATAGTTGGCAAAATGACACAGGCTATTCCGACGCTAGCCAATACACTGGGTGGCGAAGAATGGTCGAAAATGGAGGATAACAGGTATTGAGTGAACGTTCAGTTGCCCCTTATTAATAAACTAGCAAGGAATAAAAATTGATTTTGAGAAAGCAAGATGGAAGTTGTATAAGAATTAGTGGATATTTTCTGGATGTCGGGATATTTAGGACTAAAGCAAGATGGGAAGGTAACTTTTCTTCTCTTGGCTACACTCACTATGGTACCCTCAACCTGAACCATTATTGGCAAACGAAAACGCCGCGGAAACCAGAAAAACTTTTGGAATAAGGCAAATAGTTGTAGCTATCTGTGGGTGAAAAACCTCTGCCGGAAGCGATAAAGATCTGTATTCAGAACACTTCCTCCAAGTTATACGCCATTATACCAAGACTGGAAGGACATTCGGACGATCCTAAACCATTTTGAATGGCCACCGAAAGACTAAATAAACACTTGCAATGCATAAACCTGTCAAAAGAATGTTTTGTGGGTTAACAGTAAGTAGAAGAAGAAACAGTACTGCACGTACGAGGGTCGTTTGAAAAGTCCGTGCAAAATCAGAGAGATAGCACTACTGGCGCGTATCGAGGTTATGTTTAGTTAGTAGCATCTCTTGGAAGAACACCCACCAAGTTTCAGCCAGATCGGTCTATTTCATTGTGTTTGGCATTCGTTTGAATCGAGGAAGTCGAGTGATTTTCAAAAAATGGACGAAAAAGAATTTCGTGTGTTGATTAAACACTACTTTATGAAAGGCAAAACGCCTCAGGAGACTAAAGAGAAGCTTGATAAACATTATGGTGACTCTGCACCTTCGATTAGAACAGTTTATAAGTGGGTTCAAAATTTTCGGAGTGGCCATATGGGCACAAGTGACGCTGAACGTTCTGGACGCCCTGTTGAGGTTACTACTCCAGAAATCATTGATAAAATCCATGATAAGGTGATGGATGACAGAAGAGTGAAGGTGCGTGAGATTGCTAGTGCTGTGGGCATCTCGAATGAACGGGTACATAATATTTTGCATCAACATTTGGACATGACAAAGCTATCCGCAAGATGGGTGCCGCGATTGCTCACGCTTGACCAAAAACGAAATCGTGTGAAGTGTTGCAAGGACGGTTTGCAGCTGTTCCAGAAGAATCCGCAGGACTTGAAGCGTCGTTTCGTCACTGTGGATGAAACATGGATACATCACTACACTCCTGAGACCAAAGAACAATCTAAACAATGGGTTGCCAAGGGGGAATCTGCGCCAAAAAAGGCGAAGACCGTTCCTTCGGCCGGAAAGATTATGGCGACTGTCTTTTGGGATTCGCAAGGAATAATCCTCATCGACTATCTGGAAAAGGGTAAAACTATTACAGGTGCATATTATTCATCGTTATTGGACCGTTTGAAAACCGAGCTGCAAGAAAAACGCCCACGATTGGCCCACAAAAAAGTCCTTTTCCATCACGACAACGCACCAGCTCACACCTCAGCAGTTGTGGTCGCAAAATTAATGGAAATAGGGTTCCAACTCGTTTCACATCCCTCCTATTCTCCAGACTTGGCTCCCTCGGACTACTATTTGTTCCCCAATATGAAGAAATGGCTGGCGGGAAAAAGATTTTATTCAAACGAGGAGATGATTGTAGAAACGAATGGCTATTTTTCAGACTTGGACAAATCCTATTATTCGGAAGGGATCAACAAACTAGAGCAGCGTTGGACGAAGTGTATAAGCCTAAAAGGAGACTATGTTGAAAAATAAAAAAGGTTTACCCCAAAAAATTAAGTAGTTTTTATTTGTGCACGGACTTTTCAAACGACCCTCGTATTTCCTGCCAGTACTAAGCGCGTATATTGCTGAGAGTCAGGTACTAAAAGCTCGCGCCTTCAAGTTCAATCAAAGAGACAGGACTAGAGAGGTGCTCCATGCTGTCTAGTTAACCCCTAACCATCTAATCTAAACTTACATCCCAAATTCAGATTAAAGAATTATGTTTAGAATGCAGAAATTTCTCAAGTAAATATGAAGTCTACGTTACATTTACTTCTATTTGTGTGTGTTTTTATATAAACCATGATTATTCGCTAATTGTTTATATGCAAAAGTTAGTTTCAAGCAAACTTTAAAAATTGACACAAAAACATCTTTGACTTATTATGGCAAAAACATAAAACAAAAAATTTGTTTTACAATTTGTATGCAAATGGTTACGAATTTTGAACAAAATTTTTAATATGGCTTCCCTTTCAGGTTAGCTGAAAGTAACTGAATGAGAATTTGAGGTAATAGAGATTAGGAGAAAAACATTTTGCTTTGTTTTTAAGATGTAAACCTATCTTAAAGAAACATTATCAATACAATGGAATCAAAGAAGTTGTATGAATGTTTCTATTTTCATAATCTGGATACTAGCAGTTTCGAATACTACTTACTTTTAGCAAGTTTACACTTTTTAAGCAAATTTAACTTTTTTTTCCAGGCAGCAATTACTACTGTGAGAAATTCTATCTTGCATTTGGTAGTCAATATTTCTCATAAATTTGCCTCTGTTCATCAATGTTTCTTAGAATTTTGTAATTGCATCATAAATAACTGTGAAATGTGCAACATCACCTTGTGTTGTTTCACAGATAAGATTGTAAATAATAACAATTGCGATGATGGCGTTGGAGAAACTAATTACTTAAAAAAACATTTATAAAAAGAAAACACTCGGATAAATAAAACGTGAAAACAATTAATAAAAATGGAAGGAAGTTTTTTTCTAATAAATGTAAGCACAATCATTTAGCAAACCATTACAGGAAGCTGTCAGCTCTTCATTTTTTAAAATGGTGACAGAAAAAAAAAAAATATGGGTTCTGTGCTAGTGACATACTACAGTTATTGGGAGACAACTGCTTCTAAATTATATAGAAATATTGCAACCTGGCAGACTGTTATTGATGTCATATAGTGTTAACTCAAGTAAAATTTTTGCTGTATAACATTTCTTTATATTGCCTTTATTAGACAAGAAATGTTTTCTCATGATTTAACCTAGATTTATCAAACCAATTAAATTCTCTATATTTTTTAATTTATACTTAAGGGTGTTGTACTCTTCGAGAGATTTGCTTTAGCTAAGAAATTATTTTAAAATAATTCCCTTAATAAAAAGTAATAAACTGCATGGCTTGAATTGTAAAACTTTACTATAATTTGAAGCTCCATTTTTCAGCTAACTTAGATTGTGCGCTTGATTCACCTCAAGACCTATTTCTGACGCATCTCTTGATCGACCAATCTGAACTACATCGTCTGCATACGCCAACAGCTGAATGGTGCCATTTGTCTGTAGGCCAGACCTTCTTACAATCTATTCCAGTGCCAAATTAAAGAGCACTGCCTGACCTGGTAAGGGCATCTCCCTGTTTTAGGCCTTTATTTGCATTAAACGGTTCTGAGAATTCATTTTGGATCTTAACTACACAGATCACTTCCATCATCGTCATTTTAATCAGGCGTACTAACTTTGAGGGTATTCCTAATTCCAGAAGAGAATGTAAAGGGTATTCCGCTGCACATTGTCACAGGCCGACCTAAAGATGATGTGTGTTCAGCTTGTATTCCCTTGTTTTTTTCTAATTGCATGTATGCCACTGGAGCAGAGTAGAAGCAGGATACTGCGCAATTCGAGTGGGTGGATAATTTTATTTATCTAGGCTTGCAGGTGAACTCCGACAATAATGTGCACAGTGAAATTAATAGAAGAATACTGCTGGCTAACAGGAGATACTTCGGCTTGCGAATCGTTTGATGCGTTTTCGAGAGTATCTTCAAATAAAACAAAAAAAATTGGCAAAGTACATCCCTGATTTTGTCTATAAAAGCTTATTGCCTGTTTCATTGAGCATCAATTATTGAGTTAAACTGACCAAATACATTCAGATACACAGAAACGAACGCAGTCCAATTTGCAAAAAACAATTTTTAGGAGCCAGGGAGCCTCTAAACGGACTTTTTTTTAGAGAGAGAGAGAGAGAGAGAGAGAGATAACTCAAAATTGAAAATGTGCTCGATCGCAATACTTTTTCTTAGTATTGTACTAAGATAATGAATTAAACAGAAACAGTGGGTTTTTAGTTAGCAGTCAGGTATTATATTTAAAAGAACCTAAGCTCAAGACCATTTTGAGAAATCGTGAACACCAACAGGAACCTATCAGGAACTACTCGTATAAATTATAAGCAAGTTCCCTTTTAACTCAGAATTTTGGTATCATATTTTAATTCTCATTACATAGTACAGGTAGTATAGGTATATTTAGGTACTTACTTTAAAGTGACACGTAACAGCAAAGTCTAAGTTCATACATTTCCTAGAATCTCAAAAGGAATTCCCCTAAGAAAATGTTTAAAGTACAAATGAGTAGATCGTCACTCTACTGACTTGTTTTCCTACCGTAGAACTTGATGTTACTGCAAGCTAATTTAGCATTCACCTTTTGTGCTTCATTATCATAATTCTAGAAATTTGCACCACTCCACGTTTTGTTAGTATATCTGACAGTTGGTATTTAATGTTTGTTCTTGATGAAAATGTACGTTCATTTAGCCATCGATTGAACTAGCACTAAATGTTCACAAGAACAATAGTATCTTTAACATTTGAAAGTATAATTAGTTTTGTAATTTAAATTTTAAACTAAAACAGATCAAAAACTGTTTCCATCGACAATGTAAAATAGAATGGTGATATTTTAGGATTCTACAAACATTTTTAAAGAAATATCAAAATCAGATTACTCCCTTTATAATGAATGGCCAATGATAAATACGAGGGGCACTACTTATGTTTTGAGCCTAATAATAAAAAAACAGTAATTTGTCAATGAAAATGACTTTATTGTTTTTCAAAATATTCTCCTTCATAATCTATACATTTCTGCATGCGTTCGAACCACTTGTCAAAGCATTTTTCCATTCCGCTTGAGACACCTCCAAAACATGGTTTTTGAATACATCAACGGCTTCTTGTGCCGACGAAAATCGTTGTCCACGTAATTTATTCTTGACGTTCGGAAACAAAAAGAAGTTATTTGGTGCCAAATCAGGACTGTACGGCGGATGACCCATTAATTCGATTTTTTGAGCGCTCAAATAGTCGGTTGTTAGACGAGATGTATGACAGCTGGCATTGTCTTGATGAAGAATGATCCGACGGCGCTTGTTTGTTTTCCTTATTTCATCGAAGACTTCCGGCAAACAAATGGTTGTGTACCATTCAGAATTGACCGTTCTACGTTCCTCTAAAGGCACTATTGCCACATGACCAGTTTTTCCGAAAAAAACAGGCGACCATTTGAAGTGCTTCGAGCGCGAACAACTTTTGTTGGATTTGGTTCATCTTGAAACACCCATACAGTCGACTACTGTTTAATTTACGGCTCATACGCATATATCCATGATTCGTCACCTGTTACAATCTTATTCACGTCTTTTGAAGCACCGCCATTGTATTTGTTAAGCAATTGTTTGCACCAATCGACACGAGCATCTAGATTTTGTCAGATTATGTGGGTTCCAACGAGAACAAACCTTTTTCACGGCTAAATGATCTTGCAATATTTTATATATGCTGGTGGAACTAATGCCTAAGGTTGCCTCAATGTCACATGACGATCTTGCATTATTAGCTTTTGCACAACATCAATATTTTCTGACACATCAACTGATTTTGGACGACCTTCACGACTTTCGTCGGTGAGCGAACGACGACCACGATTGAATTCGTTATACCAGCGTTTCACAGTGGCAAAGGATGGGGCTTTATCGCCAAAAGTGGAAGTAAGTTGATCGATGCACTCCTGTCTTGATAATCCACGTCGAAAGTCGTAATATTTGCCACCAAAAAGAATTAAAGATAGAAGTGCAAAACTTTTTGAAGTCAAGGCGGGCCAGAATTTGTAGCCATGTTTTATTAAAGGTCACATTATCATGTCCTCTACTATCCTAATTGACCCCTTTGCTCCCAAATCTATTCAACTATTATATTTGTTAATATAATAAAATTATTGGTAAATGACAGTGTAAACATTATGTCTTTTTTTTTTTCTTAATAATGACAAAATAATCCTAAGAATAATTAACATAAAACATCTACCTAAATAAAAACTTCAAGCTGTGAATCTGGCGACAAAACTGACCAAAGTTCGGACTTACAAAGAACTTTTACTTACTTCAATTCTAATTTATGAATTCATTTAAAACTAAATATTGCATAAATAAAACGGAGTTAGCACTTAAAAGTATTTGGCTAAGATTTATTAATGGATCTGACAAATAGCGATAGTAATTTTTTAAATATTTATTTAATTATATTGTATAATTTGTTATTTTTTTTTAGAGATGTTTGAAATGATTCTATTCTTAAACGAAAAACTATAAGCACAAAAACAGAAAATAAATTTTATTTTGTCAAAATGAAGAAATATTTGCGCAATATTAAAGAATAATGTTTTCTTAATAACTTTAAATTGACATATATTTTTCGCATTTATTGAGAATATAGTCTGAATTTGTGTGTACACTTGTCTCTAAGCCTTATCACATAACTGTTGACATATTTAGGACAAAATATTTAATATTCATTTCGTATACAGCAGCTGGCGTTGTTAAGCTGGTAGTTAATTTACTTCAAATATTTTGACACCAACTTAAATTGCATCCAAAACGTGGGAGACTCTGTTTAAACAGCTTTTCCTTTAGTAGGCCATTCATTTTGCTTTCTTTTATTCTAGCAATCCGGAACTCCACCATGGTCTCCATAAACTTAATTTTATAATTAAGAGCCACCAGTAATTTACCTAATATTTAAAAAAAGTGGATTTGTTTGAATTCTTATCTAAATTTTACAGTTAAAAATTTTGTTTATCTGAAATCTTACTTGTTCTTTTTTTTTACTATCGAATATTTGTGTACTAGTTATTCAAAGCTTTCTTTAGAAAATCCGTTTATTTCTAATTCAGCCTGACAATTAAATTATAAATTTTTAAATTGTACAGGTAACAAAGAAAAACAATATAATTTACACATTAATTTGCTAGGATTTTGTTTAAAAATTAGGTGACGTGATTAATTAAGGAAACCCAAAGAGATAGGGAAACAAAAACCCGTTTAGACGGGATTCAGGAGGCATTGCATTACCCAACTACTGTTTTGCAAACATCAAGCTGTTAATTGCCATTACTATTATATTTCCTACGTCCACGTATCCGTGATACCTCCTCAGCCATCTCAAAGTTGAGTGGAATTGGTACTCCCACTTGCAGTAATGGCTTGCATTTATGGGCGAATCTGACTTCGTTCTTTGCGATAATGAGAGGTGCATAAAACAGAGGGTACCAGATTTGATTGAAAAATGGTCTAATCATGTTCTTTCGCTCGATGTCAATAGAGGCTGTTCATTCTGGCTGTAGTCGCTTGAATAGAGATATCAGTTTATTGGGTCTAAATGAGGATTATATTTATTATACTTGCGCTTTAGACAAACTCAGTGTGGTCAGATTCGAGTATCGAGTTGCAAGGCATTGAGAATCAGGTCTAGAAATGGTTATTACCACATAGACACCAACTCAATCTGTACAATGTGCAATCTGGAGCACTTTCTCTTTATATGTCCGCTGTATTCACCGCTGAGAAGACACTACCTGGGAGAGTTTCTTCAAAAAGAGTCCCAATTAATAAATATTCTAAAAGTAAACACACATGATCGCCTAAATAAGATCTACCATTATGTTATAATATCTTTAAAACTAAGATCATTTGTAAGAAATGAATAAAGAAATAGAATTTATTGCAGCTAAAATGTTTAATTTACATCAGTATGATTATTATTATTTTTTGGTTACCAAGAAATGTTAAATATGGTTTAATTTATTTTATTACTTTATACCAGTGGTTATTTAAAATTATTGTACATGTCAGAACCCCTGTAAATTACATCAAATACAGAAATTTATCTATCTATCTATCTATCCTCAGCCATCCCTGATCACAAATCTACTTAGATAATTTTTTAAGGATAATATGTCTAAGTTGTTGTGGTAAACCATGGTTTCCTTTTTGCGAAAATAAATGTTAGGTTGAAAGCTTTTTTACTGAACACAAAATTTCAAGAACTTTTTACCACGCCCATAACAAAAAGAAGGTTAAAAAATCATTATTAAAATATTAATGAAAAGTTAAAAAAAAAATTCTAAAACTTCTATAATTAATAAAAATTTACTTGACATCACAGAAGAAGTATTTTTTACATTTTAGAGGCAAAACATGAGCAGTACAGGGTTAACTTAGGCTTCTAACGATGTAAATTTTATAAAAAGGAATTTGGAGAGAATGGGTAACAAAATTTTCTTCTTTCTCTTTTAAAAACAAACTGGAATACATAGTGAAACTTACTAACAGACATTTAAAATGGGTGAGTTGAAAAAAAAAATCGGCATATTGTTCTACTCTGAAAGGTTTGACTTTATTCTTGGGTTATTTACATTTCAGTACAAAAGCGAACGGACGACAAGAACGATTGTTTTGACCTTAAAAGAAGATAGTACAGCTTCAGAAGAATTTATTATTTGTTCAACAGAAAGATTACTGTAAAAAACATGATAATTTTTCATTCTTTTACTCATCTTCCTTGCCATTATCATATCGACATTAGGTTATAAACATAAAAGAAGTCGGGTAATGATTGGGGTCAGTTCTATAGTATTATAAATGTACTATAAAAATAAGGTTAGTATCAGAATTATAATTAAAAACTGCGTAAATATCGTGAACGTAAGCAACCAATTGTAATAGAATCTGGCTGCTTTTCTGGCGGATCTCCTGAAGAGAAGTTAGTGGAACAATACAAGAATAGGTGTCTGCCTCTTCTAGAGTTCGACTGTGACTATACAGGGTAACCAATCAAAGAGCTGGTATTATTTAGATCAGCGTTTCCCAACCTTTAGTACGCGTACCACAGGTTGGTGGTACTCGAAAAATAAGTAATAATGGCGGACATAAAAAGTTAAATCATAAAAATATAGAAACCTTTTTCCCTATAAAATTATTTTAATTAATAATATTATACAGTACAGTTGTTAATATGTACAGTAATAAGGTTGGTATGTCTCAAGATCTACGAGAAAATATAATAGCACATTTAACAGGATTAAAATTGTCTTTCATGGGCTATTTTCCAAAACCCGAAAACACAAATGTTAATTGGATATCAAACACCTTCTATAAAGAAAATTTAGGAAAAGCTACATCATTATCAATAAAAGATAAAGAAAATTTAATAGAATTATCATTCGACAGAACTTAAATGATAACTATGTAAAAATCTGCTTAAAGAGACTGGATTGTAATGAGTAAGCTCTATCCAAATTTATTTGGTACTTACAGGTGGTTGAAAGCTTAAAAGAAATTAATTTAGAAGATTTGGGCACAAATATAATAATCCTAAAGAAGAACTTTGTAAATTAATTAATAATCTTAAAGAGAAAAATATGTACGCAATTTTTAATTATTTAAAAAATGTTTTAAAACTAAGATCTTACACCTAACAAAGTTTATAAAGTGAACATGAACTTGAACTCATTTGTAACAGATACATTGGTATCTCTATACAAATAAAGATAATGGTAAAAAACAAATTACACGAAATACAATCATTTTTAAGAAATGGTACAATTTAGCATGATGTATTTCCAAGAGGTACACGAGCCAAAAAAGGTTGGGAAACGCTGATTTAGATAGTGTGTGATTCCTGGGCGAACACAATTTTAATGCTAAGATTACCATGTTTAGTGTGAAGTATTTCACATTTCTAAGGAATAATTCTAACAATGAAAACATAAAAGACCAGATTATATTAGTAGTCAGAAATTAATTTAAGCTTCGTTTTAGATCATGTTGTTTACTCTTTGTTTGAGCCTTTCTTAGTGCACTGCTGGCCTCTAGACAATGTTATCTTTCTACAGACAACACTATCACTGGACAGTGAGCTGTAAGAAGCTTCTATAAAGGCAATAATCTAACAGCTATTTTCGGATCTCAGAATAAGGTTTTCGACTTAATCGTCACCACGTTGTTGCAGCATTTTTAGTTGAACAAACAATTGGATTAAAAAAAAACTCGGACACTTCAAAATCAGTTCAATGTAGAAAAAACAAAACATTCGTGAGAGCATTAAAAGGTCATGGGGATCCCACAGTTCTCCATTTTAAGCTTCAGATATCGCATAGCAGCTGACACATTGATGTGCAGAAAAGTCAGAAACGCATTGGCAACAGATTGTAAGATTTTCTGACTGGTGTAACTTGTGAAGATCTGGTGATCATGATAGTGGACTAAGAAAAATGCATTTTAGAGACAGTGGCAAATTGTCTTCAACTTCAACATTGTGACCAACTTCAAGTTGCTATTTAAGCAGTGGCTTAAAGTAAGTAGTCGGACTTGAAAGTTTTATTCAGTCCTGCTGGAACTTTATACACTGCCATATTAATAATATTATGGAGTAACTAAAGACAAAATGTTGTACTAAAAGCGCAAAACACAGAAACAGAAGCACCGTTTATATTAAAATTGCTTTTCTTTAAACTTTTTAATTTCATTTTTGTTACTATTTTTGTAAATTTGTTTATTAACACTTAATAAAATCAAAATATATTCTGTTTATTGTTTAGTATATGAAGACGCCTGAAACAACATTCTACTCTCTCCACTCTGAGAATATTTGTAAATAGATCTTAAAGCAGCAAAATCGTTCATTCATTTACAAAACGCCACAGGTTCATAAAACCCATGTTTGGCAGGTAGAGAATATAAAGTTTTGCTATTTCAAGATTTCAACAGCTTGGCATCCATAGTACGCATAGCTAAGAAAAGTTCAACCACGTCTTAATGGGGCTGAACCTTTTCCAGGTGTCTAGCAAATTAATAAGTCTTAAAAATCTAATATTGCATATACATATAATCCACTCCACAATCGGGAGTGATTCAAAGGTGTGACCGCTATGGTGCCTAAGTGAGTCTCTTTATTATAAACACAAATTTGGGCCCTTTGTTAGAAAGTCAGGATAAATATTTTTTTTTTTTTCATATCCATCCTTCACAATAAGATATGACAAGATTAAAAACTTATTCACAAAAGTCTGAACCTGTTAACAAAACATGAAAATTAATGGTTTCTACAAACCTCAACAAATGATACTATTATACTCTATCCATTATTCTTTTTACATAAATAACAGTGATAAATGATGGTCGCAAACACGACAACATAACACACCAACATTCCTGGTTGTTTTCGCTATTCGATGAGTACATTTTCATTTTATTTTGCCACAAAATTGGAATAAGTTTATTCGAAAGTAAATGCGCTCCCTCCATATTCACTGCTTATTATTATTTATGTTATTGATACTGAATGATGAAATCAGCTGCCGACTAGATATGGTATATCTATTTATATTATTACTTCATGTATTAAAGATTAAAAAGCTAAACGAAAAATTAAATCAGTGAAGTTAAGGATTCAATGTCACCATTAAAATGTACCAAATTGGAATCAGAAGTGTGAAAAGGCGAAACTGTTTATTGCAAACCATTTTATTTGTTTGTTTCTGCCCGCGTGAAGTCTAACTCCAAACTGTCAACAACAGATTTTGAAGAATCCTGTTTAAAACTGTATTAAGATGTAAGAATGAGGTGTCCTCAATGTCCTTTAAGATGTATTTATCAAATTATTATTACTAGACAGAGGATCTAAACTTTACTGAATTTTGGATGAGCTGGTACGGAACGCAGTATCTAGAGGAATCTACGAGGAATCTATCTAGAGGAATCTCGTATATTTGCTCGGACTGTCAGGCTGCCCGAAGGCACCTCTCTCTATTTTTTTATTGGTCCCAAACTTGCAGGTTGGCATGTCTTTTAAACATTTTTGTCCGCTTATTTTGCCAGGAACGAAACCAACAGGCTTCAAACACAAAATGACGATTGAGAGTCAACAGTGCTGATAGCGAGGTGATGTTGCTTGTATCAGATGATCCTTCAAATTGATGATTGGATCCTTTACTGGGCATTGTGGTTTAAGGAATAAGCTCTAATTAATTACGTTATACCAAGCTCCTTTTTTATTGATTTTGCACAGATAGAGCAGGAAACACCCATTCATCTAAGGATGAGTTGTGATTTCCGGTAGGAGCTAGATAACAGTGGAACAACTTAAATTGTTTATCCTTTAAGGTTATTGTTTGATTTCTTCGGTCAACTGTGAATGTTAAATGGCTCAAGGCCGGATTTGCATTTTATCCTATACCCGGCTCTTGTTGTTTTCATTTGCTAGAAGCAAAGCAATAAAGGGTTTCGGATAACATAGGGATTGGCCCCTACCCAACAATAGCAATCATTCTCTCCGGCTTCATCAAAATGTAATGAATAAAGGGGAATCGGGAAAATTTCAAGAGTGACACCCTCTGCGATTGATAGCTGGTAGTTAAGCGAAATGATGAAGCAGATCTCCATCTAGCGAATACGGAGTTGATGGCCTCATAAATCTGAAGGCGGAAAAAAATAACCATAAAAAGAAAAAAAGAAGACCATAATACTTCTCATTTTCAAAACATTTTTCAGAGAAACCACTGCCATGATAGATGCTGCAGCTTACCTAAAACTTTGACAATCACTGTGAGTAGGTTCGCATTTTTAAATATTTTATACATCAACAGAGCCACTTCAAGATTTGAAAAGCGAAATAATGAGAGTCATAAAAGATCATTTTATCAATGTTCCCTTTTTAGCTTCTTCGCTTCAACGAAGTGACTTGATAAATATATGTAAAAAAAAAGAGCTTATTTTCAATTTTTAGAGCCAATAGTGCTTTAGAAATATAATTATTGAATAAACAGAATGGCGAATGTTGCGCTGTAGCCCCAACTGTTTACCTCATCAAGTTATAGTGATTTGCTCCTTTTATATGGTACAAAGTTGGCTCCGCTCCATCCATACACTTCTAGAACGTAAACAATACCCTTGGTAAACACATCTTCCCTTCCTAATATTTTTTCTAACCAAAGAAAATTATTTGTTTCCCATACTGACAAGAACTTTCCTGTCTTTGGTTTTATATTTCTTTATTTCATTGCTTTTCAACGATTTCTTGTATATGTCTCTTTATTTTTAATTTATAGTTTTATTTAGGTAAAAAATAACTTTTACTAAACAAAGTTAATAGAGGTCAGAAAACTAAATTGGGTTAAGCATTTAAATATTTAGATATTTCTTTTTTATTATTTACTTACTGTTATTGGCGAATCTGACTTCGTTCATTGCGATAATGGGAAGTGCATAAAGCAGAGGGTGCCAGATTTGATTTGAAAATGGTCTAATCATGTTCTTTCGCTCGATGTCGATAGGGCTGTTCATTCTGGCTATAGTCGCTTGTATAGAGATATCAGTTTATTGGGTCTTAATGAGGATTATATTTATTATACATGCGCTTTAGACAAACTCAGTGTGGTCAGCCAGATTCGAGTATCGAGTTGCAAGTCATTGAGAATCAGGTCTAGAAATTGTTATTACAACACATAGACACCAACTCAATCTGCACAATGTGCAATCTAAAAATGAAACCCTGGAGCACTTTCTCTTTGTATGTCCGCTGTATTCATTCGCTGAGAAGACACTTCTTCAAAAAGAGTCCCAATTAATAAATATTCTAAAATTAAACACATCGATCGCCTAAATAAGATCTACCATTATGTTATAGAATCTTTAAAACTAAGATCATTTGTGTGAAATGCATAAAGAAATAGAATTAATAGTAGCTAAAATGTTTAAGTTGTTTAATTTACACCAGTATGATATTATTATTATTATTTTTTGGTTATACTTAAGTGTTTAATTTATTTTAGTATATTTAATATTTATATTTATAATATAGTAGTGGTTATTTAAAATTATTGTACATTTTAGAACCCCTGTAATATGTAAATTTACATCAAATACAGAAATTTATCTATCTATCTATGTACTTACTTTTAAAACGCTTTTAAGCAAACATCGGGGTATTTCCGTACCAAAAATTCGAGCGCTTTCAGGAATTTGTAGCACAACGAATCTTCTTGCCTTGAATAAACAATAAGAACGCCTACCTGACAGTAAACTTACTACTTAATATCTTTGAAAAATTGATAGTGTCCCATTTCTGATTTTCAAGATATTTGCAGATCAGCGATTATCCAATGATCACGCTAATATTTAAAAATGTTGTATTTGTCTACTACCCTAAAAAAAAGTTCCTAATTGTCACTATATTTCTTTAGAGAAAGGCTTAAATGTCTTTCTCAAGGCAACCTTTGATCCAAGCTAGCACTTAATGCCTTTCAGCAACAAGAAATCGGCTAAATTTCTCCGAAAGCGAAAACATCAGCTAGGTTAGTACATTTAATAATGGCTCACCTGAATAGTAAAGGATTTGCCCTTTCAGTCAAGTTAGCTGGGCTTCTTGTTTTATTAAGAGAAGGTGAATTAAAAGGAGATTTCATCACTTTTTACTTTCCCGGGGGATCAAAATAACCAGTAGTCTGTTAGAAACGTGGAAATTTTCAAATAATTCAAATATTTTTAAAACTGAAGTAGAGTCTAGAATGCTATTTCGACTGTATGAGATGAAAGAACAAACTCTAAACGGTCATTCGGTTATCCAATGAAAAGAGATATGTGATACTGTATTTGTCATTATACTTTAGTATGAATCAATCAACATTTACCGGAAAGTATTGAGAAATACTGGGACAACTCAAGTAAAACAAATATCATTAAGTAGAAAGCTATTCAACGATACATTGAAGGGGCATCAACAGAAAACAAAAGTACATTGTACAGTATTACTGCAAATTCACTATCAAGTGATTTGACTAGTTTTGCCGACTGTGTAAATATCTTTTTGACATATCGAGTCATTGATTTTGTTTGCACCAATTTTATAGCAGTAGAATGTGACAATCGATTTACCGCTAAATTTATAATTGTTTAGATTAGAAAAGCTTTTAAACTAAATTCCCTAAATTGATAATGTTTGTTTTATTTTCTATTTTGAAACTGCATCTCTATTCAATTTCCTTCCAAAATGGAAAAACAATTATACGAGGGTTGGCTGAAAAGTAATGCACACATGCTTGCAGAGCGAGAACGAAGAGCTTCAAAATGGGCGCGAGGTGGCATTTGGAAGTCACATCTCCCCTTATTACGTATTCGCAGTTTGAACTCTCTGCGTTCAGCCAGTGTATTTTTAGACGCCGAAGTATGGACACATGTACTGGTGCTGTTACCGACTTTCTTTTGAATATTGTGACAGGGGACGAATCATGGGTCCATCATTACGACACACAGAAGAGAAAAGGCAGAGCACTGAATATTGACATGCGTCTTCACCTCGGCCGATACAATTCAAAACACAACCGTCCGCAAAAAAAAAAAAAAATTCTTCTGACTGTGTTTTGGGATGCTCACCAAGTTTATGTGACCGATTTTCTGGAACCAAGGGCAACGGTAAATTCTTCTCGGTATGTACAGACTCTAAGAAACCTCCGACGTTGAGCTTGTCGTGTTTAGAGGCAGCTTGGCATCTTGCAACATGACAACGCTCGTCCTCAAACCAAGCGCGGCGAAACTGCAGAGGCTCTGGAAAAACTGAAGTTAGAACCAATTCCACACCCTCCTTATTGCCCTCTGCAATTTTTATTTGTTTCCTCTACTCAAGAGAGACCTCAAGGGTAATCACTACTCCTCAGACGATGAGGTGAAGGCATCTGTCAATTCCTGGATTCAAGAAAAGTCAAAAGAGTTCTTCAGTGACAGAATGAAAAAACTTGTTACCCTTTGGGAGAAATGTACTAGCGTTAATGGTGACTAAATTGAGAAGTAAGACATAATTGTGAAGCTTAAGAATTGCACTTTAATATGCTTTCCGTCCGAACTTGATAACTCTTTCTTTTCCCCCTCTCCTAGCATGTGTGCATTACTTTTCGGCCAACCCTTGCAGCTTACTTACAAATCTTCACAATTCACTTCTATCGACTAATCCAAAGTAAAATAAAATAACTCATACAGCAGAAATTACATACATATATAATACAAAAAAAATGACAGCAGTCTTGACAAAACAATGCACATATTACATATTAAATGTACAATTTACTTGAATTGATGTAAATAAAATTAAACAGAATTATGTGGACGCGATGGATAGAGGTTCAGGGCAGGAATGAAATTAATAAGAGCAGATGGAAGTGAAGGGAAAGTGCAAAAATATTTACTTTAAACAAAAATTTAGAACAAAATTAAATGTAAAAAAAGTAGAAAACTTTTAACATACCTTATGGTAAAATTTATTAATTTAAAATATAAATTAATTAATCTCTTCATAAGACGCAGGACATCAAAGAGTTCATTACCTTTATAAATTTATTAACATCAAAAATGTTCAAAGGGTAATCATGTTTACTGTATCATTTAAGGGAGAAGAAACATACGAGATATTTTCCTCTTTAACTTATAAATGAACGTACATATTTTACAAAAACAAAACTTTTAGCGGTCTACCATTTGTGTGGAAATGGACAGTCTTAACAGAAACTGGTCAAGGAACTAGATGGTCTATAAAGATAAAGCTATTTATTTTCTTGGGGAACACGCCTAATTGACTTCCACAGTAAGATAGCAGCAGTGGAAAACCCAAATGACTCCATTTCTTTCTGGTGAACAATTACAAATGGTTTCCTTTTGTACACTGTTGCATTTTTTTTTTAAAATGAAAATCAATTTTCACTTTTCCCAGTTTATTTAAAGAAAGTTTTCCTGTTTTTTTAAAGGACTCACACTAGATTCTGTTTTTTTATTTTTTCAAATCATACTTTCCTTGCATAGAATAGGAGGTTTTGGTTTAATTGTACACTTCTAAATAACTTGACAAGCGACAGAAAACTCGGCATCGGAGAAACAATTTCCCGAGAAAGATGAGATAATTCAGGTTAGGACTTCTAAAATAGAAATGCTCCCACAACTAAGGAAATACTTGAAAAATTGTAAAACTAGTGAACATGACGCAGAAAATATTTTGTGCGTGTTGGTTGCATTTTAGAAACCTTCTCTGCACTGGAGTTTCACCAACTATTTACAAAATTCCGAGTAAATTCCATCTACATAACCTGCTTTGCCGTTCTTAATGCTTTATGGAATTCCTCTTTTGCAAATGGGTTTTTAAAAAGAAGGAAATTCTTCTTCTGTAGGGCAACAACTGCTTTTTTTTTTAGCGGCATTTGCTTTGCGTTTGTTTGAACTAACTGACATTGCCATAGATTTATGGAACTTGTTAGCGACTATCTCCTGGTTCTATTAATGTCAGTTTATTAGCCTTTTATGTAATGTCAATTATGCATGTATATTATGCATATTCAGCGTGAACCAGTAAGTAATGTCCATAGGCCTACTGTGTGTAGTACATCTAAAGTGGAGTTCAATGATGTATTGGCCAACTTCATATTTTCTACTGTTCTTGAGTGATGTCACTTTAAATTTTTATCTAAAATCATTACTTTTTTGCAATAAAAATGTTATTACTCAGAAAGTTTGAGTCCGAATTCGATTCTGATGACACGGTTAGAAAGACAGATAAATTTTCTAAAAATTGACACCATTACGAAGCATAAGTTATTCTCCAAAACGCCTTAATCTTCTTCCGGAAACTGGGAAAATAAAAGTAATCGAAATTTTTAAGAAAACTCATTAGGCCCTCATTTGATCATTTTCAGACCTAGACTTGATTTTTCAAAATTTTCTATTGTACCCTATTTGAAACTAAACAAATTAACCTTTGGTTATAAAAATAGTGCTTGTTTAAAATATTTTCTAACATTTTCTCAAATATTTCAGAGAGATCAGACGTAAATGTTTAAAGTGCAATTTCAAAGTACCTTTGACTTCCTTATTTTTAGACAGCCTACGTAATTTCTCGTACGAAAATAAAAGGAATCCTGGAAAATGATATACCGTTAGAAAGCCCTTTTATAAAAAGTGCCAGCACCTAGGTCTGATAATGATCACGTAAGGGCCGAATGAGTTTTCTTAAAAATTTCGATTACTTTTATTTTTCCAGCATTCGGAGGAAGATTGAGGCTGTTTGGAGAAAAACTTATGCTTCAAAATGGTATCAATTTTTAGAACATTTATCTGTCTTTCTAACCGTGTCATCAGAATCGAATTCGGACTCAAACTTTCTAGGTAATAACATTTTTATTGCAAAAAAAGTGACGTCACTCAAGAAAAGTGGAAAATATGAAGTTGGCCAATACGTCATTGAACTCCACTTTAGATGTACTACACACGGTAGGCCTATGGACAATACTTACTGGTTCACCCTGTATATAATGTACGAGTAATATAATGTTATCATCAGCCCTGTAATGATCTCTAGAATCGAAAAGTGGCAAAAAAATGCAAGCATTTCTCACAGACTAATAAAAACTAAGGCCAATATAAATGAAGTTTGAATATCTTTAAAAAAAATAATTTAAAAATTAAAATAATGTTTTGCTATGGTACGGGAATAGAATGCTATTTAGTTTAAGATTACTAAGTGCACGTGCTTAAAAGTGGCAGAACTTTCCGTGAGATAAAAACTCTTATCTCTTGATTTTCTTCAGGAAGGAAGGAAGTAGCTTCCCTTTTGCTTGAGATAATGTTAAAAATAAATATTAAAGAAATGTCAATTTAGGTGTAATTTCAAGCAAATGGCTTCTGTTGCAGATTTAATAAAAATAAATAAACTTTTAATTTAAAAATAACTTTTCTTAAATTCTCCATATTTCTTAACTTATAAAATTAATTATTTGCTAACTCTGTCGAGCATCTATAAAGACAATCATTTTTACTTAAGTCTTTAAAAAGTAAGTTTATTTTAGTAATTAAAATGTATACTTTTAGTTTAAATGGGTTGAGATTGTAAGGGTCGTTGATGAAATAGTCCATTTCTATCTCTTACTCTGCCTTTTCGCATTTGGTACTACAAAACCATAGTTACTGAAAGGTTCATATTAAAACTGTCCGGTAGGACAGTTGTATAAGGGTTGACCATCAAAAACTGCACGAAAAAGCGTAACGTTGAAAAACACCCAACTTTGACAATTTTTTTCTCTTTTTCTATAAAAGATAAAATTCCCAAATTTTCTTTAAATCTTACTCCAAACCCTCCTTCATAACTGTAATTTTTTTGCAACCACCCAGATCTAATAGGTTTCGAGAAAAAAGTTGCCGAAAATGAGCAAAAACCGCTTTTTCAAAAAATGTTCTTGTTCTTGTTCTTCTTCTTCTTGTTGTTCTTGTTCTTGTTGTTACCTTTTTTGTAAACAACGTAGCGCCTAAACGCGTGAACCGATTTTCATGAATGAGGTGTCATTGGATTCGGAATTTTATGTAGATGTGCCTTTTGGGGGACTCGATCCTGTACATCGAATGGGAGAGGAGTTAGCCCCCTTAATGTAAGGCCCCCTCCAAAATTATTATTACTAATTACTCTGTAAATCTTGGCCCGATTTTGATAAAATTTGGTAGGATGATAGGGTTAGGGCTCCCCTACGTAACATTAAAGCGGCGATCAGCTCTTACACTTGTTAAGGGGAAGTATAGCAATCGTTTCAAATTATCGACACGTGAACCGACCGAAGTGTCATTCGAATCGAAATTTTGTACAGATTTGCACTTTAAAAGTCTCGACGCCGTGCCTCATAAGGAGGGGAGTTCGCCCCACCCAAATAAGGCCCTTTCTAAAACTATTATTACCAATATTTCTATAACGCTTAGTAAGATTTTGATAAAATTCAGCTCGAATAAGTGGTTAAAGCTCCTCTACGTTGCTGATGCTCTTGCACCTACTAAGAGGAAGTACTGCAATCGTTTAAATAATCAATGAGTGAACCGATTTAAATCAATTAATTGTCGTTCGATTAAAAAATCTTTGCCTTTTAGGGAGAAGTACTGCAATCGTAGTTTATTTTTCTTACTCCTCTTAAAAGGAAGTACTGAAATCGCAGTTTAATTTTGATATTCACGTACAAATACCTTCCTACGCTTTTTCAAAAACATTGTTATTGGGGATGGTTTGGGGGACCGCAACTATAATCATTCTTTAAAAAGATCTCTCCAGTGGTAGTTACGGTTCCGACTTAACACCTTATCAAGTTATAATTATAGAATTGCTTATTCCAAATTTTAAAAAAATCTGTAAAGCAGATATGTAACTTTGTAAAATAGACAAAAAGGAAAATCTATCCAAAAGGTACAAAAATCTCCTTAACAAAAACTTACAGTTTAAAATGTTAAGTATAAGGGTTGATTAAACGCCAAAAGGTACACAAATCAGCAAGTACCCAACATTTCATTAATACTTCATTAATATTTAAGTAATTCTACTGCATTAATTTTCATTAATAAGTTATTTTTTAGAATTTATTAGATGTCACAGACCCTTATGCTGGCCACTTCATTTATAATATTTTTTTGTTATAATTATGATAAATCACATAAATATGTACATGCATGTTAAAGTAGAAAAATACAAAGTTAGAGTCGGCTACTGTCTTGAATTCGTCTTACCGAAATATTCGTGAGCACAAATAACACACAGTTATAACAAGTAGATTATTCAACAACAATTATTGATTTCTCGATTGTAATTTAATTTAGTCCCCCTAATTTTACTTATAGTAAAATACTGGAATAATTAGCTGTCCTAAAAATATGCATATCTTATTTACTTTATATTACATATATACAACATTGTGGGATGAATACCTACATTGAGAATGTAATTGAAGAAAACTATGTTACTTGCGATAAAGCCAGATAATTATTATAAACGTTTGACTACTTCATAAAATAACAATTACTTTAATCGAAGAATGAACTTAAACCGACGATTTTTGAAAATCATTGATGTATGTTGGTGAAGTTTCTTTTAAAAGAAAGTTTTGAATTTTTTAGCCTCATAATTTTTTTTTATTTTTTGTAACGTTTTTCTTTTTAACCTGTAATTAATAGTTTCATTATTATAGATAACTAGATATTACAGTCAATCTACAGTGCTACTTGAACATATATTTTGTAGACGAAAATGGCCAGCATAAGGGTCTGTGACATCTAATAAATTCTAAAAAATAACTTATTAATGAAAATTAATGCAGTAGAATTACTTAAATATTAATGAAGTATTAATGAAATGTTGGGTACTTGCTGATTTGTGTACCTTTTGGCGTTTAATCAACCCTTATACTTAACATTTTAAACTGTAAGTTTTTGTTAATTAGGTAGTATTTTCCTTTTCTATTTACGAGTATGTTTGGGTACGAAAATGTTTACGAATCTTAAAATCCGAATGATCAGAAAACTGACTTTAACTGACTAAACTAAATTTGGAAAATTTCGCGTAATCACAATACTTATAGTAAAGAAGAAAATAAATAATTTTACTTTAATATTTTCTTAGAAATATGGTTTAATTACAATACAAAGTTGCGGAAAATGTATCGGCAGGCCGCGTAGAAAGATGGAAGTCCTGGGGCAAATGTAACGAGCTGCTACACAACGTTAGGCTTGACACAGTGAACTCAACTGCAAAACCACACCCTCCAAGATCGCCGGATCATATTTTACAGATATGGTGGTCAGGATAATCTTTTTCCAAAAAATAATATTAATAATAACATTTTAAAAGTTTATTTTTCGAAATATTACTAATAATATTGGCTAATTTTTATCACTAAACCATATTTTTTTTTTAGAAAACCATTTTAAACTCTTGTATCTGTGCCATTCAGCTTTAATGATTCTAGTCATTTACAAAATTAACTCTATTCGCTCACCTACGATTCCTTCTAGATATTATGGTAAGAAAAGTGTCGTGACAGATACCATAAACATGACCAAATGTATCCAACAATATGGAACAGACATTTTGCGAATATAGTTATTCAGTCAAATCACTCTAAGATCACGCAATCTCTCTAAATATAAGATGACCTTAGTATAGACCAACCATTATAGGGTATTATTCATTTTTTTTTTTTTTTTTTTTTGCTTTTAATAGGCATAGTTCGGGATAGTCATTATATCTGGTTTGGAAAGTTGACTGTTACTAGGCTGTAAAGGGTTCAGGGACACGTATTAAGATATTTTTAATAATTATGATTTTTTTTGCTTTATACTAGTGTTTCTGAACCTTTTTATATTCATCCTTAATAAATTATTAATTATTGCGTTACTGTAGCTATGCAAAATAGTGATAACAATAACCTAAAAAAATTCAAAAGTGGCTATCTATCCTACAGATTGAAAATCACTGTTTTACCCAAAACATTTTCTCAGTTAGTTCACTTTCAATTAACTTAGAGTAGATATTTATCACTGCTGTGATATCAAATTGTTTACATTAAACTTCTCGAATTCCCATTTTTTTTTTGGCGAAGAAAGAAGTATTAAGTAAGCAGTTGCTCCGGACAACGTTTATACTTGGTTTCTGAAGTTTCGATCTGATGCATACTGTGAGGAATCACTTTAAAGGTGCAAGGTAGTGCTAGACTTGTGTTCCCGTTACTTCTCTAGGAATTAATCTAACTAGGAATTTATTTATGTCTGGATATGGACCATTATGAAATGTATCGTATGTAAGTTTGCGCTACCCGTCCTCTAACGCAGCTAATCACTAAAACTCTGATTGTCACGGTAGCAGCCGAGCCCAAGTATTGTGGTAATGAATTCGATTCCTGGTAAGAAACTTAAGTAAAGTGTGTTAACTCTCGACGCTTCTGTCCACGACTTCTGATCGGTAATTGGACAAGAACGCTTAAAACTTATAATAAAGATTTAATGAAATACATTTCATCCAAATTCGAAATGAACAATGGGGCAAATGTTTAATGTACGTATAATTTTCTTCTTGCTAAAAAGGATGACATTTCTTTTTATTTCTTTCTCCTACAATAATAAGTTTACAACACTTTACTTACTAGGGAGTAATCACAGAGCTCTTTTATTGAATAAAGTTATTTAGTTAAGCAACCGGAATGAAAGGCTTTTAGAAAACCCAGAAGAAGCGTGCAACAGGTTCATGGGTGTAGAAATTATCACCGGAAGAAATTAATTTAATAATCACTTCCGTGCTTTTTTCCATTTGTATTTAGATGAATCAATTTGTACATATGAAGTTAAAAGAATCAAATGTCTCAAGACTTCATTGCTGTAGCTGAAAAATTTACTCAGCAATGACCATTTAAACTTGAGAAGATCTAAAATAATTGTCCATGAAAAATGTTTCAATATAAGTGATAAGCTATAATGTGAGACATAAAATAAGATTATAAAATGTTTTCTAGACAAACTGAAGGCAACCATATTGTTGCATCTCTTTTGAATCGAGGCTGATCATAACACAAATTTCTAACAAATTGTTTTCCAGCGCAGGGGACCTCAAAGCTGTATTTTTTTGGGTAGGAAGGGTAAAAAGAGAAAATAAGAACGGAGCGGACATTTTACGCAGATGGGGAAAGAAAAATATTTAGACCTGCGAGGACATAGGAAGTCTTCAGGATCAGAACGACCAAGAAGTTGTTGAACTGTTTGGGGAAACGTATTAGAAATAATATTTTGTGTCTTGTATATAAACTGGTAGACTGCGATAGTTTGAGACACACTTCACGGATGGAGGATATAAGGGGACCCAAAGAAAGCATCCTGATGAGAGAAGGCCTCATGATAGAGATGGTTGAGCGACGTACAGGACGACTTGGAAGCCATCAGCCTGCGTGTTGGAGAACGGCAGCAAGGAAGCGTGAAGGATGGAAAACTATAGTAGCTGAGGCTCAGGCATTTCTTGGGCTATGATGGTCAATGAGTATGTAAATAAGGGTGAGAGAAAATTAAAATCTCTGACTTCTACTTCCTCTTCTTCAATTTTCTTGGCAGTTTTGTATCGTAAAAGACACATCGCACAGTAAGAGAAAGGTAGTTGTAGGTATTTGTAAGTCTGGTACTGTAAAACTCCTTGGGGCCAGGAATTAGATTACTCTGAGAAAGGAATTATAAGTTTTGGTTAAAAAGACTATAATTTCTGAAAATATGACTTGGTATTTACTCTGCTAAATATCAGAGCCAGAAGTATTCTCAGGGGGAAAAAATTATAGTTAAATAATGAAGAGGCAGGTGGAATAGCTTGGAATGGATATAAAGAAGAAATGAGACTCCTATAACTTCACAGTGTCGACACAGTCCCTCTTCTGAAGAATAATAACTAAGAAAAGATAGGAAAGAATGTGCTCGTCCTCATCTATTGTGTCTCTAGAGCCTGTCATCTCGACAATATTTGAAGCGATTTTATAAGACAAGACCTCTCTTAGTAGCGACAATAGAGGCTTGCTTTTACTTATCAAATAAACTCGCTTTATAAAAGAAAAGGGAAAATTGCCCGGCGAATCAATGAAAGGCCCCAGCAAAGTGAGGTTAATTAATTCTTAAGTTACGTTTGTTTTTTTAGTGATTAGGAAGATATTAAATTTCAGATTTCTGGATTTAGACCTACAAAATAAGGTAATGAATAAACAGTTTTTATTTCGCAAGAAAGGGCGTTATTTTATATTTTTTAATAGTTTATTAAAGTATAAAAAATGTTGGGCAATAAAAGCCGAAACAAAGTGAGAATAAAGTAGTAAACTACACACTTTTTCTCCTCGCTTTAACAATAACAGAATTAATTTAGTTACCATTTCTTGACACCTATTGCATGGTACACTACCAACTCCTACATGTAATGGTTTTTCATATATTTGGAAAAGTGTGGGTGAGTTTGGTTTAGTAGCCGTCACGTGAACAGGAAATGTGGGGTACAAGGAAAATGGAGCCCAGTTTTGGTGGTGTGAGCCGGGGGCACGTAGAGTGCTTTTATGTGAATTGCTCCCCATGTAACAATAAATTTTGCTCCAACGTAGAAACGATTTTACAAACGTTTGTATTGAACCTTAGTAATTTAAATACTAATGCAAACGTTCTTGCTAGAGCATCGATATGCTAATGGCAATTAAACTCCATATCCAAAAGTACGGATAATTATTAGGCTTGTGATAATGAAGTTTGGTAATATCGTCCGTTTTAATAATCATAACTGTGACTTCACTGATAAATGATTAATTTGGAAAATATTCTCTGGTTTTTCTGACAGCTTTTTAATCTATTTAACCTCCTGGCTAACCTGGCTTGCGAGCCAGAGGAGGCATCTTTGTTAGCACAATACGAGGGTCGTTTGAAAAGTCCGTGCAAAGTCAGAGAGATAGCACTACTGGCGCGTATCGAGGTTATGTTTAGTTAGTAGCATCTCTTGGAAGAACACACACCAAGTTTCAGCCAGATCGGTCTATTTCTTTGTGTTTAGCATTCGTTTGAATCGAGAAAGTCGAGTGATTTTCAAAAAATGGATGAAAAAGAATTTCGTGTGTTGATTAAACACTACTTTATGAAAGGCAAAACGCCTCAGGAGACTAAAGAGAAGCTTGATAAACATTATGGTGACTCTGCACCTTCGATTAGAACAGTTTATAAGTGGTTTCAAAATTTTCGGAGTGGCCATATGGGCACAAGTGACGCTGAACGTTCTGGACGCCCTGTTGAGGTTACTACTCCAGAAATCATTGATAAAATCCATGATATGGTGATGGATGACAGAAGAGTGAAGGTGCGTGAGATTGCTAGTGCTGTGGGCATCACGAATGAACGGGTACATAATATTTTGCATCAACATTTGGACATGACAAAGCTATCCGCAAGATGGGTGCCGCGATAGCTCCCGCTTGACCAAAAACGAAATCGTGTGAAGTGTTGCAAGAACGGTTTGCAGCTGTTCCAGAAGAATCCGCAGGACTTTAAGCGTCGTTTTGTCACTGTGGATGAAACATGGATACATCACTACACTCCTGAGACCAAAAAACAATCTAAACAATGGGTTACCAAGGGGGAATCTGCGCCAAAAAAGGCGAAGACAGTTCCTTCGGCCGGAAAGATTATGGCGACTGTCTTTTGGGATTCGCAAGGAATAATCCTCATCGACTATCTGGAAAAGGGTAAAACTATTACAGGTGCATATTATTCATCGTTATTGGACCGTTTGAAAACCGAGCTGCAAGAAAAACGCCCACGATTGGCCCACAAAAAAGTCCTTTTCCATCACGACAACGCACCAGCTCACACCTCAGCAGTTGTGGTCGCAAAATTAATGGAAATAGGGTTCCAACTCGTTTCACATCCCCCCTATTCTCCAGACTTGGCTCCCTCGGACTACTATTTGTTCCCCAATATGAAGAAATGGCTGGCGGGAAAAATTTTTTATTCAAACGAGGAGGTGATCGCAGAAAGGAATGGCTATTTTTCAGACTTGGACAAATCCTATTTAACAACAAGAAGAGTTAATAAATGTTTGGTAATTTTGGAAGAGTTGCGTTTAATTACCAAAAAAATTGGACAAAAAACCTGCCACATATTTAAGTGATCAATATCTTTCATTCAAAGGATCAAACTTATTCCTTAATTTTTCTAATAATGCATACTCAACTTGTGAAGCATGTACGAGGGTCGTTTGAAAAGTCCGTGCAAAAATAAAAACTACTTAATTTTTTGGGGTAAACCTTTTTTATTTTTCAACATAGTCTCCTTTTAGGCTCATACACTTCGTCCAACGCTGCTCTAGTTTGTTGATCCCTTCCGAATAATAGGATTTGTCCAAGTCTGAAAAATAGCCATTCCTTTCTGCGATCACCTCCTCGTTTGAATAAAAATTTTTTCCCGCCAGCCATTTCTTCATATTGAGGAACAAATAGTAGTCCGAAGGAGCCAAGTCTGGAGAATAGGGGGGATGTGAAACGAGTTGGAACCCTATTTCCATTAATTTTGCGACCACAACTGCTGAGGTGTGAGCTGGTGCGTTGTCGTGATGGAAAAGGACTTTTTTGTGGGCCAATCGTGGGCGTTTTTCTTGCAGCTCGGTTTTCAAACGGTCCAATAACGATGAATAATATGCACCTGTAATAGTTTTACCCTTTTCCAGATAGTCGATGAGGATTATTCCTTGCGAATCCCAAAAGACAGTCGCTATAATCTTTCCGGCCGAAGGAACGGTCTTCGCCTTTTTTGGCGCAGATTCCCCCTTAGTAACCCATTGTTTAGATTGTTCATTGGTCTCAGGAGTGTAGTGATGTATCCAAGTTTCATCCACAGTGACGAAACGACTCTTAAAGTCCTGCGGATTCTTCTGGAACAGCTGCAAACTGTCCTTGCAACACTTCACACGATTTCGTTTTTGGTCAAGCGTGAGCAATCGCAGCACCCATCTTGCGGATAGCTTTGTCATGTCCAAATGTTGATGCAAAATATTATGTACCCGCTCATTCGAGATGCCCACAGCACTAGCAATCTCACGCACCTTCACTCTTCTGTCATCCATCACCATATCATGGATTTTATCAATGATTTCTGGAGTAGTAACCTCAACAGGGCGTCCAGAAGTTCAGCGTCACTTGTGCCCATATGGCCACTCCGAAAATTTTGAAACCACTTATAAACTGTTCTAATCGAAGGTGCAGAGTCACCATAATGTTTATCAAGCTTCTCTTTAGTCTCCTGAGGCGTTTTGCCTTTCATAAAGTAGTGTTTAATCAACACACGAAATTCTTTTTCGTCCATTTTTTGAAAATCACTCGACTTCCTCGATTCAAACGAATGCCAAACACAAAGAAATAGACCGATCTGGCTGAAACTTGGTGTGTGTTCTTCCAAGAGATGCTACTAACTAAACATAACCTCGATACGCGCCAGTGGTGCTATCTCTCTGACTTTGCACGGACTTTTCAAACGACCCTCGTATCTACTTATCATTTTGCCGACAAAACTTGACGAAGAACCAGTTTAAAGCTTTGACGTTTCACATCGGTATTTTTTTTTTCGTCAATAACGCACAACGGGCAGTCTAAGCAGGGAAGTACTGTTCAGAATCCTCCCCAAAAAAGTCCAGTCATTTAGAAACCGTATTTTTTAGTACTTCGGCCGGCTGTAGTTTCTAAAAGTTTTATCTTCTACTTGATACTTCAAAAAGAAGTCAAAATTTCATCCAGCTAACAATATATCAATTATATATTGGTACATAATTGCAATTTCCCAAACATGGATATGCAAATGAATGGAAAAAGCGAGAATAACTGAGTGTCAAATGTTGCAGAAAATGATGGCCTTCAAAGAGATAGTTTAATAATGAGACAACAAACAATGCTTTGTTTTTAATTAAATTATTTAACATAAAATTCAGAGTAGAATGACACCTTAATCATGAAAATCGGTTCGCACGTTTAGGCGCTACGTTGTTTACAAAAAAGTTAACAACAAGAACAATTCTTGAAAATGCTGTTTTTTGCTCATTTTTGGGAATATTTTTCTCGAAATCTATTGAATCTAAGTTGTTGCAAAAAAAAATTACAGTAAAATTACAGTTGTCCTATATTATAAAGAAAATTTGGGAATTTTATCTTTTATAGAAAAAGAGAAAAAAAATTCCGCTTTTCCGTGCACTTTTTGACGATCAACCCTTATACAACTGTCCTACCGGACAGTTTTAGTAACAGAAACGAATAGAATATCTAGTAACATCCTGCAATTGATTTAATAAGGTACAAAGACAAAGGATTACGGCTTTTGTTGAAGTTAAGTCCAGTATAGTACTTAATTCATGAAGATAGATAACATGTTTTGACTGGAATATTTATAAAGCAGAGACAAAGAGCAACAATTACTTTTTGTATATAGTATATAAATGCTGTGACTAGAGAGATTACTGGTAGACAAAAAGAGCTTCAGAGAGCGTGATTGGTTAGACGCTATCATGGAGAAATGTTTCATTATTTACACAGTCTGCTGTCACTGGGTGTTACAAGCTCTGTTTTTTATTGTTGGAAAGCTTTAAAGTTGTTCTCATTTTAAATTTGTTTTCTCCGCTTCATGCTAGTCAGCCTTATTTTTTTCTGTAATTGTATTTTTTTTTTTTTAATTTAAGTTTAATTTTACTATATAATAACTATTATAATAAATAATTATTAAACAAAGAAAAAATTCCTACCATATAGCCATATAGCAACCGAGTGAGGAAGTAAATCTTAATTAACATCATTTCAAGGGCAGAAATGTCACCAGCCTTATCGTATTTCTAATTTACTGCTGGCGTTTTCACCTTAAACACAGTCATTACCAGCCCTACGTTCTCGATATGTGATTTAGGATAGATATATTCTTAAAATACTTTTTAAATGATCAATATGGTGTCGTTATCTCAGCGGTTGACGATATAGATGAATGCCGAAACTACCATGCTAATTTTGGGCCAATCAAAACATTTAAAAAGAATAAATTGAAGAATAAAGTGATGTAACGGACCCCAGTAAAAAATGCATATATGAGAAATAGTTTAGAGAATACTGCTGGCATGGCATACATTTCAAAGTAACTTTTGAGCTAGCCATTTTAAGGTCTCTGTTGACATTTTACTATGCAACGGCAAGGTACTCGCTTCCCACAAGAATAGTTTGAGATGATGGAAGTTTGCATCAATTGCTGCCTAAATTATAAACAAGCCGCTCTACTCTACACTGAAATGGTCCCACAGTGGATTTCTCAGATTTCTTCTACAGTTGAGCGCATTATTTTTATGAGGTAATTTGACGCTTTCAAACCTCGACGATAAGGTGTTTGGCTAATATTAAAGCGACAAAGTGTACCACCGACTATAGGATTAGATATATTTAAGGCAAAAAATTGAGTAAAAATAAATAAAAAGTTAAAAATATCGCGCATAGTAAGCGATTTATTTGCGGTATTCATTTTATTGAATGTATCTGATTTTATAAATTCATTACAAATTCTCTTAGCCACCACCTACGAGGGTCGTTTGAAAAGTCCGTGCAAAAATAAAAACTACTTAATTTTTTGGGGTAAACCTTTTTTATTTTTCAACATAGTCTCCTTTTAGGCTTATACACTTCGTCCAACGCTGCTCTAGTTTGTTGATCCCTTCCGAATAATAGGATTTGTCCAAGTCTGAAAAATAGCCATTCCTTTCTGCGATCACCTCCTCGTTTGAATAAAAATTTTTTCCCGCCAGCCATTTCTTCATATTGGGGAACAAATAGTAGTCCGAGGGAGCCAAGTCTGGAGAATAGGGGGGATGTGAAACGAGTTGGAACCCTATTTCCATTAATTTTGCGACCACAACTGCTGAGGTGTGAACTGGTGCGTTGTCGTGATGGAGAAGGACTTTTTTGTGGGCCAATCGTGGGCGTTTTTCTTGCAGCTCGGTTTTCAAACGGTCCAATACCGATGAATAATATGCACCTGTAATAGTTTTACCCTTTTCCAGATAGTCGATGAGGATTATTCCTTGCGAATCCCAAAAGACAGTCGCCATAATCTTTCCGGCCGAAGGAACGGTCTTCGCCTTTTTTGGCGCAGATTCCCCCTTGGTAACCCATTGTTTAGATTGTTCTTTGGTCTCAGTAGTGTAGTGATGTATCCATGTTTCATCCACAGTGACGAAACGACGCTTAAAGTCCTGCGGATTCTTCTGGAACAGCTGTAAACCGTCCTTGCAACACTTCACACGATTTCGTTTTTGGTCAAGCGTGAGCAATCGCGGCACCCATCTTGCGGATAGCTTTGTCATGTCCAAATGTTGATGCAAAATATTATGTACCCGTTCATTCGAGATGCCCATAGCACTAGCAATCTCACGCACCTTCACTCTTCTGTCATCCATCACCATATCATGGATTTTATCAATGATTTCTGGAGTAGTAACCTCAACAGGGCGTCCAGAACGTTCAGCGTCACTTGTGTCCATATGGCCACTCCGAAAATTTTGAAACCACTTATAAACTGTTCTAATCGAAGGTGCAGAGTCACCATAATGTTTATCAAGCTTCTCTTTAGTCTCCTGAGGCGTTTTGCCTTTCATAAAGTAGTGTTTAATCAACACACGAAATTCTTTTTCGTCCATTTTTTGAAAATCACTCGACTTCCTCGATTCAAACGAATGCCAAACACAAAGAAATAGACCGATCTGGCTGAAACTTGGTGTGTGTTCTTCCAAGAGATGCTACTAACTAAACATAACCTCGATACGCGCCAGTGGTGCTATCTCTCTGACTTTGCACGGACTTTTCAAACGACCCTCGTACTATCTATATTTTGCCAACGAGGTTATTAACGTGTGAGAAAGCCAATTTCATTATTTTTATAAATTTTAGACCTAGTTACTTCTTTATTGCTTATTGGTTCTGATTCAAAGATTAAATATCAAAGATAAACGTAGTTTTTAACTAGCTACTATGTGTAAAATGAAAAAAACAATAAAGTGGAATTTAAATATGCAATCAGAATCAATTTGCAGTGCAAATTAGTCAGTATAAGTGCTACTAGACACCTGTAGGATGTATATTTTAGGTTTTTTAACCTTAAATTCGTAATTTCCATGCCGATTTCCAGCATATTAAAATAGTATGGATCGCTTAATTATCTAAAATTTATGCCAATTAGATTAGAAATGTGTACATTAAATGTACATTTGGAAAGCTAAAGCGGTCTTTATTATGTTAGCACTTTTTTTTTCAGTGATTGGATCAGAGAGGCTGTGGTTGTGAAATTTGAATGCCTCGAAAAGTTGTAGGAAACAAAGCTGAGCTGGCATTTATGTAAGAGAGTAGTATCAAAGCATCTAATATTTTGGCAATTGCTTATTTTTTAATTGTGTAGTTTATTTACCACTTTGGGAAGACAAAAATATTATCCTCGATGCGACATTAATATTAATAAAACAGATAAATTTATTCAAGATTTTATACACTTTAGTGATAATCAATAGATTTCAACATAGTTCTATGATTCATAAACAATTCTAAGCGAAGCAATTAATTCCCCTTTTCACTGCATCATCTGTAAAAATGAAAGTAACTCGATATCGAGAAAACGAACTAGTTACTGCCTTCTTAATAAGACCGCTTTTTATAACTGTTCATTAAAAATTAAATTCCTCAATCTCCATAACTTCGTTTCCACAGTAATTTTATGTCGGCAGTTGTAAAAGTTGAGCATAATATCTTCAGTGAGATAGTACCTAATAGGGGTTTATTCCGTAATATATGGCTACATAGTCCCATAAAAAATAGCATAAAAAGAATTACGACCTTCTGATTCGTGATAGTTCAACCTTGATCGTAGAAACTAGACATTACTAAGTGATGAACTCTGTGTACTAGAGAATATTTTCGTTTTAGATATAATTTGAACACAATCATGGTCAATTCAACTTCAATGCTGCGTTACACGTAATTACTTAAGCGCCGAAAAATAAATACTAATACTAATGGATACAGAAGCAATTGAACGTTCATCAGTAATAACATTCAAGGAACAAAATGGCAGAGTAAGATGGTTCAAGCAGTCTTCCAGGCTTCAAAGAACAAAGTACCAATTAGCAATAGTCTAACTAATCTATAATTTTGTGTATAGTATAAAACTTTACTAAATATACAAGCAAAGTAAAGGCTATTTTTTTCAGGCAGGCTTCACCTGCATCACCTTCACCTTCATCTTCACCAAAGGCTTCACCTTCGTCTAACTACCAAACTCTGTGTCATTGACAGACTTGCAAACATACTTTACTATAAAGTTCTAATATTAACCACTAAATACAATCCAAGGCCTAGACTGGTAATCGAACCAAATACCTCAATATTTCTTAGCTGTACGGGCTTAGAAACATTATATATGTACAATAGGGTGTTTCAAAAAATGATGACTTTTAAATTTTAAAGAGCGCCGGGCGGAAAATCAAAGTTCATTTAAAAGCAAAAAGTTTCGTCCGTAGTAGAGCGAAATCGATTAATATTTAGAGGTCGCTACCATTGATCGAAAAATGTTTTTTTTTTTTTTTTTTTCTTTTTTTTATATAAAAAATCTTAATTAAATGTTTTGTATCTTCTAAAATTATTAGCAAAACATTTAATTGAACAAAGTTTATTTAAATATAATTTGCTATAAAGACAATGCAGTTGGAATCATTTTGATGGCCATTTTATTTTCAAAGTTATGAATAATTAAAGAAGCTGTATTTAAAAAAAAAATATTAAGAAAAATATACATTTTTGAAAAATTTCGATTAATTAACGTTAAAATCACTTCATTTTTTATGTGTTCCGTACAGAATTTAAATAATAATAATAATTTTGGTTACTGAAACGTCTAAATTAGGGAATATTTTGCATTTATTGTTATAATTTGAAATTGATTGATTGATAGTAAATTAATTTCAAATTTTAACAATAAATGCAAAATATTCCCTAATTTAGACGTTTCAGTAACCAAAATTATTATTATTATTTAAATTCTGTACGGAACACATAAAAAATGAAGTGATTTTAACGTTAATTAATCGAAATTTTTCAAAAATGTATATTTTTCTTAATATTTTTTTTTTTAAATACAGCTTCTTTAATTATTCATAACTTTGAAAATAAAATGGCCATCAAAATGATTCCAACTGCATTGTCTTTATAGCAAATTATATTTAAATAAACTTTGTTCAATTACATGTTTTGCTAATAATTTTAGAAGATACAAAACATTTAATAAAGATTTTTTATAAAAAAAAAAAAAAGAAAAAGCAAAACAAAATTTTTTTGATCAATGGTAGCGACCTCTAAATATTAATCGATTTCGCTCTAATACGGACGAAACTTTTTGTTTTTAAATGAAAACATTTTCCGCCCGGCGCTCTTTAAAATTTAAAAGTCATCATTTTTTTGAATCACCCTAGTGTACATTAATAATTATTGAAATATTTACAACGTCACGAATATGAAACTAGTAAATGCGATAAGCGTAAAAGGGATGAGAATTAGATCATTGATAAAATCTTCGTGATATTTAAAAGTAAATACTAAGGAATAAGTTGAAGGTATTTGCTGGTAAAGTTAAAGAAGACGCCCTTTAGAAGACTGAGATGTGTGTAAACAAGAGATCTAATGAGGGCAAGTTATAATTTTATGTAAATATGTAAATTACATAACATCTCTTACTTCTCACCTAAGCGCTATTATTATACAAATTAAACCCTTTCAGCCTTCTAATTAATAAAAAAAAATAATCACATGTATTACAGCAATTATACAGTTAGATATGTAACTATCTACTAAGAGAGCTTCTATGTGGAAACGAGAAATTGAAGAGATTTGAACATGTAAAGGAGCTTAAGAAAGCAGGAGAGTGGACCAAAAGTCAATCGACCAAACAAATAACGCCCAATGTTCCTGTATAAACTCTGGAACAACCTCTTCAAATATTCATTACAATCGTTTCACTCAAATTGAATGAATTTCAATAGTTAATTTATTTATGTTCACAAATAAATGCTAGAGTTCTTTGTCTGTCTAACTGTTAATCACTGATTGACAGAAAAAAATCTTTATGTTCCAATATTTGAACTAACTTTTCTTAAATCTAAGAAATTAGTAAACAATGAAAGTGTGGAAGAAATTGTCTTTTTTTAACTGAAATTGATCTGGAAAGACGAATACTTATTCAGAGTAGCTAAAACTATTTAAAAAGATTCCTTCTCTTAGGCGTAATTCCCCTTCTGGAAAGATTTAAACGTGTAAAATGATAACTTGATAAGTTGGTTAAACATGATCATGGAACGAATACCAAGTTGAGATTATGAAAATCTTAATGGCAGCTTTTGTTATTGTTCTTACCATTTTTAGATTATTTAAAATATTGCAAGTCGACACTAACTTTCTGTACAAAGGATGGCTATTGGAGTTAGTTTGCTATAGTTTTACTAATATAGTTAAAAAAAATACAGAACTAAGCACTGATAAATGTCATCCGTCAATGTGAAGACATACTGAGAATTATAATATGCTAATATGTGGGATAACTGATGATCCTCTACTTAGAAAGTCTATCAGGGCCGATTTGCTGTAAGAATTTATGGTGGTTAGCTGACTAAAACATCACACAGGATCAGAAGACATTTAACACTAACCTACCGACATTTATGCATAACTATTCCTACCATGACCGGTCAAATGACCGCACATTAAAATCACTTAAATTTCTTATTTTAGAATGAAGAGAATAATTAGTTAACAATGAAAAAGCATAGTTTCATTTGTTTAAAAATAAATCTCGTAGATTTTACTCTTTTTTGCATCATTTTTTATAATTACAGGCTTCTCAATTGCAAATTTCCCGCATACTTACTTTTTACATTTTAGACAGCATTTTTTAGTCTTATTGCCTTTGCAGTGTCTTATTTGGCTATTTTCCGACCATTTGTTCTTGTACTAGTATTTGTCATGCTTTTGCAATGGTAACACAAATTTTGCCTTGAAATTTCACTTCCGGTAGTTTTTGATACAAAATCCATGCATTTATCCCGGGGCTAAGTCTAGGATATTGAAAACTATTTGTTGAGGCCATCTCCGAAATTTTCTACGGTTATATTTCTTCCACGAGCTGTATTCATTTCTGCTAATTTCAGAGCGACAAACTCCCCAAGCGGTACTGAAGGTTTCTCTGGTTTCACGTTTTTCCAAAAATGGAAAGCCTTTTATTGCATCGAACGCTAGCCAAGATTTGATACCAAATTTATCCGGTTTATTTGGCATGTACCGAGTAAATCTGCATCTTGACTTTGTTGGGAACAAACGTCCTTGGAAGAGATCTATGCTCTTGGTTAGAACAGTTTTGACTGTTCTCAACGAATTTGTTCCAAAATTTAAAAATCAAAGCAAATTTATCGGTATGTAAACGATTATTTCTTTGATCCACTCGAATAAACCTCGAAAATTTCCGTCTATACATTTCTGCTCACTATGTTTGAAAAGAATGCTCGTCCCTATTTTTGTTCCAGTGAAAAGGGCAAAATCTACATTTTTTTTCGCCTCATATGCACCACATGCAAACAATAATCCGATAAATGCATTATCAAATTGAGTTTTTGAGAGAATTATGTTACAAAAATAAATAAATAAATAAAGTAAAATATTAAATAATAAGTAAATAAAATGAAAATATTCAGCCGGTCAAATGACCGGTCGCGGTAGTTAAGAGGGACTACAAATTTTTCTCAAAAATCAAACATTAGGAAAAGGAGTGAATATTATAAAAACAATTGTATACACATTTTAGGAACAGTCGTGAAGTTTAATGGCGGTATGATAACGCTGTAATTAGAAAATTTAAATCAAATTTAAAAAACAGTCAATTGACCGGTCGTGGTAGGTTTAGTGTTAAGGGGGATTGCATATACGACGGCTTTGCACTTTGCAAGGGGTGTATGGCAAGAGCGAGATTTCTTAAATTGGGCACGTAGTATCGCCCAAAGGTATTGAAGGATATACGAAGGCGCCTCTTAGGCACCATTGTGGGTGGGCCTGTTTGTGAAAAAAAGGGTCGAAAGACTTTTCGACTCATAGAGAGAGAGATCTGTGGACGGCTCAACTCTTTTTTTTTTATCGCGTAACACATGTAGGATACAGCATGGGGATTAAAAAAAATAATTACGAAGGTGTTATAAAATAATTTAACAATTAAGTTTTTTTTTCTAACTGTAATTACTTACTTAATAAAAGTTGATAAAATTACATTTTAACTTTTTCTTTAAATTAGTAACTGTCTACGCAAAATAATTATACAATTTTTGTAGTTTATGTAGTAACAGGTTCAAATTCCTCTTTTTCCTTTTTCTGTGTTTGTAATACTACACTGAATACATCTTGTTTGTTCAGTTCATGAAATTGAAGAAAGTGAATTGATTAAATTGTGTTTACTTTATTTATTTTTCTTTACGACTCACACTTTAATGATTTATTTTCCTTGTACGCCTTGTACGTAGTAATTCCTCTTATTGAAGGAAAGTTTTAATATTTCTAGAATGTTTTTTAAATAAATAGGATACACTAAACGGGATACCTAAGCTGCACCCGACTTTGTTCAGCAATATGTTGAGATGGGAAGCTACAGGGCTAGACGTGTCTTCCCAGCTCAAATGGAAATAGGAAAGAGAAAGAAACGTGTTTGAGGGAGCTAAATGACCATGGCAGTCGATGCGCCAAAATTAAAACTGTCCGGTAGGACAGTTGTACTATAAGGGTTGATCGTCAAAAACTGCACAAAAAAGCGTAACGTTGAAAAACACCCAACTTTGAATTTTTTTTTCTCTTTTTCTATAAAAGATAAAATTCCCAAATTTTCTTTAAAATGACGGGCAAATCCTCCTTTACAACTGTAATTTTTTTGCAACAACATAGATATAATAGATTTCGAGAAAAAAGTTGCTGAAAATGAGCAAAAACGGCTTTTTCAAAAAAGGGTTGTTGTTCTTCTTCTTGTTGTTCTTCTTCTTGTTGTTGTTGTTGTTGTTGTTACCTATTTTGTAAACTGCGTAGCGCCTAAACGCGTGAACCGATTTTCATGAATGAGGTGTCATTCGATTCGGAATTTTATGTAGATGTACCTTTTGGGGGTCTCGACGCTGTACATCGAATGGGAGAGGAGTTAGCCCCCTTTATGTAAGGCCCCCTCCAAAATTGGCCCGATTTTGATAAAATTTGGTAGGATCATAGGGTTATGGCTTCCCTACATAACATTAAAACGACATTCTGCTCTTACACTTGTTAAAAGGAAGTATAGCAATCGTTTCAAATTATCGAGACGTGAACCGATTTTCATGAATGAAGTGTCATTCGAATCGAAATTTTGTTCAGACTTGTATTTTAAAAGTCTCGACGCTATGCCTCATAAGGAGGGGAGTTTGCCCCACCCAAATAATAGACAAAAAGAAAAATCTATCCAAAAGGTACAAAAATCTCCTTAACAAAAACTTACAGATTAAAATGTTAAGTATAAGGGTTAATTAAACGCCAAAATGCACACAAATCAGCAGGTAACCAACATTTCATTCATACTTCATTGATATTATTTAAGTAATTTTACTACATTAACTTTTCCTTCACATTTTTTGAATTTATTAGATGTTTCACAGACCCTTATGCTGGCCATTTTAATCTACAAAATATATGTTCAAGTAGAACACCATTTAACTTAGATTGACTGTAATATCTAATGTTTTTTTCTACTTTAACTTGCATGTATAGATACTACATTAACTTTTACATTATTTTTGTACCTTACATTAACAATGTAATTTTACTGCATTAACTTTTTATAAATAAAAGAAAATAGCTGTAGCAATATTTGTTCATATTTTGCTAGAAATAAGATTTCCGGGATAAAAACAGTTAGTTAACTTCTCTACAGAATGGCGTTAATACAATTCAGACTTCAACGACCATACTCTCTTGACATTTGACACTTGAGGAGTAGGTAACTCAAAGATTGGATGCTGAATTGATGAAAAAACATTTGACTAACCAACGATGAGGTAACAAGAACAGTAATAGATGGAGAATGATCTAGAGACGGTAGAGGTTTCAGACTAGATTGAATCACTCCGCCGAATTAAGTAAACAAATAGTAAGTTACAGTTTGACATCAACTTTTTTTGAAGTCATAGCGTCGTATGTCCCCGTACACCCCACTTACTGAAATAAATTTGTAACATTCGGGAAAGCTACATGCAAATTCATCTATAACAAATAATTTATTCAATATCGTTGATTTTATGCCGGAATCGCATTGGAATCCACATCAGAGACTGATTCTTCAGTCCGATGTAGAGAATTTTGCTGATTCTTTTTTTTAGATGAGAGGCTTCTAGCAAGTTATTAAATTGATGAATCAACTTCTGATAACAGATAATCAGAAATAATAAAAACTGCGATCGATGCAATCGATATTTGCTAGCGCTATGGTCTTAACCATATTTTCAATGTTTTTTATTTCTCAATTTGCTGTAAAAAGGTACTAGCAGGAGAAAATCTAAGGGCTAGCTGATGGGTTTGAAACCAAAATTTCTGCGTTGGAATCTAGAAAACAGCTAACCACAGAGCTAATTTCTCCCTTCGTTTTTGATTATTATTATTTTAAATAAAGCGTTCGCTTAATGATAAAACCATTCTGCGGTCAGATATGTTCAGTTCTCTGATTTAATATCCGATTATTTTCGTAATTTTCTGTACAGATGTTTAGCTATGAAAATCAAGCCAATTGTCTCCGTATTCCTAATAACACGAATATATAACAACACGTTCTATAACAATAACGAAACATTATAATCACAGATTCATTCCACTACATGTTATTGTCATTATTTAGGTCTCTTTTACTCAATATTTTGGTGAATTATCTGGCAAATTTGTAACACCAAAGACTTCACATGAAGTATCTAATGATTTGACCATCTATCTAACTTTTCCACTATTTTTGGACGGAGGGAAGATTCAATTCTTGATTTTTAAAAGAAATAAATGTACATAGTCGTAAGTTTGAAAATAATTAGTTTGATAAATATCCAGAAAATGAACAAAATTCCGAAGGGAACGAAACAGCGATAGTTTGTTTGAGCGCTGAAAAGGATTGGTTGTAGACTTTATAGTCAGCTTTCGGTGCTAATGCCATTCGTTTAGCCATTACACACGATATTCTTAGTTATCAGCACTGTTTCCCAGGCAATACGACTTAGACACCTCTATCCAAAAGGTTGCCCTAATAATAATTAAATTTATACTTATACTAAAAAAATAAGGACAGAAAAGCTCCTAAAACAAGCAAATATGTTGACAATAGAAAACATGAGGGTATCATCGCCCAGTAGTTATTGACTTCTATAGCCCAGAAGAATTCGCTGGCCAACGCCGCCCCAGATGTCGAGCAGGGAGTTGTGCCAGCGGTGAAAGCTGGTAAGACTTTTACGAACGTTATGTAAAGATCATTATGAGTTTATCTGATAGAAGCTTTGATTATTTGATGAATAATTTTAAATTGCAATTACAGAGGGAAGATATTGGACTGCTTGGCTTACTTCTCATAATTCAAATCCGCAACTCAAAGTAGGTTTTAGTATTTCCATTGAAATTCATTTTCCAGATGATTAAATGCGAACTACTATTAAATTATTTATTATCTAATAAATCATTAAATTCATTTGAATTAAACTGCTAGTAATTTATGTACGATATCATTTTGAAAATAACTTCAAAGAGCTGTTTTTCAAAAAGAAATAAAGCTATCTAAAATAGCTGTAGTCCAATGAAATAGTGCTTTTGTTCCAAAACATAGTTTGGCACTTCGCAATTTCCTTTTGCATAGGAACTTTATAATTCTCTCAGATAATATTAATTCAAAATAAACCATGGGCATTCAGAATGAGAATTTATGTTATTAATTTAACAAGACTTCTAAACTGTGAAAATATCAGTTAGTTATTAAAGGCAACTAACTTGTTTATTTATGAATTTTAGTTAGGTTATGCTGCTGCTGCTGTCCATCTTTGCAATTGAAATGATTTACCTTATTCCATCAGATTAATAAATTTAATTGAATTTAAATTCATTATTTACAACTATTTAATATTGCAATTATAATATAAATATATTATTTTAAATATAGAAACTATTTCCCATTATTGCAAACTAGAATATTGACACTTCGCAATTTTCTCTTGCACAAGAGCTTTCAGATTGAAAAGCAATTTACTCGTATTTAGGTACTTTCTTCAACTACGAATTTTATGTATATAGAAGCACCAATCGGGGAGAGGAAATTTATGTAGTTTCTAAAATAAAATTTAATAAAAAATTGCAATTTTAATTTATAAAATACATTATATTGAACAGATTTCGGCCTATGTCTATCAACAAAGTACGAGTTGAATAACTAGTTTTTCAGTTTATCGCGATTTTATTTAATGGAAACTATAAATGATTTCTCTAATCTTGTGAATTCATGGTGTTAATTATTTACGCGGTATGCGAACTAGTGAATATTAAAAGATTCATTACGTGCATTTTTTTGAGAATTTCAGAGAGAGTATAGGTTGATTTGCTGACTTAAATTTAACTGCTCTAAATGATAATAGAACATTTTATCAGAATTTAATAGTTCATACAATTAAAATTTCAGAAGAAATCCAAGTTTGACAAAATTTCCAAAATTAAAAATTAAGAATTGTAGTTATACATATGTGTTACTTTTTTCACAAAAACAAATGGCGACGCTTCCACCTCCGCCGCGCGCGATGCGTCACAGTCCTCGCTTATCGTAATGAATTCTTTGATCCTTTAGCTATCCAGTGATCTAATTTAATTTTGGATGTAGACGATAGATTCGAAACTATAATGCCAAACTGTATCCCCCGATTTTGTTATTATTAGGTTATTTGGATTGCCTCCATATGATAGCGAATTTAAAGACGTATTCACGTCAAAAAAAAGTAGTTTTGAAGCAAATTAAGACTATTATTTCCAAATATTTGCTAGCATCAATAACTTAAGGTTTATTAATGAAAAATATACAGCGAGAGTTTTTTGTTTTGTTTTGGTCTAATGGCCACAACGCATGGTAATTATTATTTTTAATTAAATAACTAAATATTTTAAAGTGTTCTTAGCGTGTCAAAAATAAGCTCACTTGATCGAACAAGATTTTGGTATGTTTGGAGCAAAATCATGTGGGTATTTGTAGTGATCTGGGTGTTAAATGCACTTTGCAGCAAAATTTAAAATAAATAGATGCAGTTCAAATTTGGTGCCTGATACAAACAGTCAAGTTAGCTACAACTCTATGCTTTTCTTTTAAACACCCTATTCTACTTCGTCTAATAAAATCCACCAATATTCCAAACAATTCTCTTATGATGTTCGCGTGAAAAAGGAATGAGACAGCCATCGCCCTGGCTAGTCAAGGCACCAAACTCTTACTAATGGGACCTCAACTCTTTGCAAGGAGTTAATGAAAGAGAGGAAGAAATCTTCTCCTTCAGGGACAATTCTAAGTAAGCCTTTCTGAATTGAGAAATCCGAAAATCTGCCAGGAAAATTCTAACTGTAACATATTGAAGGTGTGCCTTGGCCAGAAGTCGCAAAGTTACAGGTTTTTTTTTAAAGGGCACCTCAGAGGGCATCTGAAGATGCTGGGACTAGAATTCGATATTATTCGCCACAAAGAAGAAACACCAATACAACTTCTAACTATCTGCAAATTGAAGGAACATCCAGACACCTGGGTAATTGCCAAGTGCTGGAAAAGTATATCTTCTACCCTACCTTTTAAACCTTCTCAAAAGTTCTGGGATTTATCTTATCTGGGGACTAGTGAAGGTGCCACAGGATATCGCCTGGTAGCAGCAAAAGATTAATCATCTTTGAGCTCGCACAGGGCATTAATTTCTTTTTATTTTTCATTTGCCTAAAAAATTATTTGGTAAATATTCTCTCCAGTTTCATGAAAAACTCTTAATATATAATATGCTCAAATTATGTGTTGTATTAACCTTTTTTTCTCCCTGTCTTTTACGTAGATAGTTAATGGGAAGTAATATTTTAAGATTAAATAGCTGTATAAATAAATTTGACAGTTGACGGAAGTGAAGGTCATTAAGGTGTGTACCCGGGATTTATTTGAAGCATTTCAACATTTTCGAAATTTCCTGTTTGTTCGTAGAACAGAAAACGTTTTAATAAATACAAATTAGCCAAAGCAGAAAACAATGAAGCATTTTTAAAAGTAATACATACATAAATTAAGGAATAAAAGCAAAAGCAAGTAGAATCTCTATTTAAGTGCTTTGCGGTATAATTTTGAGAAATAAAAATTTTAATCGTATCATAGATATTGCTTTCTCCTGCACTCATCGCAAATTTAGTAAAAAAAAGAGTTACTTTTATTTTCAATTGTTTACATTATGTTAAAAAATAGAAATAAATGGAAATATAAATAAGGATAAGGCGAGTGAAATAACAATTAAGAAGTGCAATGAAAATAATATTGAGATATCTAAAAATGTAAATCAAGAGATACCTTAGTACGTCGGAAAAAACAACTGGAAGATTTATATTTTGGGGTAAATTTAAAAAGAATTTTTAAAATGATATATACCTATATTTATATAAAGAAGAAATATAATTTAATTTTATATTAAGCGACTGAAAAATTGAAGGACAGAATAGAATAAAATTGTAATTATATAGAAGTTAGAAAGAAAAATACATTTTGAAAAATTAGAGAAAGACCGCCCGATCTGGCCGCTAGCCAGTTACATACTGAGCAATTGCAGGTTTAGGCTTTACCTCGGGTGCACGTTAGAGTTCTGTGTGTAGTGGGCAGCGCCGCCGCGGATGGTAGAGGTAGTCTAACACGGCCACACTTTGCTGCTGTGCTGGTCTAAAGGGGCGCATTGCGTGGTTTCGAGCACGCAAGCGCCTCACATTTTATTATCTGATTGGCAGAGTAATGTTGGTCGATAAGAAGCGCGGGTGATTCGAGACAGTGAAAAACATCTTTTAACGTGGACTACACGTTAGGGAAATTACTTAATCTTTTTTTTATCTGAAGTTTTTGAAATGTATCTTTTAAAGTTTGCCTCCAGAAAATACTCCTTTACTTTCTCTTATTAGTTTTTGATTATTTATTCAATGTAATGAACGTGTTGTGAAATTTAAATGGACTAAACTGCGTACAAGAAAAAGCTATTCTTAAATGTGCGTGAATACATTTATAACTGATAACTTTTCTCATTTTGTGTTAATTTCATTCATGAAAATATTGATTATGGACCAAATAAATCTGCCAGAAGGAATTACTAACAGGTTATTATTTTTTTCTTAATTATTTTAATTTAGAAAATAAAATTAAATTAGATCCACATTTTATAATAAGCTTTTATTTTAATATTTTCATATTTTATTCAAAGAATTAGCATTTTTACCTCCTTGAATTAATAATAAAGTACCTACATACACAGAACAAACTGCTAAAAGCCAAATAAAAATTAAGGTTTTAAATCAAGTTTAATGGGCCAGCCAACAATTTACAAAAAATGTTAAGTCATTTATCAATATTTTTAATACTGTAAATATCAGAAAAATAAACAAGAATTCAGCATTCCTGGCATTTTATTTTATTATTATTAGCTAGTGCACCCCGTGGCGATTTTTAGAACTAAATTTTCGTATCATATTTAAAGGTTCATTAAAAATTACTGTAATATTTTAAATTTATAAATAAATGAATAAAAATTGAAAGTTGAACAAAGTAAAGTTGACAATTATTGTTTTGGAAATTGGGAAATATTAACAGAAATATGGCTTATAAGTAACAAATCACTTTAATATAAGTTTTCAAATTGAAGTAAAATGCACAGTGAAGAGCGAACAAAATTGACACCCCTTATTTTTTTATATTTTTTTCTAATTAATTGCTCGTTAAACACTTTACTTAGTTTTACTAAAAATTTCGTGTAATATGAAAGAAACAAGAAACTTAATGAAATGTGGAAACATTCACAAAAAGAAAGCAACATTTTTTGCTGGTTTGAATAAGAAAAGTTATAAAATTTAAGATAATATTATGGCATTCCACAACTTCGGACATCGACTATATAAAGGACTGTGATGACGAATGAAAAGGCGTCCAGCTTTACCAGAAACACACCGAGACTCGAGGATTGCTCTGAGAGAAAAGTATAAAAATATTTTCAGAACTTTGTAGATTATTGTTTACAGTTTTCGGTGATTCATGGTCCAAAATGGAAGTAAGATTATAGCCAAAGTCATTATTTTGTTTTTAAATTATTTTTTACCAAGCTTTCGACCTAGATCATTTTGGAACAATGAATCAAAATGGTGAACAATATTTTACAATAATGTGGCACTTTCTGTAAAGAGATTTTGATTGCTATATTGCAGTCGGGCCCAATCTAGTAGAGCCTATTCGATATTTAATGTTTCAGCTTCCCAAGATTTCTTTATTTTTTGAGATACTTGGTTCGCACACAAAGACATCCTCATAAATCAATTTAAATAAACACACATTTTCACACTTACACTTTCAGCTTCTGGTGAAATAACTCAAAATCTGATCGCTATCCTTTCCTTAACTAGAAATTTAGTAATGGAGTTAAAGTTCGAATAATTTCTGCTATCATTACCATTTTAATTGTCAAATATTCTAATAATACTGAACTTTTCGGATCGTGTTTAGTTACTCTCTCATCTAAGCAGCAAATGTCTGGTTGCAAAGTTGGACTAGTTTCACCACTACTCAATTACAGCGCCACTGTCGAATTCATAAGGATGTTTTCAAACAATATCTATCATCAACAAACCTAAATTATTTTATTTCTTTTTTTAAATATTTTATTGGAATTTACCACTGCAACGAGTGTTGCAACAAGCAAATAGGGTACCTGATAAAAAATAAATAAAAGAAAATCATGATTGGAGAAGGCACCCAGTGATGTCACTCCAATAACGTGCTTTGCTATACTATTCTCACGATAAGAGTAGATCACGAGGCCATCTTCTCTTCAATCTCCTTAGAGGATTACCTGGTAATGTGGAGGAAGATAGGTGTTCTATGAGAGGGTTAGGATGAGCTGCTGTAGAGGAATGAAATTTGAGAAAACGAATGTTAGCAAGATCTGTAATAAAAGGGATTTTGAGGTCATTATGGATAGTGAGGTTAGATACATAGAACGGAGCGTTAAGAAGTTTTGACTGTAATGTCTGGAGACGTAGTGAGTTGGAACGCTTAGTCGATCCCCATACTTCGATACCGTATGATCAAATAGGTCGCAATAACAGTAGATATGTAGGTTTTTTTGTTTTGTAGGGTTCAAGTTTAGAACGTTTGTCAACTAGCCTGGCGAGAAGTTTGTAGCGTTCGTTAGTTTCTTGTCGTTTCAGTCTACACAGTACAGTTTTCAGTGTCCACAGTTGGTGTAGGAGTTTGGTCCAAGATGATGGGAGGTAGGATTTTCCGTCTGAGAGTAAATACTATAAATTTTTATTTCGTAACGTTAGTTTTGATTCTCCATTTGAAAAGCCAGTCCTGTAAGTGGTTGATGTGTGTTTGTACAGCTCTTTTAGCGATAATAGGATCGGAATGAGAAGATAAGATTGCAGCATCGTCAGCAAAGGTGGAAAGAATGGTATTTGGAAGTTGAGGTATATCTGCTGTATATAAAGTGTAAAGAAGAGGACCTAGGACACTACCCTGAGGAACACCAGCTCTGGCTAGATGGATATCAGAGTCTGCTGCTCCACAGTTGATTCTGAAATATCGATCTTTTATGTAAATTATTTTCTCTAAACCTTTTTTTCAATAATAGTTACCTTTTAAAAGCAAGCATTAGGAAATCAAATTGTTTAAGCTGTTAACCAAAAAAAAAATCATAAAATTCTTTAGTTTCTTTTTTAAGACGCACTTTTGGCTTACCGATTAGCCCTACTTTGAAATTCAAGCCTTGCTTTTAACGGCCATTAACATTAAAAACAATTATAAAGACATTACCTTAGGAAACGTAATAGCGTAGGGAGTTTTAAAGAACATTGTTTATAAGCACTTTTGGTGAATATTGAAGAAAAAAAATTCATCTATTCCATCCATAAAATCTGAAGAATAATTTTTTTTGGGAAATCAGGTTTTTTTTAAGGATGTTCAAAACACATAAAAGAACTTCCCTTAAAAAAATAATTTGCCTTATTTAAAAAGCCAATTAGCAACGTTTCGTCACCTTAGAATATTTAGGTTTATAAAATGTTTTCGTTTGAATGTCTTTAAAATCTTGTCTTGTTTAAAATTATAATAATGTTCGCTAAAATCAATCTTTCTTTTAATCGATCTTTTAATTTTATTTCTAATAATACATAACTATAATACATTTTAACATGTGTTTTAATCCAACGCGGTGACGTTTATGTTCAAAATTCAAACAGTGAACAAAAGTTAAAAGCCCTGAAAAATAAGCAGTAAGCATGCTTGCAAATTTTAAAACCTCATTTTGTACAATAATCTTTTTTATGTTGTTCAAATTAACAATATGTAGTATTTCCTTAAAAACTAACGGTTTGGAGCAATTTTGCTAGCTCAAGGCCTCAGTGAAAAGGTGAACCAGCTTAACTAGCCTAAATAGAAAAGGCTGCATCACTGGCGAAATTGTTAATTTAAAGCAATATAAATGTCAGTTACAATCAATCTAGAATTGTCAATCGAAGAGACAGCAGTGATCCTAAAACCTATTACTAGTATTCAAGCACAGTTGCCCTCGGCTGTCCAATTACCATGAGGTTGGGTAGTTTCTACTTCTCTTACTTACTTAACCAGCGATTTCCCTGCGCTAGGTTAGTGTTCAGGTTAAGATCAGTCCTTAAATTCCCTTAACCCTGTCAGTTCTTCTTGCTTACACACTAGCTAACTCCTCCTCTTCCAACCGTTTCTTCTACCTTTCTCCCTTCTATCATCTGACCGGGGATCTTCCTCCTAAAATATGCATCCTCAACTTCTTTACTCTCTCTTTCATCGTTTCCATTTCTTACTTACATTTCCTGAATATCATGCTACACCGCTCATTTTTACAAATTGGTACCATTAAAGAACTTATAGTTTCGACAGTTTTGGTTTGAGAGTAGCTATTGTAACTTCAACCATTTAATCTTCTATACCAGTGATGGCGAATCTATGACCCGCGGGTCAGACACTGACCCGCGTGAGCTTTTTCACCGACCCACAATTGCTAGGCAACCATTTGTTTTCTTTACGCGGGTTGATTTAGATTTTCTAATTGTGTGGATAATTAATATTCTATCTGTATTTTTTTCAATCACGCATTGACACAAAAGCAATTTAAATGCAATCTAAATAACCTTTAGTTTGATCATTACAGTTCTAAAACGCAAATGACGACAAATGCTTTTGTAGTATTTAAAATAAAGCAAAAGTGTTTACAAAATATCAAATAAAATGTTTAATTTTACTCATATTTTGTTTGTTAAAAAATCGACAACCCAAAACAAATAATCATATTTAGAGTTTTCTTTAGATAAAACACACATTGTTTTGAAAATATTCAGTTTAAAATTTTTAAACTTAACTCTTGTGCAATTAGGCATTAGTGACCCAAGAGCTAGTACTAAAAAAACAAGATTTGACCCACGTCTCAAAAAGGTACGCCATCCTTGGCATGTTAACATGCTTGGGGAAAAACCAATATCGGACCACGTCCATTGTTGATTGGTCATGTGAAAAGTAATTTAATTCAGTGAAAATAGATATACTTTCTGGAGAAGTTGGTGAACCTCTTACTGTTTATCATTCGAAAAACGATCTTCATCAGAGTTAATTATTTTTAACAAACGTTACATGCCCAAAGAGCAAATACACACACAAAAAATAAAGCGTTATTAAGACAAAAATTCAGTGCTTTTTCTTCAGTTTTGTAAATAATCGATAGGAATAGAAGTTATGGAGAAATAATAGAGATTTACAAATTAGTTAATAGAGAAATAATCAGTTTATAGATTCTAGAGTTTACCATTACTTGGTGGACAGGAATTAAATTAAAACCAGTGAAATATAATAGACGCCATTTGACTGTTGGGTAATAGGAGACACGCTTCTGATGGTTGCCTTAGTAACAGTAGCCGTTGCCAACCGACCTCAAATTGAAATATCCCTATCTCCTAAGCATCTCTGGCGGTTTTATTCTCACAATCAATAGGAGACATATTTTGTAGAACGATTATTATTTATTAGATTTAAACCGCCTAATTGATTAACAATTTGTGGATACCAAATTATCTTTTGTAACCAGAATAATTTAAACTAGATAAGCAGTTAAGAGTTATCGCAACAGACCAGCTGCAACAAAATGGTTGCTTTTAAAAGCTGCTTAATAGCACTTCCTAAGTTGATCAATGATCTATTAAAAAAAAAAGAAGTAGTTCAGTGAAATGATATTTAAAACCATTTATAAGAGAAAACAGTTGGAAATCAAACATATGTATACATTATAATTATAATTTGGGATAATTAAGCCCAAACAGCTAATTTGGCAATCAGTCCCTAACCTAATTCCGACCCAAAACAAAGATTTTTAAAGGTCTTCCTCCAATAGCAGCCTTGCAGCCTTACAGATGAGGGTTGTTGAAAAGATCGTGAACCTCACAAATAATATATTTTCAAAGTTACATAAAAATCCCTTCGAGTTGTGAACTAAAAGCAACATGGTGGCAAGGTTCCTTTCTCATTCAGAAAAACGATGAGGCATTGTAGAACAGCAATCCTACTACTCTGCTGAATAACTTCTTTACATATCACTTTTTCTTCTTACTTGACACATTCACAAGATAACTGTGACTTCTCGAGAGACTTACCCATTTTTTTTTTTTCTCCCACACTTTAATCTTATTACATTGCAAACCATTCCATCTAGATAGGTGTGAAGTGGCTTCTAGTTTGGAAGGATATCCAGCTCGAACAGTCTTAATGTCGCTTTACCAACGTGTCCTAGGCCCTTTTTCTTCCTCTTTCTAAACTATGTTAACCTTTCAAGCCGTAACATACACTAAAGTCACAAAGATAGATCGTTTCATTGTCTCTTATAAACTGTTACTATTTCGCGCAAATTTAATTAAGATGATAGAAATATTTCAATTTTAAATTACATGTTTAGTGTTACAGTTTTGAAAATTTAATTCTTATCAGACGACTAAAAGTAATGGACGAAAACTTAGCATTAATCAGTGCTAATTCTCAAATCGAGTCTCTTGAGCCTAGGCTAAATAAATGGAGAATTAAAATAAATGAATAAATAATAATAAGTGTTTATTTGAACAGAACATTATACAATCTATACTAAAATAAAAAATATACACTTTTCGACAATGGACATACGTCCGTCCGTCATAAATGTAATTACATTACATTCTCCCTAAGATGAACTATTCTTCCACCCGTTTACCTAAACGTCACTCCTCTTTCTACAACAGTTTGTGGTAAGTACGTAGGACTCATCATGGACAAACGCCTAACCTGGAATCGAAACACTAGACTTAAAACCAAAAGAACTAAAACAGACGATTCAAACTTCTCTCTAGACTTCTTGTCAAACGATCTAAACTTTCACTTAAACAACAAACGACTAATCTACACCATATGATACACAAACCTGTCTGGACTTAGGGAATGGAACTTTGGAGCTCAGCCAAAGCTTCCAAAATCTACAGAATCCAATCCTTCCAATCAAAAACATACCGTCGAATCCGCTAATGCTCCTTACTTTGTTTCTAACTCTACCTTCGCACCGAGAGCTCCTTGTTCTTCATGTTTCTGAAGGTACAAGATATCGCTTGGCTGCGCTTCACGCCTCAGTTTCTTCACATCCTGATCCTTTAGTTTCATAACTTACTGCATTAACAGGGGAATCCTTCAAAACGGTTGAATTGCCACAGGCCACGACTAAATAAGGCATCTTTCTAGAAATCTTACACTAATAGATTATATTTCACCCCAGATGAATCATAAGTAGAGTTCGTTTTAAATCACCAGCAGAATAATTTTATAGTGAAGTTAATTGAAGCCAACTAACTTATAATAAAAAATCTAACATTTAAAGTAATTTAATAACATAACAAAAAAGAGAAAGAGGTAAAAGATGAGGCAGTACTTACCAGCACAGGGGCGCATCGACTTCGTGGTCATTTGCTCTCCATTCTTTCATGTTTGTAGCCACTTGAGTTGAAATGGCGCAGCCACTCTCATTACCCAGGTAGAATACACCAGATTGTTCATTGTTGAAATATTTATACCGCAAATGAGAGAATATATTAAAAATTAGTTAACTTTATGCAATAGTTTAAATAATTTACTAGAAAACAATAAAATATTATGGAAAACAGTTCTTTTTAAGAGGGGAAGAATCCCTCCTTTATTCTAACCAATCTATTCCAAAAATCAAACAATTATGAATGTCAATTACAAACCATTACAACTATTTTAATGCGATATTTTAACTGCAATTTAGCTAGTATAGTTCAAAGATAGTTCTATTCTTAACAAGCGCAGCGCCTTATACTCATCTGAATCCTGACGCCGCTCTGTGGCAATTTGCTGCACTAAAGTTACTTAAGTTTCCTTTCTTAGCATAAATCTCTAAAAATAAATATTTTTTTTATATATTAATCTTATTTAATATTAATTCTGATGCGAACAATCACACGACTTTTAAAGAACTTTTATTTACAAAATTGTTTAGTACGAGGGGAAAAAATAATGGCTAATAACCACAAAATTTATTCAGTAACAGCTCCCCGAATTTCAGATATTTTACTTGCGTAATGAATTCCTAACACTAGAAAGGTTAAAGAGTTAAAGAAAAAATCTGTGGCCCCTTCATCTCTCCCAAATAATTGGCTTAAGAAGCACTGCCTTAGTAATATGGGACAAATATAAGTTATCTGTTTACATAAAAGTAAGGAGCATGTGTAGTTTAGACTAAACTGTTGGAGTCGTTTTCAAGAAAACGTATAAATACTGGAACAAACGATTCAGCCAATTAGAACAGCCAATTAGCTGATTTTGTTTACAAGCAATTATTCGGTACAATGGTGGCACCGATTCAAAATTTCATAATTAAACTTTTTGTGATTTTCAGTATACGTATGAGTTTTTGATCAGTATGAGTTAGTTTGGCTACGTGCAGACTTATTGACGCACACTCATAAATACCGGGTATATATTCACATGGTACACATACTCCAAATAAATAAATGTAATGTTGGTTGAAATCGAATTTTAATGCCATGTGGTACCATGATCGCTAATTCTTTGTGTATCCATCCTATTAGCAATCAACAGATCCTAAAAAAATTGTAATTTTGTTTAATTTGTCTTCTCGAACAATTTTCAAATTATAAATGTTTTTTATTTTTTAATACATAAGGATTGCACAGGTGAAAAATGTAAGTATGTACACTTTTGAGTTTATACAGGGTGTATACGGAGGAGTGGTCGAAACTTGGGGAGGTGATTCTACAGCTCAAATGCAACAAAAAATATTCTATTCACTTTGGCCCGATTCTCAATAGTGTCCAAGATATTTGCATTTTTAACTTTTCCGTCGATATTCGTGTTTTTCACCATAAAAACGGCCGTAACGTTTCTATCCCTTATCCTACATCAAATCTGCTTATTCCAAACGAAAGAGCATTAAATTTCCTATAAATCTGTTTAACCCCAAAACGTTTCTTATAATAATGAAATTTTTACTTTAATGTCTAAAAAATTCGTTCTCGATGATTTCTGTTAAAATTTTCAACTGCATTTTTTAACAGAATAAGCAGATTTGATGTAGGATAAAGGATAGAAAAGTTACGACCGTTTTTATGGTGAAAAACACGAATATCGAACGGAAAAGTTAAAAATGCAAATATCTTGGACACTATTGAGAATCGGGCCAAAGTGAAGAGAATATTTTTTGTTGCATTTGAGCTGCTGAATCACCTCCCAAAGTTTCGACCACTCCTCCGCATACAGGGTGTTCATTTTAAGACGGCTCAAATGCATTTTTCATGCTTAAACGGTTAATCTGAGCGAAAAAATGGTAGAGGCAAAATTTGTTGCCCATCACCTCTAGTTTCAGAATATGTGACTTGATTTTTAGATTCCTGCCCGCATAAGCGGCTGACGCGCGACCAAAAGTGAGAGTTCGCAGTTGACCCCCATTTTCATATACACATTTTTAAAGAGTATAAAAAGTTATGAAAAGAAATAGGAAACCCAAATTCGATATCTTCAAAATTAAAGGTGCTAGGCCATTTCAAAATCTGGTATTTATTAATCATATTTCAATTTTTTAACTTGTTATCAAAGAGAAAGAAGAACATGTGATAGGCCATTTTTATGTATTTTTTCATCCCCTTTCTTCTGAAAATATTACCAAAGCAGTAAAGCTAGTATTTTTCTTAATATCGGGAAATAAGTCGTTTTCCGAATGATTTTTCTAACAAATGTTAAAAGCTTTAGATGTTCTCAAGTATTCACAAAATGGCTAAAAAATAATTTTACATCTGTTAACAACAAGAAGGGTTAATAAATTTTTGGTAATTTTGGGAGTGTTGCGTTTAATTACCAAAAAAATTGGAAACCTCCTGCCACATATTTAAGTGATCAATATCTTTCATTTAAAGGATCAAACTTATTCCTTAATTTATCAAATAATGCACTTTACGCAGCTCATGCAGTATGTACTGTGCCTTCAAAGGTGCCTCCTTTGGTTCGCAAGCCAGGTTAGCCTGGAGGTTTTCAACTCTGCATCCTCTCTATCTGAGGAGGCACCTTTGCCAACGGGCAACAAATTTTTCCTCTACTATTTTTTGCTCAGATCAACCGTTTAAGCATGAAATGCATTTGAGCCTTCTTAAAATGAACACCCTTTATATCCGTGCTCTATGACGCCCTAATATTGTGAATAAAAGAGCGAAAGAACACTTTCAGCTAAGAACTCATATTGGCTCCACCCTGATTCATACTTTTTCCAGTCAGACTCTATGGCTAATCTTAATTGAGAAAGAAAAATATTTTTCTACTTGTGGAAAGTAACGGACTAAGAAATGATATTTAAAAATTTTAACAACTTTAATTATGGTGTAACTGAAGTAAATTAAGAAGCCTACCTTATAAGTTTGGAACTCCCCGTCACGATTATAACATTCAACAAGAAAACTTTTGTTAGCATTCTTACGGTGGATTTATAATTCAATTTACGTTGCGTACTCTGTTAATAAGAAGTTTGTAAGGTGTTAATATTAAATAATAACAGAATAAATGTTTTTATGAAGTACTGTTATCTACTACTTTAAAATAGTATTTAATATTTTAATATGACTCAACAAAATTAAATCATTTTTTGGTTGTGAATCAACTCACGGTTTTTGTAAGATTTATTGAAATGGATACCCGATACACAATTTGTGAACAAAACGACTGCTTTTGCTTAAATAAATAAATACGCTGGAGTGCCTTCAGGCATCAATGGCCAAACTTTAGACCACAGTTTACCCAATAACTTGAACTAACTTGTAATGGTGCTGTAGCCAAAGTTAAAGTTGTGGAGTTTAAAACTAAAAATATGAAACTTTAAAGTGGCATAACATAAATTTAAACTATGATTTTCTTTTAATCATTTCATAATTTAGAATTTAGTAAAGCAAGATTTTTTTAAAAAAAAAAAGTGAAGTAATGATTCTCATTTAATTTATATTTTCGAGTTTGAAACCACTTCTAAAGATGATAATCAAAGTAATCAATATAAAAATGTTTGGTCATCCGTGCACAACGTGAATTTGCTACGAATTAAGTCAAAACAGTGAGGACACTTCTGGTAATTTAGTTTGTGAAGAGACAATGTTTTCTAAACGTAAACTAAAACAGCAAGTATTGAGGTGCAAGAACTTGACGGGTTTCACACAGATGTGAAGATAGTCACATGTAAAGTCTAGTTTTTTAATAGAGGAGCTTGTCTACAGAATTTAAGCAAAAGAAACGAGAAATCTGTGGCAGGATGTAGCCACACGGTTTGGACATCAGGCTGAGTCATAGGAAACATGTAAATGAGGTTCATTTAGAAATGGGGATTTAAGGAATAGTTTCGAAATCTTATCCTCTCAAACAAGCTTTGAACCTGTAGAAGATCTAAACTAGAAGATGAATAAAAGAAAAGACTTAAACTATAATAGCTTTGTTTAATGTGTATCTGAAGACGACACTACGGAATTATGGAGGAGCACAGTTATAGGTGTTACTTCGCTTAAACTAACTGATAAATTAACTTTCACAATCTGAGAGTCTTGGATCAGAAGAAATCTGATGGTGAGAGAGAAGCAATGCATTTGAGGCTCACTCAATCTGAGGACATTGCTCTCGCAACACTGTCTTTTTTGGTTGATACAGAGGCCACCATTATTTCAGAAACTACTTCAAGATTATTGTCCCTTAAAAGGTTTTTGTCTGTTGATTAAGAATTAGTAAATACCTTTGTGAGGGTCATGCGATTGTCTTGAGTTGGTGACCGACCAACTGGTAATGAACTGGTGAAAAGTGGACTTAGACTTCTTCAATTCAAACTTTACTTGACAAATCCGTTTTTGTTCTTCTTGGCTGGTATGGATTTAAAGATTCATTGCATGAATGCTAGTGTAGGCATGCTTTGTTGGAAAGTCATTTAAGTAATATAATAGACGAATAGATCTGTCAACCTCCTGATTGCCCCAAACAGCTTCTGCAAATTCCAGATGTCATTGGTGAAGTCTGTAAATCGTGCAGTAGTATCCGAACGATTTTTATCGTATAGAGATTTGATTTCAGAGCATCGGGAAAAAGTTACGGCCTCCTTCTTCGAGAATCTAAACTACTCGGAACTTCGCTGGCTATTTAAGCTAAGAGGTGAGAGATACTTGGAAATGTAGACCTTAGCTTGGGAGAGATCCCTATGTTGAAATGTGTTCTCTCTGTAATTTCAATATCCGCGAAGAGTTATACCATTTTCTGGGTGAGTGCCTCTATTGGCAGCATTTTGGGTTCTTTATTTCGGTAAGCGAACTCTTGCAAGGGATGAAATTATTGCTTTTTCATCCGGGCAAGTAAATCCTCGCCCCATTGATCCGCTATGCTCAACATCCTTGGAGAGTTAGGTATATATGAATTACAGATTCATCTTAGAATATTTATGTTTAAGTATCATTTATTATTTATATATAGTATTTATCATTTCGTATTTACTTATTTTGCTCTATTTATAATCTATCGTGTATTTTTCATTTATTTTTGTATTATTGAATTTGTACATTTACTTTCTCATTTAATTTGCTACTAAAGTTGTTTTCTTCTTTTTGTTTTGAAACAGCTCATTATTATTATTACTATTATCATTTTATATTCTTATTTTTATAGGTCTAGTTTTGTTTGTCTCATTAAGAAAGATAGTTCTCTTTTTAAGTATAGTAAACTCTGGCAGACGGCAGCATGTAGCCAAGCCTAATATACTTTTTTCTTTAAAAACATTGTACATACTTTTTTTAAAAAATAAAGTATTATTATTATTAATAAATCTGTCAATTTACCGAAAGTTGAGATACATACATGCTTTCACACACAAACTCATTCAATGTACATGTTACAGTAAATGTGAAAAAAAAATTAGCCAATAGATACATACGAGGGTCGTTTGAAAAGTCCGTGCAAAGTCAGAGAGATAGCACCACTGGCGCGTATCGAGGTTATGTTTAGTTAGTAGCATCTCTTGGAAGAACACACACCAAGTTTCAGCCAGATCGGTCTATTTCTTTGTATTTGGCATTCGTTTGAATCGAGGAAGTCGAGTGATTTTTAAAAAATGGACGAAAAAGAATTTCGTGTGTTGATTAAACACTACTTTATGAAAGGCAAAACGCCTCAGGAGACTAAAGAGGAGCTTGATAAACATTATGGTGACTCTGCACCTTCGATTAGAACAGTTTGTAAGTGGTTTCGAAATTTTCGGAGTGGCCATATGGGCACAAGTGACGTTGAACGTTCTGGACGCCCTGTTGAGGTTACCAGAAATCATTGATAAAATCCATGATATGGTGATGGATGACAGAAGAGTGAAAGTGCGTGAGATTGCTAGTGCTGTGGGCATCTCGAATGAACGGCTACATAATATTTTGCATCAACATTTGGACATGACAAAGCTATCCGCAAGATGGGTGCCGCGATTGCTCATGCTTGACCAAAAACGAAATCGTGTGAAGTGTTGCAAGGACGGTTTGCATCTGTTCCAGAATAATCCGCAGAATTTTAAGCGTCGTTTCGTCACTATGGATGAAACATGGATACATCACTACACTCCTGAGACCAAAGAACAATCTAAACAATGGGTTACCAAGGGGGAATCTGCGCCAAAAAAGGCGAAGACCGTTCCTTCGGCTGGAAAGATTATGGCGACTGTCTTTTGGGATTCGCAAGGAATAATCCTCATCGACTATCTGGAAAAGGGTAAAACTATTACAGGTGCATATTATTCATCGTTATTGGACCGTTTGAAAACCGAGCTGCAAGAAAAACGCCCACGATTGGCCCACAAAAAAGTCCTTTTCCATCACGACAACGCACCAGCTCACACCTCAGCAGTTGTGGTCGCAAAATTAATGGAAATAGGGTTCCAACTCGTTTCACATCCATCCCCCCTATTCTCCAGACTTGGCTCCCTCGGACTACTATTTGTTCCCCAATATGAAGAAATGGCTGGCGGGAAAAAGATTTTATTCAAACGAGGAGGTGATTGCAGAAACGAATGGCTATTTTTCAGACTTGGACAAATCCTATTATTCGGAAGGGATCAACAAACTAGAGCAGCGTTGGACGAAGTGTATAAGCCTAAAAGGAGACTATGTTGAAAACTAGGTTTACCCCAAAAAATTAAGTAGTTTTTATTTTTGCACGGACTTTTCAAACGATCCTCGTATATTGTTTCAAACTCAAAAACTAGTAAAATGGATTCCCGGAAGAAACAAAGATTTTAACTTATTTCGATCTCAAAAATGTTTGTGATGTTTCAAGGTTTTTATTACAACAATAAGAGAATACAAAAAGGCATCTAATAGATGTTATAGAATCAGAAGAATCTAGAAATTGACACAAATTTTTGTTAATACTGAATTTTCTCACTTGAGATTTTCGCTCAAGTGAGATAAAAAGAAAAATTGTAATTAGAGATGGCAGTGAGAAAAGTTAAAGATTTCTCCCAACATTAATTAAAATCCACTTATAATTGTTAGGTAAACAAAATTAAAATGATTCCCTCATTATGAACTAAAGGACCCTACTTTGAACCTGTTACCAAATGCAATTTTAAACTATATTTTTTTTAGACTTTTTCTTTTTGCAGGACTTCTTCTTCCTTGGTTAATTATTATTCAAATTGGCTGTCCTTATTTACCTTTATTCTAGGGCAGAATATAGAAGGGTGAAAGAATGAGACTTTCTAAAGAGTTTAAAAGGGTAAAAGTTAGAAAAAATGTTGATCTATCTAGTTAAAGCTCCACTGGAGGTTGCGGAATCGAGAGGGGTGGAGAGGTTGAGAAGTTCCTCTCCTGGGTAAAGTTGGCCGTTCACCAGTTCGCTTTCGTTATATTCGGGTATTTAAACTTCTACATTAATCTGTTCTAATTTTTGTTTAAATATTAATAGCGAAACTCAATATCGACGCTTAAAAGCAAAAACCTAATTAGTTAAACCTAAAAAGGGATATGTTCAACATGGTAGCCGAGCGGTTAGAGGCGAGACCTGTAAAGCTAATATGTATTGTGGTACTGGGTTCGATTCCCGGTCTTAGGCCTTGGATTTTATTTAATGGTTAATCAAAGAAATTTACAATAAAGTATGTTTGCTAGTCGCCTCCGTCCACTACACCTAATTGAAGAGCTTGGTGCAAAAAGGAGTTATCTACATTTTTTCAGAAAATGTGTTTAGTGGCGCCCCTTATTGTATGTTCAATTCTACATCTTTTGGTGCATAAACGAGTCTTTATGCAGACTCGTTTATTATTACTTATTCTCTAACCTAGGTTAGATTTGGAGCAAAAATGAGTTTTCTACTGCAGATAACTATCTTTTGCTCCAAACAGAAAAGATGACGCAATCAATCAAACAAAAATTTTTATATTAGGTTTATTTAATGTTTATATTAGATAGATATTATTATTTTTCTTTTTGACAGGCATAATAATATATCTAACATCCGCTTCGACAAGACACAAAATGCCACTTAAAAGTTCAAAAACAAGAAATCTGTTGACTAAAGTACTTAATATGTACTCAAGTTTTACTGAAAATTATGATTTTGGTGCAAAAAATAGCTGCAAAATAACTTTTGCTTATAGCAAGCTTAAAAAATGCCCTAGAAAGTTCAAATTAAGCCCCAAATGACCCCATCACAATATATTAACTAATCCTTACTGCAGACACAACATAAGGAATACATCTTAAAGCATATTTACTTTTTTGTCCCTACTAAAAATTTTAAAAACCTGTAGATAACTCCTTTTTGCACCAAGCTCTTCAATTGATAGTTGGACGTTAAGCCCGCCAGAAAAAATAGGCAATTACTTTACTTTATACGTGTGACTTTGGTGATGGAAAGAACAGGAGACACAGAACACATAATAGTTAAAGGAACAATTTTAGGAAGTGTAAAAAGTTTTAGATACTAGGGATTAGTGATGCGGTTAGCATATTGGATTGCCATGAGGAAGACCCGGGTTTGTATCCATCTGCTGACCCTTAGATCTTGTCTTTCTAAGAGCTTCTTACAGTTCACTGACCGGTGATGGTCAGTGGTGTCTATAACGAGAGAACACTGTCCGGAGGCCGGCAGTGCACTAAAAAAAGCTCCGGGTGCCAATCATCTCAGAAGTTATAAAAGAAATACCAGGCAAAATAGAAAATAGGAAATAAGAGAAATATTTGTAGTCGCAGTATGATTCTTAAAAACTCAATTTTAACTCAATCCAGCGAATCTTATTTTCAAACAAGGCACTAAAAAGCCAGCTTCAAGCGATGGAGACGGTATATCTTAGCAAGAAAAATACAAAGACTGGTAAAGACAAAGAGGGACAAAATTAGAAATGCTATTATCCGAAAGAATTTGGGCGTGAAACCTGCAGTGGAAAAAAATTTGATCTAATCAGTTGCAATGTTTTGGGCAGTTTACCAGGATGACCAATGATTTAGTGTAGCCAGACGCGAACACGAAACAAGACTAGCGGGAAATAGGGATTGTCCAAGAAAAATCTGGGTGGAGGATGTTATAGAGGGTTTTAGGGTTAGAGAGAGAGACATGGGCTGGAGAAAGAGGATGGAACTTGCTAAGAACCAGGATGAGTGGAGGTAGCTCTGCAATGCTTCTACTCTGCAAAGGCGGTAGAAGTGGATGGATTATGTATGTATGCAGACAGAATGTACTCTTGCTCACTAAGAAGTCTTTTGTGAAAGGGAGCTGGCAGCACTTCTTTTAAATTTCATAATAATGTTCGCAATCCGCTCTATATATTACAAAAAAGAGTTAGGTTAATGTGTGACTAGAATGCTTAGTTTGAAAAAGTTCCAAAATAGAAGTACCAATGTATTGAATTATTTTTTTCATATTTCTGAGACTTTATCAGAAATTATACATTTTCTGAACTTCGTAAGTAGTAATTTTTATCAAGAGCAAGTATTGTAACAAATAAAAGTCACATGTTTGTTCAAGCTAGCTTTTTTTGTTTCCTTATCGTGTAGAATCATAAGACGCTTTGTAAATTGGATGAGATGCGAATTGGATTTAACTAAAATTAAGAAAAAAGTTTAAATTGCCAGCAATCTATCGGCAATGTCATTAGCTCTAATCAATCGCAAAGAGGGGAAATATCAAGAACCTGCGTGACAGCACCATTATTTGAAAAAAATATTTTGTCTTAACCAAATACGAGTAGTTCGTGTTAATGTTCTTCGTATTGTTAGAATAGCGTACGAGGTGTGGCTATTAAATAACGAGACTATTGCTGTAAAACATTTTATTTGAAATTTATACATATTTAGTTATTATCACCTTCAATATACACCCTACCCTATCCCTAAAACGCTCCACGCGAATTTACTATTGTTCGAAACAGTGCTGGAAGTCTTTTTCTGTGAGCTCCTGCATGACGCGTGCCGCTTTTTGTTTCACAGCTTCAAAGGACTGAAATCGTGTTCCTTTTTAATGCACCTTTGACTTTGGGGAACAGATAAAAGTCAGGTCAGGCGAATAAGGCGGATGGCCTAAAACTGGGATGTTGTACTAACTAGAAACGTCTTGACAGACAATGCATTGTGAGCCGGCGCGTTGTCTTGATGGAGAACCCATTACAAAGTTCTTCTACAAATCGGGTCGTTTTTTTCCTTACTCTTTCACGGAGTTGAGCAAGCACCTCACGGTAGTAATGTTGATTAATTATAATCGATATTTTCAACCGTTTTGGACGTGGATGGGCGACCAGGGCGGTCATCATCACCGACGTCTTCTCGGCCATCTTGGAAACGCTTGAACCATTCAAAAACTCGCTCACGTGATAAACCATCATCGCCATAAACTTCTTTTAATAAAAGATAAGTTTCAGTAGCGGTTTTATCAAGTTTTGATGTGAAATTTCACAATTCGTCGCTCCTATTACATGTGTAGTATCATATTTTCGGCGAAACGACACTAACACCTCTTACACAAACGATGGTTCCGGTCAGACAGATTTCTCTACAAACACGCGAGACGCTGCAATCGAAAGAGAAGGCTTTACGCTGCACAGCTGTCCGGTCGTTAGGATTTGGCGCATGCATAGTTTTTCTGTAGCAGCATCAGTCTCGTTATTTAATTTAGCCACACCTTGTATCTGCAGGGACTGAAGAAGTAGCTAGTCTATTCTCCCTAGGTTTGGATGAACTCCACAGTGCTTTGAACAACTAATTTCTGAGAACTTTGGGAATAAATGGATAATTTTAATCAGCTTCTTGTGAGGCCCATAAAGTCACCTAGCAAGTACAAAAGTTGCTTGTCTGGTAGCAAATTTTGGCAATATACTGTTGCATATACTTATACTTATATACTGGCATATATTTGTACTGGCGATATACTGATTTCCAAGTAAATTTTTTTTTCTATGCAAGGCACCAGATAAAGTATTAAATTTGCATCTGAAATGGCGTGCTGTTGTCGAAGAAAGCACCGCGCTCTAGGGCATTATATTGTGTGGTTCACCGTCATTCTCTATTCTGTGCTCATGTTTCTATAACATTAGACCGTGTTAGTGGCTCACATGTGACTAAAGTAAGGTTTGTACTTGTAGCTAGTTGATTGTGAGTAATATACAAAGTAGATGTTGGCAACAATGCCCTATGTATTGCATACTTTATAGAGTGGTCTGGGCTAAGCTCTCTCAGGTTTCCAGATAAAAGACACCATCGTTTTATCACTGAAAACCTTACTAAAAGTCTACTTTAAGGAAAAAGTACACAAAAGACCTTTTTTCAATAATGAGATCTTAAGAAATATACTTTTTTAAAGTTTGGATACTGCGCATGTTACAAATATAGCACTCTATAGTTTTTTTTGATGAGTAAGGTATAAAGGTCATGGAGGGAAAACAAATCTAAAAACAACTGTCATTTAGATTGACTGTGCTTATCCCTTATTCTTAAATTTTGTTGTAATCGCTTATTTTTTTGAAATCCAAAACTTGATCGGCCTACTGCAAGCTTTAGGAAATAGGATGGACAATTTTAGCAGCTCGAAAACGTAGCAGCCTTGCGGAACTTCTAAGCTGCGCTAATTTTTTTTTTAAAAAAGAGGAATTCCAATTTATCAATAAAAATAACATTCAGACAGTCTGAGACAGAGAGAAATGGAACGATGCTTTGAGTTTTCATATCGCCTCTAGATTCGAACTGGCGAGTAACTAGCAGTCAGGGAATCCTAAAAATTAATTTCATGAAATTTAAAAGCAAATGGTTTTATTAGAGTATGTTTTCCAAACTAACAGAGTATAATCCTCTTAAAATTACACATCCTGTATTAGCATAAAAAATAAACAATCAACTCAGAATGCAAACTCACTTACGATATATTTACACATAATCAAAACGGAAAACTATCATGAAATCGTAAATATTAAACTTTTCAATACCAAATACTATCTTATTTCACCACACTCAATGTGTTATAAAAATTGACAGAATTTTCGCAAATGAGTGAAAGAGAGAAGTCACACCTTAATTTACGAGCAGATAAGGGTGGTGAATCAACTGCAGGGCACAAAACAGTAGGTGTAACACGATGTACTGCACAACGGACAAAACCCATTTTAGATTACCGTGTGTGGCTGACATCAGAATATATGACTTCGGTTACTGGATTACAATGGCAGATAGCGTTACTAATGGATGAAGATTTTATTTCCATGCGCCATTTTTATATTCCATACAGCTATTTTGGATATAATGGAAAAAGAAAAGAAGTTTTAAGAATTATGAAAAATCTAAAATCTTAAAAGTATTTTTTTTTTTTTACTTCTGAGAAGTTATTATGTAAAGGTAATATTTTTTAATTTTTAAATACTATGAAAGAGCAACCTAATTTAGTAGTTGAGTTAAGCACTGCCGGAAAATAAAAAATAAAAATTGTCGATTGGGACTCCAAATTTGGGAGTGTGGCTAAACTATCTTTTGGATTTTAAGCAACTTACGAGGTGTGGCTATTAAATAACGAGACTGCAGCTGCTACAGAAGAACTAGGCAAGCGCCAAATCCTAACGACCGACAGCTGTGCAGCGTAAAGCCTTCTCTTTTGATTGCAGCGTCTCACGTGTTTGTAGTGAAATATGTCTGACCGGAACCGTCCGTTTGTGTAAGAGGTGTTAGTTTCGTTTTGCCGAAAACATGATACTACACATACGAGTATAACAGAGCAACGAAATGTCGTGAAATTTCACATGAAACTGGGTAAAACCGCTTCTGGAACTTATATTTTATTAAAAGAAGTTTATGGCGATGAATGTTAATCAAATGCGCGAGTTTTAGAGTGGTTCAAGAGTTTCCAAGATGGCCGAGAAGACGTCGGAGATGATGACCGCCCGGGTCGTCCTTCCACGTCCAAAACGAATGAAAATATCGATTATAAATTAATCACCATTACTACCGTGAAGTGCTTGCTCAACTACGTGAAAGAGTAAGGAAAAAAACGACCCGATTTGTGGAAGAACAAGTCACGGGTTCTCCATTAAGGCACGTACAACATCCCAGTTTTAGGCCATCCGCCTTATTCGCCTGACCTTGCCCCCATGTGACTTTTATCTGTTCCCCAAAGTCAAATCTGCATTAAAAGGAACTCGATTTCAGTCTGTTGAAGCTGTGGAAGAAAAAGCGGCACGCGTCATGCAGGAGCTGACAGAAAAAGACTTCCAGCACTGTTTCGAACAATGGTACATTCGCATGGAGCGTTGTAGGGATAGGGGAGGGATGTATGTTGAAGGTGATAATAACTAAATATGTATAAATTTAAAATAAAATGTATTACAGCAATAGTCTCGTTATTTAATCGCCACACCTCGTATTGTCAAGTTTTTAAACAGTAAGGTACTCTTTAAAAAAATAAATAAAATTCTACTCTTCTCGGTAAATTGATGCGCCTGTCTGCATTTACACTGTCTAGGAATCTCTCGTGAAATGCCATAACACCATTACTACCTAACGTTCACCAAAACAGAAACTTCTTACATATCATTCCTGTTTTCACAGAACAGTCATTCCTTCAATCAGGATATCCGCTAAACGCACCACTCACGGGTTTTATTAAGAGCAGGAACTGTAAGAGAGCTTAATTTTAGTGAAGTAACTGGACAACAAAAGCTAATAATACTCTTGTCCCAATGTAACGCTTCATTGAATAACAAATGTAAGTTGATTAATTTAGTTATGCAGATGTGTCCTGTAATCTTGTTTTCCTCAGCCTGTTGAATAGAATTTAATCAATAGAAGCACTTTCTCTAAGGTGGGAAATGCAACTAGTTTATAAAAGTAAAGGTATTTACAATCTTTTTTTTTTTTTTGCTGGTACAGGTTCACCAATAATTTGCAGCATGAAATTTAAAATGCCTAAAGTGCATATTGCCCTTCTACTGTAAACTAAGAAAGACCTGTTCTTTTGTGGAATAATTTTTAAGTTAAAAAAATGCCCGAAGTTACTTCTGGTAGATTTGTTTAAAATTTTATTCTAAGCAACTTTTACAGCTTACCATAAAACCTCCGAAGCCATCTTAAGCTCACACACTGGGCTTGTAATTGATAGGTAATTACTTTTAGATTAAAACATCTGCTGCGAACACTCATCAGCAAATTATATTTGTTAGGGCTTTTAAATTGTCTATTTCCTCATAGAGGCTATTCAAAAACTCTTCTGAATAGCTGAATTTAATTTTTAACGTTTCTTAATAAAAATTTTAGTGACCATTATATGAAATAATGTTACCAGTCGATGATACTATGTCATCTGCTTAGACTAGCGCTTTTATCTTTCCAAAACTGAGGGTAGATGATCAATAAAATGAGTCTCCACTTTAGAGTTTCCACTCTAAAAGATTCTGAAGTTCTATCCACGACGCGAACGAAGAATCTACTAAAGAATAGTGCAATTTTAAAAGATTTAACAATTTTTAAGATATACCTCGACTGAAAAGTTGAATGTGTCAAATGTCATGTAGAAATAGTTACAAATGTGCCACTTCTTACTTCTTTACAGAGTTCAAACTGTAAGCTCGCTAACAAAAAGATTCATCAATGAATTTTAGGCAAATATAAAGCTATAGTATTTCAATTAATACAAGGCAAGGTTATCCGTTGAATTGGAAACATTCATTGGGGATTAATGTCATTGCTCGCTGAGTAATCTAAAAGACAAGGAATATACGAGTTCATTTTTCAAGAAGCTGTCCAACACCCAAACAGTTTAGGAAATGCAATTAAATAACTCCTTTAAAAAAAGTAGATTGCATAAATGGAAGAAATTAAGTTCCATTAATTAATTTTTGAAAGTAGTGCAGACAGTTTTGTTAAAAAAATAGTTTAATTTTTTATTGAATAAAAAGTTGATCATTGTAGATTCTATGTGAATAATTCATCGAAACATTGATGGAACTTAAACTGACATTTCTAAGAAAACATTCTCACAATAAATTTCTAATTTATTCGTTTAGTGAGACAAACGTTTTGGGTTTCATTGCAGTTGGTAATTTCGTATTGAAAGATTGTTATTAACATAAACACTAAAAATTGATTACCAATCTGAATCTTTAGTTCAATATAGTTTTCAGTAAGAAAGTAATAAAAAAGATAACATTTTAGCACTATACAAATTCAATGTAAAAATATTAATTTTTAATATTTACGGCCTTTTGTGATCAGATCTCTGCTCTAGATCCGCCTAGCACATTTTGATAAAGTAATTCTTTTATATTTCTTGCACCTTTAGGTTTCCATATTTATGTTCTTTGCAATTTAAATCAAGGAAATAAAATCCCTGAAAAAGTTTGTAAAGAAAAAAAATGACAAAAATAAAATATAATTTTCTAAACATAAAAATCTTTTGCATGCTTATGTAATATAATCAATCGTTTTTATGACATTCGTAGGGTTGCCAACTCTACATAGTTCCAAAAAAAAAAGGCGTACATGCAGAGATTCCGGCTCAGGGCCCCGGGGAAAAAGTCTCCTCTCCCCCGTCTATAATGGGGCCTGGGTACATTTATATCTTACAGACTTATTCATGAAAAGTTGATAGTTACTTCAATAACCTGTTGACTATTCAGTTCAGTTAGAACAGAAAAAACAACACGCCAAATGAAGAAGTCTCGGAAGTGAGAACTTAAATCAAAAATACAATACAATAAATTAGATTTGTGTGAACAATATCTGAAAAAAAGGACAAAAGGCATCCTTTCCTAATTTTAGAAAGGACAAGGACAACCAGGTGTTAAAAAAGGACTGTCCTTTCCAAAAAAAAAAAAGGACAGTTGGCAACCCTAGACATTCGTAACAATTAACTTTCTCATTCCCATTTTTTAATTAACTTGTTTCTTGCTACTCAGTAATTTAAAGGAAAAAGGTTGAATCAGAGTTTTGCTAACATTATTTTCCTTTATTAACTAAAAAATTGTTGACCATGTACTGGCAGAGTAGTTATAAGACACTGTTGTACCAATTACTTATTGTACTTGTACATATGTACAAAACGTTTCCGATCTCTGTAACATTGTAGTTTTTGGAAGTAGAATGAGAGAGGCCAAAAAATACACAGCCAGAACACACATAACATACTTTTTGTCCCTCCCTCCCTCAGACTTTAACCACGAAAAACAAGCAAGAAAAACAGTGATAGTCTGCCTATATAATCGAGAAAGAAAACAAAAACCACCCCTTGTTTGAGTGAAGAATAATTAAATGTTAAAACAGAGATATTAACCAGTTTAACATCTTTAATTACTGTACATTACTGTAAGAACCTTTAAAGTAGAGAACCTCCCCACGATTATGAAATACAAGAAAAACTTTGCCAGTATTCTCACGGTGAATTTGTAATGTAATACTCGCTAAAATGGTAAACATAGTTACACATCCTGCCGACGTTAATATTTAAATAAAACAATGTGAAAAATGTTCCTTAAGAGAGAGAGCAATTTCTAAACACTCAGAATTATATAATTATATGTGAATAAATTTGTAATGACAGTAGAAGCATTTCTCGCATTAATATATCCATATTAGTTAGTACAATTTACAACAAATAATTAACATTTTAAACAGTAATTATCAAAGTTAAATACACAATAATTAATTAGTACCAATTACGTCAAATTAATCTTAATATATTGGCTGATGAATGATTAAATGTGATTTGATTACCAACATTCATTTATCAAAACCAGAATGGCTGCCACTCCCGAAAGGTTTGTTGGCAGATAGTGGTGATAAATGCGTAGCCATACAGAAAAAAAGTAGATCCATAAAACCTTGGGTAAAATATTGATCCACAATTTTTCGTAAATATTTCTCTTTGAATATGGGGACAAAGGATTACACTTGGATAGCTGATTTTTCTTATAACTTTAAAAATGGCTTAACATAAAAGCCATAAAATCCATTAATCTAAACAAAATCCTAACTATTTTTAATAAAATCAGGAAGTTAAAGATTGGAAAAAAAAATATGGAGTACACACTCAAATGACTTCAATACTTCAATTAATTATAATTAATGGTGCATGTGAGCATCGCAAATTTGATGGCATTTGGAATGTTTGGCGTCAAACATTTTATTTTAATATAATTTTTATTTTCTCATCCGGATCTTTCAATTTCTCCTTGATTAAAACAAAGAATATTCTAGAATCATTCTTGAAAAATTGGAAAAGTTTTCTTACAAAATTAGATTTCAGAAATACTGTGGAAATCAGCAGAGAGAAGGTCAGAACAATCCCATGATATTTGTCGTGAACCAACAAAAGCCTATAAAATATCTCTTTAACAAAAACTTACAGTTTAAAATGTTAAGTATAAGGGTTGATTAAACGCCAAAAGGTACACAAATCAGCTAGTACCCAACATTTCATTCATGCTTAGCTGATATAATTTAAGTAATTTTGCTGCATTAACTTTTTCTTCACATTTTTTTTAGAAATTATTAGATGTCACAGACCCTTATGCTGGCCATTTTCATCTACAAAATATTTGTTCAAGTAGCACTGTAGATTGACTGTAATATCTAGTTATTTATAATAATCAAACTATTAATTACAGGTGAAAAAGAAAAACGTTATAAAAAATAAAAAAAAATTATGAGGCTAAAAAATTCAAAACCTTTTTTTAAAAAATGCTTATATCAACATACATCAATGATTTTGTTTATTTTATTTATTTATTTTATTTTATTTATTTTTTTAAATCGTCGGTTTAAGTTCATTCTTCGATTAAAGTAATTGTCATTTTATGAAGTAGTCAAACGTTTATAATTAAAACTGTCCGGTAGGACAGTTGTATAAGGGTTGATCGTCAAAAACTGCACGAAAAAGCGTAACGTTGAAAAACACCCAACTTTGACAATTTTTTTCTCTTTTTCTATAAAAGATAAAATTCCCAAATTTTCTTTAAATTATAGGGCAAACCCTCCTTTATGACTGTAATTTTTTTGCAACCACCCAGACCTAATAGATTTCGAGAAAAAAGTTGCCGAAAATGAGCAAAAACGGCATTTTCAGAAATTGTTGTTGTTCTTGTTCTTGTTGTTGTTGTTGTTGTTGTTACCTTTTTTGTAAACTACGTAGCGCCTAAACGCGTGAACCGATTTTCATGAATGAGGTGTCATTCGATTCGGAATGTTATGTAGATGTGCCTTTTGGGGGTCTCGACGCTGTACACCGAATGGGAGAGGTGTTAGCCCCCTTTATGTAAGGCCCCCTTCAAAATTATTATTACTAATTACTCTGTAAATCTTAGCCCGATTTTGATAAAATTTGGTAGGATGATGGGGTTAGGGCTTCCCTACGTAACATTAAAGCGACGATCTGCTCTTACACTAGTTAAGGGGAAGTATAGCAATCGTTTCAAATTATCGACAAGTGAACCGATTTTCATGAATGAAGTGTCATTCGAATCGAAATTTTGTACAGATTTGCACTTTAAAAGTCTCGACGCTATGCCTCATATGGAGGGGAGTTTGCCCCACCCAAGTAAGGCCGTTTCTAAAACTATTATTACCAATATTTCTATAACGCTTTGTCCGATTTTGATAAAATTTAGCACGAAGAAGTGATTAAAGCTACTCTATATGGCTGTGAAGTGCCATCATGCTCTTACACCTACTAAGAGGAAGTACTGCAATCGTTAAAATTATCAATGGGTGAACCTATTTACATTAAGTAATGAATTATCGTTCGATTCAAAATCTTTGCCTCTTTGCCTTTTAGGGAGAAGTACTGTAATCGCAGTTTATTTTTCTTGCTCCTCTTAAAAGGAAGGTCTGAAATCGCAGTTTAAATTTGCTTTTTACGTACAAATACCTTCCTATTTTATATAAAAAGGCTTTCTCAAAAAAATTGTTATTGAGGATGGTTTGGGGACCGCAACTATAATCATTCTTTAAAAAGATCTCTCCAGTGGTAGTTACGGTTCCTACCTTAACACCTTATCAGGTTATAATGATAGAATTGCTTATTCCAAATTTAAAAAAAAACAGTAAAGCAGATATGTAACTTAGCAAAATAGACAAAAATGAAAATCTATCCAAAAGGTACAAAAATCTCCTTAACAAAAACTTACAGTTTAAAATGTTAAGTATAAGGGTTGATTAAACGCCAAAAGGTACACAAATCAGCAAGTACCCAACATTTCATTCAAGCTTAGTTGATATAATTTAAGTAATTTTGCTGCATTAACTTTTCCTTCACATTTTTTAGAATTTATTAGATGTCACAGACCCTTATGCTGGCCATTTTCATCTACAAAATATTTGTTCAAGTAGCACTGTAGATTGACTTTAATATCTATTAATCTATAATAATCAAACTATTAATTACAGGTTAAAAAGAAAACGTTATAAAAAATTAAAAAAATTACGAGGCTACAAAATTCAAAAACTTTTTTAAAAAAATGCTTACACCAACATACATCAATGATTTCGATTATTTTATTTTTAATAAAAATCGTCTGTTTAAGTTCATTCTTCGATTAAAGTAATTGTTATTTTATGTAGTAGTCAAACGTTTATAATAATAGGTAGTAATTATCTGGCTTTATCGCAAATAATATAGTTTTCTTCAATCACACTCTCAATGTAGCTGTTCTTCTCACAATGTTAAATATATGTTATGTAATATAAAATAAATGAGATATGCATACGTTTAGGACATCTAATTATTCCAGTATTTTACTATAAGTAAAATTAGGGGGTCTAAATTAAATTACAATTGAGAAATGAATCATTATTGTTGAATAATCTACTTGTTATTAATTGTGTGTTATTTGTGCTCACGAATATTTCGGTAAAACGAATTCAACACTGAAATATTCTTTTAAATCCGTGATTTAAATTTAAACAGTAGCCGACTCTAACTTTGTCTTTTTCTACTTTTGCATATATATGTGACATCTCAGAATAAAAAGCAAATTAAAGCTAAATCCGAAGAATAATTCGGAATAGAGTTAAAATAAAGTACCTATTTAAAAACGGATATAATATACATTTTATCATAATTATAACAAAATAATATTATGAATGAACTGGCCAGCATAAGGGTCTGTGACATCTAATAAATTCTAAAAAATGTGAAGGAAAAGTTAATGCAGCAAAATTACTTAAATTATATCAACTAAGCTTGAATGAAATGTTGGGTACTTGCTGATTTGTGTACCTTTTGGCGTTTAATCAACCCTTATACTTAACATTTTAAACTGTAAGTTTTTGTTAAGGTAATAGGTAATAATTACCTGGCTTTATCGCGAATAATATAGTTTTCTTCAATTACACTCTCAATGTAGCTGTTCTTCTCACAATGTTATATATATGTTATGTAATATAAAATAAATAAGATATGCATATTTTTAGGGCAGCTAATTATTCCAGTATTTTACAATAAGTAAAATTAGGGAGACTAAATTAAATTACAATTTATTGAGAAATGAATAATTGTTGAATAATCTACTTGTTATTAACTGTGTGTTATTTGTCCTCACGAATATTTCGGTAAGACGAATTCAAGACTGAAATATTCTGTTAAATCCGTGATTCAAATTTAAACAGTAGCCGACTCTAACTTTGTTTTTCTCTACTTTAACATGAATCTATATGTGACTACTAAAAATAAAGGGCATATTAAAGATAAATCCAAAGAATAATTTGAAATGGAGTTAAAATAAAGTACCTATTTAAAAACGAAGATATAATATACATTTTATCATAATTATAACAAAATAATATTATGAATGATCTAGCCAGCATAAGGGTCTGTGACATCTAATAATTTCTAAAAAAAATGTGAAGAAAAAGTTAATGCAGCAAAATTACTTAAATTATATCAGCTAAGCATGAATGAAATGTTGGGTACTAGCTGATTTGTGTACCTTTTGGCGTTTAATCAACCCTTATACTTAACATTTTAAACTGTAAGTTTTTGTTAAAGAGATTTTTGTACCTTTTGGATAGATTTTCATTTTTGTCTATTTTACAAAGTTACTTATCTGTTTCACAGATTTTTTTTAAAATTTAGAATAAGCAATTCTATCATTATAACCTGATAAGGTGTTAAGTCGGAACTGTAACTACCATTGGAGAGATCTTTTTAAAGAATGATTATAGTTGCCATCCTCAATAACAATTTTTTTGAGAAAGCGTTTTGAATAAAATAGGAAGGTATTTGTACGTAAAAAGCAAAATTAAACTGCGATTTCAGTACTTCCTCTTAAGAGGAGTAAGAAAAATAAACTGCGATTACAGTACTTCTCCCTAAAAGGCAAAGATTTATAATTCATTAATGTAAATAGGTTCACCCATTGATAATTTTAACGATTGCAGTACTTCCTCTTAGTAGGTGCAAGAGCTTGATGGCCCTTCACAGCCAAGTAGAGGAGCTTTAACAACTTATTCGAGCTGAATTTTATCAAAATCGGACTAAGCGTTATAGAAATATTGGTAATAATAGTTTTAGAAAGGGCCTTACTTGGGTGGGGCAAACTCCCCTCCTTATGAGGCACAGCGTTCAGACTTTTAAAGTGCAAATCTGTACAAAATTTCGATTTGAATGACACTTCATTCATGACAATCGGTTCACGTGTCGATAATTTGAATCGATTGCTATACTTTCCCTTAACAAGTGTAAGAGCTGATCGCCGCTTTAATGTTACGTAGAGGAGCCCTAACTCTATCATCCTACCAAATTATTTCAAAATCGGGCTAAGATTTACAGAGTAATTAGTAATAATAATTTTGGAGGGGGCCTTACATAAAGGGGGCTAACTCCTCTCCTATTCGATGTACAGCGTCGAGACCCCCAAAAGGCACATCTACATAAAATTGTGAATCGAATGACACCTCATTCATGAAAATCGGTTCACGCGTTTAGGCGCTACGCTGTTTACAAAAAAGGTAACAACAACAACAACAACAACAACAACAACAACAAGAAGAAGAAGAAGAACAACAACAACAATTTCTGAAATTGCAGTTTTTGCTCATTTTCGGCAACTTTTTTCTCAAAACCTATTAGATCTGGGTTGTTGCAAAAAAATTACAGCTATAAAGGAGGGTTTGCCCTATATTTTAAAGAAAATTTGGGAATTTTATCTTTTATAGAAAAAGAGAAAAAAATTGTCAAAGTTGGGTGTTTTTCAACGTTACGCTTTTTCGTGCAGTTTTTGACGATCAACCCTTATACAACTGTCCTACCGGACAGTTTTAATAAGTAAAATAAATTGTTTGGAAGTTGGTACCTGATAAACCAATAAGAAATCCAGACTTAGTAATCTGGTTTCTTGTTAACAGAGGAAACATATTGCGATCAATACATATTATTAAGGAGGGAGGTATCTGATATTTTTCTCTTCTTTCTAGATTCCAGAAGGGTTACTAGTCAAGTAAAAGTCTCAGTATAAAATAGTCACACATCGACGGCCTACTACAATTAAAATTAAATTCTGTGAACATTTAAAAGCATTTTCTGGTGTTTTTTTTTTTAAAGGGAGAGCTTTTTCAAAGGAGAAATACCCTCCACATATTTTTAATTTAAACTAGGCTACTTAAATGTAAAAATATTAAAATAAATATACCTGTACAGACATATTACTTTAGGTGATACCATCATCCATTTTTACAAAATCGTTGTCCGTAAAAATAATTGGCAGGATAATCCAGTGAATAGGCCGTTTTTGGCTGGAAGAACTGACGAAATTCAGGCTGTGACACAAACACCTGTTGATATTGCAAGATAGGGCTGTCTAAAATGCCTTGAGTTAAATCAGCTGGGTGATGAATCTTTTATTAATTTTACCTTATTAATATATTTTTCATCCGACTGAACATACATAAAATTTTTAATATTAACTTACCAGTTCGTGTTCCACTTCAAATTTACCATGTTGGAATACAAAAAACCAACTACAATTCACCATTTGCTAACGAAGCTACAGAACCAATTAACACCCCGAGGTCTGTTAGACGCAATAATGGCGAACGTTATCTCCATCTAGGACCAGGTAACCTCTTTAGACAAATTTCTATTCTATTCCAATAAACCTGTATTTATTTGTATAAAGAAATTTTCGCCTAAATGGATAATAGAACTAGAATAAATTATTGTTAATTTGAACTTAACTTTGATAAGCTACACTCAGTGATTGTTTCACAACAGAAGACAGCTGGTAAAAAACTAGGAACACCTAGCGCTAAAAGTCGATCACGAGAATGCGCTACTTCCTAAAGGGCATGTTGCTGATTTTTTTATTGATGGCCAATAGATGGCAACAGTGTAGTTAATTGCCAATTCCTTTCCACCGTGCTTGAATCAGAACCGAATTGAATCGTAATCTCCTAAAAAATTTTGAATCTAGAACTCTACATCACAAAGTTATCAAAAATTGGATTCTACTCAATTTCAATGGAAGATGTTTTCTTTTGAGATCTACAAAACACAAATTGAAAGAACAATTTATTTTTCAAAGCGCCTTGAAAACAAATCCAGTACCAGAGGGCCCTTGCATCAAAGCTCGTGGTGACTCAATGAGATTATCTTCCTAGTATATTGCAGGAAATATACCCGCAGGAAATCTGCGGCAAATATTTAAGCCTAAGAAAGTGATACCTCAATGCAGCCTCAAACACTTGAGAGCCGAAAGAGAGAGTACTTTGCTTAAGGATGTCTTTGTAAAAACGAGTACCGCACTGTTCACTTCCACCAATATCTCGTACAAAGAGATTTTAGTTGTGATGCCAGTTTAACCTAATTTAACCATATCTATTCCTCAAGAACTACATGGTTTTTAAATTTTATTTTTCATTATTTATTTGTCTATGGTGGTTGCCTCCTCACGATGCTTATAGGTTATCTTCTGAGTACATTTTAAATGACTGACTTGTATTGACATGTTCGTGCGGTCATCTGGCACAATTAATACGCTTACAACAATTACATAAACTGATTTTTCTGACAAATTCATCAGATTATATTACCATTAGAACTCGAACTCAAAAATAGAAGGAAACCTGCGACTGACAGTTAGCGAGGATAAAAGCGAACAACTTATATGATGTGAGTCCTACCTTCAAAATACGTGAATAACGTAAGTATAGCGTTGAATGTATTCCCGTTCAATTTATCATAGGCTTTTTAGAGCATTGCCCGGGTTATGAGGAAGTGGTGATGAAATAAATCTGAAGCAACCCTGAGCTCACCGCTATCAGTAAATGCTGAGAAGAACTTAAGAGTTATTAAAAAATGAAGCTTATCGAAAAACCATTGATTGCATTTTTGTTTAAATTCTTTTCTGAACAATCAGAACAGGAAACAAGTGAATCGAAACTTAGATTCGACTTAAGTAACAGAACAAAAGATACTGGTTTCTTAGAAAAAAATTTCGAAGAAGATAAGCGATTCAGATGAGGCAAGTGAACTGCGCAAGACATCACATAAATATGAACTGTCAAGTTCAGCGACTCAATTTTCGTAATTTTGTTGTACAAAGCAATTGGGGAAGGAAACGTTGGCAGTTAAAGAATTAGCAGGATGGATGAGTTACAAATGATGACTGATGACTGGGTGGAATTGCCAATTCTTGGTTATGAACAGGATTTTTTTTTTGGCCTCTCGTGCCAAGAAAATTAGTTTTGATTAACATGCTAATAACTTATATTGAGGTTAATTCCTTTAAACCACACTAAAAACCACAAGTTTGTAAATACGGTATTAATTGTTTTAATTTTATGCAATGTTTTGGGAAAGTGTAATATATAGAATAAATAAAAGCAGGAAGGAGGAAATTTAATTTGCGAGAATTCAACCAGGGGGAATTCAGCGCTAGTGAGACTCTCAAATAAACTTTAATTTGTGACTTGAGCCTCTACTTCCTCACTTGATCGTCCTTCCTATTCAACTAATCTTTTCTAATTAACTTTATTAATGATTATTGTGACAGTCTTGGGAATCATTTCCTTGATACACCTTGTGATCAATAAAGTCTACTTATAAGTTCTAAGTAATACAATCTTGTGAATTTTTCAAAATTTAGTTCACATCAACTATAAGTTTTGCTTTTTAAATCAAAGAATATTTCAAAATACAACTCAAACTAGGGAATTTTTTAACGTTACTGTCCTTTCAGATGCTTTGTTTATAATTAAAACCCACAACCGAAAGTGGACTTTACAAAACGAATGTTCAGATGTAATTTTTTGTTTAAAACCTTTTCCACGAAAGTTATTTTAGGATTTCTAGGTGCTACTGGGTACTATGTTCTCTTTTAAAAAGCTCAATTGAATGTTCCGCCCAATAGTGTGTTTTTTAAGAATAATTTACTGTTCGGCTTGCTGTAGATCTGCTATGTTCTCTTCAGCGGCCTTCTTTAGAACAATTTATGTTCCAGTGGTACTAGAAGTACTATGTTCTCTTTCGGGTGCTCATTCAGCACCATTGGGCTGAAATAAATGCAGCAGTCAGTCCTTTATTTGGAATAAGAATACAGAAATCTGGAATTTGTGTTGTTAAATTCTCTCATAATTCTTTTCTGAACGCTAGATCGTTCATTACTCGAGTATTAACTATTAATGTTGTGCAATCTCGCTATTTCGCGACATAAAACAATTAAATGGAATTAGTACAAGTTAAAATAACTAAATAATAAATTAATAAGGTATCCCATATCATGAAACAATGAGATATTTTTGCCTGGATTGTCCACTTAATAAGCTCATGTGGGCAATAACATGTATTGAGTCCTGAAGATTAAAATTTGACTAAATTTTATTGTTCAAGTTAGTAAATTCAATCAATGATTATACTGATCTTAACAAAATTAACTTCCGTTTTCCAATATCCTATCTATTCGATTAATCTATTTTCCATTGAAGTTTTCAGTAATTACTATAATTTACTAATAGCAAGATTAAACCGTTTTGGCATGTTTCTGACACTTATGGATTTTACGAAGAAATATTCTTCTTTTTAAAAATCTTTACGACCAAATCGGCATAAACTTTTCTTCAGCTGATCCCTAACTCAATTTTTGGTACATTTTCTCATAAGTTCTTAAAATAAATGAAGACATTTCATGTGCTTTAGTTTATTGTATTTAGTTTAAAATTTATACATTCGTCAAATGTGTAATTAATTCATAAATCAATAAATATGTTGTATTTCGTTTTCACACAAATATTCTTCAATAACCAAATAATATGCAGTCGAAACAACAAATTAAATTATATAAATTAAATCAGAGGCGCTTTACAATAATAAGCAGTCGCAGTAAATATACTAATAGGGAGTAAAAAATTTAACTAAAAGAAAGAATTAGAATTGAAAACCGACAGTTTAAGTAAGGCTTTAAATATTTTAGTTGTTTTGCAAGGATACACCGAAACCCTGCGCATAATACATGAAGGTAAATGCATTTCCCGTAATGCAGTGATTACAGTCTCATGTAGATGGAATGGTACGAATTCGCTACCACAGCCTCTGTCACACTCTTCAACGTTTATCTACACCTCGCATACGATTTATATAACCTTTACTTTAATCTCTAACTGTTCATTAAATTTTCGTTCAGTTTATCTGAAGAAAAATTTGTGGCAGTGCCTATATCCAAGATTTAGTTCTTTGCAGAATTTTTTAAAATATTTTCAGTCCATTAACTATGCAAGAACAAACCTGCTTAAATTGAACTCTTCCAATTAACAGTATCCAAACTATAGCCTATATAGTCTGAAAAGCAAACATAATAACTTGACTATAAGCACCTCAACAAATTAGTTGGCCAAATTTGTGTTTCAACTCCAGATTCAAATGTTAGATATATGAAATACCTATTTTTAAATAGACTGCTTACTTTTACTGGTAGCTCTTTATTTAAAACAAAGTATTCAAACTATTGGGGAAACCGTGAGGCTTTCTGTAAATGTTTTAGTTGATTAAAAAGCTTTTGTATTTATTTACGACGGACTCATAATGCCCTCATTTCCATGAAGGTAAATCACCTTCATTAGTTTAAATGAACTGGATTTTTAGTTTTAAATTATTACTATTCCTTTGATTAAACACTTGAATTTTATTATACTAATCTTGTTCTGCTCGTTGCTATTTATTTTTTTTTTAATTATTTGATTATAAAGGCTCGCAGTTACACGGGCGTTGGCTTGGAAGCCAAGCTATTGCGTCTTAGTGTAATGTAGTCACACAACAAGGGGCTTAACTTCTGTCAAAACATTTTAAGTATTCTATGACAATTAACTGAGCAAAAACTGTTTCATTTTTAGAAAAGAAGATGGTCTTTAAAGTGCAAGATTTAAATGCTTAATTTCATTCCCAATTATAAGCTTCGCCGCTCTTTAGTAGAGAGAAACCACGATACTACTTCGCAAATGTGGTAAGACTTGGGGCGATTTGAAAGTATTGAACAACGAAGAAGAGACACTATCTTATTCTGGTTCAGCCTACTAGAAAACAAAAAAAAAATCTTGAAGATGACGGTAACTTGCAGCTAAAACTTTTGAGATTTGGTTGAGATAAAACGTGGCTAGGTACATGTGAAAAGAGGAATAAAGTAAAAATGCTAACATATAATGTTAACAAGTAGAATATGTTTGAGTAAGCAAGTTGAGAGAATGTGATGTTTAGGTTGAAATCGATTTTACCAAATTGGTGTAGACTGCATTTACAAACCCTTTGCCTTGTTGACTTCTATTTACCTTTTACAGACCATTTAATTTTGTATTTATTAACTTAATCGCCTTTATACGTAATCCTTTCTATGTACATATTTTATACATAAATATATACTTTTAAATGCTGCTGGGTTATAAATGTAACAGATTGGTTATTAATTTTTCAAAATTAAGCACAATTTTTGAGACTTCGCTAAAATGGAAATTCGATAAGCGGTTACTTATTTAGAAATTTTTATTTAAATCCAAAATAAACATCTAAACACGCGCGCGCAAAAAAAAAAAAAGCTGTTTTACTTTTTGCAACAGCTTCTCAGATTTCATTCACAAAGTGAGACGTGATCACTGAAGAATTCTAAAACTCACAAACAATGGCCACCCTGAATATTTAGAAGTTTTCCAAGTCATTAAAGAGAAATTCCTTCTTTTGACCAGTAGAAAAGGAATGTTCAAAGTATTTGAGATTGGTTTGGACTTTAGACTTACGTTCATCATTTCAGATTTTGTGGAACCATTGACATTAAATTTACAACAACTAGCTGGTCGTCTTGTAAATTTATCAGTTAAATAATAGTAATAATAAAATAAAAATATCAGTTAAAATAAAAAATATCTCGTAATAATTTGAATTCTTCATTGTGACTAAAACTTTTTTTCTGGCATCATTGAGAAATAAAAAAGATTTGTTGAATGAATAAATGAATCCATAATTTCAGGATAGCATTGAGTTTAAGGAGGATAATCTGGCCAAATAATGGCAGAAATATCTGTTTTTAAAAGTACATTTGAAGATTCAACGTTTTTAAGTGAAAAGTTTTCTTTACCTTTGACATGGCTCAACCTGGAAAAGTTTGATAAAACTGAGACAGCTTTTCACGTTAAGGGGCGCTGAAGTGAAATATTTTTTTTCAATTTTGCTTGAAATAACCAATTTTAGCCTGTTATTTATTTATAAAGATTTATTAATCGGACCAGGTTCTGAGTTTTTACCCACTAGTCGTTTTTGCGGTTTGCTCTTCTCTGGATGCAAAATGCCACTACCTCTTGTAGCAACGCTAGCAAGCAGCGAGGCTACTTCCGGCCATTTCTGACACATTTTGCACCAGAGCTCTAGGTTATTCATCCGTAATGTTAATGAGGAGTAAAATTTATAATAAAATAGTACTTTTCTTCTTATTCAATCAAAAAACCGTTATAATATCATTTTGAAATTTCTTATAAGAATCATGTTTTTCATTCATAACTTGTAAAATATAGCTCACAGAAAAAAACCGTTCAAGTAAATTTTTCTTTAAAAAAATAGAGAAATCTATTACCTAAATAAAAACCTCACCTCCCCATTTGAAAAAGTGAAGTTGGTGCCTATATCTCGCTTCTGGAAGCACCAAAACAAATTTACAAATTTTTGGATTCCTAACAAAAAACTAAGGGAACACGTATTTTTTAGTTTTTTTCTAGCTATCTTAGTTTCAGAGAAAAAGTCGTTATCCATATCCATACGATATAGCTTGGGACACCCTGTGTAAGCGCGTAGGGCTTACACCCAGATGCAGAGAGGAAAGCGAGCGTAAACGCAGTTTAAGAATCGATAAGTGCCCGAGGTTGACACCGCGACAAAGTAACGCAAATAAGATAGATGAAATACTTAAAAGAAATATAGAAAAGAGAAGGGTAAGAATGCACTTACCTTTGAGGTAGTGTAGATGAAGGTACTCAGTCTCAGCTTGATGATGAAGATGATGCTGTTGAGGGGATGGCAAAGGAAGAAAACGGTGGAAAGGGGTGTGCTTGTTTGAATGTGTATTGAGTGTGTGCGTGTGTTTTCAGCACAGAGATGCGTAGGGGGAAGTAAGGGTCAAATAGGCGGAAACAGACCAGAAGTAATCCGTAGAAGGTTTCTAGGAAGCGAAGATGGCTAGCGGTACAAGGGAAGGCGAAGCAGGTATAGAGCCCAGAAGTGCGAGAAGCGGCCGGTGATGATGTGTTGAAGCGGAAGTGCGGTAATAGTACTTGAAGCGAACAGCTGGAGCTTGCAGGCAGAACAGTGCTGTTGAGCGGGGCAATATGCAGAACGGCGGAAGCGCACTAGATGCGTTGTAAAGCAGGTACAGAGGCACATACAAACTAGCTTGATCAGTGTCAAAGGCGTACTGAATAGTGATGGGCTATTTGAGCGGACTCGTTCCATTGGAACGAGTCCGATGGTGGAACGAGTTGATTCAAATCCCTATTTTTAAAAAAAGTGATTCCGCCCCGCCCCAAAAAATTTAGGCAAATAAAAATGAAAATGAGGCAGCAGAAGGTTTGGAACGATTAAACATAAGAACAAATGTCACGCAATTTATTATATTATTATATCATTAAATGTTAGCTTTCCCAGTTAATAACAAAACTATATTTCTTTAACACACATTGAGTACTATCCCTAATTTCCAATTGCTCTGATAAATATAAAATTAACAACGTAATACAAATATTAACACAAAAATAGGCTAGTCAAATATAAATTAAAGCAATGCAGTTTTGTCATTATCTAGCTTGACCGCTAGAAGACTGGAGTTAACTTACTTCAAGAGTATTCAAGGTAGAAAAACGGAAATGGGTAGGAAATTATTCCATAAAAATTCTAACCCTTCAAAATTATAATTACTCATAATATTTATTTACTAAGAATTGAATATCAAGCTTTTAAAATATTATCTTATTGTTTTACAAAAAGAAAAAGCTGTGTGCTTAATCTTAAACTTAGCGCTGGACACTCTTACTCTCATCTTCATTGGCGTAAGTTTGAACGTGTACATGTCAGCTAGACGGTCAAAGTAAAACTGGGCCAAAATTTAGTATTACCTAACTGGTTTACTTAGTGTAGTATCCCTCCTACTCTATCACCTATTTCACAAACATTCATCGATTAAAAATATTTTTTAGTTAAATATTCGTTTCATTGGAATACAAAAAACATTATAACGCTTTCTTAAGATGATTTGAATTTTTAAAATTTGTTTTTGTCCATTACTCTTATAAAATACGAAGAATTTCAAATAAAATATAATATACAAACACAGAATGATCTAGTGTGCAGGTGGAGTCAGTCGTAGTTACCATGACAACGGAACCGTTAAACGACTCCGGCCCAGCTCTAGCATTTTCATTGGTTAAATCCACTGGAGTTGGTGGAGTCGAATCCGGAGTGATTTAAATCCTTTTGAAACCGGACTCGTTCCATTTTTTCGTTCACTGAATCTAGCCAATAGAAATTGCTGGAGCTGGAACCGGAGTTGTTTAACGGTTCCATTGCTATGGTAACGAGGACTGACTCCACCTGCACACTAGATCATTGTGTTTGTATATTATATTTTATTTGAAATTCTTCGTATTTTATAAGAGTAATGGACAAAAACAAATTTTAAAAATTAAAATCATCTTAAGAAAGCGTTATAATGTTTTTTGTATTCAAATAAAACGAATATTTAACTAAAAATTATTTCCAATCGATGAATGTTTGTGAAATTGGTGATAGAGTGGGAGGGATACTGCAGTAAGTAAACCAATTAGGTAATACTAAATTTTGGCTCAGTGTTACTTTGACTGTCTCACGGTCATGTACACGGTTAAACTTACCCAATGAAGATAAGAATAAGAGTGTCCAGCGCTATGTTAAAGATTAAGCACACAGCTTTTTCTTTTCGTAAGATAATGAGATAATATTTTTAAAGCTTGATATACAAGTCCTAGTAAATAAATATTTCTTTATTTATGAGTAATTATCATTTTGCTTGAAGGGTTAGATTTTTTTTATGGGAATAATTTCCTACCCATTTCCGTTTCTCTATCTTGGATCCTCTTGAAGCACATTAACTCCAGTCTTCCAGTGGTCAAGCTAGATAATGACTAAACAGCATTGCTTTAATTTTTATAATTGACTAGTCTATTTTTATGTTAATTTTTGTGTTACGTTGTTAATTTTATATTTATCAGTGCAATTGGAAATTAGGGATAGTACTCAATGTGTGTTAAAGAAATATAGTTTTGTTATTAACTGGGAAAGCTAACATTTAATGATATTTTTTAATAAATTGCGTGACAATGTTACTAATGCATAGGGTAAGTACAGAGACCGGAATCGGTGAACGAGTTGTTGGAATCGATTCCAACCCTGGAACTGATTCAAATCCAACGAGTCCAAAGACGGACTCGTTCTGCCCATCACTAGTACTGAACTACAGCTGACGGAAAAAACCCCACGGTTAAGAGAGGATAGAGAAGGGGAAGGTTGAAACCATGGGAACTGAGAAATAAACAAACCACAAAAGAGCAGAAAAATAAGATATTAGCGGCGACAACAAAGGAAAAGATTAACGAAAATAACGCGTACTACAAAAATTGGAATAAGGAGAGAGAGAGAGAGAGAGAGAGAGAGAGAGAGAGAGAGAAACAGAAAAAAGGCGAGATGGAGAACGGTCAAACGGTACCGCCGAGAAAGGATGGTACGCGGCTTAACACCCTGTATATAATTATATTTATTAAAATGCCATGCTCATCCTCTTGCCTGGTACATTTAAAAGGATTCCATCCAAGGAATCATATTTGGAAACTGCTAAAAAAGCCAACTGTGAGGATTCAATGAGAAATGGATTCTGGATACGTTTGTTGGCATTAATTATGTCTGACCAATCATTAAATTATCATTAAGGGCTATTCCACTTCTGCCACTAATGTGAAATTTCGGTCAACGAAGTCAGATTGGTTTTGGTGCTAATAATAATTCCCAGCATATTGTTTAATTGACAGTAAATCCTAGAGGGACTTATCTTGATTAACTATTTACTGAACAACTCAACTCTGTTGAAAATCCTTTATGAATAAATAATGTATGTCTACTATCTGTGAAGCACAAATCTGTAATTTACATAATCGTCATAATAATGAATGCGGATGGTTCAATTATTCATTGAAACTTGATTGATTGATTAGATAGTCTTATTTCGACTTTAGTTTTCACCATTGTTCGTGCTGGACTAGTTTCGCATAGCCTTTAACGTTGTCTATTTGGGCAAACTATTCTTTTACACGACTCTTGAATGTTCTCTGGTATTATTTTCGAGTTAATGAAACTTCACTTGACGTAATAAACGTTTTGTTAATATTTCGTGCAAATTTGGAACGTGGCGAGTTTCTAGTTGGTTTTATGTAAATCAGTCTAAGCAAAGGAGCTTCTCTTATGGCCTTTTCAATGAACATTGGAAAATGTAAAGAAATTCAAAGAAAATACAAGGTTCTCTCTTTTTAATTTATTATTTTCACATGATAAATAAATCTTCAACGAGTCATTGTAAACATTTTTTTTTATCGTTTATTTAGTTACAATCAACGCATTTTATTGCGTTATAAGCAACAATGATAACAATAAACAACATAACATATATCTCTCAGAGTGGAGAAGTTAGTCAGAGGTAACACTCCACTAACATTCTACATTCTACTGACTCTCTTCATCAGAGAGGAGATCGCGAGGCCACTGTCTTTTAAGATGTCTAGAAGTGTGTCTGGAAATGTTCTGGAAGATAGATGTTGTACAAGTGGATTGTGATGTGATTGAAAGTTATGAGGGAAATTTTTTGTATCATGTTTTAGCCACTTGTGTGACGAAAGTAATGTTTAAGTCTGTGTGAATGGTTTGATTGGTGACGTAGAAAGGAGCTGGTTACTATAGAGGGAAGAATTTTAAACTTCAAGGTTTCGATCCTTTGCTGATTTGAGCGTTTGGTTGAAGCCCAAAGTTCGATGCCTTTAATAAATTTACATAAATAAGTCTTTTGTTGTCCAGAGTGAGTTTTGATCTATTGTCGAGTAGTCTTTTCAGTTGTCGGAAGCGTCTGTTGAGTTCTGTTCTCTTAAATCGTGTATGTACATGTTCCATGTAAGTTTTTTGTCGAAGTAAAGCCCAAGGTACCGGCATTGTAGACTTAAATACTGCGATAACAATGATTTCTCAGCCCATTGTCCCTGTATCCTATCGACGTTGTAGAACAGAGGTGGAGCAGTGGATTTTGAAGGAACATCGGAAACGGTGGAGATCCCGAGCTGACTGCCGCCAGGCTAAGGAAATCCTTGGCCTGTCAAAAACGGCTATAGTTGGTTTTAGCAGGTCCTTGGATCCGCCAGTTGGTTCAGGTGTTGAGTGGACATGCGAATTTAGCGTACCATCTTTTCAAATGCGGCCTTATCCAGTCGCCAATTTGCGCTGGCTGTGGTGAGTCCAATGAGAATGTGCGGCACTTTGTAGAGGTGTGCCCCGTTTATTCTAAAACTAGATTTCTCGTCTGCGGGAGGTCAAATGTTTCCCTACCGGAGATTGTGGCATCTGGTAATCTTAACGAACTTTCTAGGTTTATTCTAGGCGATTGAGTCGCCATGCTCCCTAGTGTCCTGTTACTGCTTTATTAGTTTATTATTTTGGCATCCGGCAACTTTTAGCCGGATTTGTTGTTTTAAAGCCCAGGTATCTCTTATGAGATGATGGGTGGGCGGGGAACAATAGGCATTTTGGATTGCCTGCGTTCCTTCCCCTTTTTGGTGGAACCGCCCTTTTAGTACAGTCTAATCTAAAACTTAAATAAGTTTTTTTAACTAAAAACAAAATAATATTTACACTACGTCAATTGGGCATTGCCCTTATCTGATAGGGAGGAAGCCCCAAGGATTGGATCGGAATTTTTCACATTTATTAATTTGAAATTTTTACGTCTAGATTTTGTGTCTGATAAATATTGAAATTAAACGAACACTTAAGAGAAATTTGTTTTATAATTGCGTTGATCAATATGCACGAATGTTGAATCTCATATTTGCAAACAATGAAGGAACATCATAATTTAAACTGTTAGAAGCTTAAATCTCTGGCCATATATCTGTCTCAAACCCACTCCAAAGCAATATGCAAACTAAATTCTATGTGTGTGAAATGTGGGCTGTACTGCAGGGGAAGTGTAATTGTTACGCCTGCAAAGAAAACAGTTCATTGTAAAAACTCAAATCCATTATTTCATTCGCTCGATTTTACAGTACATTTAATAAGAAATTTAAAGCTGTAGACTTAGTTTCTTTTTATTGAATTTGTTTATTGCGGAACTGTACTGGTTATTTTTTTTTTTTTGTTTATACGAATAATGGTGGTTACATCATCATTTTATCCACCAGTAGTTTGTCCGTGTGAGAGCTTTCTATTAAGAGCAGGGTTTACGATGGAAAGGAGATTGATCCGCACACTATGAACACAGACCACAGACTCCGGATATTCAGCGCTCTGGTGCCACCTCCAAGTACCCATATCAATCTCTAACAGGCTACAAAACCCACCCAATAAAGTTCCTACCCCATACTTGTCCTTGCTTCAACGTCCACCACACATTGCTGGCTCTCTTTCTGGTTGTGTAAATATTTTTCTTCTTACGTAAAGGAACAACATTTAGTAGCCGACCAGGCGAATACATTTACAATTTTATTGTTATTACTAAAATTATGTTCTAACTTAATCTCTTTCTCTGTTTATTTACAACCTGGAGAATTCAATGCGGTGGAAAATGTTATTGAAGAGATAAGCAGAGATGGTCCTCTATTTTAATCGATTTGTTTATTTAAACCAAAGAATACAAAATTCATCAAGCTCGTGAATTAATTGTCCTTAAAAATAAATTTACACGGAAGGTTTCGAACAACTGAGCTCTGTATTCCACAGATGCATGACTTGCATAACTTCTTTCTTAATCAAAAATAATTTTTTTTTTTTACTTTATTTATTTTCACAACTGCAGTATATTTCTGCTATAAGTGAAGCTGATTCAAAATGATACGAAGAATAGCATACAAAATGTTACATACATGAATAGCTTGAGGAGTTTTGGTGAAACTCCCAATGAGGTAATGTTCACTATTGTACACTGGCACTTCATTTAGAACATTGCGTGGCCACCTGCGCTTCAAACGCAATCAAAAATTGGTTGTAGTAAATCAAACTTACTTAGAGTAGTAAGTTGAGACACTAGTGGATTAGGATGTGAGGTAATTGAAATATGGAATTTTTTACTTAACGGGATCTTATAGCTTCTGAAACGTAGGAAATTTCGTTGCGAGGTATATTTAGAAACAAAGTAAGGAGCATTAGAGATTTTACAGAGTGTTTTTTGACTGGAAGGATTGGATTTTATAGATATTGGAAGCTTTGGCTGAGCCAATAAATAATTAAAAAATAATTTAAGTAATTTAATAAATACCTAAATTTAAAACATATTTTTAGTTTCTTCTGCAACTTTAAATGGATGTATCGCGAGGTTTCAAACTTCTGAAATAGAACATTTAGTTGGAAATAGGTGTTTAACACTAAACCTGCCGACATTTATGCATAACTATTCCTACCATGACCGGTCAAATGACCGCACTTTAAATCACTTGAATTTCTTATTTTAGAATGAAGATAATAATTATTTAACTATGAAAGAGCATAGTTTCTTTTGTTTAAAAATAAATCTCGTAGATTTTACTCTTTATTGCATCATTTTTTATAATTATAGGCTTCTCGATTGCACATTTCCCGCATACGTTATTTTTACAGTTTAGACAGCATTTTTTTGTCTTAATGCCCTTGCTGCATCTTATTTGGCTATTTTACGACCACTTGTTCGTGTACTAATATTTGTCATGCTTTTGCAATGGTAACACAAATTTTGCCTTGAAATTTCACTTCCGGTAGTTCTTTATACAAAATCCATGCATTTATCCCTGCTAAGTCTAGGATATTGAAAATTTAATCTTAAAAAACTTAAATCCCAAATTTTCTTCTCGTTCTGATTATTTTAAAAGAAAAATCAGACTTCAGACCAATATGAAAAAGTTTTTCTTTAATAAAATAAAAACTTGTACCTGGTAGGAGACATTCAGTTTAGTTGGAGATAGTTCAAGCGAGGAGGGTTTGGATAGACTTTCCCTGGAGGTTACCGTTTGGTCTTCATTTCAACTTCTCAAGGTTTTCTCCTATCTCTTGTAGTCCCTATCTGCCGTTTTTACTCTATTCCTAATAATCCCAAACGTAAGTAACTATAAGTTGTCGGATATTTCAATAGCCTTACTGTAATTCTCCTAGGGATTATCCTAGTTTAGATGGTGCTGGTTAAAGATATTAACTAGACAATAAGAGATGGTAAGGGATATAGTTTAAGTGTATTTGTCGCAGAAAATTAACTGTAAACTTTAATAAAAGTTCCAAACTCAATCTAACTTTAAACTAGAAAATAGAACTTACGACCAATGAAGAATTTTGAAGATTTCCAGATAAATAAGTGCAACTGAGATTGCACTGATCAAGATAGTGGAACAAAGAGAGTTTTTAGCATTTTCTATCAGATTATCTGAAAAACTAGATGTTGCACTAGTTGCAAACTATTGTACCTCAAAATTCTCCATTACTAAAGAAATTCCTGCTTTTTCTGAGAGAAAATCTTCGCCAGCGAAAAAAACCAAAATCCTGGATGAACTCATATTTGCCATTTAATTAACGATAATGTAGCAATGAATTGTGGAAAAATATTGATTCTATTTCTATTCCCAAGTGTATAATTTAGGACAGAGTAAAATAGGAAAAAGTAATTAGTCTTTTACTTAATAAACAATACCAACTAGCAGGAAAACGGTTCAGAACCACACACTGATTGCAAACAACTGATCATGCTACAGCATTGCAAAGTGATGTGTTTCCTTGAAATGACTTTTATTGCATTCTACCGAACTTATCTGTAGTTACAAGAGAGATAACAAATAACAATCTAGAAGTGTGGCCCAACGAATATTATTATTATTATTTTTGACATTGGCTTTCGCCATACAGCCAGCATCGTCTAGGTGCTTATCACTAGAATATCACTCACTCTCCATTCTTACTTACAAATACATTTGCTTCACACATTCACCTCTCTACTATATACAACTATTTACGTAAACTACGAGGGTCGTTTGAAAAGTCCGTGCAAAAATAAAAACTACTTAATTTTTTGGGGTAAACCTTTTTTATTTTTCAACATAGTCTCCTTTTAGGCTTATACACTTCGTCCACCGCTGCTCTAGTTTGTTGATCCCTTCCGAATAATAGGATTTGTCCAAGTCTGAAACATAGCCATTCGTTTCTGCAATCACCTCCTCGTTTGAATAAAATCTTTTTCCCGCCAGCCATTTCTTCATATTGGGGAACAAATAGTAGTCCGAGGGAGCCAAGTGTGGAGAATAGGGAGGATGTGAAACGAGTTGGAACCCTATTTCCATTAATTTTGCGACCACAACTGCTGAGGTGTGAGCTGGTGCGTTGTCGTGATGGAAAAGGACTTTTTTGTGGGCCAATCGTGGGCGTTTTTCTTGCAGCTCGGTTTTCAAACGGTCCAATAACGATGAATAATATGCACCTGTAATAGTTTTACCCTTTTCCAGATAGTCGATGAGGATTATTCCTTGCGAATCCCAAAAGACAGTCGCCATAATCTTTCCGGCCGAAGGAACTTTCTTCGCCTTTTTTGGCGCAGATTCCCCCTTGGTAACCCATTGTTTAGATTGTTCTTTGGTCTCAGGAGTGTAGTGATGTATCCATGTTTCATCCACAGTGACGAAACGACGCTTAAAGTCCTGCGGATTCTTCTGGAACAGCTGCAAACCGTCCTTGCAACACTTCACACGATTTCGTTTTTGGTCAAGCGTGAGCAATCGCGGCACCCATCTTGCGGATAGCTTTGTCATGTCCAAATGTTGATGCAAAATATTATGTACCCGTTCATTCGAGATGCCCACAGCACTAGCAATCTCACGCACCTTCACTCTTCTGTCATCCATCACCATATCATGGATTTTATCAATGATTTCTGGAGTAGTAACCTCAACAGGGCGTCCAGAACGTTCAGCGTCACTTGTGCCCATATGGCCACTCCGAAAATTTTGAAACCACTTATAAACTGTTCTAATCGAAGGTGCAGAGTCACCATAATGTTTATCAAGCTTCTCTTTAGTCTCCTGAGGCGTTTTGCCTTTCATAAAGTAGTGTTTAATCAACACACGAAATTCTTTTTCGTCCATTTTTTGAAAATTACTCGACTTCCTCGATTCAAACGAATGCCAAACACAAAGAAATAGACCGATCTGGCTGAAACTTGGTGTGTGTTCTTCCAAGAGATGCTACTAACTAAACATAACCTCGATACGCGCCAGTGGTGCTATCTCTCTGACTTTGCACGGACTTTTCAAACGACCCTCGTACAGCTAATGGATGGATCAGTACTCTATATTCCTGCCATCCTTATAGCTTAACCGAAATTAAAATCACGTAATTCTTCTCTAATCATTTTCTTCCATTCATTCTAATCGGCTATAACTTTTAAATACATTCATATTTCATTGCTAGCTCTGCTACAGATTTAAGCATGTAGATGTTGGTGGAGAAAATTATGTCTTCGTAGCGAAATGGTGCATCTAAATACCTGTATATGTCGTCAAACATTCGTTTCCTCTCTACTACATAACGTGGACATATCATTATTATATCGTATGTTTGAAATCCTCCTCCTCATTGCAATCTACGCAAAGAAGAGAGAGGACCATTTTGTTGATCCTGTGAAGATACGGATCCGCACACCGCGTGGTTCGCTCTCTCAGCCTGCTTATTGTCGTAACAACCCATTTATTAGTGACAGTTCCCCTTAAACCATGATTGTCTAGGTAACTGATCTGCCATAGTTTTATATAGAATCTCCCTTTATTTACCATTACTGTAATCTGTCTGCCATTTTTGTAGTGCTGCTTTTGCAATTGTACACTTGATATCGGTGTGTGGTAATTTATAGTTAGCCATTTCCCCACTATTGGTGGCTTCCTTTGCTTAATTTCTTTTATATTTAAGTAAAATTGAAGAGGAAAAAAGTTATTTAAATTTGCCAATTCCATTTCACTCGAAAGAGCGTGTAGAGTTCAGTTTTATAAATTCCAATACTTGCCCATCTATACTCTTGCGAAATGCCAATTTTAATTGGTGAGAACAATACTCCTGAGGTTAATGAAATTATTAACGCTAGATGAAGGTTACATCGAAAGTAATTAGCAACAATAATTCATTGGTAGCTCTTGTCGATAGAACTTTTTCCTCGCCTATTTGTTTATTTTATTTTCTTAATTAACTTCACTAACGGTACTAATTAAAGTATACTGTTATGCAATTTTTAATTAAATTATTATCTATCGAATAGATTGGAGGGAGACAATATTTAGTGGATACGATTCGAGGATTTTTCTGTTTTAACTTTATTTTATTCTTTATTACACAAACAAGGTAGATACTTTAATCTCCTCCATTCAATTTCCAGCCGTCGCACTCTTAGGTCCCCAAAGCAATCGGTGGAATTGTGTTCCAGAGCGAAAGTAGGAATCCAGGCCTTATTTATCAATCTCACCCTTTTATATTCTTATTTAAGTAGAGAATATTCTACTTATTTATTTTACAAGCAGCCTTTATATTTTTAACGGCTGTATTCACAATACAATAAGCAATACAGTTTAGGCTCTACTACTAAGCATAGATACATTAGAGATGGACAATATTTAATGATATCGACCCTTCAATTTTAAAAATTGATGGCTGACTTAGTGCAGTAATAGAAAGGATAGAGGTCAAGTTTAGTTGAAGAAGAATGGATTGAAGGAGGTATTCCAGGACTTGATACGATTGCTTTAACAAAGGGAGCTTCAAGATTATAGTAAAGGGTCAGGTTAGATAGTTAGTAAGTTTGGGAATTATATATTTTGAAATCGGTTCTCGTGGATGAATTATTCAATACGTTATAGTTGCATATTCAAATATGAAGTAAAACCCAACAGCAGTTGAATCCAGGAGCGCAAAATATGTTAGCTTGACGGACCAAGCTCTTGGCGGTCGACTATCTGGGAGGAATATTACATGAATGAAATTCTCGCGCTGCCTTATTAATTTATATTTTTTAATATACATTTTAAAATTACGTTTTAATGTTTCATTAAATAATAATAATATAAAAAACCTAGATTAAATAATAGTACAAGCATAAGATATGGCCTTTTTTATATTTTAATAAAAGCTGCCTTTAAATTATTTACTAAAAAAAAGACGTTTCGGTAGAACTTTCTAGAAGTAAAAATAATTAAAAAGTGGAAGCCATCATAAATCAATGAGATAACATGTGATTTTTGTTTGCCATTAAAACTTAGGTAATTCTAATTTTTACGACATGGAATGGCACTTTATCTCCATTTAGCTTTCCGATTTATAGGCAAGAGCTTCATTCGCGTAGAAATAAAATAAGTCCAGCACCAAATTGGGCTTAAATTTCTGGCATTAAATTCTGGTTTCGAAAGTACACTAAGATTTTTTTCATTTAGATGTTTTTAACTAACATACTGCTGTTAGAATTTACTTTATTAACCGACGAGGATAACCTTTTAGTGCACTTTTATTTGTAATGCCCTGCAATTAGCTATTTTGCACGTAATCTAATACAAATATCTGATTTACTTTCCCAGACGTATATTGTTTAATCTTTATTTTGAACTATAAAATAATATTTGAAAACTTTTATTGTGCTATCGCAATTTCAGAACAACCACGGAGCGATCTTATAATTAAATAATATTAATTTCTGAATTAATTAATAATTTTATTACGTCAGCTATAAAAATGAGTTTTATAGCTAGTAGTTTATTGCAGGAAACATGAAAGCCTTCAATGGCATTTTCTCTTTTTGCCCAATTTTAATACTTTCCTGCTAAATATTCAAGTTGGTTAAATTTAATAGCATTGTTTTTTGTAGTATAATCGAAAAAGTTTAATAGTCATAGCATCGCTTCTCTAGCTCACCATAGAAAGCTAACTTGATAGCAAAGAGTTAAAATGGTTAATAGAAATCGTAAAGTTGAATGCAAAAGAAATATATTTTGTAGTGAAACTTGGATTACAGATCTTAAAATTTAAAAAGAAAGTTATATTTTTTGTTGTTTTTGTGGAGGCTAAACTCGCTAAAACATTATCTTAAGTCGACCGATTGTTTTTAAGATTCACACATAATTTAGAAAATTATGTGATGCTAGAATTACTTCTTGCAGTACCAAGACAAGATGAGATCATTGAAGTTCTTTGGCTATAATTCTATCGCCACATTTGTACAAATTTAAAATTACTTGTTTCTAAATTCTGACTTATATTTAGGAAACACTGGATACATAACACACAGGATTACGAGAGACGTTTGAAAAGTCCGTGCAAAGTCAGAGAGATAGCACCACTGGCGCGTATCGAGGTTATGTTTAGTTAGTAGCATCTCTTGGAAGAACACACACCAAGTTTCAGCCAGATCGGTCTATTTCTTTGTGTTTGGCATTCGTTTGAATCGAGGAAGTCGAGTGATTTTCAAAAAATGGACGAAAAAGAATTTCGTGTGTTGATTAAACACTACTTTATGAAAGGCAAAACGCCTGAGGAGACTAAAGAGAAGCTTGATAAACATTATGGTGACTCTGCACCTTCGATTAGAACAGTTTATAAGTGGTTTCAAAATTTTCGGAGTGGCCATATGGGCACAAGTGACGCTGAACGTTCTGGACGCCCTGTTGAGGTTACTACTCCAGAAATCATTGATAAAATCCATGACATGGTGATGGATGACAGAAGAGTGAAGGTGCGTGAGATTGCTAGTGCTGTGGGCATCTCGAATGAACGGGTACATAATATTTTGCATCAACATTTGGACATGACAAAGCTATCCGCAAGATGGGTGCCGCGATTGCTCACGCTTGACCAAAAACGAAATCGTGTGAAGTGTTGCAAGGACGGTTTGCAGCTGTTCCAGAAGAATCCGCAGGACTTTAAGCGTCGTTTCGTCACTGTGGATGAAACATGGATACATCACTACACTCCTGAGACCAAAGAACAATCTAAACAATGGGTTACCAAGGGGGAATCTGCGCCAAAAAAGGCGAAGACCGTTCCTTCGGCCGGAAAGATTATGGCGACAGTCTTTTGGGATTCGCAAGGAATAATCCTCATCGACTATCTGGAAAAGGGTAAAACTATTACAGGTGCATATTATTCATCGTTATTGGACCGTTTGAAAACCGAGCTGCAAGAAAAACGCCCACGATTGGCCCACAAAAAAGTCCTTTTCCATCACGACAACGCACCAGCTCACACCTCAGCAGTTGTGGTCGCAAAATTAATGGAAATAGGGTTCCAACTCGTTTCACATCCCCCCTATTCTCCAGACTTGGCTCCCTCGGACTACTATTTGTTCCCCAATATGAAGAAATGGCTGGCAGGAAAAAGATTTTATTCAAACGAGGAGGTGATTGCAGAAACGAATGGCTATTTTTCAGATTTGGACAAATCCTATTATTCGGAAGGGATCAACAAACTAGAGCAGGGTTGGACGAAGTGTATAAGCCTAAAAGGAGACTATGTTAAAAAATAAAAAAGGTTTACCCCAAAAAATTAAGTAGTTTTTATTTTTGCACGGACTTTTCAAACGACCCTCGTACATTGCCAATTTTTGCAAGAAATGTAGAGAGAGCTTTACACAGTACAATTAGTTCAGAATTAGTGACTTTTTTTAAAATTACCATCCAGAAATTACACCGTTACTCATCCAGAAGATACACAGCCTAAATTTTGAATAAAACCAATATTTGAGAATATTAGAAAAGATTTGTAAATGTGGACTTATTAATATGAATTTTGAAAATATTGTCCTACTTTTCTTGTCCTCAATAAAATACAAAAATTACAGAATTAACAGTTCCGTATTGTAACGGACAGGTGTATCTAACTTCTACATAAAAGATTTTTAAAAAAATATATATTGAATAAACAAAATATAACAGTACTGTTAGTTTCTTTTTAATTCACAGAAGCTTAAATGAAGTTTGTAAAGAGAATATTGTTAATGAAATATTGTTTTCATTAACAATAGAGGACGAAGCTGTGTTCTATTCTGTCTTGAAAGTTTAAGCACCTGGTAATAATTTTGTAGAGGCAGCAACCAACTGTACATGACATTCACTAATGAGTTTATTAATTTAAGTTAAATAATTATTGAAATTAGTATGAATTTAGGGAACTTGGTGCGTCCAAAACAGAATTAAGTATTGATTTTTGTTTAATATTATCAGAATATTTAGTTTTAGCAAGACTTACATTATTATTATTAGTAAAACAAGCGCTATTATTTTCGCCATAGTTTATTCTTTCCTGGATAAATTAAATTTAAATTAACTTTAAGTGCTACTTAAGAGTTGTCTTATGGTGCAATTAAGAAGTGGTTCTTATTGAATATTTCAAAATCTCTTAAGAAACATAAACATTTAGGTATTGCGGAATAATGTTTGAATAAACGAGCTTTGACTTTCACAAAAACGATGGGAAAATGATACATTATCAATAAAACTGAATAAAATATACTTTTAAACAAAAAAATTATGCATTTACGTATTTAATATGAAATTGATTCAGTTTCATATTTCTTTAAAAACACTGCTACATACTCGTATATTTCTACTTAAAATATGTCTTTATTAGGTTGGTACGCTTACAAGAAATCCTTACTTTCTTTTATGAATTCTGATTCGATTGTGATGAAATCTAATTTCATTTTCCACCGAAGCTATTTAATTTATTCTCATGGGTTTAAAAAGGAATTAATATTCCGCGTTGCTTTTCTCTGTCCCCGAATGGGATGCAATTAGGAGTTTTGTTTGTGTTACTTGGCGCGCTTGGTTGGCCAGTCGTTTGCACAAGTTAGTCTTGAGTGTCGTCAGAATTGATGATGAAGATGAGGGAGAGGGTCACAATTACCTAGAATACCAGAGTTAGTTTTTTGGGAAGAGATAAGCTTTCAACGGAACACTTGTGGAAATTTAGCAAACCCTACTGTACAACAAACATACCGAAGAAGAGATCTCTTGCAAACTTTTCGATTGGGTTAGAGTTAGGAATTGGGATTACATTAGATAAGGGTGGAAACTGGCCATACATCTGAAAACTAGAGCAATATTTTCAGCAAAATGAGGTCACATTTATAGCAATTCATGATCATTTCAAAGCTTCAAGATATTTAAAGGGTCATTATTGAATAGCTCGGCTTTATAAGACTGCTGATGCACTGTCTCAGTAACTGTAAACCATATTCTGCTGACCGCCGTTAGCCTCAAAAGATTTAAACCACTTGCAGTTAAACCGGATATTGTTAGATATCCATATTCGGTTTGTTCTCTGTACACCAGACTTACTAAGGTTCGATGATAATCAAAGAAAGTTCTGTGTATTAAAACTGTCCGGTAGGACAGTTGTATAAGGGTTGATCGTCAAAAACTGCACGAAAAAGCGTAACGTTGAAAAACACCCAACTTTGACAATTTTTTTCTCTTTTTCTATAAAAGATAAAATTCCCAAATTTTCTTTAAAATATAGGGCAAACCCTCCTTTATAACTGTAATTTTTTTGCAACCCCCCAGACCTAATAGATTTTGAGAAAAAAGTGGCCGAAAATGAGCAAAAACGGCATTTTCAGAAATTGTTGTTGTTCTTCTTCTTCTTCTTCTTCTTGTTGTTGTTGTTGTTGTTGTTGTTGTTGTTGTTGTTGTTGTTGTTGTTGTTACCTTTTTTGTAAACTACGTAGCGCCTAAACGCGAGAACCGATTTTCATGAATGAGGTGACATTCGATTCGGAATTTTATGTAGATGTGCCTTTTGGGGGTCTCGACGCTGTACACCGAATGGGAGAGGAGTTAGCCCCCTTTATGTAAGGCCCCCTTCAAAATTATTATTACTAATTACTCTGTAAATCTTAGCCCGATTTTGATAAAATTTGGTAGGATGAGAGAGTTAGGGCTCCCCTACGTAACATTAAAGCGGCGATCTGCTCTTACACTAGTTAAGGGGAAGTATAGCAATCGTTTCAAATTATCGACAAGTGAACTGATTTTCATGAATGAAGTGTCATTCGAATCGAAATTTTGTATAGATTTGCACTTTAAAAGTCTCGTCGCTATGCCTCATATGGAGGGGAGTTTGCCCCACCCAAGTAAGGCCGTTTCTAAAACTATTATTACCAATATTTCTATAACGCTTTGTCCGATTTTGATAAAATTTAGCACGAAGAAGTGATTAAAGCTCCTCTATATGGCTGTGAAGTGCCATCATGCTCTTACACCTACTAAGAGGAAGTACTGCAATCGTTAAAATTATCAATGGGTGAACCTATTTACATTAATGAATTGTCGTTCGATTAAAAATCTTTGCCTCTTTGCCTTTTATGGAGAAGTACTGTAATCGCCCGTTTATTTTTCTTACTTCTCTTAAAAGGAAGGTCTGAAATCGCAGTTTAAATTTGCTTTTTACGTACAAATACCTTCCTATTTTATATAAAAAGGCTTTCTCAAAAAAATTGTTATTGAGGATGGTTTGGGGACCGCAACTATAATCATTCTTTAAAAAGATCTCTCCAGTGGTAGTTACGGTTCCTACTTAACACCTTATCAGGTTATAATGATAGAATTGCTTATTCCAAATTTAAAAAAAACAGTAAAGCAGATATGTAACTTAGCAAAATAGACAAAAATGAAAATCTATCCAAAAGGTACAAAAATCTCCTTAACAAAAACTTACAGTTTAAAAAGTTAAGTATAAGGGTTGATTAAACGCCAAAAGGTACACAAATCAGCAAGTACCCAACATTTCATTCAAGCTTAGTTGATATAATTTAAGTAATTTTGCTGCATTAACTTTTCCTTCACATTTTTTAGAATTTATTAGATGTCACATACCCTTATGCTGGCCATTTTCATCTACAAAATATTTGTTCAAGTAGCACACCATTTAACTTAGATTGACTGTAATATCTATTTATCTATAATAATCAAACTATTAATCACTGGTGAAAAAGAAAACGTTATAAAAAATAAAAAAATATGAGGCTAAAAAATTCATAAACTTTTTTAAAAATTGCTTACACCAACATACATCAATGATTTTATTTATTTTTATTTTTAAATAAAAATCGTCGGTTTAAGTTCATTCTGCGATTAAAGTAATTGTTATTTTATGAAGTAGTCAATCTGGCTTTATCGTAAATAATATAGTTTTCTTCAATTACATTCTCAATCTAGGTGTTCTTCCCACAATGTTGTGTATATGTAATATAAAATAAATAAGATATGCATATTTTTAGGACAGCTAATTATTCCAGTATTTTACCATAAGTAAAATTAGGGGAACTAAATTAAATTACAATTGAGAAATGAATAAATAATGTTGAATAATCTACTTGTTATTAACTGTGTGTTATTTGTCCTCACGAATATTTCGGTAAGACGAATTCAAGACTGAAATATTGCTTTAAATCCTCCGTGATTCAAATTTAAACAGTAGCCGACTCTAAATTTGTCTTTTTCTAATTTAACATGCATGTATATGTGACAACTTCAGAATCAGAAGAATAATTTGGAATAGAGTTAAAATAAAGTACCTATTTATACGAAGATATAATATACATTTTATCACAATTATAACTATTATGAATGAACTGGCCAGCATAAGGGTATGTGACATCTAATAAATTCTAAAAAATGTGAAGGAAAAGTTAATGCAGCAAAATTACTTAAATTATATCAACTAAGCTTGAATGAAATGTTGGGTACTTGCTGATTTGTGTACCTTTTGGCGTTTAATCAACCCTTATACTTAACTTTTTAAACTGTAAGTTTTTGTTAAGGAGTTGATACATAGAGTACCACATGGAATATAAGGTAAGACCACTGGCAATCGCCATAGAGAGAGAGGTCTTGATTGCGGGAATCATCTCAATGGAGCTGCTTAAGTGATTGCACAGTGCAGACCCCGAACCTGAAAAGCGCTTTTGGAGGATAAACAGTAAAATCATATCTTGCATTTATCCAGACTCCTCCTGTGGTCCTTCAGTAATAGTTTGGATCTGATCTATAAAAAAAAATCTATATATTATAAAGGACATAATAAAGAGAGTGGCGAGAAGGAAGTGGAAATGGGCAGGACACATTATGAGAGGTGGGCGAAAGATGCTGATAGAGTACTCCTAGGTTTGTGAAAAGGAGGAAGAGGACGTCCAACTACGGACTGGGATCAGGAAATGAAAAAGATTTGCGATGGAGCGACCTGACCTAGGGATAGCTAGAGACAGAACAGAGTGGAAGCGAATGACGAATGTGTTTTGTGAAGTGTGGGCAAACGAATTTCATAGATTAAATTCACATTAACAGGCTTATTATTTGTTTTTGGTTTTTGTAGTTTTTGTTTTATATACTGTTCGTTTTTTGTACTTAATTGTTTTTGTAAGACGCATTAAAATTTATTGAATTACAACTAAATAAAACCTCAGCTAAGGCTGATTTTGTGTAAATAATAAAAATAATAATATTTCTAACTTAATAATTTAAATAAAAAGGGAAAAAGAATATATTGTTAATTTCTGTAGAATGAACAAGTTTGTATAATTTTCTTCTACACAAATAAAGGTTTTTTATTATTATTATTATAAAGGCTTCTTGATAACAACTCGTAAGTTGTTTATCATGTTACTACTTAGATGGATTTGTCTCAACAATTCCAAGGATCATCGAAGCTATCGAGTTACTGAACATACCATGAACGTACGAGATATTGCCAAGTGTTTTGGTTATAGAAGAGAAATTAAGAGTATTGAGGTTACCCCTCAAAATTGTTTATGACACTTCTATGCAAGTAAAAACTGCCTTGAAATTTTCTTAGGTAGTAAAGAAACAATAATTTGACAATTCTCTCCTTAAATCCATCCACGTAGTATAGGAAATATTTACAGAAATTGTTCATTGGATTCTTCTTATAATTTTCTTCTATCTCATAATTTTAAGAACCATTTTATACGGTGATACGTAGAATTCAGCGAAATAGCAGTTTGGAAGTAATCTACTTCACCTGTCTTCAAAAATGCCTCACAGTGAATTACGCTAGAAGTGGGTAAGTTTCAAAAGTTCTATTTTGTTCAAAAAGGGGCAAATACGTATAACCTCAACTTAAAGTCATCTGGTGCAAAGATTCGAATAGTAAATGAAAATGAAAAATCTTTTCTTATAAACAAAGTTTAAAAGTTTCTCTCAAAAAAGGGTGAAGTAAAAGAAGTCATGTAAAGAAATTGGACATTTTCCATTTGATATTATTAAATGTTATCAAATATTTCTGTTATTATAAGTTACTAAGTCTGATGTTTACAAAATTACAGATAAAAGACAAACACTTAAAAAAACTCTAGAATTATTTCCCAATTGAAAAAACAAAATGAAAGGAACCTGCACACTCCAAGTAAAGGATGAACAAACACAAAATGAGTTTTTGTGATTTTTCGTGTTTTATTTATCCTTCTACGCCATCTTCTAGTTTTTCTGCCACAGCAAATGATCCATCAACGTCATCATAGTTTTTTTTTCTTTTACACCATCCCTCTCTTTTGCGAAAAAAAACTTTCTACGATTAGAAAATAGAAATAACTTTACCATTTCTTTTTTGAAATTCAATATGAAAAAGTAGAAAAATCACAGCAATTTTATTCTCGTGGTGAATTACACTAGTCTGTACAGAAGAAATATTACAGTAGTCCAATATTGAGGTCAGTTCCCTTCGATCGTTCAGTAATTAGTTTTTGCTGGCCACTCTGAAAACAAGAAGTGTGGGGAAAAAAAAGAGTCTCTCCTCTTGAGAAGAAGTAGATATAAAAGGATTTGCTGGGAAGCTCTTAGATGGATGAGGGAGGCATTAAAAAGCTTTTTACTAAAAGATTCAGTCTGTTTTCAGGAAGTGAAAAAGTTGATGTATCTGTAAAACATGTCCATTTCCTTTCGCCTTGTCATTTAGTGTGAAGTAAACTATTTTATTTTTTACTTGCGCGGTGGTTTTTCTTTATTTTAAACTGAATTTTCGTGGGCTATCATTATTTTCAGAGGATTCAAGTCTAAAAGAATGCGCTTTTAGAAATTATTGATCTAATTTTTTTTAAAAAGGATTGCCCTAAACGTTAATATACTATAATTTACTCAAACATGCAAAAACTATAAATTTAATTGCATCTTTTTTGTTTTTTTTAAGAATGAAATCTTAACTCCTTGAACGGTTCTTTCAAGTAATGGTTGGAACTTATATCTTTCTTTTCCAAAAAGCCGACGCTGGTGGCTCTCAAGGGAGCATCTTATGCCCTACTCTATAAACAGCGTACACACCAGATAATCTAACCAACCTAAAAAACCTATCTATGCAGACGATACTCTGTTTTCTCCTCAGATACCGATCCAGTTATTACAGACAGGAATATCCAAAACCATCTCAATTTTTCTTCTTCTTTTTGTCAACACATTTCCTTTACTCTTATTACTTTGATAATTAGTGTCCAGAGTTGGATGGTTGATGGTGAGAAAATCCTAAACTTTGTAAAAAAAAAAAGGAGAGGGTTCTCTTACTAGATCTATACATGGGTTTGGAACAACATCTTTTTCTGTAGGAGCAGTGCCCGGGATACACCCAGAATCTGATCTATAAATCTTTCCGCTGAAATACTATATTCAAAATAATGATTCTAATAAAGTCTAAAACTTCATGTCATGATGTTCATGTTCTCATGTCAAAGATTGTAATTAATTCTTGTTTGTGACGAGGAGTATGTATACATATAGTATAAATCGGAAATGGTAAGAAAAAAATTGTATATGAAGTTGATGAACTAAACTTTGAATAAGGTTGTACCTATAGATAAAATACGAGTACATTAGATTTTTTCCCTTTCAATAGTGCCTCCATTTATTATTCATGTGTTCAATATAGTATTTTTATTGACATCTCATATATCTACATTACACATTTAAAGAAACGTAGCTTGTTGTGAACTGATGATATCAACTAAAAAAAGACTAGAATCGATTTAGATTATGTTCAGATTATTTAGATTTTGCGCAAATATGAGAAGTTCAACTATAAATTTACTGATGTATTCTGATACGCTTTTAGTTAGCAAATGAAGCACATAATTTCGTTCTTGACTGAATAATTTGATAAAAATATATTGTTTGAACAAAATATTTATCCTTTTCTTGAAATTTACACCTGTACCTACAGGGTACAATAAGTAAATGCGATAAGTGTATAAAAAATAGCATGGCAGACGTGAATGACGGTCATCCAGTGATGGCCGCCATTAGTCACCCAGTTGGTCACGAGGCCGACGGCGTCTCAGCCGTTTTCGAGGAGGATTGGAGGGTAGCGAAGTTGAAGATAAGTATGCATTAAAGGGTTGGGATGAAATGAGAGTTTTTGATGAAAATTTTTGTATCGGATTTCGGCAAGTTTGGAGATGAGTGGAATTTGGAGATCTATATGGATTGTGTGGTTGCTAACATAGAATGGAGCGTCTACTATGCGGCGGTGTATTCTGGATTGGAGTGTTTGCAGTCTATTGATGTTGGATTTTTTAACTGTTCCGTAAAGTTCGAGTCCGTAAGTCCCATATTGGTGTGAGAAGAGCTGTATAGAGTCGTCGTTTGTTCTGTAGTAAGAGTTTTGATCGTTTGTCAAGTAGTCTGGCTAGAAGTTTGTATCGTTTGTTTAGTTCGATACGTTTAAGTCTCGTATGGGGGTTCCAGGTAAGTCTCTTGTCTAGGTACATTCCAAGGTACCGCACATGGTCGGCTGGTGAGATAGGTGTATGATGTAAGAAGACAGGTGGTGGAGTTTGACGTTTGAGTGTGAAGACTATGTATTTTGACTTAGTTGGGTTAATTTTTATACGCCAGTTTTCTAACCAAGGTGTTATTGAGTGATTGTGGGACTGTAGTGAGCGTACTGCGAGGATAGAGAGAACAAAATTTTATGAGAAATATTTACCAATTATACTCGTAGGATATAACTGTACTGAGGAGATGACTGAAAAGAAGTAAGTTACCCTCATTACGTTTCCTGAAAAGATTTTATATTATTTCGTAGAGTGTTTTGTTCCTCTATAAGATTAAGATTTGAGCTAATAACTCTTTATTGAAATACTGCTTCTCCGGTCAAATAACCTCGAGCTATTCAATACACATTTCTCCCTTGACCACCTATTGGCTTTGGTACTCTTTCAAGTTGAACAAATGCAATAAAGTATTTGGGATGTTCATTAGTTACAAAATAAACGATCTATTTTCCTTTAACTCCAAAGGAAATATCTAATTGCTCCATAAAAATGCGTTTGAACTATCTGTAAACTTGGAGGTGAATGAACTCTAGTAATGAGCAAGCTTCTCTTCAGTGTTATTTCCTTTAACAAATTATTAACTAATTTACTCGTATGTTGCCCTAGCCCGATGTCTTTGACGTAACCTAGATAATTTTTTTAATTTTGTTCATATAAAATGTTTCTAAAATAGGTGTTTTCATATTGTTACATACTGAAATGTGTTTCGAGTCTGCAGTGCTGGTTGATATTGTTGATTTTACCTGTTGTAGTACGCACGTTTTTATTGTTTCTAACCGGTTGTGGATTTTCATCTACCATCAGTTTCAAACGGACGGGTCTGGGGGGGGGGGCGAGCTCTAAAGTCGGGGAGCCACAATAGATCCAAAGGGGTCGCAGTGGCGTAGGCCTTGAGGCCGCCATAATTTAATCCATTCTATTCTATGAAGAGAATTTAACTTCCACAGTATTTCTCAAGATAGCTGTATAACGTACTCTGTTAGCAAATTTATCCTAAATATACCCAAACCTTCCTCTTTGTCGATTACTTACCCAATTTGATCAATTTGAACAATGACAAAGCCTTGGTGTTACTATCGTAGCCTGGTTTAGATCCCATTGAAATAAGATTTTTAAAGTTGCAGTCTTATCTTGGCAAGCCAACTGTAGTCTTAGCCTTATTATTCAAAGTTCCTTACAGTCCGAACATTTTGTAATAGAAAAAATAATTCTATCACCTTATCTGTTGCACGTATCTATTCACCCAACGAATTGATTTCATTACTCGTGTGCTATCTCTTCGATGTCGCTAACTTGTTGCTACTAAAAATATTAAAAAAAAAAAAAAATGTATTTTTTCTGCAACCATGTAGGAATGTTCTCATTACTCAATTAAAATCAGCTGTGTAATGCCCAACTTCCCTCACTAGTGGGGAAAAATTCCCATTAGTGTCACTTTCCTCACTAGTAAGTGGAAAAACTTTATTGTGCTTCCTTGATATAAGAAGTTTTGTTATTAACCTAAATATTTTCTGTAAAACTTTAATAAGCTTATTTAACGTAACTAAATAATTAAAAAACGAATATTAAAAATTGAAAGGAATATATAAATAAATTAATAAATAATTAGATATTTTTAATTATAACAGTTAAAAAGGTTATAGTGTTACCTTATAGAAATTTAAAATGGATTCTAGTGATTCCAGTTTAGAAAACACTCCTCCATCAATAAAAGAAACAGCAGAAAATGTAATAAGTAATGTAAATACGTAAGTAATGTAAATAATTGTAATATAACAATAAATGTTTATAATAAGTAAATTACTTTTTGTAGACTGTAAAAATGAAATTTTTAATTTTTTTAGTTAATAAATCTAATGGTTGCAGAAAAAATATAATATTTAACTCGAGTGTAAAGTATTTTCCTCACACTCGGCAATTTGCACTTGCACTCGCCTCGCTTCGCTCGCTCGTGCGTGCAAACCCTGCCTCGCGTGAGGAAAAGTACTACTTTCCACACTTGTTAAATAAATAACTATTTGTGGATGGGATTGAAAAATAACTGCCATTTCAGTCTAATAAAAATTTATTTTGCCGAGCTTTCGACCTAGAGACTAGGGTCATCTTCAGGGCTAGTTTAGAAAGTAATACTATTATATTTCAGGGTTGGTGTGTCTTCTGTCTTGTCTGTTCATGGACTGGTATTATTGTGGTTTGAACTAAACACTTAAAGGTAAGATCATGGGTACATCACTACACTCCTGAGACCAAAGAACAATCTTAACAATGGGTTACCAAGGGGGAATCTGCGCCAAAAAAGGCGAAGACCGTTCCTTCGGCCGGAAAGATTATGGCGACTGCCTTTTGGGATTCGCAAGGAATAATCCTCATCGACTATCTGGAAAAGGGTAAAACTATTACAGGTGCATATTATTCATCGTTATTGGACCGTTTGAAAACCGAGCTGCAAGAAAAACGCCCACGATTGGCCCACAAAAAAGTCCTTTTCCATCAAGACAACGCACCAGCTCACACCTCAGCAGTTGTGGTCGCAAAATTAATGGAAATATGGTTCCAACTCGTTTCACATCCCCTCTATTCTCCAGACTTGGCTCCCTCGGACTACTATTTGTTCCCCAATATGAAGAAATGGCTGGCGGGAAAAAGATTTTATTCAAACGAGGAGGTGATTGCAGAAACGAATGGCTATTTTTCAGACTTGCACAAATCCTATTATTCGGAAGGGATCAACAAACTAGAGCAGCGTTGGACGAAGTGTATAAGCCTAAAAGGAGACTATGTTGAAAAATAAAAAAGGTTTACCCCCCAAAATTAAGTAGTTTTTATTTTTGCACGGACTTTTCAAACGACCCTCGTATTATTGGTGAGATTGTTTTATTTTATAATTTTTTGATAAAATTACAATTCAATTGCTTTTAAAATAATAAAATTCTCTCGCTGTTCTCTTCTGTTTTCTTAATGAAATCGAAGGATAAAGAAAACTGGCATTTCATTTTCAGAACAGATATTTTTTTTTATATCTGAAATATGTCAGAAATACAGCTATTATCTGAAATGGGCAATACAAGACAGCAACGTATGTTATTGACTGGTTCGCCAGACGTTACATTTCCTTGTTTTTGACTAGGGCCGGCATTGAAAGCTTCCTTGCCCATGTTCTTGCCATCCTTGGATAGCCTTATATTGAGAAGTCCAAGAAAGAAATAATGGGGCAATCTAAAAACAGGTATTTTAATTGTTTAAATCTATTTTATCGGCGAAGACAGCCTTATACATGGCTGCTTCCAAGGTAAGATTTTTATAAATTGACTCCTCCCCCTTGAAAATACTTCAAAAAACTGAAATTTTTTCAATAATATGCTACAAAAAAAATGTAATTATAAAGTGACGTATATCGTACACTTAATTTATAATAGTTTAGTTATAAGACAAAATTAAGTGGTTTTAAACGTGCCAACAACAGTTAGCATTCTAAGCATAATTATCTATTCCAAAAATTGGACATATTTTAGATTTCTTTAGAGGTTGGCCAGTCAGCTGATTTCACCGCGATCCAGGGATATATTGAGGCACCCTCTAGTAGAGCATCCTTCTAGTTCTGTTTGTTTGGTTAGGCTTAACCACTTAAGCGCATTTGACGTGTATACACGTCAAACCAAATCTCTATTACGGAATTACGGTGCATTCGACGTGTATACTCGTGAAAAATATAAAATTGCCATTAACTATAAAAACTTGAAATTTTAATAAAATGCAGTAAGAATATTATTTGGTGGAATGTTTCCTTTATCTTACCAATAGAAATGCCAAGTATTTTATACGGAGGTGGAAGCCAGCCAAATGATAAGTGGTTGGTACATCTTTAGTCTCCGCATTAGAGATTAGGAATTACGCACACAAATAAAAGCTCTCAACCCTTGTGCAATGCCGTTTTTACCTCAGTTCGAGCATGATTTCATTTTGCACAGAATTCAAAGCTCTTTTCTTCCTTATAAAAGTTCTTGCGTCTCTAGTTAACTAGAGCAATGCATACGTGAAGCGATGCAAGATTTTGAATGAGCACAGAATGCTCCCCTAGAGATTGCAGAAAAAATCGCTTGCAGTGACTATTATGACGTTGTAAACTTTTGGTTGTTTTGCCCTGCGTTCGACGTGTATACACGTCATTGTCGTGATTTTAATTCCGCACACTGTGGGGGGGTTTTTAAAATTAAATTCCGCGCTTAACTGGTTAAACGTCTAGAGAGGTTCCTGTTTGAAGGGCCTATAAAGGTAGATTTACTTCACCTTAATGCCGATCTCAAAGCCATAATACCCCTCTCGCTGAAAGGATGTACTCCATAGTGTAGTGGTGTCCTTTTTTTTTTGTTCTGCCAAACCTTGGCAGGCCTCTGTGTACTCAGTCTACAGAAGTCAAACTAATTACGCTTTTATACAGAACGCCTGGGACACCATAGCAATACTCTTCATAATGTTTATCCAGGCAGTAATCACAATGCCTTGAATTAACTTTATAAGACTTTGTTAGCCATTGAAGCCGCCTAGAGGTTAACGGTGGAGTTGACAGTCCTTCCCTTTTAATCTCAGCTACTAAATGAGAATTAACCAACTGTGGCTGCCATTTTTCTTTTACTTTACTTATCATGCCCATAATAGCCTTCTAAACCACAGTTCAACCCTTCTCCAGTCGTGGAATCCTACAGAGCTATAAGTTAAGAAAAAATACTTATTAATGAACGACAGTAATTAATGTTTATTTTAATTATTTTGTAAATAAAGGCTCAGAAATAATTTCATTAAGAAAGTGATTTTATTGTATCCTAAATAAAAGAATAAAAAAAGAAAAAGGTATTTATTTTTCAAAGCGAAACCTGAAAACAAATTGAATAAAAATTAATACAAAAAAAAATAATTAACCAAATTGGTAAAAGAAGACCACCTTTTGCGCATATCCAAATAAAATAAGTGACAAAAGATAAACAGGATCAAATAACAAAGTAAAAACTGAAGAAATATTGCAGAGAAAGTTTGGGGGTTATCACATCTTTAGGCTAAATGATGTGAAACTTGATCGGAGTTAGTTAGAAAATGGATACCAAGTAGCTAGAGATAAAAGGTAGCCCGCTAGCTAGAGTGTGGGATAGAAGGAGATTATTACGTAGCCTTCTGGAGGGAAGTGGAAGAATACTAATGAAGTACGAGAGACAGGAGCGCACGTTAGAGCCTCTTAGTTCCCAAATATCAGAATTACCTGGTGTAATTGATTCGTTTAAAGCACTGAAGCTGTCAGTGAAAATTACACGTAGTGGTTGCAGAGCTGGCAGTGGCTTATGATGCATTTTGTGACAATTATATGTGCATCCACCTTTTTTCTCAAGGACTCAACTTTAAACACAAATCATAGATTTCCAAAAAATCATTTAATATTTTCTATTAAACAATAAGATGTAACTAATGATTGTTTTTATCTCTAAATGTCAATATAGAAACCTTGGCTAATAAAAAAGAGTATAATATGTTTTTCTCGGTAAATTAAGGTTATAAATGGATGTCAAGTTGTGTTAGACCAAGAAATATGCCTGACAATTGCAAGGATTATACTTAGTGGCTAGCCACGAACACCTGAGCTACATCGAGCCTTAATCAGGTGTTTTTTGGCTACTATAAACGAACAAGAAATGAATCTAACTGATGGCTAGAAATGAAGTTTTGTTTAGATTCTGGGGATTCAATTCTACGCGAACGATTTTGTCGTAATGATGTTATCAATAATTAAAACAGTCAGTTGTTGTATAAGGGTTGATCGTTAAAAACTGCACGAAAAAGCGTAACGTTGAAAAACACCCAAATTAGACAATTTTTTTCTCTTTTTCTATAAAAGATAAAATTCCCAAATTTTCTTTTAAAAAAATAGGAGAAATACTGATTTGTAACTGTATTTTTTTTTTTAGCAACAACCCAGATTTAGTAGATTTCGAGAAAAAAAGTTGCTGAAAATGTTTCATCTACAGAAAATGTTCTTCTTGTTGTTCTTGTTGTTGTTCTTCTTCTTCTTGTTACCTTTTTTGTAAACAACGTATCGCCTAAACGCGTGAACCGATTTTCGTGAATTATGGTTAAAGCACTATTGATTTCATTTGCTTTAATGATACCACGTTTGGGAACTTTTTCGTTAACGACAGGCTACTCGAATATCATAAAAGTTTCTGCTCGTACTTTGTTTAAACATAGTCAAATTGTTACGACAAAAAAATTGTTATAAGAGGAAATATTCCAAGGATAAATTCAAAAACATTTAGTTCTATTCATTTGAATTGATGGTCCATTTCATTGAATCAAAGTGCTTTTTATTTTCTCTTTCAATAATTCATCTACAATTTTTTTGGGGGGTGAGACAGGTCTGTTCCTCACGCTATCCTCAAAATATTGGGAATACGACCTATAGTAACTATGTGGTCGCTTGGGTAGAATATAACGGTATGCCACCAATCGCTTGTTACCCAATGAATCCGTTTCTCTTTTAACGTTTTCTTTAATGTGGTTTGCAATCTTGTTCATTCTCATTGTGAAGTAAAATTCATTGAAGCGATTTGAAGGAAAAAGAATGCTTCTGCATTCCAATCAGCTAAATTCCAATTCCAATCAACCGAGTTTTGTTCCTCTTGGGTTAGGTCAAAGAATCAATTAATAAACTAATAAGTTAAGCAATAAATAAAAGAAATAGATTAAGCAATAATTAAGCCTTTGTTTAAAGATATAAGCAACAATATGTTCATGTAGATGGGATTAGATGGTAGTTATCCTAGTCCAGCGTTTCCCAACCTTTTTTGGCTCGCATACCACATGGTACCACATCATGCTAAATTGTACCACTTCGTAAAAATGATTGTATTTCGTGAAATTTGTTATTCTGAGTGTGTTATTTTATTATTATTATCTTTATTTTGTATAGAGATTCAATGTATCTGTTACAAAGGAGTTTAAGTTCATGTTCACTTTATAAACTTTGTAAAGTGTAAGATCTTAGTTCTAAAACTTTTTTTAAATAATTAAAAATTGCGTACATATTTTTCTCTTCAAGATTATTAATTAATTTACAAAGTTCTTCTTTAGGATTATTATATTTGTGCCCAAATCTTCTAAATTAATTTCTTTTAAGCATTCAACTACCTGTAAGTACCAATTAAATTTAATGTTGCTTGGATAGAGCTTACTCATTACAATCCAGTCTCTTTAAGCAGATTTTTACATAGTTATCATTTAAGTTCTGTCACATGATAATTCTATTAAATTTTCTTTATCTTTTATTGATAATGATGTAGCTTTTCCTAAATTTTCATTATACAAGGTGTTTGATATCCAATTATTATTTGTGTTTTCACAAAGTTAATGTGCTATTATATTTTCTGGTATATCTTGAGACAGACCAACCTTAGTACTGTACTACATATTAACAACTTTACTGTATAATATTATTAATTAAAATAATCTTGATGTATTATAAGAAAAAACGTTTCCATGATATTTTTATGCTTTAATTTTTTTTTTTTTGTATGTCCGCCATTATTGAATATTTTTTGCATACCACCAACCAGCAACTCGCGTACTACAGGTTGGGAAACGCTGTCCTAGTCAGTTACACACGTGACTGAAAAGTTTAGTAAATAATGAGTTGGAAATTTCGCAATTTCTTACATGAGACATACTTTTTAACTATAAATTACGAAATTTCCTAATTGAAATTAATAAAATACCCTCTGTACTCTTGTGTTACGAATATTTCATAAAGAAGTATCTTAATTTTCAGTTCATGAAAATCTGTTTCTCCAAAGCAGACAGTAATTATGTAAAATAAGATGTATATATAAATGAAAGAAATTTATCCATTTTAATTTACATAAGCCGTTTATCTTCAAAAGTTATTAGAGACAGTTGTTGATGACGTGTTTATCTTAGAACTTTTAAAGTAAGCAATCACTTTTTGCCAACCCTAAAAAACAAGTTTCTGTCTTTATTTGCACATTTTGCAACAAGTTTTCAAAACTATTATTTACTCCACTGAGAATAAATGCAAAACTTCGTTTTATCTGATGTAAAAAAAAAAATAACAAATCGTACTTTCTAAAATAAGTTCATCTTTATAATTAATTTTCAACTAATTAGTTTTTGAACTAAATACCAGGAACTTTTTTTATGAAAACAGAAAATTGAATGTTAGATTAAGAGGCAAACTGCTCAGTGTTGCATCAAGTATTTTTGTTATATTTAATTATAGTAAGCGTGATTGGCCACGAGTTGTAAGTGGTAACGCCCCCAAAGTTAAAACTTATTGTTTGATTGGATTTTATTGAATGCTTAATTTGAGAATATTGTTAAAACTGTACAGTAAGGACAGTTGTATAAGAATTGTTCGTCATAAACTGCACGAAAAAGTGTAACGTTGAAAAACACCCAACTTTGACCATTTTTAGTAAACTACGTTTGCTAGTTGCTTCGTATCTAAAATCGCCATCTGCTATCTGGACTTTAAAACTCATCTTACAAAATATGCATTACTTTACTTAATTACTGTATGTATATTCGTATTAAAGTACTTACTAATAAGTAAAGTTAATTAATTGTAAACATTAAACTTTATCTTATTTGCTGTTTTTGTTAAACTCTTTTTACGTTAAATACGTTGAAAAATACTTTAGTAAGGCTCTCTTAAACTCAAAATGTACCCATCGATACAAAGTATCTGTTGTTTTGAAAACCAAATTTTACATTTCAAATTAATACTCAAAAAGGTTCCCAAAACACATTTCTGCCTTGTAGGTAGGTTTTAAAAAAAAGTTTATATCGATTTTTAACACGTTTTTTTTTTAATTTTATTTATTTACATATTTACATTTTGGAATATTTGGAATGATCCTACTAAATAATTAATACATTTTTGTACCATTGCAGTTATGGTGTTAACAATATTCGATCTTAGAAACTTTTTCAGAAAAATTATGAAGGTCTGCTCTATCATAGATGACCTTTTTTTTCTACCGCTCTATTTACCGTTATCTTTCTGTTCTAACCTGTCCAGGTCTTTGGTTATTGTAGTGAAAGATCAAAGGAAGTTATAATAACGGCCAGAAAATCGAAAATTTTGTCTATTTTCGTCTACACAATTATTAGAAATCCTCTTTCTTACATTTCTATCACAATTATTAAGTCAGTCTGTATTTTTTTTGTCATTTATTTATTTTTTCGACAAAAATTAATTTATCTTTTTATTTGGCCAACCTTTGACTGTTTTTTTTAAATAAAATTTACCGTGAGATTAAACAATATGTACTTTCACATCCAGTAGAAGACTAAAATAGACTGTGTTCAGCAAGTTTAGTGGGAATATAGGTGAAGTCTAATTCTCTAGATCAGGGGTGGCCAACTTTTTTGTATATAAGATCTACTTTTTATCTTAAAAGCGTGTCACGATCGACTTGTTATCATAGGCGTAGTCAAAGGGGTGTGAAGTGCGTACTATGATTATACACTGTGTTTCAGTATAAGGTGCATTCCAGCGAGGTGTGGGTAGATAAGTAAAATATATTATTTTTTAAATTACTTATTAAGTTTTCGAGATATAGGCTCATGAAGAAAATAAATTTCCAGACCCAACTTTTGATAGCAGCATTCCGTAAATGCGGTATCTGAAAAATTCTATTTTCCGACACTTTTTCAAGATAGATTTTTACTAACTTAAAATGCAATTTAATTTTTTTATCAACTGCAATGTATAAGTTGTTATACTATTTGTTCGTAAATATGAAAAAGTTGTTATAAAAATGCACAGTATGGCTGATAATTTGATTTCAATATTTCACTTTCGCGTTTTTTTGGGCCAGGAAAATTTATCATGAAAGAATAATATGGCTTACGTTTTGTAATCTATCAATAGCTCGCTGAGTACACCTCGCACTAAAATATAGATATACGGCTTATCTACCTACGTAAAAAACAACAACAATAATCATTTAAAGGGATATTGCGAGCGGTCGACGATCGACCAAACTGCCTCGCGATCGATCGCGATCGACTTGTTAGCCACCCCTGCTCTAGACCATCCTGATCAATCAACCTTTGATGGAACATCTGATCAAGGGTGCTACGAAGAATAAAAAGTAATTATCCAACACTGCGGACCAAACCATTTTCATCATTTTTTAGCATTATAACATATTTTTACAAAGAAATTTAAACCAAACGTGTAGTATAGAAAAAAAAAATGCACAATCTTTGAAAGTCTGAGGCTGTAAAGTTTGCTATAAATAGAGTTATGAGATTGGCTCTTTTTGCCGAAGATAAAGGGGCTACTATAAAACAAAATCAAGAATTTCCTACAAAAAATTTATTTATTGGTGTGGTTATAAACATTTATGATTCCTTGCATATCCTTTATGATTCCTTGTATTGCATGTTCTCATGGGAGCATTATGGTTCCTTTCGAAATGAACAAATCCACAAGAAGTTGGAAGCACCCAAATTCAAGGAGTTCATAGATTGGACATCACACCTAAAGAACTTACGAACTACAGAAGCAGGATAACTCAGTCACAAAAACAATCCGAAGACGACCGAGACCTAAAATGCCACAGAACGCGTTATAAAATCTTGACAGAAAGTCAGTTACTAATTTAAAAAAAATATAGTGGTGAGGTGGGGGCACATTTGAACAGAATTTACATTTTCTGTTACAGAGTGCACAAAATCTTATTATTGAACCTTTTTATTTTGTTTTCTACAACTTTCAAGTCTTCTTAACAGATCTATATCAATAAACAGTTAGTACTTTACGTACATATCTATGTTTTTTTAATCTAAAAATTTTGTGTCAAATGTTAATATCTTCCCCACTGGTGGGACCTTTAAACACAATAGAAAATAGAAAAAAATGATTGATGTTCATTATTTTTGGTGACTGATAGAAATAATACACATATCTAAGACAGAAAACAGTCTAAATTTCAAAACAGACACGAAAAATTTAAACAACATATACGCAAACTTACCACAAAATACTTGACAATTGGCAACACTGACTTCCACACAACCTAACACATTTCACACACAGACCGATCACACAGTTTACTTTGTAAACTAGGTAAAAATAATTTTTGTAAATTTCGTTACACCATACATATTCATTTTGATAGAATTATTGTTAACAATCTGTAAATAAGTTCCACAGCCCTGAAGATGACCTAGTCCCTAGGTCGTAAGGTCGGCAGAATAAATGTATCACGACTGAAATGGCAATTATTTTTTCATCCGAAAGAACTGATATTACTTTACTCTGAATCTACCTTCTATCAGTTATTTCTCTCACTAATACATTACTTTCTCTTTTAAACCACTGAAATCTAGTTCAAAAATCAAGAACGACTCAGTTCGGGATGTTGTACCCGAAGTGGTGATGGGTTTAGAAAGTTTGAACAAAATATTCGGTTTGTTGCGCTTCTTAATGTAGGTTCGAACCACTATCCCCTTCTCTGCGATTAACAAAAAAAAAAGTCACAAACTTGCTGGTCGGTAGAGAGCACATTTTAACTGGGATATTAAAATGCAAGAAAATAGGCTTGTGTAGATACTAGATTTAAAAATACGAATTCCAAATGTTAATATGGACTAACAATACTTACACCTTGTCCCACTACAATCTTTACAATACACTTCCAAAGCTACAACAAAAATATAACATTCGTCAATTCTGACTTTACAAACAATGAAAACGAAGGGAAACTCTGTCAATTATACAACAGGTCTACCACAACATATGGAGGAAATTGCCAATCATAAATGTTTTAAATATTTAACGAAAGATTAAAACTGTTCAAAGGTGCCCCCTCCCCGCTACAGTTTGTGATATTATTTTCTTTTAACTTTATTTTGTGGAGCCGGAAAAAGAGAAATTGTTTTTCCATTTCTTCAAATGTGCGTTGAGTACACTCATTGCAAGTGATCAAATAAAATTGGAAGCCGACTGGGTTTAATTTTTGCCTTTTATCCTTCAGTAAATATATTTGCTATTTAATTTAAGATGGGATCGGACGTTGTTGTGACATTATTAACAGTTTTCTGAATAAGAGTTCTAATAAATTTGGCATTTTAATTCTTATTTTGTAGTTTTATGCGTCCAAGAATGAATCAATAGTTCATAATCAAATAAGACACCAACTTTATTTGCGAGAAGAAGGAGCATCTAAACTCCAAATCATGCCTTGGTACGTTGAAGAATTCGTCTTCTCCCAGGCATCTCCTACTGCCCATCTTCTTTAATTATGCACTTTTTTCCTTTCATAGTGTATAAAAACTCTCTTAACCAGTTAAGCGTGTTTGACGTATACACACGTCAAACCAAATCTCTATTACGGTGCGTTCGACGTGTACGTATACTCGTTTGAAAAATATAAAATTGCCATTACTGTTAAAACTCGAAATTTTAATAAAATACAATAAGGATATTATTTGGTGGGATGTTTCCTTTATCTTACCAATAGAACTGCGAAGTATTTTGTACGGAGGAAATGGTGAGAGTCAGCCAAATGATAAGTGGTTGGTACATGTTTGGTCTCCGCATTAGAGATTGGGAATTACGCACACAATTAGAAGCTCTCAAACCTTGTGCAATGCAGCTTTTACCTTAGACAGAGATCAAGGACCTCTCAGTACGAGCATGATTTCATTTTGCACAGAATTCAAAACTCTTTTCTTCCTTGTAAAAGCTCTTGCGTTCCTAGTTATCTAGAGCAATGCATACGTGAAGCAGTGCAAGATTTTGAATGAGCACAGAATTCTCTGTAATTTCAAGCCCCCAGAGATTGCAGAAAAAGTGCTTGCAGCGACTATTACGACTATTGTAAACTTTTGGTTGTTTTGCCCTGCTGCGTTCGACGTGTATACACGTCATTGTCTGATTTTAATTCAGCTCACTGTGGGTGGTTTTTAAAACTAATAGATTCCTCGCTTAACTGGTTAAAATACGTTCGTTGAAATTATTTTCCTTGGCAAGAATTAATCTACCTCAAAATTTATCGATACACAATTATTGCTAAATTTACTAACTGAAATACTTTTTCTATTAAATTCGGCATTTTTTAATGTGAGCAAAATAAGAAGGGCTTAAAAATATATATATTACAAACTCGTACAATAGGATAGAATCTCCTTATATGGTAAAAACCTATCTATCCTTTTACAAGCTCCTTAGTTACCTAGAAACCAAATAATCAGTGTGTCCTTGGTTAAAGATAGGTCTTTCAGTCTTCTAATAGAATAGAGCTACCTCTATTTGGTGATTTAAAGCAAAAATATCTAATTTTTTCTGCCTACCTTATTTATTCCATGCCGTGATTTGGATTCGTATTGTGTGGGTGTGAGTGTGTAATTTATTATTAATATTTTCTGAGTGGACATTATCAAAGAAATGGCCAAATGATTGGATGTCATGTATCTTGTCAAGCTGCCGTTGACAGTTGTACTGTCCTCATTTTTCGGTGATTCTTTTTCACTTATTCCAACATTTATTTTGTACCGCCATTTTCTGTCACTGACATTAAACCTCCATGGGCGCAATAGGTTTGTAACACCTTAGGGCGCAATTTCATCAAAAATGTTTTCGAAACGTATGGAAAATGTCAGTTTAAGTTTTTCTTTAAAAAAAAAAAAAAAAAAAACTCGTGGAACAGAACATTAATGTGAATAGAAAAATTAGCCATCCCTAATTTTGAGGTGCACATTTATGAATGAATGTGTGAGATGGTTTATTAGCATTATCCAAGAAATTGTTTACGCATTGATGCCCGCTATGTTCAGAAGAGCAAAAGAATGACCATGAACCATCTCCGAACGTTTCTGTCGACGTTGTCACCAACTATACTAGTCAAACGCCATAAAATATTGTGGCTCCCTCGTCTAACACTAGAAGTAGTTTTTTTTATCCGACAATTTGGTTACTTTATCTGTACATACGCACTCAAAATCATCCGCATCTTGATCTTCTAAAAATAAAAAAAAAGGCTTGTTTAGTGTCCGAATCCCCTTCTCTTTCTTCTATTCAATATTATTAAACAAAAGACACTCGTTGCAAAAATAGTCAATAAGTAGAAAACTGTCTTTTAAATGATAATGTGTTCTTTGTAACAGTTTTTGATAAGAAAACTTGAAAAATTTCAATACCGAAAGAATAAGACCATCGGGTGCAACTAATCTGACAGATTACGCGGACGCTAAGTAACACCTAACTCAGAGTAAAACACCGACAGGCCGTTTGGTTAGAAGAAGGTAAAAGAGGAAGCTACTGAGGGCCATGGCTCATTCTAAGAAATACCTGAGTTGCTATCAACAAGAAAATGTCCTCTTCATCTCACAGATTATATACCCCCAATGGAGGGTTAAACCTAATACCCTGAATTATGAATAAAACCACAGAATCTACCAACAGAGACTGAATAAAGAAATGGCATTCCTGGTGCTGACGCGTTCCGCATAAGGAAAAACTTTAGAGTAGTCATATTAGTTGAAGGAGATAATATAGAAGTAGTGCAGGTTGAAGAACTAGTTAAACTGTTCACATTGAGATTCAAGAACAGAGATAATTTTTTTTAGAACTGGGATAAAAATCCAGTTCAAGGCCTGAATCATATGCGAATCTTAGCTGCGTGAATAATTCGAGTAATCATTTCAAGGAGAAACCCTAATTTCCTCCGTCACTAATCTATCCGACCAAATACGCTATACTTAGTCTCCTCTCTCCCTAAACCAGGGGTCGGCAACCCGCAGTTCGCGAGCCGCATGCGGCTCTTTTATCCAAATTTTGTGGCTCTTCAGCCTGCCCAAAATATCATATATTGTATATTTCAATTTTATTGAAACGAATGAAAATTCCATTTATTAAAGGTATTTTTTCAAAAATAATTTTAAATGTGATAGATTCGAAATTGAATGGAATTATACAATATCAAAATAAAGTACTTGATTTATATTGTAAGACTGCCGCCTTTTCATTCGTTAAGTTATTATTTATTTGTTTATTTACTTTGCAATATGTGAAAATAAATATATAAAACATTTAAATGTTATTGAATACCATAAAACAATAATTTGCGAATACAAATGATCTTCAGAGGTTTTTACACTATCATCCTTGCGGCTCTTGGTAAGATTTATTAAAATTATCTAAGGAAAAATGGCTCTCTACTTGAAATTGGTTGCCGATTCCTGCCCTAAACAATCCGCCATAAGATAGATACGTGTTTCCTCTTCTACAAATAGGATCAAGCATGAGCCTTGCGTAGAGTTGTCTTCTTAAAACCATCATCTCCAGTGAGAGAGGCACTGAAAGACAAAAAATGCCCGGAAACCCGGCGTAGATTAGTTGAACGACAGAGTTTGTTCAGGACTGATTTGGTTTAAGTAAAACTTTCACATTGGGCCAACCAGTCCTCCTCCTCAACCTTCTATCACAGTCTGGAAGAGACTGGAACGGAAAGAAATATACGGCTGTAATTTACTTCAAAACATCTCTAATATTGAACGGTTCTTCAGGTCAGCGTGATATTACTCAATGATTATAACAATGTGAGGAGGTTTACAAAGATTTAATAATGATAGGAAAAAAGGCAAATGTTAATTATGGATTTTATCAGCCTGAAATAGTCACTAACCCGTCAATCATCTGAGTAGATTGCCTCAAATGTTGTCGAGTGATGAAAGTCAATCCTAATCCAGCAAATAAAAAAAGTTGACAACCGTAGAGATTGAAATGAAACCTTTGAAATGTTCATTTTCACGCATTTAAATAAAAAGAAAGACATTATTTTTAAACATAACCCGGCTGGACGTACGGTATTGAACTGAGGGGTTCAACGAAACGCTCAAATCTTCAACGAATTCAATCTCTTGAATCAAATATTCTCCGCACTATCGTTAACGGCTCCATTTTACGTTTCAAATCTAACCATCTACACAGACCTGGAAATTACGTTTGTAGGTCCAGGTTGCACGAACTCGCTATAAAAGTTTTCATCAGAACTTACACTCTCATTCCAATCCTCTCTTGTCCGCCATTTATCATTTCATCACCATCTAGATCATCCTCCCAGACGACTAAAACGCCAGTAGCCTCGCGATTTTCTCTCTTCTGAAGAGAGTAGCTAATCCTGGAGACGACTTAGGCTGGAAACATAGTGGAGCGGCGAGCAAAGCGGCGATGATAGCGAAGAGCAAAGCGGCGAAATCAAACACAAGTAAACATATGGGACCGCGCATAGTGGCGAGCAAAGCGAAGATAGAGCAACGCTATCTATAGAGAGTAGAGCGAAGCGTTATGACATGTTTGATTTCTTCGCTCTCATCGCGCTCAATTTGTAAAGGTTATTTTTCAAAGGTTATGGATATTGATACATTTATTGGTTTAGTTTGTTTAAAGAAACCTCTGTGGGACCATAGTATTTGTGAAGCTACAATAGTTTTTAATAATTAATAGTTTAAATTAATTAACAATTAGTAGTTAATGGAGAATTCAGGTAATTTTTGCTACATTTAATTTGGTTCTCAATCCCTAATGCTAACTTTCATCTAAATACTAGGCAAAATTAAATTACATTTTCACGTCCTACTACTTCTGATCAGGACGAATTCTCCAATCCTTCTTCTGTAGCGTCGTACTACTCCAGTTTTTCAGATGAACAACCTTAATTTACGACAAATCATGGTGTAGTGATTTAATAAAATTATTGTGTTTTTTTAATTGACTAATTTCTTTTTATCTGCATATATTTCTATTTTATTTTTATTTATTTTGATTTTCTTATCTTAAAGTAACTGCTAGGATTAATGGGGTTACACAGATTTGTATTTAGTAAATAACCTACATAGTTAATTTTTCTATATTGTGCCTAACTCATGTTATGAGCTGTATTACTCAAAAACAATAAAATTTGATTTTGATTAATGGGGTTACACTGGGCTAGTATGTAATCAAATGTTGATATAGACATTCGAAAATACGCATGAAACTTGCCAGGATGCTCCCGAAGTTGTTGGTACAAGTGATGAAATTCACCAAGTTCATTTCTAGACTTATTTATGTCATGTACACTGCAGCTCCTACTACTAAGCTGCTGCAAATACCAAAGTTTCAACGAAGAATTTTCATATAAATATAGTTCCTCCATCTTGTTTCGTCGAAAGGAGAAACGCGTCTAAACTCTTCACTATGTGCAGGCGAATCTTTGCTCGCTGCTCGTCGCTCTCTTTGATTTGAAGCAGCTATCATCGCCGCTTTGCTCGCCGCGCCACTATGTTTCCAGCCTTAGGGAGTGTTAACGCTGGGTAACTTCTCCCCTCAATTAGTGGACTTTGTAGTGGTTTCTGTTATTGTCATTGTTACTAATAGTAGCATCTAGCGCCGGTGTAACTTAACAAATAAATTAAAAAAAAAAAAAAAAACAAAAAAAATGATATTCTGAGGGTAACAGCCGAATTTATTTTTGTTCTTTTAATTTAAGGCGCGTCAACATCTAAGGTTATCAGAGCCCGGACTTTTTACCAAGCTTTCTGCTGGTTTCCGGACAGTGTTCTCTAATTACAAACAACATCACTGAACAATGAGCTGTAAGAAACTGCTAGAAAGTGAAAATCTAAGGACCAGCAGCTGAATTCGAACCTATCCGCTTCAAATCTGCTTGGCAATCCAATAAACTTTACCGATTAGCAAATCCAATCCTTAGAAAAATTGTTTGTTTTTCATTTTCAATTTGTTTAATACGAAACTTCAGAACCTAACATGATTTCACAAAGTATTATAAAAGATAAAATAATATTTTCTTTGAAAGAAATAAAATAAAATGCCAGCTTCTAACCAACAAATATTAATAAGGCAAAGAAAGTTCGGAGCACAAAGACTTTTGGTCCCTTTCAGGTGACCTCAATTGAAATTCTCCATCTTTTATTCATATAATAAAAAATATATTTACCGACAAATTGCCTTAATCCTTTTTACCTCTAAAAGTAGAAAAAGGAAATATCAAAAAAATATTCTGATTCCTAAATTCTGGGGTCTCAATTTCCTTAATTACAATTTATCTCATTTTCATTTAATTAAAGAGAGAAGTTTGATTATTCATTAAACTGATAACATAAATTGCAGGTAGTTTAGTTTTTAACTTCTCTAGTTAATTAGATTTGTATTTATAAAATTCATTGAAATTGGAACCTGTTCAATATTCTTGGCCTCGTAAATTCAGTTGGTATAAATATTCTATTGGTAATATTTAGAAAAATGTGAAATTTTAATGTGCAAAATAAAGGCAATAGGAGCGCAAGCTTTAAATGTAAGAAAATATGAGTTTTATGTTGTTTTTTTTAGGTATTTTTAAAGAATATTTAAACGTGGTTTTTATAAACAAATTATTTTATACAACCTAGTCGAAAGATTTGTATTTACAAAGTCGATCTAAGCTACAGAATAAAACTTTAAATAAAACAAATAGATATTGAACATTCTGCTATTTTCGTAATGATCACACACTATTAGATCGAAAAGTAGTTTCAGTTAAAGCAAAACTTTTTTCACTTTGTTTACGTTAGAGAAAATTTAGTAACGTTAGATCTATTGTGCACTATTCCGTGTTATCTTCGCAAAATTCATTAAATATGGACAATAAATAATGTTAAAAACAGAAAAACAGATTTCAACAACTGAGCAAGTTAGGTTATTAGGTTAATGAAAGCAAGTCTCCGGTATGTCGAAGTAATCATTTCACCTGCCTTCTACTTTCAATTTGTTGAAAGTTTGGGCGAGAAGTAGTTGCTCTGTCCAAGCGCAAGTTTCTCCCCTCATTTCCCTGGCTATACTAATTACTCTTAGAGGTAGGAAGAACTATCATTTAGAATAGGTTTCATTCTAGGATACTTGCTACCTGAATTCAGGCTGTTGTGGAGGCCATTCACTTGGGAGTTCTTCGGCAAATTGCAATTGGCGAGTAAAAAGTCTTAGTGATGAAGACTTTGTCATCATTCATGAGTGAAGTCATTCCATCTGTGGCCCTTGGAAATTTGGTGCAGGAGAGCTAGCATACGTAAGTTTATTCTGTGGATTACTGCCTTGCCATTCGTCGCGAGCATTACACCGAACTAGAAAAAAACCACACCACAAGGTGTTCTGTCGCCACCGTAGCCGAGCGGTTAGAGGCAAGACAATACGTATTGTGCTACTGGGTTCGATTCCCCGGTCTTAGTCCTTGGATTTTATTTAATGGTTAATATAAGAAATTTACAGTAAAGTATGTTTGCTAGTCGCCTCCGTCCACGAAACCTAATTGGTAGTTGGACGTTAAGCCCCGCCTGAAAAAAAAAAGCAGGCAAATAGGTGTTCTGCGGCAGACTCTCCAATGGGAAGACTACGACAAGAGTAAAGGAAACGACTTCTTTTATATCCAGTAAAATTGCTCTGTAAACGCTGGTTTGTGTTAAGAGGCCAATGGCTCTTATAAAGACCAATACACAAAAGAGACTGATAACAACCCTATACCTAGTAATAGGTCGAGGTTTACCCTACTAGAACTTCATAATAAAAATCCTGAACCTCGTAAAGAGAGGAGGTCTGACTTACTATACCCAACAAAGAAATGGTTTAATTAAACCTCTTTGGTTACAGTGCCTTAGGAAACAGGACCCACCTCCTGTTTCAATAATAATAATTATTATTATCATTTAAAGGGCAGGTGTTGGTCTAGTGGTCAAGAGCGTGGCTTTGTAACAGGGAGACCCCAGTTCGAATCCCGCGTATGACTACATTTTATTTATTAGAAAAAATGGATTATAGCAAAGTATGTGCTTCTGCCCACGTCAACGACACCTAATTTGGTAGTTCGACGTTAAGCCTAGCCTGAAAAAAAATAGGCGATTTCTTTACTTTATTATTATTATTTTTTTTTTTTATGATTTAAGGCGCGTCAACATCTAAGGTTATTGGCGCCCGGAGCTTTTTTCAGTGCACTGCCGGCCTCCGGACAATGTTCTCTCGTTACAGACAACACTGTCCATCACCGGACAGTGAACTGTAAGAAGCTCCTAACAAGAGAAAATCTAAGGGTCAGCAGCTGGATTCGAACCCGGGACCTCCGCGTGGGAGTCCAGTATGCTAACCACATAGCTAATCCCTTCCCTTTTACTTTATTTTTATTATTATTATTATTATTATTATTTAAAAATCCGCCCGATATCTTGGACTAAGCACAGACTTGTTTGAAATCTCCGAATAACACTTTATAATATTTAACTAAATTCTTTAAAGGAACGCTTTATTCATGAAATAAACGCTTTCGTTTCAATAAATGACAGATCTAACTAACCTCTCTCTTGATCAAAAGACTAATTTACACATTCAGATTAAAACCTATGTGGGCGTACGGGATTGAACTGTGGATTCAACCGAGCGAAACTAATTTCAAAAGATTCAAACTTTACAATCCTAAATAATTCGCTAAAACTGAACACTTCTATTCATTCTTCTAACGTACAACAAATATATAACTTAATATTATTTTTTTTTTATATAATACATTTATATTTTTGTAACATTCCTTTTATTACTGAAGTCGCTAAAACCTGTTTTAGGAAATTCGATCTTCAGTTATATGTAATTTATCTGGCTGAACTATTCCAGGCCATCTTAATCAACATTTGAAAGCCAGTGACTATTGGTCTCCTCATTTGTGAAGAGAATGGACTGTTGGTATGCCTGTAAGTTTTCGAGTTATAACTACTTATTCATTGTGAACGTTGTCTCCTTAGAGGAGACATTGATTAGATTAGATTGTATTAGAAGGGCGGTTCCAGCAAAAAGGGGAAGGAACGCAGGCAATCCAAAATGCCCATTGTTCCCCGCCCAGCCCTCATCTCATAAGAGATACCGGGGCTTAGTACAACAAATCCTGTTAAAAGTTGCCAGATGACAATACAATAAACTAATATAGTAGCAACGAGACTGTTGGAGCATGGCGACTCAATCGTCCAGTGCATTGAATAAACCTAGAAAGTTCTGGTAAAGATTACCAGATGCCACAATCTCCGGTAGGGAAACATTTGACCTCCCGAAGACGAGGGATTTTATTCTAATTTTAGAATAAACGGGGCACACCTCTACAAAGTGCCGCACAGTCTCATTGGACTCACCACAGCCAGCGCAAATTGGCGACTGGATAAGGCCGCATTTGAAAAAATGTTACGCTAAATTCACATGTCCACTCAACACCTGAACCAACTGGCGGATCCAAGGACCTGCTAAAACCAACTATAGCCGTTTTTAACAGGCCAAGAATTTCCTTAGCCTTACGGCAGTCAGCTCGGGATCTCCACCGTTTCCGATGTTCCTTCAAAATCCACTGCTCCACCTCTGTTCTAGTGGACTGAGGAGTCATTGTTATCATCGCAGTTCCTTCCTTTGCTGTTTCATCAGCAAGTTCGTTACTGGGAATCCCAGAGTGACCAAGGGACCAAGCAACTGAAACAGTATTCAAAGCTCCCAACAAATTGAGAGCAACATGACAAGAATTGACCGAGATTTGGTTCTTACTAGGAGAGGTCCAGAGCTTTAATTGCAGTCTGGCTATCCGTGAAGAACCTAATATCAGCATCGGCAAATCCCTTCCATAGAGAAGGCATACCCGCGCTGATTAAAGCACAAATAACTTAATAGAGTTTTTTTCTCTATATTTCTGTATCTACGAAATGGTAGACAAAAATAAAATTTGTAAAACTGCAATTAGAGCAATAGATCTAAAATTCACTTAAATTTATGTGGATTTTGTAGCAAGACCATTCATTACTCTACACGTTGCATTACTAGCTTTGGATCTCAGGGTTTCCTTAGATTTTATGATAATTAAAAGTTGAGGAAAACTCGTCTAATATCAGTTTTAACAAGTTTCAAGTCCGAACAGGAAGGAATTGAAGACTCCTTTAAATTTATCAAAAATCGAGTATTAATGATTGTTAATACTTAAAAAAATCATACATATAATATTCATATTTTTGTTAGCATAATGTAATCTGATTATTAACTTTAGAAATTTATTTTAAACTCCTTAGGTAGGACAGTCATTACGCAACCTAATTTGGGCAAGTATTGTGTAGAAAATTAAATATCTGCGCCTCTTTTGGGGAAAAATTAACTTTTTATAAAATATTATTTATCAATTCTTTCATTCAAAAATTGATAGCATTATTTTTAAAACAAAGCATGAAAATTTTGTTAAATAAATTCAATACCTTAAGTTTTATTACCATAATTGCATTGTAGAAAGTATGAAGCATTCAATGCCAAGTAATGCAAGAGAAGTATCGATATGATACAGAGTCGAGAGTATTGCAATAATATAGGCTTCACCAAATATATCTTTTGAACGACCATATTTAGAAAACCTAAGAGTTCTATTTCTTATAATCCATAGAAAATAAAGTGGCAAATCTATTTGACTGTTGCCAAATATTTCTCTCCAGAACCAAGCGTCAAGTAAGAGGTAGAAATAAATGTGGAAAATAACTTCTATTCACTCTGAAAATATCTTTTCTAAGATTGTAAAGTTTTTTCTCTTGAAGGTGAGAATTTTCTCTTTAAGATGAGAGTATTGGTACAGCCAGCTAACATTTCTAAAAATGTGTAAGCATCCTTTGGATTGAAAAAGTTTGCAATTTAACCTATAGCAGTCGAGTCAACAAGAGCTGAGGAAAAGCCTTGTGTTGGTACCCGCAAGCATTTTGGCAGTGGTGTTACAATTATATTTTTTGTAGAAGAAGTCGTGATAGTAGTAGAAGTGCGAGAAGACTCGATACACTAGAGCGATGTAAACGATATTCAAATTTACATTTAAAGCATACATTACAAACTTATTAAAAGAAAAACAATTATAATATTTAATAAAGAGGGAATATGATTAATGGAAAATATTCATTTCAAATTTTCTTAAAATGAAATGTATTTTTCTCGCTTTTAATTTAAAAAAAATGAAGAACTTTATCCAATAGTAATAATCTATAATACGCCATTAAAAATGCTTGCATAAATAGATTTCTATCGATAATTTTTCAAAATTGCCTAGAAACATCAAATAATTTATTTGTATTAGGCGCCACGGTAGCCGAGCGGGTTAAGAGGCGAGACCTGCAAAGCTAATATGCATTGTGGTACTGGGTTCGATTCCCGGACTTTAGGCCTTGGATTTTATTTAATGGTTAAATGAGAAATAGTAAAGTACGTTTGCAACTCCGTCCACGACACCTAGTAAATGGTAGTTGGACGTTAAGCCCCGCCTGAAAAAATAGGCGATTACTTTACTTTACTTTTTTAATTTATTTGTATTTAATCCAAAATGCAAGGCATTGCCTATGCAAGTGATCTAACACTGTTTATTAACTTAAAAAAGAAATATATAAATAAAACATGAGCTAACGAAACTTTTCGGTCAACACAAAAATGCAAAGAAACGGCAAGAAAAGATTTCTGACAATTTTAGTAAAATTGATTTTTTAAGTTTAATTTAAGAAACAAGTTTTCAATTTTTTTGTGATTCAAGCTTCATTCAAGCTTGTCAATTTCTTACGAGATTAGACAAGTACGGAGCTTATAGATATACAGGTAAAGATGCTCGGAATAGCAGTGAAATGGAGAACCCAATTTCAATTCTTCATTATCCCCAAATTGCTCATTACATAACTTTATTCTTTTAAAATAAAATAAAAAAATTGTACATGGTTTGGAAAGACTCTTTTAAATTAATCAAGAATCGAGCATTAATGATTGTTAATATTTAAAAAATTAATACATATAATATTCATATTTTTGTTAGCATAATGTTACCTGATTATTAACTATTGAAATTTATTTTAAACTAAAATTCTTGGTCAATTTATAAAATTAATGAGAAATATTAGCAAAATAATAAAATTAGAAACAGAATGGAAGTTGACCATGTGGACAAACGTTTGTTTATGGCCGGGCATTGGAGATGGTTAGTTACCCAACAGGAGAGTTGGTAAAGTTAAACAGAGTACTAATTGAAGGTAGTACAGGTGTGTTTATTGAGTTTGGACCACAAATACTATTATCATCACAGCATCAATATTTTGTTTTTGATTGTTTAATAACATAAAAGACAATAAGTCTACCAATAATTTAGTAATTAAAATTTTAAAAATTAATACAATAATTGGTTATAAAACAAACAGAAAAATAACATAATTCATCTTACCTTTGTCCTTCCCAATAACAGATCATCCATTGCAGTTTCTGGTGCAGATTTAATTGCTTTCTGTTTGTCCATGGTTTATTAAATAATTTTACTATATATACTCGTATTTTTTTTTTTTGTAAATAATATTTATTTCTATAAAATTATTTCTAAATTTAATAAATAACGTATTTTTATCACAAATAAGATCACAAATAGTTTTTTAGTTATTCTTATTATTAAAATTTAAAAATTTCTAAGGGTCCCGTAATTAATTTAATAATCTATTATAAATTTTAATAAATAAAATAAAATAAAAGGAAAAAAAGTTTTAAAGATATGTGTTTACAGAGAGCAGGTTAATGTTAGACTGGATGGGCGGCTATTCTACAGAATTGCCAATGTAACCAACATAGAGGGAAATTTCCCTGATTTTCCCTGACTCTTGTGAAATAATGTTTAAATGGTATTTTAGGGTTGGAGTATAGGTTATTATTATTATATTTTTTTTTTTTTTTGGTGTGGCGTGTGAAGAGATGATGAAATACACGACTCTAGAGGATAGAAAATAGAAATACGAACCTGATATAATTTAAAGTAACATCATGTCGTTCCACATTGTAGCGGAGTGTATTAGGGTTGATATAGAGAGCAAGGTATGCTAGGCGTGGCGTTACATATTTGTTAAGAGGGTTTTACATAACTAGGGTTATGAACAGGGGCAAGCTTAATATTTTGCAGACATGTCATTATCAGCTTTTCCTTCATTTTTAAAATGAGTAGGATACTAAAAATAAATTTATACCATTTTATGTTCAGGTGAGGAAAATAAGATGTTTAATGATTAAATTTTATAAATAATAAATATATTTAAATTTATATTTAGTTAATTATTTTACGATTCTTTTTTTAAAATAGAAAACCTTTTTTTCACTTACGTGAGGAAGTTTTCAAGATAAAGATCCAGATTTTCGAACAATAATTGTGGACTGATAATTATAACAGTGGTGGAATGTTATCACAAAAACATAAAATGAAAAATGTAAAAAGATTTCATCTCACGAATGCGTTTGTAAGATTCTTCTGGACATTACCCTTGTCCAAAAACATCTTCATTATTTAACACATAGTCAAATGCCCTTCTATCGTCGAGTGAAGGACGGCTCTCCACCTAGACCGATTTGTGGTTTCAAAAGCAAGGTTAGTCCACATTTCTCTAATGTCCCTTTAATGTTCTTCAGCCACGCTGTTCTACCTCTTTGGGTACAGTTTGTTTTTCCTGTTCTAACTATATTACTATTCGGAAATATTTTCTGAGCTTGATGCTCAGAGTGAGTGCCCATGACTCACAATCATAACTAATGATGGTTACGTGTTTGAACTACTACATAGTCAACTTTTTCTTCTCAGGCGGTTTTCTTTTTTTCTTTTAGAAGCTTAACTTTGACATACCGAGTGATTTCTTCCATTGCTACAAATATTCTCGCAAAAAAAAGGAATAATTTTCCTATCTATGGCTATATTAATTCCCAAATATTATAACGTTTCCACTTGTTCCATAGTTCATCATAGTAAAGTAAAAAGTAAAGTAATCGCCTATTTTTTCAGGTTGGGCTTAACGTCCAACTACCAGTTAGGTGTCGTGGACGGAGGCGACTAGCAAACATACTTTACTGTAAACTTCTTTTATTAACCATTAAATAAAATCCAAGGCCTAAGACCGGGAATCGAACCCAGAACCACAATACATATTAGCTTCGCAGGTCTCGCCTGTAACCGCTCGGCTATCATTTAACAATATATTAACTTACCTTAGCAATGTATTATGCCAGGTTATAACTATTTTCATGGTCTCAATATTATTGATTTTTATTATGCTTATTCCAAGAGACTATTAACAAAAATTTAAGGTTAAATTGATTTTTCTCATTTTTTTTTTTTTTTTAACTCTAATTTTACAACTGCCTATTGGCAACAAGTAAATCAGATTGCTTACAGTACTGAAATAAAAATGGTTGGAAAGATTTGAATGTGTGCCATCCAACGATAAACATCGTGAATAGAGTAACACAAGATGCCGTTGAAGGATGCCCTTTTCTATCATGCGATTAGGTGATCGTGAGGCCAATCGACGCTTCAGTCATCGGCGAGGATTCGAGGGAAGAGTAGAATGGGACAGGTTGTATATGAGCGGATTGAAGTGTTGTGAAAGTTTGGAATGAAATTTGGTGTAACGGGATTTGGCTAGATCAAGGATAAAAGGGATTTTTAGGTCAGTGTGGATGGTGTGATTGCTTACGTAGAAAGGAGCGTTAGTGATGGTGCGTAGGATTTTTCGTCTTGAAGTCTTAATGGCGGTGCTTAGAAGTGGTATGTGGGCATGTAATTGAGCGTGGTCTACCCCTACCTCCCTACGGTTCTATTGGCCAGTATAAACGGCCACTAAACCCTTATTCGATCCGCCATTAAGATTTTTAATGCTAATTATTTCTAATAATACAACAGATTTTTTGTACTATTTTTTCCTCCGTAGGTATTTCTTACAGAATCAACTATGCAATAAAAATTTTTACTACAAAAATTAATGTAATTTTTAACTTTAATGTTTTATTCTGACAAAATTCTTTAATCAAATCTAAATTCAGCACATTATAATTGAAATAAAACATATACCTACTACAATCATTCATAAACCGTAGTTGTGTGTGAAACGTAAAATAAATCTTTAAAATAATTTATTTTTGTTTTTGCATAATTTCATTCTTTATTAAATACCTATGGAGGAAAAAATAGTGAAAAAATTCTAGAGTACATTTTTGATATAAATACTTACCCAAAAAAGTCTTAATGGCGGAACGTAGAAGTGGTATGTGGGCGTGGCCTACCCCTACCTCCCTACGGTTCTATTGGCCTACATACACGCCCACTGTACACTTGTTCGATCCGCCATTAGGATTTTTAATGTTAATTATTTCTATTAAAACAATAGTTTAGATTTTTTTTTACTATTTTTTCCTCCGTAGGTATTTCATAAAGAATCAACATAGGCAATAAAAATTTTTACTACAAAAATTAATGCAATTTCTAACTTAACTTCCGACAAAATTCTTCAATCAAATCTAAATTAAGCATAAAAAGTCTTAATGGCGGAACGTAGAAGTGGTATGTGGACTTGTAATTGAGAGTGGTCTACCCCTACCTCCCTACTGTTCTATTGGGTTCCCCATCACTAAGAGCCAACTGCTGATGAGTATGCGGCAACTTATTGTAAAACTTGATAGACTGAATCCTTTCAATAATAACCTACCAGAGTTAAACCTTGATACAAAGGTTTCCGAAACCGTCATCCTATCATTTCGACAAGGATAAGCGAAAACCTCTCTGTTTCTCGAGACAAAGTAACCAATACTAGGTTTGAATGCTTGGTTTAATGTAGTCTATAGATACTTGAATGAACAAGGTATTGTAGATGTCCTTGATGGTTTGGACGTAATTATAACTCTCCACAGTTCTATAAGGGTTGATCGTCAAAAAATGCATGGAAAAGCGTAATGTTGAAAAATATTACATTATTTAGGTATGCGAATTTATAAACCGCTTGTAATTATTTATGAATAAGACTGACTTGTGGTAGAAATCCAATTGGAAAAGTGATTTAGGTATTTTGAATAAACACTGATGTCGTTTCATGAATATACTTGTTTGTCACTCACTTGTCCACCACACTTCAAACACAGGGTATTCCCCGAAAATTCGGTATGTCAATCAAATGGGTCATTGACATACTTACAAAAAAAAAATCATTTTTGGTTGACCTAAAGATCGAATTTACTGCTATTTAAATACATAATACATCCTAATGGAGCTTTACAATTATACAACGTACACCTGGAGTCAAAATAACGGAAAATATTATAAACGAAACTCGAATTTTTTTTTAAGCTGTCACCCTAAACATTTTGTATTTCGCCGAAATGACAATTTAGACTACTTAAACCTCTCACAGTTATCCACGTCTAAAGATAAGGACATCACCTACAGAAGTTCCTGATCAAGGGCCTAATTAAAATAGTTTATTAGCAATACAAGTTTTAATATCCTTTAATTATGAAACGAAATTTTTTAGCGGCTAGACTTGTTGAGTGTGTATGTGGAAGGAAGTAAGGGGGTTGGTAGAACTGAATATCTTAACAAGAAGAATCTCTTACGTGTTCAAACTTACCTACACCGCTTCGGCATTTGTTATTTTGGCAATTGTTACTTCCAATACCATCTTTTCGGCATTGTTTACGATTTAAATTAAATTAAATTAATTAAATTAAATTAAATTACTCGTAATTTAAAATTTGAACAGATTCTTTTTTAATGGAAGTAGAACTTTACAGAATAAGTATAAAATAAGACCAGTTATGATTTTCCTTTACAAGTTTTGTCTAAAAGAAGACAAAATGCTTTGCGGTCAATGTAGTAATCACAACAGTACTGAGTACCACCATATTATCCCTCCACTATTATATTATTGATCGTAATATTTGCAATATGAGACAGTATTTTGAGTGCGTCAACTGAATTTCAAAAAAGAAATGAGGTTTGTCTGTGAATTTGAATAATGCACAATACATAAATTTAATTATTCTCGTATTACACGTTTATCAATGTGCAGGTTACTATTTCTGCTGTGTTTTGTCTGTGCGTCACATTTGAGATCGTTGGCGCCTGGAGCTTTTTAACAGTAATCTCTCGTTACAGACAAAACTATTCATCATCGGACAGTAAACTGTAAGAAGCTTCACTGTGAAGAAGGGTCATCAGCTAGATTCGAACTTGCTACAAATTTGGATTCACTGCTCCATTCCAGTCTTAGCCTTGAGTAACATTTCTTTACAAAGTTATACTTCTTATTCATGTCGTCTGAAGGGAAGTTTCGTCTAACGGGTTGCTAGCCACTTCCTGGGGCGAATTTACCCAATTTATCCAATGACCACTTTAGAGATTCTGAGGATGACTGCCTATGCCCAACTCTTGACATTCAGATAGCCTCCTATATTACATATAAGCAAGTGAATAGTGTTGAGTGAATAGACTGAAGAATTTGTCAATAAAGATTCTTTAATAGATTACAGTATCAAAAAGTCGAATGGGGGTTTCCAAACTGAGTATTCACTCGCACTAATATTATGAAAACTAATGTGAGTTTGTAAAATTGTGGTTTACCATAAAGTGTTATACAGAATATGTTTCTGAAATACTAGACTAACGAATTTTCCTCCTAACTTAGAACGTAAAGAGAGATATTTAAGCGGTATTTCCGAGAAACAGAAACTCTTCCGGCCAGTTTTTCTCTAAAATATTAAGCTCAAGGAAAAATAAAAGCAGTAATAAAGGATTTTAAGGCTCATTAATTTTCCGAATACACAAGTTCTTAAAGTGGGTTAGTCCTAAAAGTATAATCCTAAAGGAAAAGTAAGTTTATTTTTCTTGTCCCCACAACTTTTCTTTTAACATTTTACACTAATTTGAAAAATAAAACCTCACTTTTATTAGATTTTTCCCTTAAATGTGAAGGAAATAAAAATAACTAATTTACTAACTATAAAGTTTCGGAGTTTTTTTTATTCGCATTACTTTTATTATAGTTCGCGATTTCATCTTATTGCTGCAGTAATTTTCTTCAAGATGGCGTAATAGCCATCATTACTTCAAGTGGTCCATACCAAGTGGTTCTGTGGGAACCTTTCTTCCCATGAATGTCAATGCCATTTAAATATTCATACAGATCATATGACGTAATGTCATGTAATTTGTAAAAATTTAAAGTACCATAAAATGGTTTAATTTTAAATTTAAAACAAAATTATTTGTTTATTACTATTTATTATTAATATTGAATTATTAATTATTGGGAAGTTCAGATGAAACTGAGAGATTTAGGTTAGTTTGACTGCGGAAAATGAAGGGATGACACTGACATTGTGAACCCATAAATAATGTAATTGTTCATAGCATAAAATCTCATAGCTAACTGCATTTATGCATAATTTACGTTTAGTTTCAGTAGAATTTATAAATTTAAAATTTCAATCAATTCAGTCAGAGAAGTTTAATCCAGACATTTCCTTTTTTCTTCTTATGATTTTTGGTTTGTTCCAGTCTCAATGTGCTGATTGTTAAGTTTCCCAACTTCAAATTGTACAATGAAAAGGACAATTAACTCTTTCATCGTTTAAAGAAGAGTTGTTCTAGAATTAGGCGTAAACTGTCCACTCGTACAGCGTAATATCCAACTTCACCCATAGTTGTCTTCACAGGTTATTATGTCCAATAAAGTGCACAAAATCTACATGATGCTGGTTTGATGTTAAAGATTGAAGGTGTAATTTTTAAGTGTCCTTAGTCTGTAGTACCCATCCATAGAGTCGCCTAAATTTTTTTCAATAGGTAACTGTAGCTCTAACGTCCAGGTTCTTGAGCGAAGTTTAATGAGAATAAGTCAGAGTCAGCAGCAAGGAGCAACTACTCCCTGTAACCTTTCCCCTGTTGTCCTTCATGACTCTAATCTGCAAATGGTACCCCCTGTTTCAACAGGTTTCAAGATGGGTTAAATTCCACTCTTACTCCTGGTACTTTACACAACCTCTCCAGAAAGTGTGTGCCACTTTCTCAGATGTTCTATGAAGGATGTTTTTCGAATAAATGGTATGGTCATTTCTGTATTTTTTTGTTCATGAATGCATCCAATTCTTGCACCTGAAGGTAAAAACTCGTACTGCAGATTATAAAGAAGTCCTTCACTTATTCTGCAATGTGGAAGGATTTAGGCAGGATTTATAATCCTGTTTAATAAAATAAGAAGATTCCTAGGTTATTTACATTAATAAGCGATGAGCTGTCAATATATTATCATAATAAAAGTTTACGATTTGTGCAGGCAAGAAAGTGAATATTCCAATTCTTAAAAGATCAATTTCAACTTCAGAAGCAGTAGCATAATCAAAATTTGGACTGCATAAATTGTTTGAACTGCTTTATTCATCGGAGAGAAACAAAGTATAAATTTTGATAATTATTCCATTAACTTAGAACTGGCAAGCTGATTTGCGAATGCACTTAATGTCATTCTATTTACTGCATTCCTTATATTAGATGAGCGTTTGTAATTATAAATGCAGTTAGGGCTGTTAGTATGCTAATCATATTTAATGACTTTAGTAAGTAAGTGTAGTTTGTAGAGGGCACTTCGCTAATTGTACTTTCCCGTCCATTAAAGCGAACATTATACAATCGACTTTGCTCTGGGTGAACTCATCGGCAGCACTCTTGCTCGATTAGAAGAACATTTTACCCATCCTCCACGGTGGCTATATTCTCCTTCTTCTTAGTCGTAACAGTAATATGCCTGCCCACTTACCACCCAAGCTATATCCGCTACTTTTACCCACTCCTTCCTCTTCTGTGGCATCTACTCAACTCATCTTGGCATAAGTGTAAGATGGTTATGGCCGTCGTAGCTGAGGCTATAAAAAATGCCTAAGTGGTGATTAGTTTTTATGTGATACCCAAATTCAACTTCAGTTCAATTCAAGTTCTATTTTGGATATACAATCTTGTAACAAGAGATCCTCTATTTTTCTACACACTTCTTTCTTACAATCAGAGAGAATTTGTTTAAATTTTAAGAGAAGTTCTCTTTGTTTCTATAATGATCCCATCCAGGTTACACAACCTTTGAAGATGTTTTCTGCCCTATCATGCCATATAAAGGCATGAGGCTAGATTAAAAAGACATGGGCACTCAGTCTAGCCAAAATCCGCGTCCAGCTAGGAGGAGAGCAGTTTTTGCCTTGACAAGAAGTAGGAAGAACGATGCATGCTGATCCAGATTAAATGAATGACTTTCCAGCGCTGAAGTTCTAAGTAACGTGGATGGAGGGATGTGCCTCGTCAGGATTCAGATACTGAGATCATGTTGCTTTGTCCAACACAAGATACTCTATGACTTGCTCAGACACCTTTCACATCAGCTCAAATTTAGCTGGCAAACGTTCCCTACTAGAGAAAATGTAGAGGTTATCTTTTAGAAATGTATGTAATTCTGGAGTAATCGAGGCATACGCTGGCATAATTCTGTTTGCCAAAAGATCAACTGAATTTTAAAAATGCTCAAATTTTAAACTAAATCTTATAATTTACTTTTTAAATACTTATAAATTTATATGTTTTTATAAAATAAAAAAATAAATATTTTTTCAAGTTCTTGCTATACACTAAGCCCATTATTAAGAGGCCTTGACCTCTCACTCCGCTACTGCTAGTCCGCTCGGTCTAATGCATCAGCCTTTCAGTTCTTACATTCAGCACATTTCCAGCTAACCCATTTGACCATCGCAGTTCGGGACCGACCTCCTTCTGGCCCTCTGTAGCTTTTCCTCATTTATCATTTTGGGCAGCTCATCAATGGTCTTTCTGTGTTATGCCCACAATTTTCTTTGTTTTATTTATAATTTTCGATCCTCCATTACTACAGCATTCATCCTTTTCTTCCATATTCCCCTTTCTTAACCGGATCACGTGACTTTCAAAAGTGTTTCTTTAGAAAATATGCAAGGTCTCTTCAAGCTCATCACAGGTAAGCATCATTGGCGGAACTATTCTTAAGGTGTCCTTTTGTAGACATTGAACTGTGACCGGAATTCAATATACAGGGTGACCAGAGTTATATGCTCCACCCACTTTTTTTTTTAACGGCGGGAAATTTCGAAAAATAAAAAACACGTATTTAATCATTTTTAGTCTAGTTTATTTTCAGTGATTGACCCATTTTTTTAAACCCCTGTATCTCGAGATACAGCATCCAACTTTGTTTTTTTTTAATGGAACGTAATATTTTTTTGCATGTTTTTATAGTATTTGAGCTCCTAAAAAAAATAAAATTTTTTCTTTTGAAATCGGTTAGGTTTTTCAAAAGTTATGGTAATTTAAAATATGAAAAACAAATTTCAGTTTATTGTCAAAATTGCGTTATTTTTTTTTAAAGAATCTATTCAAACTGGGCACAACCAACAGATAGGCAAGCCAAAACTCTGGACTCCCACGCTTTGCTTCTAGCAACACTTAAGGTGGCGAAGTCAAGATCTCTAGGCAGGCTAGAGTTATTCGACGTTTCAGATCATCGACTGAAGCCACGGAATTAAGGTTACTGTACACTTTATTTTTTAGATATCCCCTCAAAAAATAGTCCATTGGGGTTAAGTCCAGAGATCGAGGTGACCAATGGATGGGACATTGAGTCCCTAAGCACTTTTCATGGAAATTTCTGTCCAGGTAACCTCGAACAACTCTCGCATTACGTGCCGGGCAACCATCTTGTTGAAAATACATATCTAGCCGATGTTGTAGACGAACATCTTCAGGCAGAACTGGCAAAATGTTAGATACCTTAACCAGTTAAGTTCTCTCTGTAAAGTAGGGCCGATTAGTTGATTTCCTAAAACTCCACACCAAACGTTTGTAGAAAAAACAACCTGAACGTCGAATAACTCTAGCCTGCCTAGATCTTGACTTTGCCATCATAAGTGCTGCCACAAACAAAGCTTGGGAGCTTGCCTATTCGTTGATGGTGCCCAGTTTGAACAGCTTCTTTAAAAAAAATTACGTAATTTTGACAATAAACTGAAATTTGTTTTTCATATTTTAAGTTACCATAACTTTTGAAAAACCTAACCGATTTCAAAAACATTTTTTTTGTTCTTTTTAGGAGCTCAAATACTATAAAAATATGCAAAAAAAATATAACGTTCCATTTGAAAAAACAAAGTTGGATGCTGTATCTTGAGATACAGGGGTTTAAAAAAATGGGTCAATCACCAAAAATAAACTAGACTAAAAATGATTAAATACGTGTTTTTTATTTTTTCGAAATTTCCCGCCGTTTAAAAAAAAAGTGGGTGGAGCATATAACTCTGGTCACCCTATTGTCTATGTCACTACCATTACGAACTGGACTATATGAGACTGTCCAAAATAGGTTTCAAAATAGTTTTATTAAACGGCATACTAAATGTCACTAGTAGACCACTACTTTTTATTTAAAAAGTATGTTATCTGGTTCTTGCTACGATGGATGTTAACCTAAACTTAAACGTATGTCCGAATGTTACGGAAGTGCTGCTTGGGCAGTGTAAATAAACTTTAACTTTCCTGTTAGCGAAATTTATTGCAAGTCCGCAGCATCCAGGTAAGTGAGGATAACTAACCAGCTTCAGTCAAATTAAAGTTGCGAAAACGTCACTTAGCAACTGAAAGACGATGTGTTCGCACTGAATTTTACTACAATTATTTACTTTTAACATAAATTAAACTATTTCTTTTTTTATAATTGTAGTTCCGATGATATTTCTAACATCACTCAATCCTCGTTGGTCACACAACATCCAACAATTCTTGTCTTTAAACTGGACCAAGCCGCACAATTACCATCTTCCTACTTTTAGTTCTGCTCAATTTACTAATAATCGTTTCATATCAAGTTATTTATCTTTGCCGATATAACTTTTAACTATATAAGAAGTACCAGTTCTTAATGAATGTTTTTAATCTTTTGATGAACTTATTTTTCTCTACAAATCTCCATATAAGAAGAATTATGCAAAACATAATCCTAAGGTTTGCAAAATTATGTTTACATCAAAATGTGAGGTTTTTAGTTCCATAAAATGTTATCACTTGGCATTGTAAATAGTATTTACTATTGTAAATACTATATTACATATTCAAAACAGACAAGACAACCGCTAGAACTCCAAATTGTCCCTTTCTGTAGCTGATATAGATTTCTTGATTCACCAAATGCTATAATGCTTTTGAGAATTTCGATGCTTTTGCCTTGCAGAACACGTATTATTGAAATTAGGTTACCCATTTTACCGTACTTATTTACCTTTCCTTTTTCTTCATTTGCTCATTTTATTAATTTTATCTTCTTTCATCGCAGTAACGTTTACTAAACCGACTCACTCTTCTCATTAATGATAAAAAAATACTTGATAATTTTTGTTTTTGTTTTTTTTGTTTCTTTGAAGTTATAATTTTTGGTAATGTTTTATTTTTTTTTCTTATCCGTGCAAAAAATATAAATACATAAAAATAATGAGGGAAAATTCTTTGAAAAGCTGTAGCTTTACATTCTTCAAAGAAGTGACAAATAAAGTAAATTAGGAACGTTCTCCTCGCCACCGTAAAGTTAGCAAAAAATTGTTTCATCTTTATCTTTTTATTTCAAATAAATTTAATGAGGAAATTTTGAACCGAAGGTCCACGAATTCTCTTACAGTGAACGACTTTTAGAGATAAAATCTGCCCTGAATACTTTAACAAGGCATTTTTACCACACGTTAAGTAAATAATTATCCTAAATACTTATAATTTAAAGTTGTTTTCTATTATTTAAGGCGCGTCAACTTCTGAAGTTATTGGCTCCTTGAACCCTTTTCAGTACACCGCCGGCCTATAAACAGTGTTCTCTCTTTACAGACATCACCGGGCAGTGAGCTGTAAGTAGCTCCTAGAAAGAGAAAATCTAAGGGCCAGCGAACCCGTGATTTCCAGCATTCGCTGACCACTCAGCTAATTCCTTTCTTAAAAGTAATAAGGAATTTATATTATTATTATTATTATTATTATTATTAATCTTCGGGAGAAGGAGGGAAGTGGACAAGGCAGCAGTCACTCGAGAGGAGCGGCTGCGTACTATGTCGGAATGGCTGGCTGCATGGCTGGAGGAGACCAGAGGAAGGTGGACTGCGGAGTTGGTCTCGGAGGTGAATAGCTGGACCGGACGGTCTTTCGGTGAGGTAGATTACTATCTCACCCAGCTCCTCACTGGTCACGGCTACTTCCGAGATTATCTGCGGAAAATGGGCAAGAGGCCGGGAGGGGACTGCCCCCATTGTATAGGGATGAGGGACAATGCCCATCACACCTTTGAAAGGTGGGGTCGTCTCAGAAGGGATTTGGAGGGGAGCGTCGGCCGGTGGACTCCTGACCGATTCCAAAATATAGTGCTCACAAGCAGGGCGAATTGGAGTGCGGTCACAACTTTTGCCAGAGAAGTTTTAATAGGTAAAAAAAAGGAGTTGGATGAGGAGGAAGCGAATCCCTAATTAGGGTCAGGTAGGGGGGCCTAGCCTGATGTAATGCTGCACAAGTGAATCCAGGTTAGGTCCAGCGATGAAGGGGGTGTTTTAGCCGGTAGGCCATTTAGTTGGGAGTCCGGCACTCTGTGCGTAAAAAGCATTTCGCCTCCTTTCAAAAAAAAAATTATTATTATTATTATTATCTCCTTAAACACCAGAAGGTACACAAATCAGCAAGTACCCAACATTTCATTCATACTTCTAGTATCATATTTTTTAGAATGTATTAAATGTCACAGACTCTTGCGCTGCCCTTTTATCACCTATAAATATTTTTCTATTAGAATAATAAAAGATGTATCTCATCACCACAGTTAGTATTAAAAATGCATTTCATTTTAACTCTATTCCAAATTATTCTTGTGATTTATCTTTATTCTGAATAATCATCACATTCACTCGCACATTAAGAAAGAGAAAGGGAAAGTTGGAGTTGGTCTTTTACTATTGCCGTTTTTGCCCATTTTCAGCAATATATTTCTTGAAATCTATTTAATCTATGTCGTTGCAATAAAATTACAGTTATAAAGGAGGATTGGCCCTATATTTTAAAGAAATTTTGGGAATTTTATCTTTTATAGGAAAAGAGAAAAAAATTGTCAAAGTTGGTAGTTTTTCAAAGTTACACTTTTTCGTGCAGTTGAAAAATGAATACCGGACAGTTTTAATTATTAATATTATTATTATTAATATTAACAGTATGATTGTAAAGTAATTGTCTATTTTTTCAGGTGGGCTTTACGTCCAACTACCAATTAGGTGTCGTGGACATTATTATTGATATTATTATTATTATTATTGCAGCTGCTAGGAACGATAGTCTACAGAGACCTACACAGATGAAACCATGTGAAATTAAGTTCAACGGCCAACAAATCGCAAGACTCATTTCTTCCTGTAATTTAGACGACCATGTCTTCAACATTTGCATTGCAATAAATAATTGTGTATTGGGAACGCGACGTCTCACATTTCATAAAACTCCACTAAAAAAATAAATGAAGAATAATTGATTCTTTCAACTCTGAACCGTTTATATCTAAACCAAGTTTTTTTTAAATTAGAGCTTTCTATCATTTTGAACTTTTTATTTACTGCTACTACCCGCCACTTTTAAGGGATCCCACAACCTTGATTTAAGGAGAAAGCGCAGAATCTGCAGAAATGCAATAATCTCTCAGTGAAAGAAAGCAATAAACAAACTATTTGCAGTAAGAGAAACTGAAGCGAGTATGCACACCAGATTGATATAAGAAATCTTTACCAAAAACAAGCCACCTAATGTGGTTTTCTAATTAAATTTTCTCCAAACTGAAACTTAAACGTAGTGGGGGACTAATTCCTTCCGTAACTGTTTGCATTATTTCTGTATAATACAAAACTGCATGGCGTGTTTGGTGTTAAGAGTTTGGAAACCTATCAATTGTGAATGCAAGGAAATTATTGTCTACTTTTGATATTAATGTTACTCCGTTTGCCATTTGGATAAAAAATACAACTGACTATGCCTAAAAAAGTTATTCTTTCTCACGACATTTAAAAAAACGTTAAAACAAAAATAGAAGTAATTCTATAAGTTTACATACATTAAAGGTAAATTTTTGTTTTGGTTTTTGGTTTTCTGGCAGAATACGTGAATGTGATTGTGCGTGATGGTTTTGTTAGTTGAAAGACGCCTGAAACTTAAAATTTCCATATTTTGTCTTTTCTTTTAATTTAATTTTTAAAAGTAAAAACACGAACAAAAATGTTTGCCGATTTTTACGGTTTTGTTACTATTAAAAGTATTTATATATATTGTAGCATTATATATTATAAACAAAATACTATTTTGTTTATTAGATAGTTTTGGTGAAAAAAGTGCACAATTTTGAGTGGAAAAAAATTCATAATTCAATCAGCCATCTAACCAAAAACTGGCCATCTGAGGAAGTCAGGTAATCAGGCAAAAATATATTTAAGTTCCGTCACCCTTGAATCAAGTAGCACAAACTATTAAATGAAAAGTCAGGTTCTAACATCCGCTCGTCTTCTCTAATCGCAGTTTCCACCATTAAACTTTCTTTGAAACTTAACGGGGTTGCCTAAAAGCTTAAATGTTCTACGGTGCAGTGTCACTTCCGCTCCATCGATTTCCATTTTGTATTGTTGGTAAAACTTCAGTTTGAAAAGTGAAACTAGATCTTTTAGTCTTTAAGATTAAAGGAAAACATGAAGCAATTTCTAATTATACATTACTCTGAACAATAGCGTGGCCATCATTTCTCCTGGTAAGAATATTGAAGTCTACTCGTACACAACATAGATAGAAATAGTTGCTATCTTTGATTCTCAGAGTAGTACGTTAGCATCACTTCTGGTAAAGAAACCTCCCGTTGAAATTATCAAACGAGATAACATTAAATATGTTTTCGTATGTTAATAATGAGCGTGACAAATGATACAAACACATTGGTCCAGATTTCCTTCTTCTGGGTCGAAGCATCTATGTTTTTACTAGCAGTTTTAGGGCCTACCACTTCAGACGCCATCTTTATTAGGCATTTGCGACAAAGCATACTATTTGTAGCTTCTCACTTTTCTTATCATTTTAATGTCGACTGTGTGATCGATTGGAGTTTCCAAATGTTCTGGTTATCACCAAAACTTTATACCAGTTATAGAGCAAACCTATCTCCTCCATTCGGTAAAAAATACATTGAAATCTGAACAATTCAAAAAGAGATGTAAAGGTTTAAAATTTGATGGAATTTGAAAACAATTTTACCTACCAAATCACAATTAATATTATAACTAAAACATTGCAATTTATGGTTATAAATCAAACTAGCAGAAAAGCTAACTTTTCTCTACAATTCGGTAAAGAACTAATTGAAAACTGAACCATTCGAAAAGAGATACAAAGGTTTGAAATATGAAAGAATTGGAAAACTTCCAGAATTTAACCTTCTATATCTCATTAACTATTATGACTAGAACATTACTATTTATGCCAGTTATAGAGTAAAGTTTTCTGTACAATTCGGTAAAGAATTCATTGAAATCTGAACAATACGAAATGAGATATAAAAGTTGAAAGTTTTAACGAATTTGAGATACAAAATTTCGATTCATGAAGATCGGTAAACCGTCTATAAGTTTAAACGATTGCCAAACTTCCCCAGAAGAATAGAACGTCGCTTTAATATTACGTAGGCCAGCCCTAACCCTTGCATGCTGCCAAATGTTATCAATACTCGGCTAAGATTTACAGAGTTAATAGTAATTTAGGACGGTGACGTTAATATATGGGCTCCCCTCTCCCATTCGATGTATAGTGTAAGTCCACCAAAAGGCACATCTACTTCGAATGATGCCTCATTCATGTAAATCGGTTCGTGAGTTACGTTGTTAACAATAACGGTAACAAGAAGATGAGGAAGAACAAGAAAAAGAAGAACAAGAACAAGAAAACGTACATTTTCCGAAAATGTGGTTTTGCTCATTTTCAGCAGCTTTTTTCTCGAAATCTGTTAGATCTAGGTTGTTGAAAAAAAAATACTGTTATAAAGGAGTACTGTTTTATAAAGAAAATTTGGGAATTTTATCTTTCATAGAAAAAGAGAAAAAATTGTCAAATTTAGGTGTTTTTCAACGTACCCTTTTCGTACAGTTTTTGATAATCAACCCTTACAAAACGGTCCTACCATTTTTAATATTACCTGGCGAAAATTATCAGAGAAATGCGAATTACTGGATAGTTTATAAAGGTTGAGATGAACATTAACGAAAGTTTGCAATCATCAAGTAAATAATTTTCAATTAAGTGATAAATTGTATATTTATCTGATCTTGGAAGTATATATAGTATAAGCTAAATAGAATGTTAGATTATTAAATTTAATTGCGCTACTCTGCCAAGAGAGAGGAAACAGCAGGGTGTTATGTGCAAGAGATGGAAGTATGATTTGAGAGATATCTACTTATACAATATCCGAGTTTAACTGCTTCCATTTAAACACCTCAGTTCTGGTCTCCTTTCGAATTAATTACTAAACACTCCACTTTACTCTACCTTAATCAAATCCTTACGGTTAAGTAATTTCCATAATGTTCTAAAAACTTTTGAATGACATTTAATTTATCCTTATTCCTTAACATGAAACATGCTGTTAAACCAAAGGAGCTAAAAACAAAGTAAAGATAAGAATTTTTTGATTTAAAAGATTGGATTCTGTATACAGGGTGTTCATTTTAAGACGGCTCAAATGCATTTCATGCTTAAACGGATGATCTGAGCAAAAAAATGGTAGAGGAAAAATTTGTTGCCCGTCACCTCTAGTTTCAGAATATTTGACTTGATTTTAGATTCCTGCCCGCATACGCGGCTGGCGCGCGACCAAAAGTGAGAGTTCGCAGTTGACCCACACTTTTAAAGAGTATAAAAAGTTATGAAAGAAACCGGAAACCGCAATTCGATATATTCAAAATTAAAGGTGCTAGGCCATTTCAAAATCTGCTATTTATTAATCATATTTCAATTTTTTAACTTGTCAAAGAGAAAGAAGAGCACGCGATAGGTCATTTTTATGTATTTTCCCATCCTCTTTCTACTAAAAATATTGCCAAGACAGTAAAGCTAGTATTTTTCTTAATATCGTGAAATAAGTCGTTTTCCAAGTGATTTTTCTTAGAAAAATCGAATGTTAAGAGCTTTAGATGTTCTCAAGCATACACAAAATGGCTAAAAATTAATTTTACATCTGTTACAAACAAGAAGGTTTAATAATTTTTTTGTAATTTTGGGAGAGTTGCGTTTAATTACCAAAAAAATTGGAAACCTCCTGCCACATATTTAAGTGATCAATCTCTTTCGTGTAAAGGATCAAACTTATTCCTTAATTTATCAAATAATGCACTTTACTCAACTTGTGCAGCATGTACTGTGTCTTCAAAGATGCCTCCTCAGATACAGAGAGCAGCTGATAACCTCCTGGCTAACCTGGCTTGCGAGCCAGAGGATGCATCTTTACATTTGATTTTTCTCAGAAAAATCACTCGGAAAACTACTTATTTCTTGATATTAAGAAAAATACTAACTTTACTGCCTTGGCAATATTTTTTAGTAGAAAGGGGATGAAAAAATACATAAAAATGACCTATCGCGTGTTCTTCTTTCACGTTGATAACAAGTTAAAAAATTGAAATATGATTAATAAATACCAGATTTTGAAATGGTCTAGCACCTTTAATTTTGAAGATATCGAATTGTGGTTTCCGGTTTCTTTCATAACTTTTTATACTCTTTAAAAGTGTGTTTATGAAAATGGGGGTCAACTGCAAACTCTCACTTTTGGACGCGCGTCAGCCGCAGGAATCTAAAATCAAGTCACATATTCTGAAACTAGAGGTGACAGGCGACAAAATTTTTTCTCTACCATTTTTTTGCTCAGATCAACCGTTTAAGCATCATATGCATTTGAGCCGTCTTAAAATGAACACCCTGCATATTAGAAGCTTTGGGTTGGCCTCAAAGTTCCATTCTGCATGTCCAAACAGGTTTGATTATCATGGTATATAGGTAAGTTTTGTTCTTTAGTGAAGTTTTCATCGAGAAGACTAGAGAGAAGTTAAATCGTCTGTTTAGTTCTTTAAATCTAGCATGTGGATTCCAGGTTAGGCGTTCTTATCCATGAAGAATCCTAGGTACTTAAAACAATTGGTTTTTAGAAGAGGAGTTTGGTTTAGGTTAACAGGTGAAAGGATAGTTTGCCTTAGGGAGAATGTAATGTAATTACATTTGTTTGGGATTGAAGGGAGCGATAGGCAAGGACCGGGTCTTATTGTGAGGAGAGAATTACCGGATACAGAAATAATAAAAAAAATAAGCTAACTGAATTCTAAGTGAACAAGAGAGTTAATAAAGTTTGATTTTTTAGATGAGAAGTACATAATTATGTACATATATTACGAATGGATAAAATACAATTTGACCTTTAGTAATACCTCTACTTTGCCAAAGCAATATTACTGTTGCATTATACTTAATATTATTACTGCATTAAAATTGTGTCTGCATTATCATATTATTGATTTTTTAGACTTATACTATATTTTATTGTTAAAGTGCTTTGGACTAATAACTTTTTGTCATGTTTAAATCATCTTTTTTAGAATTTCTCAAAGATTTTATTTTATTCGTTTATTATGTTTGTTACATAAATAGAACATACAGTTCTTATTATCCATTGGATCGAGCGAATCCTTTAAAATATATTTTTCAATAAAGACACCGAAGAGAACTAGTGTTTGAAGCACTTGGGCTTGGACTGACAAGAATGCACACTTTAAGTTCTAACAAGCAAACTTGGCTGAAGTTTAAATGACATCCCACCATCCATCCTTAATATAATTTTCATAATTAGGGATTTTTCCTTTCTAAAAATGTTCTTTAAGCATTGTCGCAATATAGTTTACATATAGATTCAACAACCTTTAGATAATATGATACACCAACTTCTGTCATTATTCCTATATTCTGACAGATCAATTATTTAAGCTCACATTCTCTAAAATTAGTAAATTCTATTCAAAACACAGCCACTCAATTGAATATTGACAGATCTTTAGACCCAGTGATCTTGGCTTCTAAGTCAAAAATTATTTAGTTTCTTTTTTTTAGAACTCCGTGAGTTTTTACGCAGTTCCTGATTAATTTTGGTAAAGCCATTGTAAAGCAGGCAATATTCTAAGTAAAAAAAAACTCATCCATCATCCTTCTTTAATCTCACAAAAAATGGTTTAAATATGTTTTCTCTAGAAACATTTAACAAGTGAAAACCACATTTAAATTTGCAACTCTTATGTGTTACAGATAATTTTCAACGAGTTGAGGAAAGTTCATTCATCAACAATTCATCCTCTTAATAAATAATTTCTATGGTGAACTTAGTCCAAAATCAAAAGTGGTATGAAGTACACGCATTTCTTTTACATAATTTATAAGCTTCTAATTTTAAGGCTTTATTTTGAATTGGAAATTCAAAATTGAAATTGAAGTTTTTCTGAGAGTAAAAAGATGGATAAATAATAAACCCAACAACTTTTAGAAGAAGGGGATTGTTTTTATCCTAAATATATATATATTTTTTTTTGCTGGTTCTGACAATTTTCTGTTGTCAACTATTTCTCAATTTCATCAAGAGTTCTATTTCCATTGAAGCATCCATATACTTAATTATTGTTTCTAAATCTATCATATAAGAAAAAATACTTCAAACCATAGTTATTGCCCTCATTCATCTTGCAGTGCATTAATATTTAATCACTAGTGCATAAAATACGAAGTGAACATGCACTGCTGGTTGAAATGAAGTTAGTGAATTTTGAAATATGATTGCTATCTAGTGACTGAGTTAGAAAGTTTTCTTGTGGCAATGCCCCGTGGCTAAAGATGGAACTACAGTTGAGAACTGAAATACAACAAATTATAACATCCAATAATTTTTAGTTTACCAAAATTGAAATAGCGGCGAACTGTTCTACTTTCGCATTCTGTTTACAGATTAATTTTTTTCTTTTATTTGGAATAATTTGAACATTAGGCACAAGGAGCTACTAACAGTATTTACATAAAAAAGCATTTTTAACGTTTCAATTTATAAACTTATTTCAATTATTATATGGAACATGGATTATAAATTACAGATTTTCTTCAAATTTTCTATGTACACAGAGCATTTAAAATCTTAGAGCACAGTGACCGATTATAAAATTAGTGCCACACATTTTCATCCTATATTTTCGTCCTAGAAACCGGTGCAGCACAATTTCAGGCATACACACTACATTTGACCCAGAGCTATTAATCAAATTAGTTTTTATTTTCAGATAAACCTTTGTATGTGTACATTATTATTATGTTAAAAGAGAAAACACAATCTAATTCCTCTTTAAGGAAATGAAATTTATATCCATTTGTTAATATTAATACATTATTATAAATGTATGTATTAAAAAACAAAATAACAGTCAAATTGCTATAATTTTATAGACGGATTTTGTTCTGATAGATTTTTTAAATTGCTATATTCCATATTGGCACTAAAAACAAGTTGAGTTGAAGCATCCAGATATTATATCGGATTTGAATTTTTTCTGTTTAAGAAGAGTGAGTAAAAGATGTACATTACTTTGGTTCCACAGAGATGATAATTTTTTTTCCTCTCTTTGCAAAGCGATTCGTAAAGAAATAAATATTTCCTCAAATATATTACACGTTGACAAATTGTATATGTATATATATAGTTGCAAACGGGTTGTAATAATGGAAAGAGATGGAAATCCTTGAACACTGAAGCAATTTCACGACCCATTGCTTTAGTCTCAATAATGTGTGGAACTGCCTGCTCAAGTTGCCAACAGCTTGCAAACTGGTGTTGTTCATCACCGTACGGAAGTTTTTTATTTCACATTCTTCCAAGAAGGCGTACAAACCCTTCTAAAATCCTATTTTCTTACGTATTTACAATTGCGTCACTTACGAGGGTCGTTTGAAAAGTCCGTGCAAAAATAAAAACTACTTAATTTTTTGGGGTAAACCTTTTTTATTTTTCAACATAGTCTCCTTTTAGGCTTATACACTTCGTCCAACGCTGCTCTAGTTTGTTGATCCCTTCCGAATAATAGGATTTGTGCAAGTCTGAAAAATAGCCATTCGTTTCTGCAATCACCTCCTCGTTTGAATAAAATCTTTTTCCCGCCAGCCATTTCTTCATATTGGGGAACAAATAGTAGTCCGAGGGAGCCAAGTCTGGAGAATAGGGGGGATGTGAAACGAGTTGGAACCCTATTTCCATTAATTTTGCGACCACAACTACTGAGGTGTGAGCTGGTGCGTTGTCGTGATGGAAAAGGACTTCTTTGTGGGCCAATCGTGGGCGTTTTTATTGCAGCTCGGTTTTCAAACGGTCCAATAACGATGAATAATATGCACCTGTAATAGTTTTACCCTTTTCCAGATAGTCGATGAGGATTATTCCTTGCGAATCCCAAAAGACAGTCGCCATAATCTTTCCAGCCGAAGGAACGGTCTTCGCCTTTTTTGGCGCAGATTCCCCCTTGGTAACCCATTGTTTAGATTGTTCTTTGGTCTCAGGAGTGTAGTGATGTATCCATGTTTCATCCATAGTGACGAAACGACGCTTAAAATTCTGCGGATTATTCTGGAACAGATGCAAACCGTCCTTGCAACACTACACACGATTTCGTTTTTGGTCAAGCGTGAGCAATCGTGGCACGCATCTTGCGGATAGCTTTGTCATGTCCAAATGTTGATGCAAAATATTATGTACCCGTTCATTCGAGTTGCCCACAGCACTAGCAATCTCACGCACCTTCACTCTTCTGTCATCCATCACCATATCATGTATTTTATCAATGATTTCTGGAGTAGTAACCTCCAGAACGTTCAGCGGCACTTGTGCCCATATGACCACTCCGAAAATTTTGAAACCACTTATAAACTGTTCTAATCGAAGGTGCAGAGTCACCATAATGTTTATCAAGCTTCTCTTTAGTCTCCTCAGGCGTTTTGCCTTTCATAAAGTAGTGTTTAATCAACACACGAAATTCTTTTTCGTCCATTTTTTGAAAATCACTCGACTTCCTCGATTCAAACGAATGCCAAACACAAAGAAATAGTCCGATCTGGCTGAAACTTGGTGTCTGTTCTTCCAAGAGATGCTACTAACTAAACATAACCTCGATACGCGCCAGTGGTGCTATCTCTCTGACTTTGCACGGACTTTTCAAACGACCCTCGTAAGATGGAATTCTTAAGGAATGGCAGTGTTTCCATACACTATTTGTTAAAAGTTACAAAAGAAAATAGTATTTGCGAATAATATTAACTAATTCTAATCTTTTATTAATAATGCCATTAATAAGTCACTCTGAGAGTAATTTTTTGTTTTTAATAACGTTTACTACGAACTATGCTATTATGATCATTACTGCTCAGTTTTACCTAGGTCTATGTGCTTCCTTGTACACCACATTTCTTTTATCCTGAAATTCATCCCGTGGATCTGAGGTCTTCTAATAATCTATTGTTTCTGGTCGTTAGCAAATACCTCGATAAGAATTGTTTTTTAAAAATTTGTATGAAGCTTTTTATGTTTTGACGATTTTCTTTGAAATGAGTTTATCCCCGAAATGCAATGTTTATTTTTTATTCCTTCAATTTGTGCATGAAAATATGTGCAGATTATTAATGTACAGATTAATTTGGAACTTAAACTTTTGAAGCTAGCATCAAAACAAAATTTTAAGTAAACAAAAAAAAATTTAATTGTTTTTTAGAAACAAAGATTTAAAAGAAATTTATTAACTTGTGCAATGTTTATGTGAGGGTGAATTTGCATAAAGAGAAATGCGAATGATTTTTTTATATAAAGCTCGGTGTTCAAATGGATAATAATAGACATGATAATATTGAACTAGTTTCAACACAGTCCCCATACCTCCTAAAATGGTATAAAGATGAATGTTTAAAGACTATCCAGCACTATTTTATCAGTTAATATCAATGTTTTTTCTGTTGCAGAAAGTAGATGTGAACATCACAGCTAACCTGCATTCAATGAGGTCCAATGTGATCTTCGCAACTACTCGTAACATTCCTTCGACTTCTTTCATCATACAGCCTAAATCAGACAGTACAGGGAGGCCTGAAACATCCTGACATCACTATTATCATCATATACGTGCCATTACAGTCATGGCCTGTTCTCAACTGGAGTGTAGCAACAACTACAAGTAAGTAGGCCTTCTTTCGGGCAATCACTTGAAACAATAGCCCTTTTTCAACTCTAACTGATTACTGTTGGAAATCTGGTTGAATAAAAAGCGCGTACAGTCCACAGTATTTTGGTATCAATTAATTATTTAAAAACATTTCAACCAGTTCTGGCGTGACTTCTTATAAGTCATTCGGAATAACAAACTCAATGTCGGATGTCACATTTTAAAAATTATTTTAATGATTTCTTCTCACCAAAGTCTATCGTACTTCGTTTCAAACTCTTATCTCCAACGCTTCACTTAAAAGTTTGCTAAGGATATTCCTTAGGAATAGTTAACCTTCTGCAGTTTTCTAGATGTTTGCCTTCATTTAACTTGAGTTACATCGTTTGCTTAACTATTATTGTTATTGTTTGCTTAACTTAATTCCTTTGCTCAACTGGTCAAGCTGAATGTAAAGGAGTTGTGTTTAGGGTTTGAGTTTATGACGTGAGAAAATAATTTTTCAAGAATGAGAGAAATTCGAACAAGAATAACAGTCCTCAACTGCTAGATATTGTTTTACTTTAAACTAGCATGTGATTTACCAGTATGATTTTTCAGTGCAACAATTGTATGATCAGATCTTTTATTGGAAGTAATCAGAAAAGTTTATTAGCGCCACATTGCTCAAATAACGGTGCAGTTAGATTGACTATAACTAGTGGTAAACGCGAACTCTTTTTAAATATTTTGAATTAGTCGGTAGCAATTTTATAAATTCGGTAGAGTCTTTACGTGTACGTGAAATTATTTCCGTAAAACTCGTACTTGAAGATCACTATGTAGCATTGCTTTTTCAAAAAAAGTGCGAGTTCTGCTTACTAATCTTTAAATTTATGATAAATGTGAAAAATAAAAATAATATTTTAGTGGATATTCTTTGACTTTTTCTCTTTGTTTTATGTAGGTTAAATTTACACGAAGTTGCTACTTTTCCATTGAGAAAAAATACAAGTAATGGCAATACTATTACAGAATTGACTTCAGATGGCACATTCTTTTAATTTTCAAACCAATTTCTACTAAATGAGCTAATAGTGAAGTTAAACAGAAACTGGTACTCTCATTGAATTTTAATAAGTGAAATGCCGCGTACCACTTTTTCTTTTTTTTTTGGTAGGAAATATTGTTCCTTGAGAAAAATATGCCGTCGGTTTGGAAGATGAACGATAGAAATAGCCGGCGAGAAGAACTGACTTAATAAAGAGCTCCCTCTATCCACTGGTATTTACCCTCATTCATAGACTTCGTCACGTACTTTTCAATTCCACAACGATCTCCCTGCATCAGACCTTCATCTTGCTCACAAATCTGGGAAATATGACTTTTTTTTTACTTGAGCCACCTGAACCTTACAAATTCTACAAATCTAAAGAAGAAGTAACCATTGAATTTATTGATTTTTTTTTTCTAAACTCTATTTTCCGGAGGCAAATAAATCAAAATTTGCATTTTTATATTGAATATACTTTACGCTTTTATTCTCTCAGGTACATTTCTAACTTAAGTACAATTTTAACTTTGAAATTTAGTTTATGGATAACTCTTAATTCTATTTAAAAAATAAAAGTTATAACAGTGTTACTAGACGCTGATTTTTCAATTCTCCCACTAATTTTCAGAACAAGCATTCTCATCACGCCTCATATCCCTAGTCACTTTACACTTCTACTCTGTCAGATGCTCTTTAAATATTATTATAAAACATAACCTAAACCTCTTGTAATGCCAATAATAAGAGAGAACTCAACATCATTCGCACAATTGCCACAAATGATAGTAACACCAACAACATTATTAATAAGTTAATTTATAAATTACTTAAGTTAAAATTAATATGTTCTCACTCATAGTTGGCCAGTACAACAGATTTATTTTTTAAATCTGTCAGGTGTCTGAGAGCGACTAGTTTATGTTGAATAGGATGGTAGGAACTGTTGTGTATAATAGTGTCAGTGGACGTGGGCTTTCTGAATATTCCGAATTCTAAGTTGTCTCTTATAGTAAGTGTGATATCCATGAAGTTAAGAGTTTTCTCGTCTCATATTCATGTGTGAAATTTATGTTAGGGCGATGTCTGTTTAGTTAAGAAAATAATTAAATATGTCTACATCTAGTTTGAGTATGAGTGGTAAGTGGTCTGCATTAAATGGTCTACATAACTTACGTAAAATGTTAAACCGAATTCTTTCTTCAATTGTGGAACTCACGTTCAGTTAATATTGCATAATTATTTCAGACAATATTGCCGATGGGGAGTGTCCCATTCCTAATTTGGCATTATCAAGGTAAAAGTTATTGTTAAATCTAAAGTAATTTTGTTCGAGGGTAGTTTCGGTTTCGGTTCGAGCTATTAGTTGGTTAATGTATGTAGTGTGTATTCGTCTTTTAGTTCCTGTTTTATAATATTTAGTCTTTTACACGGTAGAAGGGTAAAAAGTTTTATTATTTATTTTAAAGGTGGGCGAGGATATGCCCAATAAATTACAGAAAATTTGGGAATTTCATCTTTTATAGAAATAAAGAAAAATATGGTCAAAGTTAGGTGTTTTTCAACGTTACGCTTTTTCGTACCATTCTTGACAGCTCTTATACACCTGCCCTACCGAACAGTTTTAATAAGATTCTTATAACAGACTTCTTCTGCTAGGAGAGCAAAAACTCTGAAAGCCAAAATGTTTCGAACCGAAAATTTGACATGAGCAGTAGTTATAAAGTACCCTTGTAATATGGATGATCAGTTGCTTTAATGTAACGAAATGAAACCAAACTGATTCATACATTTTTCTTTAAACTGCTGAAGAGTATTTAATCATTAAAGAAGAATGATTAGATTTTAATCAAATGAGATGTTATACTATATTGGCATAAAGTCCCGTTCTGTACCTTAAAAAAAGTTACTATTTGCAAAGATTAATGGATACAAGCTCAGCTTCTAGACTAGATTGGAATTTATTCTTTAATTCACATGTGTTGATAAGCTTCGCTATTTAATGTCAATTGCCTTCAAAAACCCAATTTTTGTGCTGAATGTTTCAACATTTCGCTTTTTTTTTCATGAATAGGTTTAAAAAATAATTTTTATTATTGCACTTTTGGAAACATGGGAACAGTGCCAAAGATTGAGCGACAGGAACTCTTTGGGTTTTTGAATCCTTGTGGATGATATCATCACAAACACTTGAAAAAATGGTACGGAATATGTATTTGGATCCAGATCAAAATAACAGGATTCTGTGCAACAGAGTTTATTTGATCATACAATTCTCAACTCAGAACTCGCAACTCGTAACTCGTAACTCGTTTCTATGAACAATAAATATAGTGTACTTATATGAATATAAGAGAATAGAACTAATGCTAACAAATTAACAATGAATTTGGCATTACCACATTTGTCTCCTTCTCCGGATCCAAAACCCAAAACTAGATACAAAATATACTGCAAAACTGAATACTAATAATGTTAACAAACTAATCATATGATAGTTATTCCAGTTCTCTAATTAGAAACATATGTTATTCTAAAATATAAACCCATATGTGGTGCACTAACACCCTCCACCTTGAAACGATCGGGATGTTTCAACGCTCTTGATTGTAAAATTCGTCTTCCAGGACGAAAATCAACTTGGACAATGGTCTCTCAAACTCAGACCCATTGTACCTCACCACAACCCTTCTGACGCAACCATCTTCACTTGTTTTTACTGCCGTTATCCTTCCCATCGGCCACTGACATCTAGGCACCGCCTTGTCAACTACAATTACTAGATCACCAACCTTCAACTTGTTTCCGTACATTAGGGTCCAATGGTTCGTCCCAGTCGGTCTTCATTTGGCTCAGATTCTGCAATATGATTCTACCTTGCAGAACTAAAGGTGAGACTATGCCCAGCGGGTCGAAAACACTTGCTACCAAACTTAGTAGCTTCCTTCTTGTAGACGGGGCTTGACGCATTTGAATCGCCGCCTTTAAACAATCGTCCCTCAAATTCCAACCTATTCCCAGAGCCATCACTTCTAAATTGCTAGGATGCTCCTGAAAATTCTGATCATCTCCAACTAGCTTTCTAACTAAACAGCTGGGACTTACAAACTTCGTTAACGTAAACCCACCCCGGGAACATAATGTTCGTAAGCCAAGTGCGTTATTCGCAAGAGCTTCTTCATCATCCAGGCTCTTAAGGCAGTCATCTACATAAAAGTTTCTCCACACCGTCTGCACAGTGTCCTCGTCAAACTCGTGTCCATTATCTATAACCGTTCTCTGCAGTGCGTAATTTGCAACACTCGGAGAAGAGCATGCTCCGAATAGATGCACTGTCATGCGAAACTCCGAAGGCTCAGAGTCGAAATCGTTATTTTTCCACCATAGAAACTTCAAATAATTCCTCTGATGCTCCGGAACCAAGACCTGATAAAACATTTTTTCAATATCGGCTACATAGGCGTGCCGACCTTTTCTGAACCTACACAGAACGCTAATTAAAGAACTTGTCATGTCGGGACCCTGAATCAAAGCATCATTTAATGAGATTCCTTTATATTTTGCCGCACAATCAAAAACAACCCTAATTTTCCCTGGTTCTTTGGGTGATACACCCCAAAGTGTGGTATATACCAAGAATGCCTGCCTACACTGTCCGTAGAGTCCATTGGCAACTCTTCAGCATTCTTTTGGGTAATCATATTATTCATAAACTCGCAATAGTCTTTCTTATATTTCAGATCTTTTTCAAACCTCCTTTTGAGATTTGCTAATCTTTTCATCGCGTAACTCTTGTTGTTGGGTAATTCAGCGCCCTTTCTTAGCGGTAAAGGAATTTCGTACTTCCCTGATTCGCTCTTAACGCAGCCTTGCTCTATTATGGACATCCACGTCCGGTCTTCTTCAGAAACCCCTAGCCTTGCTGAGTTCACTTCAGGGAAATCCTTTTCATACAATTCTGTTAGCAAACTGTCGAGGTTTTGATTTTTGAGTTTCAAACTGTTGACCCTCTCTTTACCACCTCGATTTGTGCAAGGTGCCCCACAGATCACCCATCCTAATCTAGTTTTAATAGCGAAGGGTTCTTGCTCCGAGGAAGAGTGTATCACATCCCATGGTTCCAGCGCCTGCGGCACGTTTATCCCAATCAAAATACCTATTTCTTCATCTAAGTCTGGTATGTCTAAGTGACTAAGGTTATTGTAACCTTCTAGATCCGATCTTTTCACGATATCACCCTTTGAAACGGGCAGTTCCTCAACCACGTACACCGGTGGTAAAGGTATATGATTATTTTCTTCAAGATCGGATATTAACAATCCGCTAACCAAACCACAGTTTAACGTAGCGCTCTTATGAATCGTAGCGACTTTCAACGGTATCAAATGGGAAGAGCCTCCCTTAGGGTCCAGCTGCAATGCGAGGTCTTTCGAACAAAATGTCACCGAACTTCCGCTGTCTAGAAAGGCATAGGTCTCAACGGACCTGCCATTTGAATCCTTGATCTTGACAGGTACTACTGACATTCTGTACGACCCAATCTCATTAACCCTGGCACATACTGGCCCCCTGCCAGTCTCAGCAAGACTCTCCTTCGTTGTGAAGGGATACTCTTTGTGCAAAATAGTAGGTTGTTCACCTTGACATCGCTTGCATCTTAATTTTTCAGAACATTTTCTAGACCGGTGTCCCAACTGTAAGCAGCCAAAGCATAGCCTACGTTTCAGCACAAACTCAACCTTTTTCTCGTGATCTTGACTGCCCAGCTTGGCGCATTCCCCGGTCCAATGAGGATCGCCACAAAAATAACACTTTTGCAGAGGTTCTTCTTCATCAGCGAAATTAAACCCTATGGCCTCTCTCCTACTAGAATCTTCTTTCCCAACGCGCTTTCTGGCGCCCCTTTTAGATCCCAAATCTCGAAACAAGTGTCTACCGAATAGTGGATTCATCCCTATTCTGGCTTCAGTCTCAACAAAGGTGACTAAGTCTTTAAATTCAACAGCCCTTCTCTCCACGTCCATAATCTCATCGGCTCTTCTTCTAAATCTTTCCTGCGCGTTGAATGGTAATTTTTTTAATATCTTCCTCAACGTTTTAGGGTCTTGGAGCTCACTTTTACCGAAAGCTCGGCCAGCAATAGCGTTTTTGCAGCCTCTCAATAAAATAGCAACATCATCAAGTCTTTCGACATCGTCGGGTTTGATGTCTGGCCATTCTAAAATTTTTCCGATGTAAGCTGGGATTATCTTCTCTAGATTTCCATATCTCCTATCTAGCAGCGCTCTTGCTTCAGCATACCCTTCCTTTGGGTCCATATACATACACGCTTTCACGATGTCCCTCGGTGTACCTACAGTATACTGCACGAGGTAATTTAATTTTTCTTCATCGTCGGTTGGCTTTGATCCGATGACGCTATCGAACGATCTGATAAACCCAAGGTACTGGGTAACATCACCGTTGAACTTTTGAATTTCAACTTTTGGCATTTGCCCCTTTAAGTTCGAAGCGATCAACATTCGCACAAGGTCTTTCTCCAAGATGTTGCAACCTGAATGCCTATTTGGACCCCAAATACCGCTGACTTTTGGTGACTTCGACACCCTACTTCCTTCTTCATACTGTTCTAAAACTTGGTCTCTAGCCTTAACCTCCGCTAACTCCGCTTCCAACAAGAGCCTTTCCTTTTGTTGTTTTAGTTTCAACTCCTCGAGTTCTAACTCCTGCATTTCTTTCAATTTGGCCTCCTTCGCCGCTATTCCAGCTGCTGCTGCTGCTTCCATAGCTCTTTTCTCTGATATTATACTCTTATTTGAACTATGAGCACTTTTGGAACGCTGAGTGTATTCCGACACAGCTGAGACACTGTCTTCCGGGCGAATAGAACACTGCGGAAACTGGTCAAGTTCTACATCAGCTTGTTCAATTCGCTTTACAAGTTCCGCTTTTTTACCCGTTACGCTGAGCCCCCTTTCTTTAAGAACTTGTTTCAAGGTTTTCTTCTAGTGCCAATCGAAGAAACAAAACTCTTGCAAATTTTCAAATTAAAATTAACAATATAAACAAACCAAACAATAATATTAATATAAACAAAAACAACAATACCATATGATTAAACGCATAAAACTAAAGACAAACATTTACGTTACTACTAGCAACCAAACAAATACTAATTATAAATTAAATAAATATTGTCCATAAACTCTTGATCACAAATTCAATAAGCCCTCTAATTAGAATCTTCTAATAAGTCCACCTTGAAAAAAATGTGAAACTGTATTTGGATCCAGATCAAAATAACAGGATTCTGTGCAACAGAGTTTATTTGACCATACAATTCTCAACTCAGAACTCGCAACTCGTAACTCGCAACTCGTAACTCGTTTCTATGAAAAATAAATATAGTGTACTTATATGAATATAAGAGAATAGAACTAATGCTAACAAATTAACAATGAATTTGGCATTACCACATTTGTCTCCTTCTCCGGATCCAAAACCCAAAACTAGATACAAAATATACTGCAAAACTGAATACTAATAATGTTAACAAACTAATCATATGATAGTTATTCCAGTTCTCTAATTAGAAACATATGTTATTCTAAAATATAAACCCATATGTGGTGCACTAACAGAATATTTCTTAAATTTTTAATAATTTTAAAAGCAAGATTGATAATGTAACGAATTTTTTAGATAAAACATTCTAAAACAAAATATTCTACTAATAATATTCCCAGTGAACTTTATAAGAAATGTTTACTATAAAATATGTACATAACGGATTTTTATAAATAATCGAGAAAAACATTTTTTTACGTAGAAATGAAGAGGGCCAAGGGTTAACTTCCAAGGCAGTGAGCATTAAGAGGGTTCTCATTCTAAGTATGTCTTCAATTGAATTTGTTTCCATTTCAACTTTTGGCAAGTTAAGCTGTGCTGACGTTACTTCTTAAATCATCTAATATTTAAACAGTTGGTAACTGTTTTTTATTGAGAAAATAATTTCTATTTTATGGACCCAAAAACTTTATAATGGCTTCTATTTAAATAAAATTGTCATTTTTCTTTTGTCCAATTACTTTCTTCCGGCTTGTTAATGGTAGTATCGCGATTGGATTAAATTGTCTAAAATTAATTTCCACAGAAATTTTTTATTATTTGAATATCTCTGAGTACTATAGAGATTAGATATTTAGCAGGTGGTAAGGAATGGTTTAGAATAAATGCGCTGCATTGGCGATAAAGAAGTTCATATCAAGATAATGCTATCCCCTTAGAACTTAGATGTTTCTCCTCATAGGAACTTTGTAGGTCAGACCTAGTTAGCCAGGGCCAGATTTAGATGAAGAGGGGCCCTAGGTTATTCCACTTATGAGGCCCTTTCACCTCCCATTTTTAAGTTTGTAAATTACATGAGAGATTATAAAATACATCACTACTGTGATATACACATATCAATATGTTAAATGAAACATGTTATTGGTACTGTTTTTAGAATAGTGTAATTTTTAATTTTGCTAACAATTTGAATGTAGGCCCCTCTTGATCTTGAGGCTCTAGGCTGAAGCCTAGTTAGCCTATAGGAAAATTCGGCCCTGAGTATAGCCTATAATAAAGTGGTTCAATTTAACCTTAAACAGGACCCGCCCCGTGTTTTAATAGTAATAATTATAATTATTATTTAAAGGGCGGGTTTTGGTCTAGTCAAGAGCGTGGCTTTGTAAGTGGTAGATCCCCAGTTCGAATCCTGCATATGACTACTTTTTATTTGCCATTAAAAATTGTTCAAAGTAAATTTTGAGCTTCCGCCCCCCCCCGTCCACGTCACCGGAATTGGTAGTTGGACGTTAAGCCCCGCCTAAATAAAATAGACCATTACTTTACTTTACTTCGCACGGATGTTGGCAGGGTGCATTGAAAAGGCTCTGAACACCGAACACAGTATTCAACTGCAATATTCAATAATATAACTTCGGTAATAATGAACTTAAATTCCTTTTGGTAATCAGCACCACATCAATTAATAGCTTTCTTGATATACTTCAAAACACTTTTATTTATTTGAAACATTGTTATTTTTATTTATTAAATATTTTTTGCAGTGTTGCGCTCCTTCAGGATTGTTGGTTCTGTAACAATGTATGAATTAGAATATTAATTTTGAAATTATGAAGGGTATTGTTCATAGTTGAAGTACTAATTTAAAGAACAGAAATGAATGAGGACAAATTACTGAATATTTTCTTTCATTTCAGCAAAAATATCAAAGAAAAAAAAGATTTCGTTTAAGTTAGAAGTTAGGAACGCTAACTGGGTAATTATATTTTTCTTTCAATTATAATTTTGTTAATCCTGATGCACTAATAGTTGCATATGAATATTTTTCTTTACTAAATGACGGTTTAGACCATAGCTGAATGATTCTTCTAAATCCAATAAAAAAACAAATTAAATAAAAATGTTTGGATTTAAAAGTTTAATTTTGAAGAATATAGTGCAAAACCACATTAAATTAAAGTAAAAAGGCGCTTTTTGGTTTACCTAAGTTTTTTCAAACTGGGTTTTGTGTTTTGTTAGATTGTTTGTTTTTTTTAAACGAATTTTTAGTAAATAAATTCTTGGTATTAAACAAAGCTGTGACTTGCTTTTAAAAGTGGAAATGTTAATTCCAGATGAATTGTGAGCATTAGAAGCGTAGTGAGCGTGCTGTAACAATACATGTATGAATCAAATTTAATTTTTGAATAAAATCCTACGCTACAACTCTAATGCCTCTACGGTCCTTTTCAGCATTTTTAGAGAAAATATAATTTAGATTATTTTTTCTAGCTTGGTGATAACATATGAAGGGAATTTACATAGTAGTATCAAGGAAAAAGGAGATATTTTTGTAAGAAGGGATATTAACGAATAAAAGCTAAAAAGTAGGATCTTTTATTTAGTAGAAAAGAAGTTATAAATTGAAGTATGGTTTGTTAGGAGTATTGAAATATGCCATTTCTACCATTCATTCAGTGAGGAATGGGTAACTATTCAGGAAGGAAAATCAGTAATGATTCTGTTCAAAGTACGAAGGAAGCATTACAAAAAGGGCTTGTAAAATAGGCCGTGTGCTAGGCATGAATGTATTGTATGGCGGCCGACCAGATTGTAAATAGGGATGCGTTAAGAGAGATAGGTTCTTAAGGGTTAAGAGTGAGATTACTCCGGCTGAAGTAGCTAGACCAGTGAGTGGGTATCAGAACTCGATGCCCTTTCTTCCTGATAGTTAACAAGTTGTTGCCGTCACTTACAACTGGTTCTAATAATTTCCACTCTTTTCTCTGCTGTACAACTTTAGCTCTGCATAACTGTGAGACTTGAAATTCACGCATTCTAAGACTGTAATTGTTCCACACCAAAAAAAATTATTTAAGAAGACTGTGTATAAGATAGATAATTTATGTGTATACCCAACTCTTGAGATTGTAACTTGTAAATTTTGAAATTGTGACCCCTCGAGCCAATCAATCGACTTCTTAAATTAACTCGCCGAACTCTTCTTATTAGTTCTTTTTGTAGAATGGTCCACATCTCAAGTTCTGTATCCATTATTACTCCGTTAAATTCTTCATCGGATCTGCATGATTCTGATTATTGCTTTCTTATCTAATTATGCAATCAGTTTCAGTAAGGAGTTTCTTAAAGCTCCACATGTCAGTTTTCTTCTTCTACATATCCGTTATTTGGTACTTAAGGTTGAGATGACAGCAAGGAGCTTGTTATTGTGGCCGATACCAGCTTATCTAGACATGTTATCAGAGTATAATTAATGTAACGTGACATTTAAATAAAGTACACGATTCAAAAATCTTCAAAAAATAAAGACAACAACAATGAATCGGAAAGAATAAGAATTTTAAAAGAAAAGATGGTAAACATTAATAAAAAATTAGAGACTGTGTGGGTAAATGTAAGAAAGATACTGTAATACCTATGTGGTTCGGGAACCATTTTTGACCATATCCTCTCTTTCCAAAACAGACCCTGGAGAAGTCCTACATTAAAACTATATTACTTAATTTTTCATTACAGACGAACGTTTGAGCTAGTAAAAATAGTTCAAGTCACAGCCGACTTTACAGCGCTTACTACATCAAATAAATTGGTAAGGATCTTTTTATTTTTTTGATAGGCATAAAAGGTGTCATAAATTAGAGATACCAAGGTGAATAATACCCTGTCATGGAGGTTATAAGTAGAATCTGATCTGAGACAGGAAGATCTTTCGAGCATTAGTGTTTAAGGTATGTTGGAATAACGAGCCGAATAAAACTAAACCCCTATATCATACTCATGACAGCGTCTAACACAAGTGGATGTCTTGCCTTTGGAAGAAGATAGACTTTCTGGCAGAAGTATTCAGGAGTTTTTGTGGAAATAAATGTCTGTTAGGGATTATTTTGTTTTGAATTTTTATTTTTATATATACTCGTAACATAGTACATGCACAGTCAGATACAATAATTAATGTTAATGTACTCGTAAGGTCCATGATGAGAGAAGTTACGCCGAAAATTACTGAGTTTAAAAAAGAATAACTTGACGAATCAACTGTTTACGATTAAACATCATTTTCATTCAGTTCAAAAAAGGGAAACAAAGTTTTCTTCTTGGATAGTAATTTTTTAAAATGGAAATGCGTTAACCTTAAATTACTTTATAAATATTTTAATATATTTATAAGCTTTCTGAAATAATTGAACTGTGTACTCTTACTCCATTCCAAGATAGGCTTTACGTAGAAATAAGCCTAACATTTTAATAAAAAACATCTCATTTTATAAAAAAAAAATAAAATAGAGGATTTTCTTGCTCCTTACTCATTAAGTTGCCCTAATTATCTTGCGTTCAACGTATGGCCTCATTATTTTCTCATTTTTCTGGAACCAATTCTCTGATACAGCTGGAGGGAGTATATTTAACTTAATTTTGTTTTAAGTGAATTTTTGATGATAAAGTTCCTAGTTGAATTACACTATTCTGGATATTTGCTCTAATTTTAGTAATTTTACGTTACCGTAAATGAGACTGTCATAAGAAATTTATAATTCAGATAATGTTCAATTTAAGATAAAGTTAATTAAGAATTATCTTTAAAATTATCAATAGATAAAAAAGAATCTTGACAAAAGTAAGATGATTTAGCTTCTGTTTTACGATTAAGTTGTGTTTGCACTAAAAATTAGAGAAGTTATTGTAAATATTAAAAAGTAAAGAGAAATTTATTATTGTAGTTTGTTTACACTAGCTATTTAGATTAGTTTATTATTTTTGTTTTTAAATTGTCTTTTACTTAGTTCCGTCATTAGATCAGTTATCTTTTTATATAAGTAGCAAAATTAAACGTATTTTCAATTTAATTTTGTGATTTGTAATTACATTGCATTGAATTTAAGTTCTGTAACCTTTTTTTTTTTTTTTTTTTTTTATTTGTTTATTTATTTTGCAACTGTATGCAGTACAATAAGCAAAAGAGATGAGTGATAAGGATGGCGCAAATACACATGCACGCATATGCATATCCATACACATACGCGCACATGCATGTGCGCCAAGGGTGTGATTGGAGTGAACGACGACCATCCAGTGATGGAAGCCGTTAGTTCGCCAGATTGGCAAGCTTACACAGCAACCATCCTAGGAGGTCGACGTTGTGTTGAGATGGTCGCGTGGCCACCGCCGCTTTAGTCTGCGATTAGGATTAGAAGGAAGTGTTGTGGTAGACATGTTGTGGATCAGAGGGTTGTAGTGATCGTGTAGATTTAAATGGAGTTTTGTGTATCGAGTTTGGGCTATTTCAGAAACGAGAGGAATGTTGAGATCAGAGTGTATAGTATGATTGGAGACGTAGAAGGGAGCGTTAACTATTGTTCTCAAGATTTTAGACTGTAAGGTTTGTAGTCGGTTGATGTTAGATTTTTTGGCGCTTCCGTAGAGCTGTATTCCGTACGTCCATATTGGGGCAAGTAGAGCGGTATATAGTGTTCGTTTGTTCGTCAGGGTCAGTTTTGATCGTTTGTCAAGTAGTCTTTTCAACATTTTATACCTCAGATTGAGGTCAGTTCGTTTGAGTCTCGTGTGGGGGTTCCACGTTAGTCGTTTGTCAAGATGTAGTCCGAGATATCGTACTTGGTTAGTGATTGGTATAGAAGTATTGTGGAAGGAGAGAGGAGGGAGAGTTTTCTTGTTTAGAGTGAATACTATGTATTTAGATTTCAATTCGTTCACTTTGATTCTCCACTTTTGCAGCCAAGGTTCGAGAAGATTGAGGTGAGTTTGGAGTGCACGGCATGCTATAACAGGATCTAGATGAGGAGAAAGAATTGCAGTGTCGTCGGCGAATCTGAAAGTAATTGTAGTCGGGTGAGTTGGTAAGTCAGCAGTATAGAGAATATAAAGTAAGGGGGCTAGAATGCTTCCTTGAGGAACTCCAGCGAGTATTGGAAGGATAAGAGAAGAAGAAGAACCTTGTTTGACTTGGAAGAAACGGTCGGAGAGATAAGACTTAAGAATGAGGTAAAAGGTAGAAGGCAGTAGGCGTTTGAGTTTATAAAGCAGTCCCGTGTGCCATACCCTGACAAATGCCTGAGATATGTCAAGGAAGACACCCGGGCAATACTGCTTTAATTCAAGGGAAGTAGCGATTACATCCACCACTCGATGTGCTTGGAGAACAGTCGAGTGGCAACTCCGAAAACCGAACTGATGGTCAGGAATTATGTTTAAAGGTGCTATTTCAGTTTGAAGGCGGAATAGTAGGAGTTTTTCAAGAACTTTCCCCAGGATGGGTAGAAGGCTGATTGGTCGGTAAGAGCTTGGGATATGAGAAGGTTTATTTGGTTTGGGGATCATTGTTACAGAAGAGAATTTGTAGAGAATAGGAAAGTAAGTGGTTCGAAGTACAGCATTATAAAGAGTAGTAAGAAATACTATTGCTTTCCTGGAGAGTTGTAAAAGGATGTTAGCTGTAATTAGATCATAGCCCGGACTTTTCTTTTTGGGAAGACAGTTGATTATGTCCATGATGTCTTTAGGAGTGAAAAGTTCTGTAACCAATGCTCTATTTGTATATGTTAATACCTTAAAAAAACTATACTGTACTTTTGTTTGGACACCGTTACGTAGCCTACATATTCTTCCAAGGGCAGCCTTAGCCTCTTTATTGAGCCTTCGACAACTGTCTCGATGGCCACCGCCTTCTATTTTTATTTATTCATAAGATTCCATTGCATTCTGACTTAACATCATGTTATCATTTCAAAGTTGTCTCTGTCTCTAGGCGGAACCAAAAATTCTTTCCATAAACATTTTGGTAATAACCAACTATCATTCTTACAGCGTGTCGGCCGGCATAACTCTTCTCAACTTAATAAAATGGTCCAAATTTTGATTCACCAAAGCATTTAGTTTTCCGTCATTCTCTTTAACTAGGCGCCACGGTAGCCGACCGGTTAGAGGCGAGACCTGCGAAGCTAATATGTACTGTGATACTGGGTTCGATTCCCCGGTCTTAGGCCTTGGCTTTTATTTAATGGTTAATAAAAAGAAATTTATGTTAAAGTCTGTTTCCTAGTTGTCTCCGTCCACGAAACCTAATTGGTAGTTGGACGTAAAGCTTGCCTGAAAAAATAGGCAATTACTTTACTTTACTTTCTACTTTACATTCTCTCTAACTGCTTCAAATATCGTTGGGTTAAACTTCAACAAAACCAAAACTTTTTTTCTCATTTTACCTTATTGTATGAAAGATATGTTTCAGCCAAAATATATTAACTCATGCTTGGATCATTTTAAGCGCTTAATGAAGCCAAATCCAAGCAGCTAAGTGCGATAATTTGGACGAGTTGAAGGTAAAACTACAATACGGTCTAGTCTCGATATCAAAGCCAGTACCTAATTTATTTCTTCAACAAAGACAGGTAGGTGGTTTGGTCACCTGATACGAATGGAAAACACTCGACTGGTAAAATGAAGTTACGAGCTAAATTGGACAGAAAGAGAACCTGGAGGAAGGCCAAAAAAAAATTGGAAGGAGGGGAAGCTTTCCGGGACAGAGGTATTGAATGAAGAAGTAGGAAAGAGCTAGTTCAGGACAGGAAGGTTGATCCTTGTTGTGTAGAGTTGCTCACACTGTCTAGCTAGACGGTACAAGAGGTTAGAATAATGATGGTGATGAAGTAAAAGGATGTGAAATAAGATGGGATTTGCATGACTTTATTACTATTCTTTGGTTCCTAGAGTGGAAAAATAAATATTTTCTTTGCATGAATCTCTTATTTATTTTGCTAGTTAATTAATTTCCACTCTACTTATTAAACTATCGTCGAACTGTGGTTAAACTGTGGTTCGAACAGGAGCAACTAATTCTTCTTCACGCCGGAAAAGAAGAAATTTTACCTTCTCCTTAATCAGATAAAGCTAACTTTGCTAATTGTACCTTCAGTTAAACTAGTTATTCTTTGGTTTATCTTTGGCAGGAAGTAGTTTTGTTTGTGGCAGAATGTAGTATGAAAGAAAAACAATAAGATTTCAGGAAAAATAGAATAGCCTGAAAAAGGATATTGATAGAACAAAAGACTTGAAAGATGAAAAGTATTCATGAATAAAACTAGCAGTCCTTTTGCTTTGTGAAGCCAAGGATTAACGATCTTGAGTAGAAATAAATAAGGATTACCAGTCACAAAGCTTGTATTCTCCAGTGTGACTTAGTATTTTAGTTTCTATCTTGCATTGCCTATCCATTACTCGTTTTCTTTCAACTGAGGACGTAGCAGCTCCTCAGCCGTTGATCTCTTCGGTCAATTTCGTCTCCTAGATGTTGCATTATATATGCGCGAAGCATATTCAAATTCAACGCCTCTCAAAAGTATTCAAACGTATATTAATGTCCTAATTTACCCTTGTAAGGCGACTACGAAAGGCTGTGAAAAAAATTAAGGCGTGAATTAGAGGAAATATCCCTAATCCTTCTGACTGCCATCTCATCGAGAGGCTTTATTAGTCATCAAAATTAGATGGAGATACAATCTCTCCGTGACTCGTTGGGGCAGAGTTATTTTTACATCTGCATTGTTATCCTTAACCGTAACAGCTTCTCGTTTTACGTAGGTTGCTTGGAAATTCAAGGTAGCTACTAGGAGTTGTAGGATAAATATACTCACCCTTGAATAGCTTACATCTTCATTTTTTGGACAGTCTTCTTCAAATTATTTGGCGAACATCGGAGGAGTGGGTTGTAGAGGCTCCAGAAAGTGGATAATGTTAAATGCCTGCTTCCCTTCTCTTCTTAAAATGAATCGGAAAGGCTTCGCAAAGTCAGGATAAAAATTTCAATTCTGAGGTTACAATAAAATCTGCGCCCTGACTAATTTTGTACATTTTTAGCCTCTTGTTTAATTTCACATTTTTGAAAACCTGAAGTTATGAAGTATATACAGAAAACGATATTCAGAAAACCTCGTTATGAAATATATAATTTTTTTTTTTTTTTTTGCGCGCATCAACATCTGAGGTTATTAGCGCCCGGAGCTTTTTCCAGTGCACTGCCGGCCTCCGGACAGTGTTCTCTCGTTACAGACAACATTGTCCATCACCGGACAGTGAGCTGTAAGAAGCTCCTAGGAAGAGAAAATCTAAGGGTCAGCTGCTGGATTCGAACCCGGGACCTCCGCGTGGGAGTCCAGTATGCTAACCACATAGCTAATCCCTTCCCTAAAATCTCTTTAATTTAAAATTTAAAATGCTCTTGGTACTGGAAGGTAACACAAAACTAAGAAATTCCTGAAAAACAGAATAACCTGCATCTTTCCACTAATCTTATTAGCGGTTTGTTGAACAAAAATTGGAATGCCCTGAAAAACACTTCCTGAAAAGTTTGGTGTGAGGGGACTGCGATATGTCAAGAAAAGTAATTTAATCTGGAAATTTTCTTTTAGGAAATCCTTTACGCATTGTCAAGTTTTATTTTACCCAATTGATTATTTTTTTGGTTATAAGCTCAGTGCTTAGAAGTTGATATTTTCTAAATTCTAATATTGCTTGAAATAAATTGTGTAATAAATATTTTATCCTATTTTGTTTCAGTTGATTTTTAGTAATGAAAACAATGAAAAGAAAATTAAGTCAAGGCTAGTCAGGTAGTGTGGAAATATCTACATAATTGAACTAGAAATAATTTCACAGCTTTAAAAAAAAAGAGACGAGAATCTGTTATGGCTAAATTTGTCCCTGAAAGTTATTATTTTCTTTTTATTGCATCAGTAATGAATGGTAATTAACCGTAGGAAACTCATTGCAATAAACGTGGCGACACCATAAAATTCCACTCTTAAATGGAGAACCAGTTTGTCGGATCAATGTTTAATTTGATTTCCCTCTGACCTTCCCGCCTTAGGCTATTACAAACTAAATGCTAATCCCCATGTTCAACTTTAGTTGAAATATAATTTGAGTTATCTAAATTTTATTTGTAATTAATTGTTTTGTGGCAGTGTTCGTTAATAGCTTCATGGGAGAATGGACCACAGTTTTTCAGGCCGAGATTTTTGCTATTTTTTTCAAGTTTTGTTTAGGAATAGAATTCACAACTCTTTAGTGAAAGTGTTTTGCATATGATAGCATCATCAGGCTGAGTTGGAGGTTCTGAATTCATGTTTTTTTTTTTACTTTCAGAGGGATGTTGGAATGTTCTAATAGAAAGGAACATCTAGCTGCTGATGAAGATGTTTTCCTGTTTTTGGTGTCAGGTAGATCTTGGCGGACAGTCTGGCCAAATCGACAACTTTAATTCCCTTCATCTGTCTTGAACCAGATGTTTGCGTACTGCTTGTCACCTACTTGTCTGGTTTTCGGGTGTGTTAGGCCTTGCATGAGCTGTCTTTAAGTGTGAGCACTTTGTGCTTTCAGCCAATCCTAATTGTTGATTCAGGGCGGTTACAATGCGATGCTGTTCGGATATTTTCTTATCTTTTTCAGTCTCTAGTTGATTCCCACCAATGGACACTTCACACAATAAGGCTCATAACTAGGGAACGGATTCGTATGTATTTACATATTTTTTTCTAGGCAATTTACAGACGTTTTTCAACTAGAAGTATTCATACTGACACTTTTTAAGCCGTTTGAGTCTACTTTTATTTCACATATTTCCACATATTTGGATGTTATCGCATATTTATACATATATTATTAAAATAAATAAATATTTCTACATATTTAATCAAAATATGTACATATTTTTCATTTTGGGCATATTTTCATAATTGGGAGGTGGTTGACAGGAACTGTGAACCACAGACTGTAGGGCTTTTTTTTTTTTTTTTTTTTTTTTTTTTGCCTACCAACAGTAGCCCTGCTGATAGGGAGTTTATTTACAGTATCGCATAACATGTACCACTGTTTGTACAACATGTTATTATATACAATGCAATCCATAATTAAATACTAAACTATATATACATAATAGTAATAATAAACTACATATACCTAATAATAATAATAATATTAATATTAATAAACAAACTATACATAATAATAATAATAATAAACAATAAAATATATATACATAATAATAAACTATTTATACATAATAATGCAGAATTATATCTACAATTTCTAATATACATACATGCAATACATGAAACTCTTTACAATATATAAATACACCCTAAGAAACAATATATTTAATACAGACTAATATACAATATATTTATAATACACACTAGTATACAATATATATACATTTATAATACATAACGCTATTTACAACCTTTATACATTTTATTATATTTTTATATACATAACATAATGCATACCTTTCCATCAAAAATTTCAGTCAGTCTAGTCAAAAAATGTCTATCGATATTGAATGTATAAATTTGTCAAATGTTGGTAACTTGTCTCTTGATAGGAGTAAAGATCTCTCGATGGGCCAGTTGTGTCCTGTTGTCGTAACGTCTTGTATTAGTTGATGTCTGTACCGGTCCAGAAACGGGCAGTCATATATTAAGTGGGTCCAAGTTTGTTCTGTAGTATTGTCGCAAGGGCAGCTGCTGTCGTCAATTATATGAAATCTGCGCAAGTAGTGTCTAGTTCGTCCATGCCCTGTCAGTACTTGCGTTAGTTTGTAATTAATTTTAAAATGTCCCATTTGTTTCCGGTCTTGTATCGTCGGTATGAACTTGTGTGTCTCCCTGCCCTTAGTCGTGTTCTGCCAGTCTTCTTCCCATTTATCCACACCTGAATCCAGACTGTAGAGCTGTGAATCACAGTGGGTACAATGGTTATTGTAATTTACACAGAATGCTGCTAAACAGTGACGGGCACTTGTTAGTTCTTTGAAGTTGTCTGTTCTTTCAGCTCGTTCGTTGAAGTGTCCAATTCATTTCGTTGGGTCACTTAGTGTATTCTTTTTTGGGTGAAATGCCACGAACATCGGCCTCAAACAAACAACTGGTTGCTAAATACTTCGCGAGTTTCCAGCAGAACTTTTTCCTGTGAGTAAGGGAGATCTGATCAGATCAAAACTGGTAGAAGTACTGAGCAAGAACAAAGGGTGGGAGACCATCTGCCAGATTTCTGATATTATCAGTGGAACAGAAGTCACCTCAGAACATCGTGTACCCTTTACAACCAACGAGATAACTTCTTCTTTCAGCAAGGCACCTATAACATCTGTAGATGTTGAACGATCTTTTAGTCGTTACAAGTCCACCTTACGCCCAGATCGTTGTCACTTTACGTTCCAACATTTGAAATTTCATGTAGTTGCAAACAATTTCGAAGAGTGAAGTTTTCAAAATTGAAAATTTAACACATCTTTTTATAAATAGTAAAAATGTTCTTTGTTGTATAAATCATTATAACTTGTAAAAACAAATTATTTTGTTCCTAATAAATTATTATAAATTGTAAAAATGTTCTTTTCTTGTATAAATAATTATAACTTGCCCCCCCCCCAAAAAAAAAATTCCATTTTCATAAAAAAAAAAGTCCATTTTACTTAAATATTCCAGAAAATATTTTAAGAAAATCACATATTTCCCACATAATTGACGAAAATAAATGCATATTTTAATTAAATATTTGGCATTTTTAAATACATAAAAATCCGTTCCTTACTCATAACCAATCTCTTCTTAGTTGGCACATGCCCGAGACTGAATTTTGCTCCTTCACTCGGTCAGTAGCTGTTTTTGTTAATTCTTTAGGACACTAAATGAGCCGAGAGAGGTTTTGGATAGCATAGAGTTTTCCTTCCCACTGACGATGATGTGTTAGAAGAGCAAGACTAAGGAAGAATGATATAATCAAAGAGGAAACATATAAGGATTTTTTTTTCTTTTTGGCATTGGCTTTCGCCATGCAGCCAGCATCGACTAGGTGCTTATCACGAGAATATCACTCACTCTCCATTCTTACTTATAAATACATTCGCTTCACACATTCACCTCTCTACTATATACAACTATTTACATATACTACAACTAATGGATGGATCAGTACTCTATATTCCTGTCATCCTTATAGCTTAACCGAAATTAAAATCAAGTAATACTTCTGTAATCATTTCTGTAATATTTTTCAACATTACTCTTTTTCATGCAGTTATTGACGATCAACCCTCATACAACTATCCTACCGGAGAGTTTTAATTTCGTTCGAACCATCTAGGGCATCTGCGTCATTCAATTATCGAGAAACTTCATTTTATATAAAACGTTCAAACTAGTATTGGTTACATTGGCTCAAGAAACAGTTCGCTTATACTTCTTGCAATGATAGGATGACACTTCCGGAATGCTTTCTACCAAGATATACCTGGTAGGTTATTATTGAAAGGCTCCGGTATATCTAGTTTTTTAATAAGTTGTTTACAAAGTTAAGTTATAAACACTTTACTGAGTTACAAGTTATATGCTGTAGTTTCCTTGGGTACAGATCCATAAGTTGAGAAGATATTGAGAGTTGAAATTTTTTTGGGTCATGGTTTTGCTGTGAAATGGGGCCCTTTTAACTCCCACAGTAAACAACAGATTATTCTTATGAAATTTTGTGCTCTTGCACACTCGGTTTTACTGAGCAGTATGCTATAGTTTTCTTTAGTACAGATACATTAGTTCAGAAGTTATTGGGAGTTGAAATTTTTTTGGGTCATGGATTTGCTATTAAATGGGACCCTTTTAACTCCCACAGTAAACAACAGATTATTCGTATGAAATTTTGTGCTCTTGCACACTCGGTTTTACTGAGCAGTATGCTATAGTTTTCTTTAGTACAGATACATTAGTTCAGAAGTTATTGGGAGTTGAAATTTTTTTGGGTCATGGTTTTGCTGTGAAATGGGACCCTCATAACTCCCACAGTAAACAACAGATTATTCTAATGAAATTTTGTGCTCTTGCACACTCGGTTTTACTGAGCAGTATGCTATAGTTTTCTTTAGTACAGATACATTAGTTCAGAAGTTATTGAGAGTTGAAATTTTTTTGGGTCATGGTTTTGCTGTAAAATAGGGCCCTTTTAACTCCCACAGTAAACAACAGATTATTCGTATGAAATTTTGTGCTCTTGCACACTCTGTTTTACTGAGTAGTATGCTATAGTTTTCTTGAGTGCCGATACATTAGTTCAGAAGATATTGAGAGTTGAAATTTTTTTGGGTCATGGTTTTGCTGTGAAATGGGACCCTCATAACTCCCACAGTAAACAACAGAATATTCGTATAAAATTTTCTGCTCTTACACCGTCTGTTTTACTCAGTAGTATGCTATAGTTTTCTTGAGTTCAGAACCATATGTTCAGAAGATATTGAGAGTTGAATTTTTTTTGGGTCATGGTTTTGCTGTGAAATGGGGCCTTTTAACTCCCACAGTAAACAACAGATTATTCGTATGAAATTTTGTGCTCTTGCACACTCGGTTTTACTGAGCAGTATGCTATAGTTTTCTTTAGTACAGATACATTAGTTCAGAAGTTATTGGGAGTTGAAATTTTTTTGGGTCATGGTTTTGCTATTAAATGGGACCTTTATAACTCCCACAGTAAACAACAGATTATTCGAATGAAATTTTGTGCTCTTGCACACTCTGTTTTACTGAGTAGTATGCTATAGTTTTCTTGAGTACAGATACATTAGTTGAGAAGATATTGAGGGTTGAAATTTTTTTGGGTCATGGTTTTGCTGTGAAATGGGGCCCTTTTAACTCCCACAGTAAACAACAGATTATTCTAATGAAATTTTGTGCTCTTGCACACTCGGTTTTACTGAGCAGTATGCTATAGTTTTCTTTAGTACAGATACATTAGTTCAGAAGTTATTGAGAGTTGAAATTTTTTTGGGTCATGGTTTTGCTGTAAAATAGGGCCCTTTTAACTCCCACAGTAAACAACAGATTATTCGTATGAAATTTTGTGCTCTTGCACACTCTGTTTTACTGAGTAGTATGCTATAGTTTTCTTGAGTGCCGATACATTAGTTCAGAAGATATTGAGAGTTGAAATTTTTTTGGGTCATGGTTTTGCTGTGAAATGGGACCCTCATAACTCCCACAGTAAACAACAGAATATTCGTATAAAATTTTCTGCTCTTACACCGTCTGTTTTACTCAGTAGTATGCTATAGTTTTCTTGAGTTCAGAACCATATGTTCAGAAGATATTGAGAGTTGAATTTTTTTTGGGTCATGGTTTTGCTGTGAAATGGGGCCTTTTAACTCCCACAGTAAACAACAGATTATTCGTATGAAATTTTGTGCTCTTGCACACTCGGTTTTACTGAGCAGTATGCTATAGTTTTCTTTAGTACAGATACATTAGTTCAGAAGTTATTGGGAGTTGAAATTTTTTTGGGTCATGGTTTTGCTATTAAATGGGACCTTTATAACTCCCACAGTAAACAACAGATTATTCGAATGAAATTTTGTGCTCTTGCACACTCTGTTTTACTGAGTAGTATGCTATAGTTTTCTTGAGTACAGATACATTAGTTGAGAAGATATTGAGGGTTGAAATTTTTTTGGGTCATGGTTTTGCTGTGAAATGGGGCCCTTTTAACTCCCACAGTAAACAACAGATTATTCTTATGAAATTTTGTGCTCTTGCACACTCGGTTTTACTGAGCAGTATGCTATAGTTTTCTTTAGTACAGATACATTAGTTCAGAAGTTATTGGGAGTTGAAATTTTTTTGGGTCATGGATTTGCTATTAAATGGGACCCTTTTAACTCCCACAGTAAACAACAGATTATTCGTATGAAATTTTGTGCTCTTGCACACTCGGTTTTACTGAGCAGTATGCTATAGTTTTCTTTAGTACAGATACATTAGTTCAGAAGTTATTGAGAGTTGAAATTTTTTTGGGTCATGGTTTTGCTGTGAAATAGGGCCCTTTTAACTCCCACAGTAAACAACAGATTATTCGTATGAAATTTTGTGCTCTTGCACACTCTGTTTTACTGAGTAGTATGCTATAGTTTTCTTGAGTGCCGATACATTAGTTCAGAAGATATTGAGAGTTGAAATTTTTTTGGGTCATGGTTTTGCTATGAAATGGGACCTTTATAACTCCCTCAGTAAACAACAGATTATTCGAATGAAATTTTGTGCTCTTGCACACTCTGTTTTACTGAGTAGTATGCTATAGTTTTCTTGAGTACAGATACATTAGTTGAGAAGATATTGAGGGTTGAAATTTTTTTGGGTCATGGTTTTGCTGTGAAATGGGACCCTCATAACTCCCACAGTAAACAACAGATTATTCTAATGAAATTTTGTGCTCTTGCAGACTCGGTTTTACTGAGCAGTATGCTATAGTTTTCTTTAGTACAGATACATTAGTTCAGAAGTTATTGAGAGTTGAAATTTTTTTGGGTCATGGTTTTGCTGTGAAATAGGGCCCTTTTAACTCCCACAGTAAACAACAGATTATTCGTATGAAATTTTGTGCTCTTGCACACTCTGTTTTACTGAGTAGTACGCTATAGTTTTCTTGAGTGCCGATACATTAGTTCAGAAGATATTGAGAGTTGAAATTTTTTTGGGTCATGGTTTTGCTGTGAAATGGGACCCTCATAACTCCCACAGTAAACAACAGAATATTCGTATGAAATTTTCTGCTCTTACACATTCTGTTTTACTCAGTAGTATGCTATAGTTTTCTTGAGTTCAGAACCATATGTTCAGAAGATATTGAGAGTTGAATTTTTTTTGGGTCATGGTTTTGCTGTGAAATGGGGCCTTTTAACTCCCACAGTAAACAACAGATTATTCGTATGAAATTTTGTGCTCTTGCACACTCTGTTTTACTGAGTAGTATGCTATAGTTTTCTTGAGTACAGATACATTAGTTCAGAAGATATTGAGAGTTGAAATTTTTTTGGGTCATGGTTTTGCTGTGAAATGGGTCCCTCATAAATCCCACAGTAAACAACAGATTATTCTTATGAAATTTTGTGCTCTTGCACACTCGGTTTTGCTGAGCAGTATGCTATAGTTTTCTTTAGTACAGATACAGTAGTTCAGAAGTTATTGAGAGTTGAAATTCTTTTGGGTCATGGTTTTGCTGTGAAATGGGGCCCTTTTAACTCCCACAGTAAACAACAGATTATTCTTATGAAATTTTGTGCTCTTGCACACTCGGTTTTACTTAGCAGTATGCTATAGTTTTCTTTAGTACAGATACATTAGTTCAGAAGTTATTGAGAGTTGAAATTTTTTTGGGTCATGGTTTTGCTGTGAAATGGGGCCCTTTTAACTCCCACAGTAAACAACAGATTATTCGTATGAAATTTTGTGCTCTTGCACACTCTGTTTTACTGAGTAGTATGCTATAGTTTTCTTGAGTGCAGATACATTAGTTCAGAAGATATTGAGAGTTGAAATTTTTTTGGGTCATGGTTTGGCTGTGAAATGGGACCCTCATAACTCCCACAGTAAACTACAGATTATTTTTATGAAATTTTGTGCTCTTGCACACTCGGTTTTACTTAGCAGTATGCTATAGTTTTCTTTAGTACAAATACATTAGTTTAGAAGTTATTGAGAGTTGAAATTTTTTTGGGTCATATTTTTGCTGTGAAATGGGGCCTTCTTAACTCCCACAGTGAACAACAGAATATTCGTATGAAATTTTCTGCTCTTACACAGTCTGTTTTACTGAATAGTATGCTATAGTTTTCTTGAGTACAGATACATTAGTTCAGAAGATATTGAGAGTTGAAATTTTTTTGGGTCATGGTTTTGCTGTGAAATGGGTCCCTCATAACTCCCACAGTAAACAACAGATTATTCTTATGAAATTTTTTGCTCTTGCACACTCGGTTTTACTGAGCAGTATGCTATAGTTTTCTTTAGTACAGATACATTAGTTCAGAAGTTTTTGAGAGTTGAAATTTTTTTTGGTCATGGTTTTGCAGTGAAATGAGTCTCTTTTAACTCCCACAGTAAACAACAGATTATTCGTATGAAATTTTGTGCTCTTGCACACTCTGTTTTACTGAGTAGTATGCTATAGTTTTCATGAGTACAGATACATTAGTTGAGAAGATATTGAGGGTTGAAATTTTTTTGAGTCATGGTTTTGCTGTGAAATGGGACCCTTATAACTCCCACAGTAAACAACAGATTATTCGTATGAAATTTTGTGCTCTTGCACACTCTGTTTTACTGAGTAGTATGCTATAGTTTTCTTGAGTACAGATACATTAATTGAGAAGATATTGAGGGTTGAATTTTTTTTGGGTCATGGTTTTGCTGTGAAATGGGACCCTCATAACTCCCACAGTAAACAACAGATTATTCTTATGAAATTTTGTGCTCTTCCACACTCGGTTTTACTGAGCAGTATGCTATAGTTTTCTTTAGTACAGATACATTATTTCAGAAGTTATTGGGAGTTGAATTTTTTTTGGGTCATGGTTTTGCTGTGAAATGGGACCCTCATAACTCCCACAATAAACAACAGATTATTCTTATGAAATTTTGTGCTCTTGCAGACTCGGTTTTACTTAGCAGTATGCTATAGTTTTCATGAGTACAGATACATTAGTTGAGAAGATATTGAGGGTTGAAATTTTTTAGGGTCATGGTTTTGCTGTGAAATGGGGCCCTTTTAACTCCCACAGTAAACAACAGATTATTCGTATGAAATTTTGTGCTCTTGCACACTCAGTTTTACTGAGTAGTATGCTATAGTTTTCTTGAGTGCAGATACAATCGTTCAAAAGATATGGAGAGTTGAAATTTTTTTGGTCATTGTTTTGCTGTGAAATGGGACCCTCATAATTCCCACAGTAAACAACAGATTATTCTTATGAAATTTTGTGCTCTTGCAGACTCGGTTTTACTTAGCAGTATGCTATAGTTTTCATGAGTACAGATACATTAGTTGAGAAGATATTGAGGGTTGAAATTTTTTTGGGTCATGGTTTTGCTGTGAAATGGGACCCTTATAACTCCCATAGTAAACAACAGATTATTCGTATGAAATTTTGTGCTCTTGCACACTCTGTTTTACTGAGTAGTATGGGTATTATTAGTATTATGTACTGAGTAGTATGAGTATGAGTATGAGTAGTATGAATAATATGAGTTTTCTTGAGTGCAGATACATTAGTTCAGAAGATATTGAGAGTTGAAATTTTTTTGGGTCATGGTTTGGCTGTGAAATGGGTCCCTCGTAACTCCCACAGTAAACAACAGATTATTCGTATGAAATTTTGTGCTCTTGCACACTCTGTTTTACTGAGCAGTATGCTATAGTTTTCTTTAGTACAGATACATTAGTTCAGAAGTTATTGAGAGTTGAAATTTTTTTGGGTCATGGTTTTGCAGTGAAATGGGGCTCTTTTAACTCCCACAGTAAACAACAGATTATTCGTATGAAATTTTGTGCTCTTGCACACTCTGTTTTACTGAGTAGTATGCTATAGTTTTCATGAGTACAGATACATTAGTTGAGAAGATATTGAGGGTTGAAATTTTTTTGGGTCATGGTTTTGCTGTGAAATGGGACCCTTATAACTCCCACAGTAAACAACAGATTATTCGTATGAAATTTTGTGCTCTTGCACACTCTGTTTTACTGAGTAGTATGCTATAGTTTTCTTGAGTACAGATACATTAGTTGAGAAGATATTGAGGGTTGAATTTTTTTTGGGTCATGGTTTTGCTGTGAAATGGGACCCTCATAACTCCCACAGTAAACAACAGATTATTCTTATGAAATTTTGTGCTCTTGCACACTCGGTTTTACTGAGCAGTATGCTATAGTTTTCTTTAGTACAGATACATTAGTTCAGAAGTTATTGGGAGTTGAAATTTTTTTGGGTCATGGATTTGCTATTAAATGGGACCCTTTTAACTCCCACAGTAAACAACAGATTATTCGTATGAAATTTTGTGCTCTTGCACACTCGGTTTTACTGAGCAGTATGCTATAGTTTTCTTTAGTACAGATACATTAGTTCAGAAGTTATTGGGAGTTGAAATTTTTTTGGGTCATGGATTTGCTATTAAATGGGACCCTTTTAACTCCCACAGTAAACAACAGATTATTCGTATGAAATTTTGTGCTCTTGCACACTCGGTTTTACTGAGCAGTATGCTATAGTTTTCTTTAGTACAGATACATTAGTTCAGAAGTTATTGGGAGTTGAAATTTTTTTGGGTCATGATTTTGCTGTGAAATGGGACCCTCATAACTCCCACAGTAAACAACAGATTATTCTAATGAAATTTTGTGCTCTTGCACACTCGGTTTTACTGAGCAGTATGCTATAGTTTTCTTTAGTACAGATACATTAGTTCAGAAGTTATTGAGAGTTGAAATTTTTTTGGGTCATGGTTTTGCTGTAAAATAGGGCCCTTTTAACTCCCACAGTAAACAACAGATTATTCGTATGAAATTTTGTGCTCTTGCACACTCTGTTTTACTGAGTAGTATGCTATAGTTTTCTTGAGTGCCGATACATTAGTTCAGAAGATATTGAGAGTTGAAATTTTTTTGGGTCATGGTTTTGCTGTGAAATGGGACCCTCATAACTCCCACAGTAAACAACAGAATATTCGTATAAAATTTTCTGCTCTTACACCGTCTGTTTTACTCAGTAGTATGCTATAGTTTTCTTGAGTTCAGAACCATATGTTCAGAAGATATTGAGAGTTGAATTTTTTTTGGGTCATGGTTTTGCTGTGAAATGGGGCCTTTTAACTCCCACAGTAAACAACAGATTATTCGTATGAAATTTTGTGCTCTTGCACACTCGGTTTTACTGAGCAGTATGCTATAGTTTTCTTTAGTACAGATACATTAGTTCAGAAGTTATTGGGAGTTGAAATTTTTTTGGGTCATGGTTTTGCTATTAAATGGGACCTTTATAACTCCCACAGTAAACAACAGATTATTCGAATGAAATTTTGTGCTCTTGCACACTCTGTTTTACTGAGTAGTATGCTATAGTTTTCTTGAGTACAGATACATTAGTTGAGAAGATATTGAGGGTTGAAATTTTTTTGGGTCATGGTTTTGCTGTGAAATGGGGCCCTTTTAACTCCCACAGTAAACAACAGATTATTCTAATGAAATTTTGTGCTCTTGCACACTCGGTTTTACTGAGCAGTATGCTATAGTTTTCTTTAGTACAGATACATTAGTTCAGAAGTTATTGAGAGTGGAAATTTTTTTGGGTCATGGTTTTGCTGTAAAATAGGGCCCTTTTAACTCCCACAGTAAACAACAGATTATTCGTATGAAATTTTGTGCTCTTGCACACTCTGTTTTACTGAGTAGTATGCTATAGTTTTCTTGAGTGCCGATACATTAGTTCAGAAGATATTGAGAGTTGAAATTTTTTTGGGTCATGGTTTTGCTGTGAAATGGGACCCTCATAACTCCCACAGTAAACAACAGAATATTCGTATAAAATTTTCTGCTCTTACACCGTCTGTTTTACTCAGTAGTATGCTATAGTTTTCTTGAGTTCAGAACCATATGTTCAGAAGATATTGAGAGTTGAATTTTTTTTGGGTCATGGTTTTGCTGTGAAATGGGGCCTTTTAACTCCCACAGTAAACAACAGATTATTCGTATGAAATTTTGTGCTCTTGCACACTCGGTTTTACTGAGCAGTATGCTATAGTTTTCTTTAGTACAGATACATTAGTTCAGAAGTTATTGGGAGTTGAAATTTTTTTGGGTCATGGTTTTGCTATTAAATGGGACCTTTATAACTCCCACAGTAAACAACAGATTATTCGAATGAAATTTTGTGCTCTTGCACACTCTGTTTTACTGAGTAGTATGCTATAGTTTTCTTGAGTACAGATACATTAGTTGAGAAGATATTGAGGGTTGAAATTTTTTTGGGTCATGGTTTTGCTGTGAAATGGGGCCCTTTTAACTCCCACAGTAAACAACAGATTATTCTTATGAAATTTTGTGCTCTTGCACACTCGGTTTTACTGAGCAGTATGCTATAGTTTTCTTTAGTACAGATACATTAGTTCAGAAGTTATTGGGAGTTGAAATTTTTTTGGGTCATGGATTTGCTATTAAATGGGACCCTTTTAACTCCCACAGTAAACAACAGATTATTCGTATGAAATTTTGTGCTCTTGCACACTCGGTTTTACTGAGCAGTATGCTATAGTTTTCTTTAGTACAGATACATTAGTTCAGAAGTTATTGAGAGTTGAAATTTTTTTGGGTCATGGTTTTGCTGTGAAATAGGGCCCTTTTAACTCCCACAGTAAACAACAGATTATTCGTATGAAATTTTGTGCTCTTGCACACTCTGTTTTACTGAGTAGTATGCTATAGTTTTCTTGAGTGCCGATACATTAGTTCAGAAGATATTGAGAGTTGAAATTTTTTTGGGTCATGGTTTTGCTGTGAAATGGGACCCTCATAACTCCCACAGTAAACAACAGAATATTCGTATAAAATTTTCTGCTCTTACACCGTCTGTTTTACTCAGTAGTATGCTATAGTTTTCTTGAGTTCAGAACCATATGTTCAGAAGATATTGAGAGATGAATTTTTTTTGGGTCATGGTTTTGCTGTGAAATGGGGCCTTTTAACTCCCACAGTAAACAACAGATTATTCGTATGAAATTTTGTGCTCTTGCACACTCGGTTTTACTGAGCTGTATGCTATAGTTTTCTTTAGTACAGATACATTAGTTCAGAAGTTATTGGGAGTTGAAATTTTTTTGGGTCATGGTTTTGCTATTAAATGGGACCTTTATAACTCCCTCAGTAAACAACAGATTATTCGAATGAAATTTTGTGCTCTTGCACACTCTGTTTTACTGAGTAGTATGCTATAGTTTTCTTGAGTACAGATACATTAGTTGAGAAGATATTGAGGGTTGAAATTTTTTTGGGTCATGGTTTTGCTGTGAAATGGGACCCTCATAACTCCCACAGTAAACAACAGATTATACTAATGAAATTTTGTGCTCTTGCAGACTCGGTTTTACTGAGCAGTATGCTATAGTTTTCTTTAGTACAGATACATTAGTTCAGAAGTTATTGAGAGTTGAAATTTTTTTGGGTCATGGTTTTGCTGTGAAATAGGGCCCTTTTAACTCCCACAGTAAACAACAGATTATTCGTATGAAATTTTGTGCTCTTGCACACTCTGTTTTACTGAGTAGTACGCTATAGTTTTCTTGAGTGCCGATACATTAGTTCAGAAGATATTGAGAGTTGAAATTTTTTTGGGTCATGGTTTTGCTGTGAAATGGGACCCTCATAACTCCCACAGTAAACAACAGAATATTCGTATGAAATTTTCTGCTCTTACACATTCTGTTTTACTCAGTAGTATGCTATAGTTTTCTTGAGTTCAGAACCATATGTTCAGAAGATATTGAGAGTTGAATTTTTTTTGGGTCATGGTTTTGCTGTGAAATGGGGCCTTTTAACTCCCACAGTAAACAACAGATTATTCGTATGAAATTTTGTGCTCTTGCACACTCTGTTTTACTGAGTAGTATGCTATAGTTTTCTTGAGTACAGATACATTAGTTCAGAAGATATTGAGAGTTGAAATTTTTTTGGGTCATGGTTTTGCTGTGAAATGGGTCCCTCATAAATCCCACAGTAAACAACAGATTATTCTTATGAAATTTTGTGCTCTTGCACACTCGGTTTTGCTGAGCAGTATGCTATAGTTTTCTTTAGTACAGATACAGTAGTTCAGAAGTTATTGAGAGTTGAAATTCTTTTGGGTCATGGTTTTGCTGTGAAATGGGGCCCTTTTAACTCCCACAGTAAACAACAGATTATTCTTATGAAATTTTGTGCTCTTGCACACTCGGTTTTACTTAGCAGTATGCTATAGTTTTCTTTAGTACAGATACATTAGTTCAGAAGTTATTGAGAGTTGAAATTTTTTTGGGTCATGGTTTTGCTGTGAAATGGGGCCCTTTTAACTCCCACAGTAAACAACAGATTATTCGTATGAAATTTTGTGCTCTTGCACACTCTGTTTTACTGAGTAGTATGCTATAGTTTTCTTGAGTGCAGATACATTAGTTCAGAAGATATTGAGAGTTGAAATTTTTTTGGGTCATGGTTTGGCTGTGAAATGGGACCCTCATAACTCCCACAGTAAACTACAGATTATTTTTATGAAATTTTGTGCTCTTGCACACTCGGTTTTACTTAGCAGTATGCTATAGTTTTCTTTAGTACAAATACATTAGTTTAGAAGTTATTGAGAGTTGAAATTTTTTTGGGTCATATTTTTGCTGTGAAATGGGGCCTTCTTAACTCCCACAGTGAACAACAGAATATTCGTATGAAATTTTCTGCTCTTACACAGTCTGTTTTACTGAATAGTATGCTATAGTTTTCTTGAGTACAGATACATTAGTTCAGAAGATATTGAGAGTTGAAATTTTTTTGGGTCATGGTTTTGCTGTGAAATGGGTCCCTCATAACTCCCACAGTAAACAACAGATTATTCTTATGAAATTTTTTGCTCTTGCACACTCGGTTTTACTGAGCAGTATGCTATAGTTTTCTTTAGTACAGATACATTAGTTCAGAAGTTTTTGAGAGTTGAAATTTTTTTTGGTCATGGTTTTGCAGTGAAATGAGTCTCTTTTAACTCCCACAGTAAACAACAGATTATTCGTATGAAATTTTGTGCTCTTGCACACTCTGTTTTACTGAGTAGTATGCTATAGTTTTCATGAGTACAGATACATTAGTTGAGAAGATATTGAGGGTTGAAATTTTTTTGGGTCATGGTTTTGCTGTGAAATGGGACCCTTATAACTCCCACAGTAAACAACAGATTATTCGTATGAAATTTTGTGCTCTTGCACACTCTGTTTTACTGAGTAGTATGCTATAGTTTTCTTGAGTACAGATACATTAATTGAGAAGATATTGAGGGTTGAATTTTTTTTGGGTCATGGTTTTGCTGTGAAATGGGACCCTCATAACTCCCACAGTAAACAACAGATTATTCTTATGAAATTTTGTGCTCTTCCACACTCGGTTTTACTGAGCAGTATGCTATAGTTTTCTTTAGTACAGATACATTATTTCAGAAGTTATTGGGAGTTGAATTTTTTTTGGGTCATGGTTTTGCTGTGAAATGGGACCCTCATAACTCCCACAATAAACAACAGATTATTCTTATGAAATTTTGTGCTCTTGCAGACTCGGTTTTACTTAGCAGTATGCTATAGTTTTCATGAGTACAGATACATTAGTTGAGAAGATATTGAGGGTTGAAATTTTTTAGGGTCATGGTTTTGCTGTGAAATGGGGCCCTTTTAACTCCCACAGAAAACAACAGATTATTCGTATGAAATTTTGTGCTCTTGCACACTCAGTTTTACTGAGTAGTATGCTATAGTTTTCTTGAGTGCAGATACAATCGTTCAAAAGATATGGAGAGTTGAAATTTTTTTGGTCATTGTTTTGCTGTGAAATGGGACCCTCATAATTCCCACAGTAAACAACAGATTATTCTTATGAAATTTTGTGCTCTTGCAGACTCGGTTTTACTTAGCAGTATGCTATAGTTTTCATGAGTACAGATACATTAGTTGAGAAGATATTGAGGGTTGAAATTTTTTTGGGTCATGGTTTTGCTGTGAAATGGGACCCTTATAACTCCCATAGTAAACAACAGATTATTCGTATGAAATTTTGTGCTCTTGCACACTCTGTTTTACTGAGTAGTATGGGTATTATTAGTATTATGTACTGAGTAGTATGAGTATGAGTATGAGTAGTATGAATAATATGAGTTTTCTTGAGTGCAGATACATTAGTTCAGAAGATACTGAGAGTTGAAATTTTTTTGGGTCATGGTTTGGCTGTGAAATGGGTCCCTCGTAACTCCCACAGTAAACAACAGATTATTCGTATGAAATTTTGTGCTCTTGCACACTCTGTTTTACTGAGCAGTATGCTATAGTTTTCTTTAGTACAGATACATTAGTTCAGAAGTTATTGAGAGTTGAAATTTTTTTGGGTCATGGTTTTGCAGTGAAATGGGGCTCTTTTAACTCCCACAGTAAACAACAGATTATTCGTATGAAATTTTGTGCTCTTGCACACTCTGTTTTACTGAGTAGTATGCTATAGTTTTCATGAGTACAGATACATTAGTTGAGAAGATATTGAGGGTTGAAATTTTTTTGGGTCATGGTTTTGCTGTGAAATGGGACCCTTATAACTCCCACAGTAAACAACAGATTATTCGTATGAAATTTTGTGCTCTTGCACACTCTGTTTTACTGAGTAGTATGCTATAGTTTTCTTGAGTACAGATACATTAGTTGAGAAGATATTGAGGGTTGAATTTTTTTTGGGTCATGGTTTTGCTGTGAAATGGGACCCTCATAACTCCCACAGTAAACAACAGATTATTGTTATGAAATTTTGTGCTCTTGCACACTCGGTTTTACTGAGCAGTATGCTATAGTTTTCTTTAGTACAGATACATTAGTTCAGAAGTTATTGGGAGTTGAAATTTTTTTGGGTCATGGATTTGCTATTAAATGGGACCCTTTTAACTCCCACAGTAAACAACAGATTATTCGTATGAAATTTTGTGCTCTTGCACACTCGGTTTTACTGAGCAGTATGCTATAGTTTTCTTTAGTACAGATACATTAGTTCAGAAGTTATTGGGAGTTGAAATTTTTTTGGGTCATGCTTTTGCTGTGAAATGGGACCCTCATAACTCCCACAGTAAACAACAGATTATTCTAATGAAATTTTGTGCTCTTGCACACTCGGTTTTACTGAGCAGTATGCTATAGTTTTCTTTAGTACAGATACATTAGTTCAGAAGTTATTGAGAGTTGAAATTTTTTTGGGTCATGGTTTTGCTGTGAAATAGGGCCCTTTTAACTCCCACAGTAAACAACAGATTATTCGTATGAAATTTTGTGCTCTTGCACACTCTGTTTTACTGAGTAGTATGCTATAGTTTTCTTGAGTGCCGATACATTAGTTCAGAAGATATTGAGAGTTGAAATTTTTTTGGGTCATGGTTTTGCTGTGAAATGGGACCCTCATAACTCCCACAGTAAACAACAGAATATTCGTATAAAATTTTCTGCTCTTACACCGTCTGTTTTACTCAGTAGTATGCTATAGTTTTCTTGAGTTCAGAACCATATGTTCAGATGATATTGAGAGTTGAATTTTTTTTGGGTCATGGTTTTGCTGTGAAATAGGGGCCTTTTAACTCCCACAGTAAACAACAGATTATTCGTATGAAATTTTGTGCTCTTGCACACTCGGTTTTACTGAGCAGTATGCTATAGTTTTCTTTAGTACAGATACATTAGTTCAGAAGTTATTGGGAGTTGAAATTTTTTTGGGTCATGGTTTTGCTATTAAATGGGACCTTTATAACTCCCACAGTAAACAACAGATTATTCGAATGAAATTTTGTGCTCTTGCACACTCTGTTTTACTGAGTAGTATGCTATAGTTTTCTTGAGTACAGATACATTAGTTGAGAAGATATTGAGGGTTGAAATTTTTTTGGGTCATGGTTTTGCTGTGAAATGGGGCCCTTTTAACTCCCACAGTAAACAACAGATTATTCTTATGAAATTTTGTGCTCTTGCACACTCGGTTTTACTGAGCAGTATGCTATAGTTTTCTTTAGTACAGATACATTAGTTCAGAAGTTATTGGGAGTTGAAATTTTTTTGGGTCATGGATTTGCTATTAAATGGGACCCTTTTAACTCCCACAGTAAACAACAGATTATTCGTATGAAATTTTGTGCTCTTGCACACTCGGTTTTACTGAGCAGTATGCTATAGTTTTCTTTAGTACAGATACATTAGTTCAGAAGTTATTGGGAGTTGAAATTTTTTTGGGTCATGCTTTTGCTGTGAAATGGGACCCTCATAACTCCCACAGTAAACAACAGATTATTCTAATGAAATTTTGTGCTCTTGCACACTCGGTTTTACTGAGCAGTATGCTATAGTTTTCTTTAGTACAGATACATTAGTTCAGAAGTTATTGAGAGTTGAAATTTTTTTGGGTCATGGTTTTGCTGTGAAATAGGGCCCTTTTAACTCCCACAGTAAACAACAGATTATTCGTATGAAATTTTGTGCTCTTGCACACTCTGTTTTACTGAGTAGTATGCTATAGTTTTCTTGAGTGCCGATACATTAGTTCAGAAGATATTGAGAGTTGAAATTTTTTTGGGTCATGGTTTTGCTGTGAAATGGGACCCTCATAACTCCCACAGTAAACAACAGAATATTCGTATAAAATTTTCTGCTCTTACACCGTCTGTTTTACTCAGTAGTATGCTATAGTTTTCTTGAGTTCAGAACCATATGTTCAGATGATATTGAGAGTTGAATTTTTTTTGGGTCATGGTTTTGCTGTGAAATAGGGGCCTTTTAACTCCCACAGTAAACAACAGATTATTCGTATGAAATTTTGTGCTCTTGCACACTCGGTTTTACTGAGCAGTATGCTATAGTTTTCTTTAGTACAGATACATTAGTTCAGAAGTTATTGGGAGTTGAAATTTTTTTGGGTCATGGTTTTGCTATTAAATGGGACCTTTATAACTCCCACAGTAAACAACAGATTATTCGAATGAAATTTTGTGCTCTTGCACACTCTGTTTTACTGAGTAGTATGCTATAGTTTTCTTGAGTACAGATACATTAGTTGAGAAGATATTGAGGGTTGAAATTTTTTTGGGTCATGGTTTTGCTGTGAAATGGGGCCCTTTTAACTCCCACAGTAAACAACAGATTATTCTTATGAAATTTTGTGCTCTTGCACACTCGGTTTTACTGAGCAGTATGCTATAGTTTTCTTTAGTACAGATACATTAGTTCAGAAGTTATTGGGAGTTGAAATTTTTTTGGGTCATGGATTTGCTATTAAATGGGACCCTTTTAACTCCCACAGTAAACAACAGATTATTCGTATGAAATTTTGTGCTCTTGCACACTCGGTTTTACTGAGCAGTATGCTATAGTTTTCTTTAGTACAGATACATTAGTTCAAAAGTTATTGAGAGTTGAAATTTTTTTGGGTCATGGTTTTGCTGTGAAATAGGGCCCTTTTAACTCCCACAGTAAACAACAGATTATTCGTATGAAATTTTGTGCTCTTGCACACTCTGTTTTACTGAGTAGTATGCTATAGTTTTCTTGAGTGCCGATACATTAGTTCAGAAGATATTGAGAGTTGAAATTTTTTTGGGTCATGGTTTTGCTGTGAAATGGGACCCTCATAACTCCCACAGTAAACAACAGAATATTCGTATAAAATTTTCTGCTCTTACACCGTCTGTTTTACTCAGTAGTATGCTATAGTTTTCTTGAGTTCAGAACCATATGTTCAGAAGATATTGAGAGTTGAATTTTTTTTGGGTCATGGTTTTGCTGTGAAATGGGGCCTTTTAACTCCCACAGTAAACAACAGATTATTCGTATGAAATTTTGTGCTCTTGCACACTCTGTTTTACTGAGTAGTATGCTATAGTTTTCTTGAGTACAGATACATTAGTTCAGAAGATATTGAGAGTTGAAATTTTTTTGGGTCATGGTTTTGCTGTGAAATGGGTCCCTCATAAATCCCACAGTAAACAACAGATTATTCTTATGAAATTTTGTGCTCTTGCACACTCGGTTTTGCTGAGCAGTATGCTATAGTTTTCTTTAGTACAGATACAGTAGTTCAGAAGTTATTGAGAGTTGAAATTCTTTTGGGTCATGGTTTTGCTGTGAAATGGGGCCCTTTTAACTCCCACAGTAAACAACAGATTATTCTTATGAAATTTTGTGCTCTTGCACACTCGGTTTTACTTAGCAGTATGCTATAGTTTTCTTTAGTACAGATACATTAGTTCAGAAGTTATTGAGAGTTGAAATTTTTTTGGGTCATGGTTTTGCTGTGAAATGGGGCCCTTTTAACTCCCACAGTAAACAACAGATTATTCGTATGAAATTTTGTGCTCTTGCACACTCTGTTTTACTGAGTAGTATGCTATAGTTTTCTTGAGTACAGATACATTAGTTGAGAAGATATTGAGAGTTGAATTTTTTTTGGGTCATGGTTTTGCTGTGAAATGGGACCCTCATAACTCCCACAGTAAACAACAGATTATTCTTATGAAATTTTGTGCTCTTCCACACTCGGTTTTACTGAGCAGTATGCTATAGTTTTCTTTAGTACAGATACATTAATTCAGAAGTTATTGGGTGTTGAAATTTTTTTGGGTCATGGTTTTGCTATTAAATGGGACCTCTATAACTCCCACAGTAAAAAACAGTTTATTCGAATGAAATTTTGTTCTCTTGCACACTCTGTTTTACTGAGTAGTATGCTATAGTTTTCTTGAGTTCAGAACCATATGTTCAGACGATATTGAGAGTTGAATTTTTTTTGGGTCATGGTTTTGCTGTGAAATGGGACCCTCATAACTCCGACAGTAAACAACAGATTATTCGTATGATGTTTTGTGCTCTTGCACACTCTGTTTTACTGAATAGTATCCTATAGTTTTCTTGAGTGGAGATACATTAGTTCAGAAGATATTGAGAGTTGAAATTTTTTTGGGTCATGGTTTTGCTGTGAAATGGGACCCTCATAACTCCCACAGTGAACAAAACAGATTATTCTTATGAAATTTTGTGCTCTTGCACACTCGGTTTTACTGAGCAGTATGCTATAGTTTTCTTTAGTGCAGATACAGTAGTTCAGAAGTTATTGAGAGTTGAATTTTTTTGGGTCATGGTTTTGCTGTGAAATGGGGCCCTTTTAACTCCCACAGTAAACAACAGATTATTCTTATGAAATTTTGTGCTCTTGCACACTCGGTTTTACTTAGCAGTATGCTATAGTTTTCTTTAGTACAAATACATTAGTTCAGAAGTTATTGAGAGTAGAAATTTTTTTGGGTCATAGTTTTGCTGTGAAATGGGGCCCTCTTAACTCCCACAGTGAACAACAGAATATTCGTATGAAATTTTCTGCTCTTACACAGTCTGTTTTACTGAGTAGTATGCTATAGTTTTCTTGAGTTCATAACCATATGTTCAGAAGATATTGAGAGTTGAAATTTTTTTGGGTCATGGTTTTGCTGTGAAATGGGACCCTCATAACTCCCATAGTAAACAACAGATTATTCTTATGAAATTTGGTGCTCTTGCACACTCGGTTTTACTTAGCAGTATACTATAGTTTTCTTTATTACAGATACATTAGTTCAGAAGTTATTGAGAGTTGAAATTTTTTTGGGTCATGGTTTTGCTGTGAAATGGGGCCCTTTTAACTCCCACAGTAAACAACAGATTATTCGTATGAAATTTTGTGCTCTTGCACACTCAGTTTTACTGAGTAGTATGCTATAGTTTTCTTGAGTGCAGATACATTCGTTCAGAAGATATGGAGAGTTGAAATTTTTTTGGGTCATGGTTTTGCTGTGAAATGGGACCCTCATAACTCCCACAGTAAACAACAGATTATTCTTATGAAATTTTTTGCTCTTGCAGACTCGGTTTTACTTAGCAGTATGCTATAGTTTTCATGAGTACAGATACATTAGTTGAGAAGATATTGAGGGTTGAAATTTTTTTGGGTCATGGTTTTGCTGAGAAATGGGACCCTTATAACTCCCATAGTAAACAACAGATTATTCGTATGAAATTTTGTGTTCTTGCACACTCTGTTTTACTGAGTAGTATGCTATAGTTTTCTTGAGTACAGATACATTAGTTCAGAAGATATTGAGAGTTGAAATTTTTTTGGGTCATGGTTTTGCTGTGAAATGAGACCCTCATAACTCCCACAGTAAACAACAGATTATTCGTATGAAGTTTTGTGCTCTTGCACACTCTGTTTTACTGAATAGTATCCTATAGTTTTCTTGAGTGGAGATACATTAGTTCAGAAGATATTGAGAGTTGAAATTTTTTTGGGTCATGGTTTTGCTGTGAAATGGGACCCTCATAACTCCCACAGTGAACAAAACAGATTATTCTTATGAAATTTTGTGCTCTTGCACACTCGGTTTTACTGAGCAGTATGCTATAGTTTTCTTTAGTACAGATACAGTAGTTCAGAAGTTATTGAGAGTTGAATTTTTTTGGGTCATGGTTTTGCTGTGAAATGGGGCCTTTTTAACTCCCACAGTAAACAACAGATTATTCTTATGAAATTTTGTGCTCTTGCACACTCGGTTTTACTTAGCAGTATGCTATAGTTTTCTTTAGTACAAATACATTAGTTCAGAAGTTATTGAGAGTAGAAATTTTTTTGGGTCATAGTTTTGCTGTGAAATGGGGCCCTCTTAACTCCCACAGTGAACAACAGAATATTCGTATGAAATTTTCTGCTCTTACACAGTCTGTTTTACTGAGTAGTATGCTATAGTTTTCTTGAGTTCATAACCATATGTTCAGAAGATATTGAGAGTTGAAATTTTTTTGGGTCATGGTTTTGCTGTGAAATGGGACCCTCATAACTCCCATAGTAAACAACAGATTATTCTTATGAAATTTGGTGCTCTTGCACACTCGGTTTTACTTAGCAGTATACTATAGTTTTCTTTATTACAGATACATTAGTTCAGAAGTTATTGAGAGTTGAAATTTTTTTGGGTCATGGTTTTGCTGTGAAATGGGGCCCTTTTAACTCCCACAGTAAACAACAGATTATTCGTATGAAATTTTGTGCTCTTGCACACTCAGTTTTACTGAGTAGTATGCTATAGTTTTCTTGAGTGCAGATACATTCGTTCAGAAGATATGGAGAGTTGAAATTTTTTTGGGTCATGGTTTTGCTGTGAAATGGGACCCTCATAACTCCCACAGTAAACAACAGATTATTCTTATGAAATTTTTTGCTCTTGCAGACTCGGTTTTACTTAGCAGTATGCTATAGTTTTCATGAGTACAGATACATTAGTTGAGAAGATATTGAGGGTTGAAATTTTTTTGGGTCATGGTTTTGCTGAGAAATGGGACCCTTATAACTCCCATAGTAAACAACAGATTATTCGTATGAAATTTTGTGTTCTTGCACACTCTGTTTTACTGAGTAGTATGCTATAGTTTTCTTGAGTACAGATACATTAGTTCAGAAGATATTGAGAGTTGAAATTTTTTTGGGTCATGGTTTTGCTGTGAAATGAGACCCTCATAACTCCCACAGTAAACAACAGATTATTCTTATGAAATTTTGTGCTCTTGCACACTCGGTTTTACTGAGCAGTATGCTATAGTTTTCTTTAGTACAGATACATTAGTTCAGAAGATATTGAGAGTTGAAATTTTTTTGGGTCATGGTTTTGCTGAGAAATGGGACCCTTATAACTCCAATAGTAAACAACAAATTATTCGTATGAAATTTTGTGCTCTTGCACACTCTGTTTTACTGAGTAGTATGCTATAGTTTTCTTGAGTACAGATACATTAGTTCAGAAGATATTGAGAGTTGAAATTTTTTTGGGTCATGGTTTTGCTGTGAAATGGGCCCCTTTTAACTCCCACAGTAAACAACAGATTATTCGAATGAAATTTTGTGCTCTTGCACACTCTGTTTTACTGAGTAGTATGCTATAGTTTTCTTGAGTTCAGAACCATATGTTCAGACGATATTGAGAGTTGAATTTTTTTTGGGTCATTGTTTTGCTGTGAAATGGGACCCTCATAACTCCGGCAGTAAACAACAGATTATTCGTATGAAGTTTTGTGCTCTTGCACACTCTGTTTTACTGAATAGTATGCTATAGTTTTCTTGAGTACAGATACATTAGTTCAGAAGATATTGAGAGTTGAAATTTTTTTGGGTCATGGTTTTGCTGTGAAATGGGACCCTCATAACTCCCACAGTAAACAACAGATTATTCTTATGAAATTTTGTGCTCTTGCACACTCGGTTTTACTGAGCAGTATGCTATAGTTTTCTTTAGTACAGATACATTAGTTCAGAAGATATTGAGAGTTGAAATTTTTTTGGGTCATGGTTTTGCTGTGAAATGGGGCCCTTTTAACTCCCACAGTAAACAACAGATTATTCGTATGAAATTTTGTGCTCTTGCACACTCTGTTTTACTGAGTAGTATGCTATAGTTTTCTTGAGTTCAGAACCATATGTTCAGACGATATTGAGAGTTGAATTTTTTTTGGGTCATAGTTTTGCTGTGAAATGGGACCCTCATAACTCCGACAGTAAACAACAGATTATTCGTATGAAGTTTTGTGCTCTTGCACACTCTGTTTTACTGAGTAGTATGCTATAGTTTTCTTGAGTACAGATACATTAATTGAGAAGATATTGAGGGTTGAATTTTTTTTGGGTCATGCTTTTGCTGTGAAATGGGACCCTCATAACTCCCACAGTAAACAACAGATTATTCTTATGAAATTTTGTGCTCTTGGACACTCGGTTTTACTGAGCAGTATGCCATAGTTTTCTTTAGTACATATATATTAGTTCAGAATTTATTGGGAGTTGAAATTTTTTTGGATCATGGTTTGGCTATTAAATGGGACCTTTATAACTCCCACAGTAAACAACGGATTATTCGAATGAAATTTTGTGCTCCTGCACTCTCTGTTTTACTGCATAGTATGCTATAGTTTTCTTTAGTACAAATACATTAGTTCAGAAGTTATTGAGAGTTGAGATTTTGTTGGGTCATGGTTTTGCTGTGAAATGGGGCCCTTTTAATTCTCACAGTAAACAACAGGTTATTCGTTTGAAATTTTGTGTTCTTGCACACTCTGTTTTACTGAGTAGTAAGCTATAGTTTTCTTTAGTACAGATACGTTAGTTAAGAAGATATTGAGAGTTGAATTTTTTTTGGGTCATGGGTTTGCTGAGGAATGGGACCCTTATAACTCCCACAGTAAACAACAGAATATTCGTATGAAATTTTCTGCTCTTACACGGTCTGTTTTACTGAGTAGTATGTTGTACTTTTCTTGAGTACAGGTACACTAGTTCAGATGATATTGAGAGTTGAATTTTTTAGTTTTGTGGATCACGTTCGTTGCCAGAGCTGGGTTTCCCATCACTAAAAGCCATCTATTGATGAGTGTGTGGCAACTTATTAAAAAACTAGATATACCGAACCCTTTCATTAATAACCTACCAGGTAAATCTTGGTAGAAAGCATTCCGGAACCGTCATCCTATCATTGCTAGAAGTATATGCTAGCTGTTTTTTGAGCCAATGTAACCAATACTAGTTTGAACGTGTTGTATAAAATGATGTTTCTCGATAATTGAATGACGCAGATGCCCTAGAAGGTTTGAACGAAATTAAAACTCTCCGGTAGGATAGTTGTATAAGGGTTGATCGTCAATAACTGCATGAAAAAGAGTAATGTTGAAAAATATTACATTATTTAGGTATGCCAATTTAAAAACCGATTGTTAATTATTATGAATAAGACTGATTTTTTGTTAAAAATCTAAGTGGTACATTGATTTAGGTATTTTGAATATTTTAGGTCGTTTCAGGAATATACTTGTGGTCAATCACTGGTCCTACCGAAAATTCTGTAAGTCAATCACCGGGTCATTGAAATACTTTAAAAAAAGTAATAATTTTTGTTTGACATAAAAATCGAATTTACTGCTGTTTAAATATTAATAATACATAATTCAATCTAATGGAGCGGCACAATTGTACCAACTAACACCTGGAGCCAAAATAACGAAAGATATTCTAAACGAAACTCGAATTTTTTCTTAAGCTCTAAATTACCGGTCCCTTCACCCTATTTGTTTTGTGTGAGTGTTTTTTTAAACTGATTTTTCGAAAAATTAAGCAAACGCTTAAAAAAACCCTTTAGTCTGTTGTTTATTTTAAACTTCTCTGTCATAAACCTATTTATTTCAAACATTATTCTGAACATAATTATTATTTAACCGTTCTGAGATCTGAGTATATCTATTCCGATTTAAATCTTTAGATCTTTTAAAACGATTCCTCTTTTTTTTTTTTGTGATGGTGCGGATTTCAGCCTCTTCAAATTCGATGATAGGTGGGGGTAGAATGGTGCTGATGGGTATGGCTTACAGCTTCGTTGAACTCGATGATTACCCGGTCAGATTTGGAGGTGTTTGGATCTGGCACAATTTAGGTGCGCCAGAACCGCCATTTTCCCTCTACTACGACATATCATTATTTTATGTTTGAAATGCTCCTCCTCATTGCAATCTACGCAAAGAGGAGAGGACCTTTTGTTGTTCCTGTGTAGATACGATCCGCACACCGCGTGGTTCGCTCTTAGCCTGCTTATTGTCGTAACAACACTGTGACAGTTCCCTTAAACCGTGGTTGTCTAGGTAACTGATCTGCCATATTAAGATTATTTAAGGTAAAAGTAAGTTTTGACATGAATTAAAAATGTAACCCAAGAAACTATTACACTAGTTTTTTTAATAGAAATTTATTTAAGTTGTCTTTGTTCTCTTCTTTTTTTGTTTTATATCTGTAAATACACGGGTCAACCCCTTGCTACAGTTGTAGTATTATAAACAAGCAACAATATATAATAATAATATTAGTTTTTTATTTTTAGTGAGTATTAAGGATAGAATTTTACGAATTTGGACACCAAGTAAATAAAATATGAGCAATTAGTTTTTTGAAGTGTACAAGCACATTTTGAAATATTTCTCTGTTACAAATCATTTGTGAGTTAGGAACTTCTTTTTTGGCGTTAAGATCATAATACTGCAAGCTTTATAGTACATAGTTTTAAACTTACTTTAAATTTTGATGATATAAAAATTGCAAGTAGGCCTTGTAAGTGGGCTTTATTTACTTAAAATTTCTTTATCTTGTTTTACAAGATATGTATTATACGTACCTTCCTCATTGGTTGCAGGCTTTAGGTTACTGGTTAAATAAGCTGAAGGAAGATTTACCAGAAACCAGGGAACTTCTGATGAAAGGGAAAATACAGATTTGAAGAATGTTCTAATTCTATTTTCCTTAAAACCTTTCAGTTTGAAGACGAAAATCAATAAAAGGTAACTTAAAACTTGTACAAAGAAACATTTTTATATTTGCTTAGAGATAGTAAGAGATAACTTCCACATTGTAATTTATAGACAATCATTATCGCTGGTTTGTGTTGAATAGAATTATATTTAATTAATTTTTTATATCAGTCGATAAGTATAATTTTTCTAGGTATCTGTTTTCATTCTTTTTTTTTTATAGACAGATCCAATTTGGTTGTATTGTAGGTCATAAAGTACAGTCCGATTCAGTCTTTTACCATTTTTTCACCCACTCCAGCACTTCAGGGCTTTACAAAAATTCATATCTGCCGAAATTCTACGCTTGAGAAAAAAGAACTAGGTTAACTTTTCACAAAGAATTAAGATCAATATTGCCCCATAAAGTAAAACTACTTCAATTCAAACTTTTCATTATAACTTTAGATGGAAAGAAGTTTAGAATTTTTTAAAACTAGCAGTTCTTTATCTTTCTTTATAATTCACTTTTTATAGCAAAACATAGCATTTAGATAACTCACATTATTATTGTTATTTACTTCTTTACTAAATATTTCACTTTTCAACCCTGTGATGGTCACACCAGGATCTTGCAATGCTGAAACATTCGAATGAACTATTACGTTCTCGCAAAACCCTTTTTTCCTTCTTTTTTTTAAATTTGTTTGTTAAGTTACACCAGCGCCAGATGCACTATTAGTAACAATGTCAATAGCTGATACCACTACAAACTCACTAATTGAGGGGAGAAGTTACCCAGTGATAACACTCCCTAAGTCGTCTCCCAGGATTAGCTACTCTCTTCAGAAGAGAGAAAGTCGCGAGGCCACTGGCGTTTTAGTCGTCTGGGAGGATGATCTGGAAGGTGATGAGATGATAAATGGTGGACAAGAGGATTGGAATGAGAGTCAAGTTCTGATGAAAACTTTTGTTGCGAGTTCGTGCAACCTGACCAACAAACGGAATTTCCAGGTCTGTGTGGATGGTTAGATTAGAAACGTAAAATGGAGCCGTTAACGATAGTGCGGAGAATTTTAGGCTGAAGAGATTGAATTCGTTGAAGATTGGAGCGTTTCGTTGAACCCCACAGTTCAATACCGTACGTCCAGGCGGGTTTTAGTATAGAATTGTAAATCAGTCGTTTGTTATTAAGTGAAAGTTTTGAACGTTGGTTTAGTAGTCTTTTAAGTAGTCGATAACGCCTGTTAACTTCAGTTCGTTTAAGTCGTGTGTGCGTGTTCCAAGTCAGTCTTTTGTCTAAATAAAGCCCAAGATAACGGACAACATTGGCAGGAGGAATTGGAATTGAGTCATAGAAGATCGGAGGAAGAGTGATACGACGGAGAGTAAAAGTAATATGCAAAAACCTAACATTGGAAATAAAGAAAAAGAGTTCCAAAAATCTTTCTGTAAACACGCAACTCAAAAACATTCATTGAGTTTATTATTATTCAGTAAAGAGGGAAATCCTACGCTAACCAAGCTACTCCACAGAGAAACCAATAGCCATCAGTAAACCTAGTTTATAATGAAAATTTAGTACCGTATCTAGTAAGTCACCTGCTTCACAGATGACCGTTTTCCTCGTTTCGTCCAAAGAACCTAAACCTAGGACTCCTCAAAACCAAAGCAGTTCTGATAAGATAGGTGGGTGTTCTCTCCATCGTCTCCTAAATTCAACAAAAAGCTCGATAGTTACTTTGATGACGTTCAAAAGAAAAGAGAAACTACTTTTTTTCCTAGAAATTAATCTTTATTGAGGATTAATCTTATTTAAGGATTTTTAAGGATTCAATGCTTAATATTAAAAGAAATAACAAAAATACAAACAAACATATAGGACCATACAATTTTTTTTTTTTTAGTATACAAGAGATTACCATCTACAAGTGCAATGCACAAGTAAATTTTTAAAACATCAAGTATTACCTATTTCAAGAGAATGATATGAGTTCCTGAAACTTTTAATAAATAAAAAAAATGGTTCAAAGATCAGTTTATTTGCCAATGATATCGCAATCTTTGAGGCATTATTAGGAGTATCCACTTCTAAGAACAGAGCCTTGTCAAACCTTCGTATCGAGTTCAGCTGCCAGCAACAAGTGTCTTTAAATCCATGCTGGCATGACTGTAACAACCACTTCTCTACCTTGTCACTGGTCGAATAGTGTTTGCGTTAACTGCCTTCTTAAATTTCCAGCAAACTTTTTGACGAACAAATGTTATTCTAACATTTTATTTTTATTTTTGCTACAAAGCTTAATGAATTAAAAAAATAAAGAATAAATGCGTGATATTCCCCTTTAGAATGACAATACAAATACACAATCTTTACAATGAGCACAACTAATAATTTAGCTTGCTTTACATTTACTATTTACTTACAGCAATTTTACAATCAACTTCGTTGTTTCTGAGGAGTTGAAGAAATAATAATAATTACTATAAATTCTTTGCATCGCTTCTCTAATCATTATTTATTTGGCTGAATATGAACTACTTTAAATCACCCCGGTTTGTGCTTAAAAGTTTGGCCACTATTGTAATTTACTATATTTTGATTATAGTTTTGTTTCTTTTAGCTAAATTTTCAAAGAAGTGCTTGCTCTTTATTATTACAAATATTTAGATTCGGATCAAATAAACACTAACAAATTACAAACATTAAAGACTTAAACGATAAATGATCATTTGATAAACCTTTTTGCTACACTTAACTTTTGCTGCACTTAAATGATTATTGACAGGTACAAAATTACTCTTTTTCCATACCGCTTAATGTCAGAAGGATTCGTAAATAATGAAATATACAGGGTGACCAGAGTAATATGCTTCTCCCATTTTTTTTTTTTTAACGGCGGGAAATTTCGAAAAAATAAAAACACGTATTTAACCATTTTTAGTCTAGTTTATTTTTAGTGATTGACCAATTTTTTTAAACCTCTGTACCTCGAGATACAGCATCCAACTTTGTTTTTTCAAATGGAACGTTATATTTTTTTAAAAATATTTTTATAGTATTTGAGCTCCTAAAAAAAAACAAAAAAAGAATTTTTGAAATCGGTTAGGTTTTTCAAAAGTTATGGTAATTTAAAATATGGAAAACAAATTTCAGTTTATTGACAAAATTACGTTATTTTTTTTTTAAAAAAATCTATTCAAACTGGGCACCATCAACGGATAGGCAAGCCAAAACTCTGGACTCCCACGCTTTGCTTGTAGCAGCACTTATGGTGGCGAAGTCAAGATCTAGGCAGGCTAGAGTTATTCGACGTTCAGGTTGTTTTTTTACAAACGTTTGGTGTGGAGTTTTAGGAAATCAACTAAGGATTCGGAAGTCCATACTTCTACAGAGAGAACTGGTGTAAGGTATCTAACTTTTTTTAAGATACATTTTGCCAGTTCTGCTTGAAGATATTCCTCTACAACGTTGGCTAGATATGTATTTTTAACAAGATGGTTGCTCGGCACATAATGCGAGAGTTGTTCAAGGTTACCTGGTCAGAAATTTCCATGAAAAGTGCTTAGGGACTCATTGTCCGATCCAATGGCCACCTCGATCTCTGGACTTATTTTTTGTGGAATATTTTTTGTGGGGATATCTAAAAAAATAAAGTTTACAGTAACCTTAATCCCGTGGCTTCAGTCGATGATCTGAAACGTCGAATAACTCTAGCCTGCCAGGTCACCCTGTATATTATATACTGCAAAACTTATCAAATTTAATGTAAAACATTTGACTTGGGTCCATTCTCTGATGTTAGAAAACAATTTTGCAGGATGATATCGCTGTTTATACCAAAAAAAAATAGGTACGTGAACAAATTATTTATAAAATAGTTCCGAAGTCTATTCACTTTTAGGCTAATTTTAAGTGGATCTAGCAGATCGTGGGCGTTGTAGAGAAACCACCCTTTTTTGCTCTACTCAGAAGAGCAAACTCGCTGAATAGAAGATGTGCTAGATGTTAAAGCTAGTAAACTCATTTACAAGATCACTTATCTACAATGCTCTTGGATAGAGTATGAACATTTCTTTCTACAAGAAAATGGCATCCGAACCATATATTTTTCAATCTAAATTTTAAACGGTATTCTCATTTTCTTCCTTGTTTAATTGGAATAATTGGTGCGTAATAATAACATTATTATAATTTTCATTTCAACATATAAGTTTATGCGCACACCTGTTGCTTACTTATTTTGCCATCTGAATTCCTTCTTTACCTGTTGTTCTTGCCAGAGAATTATTAATGAGATTACTTTACGTTAATCTACATTACATTATGACTAAGTTAACTTTTAATGCTTCACTTCGCCTACACAAACAACCAACAAATGCAAATATTATCCGCAATGCGGACATTATTTTATTAAGGAAGGAAACAAATTTTCTTGTTTATTGTGCGGAAGAGATTTCTAACTATATTAAATGCGTGTATATTGTGCCGCAATATCCGACATATTTGCTTTCTTTTATAATCTGCTTTCACTAAATACTTTAAATAAATTTTACAATCTAATTTTATTAAAGAAGTAAAGATACTGTAAAATTTCTAAAAAGGAAAGCCATTTTAGATTATACAAGTTAACTACCTTACACAATATGTATTACTGAATTAGGAAATGCTTAGAATTGATTTAATCATTAATTCTTCTGTTGAACATGTTGTTTCTATAAAGGATAAGGTTTTGCGAATAAATTTACATTTACGTAACCATATTATTTATTTAAATTTATATTTGCAAACTTTAGGAAGGTTTCCCTAGGGCAGGGATAGCAAACCTTTTTGAGACGTGGGTCAAATTTTGTTCATTTTTTTTTTTTTAGTACTAGCTCTTGGGTCACTAATGCCCATTTGCGCAAGAATTTACAACATTTAACTGAATATTTTCAAAACTAAACATCTTTAAAATTCAGTTGGCTTAACGGGTAAAACGGGACAAAACAAGTGCTATGGAAGTTTTTTTTTTTACAAACATAACCGAACAAAACCTTACAAAAGTGTGTTTTATCTGAAGAAAAATCTAAATATGGTTATTTGCTTTGGGTTGTCGATTTTTCTTAACAAACAAAATATGAGTAAAATTATACATTTTATTTGATATTTTGTAAAACACTTTTGCTTTATTTTAAATACTACAAAAGCATTTGTCGTCATTTGCGTTTTAGAACTGTAATGATCAAACTAAAGGTTATATGTAGATAGCATTTAAATTGCTTTTGTGTCAATGCTTGATTGAAAAAAATACAGATAGAATATAAATTATCCACACAATTAGAAAAATCTAAATCAACTCGCATAAACAAACAAATGGTTGCCTAGCAATTGTGGGTCATTGAAAAAGCTTGCGCGGGTCATAGGCTCGCCATCACTGCCCAAGGAAATTTCTTTTGCTTGACTTCATTTTTTTCTTTCTTTTAAAATCTCATCTCTGATTTACTGAACAAGTCACTTCATTAGACAGTTTTGCATATTGCAGACACATGGAATTTTTTTACATTATTTTTATTTATTAGTTTTTATGTGATTTTTATTTTTTAACGTCGGATCCTTTTTCAAGGTGATAAACTTAAAAGAACACAAATTTGCAAACTATCTTTTAAGTAAATTATTAACAAAATTATGTAGCAAACAAATTATATTTGAATTGATTTTGTTAAAAAGTTATTTTAAATGTAATTAAGGTTAGAAGGTAAGTCGGCAGTGTAGATTGTACCTCTATTTACACCTTCGCTGACGACACTGCCATTCTCTCCACACACTCTGACCCTATCCTCGCAGTACGCTCACTTTAGTCCCACCTTCACTCAATAGAACCTTGGTTAGAAAACTGGCGTATAAAAATTAACCCAACTAAATCTAAATACATAGTCTTCACACTCAAACGTCAAACTCCGCCACCTGTCTTCTTACATCACACACCTATCCCACCAGCCGACCATGTGCGGTACCTTGGAATGTACCTAGACAAGAGACTTACCTGGAACCCCCATACGAGACTTAAACGTACCGAACTAAACAAACGATACAAACTTCTAGCCAGGCTACTCGACAAACGCTCAAAACTCTCACTACAGAACAAACGACGACTCTATACAGCCCTTCTCACACCAATATGTACTTACGGACTCGAACTTTACGGTACAGCTAAAAAAATCCAACCTCAATAGACTACAAACACTGCAATCCAAAATTCTCCGCCGCACACTAGACGCTCCATTCTACGTAAGCAACCACACTATACATACAGATTTCCAAATTCCACTTATCTCCGAACTTGCCAAAATTCGATACAAAAATTTTCACCAAAAACTCTCACTGCATCCCAACCCTTTAGCTGCAAACTACGCTACCCTCCAATCCTCGAAGACGGCTGAGGCGCCGTTGGCCCCGTGACCAACTGGGTGACTAACGGCGGCCATCAATGGATGACCGTCATTCACGTCTGCCACGCTATTCACGTACATTCATCGCATTTACCTATTGTACCTGTAGGTACAGGTGTAAACATTAAAAGGATAAAAAAAAAAAAAATGTAATTAAACCGTAAAAATATCAAGTAAAATTTATTGTTTTAACTAAGTTTTTTAAAAAGAGTTTCGAAAATTATAACTCAGCCTTTCTCGATTCAGCCCTCCCTGAATAGTGAGTGGTAACCTCTGTGTACGTTGTATAATGTGAAAAAGTAAGAAATAAGTTTACTGAAGCACAAAGAAGAATTATTTTGGGGATTTCGTTCTGACCTACAGTTCGGCCAAGACAAAGAGGCTGGCGAAAAACTTTTAAAACCGTTTAACTAGAAATGTCACATAAGGGAATTAGTTTTCTTCCTTTTCTATCTTAGTTTTTCTCTAAAACTGCACAACTTTATCTCTTAACTTAAGATTAAAATCTGTTTTATTGGATTTGAAGCAAACCATGATTATTGTCACGTCTCTCGGTGGCCCCAAGTTGAAACATCAAATTAGAATTTTCTATTATTTTTAATTGAGTTCACACACAGAAAAAATACACATCAATTTTAACCGTAAACACCGCTTTTTCGGTACTTAGCGAATCTCATAAAGGATTTCCAGTCAGCTCAAACTCAAAATCGAAAATCCACACGATCTTAATCATCTGCCTTAAGCCTGAAGCTTTTACCCACCGAATATTTGTGCATCCACAATTTGTTAACTGCACCTCTACGGCCTTTTGTACGTAACTGTGTTAATGTCGCAAGTCATTATGAGATTCAAGGGGGATTCCTCCTTGGCCAGACAGGTTGACAGAATTTGATATCTACGTTATGCAATTTTCCCCAATTCATAATACCGTTTTGAATACATATTTCTGGAAGAGGTTTGCTATTCCGTATGTCATTAACTAACAGCGTTTCAACTAAAAAACCCCATAGAAAACATATACAAAAACATTGTTCGTTAAATTAAAAACCAACAGACAGCAATTATTTCTTTTAGGTTAAAAGAATTCCTGGGTATTATAGAAATATTGTTATAAAACTTTAAAACAATTGTCATCATGCTTAGAGTGCTGATTATTTTTCTTACTAATGAGTTTGCATGTAAGTGATTCTTGTACTCTCCATAGCAGTCTACAATTAGTTGAAGAATAATGGTACTAAAAATAAATAAATGCTCTGAAAGCCTCTTAACAAGCTCTATATCTACACGAATCCACAAATTTAATTCTGTATCAAGTTAACAGAAGTCAATTGGTGTTTTCATTATAAAAATTATTTTTATTGTAACAGTAAAAGCTTTTTGGTAAAACCACACTTCTGGACGATTGGAGTTATCTAAATTTAAAATTTGATTAATAAATTTGATTCTTATCCAAAATTCTACGAATCCTGGAGCCAGTTTGCTGCTCTAAAAGTTCTTTTCATAGGAGCCTCTATTAAGCACAGTAGATATATCAGGTCTTGTATACTCGGGCGTCAAAGCAACTTGTAGCAATAAAAGCAGTCTTAAGAAAAGTACTTAAGAATTATTTATCCACTTCTTACTAATTTAGCAACATAAATTTATTGGCAACTCCTTTTTCAAAAAACTGTGGCAGTTTTTTTTAAGTTTACTGGATATTTTCTTTCGCTCTTTTTTCTCGGAGACCTCTGAGAACTTAATCACGTACCATAACTATAAATGACTAACGATAACTAATGTTTGTAAGAATCAGTATTCTTTTCTTTATCACCGTAAGGAATTAATTCGGTAGGGCTTAAGAAGATCTTGTAGCAACAATTATTTTCTTACAATCTCATTAAGAAAGTCGTTGCTTGTATCGTAATTGAAATGAACAGTTTTTTAATCCATAATTTAAATTTGCTGTAACCATATTATAATTTAATACTTTTCTTTGAGTTTTTGCCCAGCCGCACATGATTCTTAGAACAGTAGAAAGACAGGATTAGCCAGACATTTTGTTTTCATGCTCTTGTCAACAGGTAATTAACTCTGATTAAGGACTTGTTAATTCTCCACGTCGTTTAAATCGAAGTTGGCCTTGCAATCCCCTTGTTTCCCAACCTTTCCCTTCTATCTAGAGCTTGCCAACGATGGCTGCTTTCTCTTAACACTTTCTCCTGGTTATATGGCTGAGCTCGGTGCTACATCATAAATTATACATCTAGTACGCTACATTTACTGAACTATAATAATAATAATAACAGTGTTTATTCAGGGACTTAAAAACATACTAAAAACAAAATATTTCTCCTAACTGTAAGCAAAATAATTTCTTTAATTCAAAACAAAACACACTTCGAGCATGGACTTCGTCCGTCTGCCGAGTTGACTCTAATTTATTTATTAACCATACTAAATTTACAAATATTTGAATAAACATATAATAAAACATTTGCTAAACTTTGGAACTAAACATATTTCGATATTAAAAATTAAAATGATTTATTAAAATTTTTCTATAACTCCAAGTGGATATTGTGTACTCATACAGCTTGCACCAATCAAGGTCATTCAAATAAAGAATAATTTCACTTATCTTGAGTTTTCTATTTCCCAAGTACTGTACTCTGAACTGTAAAATCGAACATTCCCCAATAAAATGGACGATATCTTCCACCGCTCCAAGATTACAGAGAGAACAATAGTGTCTACTTTCAACCTTGTTTACACTAAAATTTAAGTTAAACATTGCGCCTCTCAGCTTCATTACATTAATAAATTTTGCACTGTTTTTATCATGAATATATCCGTTTTCCCTAAATCCAACTCTAATTATTTGTGAATATAATGGTATTTAGCGCTATTTGCTTTCAGACTATCTCTAAATTCTGATTTTATGTGGTAACGTTAGGGTGCAAGAACCACCATCTGGGCTCAATAAATCGATTAGTTACGATATTACAGCACACCGAAGTAGGTAATTACTATCGGATGCGAAAACTGCCTTTTCACCGAAGACCTAACCATTTATTGAACTATGTAATTTACAGTTGCAATTAGGCCAAAATAAAAATATGATTTAACGTCTTTAGGTCCTTTAACACCGGCAGCCTTTTTCAGGGCGCCAACGGCCTCCGGATAATGTAATCTCAACGCAGCATCACCGATCAGTGAGTTTGAGAAGATCCTAAGTTGAGAAAAGTCTGAAAATCTGAGAGCGGTAACTTCGAGTGAACATCCAGTGCCTTTCCTTTATTATTATTATTATTATTTAATGAAGGCGCATCAACATCTAAGATCATTGGCGCCTGGAGCCTTTTTTAGTGCATTGCTATACTAATTTTTTTCGCTACAAACAGTCCATGGCCAGACAGTGATCTGTAAATTCATGTAAATAAATGTTCATTCATTAAAATAAAAAATAAATCATTCTACAGAAATGTTTTATTCATTTAATCTTTTTTATTTCAAGCTTTTTTTAATAATTAAGTTTTGTTTTAATTAAACTTCTCGTGCAGGTTTTGAACAATTGAAATTTTCCTAATTGTTAGCAAAGAATTGGACTTGATTTAGAGAACGGAGCTTTTAAGACAATGGGCTTCGTTAACGTGGCGAAAATTGTTTTAAGCCTTGTGAAATACTTTAAACAATGGAATCAGAGCAAGATTTACCAGTAAAATCAGAATAGTTGAGGTAGTACAGCTATAGAATTAGTTCTAGTTCCGTGCATTCCTATTTTATTGTGTCTTTCTATTTTTATTAAATAATTCCACCATCATTTATTAGAATGCTCTTCTACGTGATTTCACGTGTTCCTGTAGTTTTTTATCTCCTCCTTCTAAAAAAACCCAAAACTTTATTTCTGTCAAATTATACAAAACTAATATACTTTAATGATAATTTACTTTCATAGATTACAGTAGCTTCTTTAACCCATATTATAGACGTTGTCTGCTTCATCTGAGCATAAATAATTGCATCATTTCATAATAAAACTACTAGCCATTGGGTGTAAATTTTCTAATAAAGTTAATAAATTAGTTTTTTAAAGTTATTTACAATTAGCAGTTTTTGTAAAGTTCCTGCCAAATTTCAGGTAATGTTTTCAGATATATGTCCTGAAAACCAAAACATTTTTGTTGGGAATTTGTATGATTTACAGTTGACTAATGTTTGAGCGAAGCAAAAATCGGTTGAATTTCAATTATGATGCATCATTTGGATTCCATGAGGACCTCAACTGTAGGCTTATTTTTAAAATAAAGGGGTTTATCTATCAACACTTTACTGAATTGGTTTTTCAATTTTTAGCCATTTTCTCGAAAACATTAACCTTCCTAAATTTATTCCGCTTGTAAAGTCTGTACGCTTTAATTTTAAATATCACAAGGACGTTGAGAATAGACAATATTATAGAGTTAAAAATAAAAATGGAAGTAATAAAGAAAATTAGTGTAAACTATAAGTTTGAGAACCGCAGTAAAAGCAGGGGGCTGGCTGTAGGTTTTCACTTCAGATTTCCATGTCATCATATTCAGATAGATTTGTCGTGGGATTGAGCAGGATCTCATGTATAATGTATTTTCCATATTTTTCTTTTCAGCGCTGCATAGTTGTTCCTTAAGATAACTATTTAGCCTTTTATTTTATTTTTTAAACGGTTGAAACTATTTTGAACCACAAACAACAACAATCTATTTGATAAGTTTTAAATACCTCACTTTAATTTAATGTAAATTATCTGGCACGTACGTGGCAGACAACTTCAAAAATGAAGTTCTCAGTTTTACCAGAAAGGAAAAGAAATCGTGTGAATTACATGTCATTTACAGATCTATGGATAATGCTATCAAAACCCTGCACGGTTTATTTGTGCATCATGTTAATATTATGATCTAGACGCTCTGCAAATACTATTAACATTTTCAAAAACCATACAAAAAAAGAATTGATTTTCACTTTGAAGTGTCATAACTTCCTGAGACATGCAGAAGAAAAGTGAGAAAAGTGGATTGCAAATCTTAATGAACTTTATGAAATAAAGCTGAAAAAACAAAATCTATCTTGCATTTTATTCCACTGCTCCGTCCTTGCCACGCAGGGCACACTTTTTTTAATTAAATCATGTAAAATATTCTCACATATGATGCTATCATATACATTACAAAATATTTTAATGAACTTTAAAATTTATAAATAAAACCACTTCCTGAAGTTTGTAAAAACATTAACAATAAACTCAATTTAAAGTTCACATCTGTTTTTTGAAGTTGTTGACAGCAAAAAAATTAAAAATAAATAAATAATAAAATGAATATAGGAAACCTCTAGGGTAAAAAGGCGCTCAAATTCACCATTCAGAACTTATAACATTAAATCTTCCCAAAGGTGATTCATCAACCTCCACATCGTTAACTTTCAAACTTCAGCATTGCAAAAATACTGAATTCACAATTCAATGTTGATATTCAACATCTACCTTACCCCTTCCGGACGGAGATTAAGTTGGTTTGACTTAGTTTAACATTCATATTCTTGCCACAGCACAGTTGCTTTTTTTAAGCTGTGACATTTTATAGATCTACGAAGTTCTATAAGATACTAAGAATGTTCTCGTAGAAGAACATTCTTAGATTGCCCTAGAGAGCGATTTGACTCCACATTTCTGGCTCAGAAAACTGTTGAGAAGCATTCCTCTTCCTACTATATTTCAATAAATAAAATAAAACAAATATATTTGTTTTATGTCGCGTAAACCGAGAAACACACATGGTCCAAATTAATTATCCGTTTTAAATTAAATAACAACAAGATGAATAAAACTTCCAATTAAATACTTTTTGTTTGATTCTAATCTGTGCAAATGCTGCAACTAAGTAGTGGATACTACTCTGTTCTAAACTCAAAAACACCCAGAAGTTAATTAATTTTTTTTTCTTCCTCCTCTTAAATTATTCCAAAATACGTACTTAAGCTGATGCTTTTTTAAGAAAACTAGTCGTAACCAGGATAGAGTATTATGCATACTTAGTTAATCATTGTACTGTACACAAACTTTTCCACAAATTATGGGACTTCTTCGTGGAGATCATCCCTGCTTAATAGAGGCGCCTATGAAAAGAACTTTTAGAGCAGCAAACTGGCTCCAGGATTCGTAGAATTTTGGATAAGAATCAATTAATAAAATTCTAAGTTTCGATAACTCCAATCGTCCAGAAGTGTTGTTTTACCAAAAAGCTTTTACTGTTACAATAAAAATATTTTTTATAATGAAAACACCAATTGACTTCTGTTAACTTGATACAGAATTAAATTTGTGGATTCGTGTAGATATAGAGCTTGTTAAGAGGCTTTCAGAGCATTTATTTATTTATTTTTAGTACCATTATACTTCAACTAATTGTAGACTGCTATGGAGAGTACAAGAATCACTTACATGCAAACTCATTAGTAAGAAAAATAATCAGCACTCTAAGCATGATGACAAGTGTTTTAAAGTTTTATAACAATATTTCTGTAATACTCAGGAATTCTTTTAACCTAAAAGAAATAATTGCTGTCTGTTGGTTTTTAATTTAACGAACAATGTTTTTGTATATGTTTTCTATGGGGTTTTTTAGTTGAAACGCTGTTAGTTAATGACATACGGAATAGCAAACCTCTTCCAGAAATATGTATTCAAAAAGGTATTATGAATGGGGGTAAATTGCATAACGTAGATATCAAATTAGAATTTTCTTCTGATTTCTATTTTGAGTTATGCTAATTCCTCTCTTCACTCACACACACCCATTCACGTTTTGAGAACTTGAAGGTGTAAACATCAAGAACGATCTTTTTTTTAAACCAAACTATTCTACAACAAAGCAATTGTTTTACCCTTAGAAATTATTGTATAATAACTACTGTTAAGGCTAGAGTAGCAATCCATGGGTAAATCAATCTGAGTGAACGCTCATAAGGCTAAAAATATTTAAAAAAGGGTTAAGAAATGCCTATTTTCTACGGACTTTACGTCTAACTACCGATTAGGAGATGCGGTTGGATTGCTGAATGGTTAGAGTCTTCTACAGGACTATATCTTGGCGTTCTTGAAAAATTTAATAAACATAGAATTATTATAAAAAGGATAATGCGTAGCTACAAATAGTTTGTTTGCAGTAATTGTTTTATTTAAAAAGACAGATAGAAAGAAATTAAAGTAGTACGAAGAGTTAATTTCTACGATGCTGTTTGTTCAGATAACAGGTTGTTTTTCTGTTAATACTGAACTTGAAGAAATAAATTAGTGGTGGCCGATTAAGGCCTGATAGTGTGTTCCACATTGTTTTCAGTCTTAGTGCCCTTAAAGTGGTGTTAGTAATTTAGATTATTTCCACCAATTGTCTACTAGAAGAAGAAGAAGAAGGAAAAGAGAACAATTTTTACCTTACAGTGTCCAGTGTAGTGAGTCCTGGCGGTCTGGACTTGCACATTAGTCTGCATGTTGTTTGTCCGCGTGCGGAGAAGACACTGGACAGACAAGGAATGAGGATAGAATAGAGAGAAAATAAGAGACTATCTGGTAACCATGGAGACATACTCCTTGTAGCAGACTCTTCACCACAGGTGGACGTGGCGGGTCGGTGGGTACTACACTTCTGCTGGTGGGCTCGCCGATGCTTGCTCACACTTCCACCAGGGCGTGGGCCGATTGCAATGATTGTGAACATCCTCAGAGTCACGTCCAGTACTAAAACACCCTCTTTGTTTTTTTTTCTTTCTCGTAAATGTGAAGTCCTTCTTTGCTTTCCTGGCAACGACTTAGTTTCGAACATAGTTCCAAAGATCTCTAAAATGTCTAACCTACTGTGAAAGGTGATGGTTGGCTTCTCTAATCTCTATCATATATTCTCTTTTGAGCGTAAAGCTTGGTTTTAAAAACAAACAAAAAACCCATTACACAGCTCGTTTTTTGAAGTGTTGTAATTATCAGCGCTTCATATGTTATTCAACACACACTTTGGGAATATATACGAGATGTGGCTATTAAATACGAAACTATTGCTGTAAAACATTTTATTTTAAATTTATACATATATAGTTATTTAAATTTTATGTCCTTCAATATACACCCCTCCCCTATCCCTAAAATGCTTCATGCGAATTTACCATAGTTCGAAACAGTGCTGGAAGTCTTTTTCTGTGAGCTCCTGCATGACTCGTGCCGCTTTTTCTTTCACAGCTTCAAAGGACTGAAATCGTGTTCCTTTTAATGCAGATTTGACTTTAGGGAACATAAAAAAGTCTTATGGGGTCACGTCAGGCGAATAAGGCGGATGGCCTAAAACTGGGATGTTGTACTTGGCTAGAAGCGTCTTGACAGACAATGCAGTGTGAGCCGACACGTTGTCTTGATGGAGAACCCATGACTTGTTCTTTCACAAATCGGGCCGTTCTTCCTTACTCTTTCACAGAGTTAAGCAAGCACCTAACGGTAGTAATGTTAATTATAATCGATATTTTCATCCGTTTTGGATGTGGAAGGGCGACCCGAGCGGTCATCATCTCCGACGTCTTCTCGGCCATCTTGGAAACGCTTGAACCATTCAAAAACTCGCGCACGTGATAAACATTCATCGCCATAAACTTCTTTTAATAAAAGATAAGTTTCAGTAGCGGTTTTACCAAGTATCATGTGAAATATCACGACAATTTGTTGCTCTACTACATGTGTAGTATCATGTTTTCTGCAAAACGAAACTAACACCTCTTACACAAATGTCGGTTCTGGTCAGGCAGATTTCTCTACAAACACGTGGAGACGCTGCAATCAAAATAAAAGGCTTTACGCTGCACAGCCGTCGGTCGTTAGGATTTGGCACATGCTTAGTTCTTCTATAGCAGCATCAGTCTCGTTATTTAACAGACACACCTTGTATAGTGACGGCATGAAAACATACATTTGTGATTTTTAGCATAAATTACGCCATCTCTTAAGCTCTCAAAAGACCAATATGGTCAGCGATGAGCCATAAAAAGTAATAATTGGCCATGGATCTCTCACGACTTATTCTTATTGGTTGGTAATTCTAAATACTTACCAATAAGAGTTAGTCGTGAGAGTTATTCTATATTATATTCTACAAAATGTACCTGCTGTTTCCCAAAGTTTTTTTCATCCGTGATAGCTATTTCAATAAGTAATTTTATAACAAGTACCCTTGTAATAGGATTTCTGAACTTTAGTAAAGATCACAGTAATGTTAGATTCCCTTTCTTTTCGAAGTAAACATCACTCCAAAGAAGGCATACCTCTATAATCAAAACTACGACTCCTGCTTAGCTTGCTCCACCCGTGATTGCCAAAGTCTTTCAAGTAGAGGAATGGAAAGTTCACTTTATTGAATATCATAATGGTTTAATAAACATTTCAGAAAAACGCCATGGTTGGGATAAAATGTTTAAAAAAATATATACTGGCTTTAAGTCCACCTCCAATATATTAAATAAAATGGCATAGCCACGTTGGAAAAAGCCAAAATAGAAAAATTTCTAAGTTCATTCCTCGCAAAATGTTTTTTGGTTTCAAAGTACTGATTATGCTTTCCGCATCTATATTCTTCACTTTAACAATATCAACAAAATTATAAGAAGTGTGAAATAGTGACAAATCAGATTAAATTCATATAGAAGTAGATTTCAATTCATTGACTCTAGTCGCAATTTTAGATCATGGAACCTCTTGAAATTGTGAGATATTGTACGAAGAATCCACAACATTAGTAGAGATTGTATCCGAGTAGTTCCTAAAACTGAATAGGTGACTATGAGAATTGTATATGGAGAAATTCATATGAAGGTTTTACAACAGATTCGTATTCTGGGTGCCATAATTAAATTTTTTCTACCGCTTGGATTTTTTTTAATTTTTTTTAGGATCTACAAGATAACGTTAACTGTCCTGGAATAGGATGTGCTGATGATTTTTACCTTTTACAACTGATTAAAATGAAATATTCAATTAAGATAATTTAAATTAATGCATAAAGGATGTAAGAGTAGTGTAATTTGTTTTAATATACTGTGTTAATCTTAAAAACTTGGGAATCTCACTGCAGCCGCTATCATCTCCGCTGTCATGAACTTGCGCTGCACATTAATTTCTTACAATGTGTCCCCACCCATCTTGGCCAGTTGCCAAGATAAGAAGACGACCTCCTTAATGTTCCGTAATTTATGAGGTCACAGTTTTCTAAGTGGGATGAAAAAGAGAGAGGGAGATGATGCTGAATTTTACAATAATTCGGACGTAATTATCTTCATCGTATTGCCTTGTGATGCATCTCGCTACAGTCTCTCTAGGGCCATTCTTAGTCGTGTACTGCAAATAAAATAAGATTATGAGTTTCAAAAGATAAACGTAAATCTATCTTGAAAGGCATCTTGCAAAGATTTAAGACGTTAGGATGTCTTTTTTTATATTAGGCTGTGCTTTCATGCCAGTAACAGAGCAACCAATATATCCTTCTTTATTTATGTTGTGAAAGCTCTCTGTACAACCATAAATCCTGGGGATTTTTAACGGATATTGAGAGTTCAATTGTATTTGGCAAGCGTATAATTCTGAGCACAAAGTGATGGCTCGTCAGTCTCATTACTAATACGTGCTTATCCGTTTTCATTTTAACTCTTACCTCCTTTTCCGCTGTGAAGTTCACATCTTGTTCATTGCTGAGAAAACTCTTTTGACAGGTGCATTACTCCCTGGCAATCAGAGAGATATTTCAATTAGCTAGTGCACATTATTAAATGATACCATTCTGCTAGTGAAATGTGAAAACACATCACTCCACCTTTTACATGTGCTGAGGTTCATAGTGTTCCATTCTCTTACTCTCTTTTGATTAACATATTCCTTCAATGATGATATCTCTTACTACTTACCTGCTACTTAATGATTTTAGGACTAAGGGCATTGATATCGAAAGCGGGGACAGTCAGGGAGAAATGTAAAACTTCGGAGACACTTTTCAATCGGGGGTCAGAAGTACGAATTCGGGGACTGCCCCCGGGAAACGGGGACGTCTGGTAACCTTGGCATGCTCAATTCAGCTTAAGTTTTTGGCCTTGTGAGGGTACCTTCCCATTTTCTCAGTTCAGATGTAGAATTAGGTCCATCTACTTCACTTCAATGCCATCGATAATGTGTAACTGTCGGCATCCTCTTGAAGAGTATGTCTGGAAGTTATTTTATTTATTTGTTTTTGCCGGAGGATTTCTCTGCGCTGTGTGAGCTTGAAATCTAGTAATACCTGTTTCATTAAAATAATTAAATGTCAAAAGATCGAATGTGCGAAAGATTTGTTCAGATCTCATTCGTAGAGCTTATTGTTTATTAAATACTTAAATAGCTTAGACACATGCGAATAAATAGGCTTTATAGAGCACTAATTGCTTTACTCTGATAATGTGCCCAATTTTCATTTGTTTATTTAAAACGTAACCCGTAATTTTGTAGCGATAATCCTTTTACTGTCCTAAAAATTCTATAACTATTCTTTAATTACAAAACAACTTATTTTGTAGATTGCATGATACGATTATGATGTCTCAAGTTCAGCTCCAAATAAGCTTACCTCCATTGTAGTACTTTTTATTTGTACGAATATTATTAATACGTATTATTAATACAGTTACATATAATGAAATAAATTCTCACAAAGAGCTTAAATTCTCAAAATGGTGGGACCAGGTAAGAGCTTATCATTAAAAAATTGCGCAAGTTGTAAATCAGAATCGCTGAGAAGTGATACATTCAGAAGGACAAATAGCAGGGCATCAGTAAAGGCTGTTGCAGAGCATGTGATCAGACTAGTTAAAATAATTTAAACTTTTGACAAAGTGATCACAGCCTTTTGAATATGTAATACTCAGTTTGCCAATTCTGATTAGAACTAAAGTTGAAGGCCTGCTTTGAAGATGTTCAATAAACTAACTTGCTCTAACTATGTGGAGTGCTGATTAACAGAGTTACCAAGTTTATAATGTGCCACCGAATAGCTTGCGCAAAAGCTTTCCTAATGGTTAGATCATTATCATATTAACAAAATTGAACTTGGGAATTCTATTGCAAATATGACATTCTCTTAATGTCTGCGCGTTAGTAAACAACCGTGTACACAGCAATAGCAGATCACACATGTTAGGTAGCTATTAATACCGTCTCTGAATCTAGTTTCTCATTAATATTCACATTTTGATGTTTATGGGCACGAATTTAGAAGTTTGAGTTGGAACGAATCTCTAAAAATATAGAAAGAATGGACGTATGTGTTTTCGTGTTTGACATTCGGGAAATAGTTCAGAAAACCTGTGAAATAATACAGATAAGTGTATTAAACAGAAAGTGGACTTTGACACCGTCATCGTGGGCTGAACTTGTGCTGTTTCAATTTTTTTCGCGAATAAATAATTTCATAGCGAACGATTATTAGCGGTTCTTAAACATAGTATACTGACAGATCTCATGACATCTTCAATAAGTTTCGGAGATATCCAATCGGCTCCACTGATATTGTTTATACGTTGAACAGTAATTACAAAGATATCATTTGGAGAATGCAATACTTATTTCTACAAAGAAACTATGATTAGGGAGTAGCTTGCCCATCTTCACCCAATCCTTGAAGTTGACAGGTTTCTGAACTAATTTCTGAATTTGGAAACTGGTCTTCATTTAAAAAAACTATTAGACAGATAAAAATCATCGATGGAAATCAACCTAAGTTTTTGTCTGAAAAAATAGATTTTTAGAGAAATCGTTTTGTAGTAAAAACCAATTAAATAATCGCTTCTTAATTCACTTGATTCTTTTGACCTGAGCATTAAATTCTACTCTACAGAATTAAGCGCAATTATTAAGTTAAAATTCATTTAGAAAAAAATGAGAGTTTAGCGTTACACGAGGTGTTCAGGCCAGATTTGTTGAAGTACGAGAACAAGGACTGTTAAATTAATCCTGATGGCAAACAAGCAGAACAAAAATGTAATTGTAAATGTAAAGTGAGAAAATTGGTTGGTCGAACGTATGATAATGGAATTAACGTAATCAGAGGTTGTTGAAGGCTGAGAGAGCATTGGCTAACATACTTAATTCTTTCAAGTATTAATTTACGTCATGCATAGAAGAGTTAAGATAGAAGTTTAAAATGAAATCTGGTTGATAAAAAGAGTGGACAGATTTTCTGATTAATAATTAATGTTTCAAATTTTATTGATTATTGCCGAACTTTATGATGGATTTTGCAATTCATTCCTAGCGAATACTTCTCCAACATCTCTGACTGTTGTTTATGGGCAAGTCACTGTGAACAATGTAGTATTTAAATAGAAAGATTAACAATAAAAAGACGATAATTCAGATCGTCAGGTAATTGAGAGGTTTCGGCTAAGTTTGACAGGTATAAAAATCGTGTACAAATTTTCAGCTTCCTGCAAATTTTTGGTTTAAATTCACAAATGATAGACAAAGACAATATTCTAAAAATCACTTTTTCTGACTCAAGTAATCTAGAAACCTACATTCCCGATTTTTTGTACTATCCCAATACTTTTCATACCAAGCAAAGTTATTTGTACTTAAAACCAAGAAATAACAAATTGATATTAAATATTATTGACGATGAAGATTGATTGAATTGTATAATTTCTTTTTCCAACTGTATTTATTTTCACAACAGCAGTACATTACTGCAACAAGTGAAGCTGATATAACGTGATTATTATAATTACGTAAGTTGCTTGAGGGGAAAATTCGCCCAATGGTGAAACTCCCAAAGAAAAGCATTTCATTATTGTGCACTGGCTTTTACTTCAATTAGAAGATCACGTGGCCACAGTTGCTTCAACCGTCTTGAAGGATTTCCTGGTAATGCAATAAGTTGGAAAACTAGAGATCTCGTTGCAAGGTGCAATTAGAAACAAAGTAAGGAGCATTAGCGTTTAGTCGGAGTATTTTTGATTGAAAAGATTAAATTTTCTATACATTATAAGCTTTGGCTGTGCCCTAAAGTTCTATTCCGTACGTCCAGACAGGGATACCTATTTTCTTCGGCGGGCATTAAATTCTAATACTAACCATTAAATAAAAATCTTTTATACCGAGAATCGATCCCAGTAACACAATTGATAAATTATATTTATTGATAAATAGCCATCTTAGTCTGGAATTCTTTGTAAAATTTTCGCTAACTTTCTTTTTATTAGACTTCCTCCATTTTATTCTGTGTACAATATTAATGAACCTTTAACTTTTTTGTTTTTTCAATTGGATATTTCCGACTGTGAGAATAAAAGGAAAAATCCATAAATATAAAAAACAATAAATAACTTTTAATTATAAATACAAAATAATAAATAAAGACTGGTTTGATTTGAACACACTTGAAATTAAATCGCTAAAACATTTTTCTGCCCATTCAGTAGAGGTAGTTCTTGGTTTCTTGTATCGGATTTCCACAAGGACCATGATGGACTTTAGCGAGTACACTTCTTGAACGGCAGTTTTCAAGCGACATAAAACATTGATTTGAATAAGTCTTATTATCTGAAGCGCATATTGGATCATAATAGTTGGGACATATTCTGGAACAACCTTTAAACTGGAAGCCAGCCAGACATCGTTTTAATGGTACAACAAATATATGTCTCCTATAAAATAAAATATAAAAATTTATTAAATAGATGAAATTTCAGTATTCATTTTGTAAATAATTATAATTATAACATTAATATTAGGAAAGGAATTTGAGTCAGGACGAGCAGCCCTTACACTTCCTCTATCTTTCACTGCCTTGTGGTGGGGTTGTCTGTAACGATACTAAGGCTCTGGGCGATAATGATTTCGAGACAACTATAAAAATAAAATGAAATTGTTCTTTACCAAATAATGTGAAGTTGATTTCAACTGTCGGAAAGGTTATAAGATAAGCAATGATTTTTGGGATCTAGGATAGCATTCATTATTCATTAGGGCTGCGTGTTTGCCCGTAGAAGCGCTTCGCCAAAGGAATTACTAGGGGATTCGAAGTACAATTGTTACAAAAGTCACTTTATTCATCTAATTTTTCTATTTCTGAGTTCCAAACTAAAAGAATTTTTAGCCGGAAAACGTTCTGAGCCAAAAGAAGAGGTGATAGCAGCTGAAAAAGGATTTTTGACGGATATAAAATGTTATATATGTTCACTGTGCCTAATATTTCTATAGGAATTAAATAAAATCGCTTCAGTCAGTTGAATTAACTATCAAGAGTGGAGGAACTGTAGTACTTATTGCTATAGAAAGGCGATTGAAATTCAAAATTTTCTTTTCGTTTCATTAAAAGAGAAAATTTGCCCTTCAGTAAAACTAATTAAGTTATACCCAACTCTCAGATTCCTCATGTCAATTTTGTCAGAAAAATATTTCAGTAAAAGTGAAAAGATAATGTCCGTGTAGTTAGCGCTTAATATTTAATAACGAAACATCAAGTACTTCTAAAAGAATGGAAGCAAACATTCTAAACAATGCCCTGAGGTTAAGTCCTATTGTTGAGGACTTTTTTCGATTATCTTACAAGTCAAAAGCTGATAACTTTTAAATGAAAGTAAAATAATTTTGGGGAACTTATTGATAAAAAGCTGTACAATTCAAATATTTACTTAAAATATCATTAACTTACCCACAATTATCCCTTGTCATTTGACATTGATTCCTATAAAATTTATTATCTGATCCGCACACGTAATTAGCTTCATCAGTGCAGGTGAGATTACATCCAGCTGTTGTGGGACAATTAGACAGAGATACTGGAACCACTTTTTGTCCACAAGTAGCTTTTTTCAGGTCGCAAACTGATCTGCGAACAAATGAACAGTTATTTGAATATTGAAATGTTCTAATTATCTTGACATGGTTATAAAGAGAAATTTACAGTTTCACGACTTGAGATAAATGAATGATGGTTAAGATGATTCGTGACTTCCACGAAACCTCATGCTGGATCCTAGGCTCGGTACTTCTTATTTGTGAGGGGAGAAGTACAAAGGAAGAATAACTTTTCTTCTCATAACTTTGAATAGATTCGGTATTTTAACTTATCTTTGACTTTAACATAATGGCTTAGGTTGTTTTGCTCAAGGGTAATTGTTCTATTCGTTTGAATCCATGCTTGGACTCTACGTTTATCTTAAGCTTAAACCATCTTTTTTTTCTGGAGTTACTACTTGACTCCAGCAAGGGGCTTAGTCGTCCTTACAGGGCTTAATTCTCCTCAAAAACATACATTACTATAAATGTTAGTTATTGAAACTTCAAATGAAATCCAAACGCAAGAACAAACCCTTTACATAAATCTTTCAGCATCTCAAACCACTCAGATATTGCAGCATCCTTTGAAGATAAACCTACCTGTAAACATTTCCATCTGAACCACAAGTAGGATCCACTTCAGATTCTTCGCAAGATTCAGGGCATTCTTCAGGTTTTAGCAGTTCAACACATTCGCCTAAATGTGCTAATTGTACTCCTTTCCTGTTTCAAAAAAACAAAAAAAATAATAATAAGTTTTAGAAAAAATTAAAAAGGAAATGGAGGATTTTCTACGTTAAAATATCTTGTATACTCAATATTTTTCAATTAGAAAGCCATTGATATCGATTGAAAAGAATTTATATTAGTCTTAAACTTATTTTTGTGGTCTAAAAGCAATAAAGCATAAACGAAATTTTTTTTTTTAGATAAGCCGTCACGGTATTCAACATACCAAGATTACAACTTTCATATCTTCTGAAATTCACCAACGAAGATAATAAGAACCCACTAGACAAATGTCTGTTATGACACCACTTTGAAATCAGCCTTACAGACTTTTTTTTTTTTGGCGCATCAACAGCTGAGGTTATTAGCGCCCGGAGCTTTTTTCAGTGCACTGCCGGCCTCCGGACTGTGTTCTCTCGTTACAGACAACACTGTCCATCACCGGACAGTGAGCTGTAAGAAGCTCCTAGGAAGAGAAAATCTAAGGGTCAGCTGCTGGATTCGAACTCAGGACCTCCGCGTGGGAGTCCAGTATGTACAGCCTTTTAAAATTAGTTAAATATGTTTGCAGTCAAAACTAGGGCTGCGCAGTACTTGCGTTCCACATTGATAAGCTGAGCACAAGGATATTACTTTGCTTAAGTCGACGCAAATCTTTGAGAAAAGCTGTTACTCTTTCTAAATTTTTTTAAAAATAATAATAATAATGATAATGTCTATTTTTGTAAATATTCCACGATAAGATTATTTATTTATTTATATAACAATAATACATCTGAAAAGCTAAATTTATTTGAAGACCAGTGGCGCTTAAACTTTGTTTTTATGGCATCCAACTGGCCAAGATTTTTTGCACACAGTTTATATTTTTAAAAAATGAAAATTTATATTAAAATTCCAAATACTATCAAAAAGTGCTTACAAACAGGTAGCGACTTTAAGGTGGCACATTGTCTTATAGGTCCTAGCATCAGTGCCGCAAACTTGATCTCCATTATCGTCTAAACACTTTATTTTAGCACATTTATGCAACCTTTGTTTACACTTGTCCATTTCCACAACAATTACTTTACGTTTGCTGTGAGATCTAATAATAATAAAAAAAATTGTAACTATTACCATTAACATAAAACAAAATTAGAATAACATATAACCTTTTATATATTTGTACACATATAAAAAGAATCCAAAATCTTACCCACAGTTTAGCAAATCAATTTCACACTCTGAACTGTAAATGTTTCCATCAGAACCACACACGTGATTCTGTGAAGGAGGACAGCTGGTCGGGCACACAGTAACTTGACCGCTAGTCCTCTCCTGCGTTAGACAGTAAGCCATAGGTACTTCAAAAACATGTTTCCTAAATTGAAAATATTCGTTTTTTAGAACTTTCGTAACTTATAGAGAACTGATTATTGAGAATGTTTAGTTGCTTAAATAAAATGGTACTTTTACATAGATTGTATTTTAGGTCTGATTCCTGGAATAGTAAATGCCAGTTGTTTGATTCTTTGGTTGAGAGTGTTGCTTTGTATGGTAGCGAAGTTTGGGGTTGTCTGTACGGAGATATATTAGAGCGAGGACAATTAAAGTTCTTTAAGTATATTTTGAGAGTCTCCTCTAATGTTCCAAGTGCTTATATCAGACTAGAGTGTGGCCGGACTCATACTAAGTTTAGAATCTTTAAAAGAGCTATTGGTTGGTGGGTTGCTATTCTAAGCATGTCTGATGACCGACTCCCGAAATTGTGTTTCTCAAGGCTATTAGAATTAGAATCTAATTTTACATTACCATTTAACTGGGTATCTGTTTTACGGACTCATTTAAATGTAATCGGTTATGAACAATTAATCACAATATCGAATGTAACAGATATATTAAAGTATAAAAATGACTTGATTGCCTCTTATAAAAATCACATGTTTAGTTGTGATGTTGATTTTGCTGTAAAATCTTCCTTCAACAACTTTTACAGGAAAATAAGTGCACTGGAGCCATCTGCAGAATCTTATTTAGAATTAATTGGCAGTATAGAAAAATTAAGAGTAGTCGCACAACTTAGATTGTCGAATAAAAAACGATTCTCTTTGAAAATAGGCTAAAAAAAAATTGATATTTTTCCTGAAAATGTATGGCAATTTTGTAATAATGGCAATAATGATTTAACTCACTTTCTTTTTAAGTGTTCGAGATTTTCAGATCCTAGAGATAGATACTTTTCAGAATTTGTGATCCATGAGAATATTGCTGATCTGTTAATTATTACTGATACTCATCGTATAAATAGCATTTTTTCATTTTGTAATAGTTGTATTAATTTAATAAGTTGATAAAAATTAATGAATTGCACTTCATTAACATATGAAACAGTAAGAGGGCCACAACAAGTACGGCAATCACTAGAATTCAGTTATTTATGTTTTCTTTTTAAGTTTTACTTTCTCTTATGCTGTATTATTCAGTCTTTGTCCCAAGAGAGGGAGATAAGAATGTACTGTATTTGAATTTATTGGTTCTCGTTTAATTAAGGATTATATATATAATTTTGGTCTCACAGTCAATCAGAGATATAAACCAACATGTATTAGTGTTGAATTTGTAGTGTTATTTCTATTTCATTTATTTATTTATCTTTTCTTGTAGTTGGTTTCTATATTTTCTTTTCTTTTTCATGCAGTTAAAATGTAATATTTTATAACGTATATATTGAATTATTCCAACTCCCTGCGACAAGTATTTGTATTACTTTATAAGCAGAAATAAATTTATTATTTTTATTATTATTACATAGATTGTATTTTTGCATATGCAATTAGTACTGAAAATAGACCTTAAATTTTCATATATTCAAATAAAGTACACAATTTGGTAAGCGAAATCTAAATAAGATTTCAGAAAATCAAAATTGATAAAAAAATTCCCTCTTGATTCAGTCAATGACCGATAGATGTCAGCTAAATCCAGTTATTCCACTGAATACGCTAGTTTAGAACCCACCTGATCATCTTTACATTTTACCGGTTTTATTAAAATTCTTTCACGAAATTTTATAATATTCAGGAGCAGTTTTTTTTTTTTTTGCATCCTGTTAACTCTGTGAGTTAATAATCTTTGATCGTAAAGCCATATGAAGGCTGTTTTTTGGATTTACCTAAAGAACGTTCAACAGTTAAGCTCTTTTGACAAGCCACAGTCATGTTTTAGAGATTCGTCACATATTTTCAGAAGGCTCTCAAATGATTTGTACGAGATGAAATAAGATTATTTATGAATAAATTTATTACATTAGACACTCGTAGTTTTTTCAAGTAAAGTGATTCTAAAAATGAAAGATCTCTCTAATGAATTGACAAAAGCTAAATCACTGCATTATTCAACTATTACGTCACATTATTAGGCTCGGTATTAAATAAAACTTACCCACAATTCTTAGACTTCATTCTACAAGAATTGCTGTAGATAATTCCATCACTACCACAAGTTGGTTTAGCATTTCTCCAACAAGACTCCCTGCAATGTCTAGTTGTCTGGCAGTTTTTCTTTGAGGTACGTACCACACCTTGCCTACAAAGAACAATCGGAAAGTTATTTTTGCTCTTCGTAAAATGAGAGTTCGCATTCTCTTTTCCATATAAATTGAATAATTAAACATGTTATTTTAAAAGAATGTAATCCTTAGACGAATGAGTGCACCAATACTATTTAAATGTTCCACTAATTGTATGAATAGGATAGCTGGGGCAAATAACGAATCACGATCCACAGATAAGTTACTATGAAAAACTATAGAATCAGTAGAATCAGCGATATGTTCTAGAAAAACATTTGCTTCATATTTTGAATTCTAATCACTGTTTTAATAATCAGTTTTTATTCACCATATATTCCAAGATTTATGGATCAGCAACAAATTAAAAATCCTAAAAAGTTGATTTAAACCAATGGTATTTTTATAAGTAAGAGCGTTGTTTGCAAAAGAAAATGGACTTACCCACAAGTAAGTTTTTTCATAAGGCAAGTGTTTGAATAAACATTGCCATCAGAGCCGCAGATAGGTCCGTCTCTTGGAGCTTGATCGCAATTGATTGGACAGTTCTCTCTGTGGGCCGATATGTTGTTGCATGGACCCACATGTGATACTCCAATTCCGATTCTAAACAAGAAATAAAACAAACAAATCTGAAATAAATGGAATAAAGATTTAGCAGCCAGAAATTAACTTAAAAGTGAACATCGATTGGTTTCAATTGGCAAATTAAATAATTATAATAAAATGAAAAGATTTTAATGAAGTCACCCTGAAGAAAATAGTTACCACAAGCAGTTATTTTTGCCCAATTTTCTGCGCTTTTTATATAACTTCGGCTACACAGGAAATGGCATGGGTTTAGAACAATTTTTACACATAACACAAAAATATTTCTAAAGTATGATTTAATCTTTTTTTTAACCATTTTTTAAAATTTCTGGTCGGAGTTACTTAGGCCCATTCATTCATTCAATTTAAATTTCATGTTTTTTAAGCTGGACTATTGAGGGTTATTTTAATAAAATTGCACTACTAATTCTTGAAAAATTATTTTATCATATTTAATTAAATTTGTTATAAATAAATACGTAATATTTCATTCAAAAACTTTATGTCAAGATTATGTAAATCGATCTTGAATAAGACTTCATAATTGGACATCTAAATTGTCTAAGGGCCATCAGCTGGATTCGAACCCGGCATATCCCCGTTGGAATCTAGTATACGCTAGCCATTGAGGTGTATGCTCTGAGTTTGTTTCTCTTTTTATAAAAACCTGAAATTATAAACTTCTAATGAATAAAAAAAAATTCTTGTTAAAATAATTGGTTATGTATTTGCGGCAAGAAGATGACATATTACGAACGCAATGTTAGAAGGTGGAGTAGAAGGGTAGAGTAACTTATATACAAGGCTATCGCAATGGAATACTCATTGACGTAGTATCAAACGCAGATCATCCAGCGAGTTCAGTGAGGTTCCAAGGTACCAATAAGAAGGTAACTTCGATATTCTTCACATCAAAGCGGAATAGATGTTGCTTTTAAGAACATATTTTTTTGTTTTCTTTGAACCATTCGTCCCAATTTGTTCAATAAATGAATAACTAATAAGTTTTTTAATGTACTCAGCGAACAGTTAAAACATTAGAGAACTTACTTTAACAGAGCGTACATTGTTTACAGGCAAGTACCAACCGATTTGTAGACTTGGAACCAATTGAAACTTCCATTGTTATGTATTGTTTCAACAATCAATATTATATTGTACGTGCATTGTTTTCTGATAGATCTATCAAATCCACTTATGGGTAATCAACCTAACATTTTATCACATTAAAGCGGATAACAAAAGAGAAATAAATTTTAATGAGCGTGTTTTACTATTGTACATGATTGTCAGAGTTAAAGGAGTGTCCACAGAATAACTTCGAGTACCGGATCTTCAAAGAATATCGGGAATTCCAAGCTAGACATTATTGGACTCTTCCAGAATTTTTTTTTTTTTAAATAATAATAAAAACAAATAAAGAGATAAACCACATAATACTTAAATTTGTAACTTAATGTTAATTTTTCACATGTTAATAATTTGTCATCAATTGTTTCTGCACTATTGTCAAGCACATGCACATCAACCATTTCTAGGTGAATGCAATTTGCATACATAATTTCTGCACGTCTCACATTTTTTGTCTGTGTTTACAGTTCAGAATGAAATTAGAATAGCTATTCATGGCTAGCTACGCTATTTAGTACGACAGAACATGGTGTTGTCAGCAACATGAACAAAATAATAAAAAGTTCTCATTGGCCATCGAGTAGTTCTCTTCTTGCAGGACTATTCTTGAATTATTCAGTCGAAAAGATTTACTGCAGTCCTGCATATATCAAGAAATACATCACAAAGTTCTTTGTCTTCCAGCGCCAGCAATAAAGTGCCTCAATCTTGACCCCGTCAAATGCTTTTGACTGAATGAGTTCCCTTTTCTTTTTTGTTCTCTCGAAAGTTGGAGCTTTGGTTGGGTTGGTCAAGGATTCGGCGGAAGCATTTTTAAAATTGGAGGCAGGCATGGAGGCGGTTGGGAAAATGGAGGCGCGACTTGGTGAAGTGGAGAAGGTGATATTGAAAAATTAGGGAGAGTATGGTTCAGAATCAGAAATTAAGGATTAAGGATACTGTTAATTCTGGGGAGGCTTTGCGATCTTTGACTCGTGACAGGCAGGTGACGACCATTAAGCAGAAAATATATTCGGATGCGGTAGGTATTGTTTCTGAGAGCCCTTTTGGTAGCAAGAAAACAATGTCGATGAGGCGAGAGCGTCGCTCCCAAAACTGCTCATCGTTAAGCCTTGTCAATATTATTGATCCTGATCATTCTCTTTCAAAAAAACTTCGAATTCACATTGCAGGGTACACTAAGTAATGAGATACTGCGTTGGTTTTGATAAAGAGAATTACTTAATTTTGGCACGGCCAGCAATCATTGGTGCAGTTTTATATCGGAAATATCGTATTGTCTCATAGAGAGGCTGTGTTGAAGAAGAAGATTCGCGTTAAATATTTTCGAGTTGTATGAAATGTCATTCCGTGTAGTAAACAACAAAGAATGTTACATTTTCTTTTTCGTTTGGGTTAGTTTTTTGCTTAACACTGCACTGCCAATGCTCGAACTTAGATATTGCCAATGTGGAGTCAATGTGACTCCATAATTCATTTTTACTTTTTTTTATATTGATTTCAATTTTAATAATAAAATTTGCATTAAAGGATGAGAAAGAATAGGAATTAAGAACGAAAAAACAAATTTTGTCCAAAAATCGGCTTTAACATTTCACGGAGAAGGAATTAACCTCAACTTAGGATCGCAGTAATCTCAGTATTTTCTAGAACCCTGATTGGCTGCCTTTTGATCAGGGACTTCTTCATTTTTTTAAATTACATTCACTATTTTTTCAATTATGTGCGCTGTTGACACGGATCGGAAATTACACAATTCTCTGCATGTTTTTACCACAGATAATCAATTCTAGAAAGAGGCTTTTATTTGTGTCTTGATACTTTCTATGAAAATTATGTAAATTTATCAAATAAGCATGTAGGCAATAATCTGGAATATCTACTTATTTTGCCAATCAGGAGTCGAAATGATTCCGATATATTGACGAGTAATGCCAATCTGGAGTCAAAATGAATCTTATGAGTTCTTCAAGTAAACTAATCTGCAAAAAAAACCTAAGAATTCCACGGTCTTCAGCTCGTGACTATCGAATGGTGAGAGAGTGGGGATAGCATATGTAAGAGCATTTTGGGAAAGCTATGAAATGTTGGAAACAGATACCATTCCTATTTTTTTGGAGTCAAATTGACTTAGGATTGGCAATGCAGTGTTAATTAACAATACTGAAGAATGTACTGCTCGAACTTTTAATTCTTTAGCTGACGATTGAAGTTAGTCGTAGAAAACTAAGTCCTTTCGCTTGGGAAATTTTATGTAATATGCTTCTATATGCAAAAAAAGTAATATTACTTTTCAAACAACTTGTACTAAAACATTAGGGATTTTCTAAGAGATAAATAAGAAAATATAAAACAAAATGATGTTGCAGAAAATACATTTAATTAATTAACCTTTAAATTAAACATAACCTTTGGGTGTTTTGGATGACTTTAGTCAAGAGCGTGGACTAATAAGTGGTAGATCCACAATTCGAGAACAACCCGCAAGAATTTTTTACTTATTTAAAAATTTTAATGAAGTATGAGTTTCCGAGACGATGTCACCGATGGAGTTAACCCGAAAAAATAGACAATTATTTAAATTAAGAAAACATTTTTTGAGAGAACATATGAGAAAGATTCAACCGTCTCTTAGAACCGTCACAACTTGGAAGTCATTTTTTGTTTTTTAATTAACCTGAAATTTCTTATATTTTTCTTAATGATTTGCAAGATTTAGAACACTTAAAGACGTTTTTATTCTGTTTAACGCATTGTAATGTAGAAAGATAAACAGTAGGAATATGATGTTTACCTTTTTGGCCAGGTAGAGCACATATGTTATTTGCCTTAGATAATTTGACCGAATTTATGACCTAACAGTAGATAGTTTGGCAGAAAAGAGACGCTTCCTGTCCTCTGAATAGATGATCATAAATTAATTTCGACGGAAAAAATAAATTAAAAAAAAATACTGTTATTTAAATTTATTAAATAATTTGGGGACAATATAACAGATGAATTTAATACGCACATTTAAGTTCATATTTCGCAAGATGATTTCTGCGGCAATAAATGAGATCCATTTGACAAAAATATGCAGTATTAGTAGCCCAATGAACTGTAGTGACCGTTAACTCACAACTGGTATCGGTTGGTTATGGACCATTTTGTTAGCCAATAAGAGAATTATAAAAATAAAAATAAAACTAAGAACCGTTAAAATATCGTCTTTCTTATTATAATTAATATAATTTCTTTTCACGATTAAAGTCAAGATGTTATTTAGAATAAATAAGTGCATTCCAGACAAGGGGAACTTACTATTAATAGTTAAAGAGATTGGATTATGGCCAGCACTTTAGGTGAGCTGCATCAGTATGCACTTAACCCCAATCACCTACTAAGCCAGATGGCCTGACGTAGCACACAATACTAAACCAACAGAGGAGACCTGGATTCCAAACACTAGAACAGGCTACAGAGCTCTTTCATCTTTCTTTCATGCCCATGCATCTTTCTTTCAATTCCAACGTTTATCCTCTGCTATTGAAGGCTACTGAAGCTGCAAACTACCGTTTTTTATCGCCTTGGCTTTCGACTTAAAGAAAACAACATGCATCTTTAGATACCATTTTATTCTTATTGATTTAAAGTAATCACACTTCCAGGAGAACGTTCTTTAATACCATCAGACAGTATTAAAATGGTAAAAAAAATGAGAGTCCCTGGAAGCTACTGCTAGGATAAAGCCAACCAGAGAGTTCAGACGAGATGGCTAATGCTGAGAAACCTTGACTCCGCTCTGAAATTCGAGCTAGAGGTTGCTGACACAAAGCAAAAACAATCTTTAACACCCTTGCGAGCTGCTGGAACAAACATTCAAAGAGAGTAGAAGTTCCAAACTATTCACATAGACCAGGGGTCCCCAAACTACGGCCCACGGGCCACATGCGGTCCCCCTGAGGATATTTATCCGGCCCCCGCTGCACTTCCGGAAGGGGCATCTCTTTCATTGGTGGTCAGTGAGAGGAACACTATACATGGCGGTGCCGCAAAGCACCGTTTGTAAACAGTAAGTTAATAGAAAAAGATCGACCACCGTTGTAACACCTTAAACTGGCCTATATACTTGTTCTCTTTATCGTTAAACACCTCATTCCTGGCCGAACCTGCCCAGACTTCCGTTTATATACTTCTTTTTTACCAGCCAGTGAGTAGAAAAATAACGTCCATGGTTGTAACATTTTAGCCAGGCCAGTATACTTGTTATATTTATTTGTGAACTCCTTATTCCAGGCCTATAGTGCCCTGATTTCCGTATTATTACTTCGTTTTTAGCAGTCTGTGAATGGAAAAAGATCGACCAATGTTGTAACATTGCGGGCTGCTCTTTATAAGGGTTCTGTTTGAAAGAAAACCTCTTCCTTCTGACCTAACTAGTCCTGATTTCTGTATTTTTCCCTCTTTTTAAGTAGTCAGTCAATAGAAAAAGATCGACCACTCTTGTAACACCTTGAACTGGCCTGTATACTTGTACTTCCTAACGTTAAACACCTCATTCCTGGCCTAACCTACCGATTACGCGGAATGCACGCGTCACGGCTCCGAAAACAGTGTAAAATAACAGCAGAAGTAGGAAGAAAGGCAAAGCACTATAACTAAACCGGAAATTGACCATCTCATTAGCCAAAAGCAGGCCCATAGTTCCTACAAAAATACTGGGCAGTTTGTTGATTTAAATTTACTTGTTCTTTATTTGAAATATTCTATTTGTTCCCGTTTTGTTTCTTTGACTTTAAAATAGTTTAGTTTTATAGTCCGGCCCTCCAACGGTCTGAGGGACAGTGAACCTAACCTCCTGTGTAAAAAGTTTGGGGAACCCTGACATAGACGAATATTTAGTTTTTTTTTTATAAAAATAAATGATAAGTGGAATCAGAGAATTATTTATTGAATTGAACCGATAAAAATGCAATTAGAATTATTAAAAGTACAAAGAGTTAATTAAGGATTTGTTAATACAAATTTTTAAACAATCAATTTATTCATCTGTGTTGATATTTCTAGTTGGCACAGACCTCTCTCCACGAACAGTCGCGAAACAGCGAAGAAAGGAGCTGTTTCATAATATTAGTTCAGTAGGTGAAGCCACTAATTAAAACTTGAGTTCGGTAGATGTAAACGCAATCAAAACAGTATAATAAATCATTAATATTCATTTTATTAAAAGTTATTTCACTTCGATTACCATTCTATTATTATTCTAAACAATAGGTTAATTAGCATTTTATGTGTGAAGATCGTCTACAAGATCCATGTTTTTCCTTTATTACCTATATTTCCAATGCTCTACCAAGTACCAAGGTCTCATTTGGAAGATGATGACATTTTCAGACAAGAAATACCGATTCCGCGGTCACAGTTTGCACACTTTCATAAGTTAAGACTTGGGACCAACTGTTACTGAAGATGTACATACAAATACCTATTTCGCTCTGATTATTACTGCAGCAAACATAATTTGGTCGAATTTATGGTTAAAAGAACCCATAAAACTTTTATTAGTAAGATAATTAAAGATATTTGCTTATCTTATAAAAAAAAATATTAGGTCAGAGAATTCAATTAACTCACTAAGATCTCTTAATTGATAGTCTTTTAATATGGTTTCCTACAATAAAACTGGTTTAGAAAGTTGGTGTAGAGTGTTTTAGTGGTTTGTGAAACTGCACGACCGTAGTATAGAGTATTGTAAGCGATAATGATCACATGTGTCATCATTACTTCCTTTAGCTCTACCTTTAATAATTGATTACCTTCACTTTAATAGAAGTACTCTTTCACTACTAAATCAATTAAGAATACAAGATAATCTTCATTACTATTTGGGCAACCTAAATCTAGGTATGATTGATTTAATTATCTTCTTTTTCTGTAAATCTTTTTAAATTAAGCTCTTATAATTTATTAAGTGGCCGATGCTTTATAAATCGATGCAAACTTTAACTATTTTAAGGTGTTTAACAACTGTCTAAAGGCTCCACTGTATGCTGCCTAATTAGGGTCAGTGTTCTCTTGCTACGGACAACGCTATCAATCAGCAGTAATGAGCAGTAGGAAGATACTTCCATGAAGCAAAATTAATTATTAATATTTTGAATACGTATCAAATTATTTTATATTGCTAAATTAAGAAGTACAATTTCTTTAGTAATTTACTATCTTTATAAATATATACAATAAGAGGAAGTTTATAAGATAAACTGGTGCGTGAAAGGCAGGAGGATAAAATCTACCTAGCGGTAGCACTCTCTACAGGAAATAATGATGATTGTGGTCTTCAAAGTGCATGGAAGTCTCAGAGACATTGACGATCCAGTCGGCGAAGAGGATCTGACAAGAATGTTAGAGGAGGCGAGAGACAGTGCGAAAGGATTAGAGCAAGTAGAGAGCGAGCAGTATGGAATTTTTGATATTTAGTCTTGGCGAGATGGTGTACGAATGGGATGTTGAGGTCATTGTGAAGAGTGAGGTTAGTCACCGTAGAAAGGAACGTCAACTAACTGTCGGAGTAGTTATGACTGAAATGTTTGACTGAATCCCACAGCTCTAGTCCGTAAGTCCACATTAGATTAGATTGCTTTAGACGGGCGGTTCCACCAGAAAGGGAAAGGAACGCAGGCAATCCAAAATGCCCATTGTTCCCCGCCCTCCTCTTGTCTCATGAGAGATACAGGGGCTTTAAAACAACAAATCCGGTTAAAGGTTGCCAGATGCCAATACAATAAACTAATAAAGTAGTAACAGGACACTAGGGAGTATGGCGACTCAATCGCTACAGTGCACTGAGTAAACCTAGAGAGTTCTGGTAAAGATTACCAGATGCCACAATCTCCGGCAGGGAAACATTTAACCTTCCGAAGACGAGAAATCAAGTTTTAGAATAAACTGGAAACTTCTCTACAAAGTGCCACGCAGTCTCTTTGGACTTACAACAGCCCCATAAGTCCATATAGGTTTGAGGATAGTATTGTATATTAAACGTTTCGAGTTCTATGGGCAATTTGGAGCATCGTCCAAGTAGTTCTCTACTATTTCTCTAATAAATGTTACATTGATAAAACAAAATAAGTGAAACAGAATAGTTAGTAATGTTTTTGATTAGTTTAAACAGCTAGTAAATATATTGAATAAAGTAATAGATTCACAAATACAAAACTGTCGTAAGAATCAAAAATTTTATTCAAGAAAATTGACTATATATGAGGTGCTGGTGAAAATTCAATTCAGACAAATAGACAATACTGGAAAAATTTCTCTTAAAATTATCTAAAAGCCTCTATGGAACTGCTGATGGTAATAAATCTTTCCACTATTTGTCTGCAGTTTTGAATCATTCAAGTTTTATCTGCGGATAGAGTAGATTGCATAACTACTTCCAAAACTACTTTTATTTTTTAAATATTATGAAAATTTAAATTACATTTCCCTCTTGTAGATAAAAGCAAACAGGGAAGAGTCTTTCACAAAATTTAGTCAATTGAAACTGATCAGTTACATGCGGGTTAACTAATAATGATTTGAATGGCATGTCAGTGAGCTCCTCTATATGTAACAGGGCGCTAGCTAAATTGGCCGCTAGCTAAATATACTTGCTACCTAAATAGTTGTCGGTTAATAATTGCTATTAAAAAATGAAACCAGTATTTTTCTATTCGTATATTTTGCTTCCATTTTTTCCCATGTTTCTTTTTTGTCCAGTTCAATAGTTTGTTTTGTGTGAAATAATTAACCTAAAATGATAATTAGTACGTCTAGAGCACGCAAGAAGGCGCCTGAATAAAAAAAATAACAATGAAGAAATCTTGATAAATAGCTCCTATTAAAAGAAGACTAGGTCACATCATTTTTTTTTTATAAAAAAAATCCAATTTGTTGTTAAGAGTTTACATAAAGGCAGCGAAATTGTATGTTTTTATTTATGTTCTGCATGCTATCTTCAAAGAGCTGTGGATAATTTTCTTTCCGTTCTGATTGAACTCGTCTCAAATAACAAACAAAGAAATTAACTCTACAATTCCCACACAGTTTTATTTAGAATGTAAAATTTGTTTTTTCAGTTTAGCAACCATAATTCCAACTTTCAAGACTTGAAATGAAGCAGTAAGCTCCATTTCTGTTACGTAACTCTTTTTATGGGCTAAAAATTCAGTAATTTTGTAAATTCAGGAAAACATTACTGTGAGGAGGAAAGCATTCAGGAAAACATCATAAACCCTCACAGGTGATACCTGAGAATGCGTTCGGAGAGGTTGAGCAAAAATAGTTTTGTTTGCCACCAGGTTCCTCATATGGCATTGGAGAATGCAGAAGGAGCCCATGAAGAGGCCTGAAGGACTTGTTAGACCAAGAAAATACGAGTACTCTTCATTAGAATTTAACAAATTGAGATACAAAAAATTTTGCATCCCCATAAAAATTGCATAGCTATATCTTAATTTCTAAAACCATCAATTGTACAATAAGATCTTAACATATGCAGTTGTTCGCAGGGAAAGTAATTATTCGAAAATTAGTACGAATGCAGTACTCCTTTTAAGAAGGTATGAAAAATAAAATGCCTGCGGAAATCTCTTTTCAACAATGTTACAAGTGAAATTGACTGTCACATGAATGTTATATGGAGCGTACGTCAGCTGGCAATAGGTGCAGAGTATAAAAGACATTTACTACACTGCAAAATGGAGGTGATAAAAGGAAAGATTAGGTCAAAAACTCAGATGCCATCTGAGAATAGCATAGAATAGCAAAAGAAAAGAATCAGCTGGCATGTTTTCAGAAATAGAAAACCTAAAAAAATTACATTCTATTTAGGAATGAGTTCGGAACAGAAAGGAAGAGAATGGGAAAGCAAAATATGAAATAGAACTTGAACGAGAGACATCCGGTGACATTTACTAACAACAGAGAACAGGAAATGATTACTTTTAACAGATAACACTACAAACCGACTGAGGTTTTTCAGAAGAGAGGAAGAACTCAACAATGGCTGCCTACATAATTACTTTTACTCAGTCTAAATGGTACTACTAAACAATACGGGAACATCTAATTAACGTAACCCATTTATTACAATGCCTCATGATAGAGAAGTTGTTTTATAACATCAAAGTTAAGTCAATAACAAAAGGACGTTTGTGGCAATAAAATGATGTCAATTTATCACTTTTCTTGCATTGAGAAAGTGCTCTTATAATGCACATTTTCGATGCGGAAAGAAAGTGATTATCTCGAAAAATTGTGTTTTGATATTTCGTTTAGTTGTCACCAGAGAATGACACAATAAGGTTATGGTCAAAACCGTTGCACCGGAAAGGATCACTTTACTGAGTCGTTTTTTCAAGGTTTTCGTTACAGTCGTTACGATTTTCTATTAACTTGAACCAATTGTTTACATTTACAGATCTGTAACAAATTCGTTTAAGACCTCAAGGCTTCCATGTTTGTAAACTATGAGTGTGTTACGCACCCTTGTAATAATACCAAGAATCAGAGAAAGTGGTTGGCAAATACTGGATTCCAACGCGAAGATTTCGGGTTCGAATCCAGCTGCTAAACCTTAGATTATCGCAACAAGATTAAAAAAAAAAAATGTGGCTGTGTCATGGACACGGCCGTGTGTTGTACGTGAATACGTTTACGTAACGGGTTATATTTTTTATATAAAATATTTTTATTTATGTATTTAGGATGAAACATTGTGTCTTCATAATCGACGATCGAACACAATCTATGCCTATACAGTCTATTGCTGATGTAGAAGCGATTTCATCATCCACTTGCATAATTTCAATCGCCCCAGCTACGGATGTACTGACCGTCGTTGATCCGCTCGGCCGCATTCATTCTTTTACGTTCTCGGCACAGCTTGACTCGGTCATGTGGTGTTTTATTATTACCATTCGATTGTTCTTGAGAAGCCCTTCCCAACCTTATATGATCTCTGTATTTGGTTTTAGCTTTTCGACGCATATAGGCCGACATTATATATTTTTGATAATATTTTTTTATTCTAACACCTTTTATATTTTTTTTTATTTTTATTTTTTGGCATTGGCTTTCGCCATACAGCCAGCATCGTCTAGGTGCTTATCACTAGAATATCACTCACTCTCCATTCTTACCTACAAATACATTCGCTTCACACATTCATCATTCTACTATATACCGCTATTTACATAAACTACTGCTAATGGATGGAGCAGCACTCTGTGCTCCTGCCATCCTTCTACGAGCTTAACCAAAATTAAAATCACGTAATCCTTCTCTAAGCATTTTCTTCCATTCATACTAATTCGGCTATAGCTTTTAAATACATTCATATTTCATTGCTAGCTCTGCTATCGACTTAAGTACATAAATGTTGGTGGAGAATATAATGTCTTCGTAGCGAAATGGTGCATCTAAATACCTGTATATATCGTCAAACATGCGTTTCCTTTCTACCACATAACGTGGACATATCATTATTACATGTTTGAAATCCTCCTCCTCATTGCAATCTACGCAAAGAGGAGAGGACCTTTTGTTGATCCTGTGTAGATACGATCCGCACACCGCGTGGTTCGCTCTCAGCCTGCTTATTGTCGTAACAACCCATTTATTAGTGACAGTTCCCTTAAACCATGGTTGTCTAGGTAACTGACCTTTTATATTCACGGTCACTATTTTACACTAATGTTTTAACAACAGCTGACGATTGAAACTTAAACGAACATCGTAGCTTCTCCGAGTCAAAAGCTATACTAATTGCAAATCTCGATACGCAGCAAAATTATCTCAAAATGGCAGCGCTTCCTCCTCCACCGCGCGCGATGTGTCACAGTCCTCGCTTATCGTAATGAATTCTTTGATCCTTTAGCTATCCGGTGGTCTAATTTAATTTTGGATGTAGACGATAGATTCGAAACTATAATGCCAAACTGTATCCCCCGATTTTGTTATCATTAGGTTTTTTGGATTGCCTCCATATGATAGCAAATTTAAAGACGTATTCACGTCAAAAACTTTTACCTTTATTTTTAAGCATTTTATTTAGATAATTAATCTTATTTTTAATGATTCTTTAGTACAGTACAGTTAAAACTTTCAGAAGAAATAATTTTAGATACTCAAATGTTGAATGGAAAGAGCATTGGGCCCCAAAACTACATGTTTCAAAATATAAAACTCGAAAGTATAAAAATGTTTTGAATAGATCACGTGCGCTTGTATTGTAACAGTAGAGTATAACAGGTATATTTACAAAAAAAAAAATTGGTATTCTGTAAAGAAACACACCAGACAAATAGAATGAGTTAGTGATTACGTATTCCAGCCAGACGCTGCAACCTAGATCTACTGGCCTCGGTTACATTTGGATGTTACATTATTCTGCTTTAGCATTTATTTTATCCAAAAATTTAACAGACACGGTTAAAACAGTTTAAAGTTATCGTTAACCATTAAAAGAAATATTTATTTCTGCTTATCTGATGTTATGCACACATTTTGCTATACTGCGTTTTTCAATTAATTCTTTTTTTTTTTTTTTATTTGTTTATTTATTTTGCAACTGTATGCAGTACAATAAGCAAAAGAGATGAGTGATAAGGATGGCGCAAATACACATGCACGCATATGCATATCCATACACATACGCGCACATGCATGTGCGCCAAGGGCGTGATTGGAGTGAACGACGACCATCCAGTGATGGAAGCCGTTAGTTCGCCAGATTGGCAAGCTTACACAGCAACCATCCTAGGAGGTCGACGTTGTGTTGAGATGGTCGCGTGGCCACCGCCGCTTTAGTCTGCGATTAGGATTAGAAGGAAGTGTTGTGGTAGACATGTTGTGGATCAGAGGGTTGTAGTGATCGTGTAGATTTGAATGGAGTTTTGTGTATCGAGTTTGGGCTATTTCAGAAACGAGAGGAATGTTGAGATCAGAGTGTATAGTATGATTGGAGACGTAGAAGGGAGCGTTAACTATTGTTCTCAAGATTTTAGACTGTAAGGTTTGGAGTCGGTTGATGTTAGATTTTTTGGCGCTTCCGTAGAGCTGTATTCCGTACGTCCATATTGGGGCAAGTAGAGCGGTATATAGTGTTCGTTTGTTCGTCAGGGTCAGTTTTGATCGTTTGTCAAGTAGTCTTTTCAACATTTTATACCTCAGATTGAGGTCAGTTCGTTTGAGTCTCGTGTGGGGGTTCCACGTTAGTCGTTTGTCAAGATGTAGTCCGAGATATCGTACTTGGTTAGTGATTGGTATAGAAGTATTGTGGAAGGAGAGAGGAGGGAGAGTTTTCTTGTTTAGAGTGAATACTATGTATTTAGATTTCAATTCGTTCACTTTGATTCTCCACTTTTGCAGCCAAGGTTCGAGAAGATTGAGGTGAGTTTGGAGTGCACGGCATGCTATAACAGGATCTAGATGAGGAGAAAGAATTGCAGTGTCGTCGGCGAATCTGAAAGTAATTGTAGTCGGGTGAGTTGGTAAGTCAGCAGTATAGAGAATATAAAGTAAGGGGGCAATTAATTCTAACTTCAAATTTCTTCAATATTTACTTTCGACATTTATTTCTGAATATTTACTAACTTCTAAATACACAGAACATACATACAGCTCGCATTAAATTATTTACTGGTCTGAGATTAAGATCGTCCTAAATGGGTGAACAACGTAATTGCATTCTGCCATCTTCCCTCATTGAACTTTGTATGTTTCCTCTACAATTAAATCGCAATTCTCCGGTTGCGATATAGGACCGAGGGCTTGATCAAGTTATTTAAGGATTCATGATTTTAAAAAAGTCCATAAAAAGTTAAAAGAAAAATTCTAAATTAATAGTAATAATGGAGTTAAGCTAAAGTTATGTGTTACACACCATAATTACGGGTAACTACTTGGTCGGTACGATTAAGCCCAAAAAGGAAGAAAAATCTATTGAAAAAAATGGAAAACGATCTACCATCTAACGATAACAAAAAAAATTGCTTTTTAAAATTATATTCACCTGCATGCCTCAACTTCCATCATGCACCTGTTGAGGTATGTCCTACCATCGGTGCCACAAACTGGGTCCCTCTCTTTATTACACCTGTGCTCACACGATGAACCCTTTGGCCTAGAGCAAAGGCCTGCTTCCGGCGGGGCCACTGATACATCTATAAATAAATTTTCATCAATCAAAAAAGTTGCAAATAAAGATTAATATTTTATTAATTATATTAATATTTTATTTTATTAAAATGTAAGATGTAACGCTATAATAGTGTCAGCTATTACAATTACAACTGGGAATTCTCAGTAAATAAGAGTTCAAATCAAGTAATGTTCATAGGCCCAGTATGTGAAGTACATCTAAAGTGGAGTTCAATGACGTATTGGCCAACTTCATATTTCCCACTGTACTTGAGAGATGTCACTTTAAATTTTTTTTTCTAAAATCATTACTTTTTTCCAATAAAAATGTTATTACTCAGAAAGTTTTAGTCCGAATTCGATTCTGATGACACGGTTAGAAACAGATAAATTTTCTAAAAATTGAAACCATTTCGAAGCATAAGTTATTCTCCAAACAGCCTCAATCTTCCTCCGAATGCTGGAAAAATAAAAGTAATCGAAATTTTTAAGAAACCTCATTAGGCCCTTAAGTGATCATTTTCAGACCTAGGTGCTGGCACTTTTTACAAAAGTTTCCTTGTCTAATGGGCTTTCAAACGGTATATCATTTTCCAGGATTCCTTTTATCTTCGTATGAGAAATTGCGTTTGTTTTGCAAGAAAACGTGCTTATGAGCACTCAAGAGTGTTAGTTATCAAGTTGTTTAATTCATTGAAAACTCTTTTAGGGTAGTCAATTTTTGAAGTAGATTTTCTTAAAATAAGGAACTCAAAGATTACAAATTGCACTTTAATCATTTACTTATGATCTCACTGAAACATTTGAGAAAATGTCAGGAAATATTTTTAAAAAGTATTTAAACTGTCTTTCTAACTGTGTCATCAGAATTGACTTCGGACTAAAACTTTCTGAGTAATAACATTTTTATGGCATAAAAAGTAATGATTTTAGATAAAAAAAAATTAAAATGACGTCACTCAAGAACAGTGGAAAATATGAAGTTGGCCAATACGTCTTTGAACTCCACTATATACACTATGTACTACACACAGTAGGCCTATGGAAATTACTCGTACTTACTGGTTCACCCTGTATAGTTGTTGAATTCTTAAAAATGAAATCGCCACAAGTAATTTAGTTACCTCACAATCATGCAAACCCAAAATTTTGACATTTTAGTAAGAAAGTTTTTGGTTTGCATGTTTGTTTTTGGACACTAAATCGCTTGTGGCGATTTCATTTTTATATAGAATTCAATTACCGAAAAGGTGATTTATCATTTTATATATAAATAGCCTTTTATCTCTAATTATTCTCTTTATAATTAGTCTTTTACTGCAATTTTTTTAATTTTATATAAATCTTTTACACCAAATTTCAAGTAAGTGGCTTTATTTTTGTTTTTTTTTTAACTTTGCATACTTCATTCCTTAAATGCCCACCATTTTTATTTCAAACATTCTAGTCTAGAATGTGTTTTATATTTAAAGAATCCTTAAGTCAGGTATTTCCTGTGAGAGTCTGTTTTAAAATTACTTTATAAACACTAAAGAAAATAAAATAGTACATTACATTTACCTCTACCACAAGTCTTTTTCTTCATCTCGCAAACACTAGGGTATATCAGACCATCGGTTCCGCATACTGGTTCTTGAGGGCCACCCGGGCAAACACGGGGACAGGCGCTGTCCCTGGCTCCATCGCATACACCTGCAACAATCAAGGTAAATATTTTATTTTAAAAAGAAGGCAATTTAATTATTATTCAAGTATACACTCTGTCACTTAAATGGAAATATTTTACAAGAAACCCCTAAAAAAATACAGAATGAAATGAATTATAAACAAGTACGAAGTGTGGGCCAGAGATCAAGTAGTACCGCACCAAATAGCTCCGTACAAAACCCAGTCTTAGTGGGGCACGGCCGTGTCGGCCAGTCCAAGCAATTCCAGAGTTAGAGAATCCAATTTAGCCAAGTCCTTCGTCAACTCCCACTTTTAACCCTGATAATTACCTCGCCATTGGACTTCAACTTTCCCTATCGTCGCCGAGCTAATCATAGAGGTTATCGGTCAGACACACAAAAAAAAAGTACTAAACCATCTCAATTCCAACGAAAAACCATCCCGATAATCTGCCACCCCATTTGAAAAGACGACCTTGCTCCCTTCTAATCTCCTAGCTTCCTTTTCATAACCAGTGACTCCTGTATGGTTTTCAGCATGACTTCATGGCGCTGAGTATGATTTGAATCACTTTCAGAGGTCAGATTATTGTTTTTTTCAGAATTCAAATAAATTAGGTAATTGGGGCATGTGGTCCCATTAGGTTTAGTGGTTATGAAGCGTGGCTTTGTAAGTAGGTGATCCCCAGTTCGAATCCCTCTGATAGCAATTTTTGATTAGTTAGAAGATAGTTAGAAGTTAACCCCCGCCTGAAAAAATTGGCGATTACTTTATATTACTTTTAAATTAGGTACATAATTAAAAAATATATGTATTATATTATAATATAACCAACATCAACACCCAAGAGCTTGGTACAGGCACAGTGACTACAACCGAACTGTTTAAGCTGTCAATGGTTCCTAGGGCTAAAAAAAATCCAAGGGATTTTCCTTTCCAGCAAGGAACTGGACCCAAATTTGGAATCTCCGATTGGAGACATTAACTAATTACACTTATCAGGAACTCAACTTATATCAGAAATTGGTTAATCTAAAAATTAATACCAATTCCAAGTCCAAAGTTAAATCAGTTATTCGAAATGCGATTCCAACGATTTATTTTCAACTGTTATTACAGAAGCACAATCATTTTTATTTGAACCATTCAGGAAATGAGAGTTGATATTTCTAGAGAACCCGTATTGATGTTTTTTTAACTGTAAACTGTCATTTAGCAAAATACTATTACTACTTGACGAGTGGCACGCTTATAGACCCTCTGAAGTTTTGTTTTTTACTTTTCTTCTTTCATCCTCTAATTCTGATTTATGTTTCAAATAATGCTAATGAACTTATCATTTTTTCAAGTTAAGATTCTAGAAGAACTAGCCTAATGTTTTCGCCACAAATATAACACGAGTAGGCGAACGGTAAATTAGTGTTTTATGGATAAGAAATACCCCAAAAGGAAGTCGCGCTAGTAATTTTTGCAATAAACTTCTCTTCCTACAATCGTTAAGTGGTTAGAAGTGATTATTTGTAAGAGTCATGGCTACAAAAAATACAAAAATTATATCAGTAACAGTTCTAATTTTTATGGATTCTTGTGCGAAAGAATTCCTATAAATGAATAAAACCTCTAGTTCGCCAAGAAAATAGGATTCTTTTGTTTCATTTTATTTTCTAGCTCAGACCACAAACAATGTACCCATTGCAGATCCACCTTGTTTGGTGATTTGCCAATGACCCAATTTTTGTTACCTTCCCATGGTAATAACGGGCCCACACTGGACATTGATGGTGGCCGTTAAATTATTGTAGACGTGTTTCTCAACTCTGTAAACTTATTTGTCTATGATTGGTAAACTGATATATTTCCAATCATTATTTGTTGATCTATGATTACGGTAAGAATATCTTGCCAGGATGTTGGTCTAATGGTGAAGAACGTGGCTTTGTAAGTGGGAGATCCCCAGTTTGAATCTCGCGTAGGACTACATTTTATTAAAAAAAAGTATTAGGTATGATTTATAAAGTAATTTTTGAATCTATCGAGTACAGACAGACAGACACACATTCATTTTTATATAATATAATATATATTATATAGATAAGAATGACTTGCAAACGCGGGATTCTAACTAGGGATCTTTCACTTACAAAGCGACGCTCTTGACCATTAGACCAGCACCCTTGTAAGATAATCTTACCATAATCATAGGTCAAGAAGTCTTGCATGCGGGATACATTAACATGATGTGATGCTTGCTTTTATTAGATGATAAAACAAATTTATCCTGTTTCTCCCACAACCATTACATTACACTACATGTTTTAAAATCTTCAATTATTATTATTTTTTTACTTTGCGTCACAAATAATATTTTTTGCAGTCAAAGGACCTCCCAAAACGTGTATTTCTGTTAGAAAATTAATATTGAAAACCGTTCACGAGTAGATAAAATTGTAACTTTGATCTCAATTATCTCGAAAAATATTAGGGATATCGAAACGGGGTCAACGTCTATTTTCACAGTTTTTTATGTAGTTTTCATAATCATTGTCTAAACCAGTGGCCCTTAAAAACCCCAATCAGGTTTTTGGCCGTAACTCCGCCAAAAATGGAGATACAGCATGGGGGTGGAAAATTTGAAAACTAGACCAAAAAAAACATATAGTTTATTTAATGGGTTTTTCCTGATTTCTGCTTTCCTAAAAGTTTATTAGCGATTGGTGCGTTTTAAATGGATCATCCTGTGTAATAGGTAAAATTTTCTAAATACATGCAATTTTTTATAAACGATAATTGGCATTTTCGTAATATTTTAAATAAAGATACAATTAAATAGGTTGTTTTTAGTAATGTAAGTTCATTTACTGTTCATAACCACCTAAAACCTCAAAAAGTTCTTTAGAACTATCTGTTCTGTGACACATTTACTCTGTGACTGTACTAGCTTGATCAGACACTTCAATTGTAATCACTCAACAGCGACTACGTTTTAAAAAAGAGACAGTAAAATGCACTCAATATTTTTAAATAGTATGCTTATGCCAAGAACTAAGATAATTGTTGACGTATTGAGTATTTGGTTATTGCAGTTTCATTCTCAGCAGTCTCGAATGCCAAGAAAGACGTTTGTTCAGCTCTAGTTCACCAATAAAATTACCTTTTTCGTCAAATATTGTAATTATCATTGGTTAAACAGTCATTGTTGACAAAAAAAAAACACATTCTTGGACATTCTGTACTAGTTCCTTCGATTCATGATGATCACAATGCATTTTTCTTTATTTTGTTTCTTGGCAAGGTAACTCAGCGTGTAAATTACTGTAGGTCAATGACCTGGTTTTCTTTATACAAAATTATCACCATTTTATATTGTCTGAATTATCTGCTAGGTGATAATTAAAGTCCTTTTTTTGAAAGAAAATAAATCTATACCAACTAACTCACATTTAAGTTAATAGACCCTTTTTATAATTAAGTGTAATTAATGAAGAAGTTGCAAGTCTTAACAGATGGTTGTAAGATAAAGTAGAAACGCTCCTAGGTGATGAGGGATTCACGGGGCACAATGGCCAGTCTTTTTCTACATGCGTTAGGTACTTCTGCTTGGTCGTCTGATGTGCAATCAAGTTCGCAGATTGAGGTGATATTAATAGAGCAATAAGCTACAATTCACTTTTGTATATTACTTTTTATGGTCTAAGTCTAAAGCAAACTACTTTATGAAGAATTTATTATACAGGGTGTTCATTTTAAGACGGCTCAAATGCATTCCATGCTTAAACGGTTGATCTGAGCAAAAAATGGTAGAGGAAAAATTTGTTGCCCGTCACCTCTAGTTTCAGAATATGTGACTTGATTTTAGATTGCTACCCGCATACGCGGCTGACGCGCGACCAAAAGTGAGGGTTTGCAGTTGACCCCCATTTTCATATATACAGTTTTAAAGAAACACAGTTTTATGAAAAAATACATAAAAATGACCTATCGCGTGCTCTCCTTTCTCTTTGGTTACAAGTTAAAAAATTGAAATATGATTAATAAGTACCAGAATTTGAAATGGCCTAGCACCTTTAATTTTGAAGATATCGAATTGGGGTTTCCGGTTTCTTTCATTACTTTTTATACTCTTTAAAACCGTGTATATGAAAATGGGGGTCAACTGCAAACCCTCACTTTTGGTCGCGCGTCAGCCGCGTATGCGGGCAGAAATCTAAAATCAAGTCACATATTCTGAAACTAGAGGTGACGGGCAATAAATTTTTCCTCTTACCATTTTTCGCACAGATCAACCGTTTAAGAATGAATTGCATTTGAGCCGTCTTAAAATGAACACCCTGTATATAAAAAAGAATGCTTTTCGCAACATGAAAGCGCAGTATAATGTCCTTTGTCTGATCCTTTACCGGATTATTCTCAACGGAAATAAAGAAGATTGCTTTACAATACCTTTCCCTCTCATTAGGCACTCTGTTCGGTGCTTCAACATTATCTCAAGCATTTCTTAGGAAGATAATAAGACAATCTTGCAGAATTCGGTTTGGAAAGTGTATTGTTAACCGCGGTAATTTTATACTTGTCGGCTTTCTTAAACTGCTTAAATCGATCACTACATCTAGATTTCAGTTTTACGCGTTTTAAGCGGAGCAATTTCGATTTTTACGTATTATTATCTTGTTTAAACCATTTTGGAGGTTACAGAGAAAAAGGTTCGTTGTGTTCTATCAAACGACTTCCTCATTGTACCAATGATGTTCTGCATCAAATTTTCTTCCACATTAGATGCAAAGATTTATTTAGTTCTCTTCACCCCAAAACAATTAGTGGAATTATACCAACACACTGAAACATAATTTAGGTGAAAGCTGACAGTTGTTATCTAGAAAGTTCCAAAATCTGTCCTGTTAAGAAGAAAATCCGGTTTTTTCCTTCTAGCAATCTTAATGGGCCAATTATTGAGCTAAACTGGTCAATAAATTGCAACTTTCAATTATATTTTACGCAGTACTAGTGAATACGTTAAAGTAGTGAAGTTACTAAGAGGTAACACAGTTTGTTACAATACTGCATACTGGCAATACTAAATACACACTTGGTTATAGCAAACCAATAAAAAGTCTTCACTATCATCACATACGTTTAGATGTTCATTTTACTGGCTTCTTTTTAAAATCGGTTTATTTATTTACCTTAATTTCATTCCAAGGATATGAGGATATTAAACAAATATGCAACAAGGTTGTTTAGCTGCTAGCTGGCGTGGTAGTAGGATTAATACTCGGCTTTGATTTTCTATTTACAATACTTCATACATCTTTATGAGAAATGTAAGAGTTACTAACCGCCAAAAAGAAAAACAGGCATTACTACTTTCCCCTCTTATTTTATACTTCCTCTTTAAAAAAGGTAATACATTCTTGCCATTTAACAAAACAAATTTTGAAAAAATTAATTACATTACTAAAAGAAGTCTTATTAAATAAAGATAGGAGAACAAAATATCATATGTTTTACAGCAAACCATGACTCAAAAAAATTTCAACTCTTAATATCTTCTCAATTTAAGGATTTGAACACAATGTAATTATAGCTTATAACTGAGAAAAGTGTAGTGTTTAAGAGAACAAAGTTTCATACTAATATGTTGTAAACTTGGAATTTGTCGGTTAATCTTGATAAGTCGAAGGTTATGGTTTTCAGACGAGGAGGGAAATTAGCCAGGAATGAGAAGTGGTATTTTAACAGAACGGAAATAGAAGTAGTCAAACAATATAAATATTTGGGTGTTTGGTTAACTCCACAATTAGCTTTCCGACACCACTTTGAAGATCGACTTCGTGCGGCTAAAGCAAGTATTATGGCGAATTACAGTAATGTATTCAATAAAAATGGTATACCGATTTCAGTTAAATTTGAAATGTTTAATGCAGTAGCTAGAGCCATAGTTAGTTACGCCGCGCAGACTTGGGGGTTCCTGTGGAGTGATAAAATAGAAAGTTTAAATACTTTTTTCATTAAAAGATTGTTTCTGTTACCAAAGAACACGCCCAGTTATGTTATATATTTGGAGTCGGGTTTGACACCTATATTCGTTTTTACACTGAGCTTACATTATCGCTACATCCGGAAAGTGCTTACTTTACCAAATACACGATTACCAATGATTTTAGCGGAACAAATTATAAGAGAAAAAATATTTTGGTTTAAAGAATTTAATGATATTTGTGAAAGGCAGGATATGGAATTAATAAAATATGACAGTGGAGGAGAGCATCAATTTGAACTTTTAGTTGAGAAAATAAAACAGTCATTTAAAAGAAATTTGATGGCTAAAGCTGCGGATTCGACTTTTCATTGTTTGTATAAGGAGTTAACTATAGATTTGGGTGAAAATCATTACATTAAAGATACTAACAAGTTACACTTTATGCAAGCTATGATGAGGTTGAGAGGGCAGCTAATAAATTTAAACTACAGAGTGGGTCGTACAATCGAGAGTCACCTCTGTTCAATGTGCAATCTCAATGTAGTTGAGGATTTATTGCATTATGTGGCTGAATGTCCAGTTCTTAAAGAATTTAGAATCCGGTGGTTCAATAAGAAAACGCTGACAAAAACAGAAATAATTAGTTATCTGAATGGGCAGAATAATAGTTTTAAGCGTCTTTATTGGTACCACTTGGAAGCAGCTAATTACAGACAGTTTTTGATTTCTAATTATAATTTTTAATTTTATTTTTTTATAAGAAGGTTTTTAATAGAATTTAGCGGATTTCATTAATCAATTTAAATTTGTTTATATTATTTTTGCAATTATTTTAATTTTCTGTTACAAAGAATCTTTTTTGTTTATGTAGTAGTTTATGAAAAATATCTATAATAATGTATAATTTTTGTAAGTGAGGTCAACCTCTGCAGACGGACATAATGTCCATGCATTGTGTGGTTTTCTTAGTTTTCTGTTCTTTATGATTTTGTATCGTTATTTAATATTAAATAAACACACATTATTATTATTATTATTATTATTATTATTACTAATATGTTGTTTACAAAGAGAGATATTGGGAGCCCAATTTTACAGCAAACCATGACCCAAACAAATTTCAATGCTCAATATTTTCTCAATTTATGGATTTGTTCACAAAGTAACTATAGCTTATAACTGAGAAAAGTATGGTGTATAAGAGAGCAGAGATTCATACTAATATGTTGTTTACAAAGGGAGTTTTATAGCAGGCGCAATTTCCGAGTATGTTTTGACCCCTAAAAATTTTCAATTTTCAATATCTTCTCAATTGATGTATCTAAAAGCAAAAAAAACTATAGCTTATTACTGTGTAAAGTACAGTGTAAAAGAGAACAAAATTTTATTCTAATATGTTGTTTACAAAGGGATACAAAGGTATGTACGTATATAAATATAGAAGGTGCAATTTCAGAGTTTGCCATAGCCAAAAGAAATTTAACCCTCAATATCTTCACAACTTATGGATCTATACACACAAAAACTAAAGTATAGCTGATAACTGAGTAAAGTGTGGACCATCCATCAACAGATTGAATCTAATAAAATATTAATAATAAATTGTTATTTAAAATTTAATATTCTAATAATAATCTTATTTATTATCTTAATAAATTATTATTTTAATGAATCAACTGGACATAACAAGTAGTGTTAGAAAATAAATGAAAAGATAGTTGTAGAACGTTCCAACAGATAACGGTACACAGGCTGGGAATGGCTTTAATTTATCGTTAAATTCTTCTCACGTCTAGAAAATAGAATAAATAGTTCAAATAGAGTGTACATGAGGCTAATGTCCGTACATGGAGAGGGAAATGTCCGATCTGTATTCCATTTCGTCTACATTATGTCTGAGGCTTGTTTTTAACTGTTTAACTAACAATGCTAATACAAAATGCAACTACTAAATTAGAGATTGAGATGTACGGAAAGTTGCAGTAACAATTCTATTATGCAGCCTTCTTCGTGAGGAGATAGGTTATCTAATTGTAAAGAAATTAGATGGTGTGATTCTTGAACTTACATTATATTAAAATGGCACTTACCTAAAGTGACTTTAATCAAATTATTCTTAAACATTTTTTTTAAAACTGAAACATCTATCATTAAAATGGTTCATTCGATTGATTGTTTTGTTATTAAACTTATTTTTGTTCCCAGGAGAATAATAAAGGACACTGTTAGATAATAAATTATTTCAATTCCATAAAATGGAGCATCGTCCCAGGAATGGTCAGTGAAATTGAGGCACAATATAAGAGTAAGTCTGCAGCAGTTTGTTAATTATAAGTAAGGAACGGATTTTTATGTATTTAAAAATGCCAAATATTTAATTAAAATATGCATTTATTTTCGTCAATTATATGGAAAATATGTGATTTTCTTAAAATATTTTCTGGAATATTTAAGTAAAATGGACATTTTTTTAAATGAAAATCGTGAAATGGTGGAATGATTGCATTTTTCGAGAACCTCACAGTTCAAAAGGAATGGCTTTGAATCCACATCAGCATCACTATCAAGTTTTCCAATAACTGCATTGGCAATATACCTGCCCTCAACGTCAGTGGTTTCATCAATTGACACCCAAATCGGTCCATCTTTGATATGTTCTCGAATTTTGGTTAGTGTATCTTTATAGATATCTTCCAGGTAGTTTTTCCTCAGAGCGCTCTCGTCAGGCATTTTTTCCCAATATAGGTCTCTAAGAATCCTTTGAAATGAGGATTTTTAAGTTTGTAGAAAGGGATATCTGCTCTAACCAAAGCCCGACACAGATCTGTACTCAGAGTAGACTTACTTGATGGAGATGTAAGGAAGGCTTGATAGGACGTCCTCTCTTTCTTTCTGTTTTTATTCTCTATGTGCGATCCGGTGGCAATATGTTGGGTGACTTGGGAACATTGAGTGCAAGAAACGCGCTTGTCACAAGCTGTGCAGTACAAAATGTCTCACTTCGAAAAAGTTCTGCTGGAAACTCGCGAAGTTATTTAGCAACCAGTTGTTTGTTTGAGGCCGATGTTCGTGGCATTTCACCCAAAAAAGAATACACTAAGTGACCGAACGAAATGAATTGGACACTTCAACGAACGAGCTGAAAGAACAGACAACGTCAGACAACTTCAAAGAACTATCAAGTGCCCGTCACTGTTTAGCAGCATTCTGTATACTCGTAAATTACAATAACCATTGGACCTACTGTGATTCACAGCCCTACAGTCTGTGGTTCACAGTTCCTGTCAACCATCTCCCAATTATGAAAATATGCCCAAAATGAAAAATATGTACATATTTTGATTAAATATGTAGAAATATTTATTTATTTTAATCAAATATGTATAAATATGCGATAACATCCAAATATGTGGAAATATGTGAAATAAAAGTAGACTCAAACGGCTTAAAAAGTGTCAGTATGAATACTTCTAGTTGAAAAACGTCTGTAAATTGCCTAGAAAAAAATATGTAAATACATACGAATCCGTTCCCTAATTATAAGAGAGTAAAATTGGCAGAGATTAATTTGGATATATTTCTATACTAGAACCCGGATGGTCTGCAGTGGTTTAATGAAGATTTACGTATCAAAGAGTACTTCCGGAAATATTAGCTATCTTCACAAAATTCTTGTTCGACTGTTTCGTAGAAAGTTAAAAAAAAAACTATAGCAGATTTATGAATTAAATTATCTGGCCGATTCTAATTAAACATTTTAGGAACTGTTTGACTAATCGATTGGCCTAATTTTAAATCTAGGCGCTATCTATACAGGTTTGGTGAAAACAAAAATGGTGAAGAGCAAGAAAAATTTGCATTTATTTAAATGATAATTTGTTTTTTAATAAGATTTCCTAGCTGTTAACTTGGCCTGAGGCTCACAAATTTCAACTCATTTGCTTAGCTATACTTTCATTGCCGATAGCAAGACATTAATCTCGTATGTAATGAACACGTTATAAATTAATATGTTTTCTTTATTAAAAAGCATTCTCGTTCTGGCAACCAGAAATTGCTGACTACTTGATCCATAAGAAAGCGCTAAAATAATTACAGCATCATTAAGGACAAACTTTCACAATGCAGTTACAACAACATATGTAAATTAGTAAAAACTAAAGAAACGAAAGATAACTACAATAATAATGAAGGTATTTACAGTACAAATGTCATTTTGATCAAAAAAATATTTAGTTTTTGTAAAGTTGTTATCTTTTTTACATTCAACGATATCATGAGTAAGTGTAAAATTGAATTTTCACTGTATATCAAGAAATGCCAGAAGGCAACATTAACTTCGAAAGAAGTAAAATTGTTGGTATACTTGGAGCAGAGAAATCGCACGACACTTGGACCACCGAATCCATTCTTCTGTGCTACCACTATGAAGATTACACATCCAGATACTATCGTTCTGAAAGTTAACGTCTCTGTGGGAAATAATAACTTATAGAAAATGTCAGATTGCAACAACTAGGATAGAAATTGGCCACAAAAAATACCTAATTAGGGTGCTAAAATTCGTCTGAAAACATGGAGTCCGCCTTCAGCCAGGAGCCGAGGGTGGATATTTAACGTTCAGCTAGGATTACACAGCGTGGTAATTGTGGTAACCGACACAAGAATGACCCTTTTTTCTCTTCCTGACAACCCCACTTGTTGAATAAAGTAGAGCTGGCCGCACTATTTCCTCGGCGATGGAGTAGTAAATAAATACTGTTTGAGAGATAACACTGGCTGAAAATAGCAGCTTCCGTTGCTACATCGTTCACTTGTTGCAGGAGAACTGCTGTTTCAGTTGAAATTTCTTATAAGATAATTGTACTAAGTTCGCATTATTAGTAAGAACAACTATTTTTAAGAACTCAGTAAGAACAACTTTAATTCAACAGTTAAATAAACAGCCATACTTTTCATCTCATATTCCTTATTTACTTTTTTTTTTAAAAAAAAAAAACGTTTTGGACCATCACGAGTTTAAAAATAATCCTAAACTTGACCAAATTAGATTCGCCATAACTACATTGATAACATTTCATCACAGATTTCCATTAAATTTCGTCAAATATTCGAAATAAAATAGTTTTCTTAACAAAATCTGCACTTTTTTTAATTTATCTTTACTTTTAGAAAGGTTTATCTCATAACTTTATTGAATAAATTACATTTACATCAATCAATAACGCGACTGTCAAAAACAAAAAAAAATAATCTTGAAGACTAGATTTTTTTTTATAAATCTCAAAAATTACCTAGTCATTATTTGTAAAGAACTCATCACAACGACTCATTTTCTTTTAAAATAGGGACTCACTCATTCACAGTCTATAACCTAAAAAATGGTCTATTAACGTTCAAAGTACAAAATGTTATTTAATTAAAGTCCCTTATTAAACCGTCTGCCTTTCAACCATACTAGTAGATATTCGTTGGATGTAAGATTGTCAAAGTAAAATTGAGAAGCCCTAAAATTGTGGTTGATTGTTTAAGCTATCGAAATATTGTAGTGTAATTAAAAATCAGAATAAAAGAGATCAGTTCAAAAACATGATGAAATTGGCACTTAATTGAAAGATTTTGTTACATATTAATTTTTTTGAAAAAATATTTATGGTTTGGTGGTAAAAGTTCTGAATACCAAAGATGTGAACTCACATAAACCAACGGAAGTGCATTTCCTTAAAGAGAGAGATTGGAAAGTTTTTAATTGCCACATAATTTCATAATTTACAGAAGTTTAATGATATAAAGGGCTAGTCGGCAAGTTGTTATCAAGTTAATGCGCCTATCTACCGCTTCATCTTGTTTCTGTACTAGATATTATGTACAGTAATTAAGAGAGAAGTTGAACTAACTACATTCAGCTGCGGCAAGAATGTCTTCAAGATAAAAGAGGATCTTTTTTCTAAAATTAAGTCCAATTTAAAACAGTTGGCCGTAATTATAAGGTTTGTGATGGCTCCTTTTCAAGCTGTCCAATTATCTAATGTAAACTTATCTTTTCTAAATATGCATACACAGAGCAGAGTCAATTTGTAGTTCGGTTCGCTCTCTTACAAAAACAAACAGTCCATTAGTTGTGAGAGATGTTTTCTTTCCACTAATTACATATATTATTTGACAAAGTTATTTAAATAAATATCTTTTGAGCTGTACCAACTTAGAAGTTTGTTTTACATAAGAGATGTCTTTATGTGAACACCAAAGAAGCAGTTTGTTTTTTAAAAATAAACACTTGTGTCCATTCCCCTAGTAATCTAATTAATTTCTCCTTTAAATTCTCTCAGTTGTTTACTACCCTGTTTTTAATACACTATTCTTGGCTAGGAGAAATTAAGACTGAAATGAATTCTAAATATGTTGATGAAGTAGGATGATTACCATCTTCCTGTTCGACTAACCCACTCGGAAGTTTACTAGTTTGTGACACTAAAATTTCTTTACGTAGCCATTATCCTGCAAGACGTTTAGACAAGGAAATGACTCCTAATTTCTGTTTTATTATTTACTCAGGCGTCTCCCGAAGATTGCCTGCACGGATCTTATCTCTCCAAACTTCTCTATCCTAGCAATCACTGTCCCGCAGTCCCCAGCCGGCCATAACCTCCTGGATGCACTGCTGCCAGTCCCGCCTCGGTCGGCCTCTGGTTCTATTTAAGGGTGGCTGTCACCTTAAACATCTTTCGGGCCATCCGTCATCTCCCATTCTCTGTAAATGGCCTTACCAAGTTAGACCTCTTTGGTATATCCGGACTATTATGTCGTTGTCCATGAGTCTTCTTATTTCTTCTGACTTCACCCGTTGTGCTCTTGAGCATCGCGCCGACCTTCTCCAGAAGTCCATTTCGACAGCTCTAAGTTTTTGCATTTGTTTTTTCGTGAGAGTCCAAGTCTCGCTTCCATACAGCAATATACTCTCCACAATGGACGTATAAATTTGCTTTTTCTCTCCAACTGTTATGTGTGGATTCCACAATACGGAATTCAACATTCTTATGGCTTTTCGTCCACTTTTAATTCGGGATTCTATATCTTGTATCTGAGAAGCCATCCTTCTCAAATATAGACCCCAGATATTTAATGCTTTTTACATTCCTAATTGTGGATCCATCTGGAAGTTGAAGATCTTTCTTGTTGCTTGAGCCTCCCACTACCATATATTCTGACTTGTCGAAATTGATTTCTAGCCCCTAGGGCCTATATTCCTTTGCTAAATTTTTGACCATAAAGATTATATCATCACTTTCTGTTTTATAAATTTAATTTATATCGAAAGTACAATAAGAAACATTATAGATCTGCATAAGCAGCTTGATCTGAACCCTAAGGGAGGATTAAAGCTACCGATTTAGCCAGGCCTGTTTCCTTCTTACCCAAAATTCCCATACGATCTGGTACCTAGTCCAGAACATGGCTCTTCCAGTCTTTTACATCATCACTAACACCAAAATTCAGCCATCAACGCAGGCTGACCATCCCAACAGATGCAAACTTCTTGTACTGAGAAATTGCCAGTTCGCTCATCCAAAACATAAAGATTAGCGTAATTCTAGTTTTTGAAAAAACAAAAACAGTGGTTTCTCTTCATTATACTATACTTAATTATCTCAGAGACCAAGTAGTTTGCATTTTGAGAAATAATTTAGATGAGTATGGAAACAAACCACTATTGAATTGCAAGCTGAAAATCTCACACACTTCAGTAAGACCTTGTTCATTTATTACCCAATTAAAACTTACTGAGGTTTATTTTACTCTTTTTTTTTAAGGAGAAAATCAAAGCTGAAGTATGACCTCATAACTATTATTCTTCAAGGATGAAGTCAATACATCAATTTACAAGCGTTTAAAATTTTTAACTTTTTTTTGTACGTGCATGCTTTAGTAGTAATTCCTCAATTCGTTTTTAGGAATAGTTACTTTGTTTCTTATCATACAGATGTGACTTCATCATTTACAACATCCACCGAAATGTCTGTATGAGAGATAACATCCTCGCTTTTTTCCGCATATTTCTTTAACTAAGTTTTTACGTAGATTTTTGTTACCTTTATAGCTTCAGTTTTCTATCTTTAATGTGCAAAACAAAGGCTGTAATCATGGCTAATAATTAGGTACTTTTTTAGTCTGCACACGTCATCGTTTTTTGCCAGAATATTAAAAGAATTTTTTCCTTTGAAAATTCAACACCAATATGTTGAGCATGGACTAAAGTCAGGTATTACTCCCTCTTTATATAATTGGCTTGTTTACTACTTTAAGAATCTAAATTTATATCTTTTGAAAGAATGATGTGACTGTGTAACATTTTTAGCCCTCCAAACTGATTGAATTGGTGTAAGTTCACTTCCATGTCCCAAATACTTCAATACTTCCTAAAAATACTAGTATTTATCTACCGCTAAATCAAATGAAGATGAAATCTTGTCAGTTCACCCAATAATGTAAAAGATAAAAGGATGCCATCCAGTTTCTTGAAAACTATTCTACATCTTGCACTAAAAATAGGAAATATTCTCTTTCGATTGCAGCGTCTCACGTGTTTGTAGAGAAATCTGTCTGACCAGAACCGTCGTTTGTGTAAGAGGTGATATTTTCGTTTTCCCGAAAACATGATTCTACACACGCAGTAGAGCAACGAATTGTCGTAAAATTTCACTTGAAACTTGGTAAAACCGCTACTGAAACTTATCTTTTATTAAAAGAAGTTTATGGCGATGAATGTTAATCACCTGCGCGAGTTTTTGAGTGATTCAAGCGTTTCCAAGATGGCCGAGAAGACGTCGGTGATGATGGCCGCCCGGGTCGCCCTTCCACCTCCAAAACGGATGAAAATATCGATTATAAAATTAATCAACATTACTACCGTGGGGTGCAAGGCTCAACTCCGTGAAAGAGTAAGGAAAAAAACGACCCGATTTGTGGAAGAACAAGTCATGGGTTCTCCATCAAGACAACGAGCCAGCCCACACTGCAATATCAAGTCAAGACGTTTCTAGCCAAGTACTCGTACAACATCCCAGTTTTAGGCTATCCGCCTTATTCGCCTGACCTGGCCCCATGTGACTTTTATCTGTTCGCCAAAGTCAAATCTCCATTAAAAGGAACACGATTTCAGCAGTCCGTTGAAGCTGTGTAAGAAAAAGCGGCACTCGTCATGCAGGAACTCACAGAAAAAGGACTTCCAGCACTGTTTCGAACAATGGTAAATTCGCATGGAGCGTTGTAAGGATAGGGGTGGGGTGTATATTGAAGGTGATAATAACTAAATATGTATAAATTTAAAATAAAATGTTTTACAGCAATAGTCTCGTTATTTAATCGTACTTCTCTCCATCAGGACGGCGCTCACCTAATTCTTTCTTGTTGATTAAGAATGGCAACAATGCATTATTTAACTTCTTTAATTCATCTACTGAGTTTTTATTGGTGAGGAAAAATATATTCCAAGGATAAAAATTACAGAAAACTTACTCTAACGCTTTTTTATTTCAAGATTAAAAAGCATTTTAGAAATATAAGTTTATATTGGTCCTAATCATACAAAGATGTGCTATTATCTTAGTGCAGCCTAAACTATTTAGCTGAAACTAACTCCCAGAACAATTCCTCTTAATAAATTTATTGATAATCCTCTAGATCTTGAACTATTTTTCTAACAGTGAAAAGTTGGTCAATTTTCAATATTTGGCTCAGGATGCTAATTACATTGATTTATATCAATTTGATGAATTCAGGAGCTAGCTACTCGTCAGAGAATCCCAAGTTAATCGCATTACTCCACAGTTTGTTGCAAACCTTTCCTGCCCTTGGCTTTCAGAAGGCTGGTCTTCCAGCTATTGTTGGACACAGGCAGCAGATCCACTGGCAGGAAGGAAGTCACATATTATCATGTTTGCTTTCCTTCATTCTAACTATTTTTCTGTTTACGCTTGAAGTACTATAAAATATACCAAAAAATAATTGTTTTTGCAGAGTTAACTATCTGCAGCTGTGCAACATGCGACAACATCTGCACGGAACCTTTCTCTTTTCAGACGGTCTGCTTCTTCCGTTACTGGCCTCACCGACAACATTTGCAGGACCATATTTCAGGTAGGTAGCCTCCGTTTTCTCTTAAGAAAGATCAACAACTGTATCAATGTGTACAGGTATGTTTTTTTTGTATCTTGCAGTTCGTAAAAAATTATCATTTATTTTGATAAATTAAAATAATTATTCAAACCTTTAAATCTCTATTTCTACAGATTAGACAAAATTATTGGTAAAGTGTAGCCTCTCCTTTTTAGAAGTAAACAAAAATTCAGTTCCAATTGAAAGAACTAAAACCAAAAATAAATAAATATTAAGAGCTGATATCATCACTAAGCCGGTCTTCTGTAATTTAATAAGAGATGTAGAAATAGAAAAAAAGAAGTGTATTAAGTAATTTGCTACAACTGAATGTGATGAAATTAAAATCATTTCATTAAATGATAAATTGAAAGTAGTTGGAAAGTAAAAAAACCACAGCCGTATAAATAGGATTCATGTGTGGCTATCATAACGTAGTGAGTTGGTCTTCAACACAATCATCTCGGTTATGTATGGACCAGGGCTCCGCCCCACAACACAATATATCCATTCCCGTGTAATTACATATAATCTTGTCCGTAACACTTTCCTGCTCACAAGTTTTTCATCTCTACCTACATCTTTATTTTTGTATTAAAGATTACGTGACATTTATTTTAAGATAAAATTTTAGAATTCACTTTTTATATAATAAAAAAATGGATTTTTTTGTTACGTACGCTGATCTTTATTAAAATGAAGTATTACTACAGCCGTACAGATTTACAATTTTAAGTTAATTTATCGGGTTATTCCAGTCCAACAATTAGGATTTAGACGTTTACATCGAAAAATAGGTCGAATGTACAAGAAAAGAGCCAGATTCGTCAAAAAAAAAAAAAAAGAACATATAATGAATCATTTCTGCAATTCGGGTTTACTTTTAATAATTATCACGATAAACAGCAACCGCTTTGTTTACTCTGCAACTAAACTTTGGCCAAATGAAAGCATGGAGCCTACAAAAGTTTTGAGAGATTCCAAAAAAAAGAAAAACTAAGTTTTGAAAAATATGCTACGGTCCAAGAAAAATACTTATTAGCAACCTACGAAGCATCGTTTTTAGTAGCGAAAGCGAAAAAAATACCTTTTACAATTGGTGAGGAACATTACACGTTGCAGTTAAAGTTACTCGAATTGATTCATGGTGTGCAGATGAACTGCGTAAAATTCCATTATCAAATGATACAGTTTGTAAAAGGAATACAGAAATTACTGAGGACTTGTTTCAAAAATTAATGGAAATAATTAAACAAAGCCCAATATTTGCCATGCAGCTCTTGATTAGTCTACAGACTAATTTCAAGATTCAGCTCAATTGTCAGTATTTTGTAGCCTAATCATTATGTAGAAACATAAACTAACGGAAGTGCATTTCCTTAAAGAGAGAGATTGGAAAGATTGGATTTCATTAGGTGTTATGTTATAAAGGGGTCGGCAAGAAATTTTTACTTTAAAAAGAGGACCGCGATCGCAAAAAGTTTAAATCAACAATCGAAAGTGCTAGTTTACCGAACAAACTGTGAACAGTTCATGGTTGCTAAAAACTTGAAAATTACTCCAAAAAAACTTCTTGAAATTTCCTGTACACACAACAAACGTAGGTCTATCACTTTTAATTGAAATACTTCTCAAGGTTAATTATTTTTAGAGAAAAGAACATATATATTGTATTCTCGCTCTTGAAGTGTGATCTTATCATATTGCAAGGTTTAAATTGTATATAATATTAAAAAAACAGCAAGTTTACCAACTTAACTAATACAGAATTTGAATAAAATCGGATGATCAGAAGTAGAATTTTAATGAACAATTTTTTATACTTTAGCGGCTAAAACTAAGTTCTATAAAAGTTGATATTACTCGTATTTAGGCTTATATCATCAAATAGGCTAAACACTTTTATTTGTAAATCATCACATGTTATTTAATACTTTTAGTATTATTATTACAATTAATGAGTTTATTTTATAATAGAAGGGTTCAAGAAAGGTAGCATGTATGTATGTTTATTGTGGTGAATTTTGAAGCCGACAAAAATTTAGACAAAATTCAATTTTTAAAAATAATGTATAAGTTAGAGTTTTAATAATTGAAGTGAGAGCAAATCGCGTGTTCACAACTTCGTTTGTTTTCTTTACTTCCAAGACAGTTCTTATGTATGTAATGCACAGTAGACTGAAGCCTAGGCCTAGAACTTCAAGAAGGCTTAACGTCCACTTAGTACGAACAGCTGTTGAGGTTATCGATTAGCTAACACATATTCCTTCAATTTTCTTAGATTTGCACATTAAAAATGAACACATATAATAATTACCTTTACGGACTCTAACCGCACGATTATTCTACAAAACTTACTCTGAACTATTATCAAACTCTTTCTTTTTCTTCACGCAAGCTCCACAAAAAAGTACTTAATTTTCAGTTTGACTATGAAACAATAAAAAATAATTTAAATTAAATCATTTTTTGCAGAGTAAGTTACAGAAAAAGGACTACTATGTAAACATTAAAGGCTTCTTAACGGAACAACTGTTAAATCGTGAAACGTAGTTCTTAACAGGGAAAAATGCTCTTGATTATAAAAACATAGAGCTTATGGCATAAAAGGCGAAGTTGGCAATGAAGTTACAAGAAATTATTTCTCAAGTAAACAAATTGGCCACCATTACGCTACTCGTCTAAAGAGTTAATTCCCTTCTCCATCAAGTCCACTCGAATCGTCAACATATTGAAAATATCAGGTGTTCTGATCAAACACGTCGAATTCCAAAGTTCTTGGTTATAAATTTCCTAGTTGATTATGTAAATTTTTTGAAATAAATGAAATCATTGACCCGAAGAATCCAGTTTTTTTTTAAAGCTACATCTTGAGGTAGAACGTTAAAAAAGCTTGACAAAAATAGAATAATAATCACAACCTTCCATTTGCAGCTCCAGAAACTACCACTTTGTAGAAAACGTGAAGATAGTGCGCAACTTTTAAATTTCCTTTTATTATTTTCAAAACCGGTTACTAGTGGCCGCTGTTTCCCGTGTGGCTATTTTTAGGGATACTGGTTTTAAGAGTTGTGGACGCACTGTAAAGATTGTTTTTTTTTTTTTTATTGTTTCATAAGCAAAACATTAAATCGAATTTTTGTCCAAAAGTTGTTACATTAATTCAGTGTTTTTATAAATTAATACTTTCCATCTCCTTCCACAAGTTTATTACTATGATTTTCCAACTGATTGCCCAGGTTGATATGTAAAGAGTGATTATTTGCTTCTTTTAATTCCCTTAAGTCACAAGAAGGACATCCAGAACTTAGAATGAAGCCCTGCTGTTTTATAGAAATTAATAAACTTCGAGGAATACAACAGAAGAATGAGGAAAGCCAAAATATTTTTGCTTTGATTATAGTTCCAATATCTCTCAGTCCCTTAACTTAGGGAGAAAATCTATGAATCTGTAAATGAAAAATGGAACTTTATCTCAATGATATAACATTCAATAGTTTTCGTCAATCACTCTTGAAAAGTAACCTACTAAAAATGTGCCTACTTGAGGAATTTGAAATAGTTAAGGCCAATTTATCTACTATTTTTTCCATTAACTTTTCTAAACATTTATTTGTTCTGCTTCTGTTTCAGGCCATATCTTGACAAAAATCCACCCACCTGTAACGTTGCGTAATGTGTAATGTAATGTGGTTAAAATGGACTACAATCGGGGATAGGCAGCAACAATGTCTAATTATGGTTTGGAGTTTAAAGGTTGAAAGGTCGGGCAGGTCCAGACGGATCCTCAAAGAAGATATAGCAGGAGAGAGTAAGGAGGATCCACAATAATATGGATCTATGGACGCTGGATGCCAGATTGCCTAAAATAGATGATGACAGGCAGTTTAGGTGTAAGAAAATTGAGAGAGGACTGAGGAAGAGATGGAAATACTGCGGACTTCCACAGAAAATCTACGTTGTCCCCACTCTGGATGCCTAAACCATAGTCGCTTAATGCGTTCTAATATTTTATTAAGCGCTAACCGCAGCACTCGAAGCAAAAAAAAGAACAGGCGCTTCCACAACCTTTTTGGATCTGGAGAGAACATGAAAAGTACTGGGTGATGCTTCCTAGGGTCAAACACAGCAAGAGGGTTATGCCCTTGTTGTGCAAACAAAGAACCAAAGTGACTCTAGGTTTGGGCAGGAATCAGATCACTCTGATTACAGGCCTATTCACAGGGCACGGAAGGTTCAGAAAGCACCTGCACAAGGTAGGCCTTGTTAGCGCGCAACCATTGTGCAGATTGTGCTAGGAAGAGGAAGAAACGGCCTCTCACCTGTTATTCGATTGCTTTGCAATCGAGAGACTGCGCTACGAAATCTTTGGTACTTTGAGACCAGAGGAGATTGTAGAGCAGAAGCAACTGGTAGGGAAAGCCCTCAACCTTCTTAGAAGGGGAGGTTTCACCTACTAGACTTAAGGGAAGACACAATAAGCCTCTTGGTGGCTGCAGTGCCGTGGGGCATGGGTAAAATCTAAATCTACAACCTAGCAGAGGCAAAAATGTCAGAAAGAAATTAGTGAGTGACATTGTCTGGGTGCCTTCCGTATCCTCTAAAAGTAGAAATAAGAGCAGTAAGAATGAAGGTATAATCTTAGAACTTTTCGAAATTGAATTCCACTCAATTTGAAAGAGAACAGTGAATGCAAGTGAGTTCTGAAAAGTATCACTCAAAAACGCAGTATCGCAGAAATCTCAATCATGGTTCTTTGCTTCCACTAGAAGTTTTACAGAAAAATCATTATCAATTTAACTATCTCCGTTCCGTACATCAAAGAACGTTAAAAGAAACAATAAAATGTTATTTTAAGAAAAATTTGGTTAACCGGTAAGTGTGACGTTACATCTAATCTATATTATACTCAAATCTCTAATTGAGTAGTACATCTAATTTATATTATTTAAAAAAGTTTGCTAATTCGAAATACTAGATAATATCTTTGATTTATTGTCCTTAAGTCAGCTGGTTTTCCTTAATTCTGACCAGATTTTCAACAGCCATCAGAAATTGATTCTTCATTGGAGAATATAACTGAATTTTCAAGCTTCTAGCAATGTAAATTCACTAAGCTTTGCAACAAACGCTACACATTTGCTAACAGTGTAAAAATACATGTTTAAATGAATCTATTTTAAAATAATGAATCTTTCACACATTACATACAAATAAAGGAAGAGTGAGAAAAAGAATCATAGGTGAGTGGGAGGTTGACCACAGTCGCTCCGTTTCGCCTGAATGAAGTAGGCCTGGAGGTCATGGTAACGTGGGGGAAAGTCGGCTGACATTGGCTCGCCGTGGCTTTCTTCCTGTGTCCTATTTATGGTGTTAACAAGACTCGGCAGCCAGTTCGGTTCTTAACCTGCAGCTACACTTCTTCGTCCAGTCTGCATCAGCCGTTAGTATGACAACTGTACAATCATGGTAATGCGTTTTTTTTAAAAAAAACATAAAACATCCGTTGTTGCATTTTATATTGCTAAAAATGATAGTTCAATATTTTTTATATGTAAATAGAAGAGAGATATTTACTCCTTCATCTGTATTGAACAATAAAATTACCCATAAACCCACATTTACCTATTTAACTGTAAGTATTCTAATAAAAATTTTACGATCAGAGAGATTAAACTTAGAAGTACTCATTCCCTAAAATGAGTTATTCCTGCGTTGAATAGTACTCTTTAAATAATATGGCAAGAAATATTCACCCATTTCGTCTCACTGCAACTATGACAAATTTACTATTCTTGAAGTAAGAGTCCTAATTTAAAATATTTAAATAAAATGCTGCCGTTCAGAAAATGAGAAACGATTAGATGTAGCGGTAAATGACCGAACTCAACGGACTGTTTTAGCCGATGGTGTGGTTTTTCTGAAAAAATAAAAGCCTACATGGCGATAGGTTGTGATGCAGAGTTGGAAAGAAAACAAAATATTGCCCCAAAAGCTGTAAAAAAGGATTCCAAAACGGTTTAAAAATAATTTTCTGTTGAAGGTGTATCCATATAAAGATAGTGAACAGAAAAAGTAGGGATGTTAGGGGAAACGGAAGTAGAAGTAAAATGTAGGGCGGGGTCAAATGAAGAAGAAATACTGGTCTGTTTTGGGCAAATTGAGTTCCTAAGAACTGGTCTAGTAGGGCGTCAGTGAGGACAGAGAAGAAGATGGCTGAGGTAGATTTGGAGTAACGGACTAAAGGATAGGATGACATCTGAGAGGTAAGAGTCCTGCAGGATATGGAAAGATTTGCTTGACTTGGAAGTTAACTAGAAACCGACCGGGAAGAGTTATCGAGATCTTTGCGAGGATGACATTTTTTTTGAAAATTAACGTGGTTAGCTTTAAAGGTTTACTTCAAGGTATTTCCTACAAAGGCACTTGTATTTTTAATTGCTATTGACACAACTAACTTTATGGGAAGCTAGTGCTGATTTTGGAAGCTGAAAGAAGCAGCATGACAGGGACAAGATGAAAAACCTCTGAGTCACACTCCAAGAAAATTGTATTGTGAAAGGTTAGGAAAGATGCTGTTCTGGGTCATAATATCCGTAAAACTTTCCACTTTTACTTCTAGAATATGAAAACTCTTTATTTACAGTTTCTAAGTCACTGTGCTAAACATATTACTCAAAGATTTCTTAAAGCTGAACGAACTCCTAAATTAGTGCATGACTGAGATGCATTTTTTGGTACGATGTTTGACAATAAATAGATAGCGTATGATAATTATTTTGATTTGTACCAAAAACTATATTATTTTTCATTAAAAACTGGTCAGACCAACCGCTGTTTCATGAGATAAATTACAAATTCAAACTAAGATTGATGTTGACATATGGAGCAGAATTTTGGAGCCCCATCGAACTTTCAAAAAGAAACATCTAATACTTCTAAATCCAAAATCTTCCGCTAAATATTGCTCTATTCATTTTAAACCTTAACGTTCCATTTGTGCTCTGAATAAACTCTCAGCACTTCGACAATATACCACGTTGTTCCCAAAGTTTAAATCCGTCTTTCCCAACCTAGGAAATCTCAGCCCTGGCTGACATAGTAGTGATACTCGGTCTCAGGGACTTGGTCTGTTTAATACACGATTGCTGCCGTGGATTATGCATACAGATGCAAATAAATAGGTTTTATTACAACAAATAATATAAAATAAAGAGATAATTCGTTAGTTAAAGCAATTACCCTTTGTTACTAAAAATAATAATAACAATTTTAATAATATTAAGTAACATAATCGCCTATTTTTTTTAAGTCAGGGCTTAAACGTCCAGCTACCATCTACTGATATAACAGATGTACGTATTTTCTATTTTAAATATCATACTTCAAATCCGATTTAAATGACTATTCACAATTCGTTGAACTCGAATAAATTATATTGTTAAAAAAGAAGAAGTAGAAGCTCTTGTAGAGGAGCGATAAACACATAAACTTAGTCGCATACTTTAAGAAAGAACAGGTTTTTATGTCTCCAAGAATTTATAACATTAATTGCTCAGAAAAATGTCGGTTTATCACTTTTACGTATAAAGTTGGAACTCAAAAACATGTTTTGGATTTCACTTTAATTAAACTTTTATACAAATCATATATTTTATTTTTTTTTACAGTTGAATAAATTTTAAAATTTTGCACGGAACTCAAAGAGGTGAATTCAGGAAACATCAATGTTCAGAGGAACATATATATGAGAACTACTAAATAGATTAACAAAGTACGAGCTTCATAGCAAGGCGACGGACGGTACCAAATTAGGTACTTGGGCTTTAAGCCTGGAAATAGGCGATTACTTTACCAGTAAGTCCAGCTCTTTAGTTTGTTCTATAATAGGAATCATTAGTCCAGAAGTCTTTTGATCATTTGATAACGTAAATTAAGTTCCTGCCGCTTCAGTGAAGGATCAAGGAATTTTCAAAGTAGAGACTGAAATATCGCATTTTATCTGCCAGAGCGACAGGATTGTGATTCAGATATATTGGAAGAAGTACTTTATAATTAATTTCATAAAGTAGGATTTGGGATTTTTGTTGACCTCAGAATTTCTGGATATGAAGTTGGAACAGGGTTGATCTGAAATATGGGTTAGGACTGTCAGCAAACGAATAAATTGATGTGTTAGAGTGGAACTCTTCCAACCGTGTACAGATTACAGCGAGGAGGAGCGAATTTACTTCCTTGAGGAGCTCCTATGATAAAAGGAAGAATAGAAATTTAATGCCTTTAATTGAAATCGAAATCGAACATGTCTCTTATTTTGGATCACTCGTTTGAAATATGAAGAAAACGTGAAACAGTTGTGAGTAAATATTGAAAATTAAAACCAAAAAAACATTGCCCATTATTTTTTGGTTAACCTTATTTGGGATATTAACACGATATTTCCAAATTGAGCTTCCATTAAGGAATTGAACAATATGATTTGATTAAATGGAAAGTCACTACAACTACATCCAAGCCACAATCAAATGATTACGCTCCGCTTTTGTGCATTGTTCATTAATTTGAATATTTTTTCAAGTGTTGCAGGTACTGTGGGAAATATCTATTAAAGCATTTTGCCGAGTCTATCAGAGAGAGCTTCAAAAATACTTTCGGCGTAATTTAAAACAAATTTTGCTTAACAGAAATTAGCAAATTGTACAATAGATGTTTGAGTTTATTCAAGCTTTCTGGAAAAAGTTAGCATCAAATATCGTTAAACTATATATTTAAATACTTATATTAGTATCTGTCCTTGATGTCACACTCAGTAACATCAAAAAGTGGACTGTAAAAGCAAAAAACAAAAAAGAATTCTGGCTCTAGAAAAGATCAATAAAAAAGATGGCCTGAGAACGTAGGATCCTCCTTAACCCAGAAAAGAAAGTTTCAAATAAAATGTACATTCTTAAATGACTAAAAGAGGAAAATGGAGATTTCACAGAGTTATTGTTTACTTAATGTGCATATTGAATGGCAAGAACAAAGACTCAGTCTATGTTGACAATTTAGCTACAAAAATTGTAAAAGTCTGAAAAAAGATGATTTAGTAAATTCGCATTTTTGGTCAGCCGTTTTTCTTCAAATTTGTTTCTATTTAGTAAGATCCATACGTAAGGAACTTTCTAGAATTCAGTGATGGTACTTTTCAGAGAATACTGTTTGTTCATTCCCAGTACCACTGAAAATCAATAGCCCGTGGAAATGATTACTGAGTGCCATTTTTTTTTTTTTTAACAGCGAAGCTTTACAGTTTTGATACAAAATAATTTGAATTATACTCTGCAAATAAACAGTTCAAACCTTCAGGAATTATTCCCAATGATGGAGGTTTTTACAGCCTCCTACATTTGCGAACTATCCACTCCAATTTTTACTGCTTGATAGTCCAAAAGATCGGCTACATCCGGGGTTGTCAGAAAAATGAGGCTCACATTAATCATATTGTGTAACTTTAAAAGCTCTGTTTTAGTCCAGTTTTACACTAGTAACAATAGTATTTGGGAAGTCAGAGATGAGAGTCAAACTACAGATTCCAATAACCGTAATATTTGTCAAGGTCAGTCTTAAAAATTAAATAATGTTTAATGTCTATTTGAAAACATGGTCTTCAAAAGATATACGATGCGTATACATGCGGGTAAATAAATTCAGTGACTCTTTAAGACATAAAACTCTGCCAGTTAACTACCGACGAGCACACTGCATTAAAATTGAATCTCAAAATATAATTGTAACTCGAAATACACCTTTCCAAAAGGGACAATCTCTAATAAATATTTTGTTATGAGCCTTTTATTTAAATGTTAATAAATAACATGATATTTACTACGTTTTAAAAGAAAATGCAGAAATATTTTGTACAACCATTACAGCATTCCTTTTATAGGCGATAATTATTGCTAGCAATAGATGTTTGCTATCTTTTTTACTTATTTATTACATAACGTTTTTTGTCTTTTATAGTCGTAAATTCATATTTTTATTACGCTAGGTTAACTGAACATATAGTTAACGGTAACTTTGTTTTAATAGTAAAGAATGATTAGGGCATTTTGGATTGCCTGCGTTCCTTCCCCTTTTTTGGTGAGAACTGCCCTTTTTAATACAATCTAATCTAACCTAAGGAATAATTATCTATTCATCAAATAGAACAATTATTTGAATTGGAACAATTGATAAACCCACTGTCACTCCCCAGAGCCAAACAAAGCCAGATCGCTTCCACCAATTCACTATGCAAGTTTCGCTAATTTCTCCAAAATTTAAAATAAAAGTAACAGAACGTACCTTTTTTCTGTAAAATTACTTAAGTAGTAGTGTGATCTTGTTTATTACGTGAAACTTCCATTTCAAAAATGAACCTTATCCAAAACATCTAGCTTTTGAAAAATATAAAGGAAAACCATATAACCATTAGTAGTGTTTCAACTGGTGATAAATCCTTTATTATTTCAAGTTTCATTTGCTTTTTTAATTTTTTTTTTTCAATTTTATTTTTTAAGTTTGGGCAATTCAGCTCAAATCTTTATTTTAAAAAAATATACGATATATGATTATTATTTAACTGTAATTTTCCTTCATTATTTCGAACTTATTTCAGATCAAAATGTATCTTTTAAAGCAGAATCAATAATTTGATTCACAAAAAAACGAGTGACGATCACATGTTTAGGTTATTTTGATTTTTACCTTCACTTACTAGGCGCCACGATAGCCGAGCGGTTAGCTCTAATTCAAGAATTGGCTAATCGCGAAAATTGATGATAATATTTTTAACTCTTTAATTCTACTTCAATTGACATCCAAACTCGAATGTAAACAGAAATCAATAATTTTGCTCAAATAATTCATTGCTTTCAAGAGGATCCAACCGTTAGAGAAAATCATTTAACTAAATTATTGCAACTTTTAATAATTTTTTTATTTGAAATTCGAGAAATCGTTCGCATTAAATCATGGAGCATGGAATACGAAAAAAACGGCGACCCAATTACTTTGTTCACAAAAGAAAAAACTCTGTACTGGCTCACCTGACTTCTGTATCGCAAAGACAATAAAAGATCTGAACAAAAAATAAAATTAAAAAATGTATTAAGTAAAAATGGAAATAAAATAAAACTGATAGAAACAAGTAGATCGACGAGTATGATGAATGGTTAAAAAACCGTTTTTATTATAAATAACGGTTCCATCTGTTAACAACTTCACCTACAAAAAAAGATAAAAGAAACGGGCTATAGGAAATGAATAATTTTTGTATTGTATAAAAATTATAAATTTAAATAAATTTTAAATATAAATTTTTGAGTAACTCTCAGCCACTGGGTGATATCTAGGCAATCTTAAGATTAAGACTAAAGTTTTATTGTTAATCTGAAACCCGTATCTTAGGACATCTCGATCAAGTAAACCTGGGCTTAGTGTGATTTTACTATCGATTTTAGAATTAACAGCTGAACTATTGCGGTAACCACTGGACTCATTATTTTTAGAATTATATCTAAGAGAAATCGCTAAGCTGAGTTTTATTCTCGGTAAAATGTTTGATTCTCGGTCGATAAGATTTTATTTACTGTGTTGCCAAAGCGAATTGTAATGAAGTAAGTTCGCGATCCGTTACCATTCACAAAATAACATGGACGTATGCTCGCCTCAATAAATGGGCAATCATTTACTTATTGGGTAAGAAAGTGAGGGCAACTCTTACTTTTAAACACTAGATAATTTAATGTTAAACACATTCAGTAGAATCATTACTTAAATAAAGAAATTTGTAATTTAAAGATTTACGAGAATAACTTTGTGGCAATGAATTTGTGTATTAAATAACATTCTCCGTAAATACTGCTTTTAAATTCCCTTGGGAATAAGTTCAAGGTCTTAGAGGCCGTGATTTATACCGTACTGATTACCGTGATTTACCGTACCGATTTACTATGATATTCTGGTTCCAATAACCAATGCTATGTTTTTTGTTTCAGAAACAAAACTTATCATTTGTACTTATCTATTGAGAGAGTGCAACATTTATCAAAATGGATAAGCAGAATGGAATTTTTCAACTATGGATGAGATAAGTTTTATGAAAACCATAACTTCACTTGAAGAACCAGAAATATAATTACACAACTTCCGGTACATGAAGTTGAGGAATGGAATTTGCCGCCAAGATTTAGAAAATCCAATTCTTACTGATAGTTAAGCTAACTACCAAGAATAAGTTCATTTTCCAATAGATTATCTTTTTTACTTTCCTTACTGCAGCGGATCGAATTTTCTGAATTGAACTTTTCAGCAGAAACATAATTTTTCAATTACCAAGATTGCAAAAAATATTCTGCTAGAATATTGTCACCGGATTAGAAGAAATCCATCTTCCGATAATCTGGCTACATCTTTATTATTCTTCAGTTTTTGTGAGTTTAAAAAAAAAAAACACTTTTTAAAACTTTATTAATCTTACACAATAATTATACTTAATTTTACCTTTTATTTAAATTGATCTCACATAAATGGGGTTAACTCCTCTCCCATTCGATGTACAGCGTCGTGACCCCCAAAAGGCACATCTACATAAAATTCCGAATCGAATGACACCACATTCATGAAAATCGGTTCTCACGTTTAGGCGCTACGCTGTTTACAAAAAAGGTAACAACAACAACAAGAAGAACAAGACCATTTTTTGAAAAAGCCGTTTTTGCTCATTTTCAGCAACTTACTACTCTAAATCTATTTAATCTGTGTTGTTGCAAAAAAAATTAAAGTCATAAAGGAGGATTTGCCCTATATTTTAAAGAAAATTTGGGAATTTTATTTTTTATAGAAAAGGAGAAAAAAATTGTCAAAGTTGGGTGTTTTTCAACGTTACGCTTTTTCGTGCATTTTTTGACGATCGCCCCTTATACAACTGTCCTACCGGACAGTTTTAATTTTTGATACAGATCAAGATGGAGGAGGCACGGGCGTAGGCAGAGAGATTGCCCACTTTTGGCGGGGTAACTTTGTGTATTTAATACGTGAGTCACAGAGTGACATGTTCACTATGTGAACATCGGCTGACTTTTCGTTTACTTTGCAAGTATTTCTTTCATGTAATTAATTTCCTTAATTCGTAAGCAAAAGGAAGGTTTCATACTCTTATTTAAAATTTAGAATCGAATACAAGTTATTGTATAGATTTCATTTTTAATAGATTTTCTTCCAGTTACTCTTATTCTTTAATCCAGAAGATGTAGAATAATAAGGGAAGTGCTTCATATAGTTTTCTTTGCGATCAACTGGGTCGCTACAAATTTCCTTCTGGGTTTTGATTAAATCCTAAATTTGCTTAAACTTCTAATATTGTACACTTAAAACTTTAGTTAAGTTGATATCAGCATATTCAGAATTTTCTATACAGATTGCTGTAGAACGCTATAAAAGAAATAATAATTTGACCATTGACTTTACACAGAAACGTATGAGATTTAATTAAGTGGAATAAATCAGAAACCTAAGATATCCATCCAGTTCTACTGTAAAGATTATTATCGCATTAAAAGTAAAGAGAAAACAGAGCACAAGATCTCTGTAATGGTTATGAACACAGAGAAGCTTTATTGTATTACGTTCCTAGAAATAAAGAAATTCAACTGGCCATTCCAACAGTAAATATCCTTCTGTCCTACCTAAGTATTTACTCACAACATCCGTTCTAAGCAAACAAAGATTTCTGTTGAATTAATTTAACCGCCGTGGCTTTAAGTTCCTAGAATGTAGAAATAATAAGGGTTTCATGAATTTTTTGTTTTATTATTTTACTGAAAACCAAAAATATTTGGTTTTCCACCAGCATTTATTTATTTATTTAAAGATCTAGGGAAAATGGACATTATCATTCCTAAGAAGAGTTCTCGTACCTGTATCCATTATTAACACAGAATTTTCTTCAAATCCTATGAAATTGTGGGTACTTCCCAACTAGCTCTAATTTTAGGACAAAACATTTTATCACAATAATTTAAACTCAAAACTTAAACTTATCAACAAAAAAAAAAGTTATGTTTTACATTTATTAGAATAAATACAATGTAATGCGAATGACAAACGACGCTGTCAGGTTATTCAATGGACAATTTTTCTTTTAAATCCATAATTTATCTTTAAACGCCACGAATAAAGCCACTATTTTGTACATTTTTAATGAAATCTCTTGCAAAAGATTATTTATGTTGTAAAATAAAACGATCTTAACAACAAAGCGATTGCAGAAAGTTTTTAAACACAAAACGAATAATCTGTAGCGTAGAATACATAAATTATTATAAAATTTGGAATTTTTATAAAAATAATTTGATTCATTAGGGGAATATATGAGTACTTATCAAAATATCCATCATTCTAAGATGCGGCTTCAAACAAATCTGACAATCAGGACTTAATCAACTCCGAACTCATCAGTGGATATAAGTTTTTTTTTCTTGACTGCTTGATGATTTATGTAATTACAAGCCACGTAAGTTAAGCAGTTTGAATCGAAGTCTGTCAAGCTATAATGTTGAAAGAGTATTGACCTGATCTTGGCATTGAATTTGATTAAATATTAATATGTTAATTGGTTGTGATAAATTTTTAACAAGTTATTTTGTTATCTTTCTTGGAGCGCGGTACCTGATAGGTTGTAGAAACCACCACGACATTAATCAGTATTTCTTTAGCAAGATTAAACGTTTAATCACGTATTTTTAACTCCATCCACATTTAATCCTTTCAACCTAAAAAGAACCTCAATGAACTGACCAAGCTTCGTTCTGTGATCAAAACGAACCCCTGAATCCCTTCTGCCTCTCGGCTAACGAAAATCATTCCACCACAACTCTACTCCAACTAGCTTATTAATCCCTCTTCCACATCCAGATTCAATCATTTTAGCTATTAAACTGATATTAACTCTCGCGTTAATTATAATATGGCACAAACGTAACTGGGAGTGATCGAACCTCACTATTCTTGTGGAAATGGGTGCCAACAAGAATATCAAATGGAAGATAATCAAGATTTCACAGCACTTTGAGCTTTCTGCAAAACGTTTCACTAATCTCTAAACTATCACTCTCTGTAATCAATTTTAAACATGATTAAGGATATATATCTGTTGCTAATCCATGGCACCTGAAATGTAGTTGCGACACCAAATCCAGGGAAATCAGTTGTGTAATCTATATTACTTTTCAAATTTGTTTGTACAGTTTTATGTGAAATATTTAATAAAATTTTAGTATTTTAAAAAAAAAGGACATACCTAAGACTAGAAAGGAGAAGAATATGTACCACATGCTTCGAGAGCTGGCAGCGTACTGAAGTGCTCCAGGTGGCCGGCATTCTAGAAGAGATGTAATGTGCTCTCGCTCCCCACCCCTTTCACATGGCAAACTAGATTTCTGTTGAAACTAGAAAGTGCCCCTCTCATAGAATAAGGTCTAAACTTTTTCTCTATCTCCCTTTTATCAATATCCCTGTCCCAGTCTACCAAACTTAATACGCTGAATCACTTTTATGCACGTTTCCAGGCTAAATATCTATCGGTAGGTGGTCTAAATGGTTTTTGAAGCTTCTTGTTATGGTGTTTATTTTTGTATACCTTATCATTCACTGTAGCAGAGGTGAGTCTTCAACTTTCATTTCCATCTAGAATAAGATGTTTTACTTTTCATTATCACGGTCATAATAGAATTAGTGATTCTGAAACCATTTTGTTGGTATAGAAGCGTCATGTGAATCAGATCATGCTTGCGAGGATGTTAGAGGGGAAAAAAGCTGATTATCCTCCCTCCAGTCTTCTACATCTTTACCGTCTTCCGACCTTGACATGTTTTCTGGCTAGTTTTTCTTCTTTTTACAGTTTTCTGCCTCTTTGTCATATTCTCATATGTATTGGGTAACGTTTATCAATCAGGTTAAACAGTTTTTTTATATATATTTTCTTAGTTCCGGTGCATATTTACCAAGAAATGCATTTTACTTTCTTCAGCAAATATTTCGATCGTGCCAGACATTCAATTTTGGGATTTGTAGGGAATGCAACGACCAAGATGACAGTTTCACTGAAGAGGAACTTACCAAGTTGCCGATACTGATATTAGGTTCTTCACGGATAGCCACGCTGCAATTAAAGCTCTGGTCTCTCCTAGTAAGAACCAAATTTCGGCCAATTCTTGCCACGCTGCTCTCAATTTGTTGGGAGCTTTGAATACTGTTTCGGTTGCTTGGTCTCCTGTTCATTCCGGGATTCCCGGTAAAGAACTTGCTGATGAAACAGCAAAGGAAGGAGCTGCGATGATAACAATGACTCCTCAGCCCATTATCCCTGTATCCTATCGACGTTGTAGCACAGAGGTGGAGCAGTGGATTTTGAAGGAACGGTGGAGATCCCGAGCTGACTGCCTCTAGACTAAGGAAATTCTTGGCCTGTCAAAAACGGCTATAGTTGGTTTTAGCAGGTCCTTGGATCCGCCAGTTGGTTCAGGTGTTGAGTGGACATGCGAATTTAGCGTACCATCTTTTCAAATGCGGCCTTACCCAGTTGCCAGTTTGCGCTGGCTGAGCTGAGGCCAATGAGACTGTGCGGCACTAGATTCCTTGTCTTCGGGAGCTTAAATGTTTCCCTACAGGAGATTGTGGCATCTGGTAATCTTTAACAGAACTTTCTAGGTTTATTCAGTGCACTGGGTGATTGAGTCACCATGCTCCCTAGTGTCCTGTTACTAGTTTATTATAGCATCTGGCAACTTTTAGCCGGATTTGTTGTTTTAAAGCCCCGGTATCTCTCTTGAGATGAGGGGTGGGCGGGGAACAATGGGCATTTTGGAATGCCTGCGTTTCTTCCCCTTTTTGGTGGAACCGCCCTTCTAATTCAATCTACAAATCTACCAAGTGACATAATTCGCACAGTAAAAAAGATATTATCAAAGGTGGCAGCTAGAATGGACGACCGTTCCAATCAAAGACTCGTGAGAGCAATCAATGACTCGAAGCTACTCTATTATCTAGATTCATAAGGAGAATGGAGGTAGTGATAGCCAGCTTGAGAATTGGCCACACACGGTTGACCCACGGTTACCTTAAAGGTGGCAATCCGATTCCCTTCTGGCAGTACATGCAACCTACAAATAACAGTACAACATATTATCCTTCCTACCAACGTAGGTTGTCAGAACAATATTCCCATCCTTTTAAAGGACGTCCTGATAAATAACTCCTCTACCATAGATAATGTAATCAAATTCTTAAAAGACAGAATATAGAACAAAATTTAGATAGCGCCAAGTAAAAGGGAATTATTTATCTATTTGTTTATTTAAACAATAGCCTTGAGATTTAGGGATTGGGGAAAGTTAGGTAATTCAATTGAGTATAATATGAATACATTGTGAATGTATATATTTGGAATACGAGTGGTTTATTGGCGTGTATGCGTATGTAAGTAAAAATATGCCTTAAAGAAATATAATCTTGGGTCGGATCGTAAATGTTCTATGTGCTGCCAGAGCATTATAACCGCAATGTTCGTTGCTCAAAACAAAACAAAAATAGAGATTAACCAAAAAATACTCCTTAAATGTTTTCTAGAATTTTTTAGGAGCATAGAATAAACGATCACAGAAGTTCAAGACTTGCTATCCCTTAGAAGAATGGTTTTCAACCTTTGTAACGTTGCGGGGCACGTTTCACTTAATATTTATCTTGAGAGAACACTAAAATACCAAAATGTTAAGTATTATCTGAAGTAACAAAGAGATTTATTGACGATCAAGTACTCGCAAAAATAATTTTGAAATTAAATTTTATCTGGAGATACCAAGTATCAGTACGGCCTAAGTTACTCCAAAAAGCGATAACTTACAGAGCAAGTTTCAAGAATATTATGTTATACTTGGATTATATTAATTATTTATTAATTTTAGGCCTTGCAGAATATCAAGTGTTGAAAATTTTTATCCGGAATAACTCGTTCTTCGCTGTCTTGTACCCATTACTGAGCTAATCAGTCTCAATATTATTATTTTGAAAAAAATCTAGGGTGCATCTGTATTATTCGGGGTCTTCAATCCAAAATACTTTTCCCCACGCATTTGAACATTTTCACTCCAAAGTCAAAGTCAGCGATGTTGCGCTGCAATGAATTACACTTTATGCATGGCCAGTATAACAATTCTGCTTCCATTTCGCTTACAGACAATTCTCTATGTCTAGTTTGTTACGGCGAACGACAAAGGTAGTTCCGCATTGTTGGAGTTGGTGCATATTGTGGAGATAAATGGCGAATGGCCCGATATTTGTGCTATTTCTTATCCACCTCTTGAACCAAATTATAATCTAGATTGTTATATCTAAAATGCAGCCTGACGCTTTTCTTTGACTACAAGACTATGTCTGTAATGTTTGCTTTCATCTCTTGGACGGTGAATGTGACAGTATTAAACATGTTTTGGTAATGCTCGTTTTCTAAGCACTTGCTTAGTTTTTTATTTATATTGAGGCCCTCTTCTTTAATATAACTTTGTAATGTGCCAATGCAGATGGTCTTAAACGGCGAACAAATAACCCTTTGTTTCACAGTACGCTGCCATTCCTGGGAGCTCTTCAGGTCGACTGGTAACGCTAGCACATTGCTCCCAAATGAAGTTGGCCTCTACCACCTAGTTGCGCGAGAGATATAGCTACTGAATAGAACTTTTTGGATGTGGGACCCGCAGGGTGTCAGGATAGCGTCATACTTTATCTTTCTATGGAATATTTAGTAGCTTTTTTTCACTAATTGAAAAGCTCTTTCTGTAATTATTAATATACTTTCCGAAATAAGGCCTTAATAAATGGTTTACTAGGACAATCTTACCTCTTTTTTTAAAGTTGTAACTAAAGATTTTTTTGTTTATTAATTTATGGTTCACATTTAAACAAACACGATTATAAAACTGTTGCGACTTGTAACACTAACTCGTTTAATGCAACCTGACAGTTTATTGCCAAAGGAAAAGAAAGATTAGAAATGAGTTATGCTTGACCGCGTTCTCGCTTCCTGTGTTCTTCTTTTCTTGACCTTTTTTGCCACTAATACATGTGCATGTTTAATACAGGACCATATTAAGTTACCATTGGCATGTTTAATAGTGGTCTATATTAAGTTCCTTTACCATACTCTTCAGAATTGCGAAGTTTTCCACTTAGGTTAGTTATTATAAATGACTTTTTGATCATTTTCTTATTTCTTTGAAAAAACGCTACGTAGTAAAATTATCTGGTATAAATAATCACTTATTTTTCTCTTTTCATCTTTACGTAAATAAGTTTTAATGAAACTTACAAGTTGTACTAAACAAGTAAATGACTTCCAAGTTCACATTAAACGAACCACTTTGGACAAAAATGCCCAAAAACAGCAAAAAAAAAACCTATTTAGTTAAAAGGCAATTCTTGACAGCCAATCATCTTCAAATTTAGATTTTCGGTTTACACTTAATCCAAAACACTCCGTAGAATCAACAATGCTCTTTACTATGTCTCTAACTCTACCTTGCACCGAGATTCCCCTGTTCCTTATGTTTCAAAAGCTGTAAGATCCCGTTACAATAAATTTCATACTTCAATCACATCACATCCTAATCCACTAGTATCTCAACTTACTACTCTACCAGGAAATCCTCCTAGGCCAGGTCTCGGCAACCTATTTTAAGTAGAGAGCCATTTCTTCCTTAAATAATTTTAATAAATCTTACCAAGAGCCGCAAGGATGATGGTGTAAAAACCTCTGAAGATCATTTGTATTCTCAAATTATTATTTTATGATATTCAATAACATTTAAATATTTTACATATTTATTTTCACTTATTGCAAAGTAAATAATAACTAAACCTGCGTCTGAATGAAAATGGCGGCAGTCCTATATATTACTAACTGTATTTTAATATAATTCTATTCAATTTCAAACCAAATCTCAATTTAAAATTCTTTTTGAAAAAATATCTTTACTTTAATAAATGGAATTTACATTTGTTTTAATAAAATTGAAATATACAATTTATTTTCGACAGGCTGAAGAGCCACACAATTTGGATAAAAGAGCCGCTTGCGGCTCGCGAGCCACGGGTTGCCGACCCCTGTCCTAGGCGGTTGAAGCGCAGGTGGCCACGCGATCTTCTAAATGAAGTAAGTGCCAATGTACAACAGTGAACTGTACCACTTTGGAAGTTTCACCAATGGGTGAATTCTCCCCTCATTCTATTCATGTATTTATCTATTATCATGTTATATCAGCCTAACTTATTGCAGAAATAAACTGCAGTTGTGAAAATAAATAAAGTAAAAAAAAAACCACTTAATCCGTATTAATATTCATAAAAATCGGTTCACGCATTTATGCGCTGCGTTGTTCGCAAAAAAGATAACAAGAACAACAATTTTTGAAAATGCCATTTTTATTCATTTTTGGGAACTTTTTTTCTCGAAATCTATTAAATCTACGTTGTTGCAAAAAAATTACAATTATAAAGGAGGATTTTACCTATATTTTAAAGAAAATTAGGAAAGTTTAAGTTTTACAGGAGAAGAGAAAAAAATTGTCAAAGTTGAGTGTTTCTCAACGTTACGCTTTTTCGTGCTGTTTTTTACTTTTCAGCCCTTATACTATTGTTCTACCGGACAGTGTTAATACAATAGTCCATACATCGCACCGAAATTGAACTTTTGAAAGCGAAACCATTCCTTTTGACCAAAAGTGCCCTAAATCAAATGTTCCATGAAAAACGGTCCAAATTAATTAGCAGAACTACTTATACCCAAAAAGGAAGTGTTAAGAATCGTTTTAGGAAACATCTCAAAAAAACTATATTATTTATTCCATAAACAGACTGATTTTGTGTAAAAGTTTATTGTCAAGTCCGATAGTAGCCTCTAATAACCTAGTAATCAAAATGGAACTTACTGAATTCTCTACTTTTGAGTTATGGCCAAAGAATCTAGTCAGCAATGGCAGGCAGACAGGCGAATTGGTAAAAACCATTTTTGAGGACGCAGAACGAATATCTCCTGTGGAAATTCGAAATTGTTGATTTGGCTGGTTGCAGCATTTACCGGGCTTACAGTGAGAAAAAGTTCAAAATCCATACCAAAAAAATGCCTTTAGAAACAGCCGACTCTTTTTGTTAAAGATTCACCTTAATATTTGACTACAAACTACAGTGTAAATAATTGTTATAATTTTATTTAAAGCTCTTCAAAATTTCAGATCATTGGTGCCTCGGAACTTTTTTAATTACATTGCCAGCTTCAAGAATATCTTCTTGCACAGACAACACTGTTCCATCTCCGTAAAGTCGAAACCAAACTATTTCCAAAAGACCGGTGCTCCTGGTAACAGACAAATTCACATGACTGTACGTCTTGCACAATGTTTGCGCATAAACGTTTTCTTGGAGTCACTATTTGATGATAACAAAAAGTTACTTTTTTATTCTTCACAGGTTCCGGTGAAGATTAGTCGTGGTGAGGTGTTAATAGCCGGTATAGCGAGTGGCTGGAACTACTGCCGGGACAACCAATCATCTCTCTTCTACCGAGACTAACTCATACCAATCAGCACATCCTTTGCTATCAGGGAGACTATCATTTCTAACGCCTTAATTTCCAATTAAATGCATCGTTACGCTGTTAGAGAATTTATGTACTTTAATATTAGAATAAACTGTTAGATACTATAGAATTTTTGATGCATTTGATTGTTCTAGTCTTATTTCATATTATTGAGAACTACGAATTAAAGATCAGTAATTTACGAAATATCTCTAACTATCGAAAGCATATTAAATCAAAATAATCTTATTAATCGTTTAAAAGTTTTATTTGACTTATTAAGTATGAAATTAACATGAGGAGGCAACTTTTGTTTAGTCCACAGGACTAAACTAAAATGTAACTTTTCTGAAGGAAAGATTACAATTAAATAAAGTCGAGTATTCACTCGATCAGTACCTCTGAAATAAATTATGAGTTGTACCAGCCATTTTCAAAATAAACGCCGTTTTTTGTATGATTTTTTACTGTAAAACTGTTTGTATTATTATCTCAGGAAATTAACCTTTTGCACATTAATTAAATATTTTTAACATTAATGATTCTTCATTAATTATTCTGCATTTTTTAGGGATTCTTGTAATTATTTAAATGATATAATTCAGGCTTTTAAATCATGTATTTAGCAAGGACATTTCGTATAAAAATTCTTCTTTTAGTCTATTTTATAGAAGTACTTTCAGTTCAAATAGAAAATTATTTTTTTAGAATTATAGTTATTATTTTATAATTAGAATTATAATTAAAAATGAAAAACACCAATATAATCCGGATGATATACGTTCATTGTGCTCTCTAAATTTAAATTATGATATTTATCATTTTATTTTCTGTATGTTCAAAAATTTCATTGTACATAGATTTTTAAATCAGTACATTTTAAAATACCATCAGTGAATATTTACTTAACCTTTTATTGAGAAATAAACCCAACTGAACAATGCATATATTCTTTTATACTATCAATCAAGTGTTTAAATAAAAGAACATTCTTAAGTTAATGTTATAATTATTGCAAGGAAGCCCCTATATGGTTTATCTTTTGAAATGTTAATCTCAAAACGGTATACTTCCAAATCCTTATAGGTTTCTTCTTCTTTTATTGTTTATATAATTACAAACTTAATATTTATTTAGTTTTTCATTTTATGTGATATTTGAAATTACTTTTCAAATTTTTCTTTAAAATGTAACTCCTTGCTTATAAGACACAATGTGCTTCAAAGCAATAAATAAAATTAATAAACTTTAAGGGTGGTCCTTAACAAAGAAGTTTCGCACTAACTGAACATCATTTTATTTATTTATTTTGTCAAAATTGGCTGCGAAAGTTTTCTATCTACTTCCTTTTTATTTTAGTAAATGTCGGGCCACCATTTTATTTTAAACTTTTGCCCGGAAAATTGATTTCTAAAATTCTTAAGAACTATAATCTGCAGCTTCTCTCTAAAGTAACGCTTCTTCACAATTTACTGACGTCCTTTAGATGCGCACTCTGGCTCACGTGGCGGCACTTCTTGTAAACAACACTGCAGTTTGGAGAGTGCGGATGGATGATTCAGACTGGCTAGCGAAATACGGAGAAGGTACATAGTTGGTTATAAAATGTTAAGAATAACTGATGCGAGCAATAATGGAGCGGCAAGCACTCACTGTATTGTGGAGATATATGGCCATGGCGAGGTCTGTAGTCACTCCTTTATGTATTGTATCCCGTTATGGAACTGCTTTCATCTTTATGTACAACTCACTGATAGTATGTGTCTGGCTGACAGTAGATTTTCCAACTGTTAGCTTAACTTATTAGAACTGTCCATCCATAATATTGACATTTCCAGGTTGATTGACTTTCTTATCCTCTTTATTACTAAATAGTTCTTTATCCGGTCTTTCTTTTTAGATATGCTTCTACTAATGTGATTAATGAACAGTTCATCTATTCATTCTTTTCGATGATTGCCCATTCTTGTGGAGTTCATATAATTTTCTTCGACAAAGTAAGTCTTTCTCTACTGTATTGTAAACCGAAAATCCTATGGCACACAGTTCCCTTTCTAACTGGTTAAAAACTTGTACTTATTTGTACGGTGCTATAGCAAAAAGTTGATCAGGCGATTTACTAATTACTGTTCATTATTTTTGGTGACTGATTCATAGTTTCAATAGGATGAAAAAATAACTGCCAGTTTCAGTCACGATATATTTTTATTATGCCGAGCTTTCGACCTAGTTCTTAGTCCCAAGGTGACTATCATTACTGAAACTGGCAGTTATTTTTTCATCCTATTGATTTACTACCTTTTCTTGTTACTTCTGGTTCCCGCAAGATTCTATTTTAAGTCCCTTACTTTTTCGTATTGTCTTCATAGCTTGGAAATAAATAGAATATGTAATTAACCTTTTTTTGCAGGTCTGCCAGAGAATAAAGGAGAAAAAATATTAATTTAGTATATCAGTTTACGGACGCCGTTAGGATTTCTCTTTTATATTTTGTGTAGATGGGCATTTTATAATTTGAAGGCTGTTTTAAGTCATATTTTCCTGTTTTATTTGATCACTATTACAAAAAATTGAAAGAAGGACTTTTTGCAAGCTACACCAAATAAATAATTCAAACAATGCGTTTTTTTTTTTTTTTGTTTAGTTGCAACATTATTCGAAATGGCAAGTAATTTTTGATAGGATTTAGCGTTTATTTCTGTCCAGAAGCTGTAGGCCATCTTTTGTACCAGGTAATGTGAATAAATAGAATATGTAATTAACCTTTTTTTGCAGGTCTGCCAGAGAATAAAGGAGAAAAAATATTAATTTAGTATATCAGTTTACGGACGCCGTTAGGATTTCTCTTTTATATTTTGTGTAGATGGGCATTTTATAATTTGAAGGCTGTTTTAAGTCATATTTTCCTGTTTTATTTGATCACTATTACAAAAAATTGAAAGAAGGACTTTTTGCAAGCTACACCAAATAAATAATTCAAACAATGCGTTTTTTTTTTTTTTTTGTTTAGTTGCAACATTATTCGAAATGGCAAGTAATTTTTGATAGGATTTAGCGTTTATTTCTGTCCAGAAGCTGTAGGCCATCTTTTGTACCAGGTAATGTGAATAAATAGAATATGTAATTAACCTTTTTTTGCAGGTCTGCCAGAGAATAAAGGAGAAAAAATATTAATTTAGTATATCAGTTTACGGACGCCGTTAGGATTTCTCTTTTATATTTTGTGTAGATGGGCATTTTATAATTTGAAGGCTGTTTTAAGTCATATTTTCCTGTTTTATTTGATCACTATTACAAAAAATTGAAAGAAGGACTTTTTGCAAGCTACACCAAATAAATAATTCAAACAATGCGTTTTTTTTTTTTTTTGTTTAGTTGCAACATTATTCGAAATGGCAAGTAATTTTTGATAGGATTTAGCGTTTATTTCTGTCCAGAAGCTGTAGGCCATCTTTTGTACCAGGTAATGTGAATTTTTTTATTGTTTTTGTAGATTGTGTGGTATCTGTATAACGATGTGTTCAATGTAGATTAAGTGTAATTAGCGATAATGTTTTACTGTCTAAAGTATGATAATAAGAAATAAATATAACGATCTAAATATGTCTTCTTTAAGAAAAGATTAAGATTTGAAGATGAGATCAGAAAAGAATGTTACCGGTCGGAGTACAAACAGTTAGAAAAGACATAACTTAAAATGATTATGATTATAATTAAGTGCTGTATAATATAAAGATGTAATAAAAGTATTAATGACTTCTTTTTACGGTATATTAGACGTTAATTTCTCGTTGTTTACTTGGAAGGTATTAAAATTAAAAAAAAAAAAATAGAAATAAGTTATAACTGCATCATAAGTGGTTTACTTTCTAACCCTAGAAATTATCTTTTACTTGTTTGTCATAGAGTGAAAGCTTTCACGGATTCTTTAAATAAATACAAACAATGAATCGTCAAGTTAATGGATTGAAGAGGCTCGGAGTTCTTGACGAAGTAAAAGTCTCGCACTGTTCTACAAAGACCATTCATCGGAGGATCGTCTGTGCAGAGGTTCAACCAATAGAAGAGTGAAGTATCCATTTTCTATTTTAGTTCTTTATTCCTTGTACTCATAATCTAAAAGTATCCCTCAGGATCAAAGTGTTTGACCTGTAGCTTGAAGCATAGTGCGTCACGAATATACATCACGAACAAAACTTTCCAAGTTAATGGACAGCTAAACTTAAAGAATCAATTTTATGCCCTTCGGTATATTTTACTATTGATTTTTTTTAGAAAAAAGGGCAGCTAGCTATTAAGGTCAATGACGAAAAAACTAGAAGATCTACTGAGATTTCTTTAGAGCCTAAGTGTATTTACCAAAAAGTACTTTGATATTTTCATTTTCAGTTTGACTCAATATTCAAAGGAGAGAAATAAGACATCTGTTTGCTTTATGTCCCAGAACTCACAAGCTTTAGAGTGATATATTCTAATGTATGAATAAAATAAATAAATCTAAAGAAATGCAGAATGAAGTTGCAGTTTTAGTGCAAAGGTAAAACAAAATAAAGAAATGAAATTCGCCACCCTACTTCCAAATAAGCCTTAAAATAATGGTTCCTTAGAAAATCTTTGAAATAAAAGTTATCGTTATTATTATTTAGTTATAATTAAGTTATAGTTACAAGCCAGTCAGAACAGTCAAATCCATTTAAATCTTCTTGAAACCTGGTTCCGAAAATGGAAAATAAAAATTAATGAACAAAAATCAGTGCACATTACTTTTACATTACGAAAATCTGCAAGTCCACCAGTTCTACTGAACGGTGTAACGATTCCTCCAGCTGACGTAGTACGATACTTAGGACTGTACATTGACAAGAGACTCACCTGGAACCTACATACTCGACTGAAACGACAAGACGTGAACAGACGCTACAAGCTACTTACTAGACTACTTGACCGCAGATCCAAACTCGATTTGAACCACAAACTGACAATTTACAAAACACTGTTAAGACCCATATGGACATACGGAGCTGAAGTGTGGGGCTCAACCAAACCTTCTAACTCCAAACGCCTGCAGACACTACAGTCTAAAATCCTACGGAAAATCCTTAATGCTACATACTACATTTCTAACCTTACAATACACACCGACCTTCACATCCCTTTCGTCACTGACCTAATAAAGTCTCGCTGCCGTAAATTTCACAGCCTCCTAGCTCTCCATCCTAATCCTCTTGTCCAACAACTCTCCTCTCTAAACCTTCCAGACAATCCTCCTCGTCGACTGAAGCGAAAATGGCCTAGAGATCTGTTGTGATTAAATCATTGTGAAGGAGTTTCGCCAGTGGGTGATTGCTCCAACCATGACTTTTCAAGAGAACTGAACCAATAAGATCAGATTTACTTGGTGCAACAATTGTTGCAGTTGTAAATATAAAAATAAAGTGAAAAAAAAAAAAAGTTATAGTTAGGTAATTATTTAATCATAGTTAATACACATTATCAGAACTCTTTCAACCAAATCACTCAAAACTGTTGAATTGATTGAGTAAAGCTGTTCTAATTCTTTTATTTTTTTACCAAATATTTACTACGACGTACTCTGCTGATGCATAAGCATGAAGTGTTTTTCTAGTTGTGAGTTATGCAAATCAAAACAAAATCTAGTACTATCTAGTAAAGCCAATTCTTAAAAACTGGATGCCTAAATTACCATTAAATAGAAATTAAAAGTTATCCAAAAGAAGGTCATTCAAAGAGGAGTGTTTTAAATGTGACTACTCGTTCTACTTTTACCTTGGCTGTATTTTGATTTAAAATTTTGAATCTCCTGCAATTGATACTTTATAACAACCATAAATTTCAAAAACTGAATTTTGTTTTGTTTTGGTATCTTTTAGCTATTTCTAATTATTTCTCTGTCAGTACAATAGATGGTAGCACCTACTGATTAGAGTAATCATTGTTTTAAAAATTAGCAACATTGCAAACTTATTTTAACTAATTTCTACTCTTGTCTAAATTTCATGATGAGGAAAGTGAGTGGCGATTTTAATCTTCACATTTACCACAGCAAAAGAAAGCTTATAAGGTCTTAACAACAGACTTCTTTGACCTTTAATTGTTCACTTCTTGGAAAAGGATAAAGTAATAGATATTTGTGAGACTAAAGCAAAGAATGATTCTTTTCTTAAAAAGTAAATAATGTTGCGTCACGAGATGCAAAAGAAATTAAAGCATATCTGTACTTAAAAAAGTTAAAAATCACAAGTACGCAAAAGACCCCTTTACTCATTGCTTGAATGCTTTTACTCTAATTTTGAGATGATCAGAAAACTAATTCAAGAGAGGTTTTAAGGGATGGATAAAGTTCAGAAACTAAGTAAATAACCCGTGATTACAGTTTATCAACCGCAATTTTTTTTAAATTTAATTTCTACTTCTTTCATTGGCACTACTATCCTGAAAAGATATGGTCTCTTCAACGATCCGTTGTCGCTCATCCCTATCACCTGCCATTATCCTCCAGTTCCTCACTCCTATCCATCTCTTCTTCCACGTCATCTTCGGCTCCATCAAGAGCTTCATATATATTTTGCGCCAGAGGTATCTCTTTACCTCCATTTTTCCAGCAGCCTGAGTCTACCAGTCTTTTTTTTTTTATTGAAAACATTTTTAAAGAGGTTAAGAGTTCTTCTTCTTCATTTAATCGCTTAAATGTTTCATTTGTATGGATATCCCAAGGAACTTATTCTTTACGGATCCACATATCCTTAGCAACGTTTCCTTTTATCATTATCCAAGTTTCGTTACCATCTGTAACCACTGATCTATTTATTATCTTCTTGTCTACAATGAGTTTCACTGTTTTTAATATACTCGTAGAGCTATTGTATAGTGAATAATCTTCTATATCCAGTCTCTATTCCGGCCTTTATCATCGTACTGACTTCATTCTGGACTAAAACAATTGCTTCCAGGTGTTCGAAGAGTGGGTATAAAGTGAACTCGACGTTCCTCGGCCACCCTGGCTGTTTTTTTTTAATCTTTTAGTCTTTTTGTTTTTGTTTCGAAACTATTTTCAATTAAGTATTTATTCAGCTGAACTCCTTCTAGCTTGTTTTCAGCGTGTTTTTGCAATCTTAAAGGTAGCTGAAATTCCTTTATTTAATGTACTATTTGTTGAATTTAAATACTAGCTTTGGCCGCTTTGTAATTGTTTTTATTTGTCTTGGAAATGTTATCATAAATTTGGCAGTTTCTTTTCGGAAATTTTTTTGTTAATAGAGTAACCAAATAGAGAATAACAGCAAAGTTTAACTGAAACGATTTCAAAAGAAATTAATTCCATTACATTTTAATTTAATGACAATTTGTTTAAAACTATATTTAAAGAGAATGTAATGACTTCTTATCTTTCCTTTAAAGAAACCAGTAGCCACAAGTAATACAGGAAATCAGTGATTAAATTGCTCTATTGAAAATATAACAACATAGACAATTATCTTTAGAATATATTTCATACTACAGGAATGGCTCATTAGCATTTTAACCTGTTGTAAAGTAGAGCCGCTAGATAATGAATAGGGAGTCCTCCAGAAGGTAACAATTATGTTAAATAAACAACACAGATTTAAAGTTGAAGGCTTTTCTCTACTGGATAACGTTTAGTTGAAATGTTTACAATTTATTAATGTGTGATTACAGATTATGAACTGCAGATGTTTGACTGTTTTTGATTTCTTTAGAAAGAAAAAAGCTCATCTTAATTTTGGGAAACTTATTTATATATTAGTGCTCTCATTGGCTGCTATGTTCTGAAATAAAGGTTAGTCGGAAAGTGGATAGTAAAAAATAATAATTAAAAGAAAAATTCAAGATATTCCCAGTGGAGGAAAACAAGATTTTTTTTCACTTGTTATTTCATAAATTCATCAGTAGTCGGTCAAAACTCTTAAACTGTTCATATTTTTAGTACCCTTAAATAATGCTAAAACAGAATTTCTAAACTTCTCAAATAACAACAAATTTTATCTGTAAACATTCTTATTTGATAATCTTATTGATTTTATGCTTATCTTTAAATTTGCAAAGTTTTTTAGACTTGCCTTAAGTTAAGAGGAACGCAAGTAAATTTCGTAGATTTTTGAAAATAATCTAACTTTTAGAATCGAATTCAATATCATTACTTCAGCTGTGCTTCAGAATTGAACAAATCTTTTATGATTTTGAATCATATGAATCTAATTTTTTAAACTGTCTCAACCTTTAGGGCAAAGTTTTGCGTTAAAAAGATTTTTTAGTGGCACTTTGAAATTTCGCAACATGTGGGATCCAGAACATATTTCATATTGAAGCTATATTTCTTTCTCCTCTCCCATTAAACGTAGTCTCTTTTGCATAGGTTAGTCTAATTATCTAGATTATATACTAAATAAGTTATGTCTCTAGTGTTAATATGTATTCGTCTAGTTTCTCTGAACTTGTTTTGAGAGTGTTTTCTTTGATGGAGTCATCAAGAAAGTAAAAGAATACTCGAGAATAATCTTCATCCATCTTATTTTCTATTACCTATCTAAATTTGTCTACATTGTTTAAAAGTCAACATTTTTCCTATATAAGTTGTAAAAATATTTAACTTAATACAGACAATTAAAGATTACCACTTCGTAGCCAACACATAGATATAGATTGTACACGTAGATGTTGCCTAGAAGAGATATTTATAGAATCATTAAAACTTTAATATTTACACAATGACGCCTTTTATAATTATCCATTATCATTAACAGTTATGTTACCTTCTTCTTTTCCTGTTTTGGCTTTCCGACAGACGCTTTGAAGTTGATAATTTATCATTATATATATATATAAATGTCTTTTTGATTATTTGGTCGAAGAGCTAAATATGTTAAAAAGTGTTACAGTATTAGTAACTAGGAAGAAGAAATTGAGGTAAGAAGGCGAAGGATGACCCAGTGTCTTGTGGTGTCGCAGTTCTTTTAATCCAATCAGGAAGTGACCTACACGTTACACACATTCACATCCCACTACATGCTAGAAAGTTCTTAATGCATACTGTATTTATGCAGTTCACTATTGCAGCCATTAATAAATGTTGAATAAATTTCCAGCAGAGACTTTTCTACTTTGAATTAAAAATTATGACATGTGTTTTTATGGTTTCTTTAGATATGCAAATAGCCAAAATATATGATTGGGTGTTTTGTTTTTTTTACTTGACACCATCATTTCTAGTGCATGAATCTGGATGTAACTTTTGTACAGTTTTCATCTAAGGTGACAAATAGAAATGGTATCTAAAATAAAATTCTAATGAATCTTCTTAAAGTCTAATTTTGCAGTAAGTGAACAACGTGAGAGTATGGTATGTCTATGTATGATTACATAAGACAGGGGTCCTCAAACTACGGCCCGCGGGCCAGATGCGGCCCCCTGAGGCCATTTATCCGGCCCCGGTCGCACTTCCGGAAGGGGCACCTCAGAGAAGCACAGGATGCATCCTCAAATCGCAGCGGGCGTCGCTCACGTACAGTACTACTTCCGGTGACACGGTACGCACGCGTCACGGCTCCAGAAGCATTGTGAGATAACAGCAGAAGTAGGAAGAAAGTCAAAGCACTATAACTAAACCGGACATTGACCATCTCATTAGACAAAAGCAGACCCATAGTTCCCATTGAAATAATAGGCAGTTTGTTGATTTAAATTTACTTGTACTTTATTTTAAGTATTGTAATATTTGTTCTCGTTTTGTTTTTTTACTTTAAAATAAAATATATGTACAGTGTGCATAGGGATTGTTCAGTTTTTTTTTTTTTTAATAGTCCGGCTCCCCAACAATCTGAGGGACAGCGAACTGGTCTCCTGTGTTTAAAGTTTAGGGATCCCTGACATAAGAAGTTCAAACGTTATAATAAGTTTGGGTATCATCAGAGCTAGCTGGTTTCTCTAAATCAGCTGCCTAGCAGTAGGGTTTCTTTAGAGTTACCTCTAGATTGTTTACAACTAAAATACACAAATAGATCTTATACAATTAACCAAATGTTAGTTATTATATACATTGTTAGAATTTACAGTTGTATCTAATACCTAAGTAAATATTAAAATGATGTAGCTTAAAATTGAAGCAACTTAAAAAAGGTTTAAATTAACTAGACTCTTGAGTTTAACACGCGATCAATAATTTTTCGAATATTTTGGCGGTTTGTGTAGCATGACACATAATAAATAAATCCGTTGATTTTTTTTAAGAAAAAGGTCAGATATTCAAGGCAAATGAAAGTAACGCGCCTTTTTCCACAGGGAATTATATTTCAGGTTAAGTGCTAACATGATACTTATTAAACCAAAATTAGGAGCTGGTACGTGAAAGAACTGGACGGATAAAAAATTGTTGTTTCCAACGTTGTTTAAATTAAAGTATACCTTGGTATTTGGGAATAAGTAACGAAAATAAAAACAAGAAGTTGTCAAAGAAATAAAATTTCACTTGGTGGAAAAATGTGCTGTTAATCGTGTGGTTGGTAGTCCACCTGCAGAAATGAGTTCAGGATCAGACAAACCTGATCATATAATAAGTTATCTATAAACGTTTTTTTTAAAAAAGAAGAAGCATGTGTCAATTGTGTAGTATTTAGTAAGCGAAGTAGAAGAGGATCGAAAGTTAGGACATGCAAAAGCTTTGAAATACAAACTTAGATTCGAAGGGAAGTAAAGATACGAAGATGTAATCATCTTGAAGGTGATACTGCCAAGTAAAAATGTAAGGAGCTGGTAATCGACGCTCTGGAGCACTAATTAATGTAAAAAATAATTTCTTTGTGGTGCTTAAAATGGCGAAAAAATATTGAAGTTCGCAGTAAAGGAAATGGAAGAAGTTACCCGAAAAATACTATACCAGAATGATAAGAGATAAGGTTGAGGAAAGAATTAGAGAAAAATAATGTGGAATTATACGTGTTACGGCCATAAGAGGAGTAGTAATAAGAAGGAAAACAGTGGAAGGACGACATCGAAGAGTCGAGCGAACGACTGGAGAGAGTTAGCCGAAAGAGATGAGACGAGCTTGGACGATATCTGCTTCAGTAAGCAGGAAGCCGTATCCAACGTAATCAAGCCACATATTCTTGAGATTGACAACACGACACAGAATACTCTAATGGTTTTAGCTTTTGACGGATTTACTAAGTTGTCGTTTTGTTAACGGGACTTCTAGTTGGGGATTACTGTTCCTATGAACTTAATGCACTTCTCCAAGTTATTTTGTATTCAAAACATTAACAAATACCCGTAACTATTTTTTTCTGGTACAAAAGTTTTTATTTGTTTGATTGTATAAAACTGCAATTTTTTTTGGAACTATCTCGCTTTGTTGTCAATCAATTAACTTTGCATGGACCATTTCCTTTCATGGATGTGGCCAAAAATCTTGGCGAATTTCATTTTAGTAGAACTTAAATTCACGAAGTTAATTGTAAATAGCTACAATTAAATTCAACTGTTCTAGAAAGAGATTGCTAAAATAACAAAATATAATCTATAGACAATGCTGAAATGGCATCAAATTAAGTTAGCTCCCTCCAAATTCTTTTATAATTTTTCAGTTTACACATCTCAAATTGAACTTATTTAATTATATTATGTCTGAAAGTAGCTATTGCAATATTCAATTCAATAATCTAAATTGTATTCCAATCATTCGTAGATTGCTCTCATGGATTATTAGTTTACAGACGACCAATTAGCGCTCAGACTGCTCTACATTATTTTTGAGAATTTATGATATTAGAACTAAGCGTGGAAAATGTCTACAGTCTACAGACACATACGGTACGAAAGAAATTCCTGTCTGGGCTGTATCTTAGGCTCCCTTTTTTGTTTGTCTACCCAGGCTCTCTAATCTGTTTTTTTGTTTAATCTTATTTAAAAGAAGACAACCTTTAGGAATGCCACATTAAAAACTAAACCAGTTTTTTTTTCACCCCTCTTCCTTTAAACACTATCTGTACATAAATCAGTTCTTTTTTAGAAATTAACGGGACCACCTATATCGAGACTGACAACTCCAATAAATAAAATATTTCAATTTATGTATGTAGTAAACTTAAAAATACCATTATAATTTCTGATATGTAAATATTTATCTTTACTGGAAAATGTAGTTTTTGTTCTAAAAAGAAATTAGTTTAAAATTTGTTCCTATACGTATAAATATTAGGAATAAAATTTTCTTGAATATGACAAGGTCTCCAAAAATTGAAAAAAATGTATATTTAAAAAAATACTTTATTTAAATACGCTTCATATGTGGCAAGTAAAAAGCATTTAACAAATTCAAGTAATAAATTAACGAATTGATTCGTGTCTACGATTGTCTTAGTGTAGATAGGTCATTAGGAACTCATCCTTATATTCAATGAGTTCTCGCAAGTTTTGTTAATAGAACCAATTATTATGTGTAATTATAATTACAATACAGTTAAGTTTTTATTCTAGGTTATTTTTTTAATCTAACCTTAAACGGCATTATGATGTATTTATACTATAATAATAATAATAATACTTTATTTGAAAAGAAATTATAATACAAACATAAAAAATGAAGAAAAAGAAAAGTATTCTACGGCAATGGAAAACCGTCTGCCGGAGGTTGATATACATACACTGGGCCAAAAAAGTCTGTGAACACTAACCTAAATTTTATTACTTTTATTATTATCTTAGTAGAAACTTCTTTTATTTCCAAATGAAGTATACTATTCGATAGAGAGAAACCAGAGTTTTCATTTTATATTCAATCTTTTATTTTTGTTCAACAGGAATATCACAATTACATGTTTAACAAAACAACCCCACACACGAATGCAAAAAAAGTCTGTGAACAGCTGAATAAATGTGTAAAAACATTAAGATAACAAACAGAAAAACGATTGAATAAAGTTTCAAAGTTCTCTATTGTATTGTAGAAACCACTACAGTCAGTTTTGTGAATAAATAATCTAATTAGTATATATTTAACCACTAATATGGAAGTTCCCAGACCAATTCGTGAACTTATTGTGAGGTTGCGAAATGAAAGAAAAAGTATTCGAGAAATAGGGAAGATAGTTCAAAAAAACCCTTCAACGGTGCATAATATTATTAAAAAGTACGAAAATTACGAAAATGTGATTAGTAGGCCACGCAGTGGGCGGCCACCAAAACTTAATTCCTTTCATAAACGATTCATTTCAAGAAGAACCGAGGACAAGCGCTCAAAAAATCAGTCAAGAATTATCAAGTGATTATGGTGTAAGCGTAACACCTCAGACAATTAGAAATAAATTACATGAATACGATTATTGCGGCCGAGTCCCAAGGAAAAAACCTTTTATCAATAAAATAAATCGTAAGCGTCGATTGGATTTCGCGAAAGAATATGTTTCTAAGCCTTCTAGTTTCTGGGAAACCGTAATCTTTTCAGATGAGTCGAAATTCAATGTTTGTGGGTCTGATGGACGACAAAAAGTGTGGCGAAAACGAAATGAAGCTATGAAAATGAAAAATATAAAGCCAACTTTTAAGCATGGGGGAAGCAACATTCTGGTGTGGGGTGCATTAGTGCTAAAGGAGTGGGCAAGTTAGATCTAATTAATGGTATGATGGACCAATATGTGTATGTGGATATATTAAGACGCAATTTAAGAGAAAGTTCAAAAAAATTAGGTTTGGAGGGAAAGTTTGTCTTCCAACAAGACAATGACCCGAAACATACCGCACTAAAAACTCGGGAATGGCTTTTATATAATACACCCCGGCGCCTAAACGCCCCTCCACAATCGCCAGACCTTAACCCAATTGAACATTTATGGGATGAAATCAGCCGCCAAATAAATAAAAGAGAAATAAGAAACCGTGAACAACTAAAAAACGCTATTTTAGTAGAATGGAATAAAATTCCAACATTGACGACCACAAAATGAGTAGGATCGATGAAAGCTCGCTTGTTGGAAGTGATTAGGAACAAAGGAGGTCCTACAAGTTTTTAAAATTTATAATACACGTACAATGTGTAAGAATGATTTATTTCTGCAAAGTGTTCACAGACTTTTTTTGCATTCGTGTGTGGGGTTGTTTTGTTAAACATGTAATTGTGATATTCCTGTTGAACAAAAATAAAAGATTGAATATAAAATGAAAACTCTGGTTTCTCTCTATCGAATAGTATATTTCATTTGGAAATAAAAGAAGTTTCTACTAAGATAATAATAAAAGTAATAAAATTTAGGTTAGTGTTCACAGACTTTTTTGGCCCAGTGTATATAAAATAACAATTACAAATTGCTTTATAAATTGACTAAGTATTTAAAAACAAAAACTGCTAAAAGAGAATACAAAAGATGAGAAAAAAAATAAAATAAAATAAATAAATAATAATACAAATAAAATAGTAATAATAAGCAGAAAAAAGAAAAGAAGGATTCTCTTAAAATAAATTACCATTTTCTATTACAATAATAACAATAATATACTAAATATATGAACTACTATGAATTACTAAACTAAGTACACTTAGTTAAAGCAAAAAGAACCTGTAAAGTGTAATACAAAGAAAGCTTAATCAAAATTAAATTCCATGATTAAATTGTGTCTATATTGCCAGGCGTGTCTCGCAAAACCAATAATCCCAATGCAGTTTTCGCCATTGAGCATCAATATTAACTCCGATCTAGATAATTTGCCACAACCAACATGAAGCCTACGTATCTCCGAGAGAATGGAGCAGTCTGCCAAAAAATGACAGACATCCTCCCTCGCCCGAGAGTTACACAGAGAACACAAGGAGTTACTTCTCTCAACCCAAGGGGTATAGTTTAAATAGAGTAGCTCACCACGAAGTCTGAATAGCCAACCAAGTTGACTAAGCGTTAGTTTCGTTGAGCTGGACACCAAGCTACAAGGCTTGACAGAATAATCCAACTCTTTATACAATAAAAACCTCGTAGAGCAACGAGCCAACTCCACACACTCCTCAAGATGGTGAACCCCTATTCTTTGTACGATGGCCGTTAGTTGCGTCCGCCAATTAGACATATTTGCAATGGATGAATCAAATGCACAAGAGTAGCGCTATATGATAATATCTAAGTAATTTAACTGCACTAAATTTTCATTAATATTATTTATAACTTATTATATGTCACAGGCATTTCAATAAGCTGGCCATTTCATTCGTAATGAAGTTTTTGTTAAAATAATTATAAAATGTATATTAAATCTTCATAAATGGTAATAATATGATAAATAGGCGTTATACTTTAACTCTATTCCAAATTATTCTTCTTATGTATCTTTATTCTGAATAATCATCCCATACACAGGTAAATTAAATTAGAAAAAGAAAAATATAAAGTTGGTCAATTACTGTCGCAATTTGTCAGTTACAAGATTGTCTTGAGACAAGAATACGAGCGCACAATTTATACTCAGTTAAAACAAATAGATGTACTTGAAATACTGTAGTAATTCATTTCTAAGTTATAAATAAATGTAGCCCCATTAATATAGTACTTTTAATTATATCAGTTTAGGAATAATATAGATCAGCGTTTCCCAACCTTTTTTGGCTCGCGACCCACTTAATAGTAAATACATCATGCTAAATTGTACCACTTCATAAAAATGATTGAATTTTGTGAAATTTGTTATTCCCAATGTGTTATTTTATTATTATTATCTTTATTTGTATAAAGATACAATGTATCTGTTACAAAGGAGTTCAAGTTCATGTTTACTTTATAAACTTTGTTAAGTGTAAGATCTTAGTTTTAAAACTTTTTTAAATAATTAAAAATTGCTTACATATTTTTCTCTTCAAAATTATTAATTAATTTACAAAGTTCTTCTTTAGGGTTATCATATTTGTGTCCGAATCTTCTAAATTAATTTCTTTTAAGAATTCAACTACCTGTAAGTAAGTACCAATTAGATTTAATGTTGCTTGGATAGAGCTTACTCATTACAATCAGTCTCTTTAAGCAGATTTTTACATGGTTATCATTTAAGTTCTGTCACATGATAATTCTATTAAATTTTCTTTATCTTTTATTTGATAATGATGTAGCTTTTCCTAAATTTCCTTTATAGGAAGGGAGGTTGGAAATCCAATTATCATTTGTGTTTTTGGGTTTTGGAAAATACTCCATAAAATTGTCATTTTAATCCTGTTAAATGTGCTTTTATATTTTCTCGTATATCTTAAGACAGACATCTTATTACTGTACATATTAACAACTTTACTGTATAATTAAGTAAAATAATTTTTATGAATTATAGAGGAAAAAACGTTTCTAATATGATATTTTTATGCTTTAATTTTTTATGCCCGCCATTATTGATTATTTTTCGCGTACCACCAACCAGCAACTCGCGTACCACACGTTGGGAAACGCTGATATAGATTTCAACGTGACCTCCTTGCCACCTTTGATCAAAAATGAGTGAAGAAATTGAAATTTTTATAGAAAATGTGCGTGAATACAGATTTTTGTTGGATAATTCACACGGACATTATAAAAATGTTTTTTAAAAAAAACCTATCTTCATGTGACTCCAGTTCAAAAACATAAGCGGTGGTATTCCCCTAATTGTTCTCTCTTCTTATTAATTTCTTGCACCCAGCTTCGTCTTCCTTCTTAGCAGAAGGAGTTGCTCTTATAAAAATTAAAGCAAATAACAAAAAAACGCACTACTACTTCTCGAGATAAAAGCGACCAAATTGGACCGCTCAAACAAAGATATCGCAGACCGCCGCGAAGACCTCTTTCTGTGTGCCCAAGCCTCAAGTTCTTGATAAGTGATAAGTGATTATAAAGAGATAAATTTGAGTTTAATTATATGTTTTTGTTAAAGACATTATTTGTGTTCACCTTTAATTTAGTGATTTTAATACAGAGTGTGTTTAACTTTAATTTAGTGTTTTTATTAAAGACAGCATACAAAACAATTTGGACGATATTGTTGAATCGAAATAGATACCAAAATCTTTTAGAATCAAGACATGACCCTTTTTTTTTGAGATTCTTTACATGAAAACAGAGTTGATCGAATGCTATACATCTGGATTAATATTGCAAGTAAGAGAAAGTTGGTGGCCTGAGATTATTTAGAATGAATAATATACGCTATTTAGTATAAGAGATAATCTGAGAATGGATGCTCACATTGGTACATGGACTGTTATGATCTTATCCAGAGATAGGTAACACTTTACAGACACCATACCTACCGCCGGCAGACTACTAAAGGGGTCACCCAGCCTTCTGTATACATATTTCTATCTCTGTCATCCCACCAACTTTCACGTCCTACATTTAGTTACCGAACGGTAACATCCATTAACCCGCCATTAGTTGCAATTATAAATTGTGTGTTTTTTAGAAAAAAAAAAAAAAAAAAAATTAACAACTAACCATAGTAAAACTGCCTTATAATTTAAAAACGGGAAATTAACTATTTCTCCCAAGTTTTTTTCCTCACCCTCTATTAGAAAAAAAGCTATCTAAGATTTTATGGTCTATCTTCTATCCATATCCAACGTGATTAGCCAGTCGGATTTCTAATAATTACGATCGTGAAACAGCCCGTCCCAAAAAAAAATATTATCTCTAGCTTTAATAGATAATCAATATCTGCTTCTACCGTGTTGTTGTTTTTCTTAGTTCGCCTCATTTGGTAATATATTACAAATTTATAAACAGTTGTTAACCCTGATTTCTACAACTAAGAATGTGTGACGCGATTTTAGACGACCTAGCAGCATCTTTCATATTCTGGTTGTGATCTACGAGATAAATATAATTTGGTAAACTTGTTACTATTCAGGAACATTTGGTTTTTCATTCGTGATAAATTTTTGATCTATTTTCTCATCTGAATATTTTTAAAGTTCGTATAATTCTTCAGTGGGAAGGTAAATCTTAGGTCATCCAAAGGCACCTTGAGCTAAATGGCTATCCCAATGAAAAACAATAGCAGCATTAATCCAATGAATTCTAGAATAAAAGTCCTGAGCTCCCTCAGATTCGAACAAATGAAGCAACAAACTTGAAGGAAAACAGCCAAGGCATGTCCAACGTGAATCTATTCGACCAAAGACCCTAAACCTAGCGTCCTTATGCTATCCGTCGTAAGACAAATGGATGTTCCCTCCTCCAACTTACAAGTTTTACAAAAAACAGAAGGAAGAAGGAATAAGTCCTACTTTGTAGAGGTTTCTTCTTAAACGGCGATGCCCAGTGGGGGATTAAACCAAGTGCCTGTTAGAAGACCCGACACTATCTCACAATCGATCTTAGACGGGCACAGAACTAATAATTTAAACTATCGACAGCCAAAGAGCGTGTATCCATAACAATGAACACTGCTAGACCGACCACGTCCGATAAACCGTCATACATGAATGTGCCACACTAATTCGCTAGATAGCTTGGACTCAAGTGAAGAAGTAAAGCTCCTGATTTCTCCAGTATCCTCTCATCATTACCCTAAATCTCCTGTGTTCCGGCACTTAGACCAGAAGAATATCTTTAACTGCAATTAGTTCTTCAAGTCTCCACGAACATTCCAACACCAGTCAGAAAAGTGGAAACATATGAATTCAGCGCCTTCATCGCAGCCTGACTATCTGAACAGAAGCCCAACCACTTTCACCAGGAATCACCTTGTCTTATTGTAGACCGCCGTTCATCCAGAAACCATCCTTGTAATACCTAAGATAACTTCCTAGGCAAGTTCAGCAATGGATAATATTAATAATATAAAATAAAATACTTTCCTAATAAGAAAAAGCAAGCAGTCTCCACTTAAATCTCTTTATTAATGCCGAAAGCAATTTAGAGGAATTTCTAGATACTTGAATAAGCGAAAACAAACGGAATTTAACGTACTTCCCTGACTTTGGCAGTTGACCAGCAATGGTAGCACTCTCAAACTGCACTGGTAGGTGTAACCTTGGAAACAGAAAACAAAGGAAAAAATAAATTCTCCACAGAACTGTCCATTATCTTTTTTTTTATGCAAGCAGCAGTGCAAACAGTGCTGCGGTGGTTCTATATACCCGCTGCTCAATTTAAAATTCAGATTTTCTTTGCATGTTTTGGTCATTAGGTTTTCTAAATTATTCGCAAAAAAAATTAAAATCAGTTACATTAAAACATATGAATATATGTTATATTCATACATTCACAGACACACTATTTCAGAAACACATGAGTGATCATGCACTACAAAACATTTTTTCCGTATTCAGGGATCCCAAAATATTTACTTAAGGTGGAAACTATTTCACGGTTGTAATACTTTCTCTTACTTCTAGTAATTTCTCTTATTGTTTGTGATTTCTCTTTTTTGAAAGAATAACAAAAATAATATAACAATAAACAATAATCTGCTCAGTCTGAAAATTTTTAAAATGATACGACAATGTCGGTGAGCGATTTTAACCCATAACTTACTTACATGGCGCAACAACCCACTAATGAGTCTGGGCCTCCTCAATAAGCCTCCGCCAGGCATCCCTATTTTGTGCGGCAGCCATCCAGTTTGTGACCCCAAGTAATGTACTTGCGTCCGCGGCAACACCATCGATCCACCTCGCCTTCGGCCGGCCAATCTTTCTTAGACTGTGGATCTCGACTTTCAGCACTCTCCTGGCTATCTCGCCTTCTTCCATTCGAATGACGTGTCCTGCCCATCTTAGCTTTCCTAATTTTATGAACCTCACCACATCCATTTTCTCATATAGAATGTAAAGCTCCTGGTTTTTCCTTCTTCTCCATATCTGCCCGCTCCTAACCGGGCCATATATTTTACGGAGTATTTTTCTTTCAAACGCCAGGAGCTTCTTTTCATCTGCCTTTCTAGTGGTCCAGGTTGCCGAGCCATAGGAGAGAACTGGCCGTATCAGTGATTTATGGAGTCCCACCTTCGACTTTCTTGAGATCAGATTAGACCGGAGATGTTTGCTAAGCCCAAAATAGCATATATGGGCTGCAGCAATCCTCCTTCCTAACTCTTTTCCATTTCCCTCATAGATCTTGACACTACACCGATGTCGTCTGCATAGGCGAGTAGCTGCATCATTCTATTGAAAACAATGCTGTTCGTTTGAATATTGGATTTCCTCACCACCATTTCTACGGCGAAATTAAAAAGAAGGCATGCTAGGGCATCTCCCTGACGTACTCCAATATCCATTTCAAATTCTTCGGAGTGTTGATCTTGTATTAGCACCTGCCCACATGGCTTATTCATCGTAATCCTGACGAGTCGAATCAATTTTGCAGGAATTTTTTATTGGATTTTAACCCTTAGCGTCCTGTCTAAAATGGCGTTGTACTTGACCATTATAAATACAATAATAATGTAATTTCGTTTATTTGATCCGTTTTACCACATCTTAATCCATTCAACACCATTGACCCTATGTTCCTGTCATACACCTCATTAGCCGACTCCGGAAACTACCTATTCAGCAAATGTGATGCATGAAAGTAACGTTATCAAGATCAAATACTCTACACCAAACTGATTATCTAATGTTTTTTTTTTTTTTTTTTTAAAGAGGGGTGAAATGCAACTTCCGCACAATGTGCCGGACTCCCTCGCGGCCTACCGGCTAAAACACCCCCCTACTGCCAGGCCTAGCCTGGATTCGCTTGTGCAGCACTACTTCAGGCTAGGCTCCAGTTCCTTACCCCTTAAGGGTTAGCTTCCTCTCCATTCAGATCTCGCCTTTTGAGGGTTAGTACTTCCCTTGTGAAAACTGCCACAGCATTCCACTGCGCCCTACCAGAAAGCATAATGCTTCCGAAGCGCTCGGGAACCCACTGACCCACTCTTCTTTCCAGATCCCTTCTGGCACGACCCCATCTTTCGCACACAAAAAATGTGTGATGGGCGTCATCTCTCATTCCTACGCAGTGGGGGCAATTTCCCTCTGACCGTTTCCCTATCTTCCGTAGAAACTCCCGGAAGTAACCGTGCCCGCTGAGGAGCTGGGTTAGGTAGTAATCCACCTCCCCAAAACCTCTATCGACCCAGCTTCTGATATCTGGAAGCAGGACTGCCGTCCACCTGCCACGGGTTTCCTCCGTCCACGCAGCTTGCCATACAGCCATAGTGCGCTCTCGCTCTTCTCGGGCGGCTGCTGCCCTATCAGCTTCTCGTCTTCTTTCGAAGAGCCGCTTCCTTTCACTAGCCAGCAGCGCAACGGGGATAACTCCCGTGATGACCAAAATGGCTGGTTCAGAGACTGTTCGGTAGGCAGAGGCAATCCGCAACGCGCCAACTCTCTGGACCCGCGCCAGCCTTTCTCTGTATACTTCCTTTTGGAGCGCGTCTGCCCAGATCTCAGCCCCGTATAACAGAATGGAGTGCGCCACTCCCATTAGTAACCTACGGGTATGAGCCCTCGGGCCTCCTACGTTGGTCAGCAACCTGCTTAACTTTCGAACACATTCTGATGCCTTATCAGCGGCCTTCTGCAGTTGCTTGCCGAAAGTTAACTTCGCATCTAGGGTTACTCCTAAATACCGGACAGCGTCCAGAGAGACAATCGTCTCTGTTCCCACCATCAGTGGGAGGCCTGTTTCAATCCTCCTCTTGGTGAGTATTACGACTTCTGTTTTCGCCAGTGCCAGTGTCAATCCTCGTGCCGCCATCCACCGATTCACCCTGCGCATGACCTGGTTCAACTTCAGCTGGGCTACATTGAGGTCCCGCGCCGAGATTAGAGCCGCCACATCATCGGCGTATCCCACCAACAGCGCTTCCTCCGGCAACACCAGCCGAAGCAACCCGTCGTACGTCACATTCCAGAGATCAGGTCCCAGAATCGAGCCTTGCGCTACTCCGGCCGTTACATTCATAGACCTAATCCCCTCCTCCGTCTGGTATACTACCACTCGGTTTATTGAAATACTCACCAATGATCCGCAGCAAATATTTAGGGACCCTAAAGTCCTCTTCCAGCGCGCGCAACGCATCTTCCCACCTCAGAGAATTAAACGCGTTTTTGACGTCAAGTGTGACCAACAACACTATCCTCTTCAGCCACTGGGAATTATCCTCTGCTCTTTCCACGGCTCTCACAACTTCCTTTATCGCGTCTCGGGTCGATCGGCCCGCCCTGAAGCCATACTGCCTCGGTGACAGACCCCCTGCCGCTTGCACACACTCAGCGAGCCTTCTTCTAAGAAGCTTTTCATACAGCTTCCCAGCAGTATCAAGCATGCAAAGTGGGCGAAAAGATGTGGGAAGTGATCCCCCCTTACCTTTACTGATTAATACCAGCCGTGCCACTTTCCATCGGTCGCAAAAAATCCCAGCTTTTAGGCAGGCATTATACATTCCCAATACTAGATCAGGATGCTGCTGGGCAACTTTTCTCAATATTTCATTTGCAATGCCATCTGGGCCAGGGGCCTTACTGGTTTTTAGGGAACGTACTGCACCCACCAACTCTTCCTCCGAAAACAGAACGGGAGTCTCTATTTCACCCCAGAGCCTAGCTGGCCTTGGCGGATGGGCGGGAAACAACGTTCTTACAATTTCATCTACGGTCTGGGCATTTGATTATCTAATGGTGGATGAAATTAAGAAACGAGAATTAGAAAAATATGCGCCCTGCGAAAGATAAAATCAACTATATTATCCAGCTCTTAGGATCTAATCACATTTTCAATAACAATAATATTGAATTAATTTCATTTAAAGGAATCAAATAAATTAATCAGTTTTTCACAGTAATTGCAGAACACAAGTAACAGTAGCGGTAGATCAACATTTTACTTAGAAATGAGGACATTAGGAGAAAAAATTTATTTTTTCTAGACACGATAAAAAAAAGAAAGAACATAGACAGAATTGGATCGTCTACTACATCTGATATGACAGATACAAGTATACCAAAACAAATTATACAATACATGCCAAAATAGACTATGAAAATAGATGCATCGCGGACGTGAACTGGAACTGATCAGTCTCTTTTCCATGAACTAAACAACTGTTTACAAATAATAAAAAAAAAAAAGATAAAAGAAAACATTCGAACATTATTTTAAATATTAAACTTGCATTTAATAATCTGTAAACTAGTTTGTGAGTTGATGAATACAATCATCATGAAGGATTTATTGTTACAGAGAGAATTATGGTGTTCAGTCAAATTCAGCTGACCTACTCAAGATTTATCATGTTCCCTGTATCTTCAACACTTCACTACTTATAAGAATTACATTAAAATACATATATTACCTATTAACTGAAAGATTACTATTCAATGTTATTTACATAACCGACATTATACATAGGCTCATTATGCATCCCGTTTTAACCGGGATTGTCCCGTTTTGAAGGTACGGTCCCGGCCTCCCGGTCAGTCTATCATTTAGTTCCAGTTATTTGGTAAAAATAGAAAATTACCAAATATATACTCAGAACACAATAAACAGAGTTTGACAAAACATATTATAGACTGCATTTCTTGATACATCTGCATCAGTTGAAAGGATATTTTCAACAAAGAACGTATGACATGAGGAATGAATAAACAGCTTTATTGGGCTACAGATGCAACTGAGAGCTAAATTAAAATTAAAAAGCATTTCTTTTTTTTTTTTTTTTTAGTTCATTCTAGTAGTAAATATCAACAACTTTTTAGCATAATAATGTTTTGTAGAGTTAAAGGTTATTTAAAATAATACCTTTAAGCAATTTGTTTCTGCCTCACAGAATATATGATTCAAACACAAAGTGAACCATTTAAAATTATCACCGTTCACTGTGTTCAGAAGTTCTGTGGTAGTTTAGGTTTTAGCCGTCGTCAGTCTGTTATTTCTCTGTGTCAATGGTGTTTTCCAGCCTATGTAGTACGTAGGCTTTCTAGAAATATGTGAATTGTCCTCTGTGAAATGAAGTATATTATTGTGGTTAGTGTTTACTTCGTCGACTTCAAGTCTTAGTGGATTTTGTTCATTGTTTTAACCATTTGCTTCCAAAGTGATACTGAATACCTCATTTTGGACAACTTGCAGCTTTTTCATTGCAGTCTTGCAAACGACCATGTAAACGGAGCAGCTTAAATCAATAATTGGTCTTAATATAACTGTAAATAAGAGTCTAGAGTAATGAGGATTCAGAGATGTCCAGGTTAATTAGAAGATAGAGGTGTCAGAGAGTTTGGTATATCGATCTTAATTTCAGTGTATTGTTCGAATTGGTTAGTCTAGAATCAACGTCAAAAATTAACACTAATAATTCGTTTCATTATGTTAACTATTCCGCTATTTGGTATTTTTAGTTTTGTGCATCAACAGTAGGGGCGTTGCTTTCTGCTTTGAGAGTTTATTTTAATAAAAATCATTTTTATTTATCTGAATTAAAGCGAATCTTTCGAATTCGCTAGTGGTTTTCAAAGATGAAAAAATTATGATAATATAATAGCAATAAATATTTCAAATATTGTAAAATAGATTATTCAGAAAATCAATGTCACCAGGCAGTAGGGTTGGGGGAACTATCTAACTTCTTGTATGTGAACAGGCATATTTGGACAGAAGCTTTTTGTTATAGCAAGGCTGCTTAATATTATGTCAATCAGTTTTATTTCAAGTTGAGTTTATTAGCGTTTCTGAACTAATTAAAACTATTGCATAAGCTTCCGTTTGTCAACAAATCGAAGCGGAATTAATTCCGTATTCTTCGAATCGTGAAAATGTGAAAAATTACCCTCGAAAAATTTCTGTCTAAAAGGAAAAATGTGCTATCAAAACAAAATGTATGATCGCTCTTGATCTATGATATGTCAACATAAAATAGACAAAATGCCAAAACACGAAAACCAGAGCAGAAAATGCAAGTGACCTTGCATATTGGTCAACTATACCAGAAATTAGTAAGAAACACAATCATACGTACCACACTAAATTTATTTTTCAATTAATAGCAAGCATAGTTTAAAATAACATTTTTAAATGTAGCCCCTGAATCGACAATGCCCCGTGAGGAAACCCGATCTTTATTTAAAACTAAGCACGCCTCAGATTTGTTACGGTTATAATGCCCTAAATAGATCTTCACCTACCTCATACCAGAAAGAATAGTCCAGAGTCTATGCAGGTCTCTTTTTTCTTGTTCAACTCCTCTGGGTACGACGGAAACATTAAGTAAGACTGAAGCTATAATTTCCAGATTGATGGTGAAAATTTGGACCAAACAGGTAGATTATTAACCCGGCCATTCAACAAATGTATAAAATATAAAGGCGCTATTCGCCAGATCCTGTTAGTGAAATAATAAAACTTGAATAGCATTTGACTAAATAGCCATCAGACAGGTACTGCTTGTTTAATCGAATAATATATATGATTGTAATATAATAACAGTTATAACAAAGAGTAATCACCCAAGCCGAAAGCATCTGCTTAGGCAAAATCAAAGATTATATTTTCTAAAGCAATTCAAATTTAATTTGTTCTTTTTCCATTCGCAAAAATAGACATATCTAAGTTTGTATAAGTCAAATTATTTTGTCCAGTTCCAAGAACTAGTTTTAGCTAAGAATTACCCACGATAAAAACACTATTTCCACAATTTGAAATGATTGCAATGCTTCTCTCTCTGGGAGTAAGAATGTGTAAAAAACTTTATTTTATCTCGATAAATAGTTGGGTCCTTCCGAAATGAGAAAGTGAAAGAATTTTTTGAAAGAAGCTCAAGATTTAAGTTACTTATGATAATTGAAAACACAGATTTATAAACTTTTTTAATTTGAAATAATAATTACATGCTTTATTTTAATTATATTCACAATTTTTTTAAACTAATATTGTATGAACACGAACACTTTTCGTATGATACGAACGATTAAAATGGGAGAAAATGTATAGTACTATATTCTAAATTATTTTTAGAAAAGTAAGAAACGGTAAAGAAAAACAGTAATATAGCGAGGAATTACTTTAATATGCGCCATTTAAATAGCTGGCCTTAATACTGAGAGCCAGAAAGAGGCCAGTCTGCCGCCGCTGCACAAAACCGCTTAATTCCTGCAATATTATGTACTGTTTATGTGCATACTTGTTTTTCTTAGTATTATTTTATATTCCTTTATCAATTTACGCACCTGCATACATTTATGAAGGTGACTACATAATTTATATTCAAAGAATAGTACATTTAAAGCAGACTCAAAGAAAATTTAAAACTGTATGCAATTTTCATTGCTCATTGACATTCCTATACAATAATAAAGCAAGTGAACTTTTGAACTTAGCAGGATATTAAACACCATTAATCTACCAAATAATCTTCTTCTAAAAATTTATTTACTTCAGGTTAAACTGTCTGTTCTTAAGATAATATTACAATAATAAGGAGTTTCTTTTGAATTTACTAAAGATGTAGGATAGGAAAGAAAAAAGTTAAATATGTACTTTTCTTGAGAAGGCAAAACAAGAAGGAGATAAACCGAAAATCTTATCTTAAAAACTTGGGCTTGGGGATGAACTGTGTTCACTCTCAGAATTCCAAGACGATCTACTGGTGCTATTTTGGAAATGAACCAGCAAATTAAGCAGTCAGGCGCTAAGAAGGATAGTTCAGTTTCTCCTCCTTTGAAGAACAGTAATCTTTACATTTATCTCAGATCTCTTTCTCTAGATAAAGCTTCCCCATCTTAGCAATCATCATGTGGTAGAACAACCAAGGGTCTGTAGGTAGTATTTTGATTGAAATATTCAGGGATATAAAACTTTATTGGATATGCAATCTTTCCAGAAGCAGTAGATAGTTTTTGTTTTGTTGAGACATGGCTAGGGATAGGCTCTTAACTGCCAACCTGTTTTGAGTAGTTTTCAGTTTGCAGCTTTTACAGGATCATTCGAGAAGAGTTGGGGTCGAGCCAGTGGGGCTTATGTTTTTTGTTAGAAGTGACCGATTTGAGTTCTTATATTTCTAATGCATTTTCTTTTATATTAATTTTGGTTTGTATTATACCTAATTTAGAATTAAATGTTATGTTAGACTTATTTGAGGTAACTTTACAACAGATTTTTAACCATTCACAGTAGTATGCATTTCATTGAGGGAGATTTTTAACTGTAGAGCGGGCAATTGACAAAATAATGATGAAGAGCTGAAGAATAACACATTTATTTTAGCTGAGCACAGGTTTTGTGATAATCCAAAGGTTCAGTCACAGAGGTAACCTGGAATAGCGATAAAGCAATTTGTTTTCTAATTATGATTTCTCCCTGAATATCTTTGATTTCGAAAAATAAATATTAAATTTTATTTATGAAAATATGTACTTACCTTTAGTGAAATCTGTTAGCCAACATAGGGTGTTTACTGCCAAACTGACTGAAACCCACGTAAAAAAAAAACCTTTGGTATGATGAAGATTGTAAACAAATGATGGTAAATGTAAAGAAACTTTTAATTATTTATAATAATTTATTTATTTTATGTTTTGATTTATTTTTAAACTAAAACAAGATAAAATTTGATTAAATATAAAAAGAAATCTTTTCAAAAATCTTTATTAGATAGTACTGCAAACATATAAGACACTAAAACTTTTTGAGGTACAATAAATAAAGTAGTATATTCATTTATTTGTGTGGACTGCTCGGATATTTTTATAAGTTGATTTATCCTTCTAGAATTTATTATAATACCCTCTACATCGGTGTTGCTCACGATGAAGTTATGAAAAGCATTCAGAAATCTAGAGGTGCAAAAGCTCCAGGACCTGATCAAATTTGGCAAGAATTTTATAAACACTTTCCTTACAACTGCCTCTTGCATCTGGAAGTTCTTTTTAAAAGAATTCTTGCTAGTGAAGTTTTCCAGATTAAGTGGTCTCAGGTTACAGAGTTCCTACTCCACAAAAAAAGGAAATGATTTAGGAAATTATGAGGGCATTAGTTTTGCCGATTGCATTTTAAGTTATTCACGCAAATTATTTTGAGCAGACTTAAAATACAGTGAAGAGGTTGTTGTTATTCCAGAATGTTAAAGTGGTTTTCGACCGGGTCAGGGATGCAATGATATTTTTGTTCTTAATACAGTGATTCAGTGTCATTTAAGATTGCCAAAAAAGATCATTTTTGTTGCTTTATCTCCCAAAATTATTAACATATTAAGGAATTTGTATAAAAATGCTCTTTTCAAAATTGCAGATTTTCCTTCTGAATTACCTGTCAAAAGGGGTTGATCAAGGGGAAGTCCCTGATCCTATTCTCTACTCGCTTTTCATTACAGATTATCTTTAACCTTCTAACAGAATCTTCTTCTAAATATTTATTTAATTTAGGCTAAACCTTAGGTCAGTTTTTTCTTTTCCTGGGTCTGCCTATTTAATATTTTCCTGCTATAGATTGATTCCAGGCGCCATTCTTCGGTATAAGCATTACATTCTTTTACTCCTATTATCAATACCTCAAACTATTTGATATTTTTAACCCCTAGATATTTGCGGTTGGATAAAATTCCCTCCAATCTTCAGTTTACATTTAACTGACTTTGCATTTGGTCACATACGTATATGGACTTTTGGACGGAATTAGCGCTTTAAAATCATTATTTGCTTTGTAAAAAGTACAATTAAAAAAAAAAGTAATGGCCTATTCTTTTTAGAAAGGATTTCACACACTACTAAATTATTTGTTGCGGCCGGTGATTGCAATTTATACTTCACTCTTTATCAACAATTAAAAAGTAGCTATAACCAGGACTCGAACTGGCTCTTCCCCATCTCACTTGTCTGCTCTCAGGACCACACTCAAATAAATTAGAAAGGAATTAGTTACCAAGACTATTAGTAGAGGGGAGTACAACTGCGGAATAAATGTGTTTCTAAAATTCTAGGTTTGAAAATTTCACTTTACTTAATCGATTTGTTTATTTTTTGAGACTTCTCGAAACTTTAAACTTTGTAATACACATCGCTTAAATGACGCCCAATAACTTAAATGAGGTTATCACATTGCTTGTACGAATCTAGGAAAATCTTGGAATCCTAAATAAAAATAAAACTCATTCTGGACTTACTGCTTTTTCAGATAACTTTCTTTTTTTTTCTTCTTAATAATCCGTCTTATTAGAAACTAGCTGTACCCGTTCACACGTTGCTGTGTTTGAACAAAAAGGCACTTTTGATACCTCAAACATAATTTATTAATGACCAAATGTATACAACACATCGAAATGAAAATTAACAATAAAATTATCCCTACTTCAGAGTACAGTAGTGTCCTTGCAAAGGTATCTTTTCTACATAATGTGAAAAATTCAGTTAATGTTGTTGGCGGTGGTGACATTGCTCTTGCACGTACATTTTCTGATTAAAATACACACGCTGTCCATTTTCAAGATGTACTGCTAAATGAACAACCGTTGGATATCGTTCATGAATGGAAAATACGCCATACAGCCTCATTGCTACTTAGTTGATATTGGGTGACTTCATCGTTAGATGCAGTTGTATTTTCCACCCCAAACACTGCCATATCGCTTCATTTGTTCACATATTTGCAAATATATTTTATAGCTTTCACTGAATTGCAGTACCCAACATTTATGTGTGCGTTATGCGTTTTTAGTAGTAATGGAGAATATGGTACTACCCAACGATTATCAACATCAATAGTATTGTTGAGTACTTTTAGTTTAATGGATTTTCCACCATCTTCGGTATAATTTATTCTCGTATTAATAATTGCAAAAAACTGTTTTTCATGGTTTTCATGGTTACACTTTTAACAAATATTACTAATTAAATGTTATTTTGATATTTTTGGGATATTTGTTCGGGAGCACCTAGAACCCCAACTCTGATTTTAAAAAAAATTTGCAAAAACCTTCCCGGGGATATACCTAATAATTTCCCAAATTTCACGGCGATTGGATGTATGGTTTTTGAATCTATCGAGTACAAACAGACAGACACACATTCATTTTTATATATATAGATTTTGTACTTCCAGCTTTAAAAGTAAGGATTTTAAAATATTTTACGCATTTGTTATGATACATTTAAACGAGGTTAAACATGAAATAAAACAAAAAATTCATAAACTTTTGTATTTTTTGTGTTGCTTTTTGTTTTTTTAATAATTTGACAAAGAAATCATTAAACTAGTACAACAGCGATATATTTAATTTCTTTAAAAAATATATATATATTTCGATAATATATTTTTTTTTTCTATTCTGCTTAATATATTAACTATATATATTTTTTTTTTATTGCACATTAAAACAATCTTTAACAAATTTAAAAAAAAAAAAAATTGTGCTAACAGGAAAATAGACTATACAATATATAGTAAAATAGACAAAGGAAAACAAAAAAATAGAATATTTATATATTTTTTTAACTAGCGTCAAATATATTAAATTTTTATTTACTTTAAAGGGAAGGAAAACATGAGATATCAATCAAGAAGGACAAGATAGATAAAAAACATCCCACTGTAAAACTAGTGAGATATTTAAATAAAATTTAAACGATTCTATTCTCCACTCTCTGAGAGGGACCTTTTTTTTAAAAAAATTAAAAAAAAAAAAAGCAATAAGACGCGAAAATGTTTAGAAAAACGGATTTAGAGAGTGAAAAACCGGTAGAATCGTATTCTTTGTCATTACACTAAGTTACTTATTGTTTTTTAGTCTTTGTAAAACCAAAACAAAACAGAGAACGCAAGACTAAACTGCAAGCACACTATTTGGCTCTCGACGCTGGCCTACGCAGGCTGGTGTGCATGCACTGGAGGTGGGTGTAGAGGTGGCAACGCTGGGATTACGTTGCCCAAACAGTCGAAACTCCAGCCCTGCAAATAAAACATTTAATATTTATCACTCATATTTTTTACCAAAAATATCTGATTTATGGAAATCAGGCAAATCGTAAAAGAAAAGAAATAAAAGGGTAGAAAAGATTAAGGGTGTATCTACAAAAAAATTAATAATAAATACAAAAGTAACCTTTTAAAATAAAATATTTTCAAAATGAAGCTCACTATGAAAGCCCACTGTGCAAGTCATCTTTCTGTTGATATCTAAATATACGAATACTACAAAGCTATACTGATGATCTGGGAGATACCTCCGCTAGATTCCTTTTTCCTGTCATGGTGGTGAGCTGGACCACAAGATAGCCATGCCAAGTCTTCCAATCGGATCGTTGGATGATGACCAAGTCTCGGCCATTAGAAATTATGCCAAGGAAAAAAAACAAAACTAAGTTTCCTTAGAAGGATGATAGTTCATCTATTTCAACATTCAGGTGGCAATTAGAGCGCCAACATGTCAATTTCAGGCTACTTTGGGACTATTCTCAACCTCTGTACTGTGAACCATTCACATGCGGGGTGAGTAGGCAACGAGAAGACAGACGAACTGCTACATGCCCAGAGGCTGAGACCGAAATCAGTTTTCAAATCTATATTTGCAGGAAATGTGAGGGCATGCAGAGACACAGAGTAGGAAAATGGATATAATTCCAGTAATTTTAAAAATAGTGCCTTACGATGCTATCTAGCGGCTACCGCTAGAACTACTACAAAAGTTTTTGCCATTAGATAGCATGTGCATGCTCTATTGAGTTTTTTTGGCCTACTTTAGCTATTTAGTACCTTTTAACTTATATCAAATGAATAATTTTTATGTAGTAAATTTTAAGATTAAAAAAAGTTCATTAACTGAATATATATATATATATATATGAATAAATATATAATATATATTTTATGAATTGTTTTTGAGAAATTTTCATAAAATAAAATAGAAAATAATTAAATTAATTAGCAATAAGCAAATATCAGCCAAGTCAAATTAAATATCTACTGAAAAATATGTTTATCAACATAAATACAACGTTTGTAGCCATTTTTTTATTTTTTATTTTTACAAATATATTATATATCTTACTCTTAAAGGGTAAGTCGGTTTAACTTAATGTGAACTTTTACTTTAAAATTGAACAAGAACCACATAATGTTTAAATGTATATATAAAATTGTAATTGTAAAACAATTAAAGAATGGATTTTAATGTTTTTCTTGTAAAAGGTCACATTTTTTTTATGTACTCTATGTAAAGCCTTAAATGAAACCAAATCTAGCAAAGTGGAAATCTTGTGCAAGTATTGTTACAATAACAATAAGGCTATTAAATAATAAGGTTAAGATTGGTATGATTTACCTCTATTGGTTGGAAATGATGATGCGGTGGCGGCTGATGAGCGGTTGGCTCTTGATGAAGAGGCGGACACATGATGACTACATGAGGAGCAGGCACAGGAGGTGAGACTGGCGGACTAGGATACGGCCAGTACATCAGGCCGGCAGGACCCCTACTCAATCTAGACACTAGATACGTACCACCAGGTGCACCACCACCTGTAATTAATAAATAATTTGAATTGAAATGAAAAACAATTAACTAATTAGGTTAAATAAAGAAATCAATTACACTCTGGTTTATACTGCGATACAGGGTTGTGAATTGGTTTGTTTCCATATTTTTTTGTTTTATTAATTTGGATTTTAACGGATTTTGGATTTAATTTTGTACTAAAAGGAAATGATTAGGTCTGACGATTGAGAGAATTCAGGTTTAGATAATAACTGGCAATTATTTTTTTTACATTTATTCTACGCAAATTTACCAATAAGCAGATGAAAATTGTGCCAGAATAGGATACTGTGCCGAATACCAGTAACATATAATAGCTAAATACGAATGTACAAATCAGCCTGTTATAAACTATCATTCAAAATTAAGAATAAAAACAGTTAAACAATAAAATAAAATAGAAAATAATTAAATTAATTAGCAATAAGCAAATATCAGCCAAGTCAAATTAAATATCTACTGAAAAATATGTTTTTCAACATAAATACAATGTTTTTTATTTTTACAAAAAAATTACTTTTTAAAACCCAATATCGTCGTATAAACCCACAACACAAACATTCTAAAAAATTATTTCTGCTCACCATTCGTGCATTGTTATTGATCATAAAATAGTCAACACTCTCATTTAGAATAACATAGCTTGATTCACACATTTGTACATTGTTTAAAACGATTAATAATAGATAAAAAGGAAGCTTAATGTTACTGTTTTGTAATAATAATATTTTTAACACTATATTGTGTTTGCAAATTTAGAAATTCAACTTAAAATAAAAACTGATGAATAATCACAAAGCTTCAGAAGTAAAAGTATGTTCTGAGAATAACGGTAAATGAGAAGCTATGTGCGAAACCATGATTGCTAAAAATGCTAATTAATTCTATCAGAAATAACAAGATAAGGCATTATCCTAACTGGCTGATTTATGATCTCCAGTTCAGCGACTAAAAGAAAAGCCTAATTTACACATTTGTTACAGCAGAATTGATATTTTTTCAGAAATGTTGAGTCACAATCTGAGTCTAACCTTCAGATTGGGTTTCCTGGTGCATGAGAAAATTGGAAAAATTGAAACTGCTAAGTTGCTAACTCAGTCTGTCCAAGAGCAAACACAATACTATTTGTTGTTTCATCAAAGAGACTCAGCCAATATCAAGACAGATTAAGCTTAATATTTTGGTAGCAGTGAATTCGGATACTACTTGATTTTGCTTACTAACCGCTAGAAAAGTTTTAAAATAAGATAGAGTTTATGTGAAATTGTCTTAAAAAGATCTAATTTAAATTAAAAATCAAATTAACTTTTTAATATATATATATTTATTTACAAATTTCTTAAGAAATAAGCAGTTTGTTTTCACTATTATTTACAAAACAGCAACACTAAACACATACGAAAGGCTCATGCTTGCAAATAACTGTATAAAATATCATATGTAAAGGAAATTTATCTAACATCTATAACTTTCTTTTTTGTCGAACTTTTGGGAATCATTGAAATCAACAACAGCAGGATTTTTTTTTTACCCAATATAATCAATTGTTTTCATGAATCTGTTTGCCAAGACTGAAATTAAGTGGACAAAGAGAAACCAACAATTCTCCCAAAGATGACAAATCTTTCCCGAAAGAAAGAAATTTTCAGTAACTAAATTAATCGAAATTCAAGGGGCTTTTACAGGAATGATTTATTGTGAGATAATTTTCATTATTGTTGCAATAAATCTGCTGGAGAATCTATCCCTAGATATACCAAATTAAGGTAAAATTACCATAAAATTGCTAGTTAATAAAATTAATTTGTTTTTTCAATCACAAATTTTGTAGTTATAAAACAACCGTCACTGATAAAAAACATTGTACCCAAAAAATATATACAAAAAAACGTAGAAGTGCTGATGTTGATCTCAGTGTTAAAATGGAAGCACGTAAGTTAACGAATAATCTCAATTATAGAACTTTTTTTAAAAAATTAGAAATTTCATGCTCCATAAAATAAAAGCAGTACAAACAAAATTGTTAGACAAATTTCAAAGCATTAAATAACAAAAAAAATGGGTGGGGAAAAAATGCATCAAATTTCTTAATCCTTATCTTTTATTGGATAAAATAATAAAACTGCAGGCTTGGCGAAGTGGATTATTTGTCATTTGGATTTCATTGAAGAAACAATAACATTTCTATTTTATATCATATGTACAATTATTTTGAGATAATTCTTTTAAATATTTGTAGAATATTTTTGATTTAATAAGATTTTTTAACTAATAAAATCAAATTTCTAAGGAACCCAAAGCAAAACTGGGACTCTAACAAACTTTTGTAGAAATTTACTTTGATTAACGCATCAAAAATAGAATCTAAAGCAAGATCAGAAGCCGATCACAAAATTCAGTCCAGAATTTACCGAGTTGGTTATAATTACGTCTCGATAAGTTTAAATATATCTGAAATATAAATTGTAGTTATGATTAAAAGCTCATTAAAATTAGTTTTAGACTTTTCTCCTTTTTTTGATTGACTCGACCATCCCACATTACTCCCGCGAAAATTCAAGCCCAACTTTTATACAAAACAGAAGACTTCCGTAATCATTCATCCAGAACTAAATGTTCCTGAGAGAATATTTATTGCGCAAAGCCCAGAGAAAACCGACAAACGTAAATTGAATTAAGGGCGTAATGATGCAAGGTTAAATAACATATTACTCTTGCTAAAAATCTGTGAAAAAAATATGTGATGGAGAGGCTGTTGGAGAGGGAAGTCCCCAATTATAAATGCAGATTGGAACCGTTACTTGAAAATAACAAAACTGAGCTGCAGTAGAGTGTTGTAGTAATTATGGACCAGGCAGTCGAAGCCATCACATCAAGCCAGATATTATCCTGATGGGACCGGATGATTATTGGAAATTGCCATCCCTCTGTTACTTTGTTCTATATAGCAGAAAAGAGATCGCGTCTGGCGAGTAGAGGTGTTGTGGGATTTAACGGCAGGCTGAGAGATTTCTTCCTCGAAAGAAAATTCATTCTCACAATTTATCAGCAAAGTTGATGGACAAGGCAGACCATCTTGGCCAAAATACCATCTTGCACTTCACATTGGCAAAGTAAATAATTATAATCAAACATTGAAGATAAGTAATATTAGAATAAATTAGTAGCAAGCCTGCAGTTTTTCTAAGTTATTTGTTACACACAAACATAATAAACACAAACAAATAAATAAGAAAGTAAAATAAAACCATGCAGAAAATGGCTCAAACTCACCCTCAGCCGAACGAGAGAGAGAGAATTGTGATAGACAGAGAGAGAAGGACGTTTCCCTCACCAATGCGTGATCACCAGCGGGTACTATCATCACCAACCAGTTACCACCTGTCTGTATCAATGCTGGCAGGATGTTTATTTATTTTATGTTTTTTCTTTAAATTTACCTTTACGTAGTTATCGCTTAAAGTTGGATAGGATAAAGGACTATAGGAAAAGGATATACTTTCTAAAAATAGTGAAAAGTTAAGCCCATGGAATACCACCGGGGAAATAAGTTATTTACTTTATATATATATAAATAAATATTCATGTGCGAAACGAGCAGCTCGATCTGCCCCTAAAGACGATGTTTAAAAAAGCATGTAAATTACGCACACCTTTGCAAAAGTTGTTGCAATATTAAGTATACAAAAAAGGCTCAATAACTAAGTAATTACAATTTCGAAGGCCTGGATTGGTTTATTAAAAAAATAAAATAAAAAAAATCCCCACTTAAACAGATCAGAAATCATCTGGTTGGGCAAACTAATCTTTGTAAGCAGTACTGCCGCTCATTCTTCTGTAAACAATAAGCACGATGAAAAAGCTTAAATGCTAGGAGATTAAACTGTCTCAGAAATCTGGATCTATAACAAAATATAAGAGAATGCTAAGTTTTTGATAAAACAATTTATGTGAAATTAAAAGTGTAAGATTCATTTAATATGTAGTATTATTTTGTGTAAATGCACTCAACATTTCTTTATGAGTGGATCGTTAATTTTGTTAATACAATTAAAACTATTCTCACGTTTCTTTAAATTGCTAAAAAAAACATACTACTGATCTGATTTTTATCTTTAAACTTTTAACGCTATTTTGTTATATGAAATAAATTCTCTGGTAAACTTATTTTCAAAATGGAAGCATAGAAAGCAATCAATTCTTCAATAAATATCTACATTTCTGTAATGTTTAACATAAACTAGTACAAAACATTCTTCTCAGTTTTTCCGCTACGTTCCCTAAGTGGTTAAGAATGAACATAGTAAAAAAACAAAAACACAAATCTATATAAAAACTCCAAATCGAACTATAAAAAGTATAAATAATCCTACCACATACTAAGTGAGCACATTTTCGAGAGAGAAGGGGGCATACACATCAGATGTTATAACAGTCGATTTCCAGATATTGAAAAAAAAATACAACTCTTAAGAGTTTTGTATTGATTGATTATTAAGAAGATTTTGGGTGGAAGAAGACTCCAAACTGGACAGAATAAATAAGAATGAATGGACGAATATAACACAGCTGTTCGCTGAAGTGATGCATCCTAACCAGGCATCAAACTTTGTATCGAATATCGACTGTGTATCAATATAGAAAGCCTGCCAATCGAATATCGACATCCTTCTTGAATTTATAGGATTTATAGCCTTCCAGCTTGAACTGCTTTTCTTGAAAAATCGCCTCATGCCACTGTGAACTATAACTATTCACATATTTTAGGCACTGAAAAGAAAAAGAACATTAAATATTTTTTAAAACAATAACGTGTATTGAATTTTGTCAACCGTACTATTCGAACAGAGTGATGCCTTCATCAAAAAGTGCCTAACAACCAAATCTAGACTATCATGGTGAGAATTTAAGATGGCCCCCAGAAGAATCGCAATATTGTCACAGCAATAGTTAGACAGTTAGAATAATAAAGGATTCTATAGAGGATTTTTGGTTTTCATCAAATGGTTGAAAACATCGTGCAGAGCAAACTAAACAGAGATAAGTAGCTTACAGCACTGCTTTGCTAACTTACAGAAGAAGATCATTCCATAAATCTTATGAAAAGTTTCTTACTAGAAATTTATTTAAAATTTTCGAATTTGAGCGGCGGTACATGCTTTACATTTATTTAAGTGTAAAGCTGATCATGTCTTTTTTATTTAAATTTTTAAAAAATGGCTTAATTTTCGTTACGTCATAACTTCAAAATATGAAACTGATTTTATTAATGAAAAGTAAAACAATTATCAACATCTACACACAAATAAAATATTTATCGATTGTGTAAAGTAGTGCAATATATATTGTTATATATATATATATATATATATATATATATGTTGTTTGATAAAAAACAAAAATAGACAGTCGTAGGAGCGAGAAATTTCTGGAAGTCACAGTAATACTTGTTCTTTGGAAACTGATCAAGGAGAGGTAGAAGATTCATATTGCAGCCCACTTTACAAATATTCAATCATTTCCACTTCAGGGACATATAATACATTGCAAAAAACAGTAATTAAAAAGCTTGAAGGAGATGATTTGAAATAAGTGGCCCTTATTTTTATATTAATGTCTATCAAAAACAGCTAGCTAACACAGATTTCAACTTTTAGCTTAGCCAACATTCGTTTTCAGAATAACTCGAATCTAAAAGTGGATGAAAATCCAGAACCAATCCTATCTTGAAAGAAAACCGTTGAGTAGAAAAAGAAAATTGCATGTTCTTAGAATTGTAAAAGTAATAATCTTTTTAAAATAAATTTTTTTGGTGGAAAGATTTTCTAAATGTGTGCCTAATATGTTTCAAGTAACAGAGAAACCGAAACTACTGTAGAATTCATAAAAAAACAGTTTGCATACATATAGTTTCCGGAATAATAGGAAATGTAAGTTAAAATTTGCAGCTAACGGAAAATTTAAAATAAAAATTTGGTGTTTTTTGCCTCATCCAATATAATGTCTTAGTTCCCTGGAGTTTGTAAATTACCAAGTGTAAAGGCTACATCAATGTAGATTGGACAATTTAATTAAATGCCCAATTTACTCACAAATTTATTTTATATTTTCATATATTTTTTTAATTTTGTATTAACTGGCTTGATTAAGGCGCTACGGTAGCCGAGCAGTTAGAGGCGAGACCTGCAAAGCTAATAAATATTGTGCTACTGGGTTCAATTCCCGGTCTAGACCTTGGATTTTATTTAATGTTTGATTTTGAAAACTTAGCAGTAAAGTATGTATGCTACCCGCCTCTATCCGCGATACCTAATTGGAAATTGGATGTAAAGCGTGCCTGAAATAGAAGGCATTACTTTACTTTTTATGGTATTGAAATTTTATGGTATTGGCCCTGGTATTGAAAATAATATGTTCGTAGCATGTTTATGAATGTTTACTGCTACTTGACCAAATTTCAAAAACACAGTAAAAAAAAAAAAAAAAAGTTAGTCTTGTGTAAGGAGAGTCAGTAGTTGTCTAAGTTTTTTGAGTATTACCAAATAAATATTTTAAAAAGGCGAAGTTTATATTGAATTTTGCCAACCGTACTATTCCAACACCTCGCATATTGCAACTCTACAAATAAAATAAAAATGTAAAAACATGTGTATACCAATTAAATCTTAGGCGTCTGCCCAGGCCTCCGATTTCACCACAAAATTTAACAAAATCGAGAGTCACAATCACCAAAAACCAACCCATGGATCCAAAAATAAAGACAAAAAATTTACCATGTACCAATGAAATAATATAAAAATAAAAAAGAGAGACACCATTTCCCCAATGTTAACCATATTAGGCATTATTAGAAAGAAAAAAAGATTTTCTCTTTTCCAATTTTACATTGGATAACTTAAATCAAAGAGGAAATCTTTTCTTCAAATGAATATTGTTCGTTTTATTTCAAAAGAAAGTAAAAAAAAAAAGCCACCATTTTAAATAAAATGCAAGTTTTTAATTAACCTCTTTTCTTTTTTTAAATAATAATAATTAAAACTTAACATTTTTCTTTATAATAAAGTAATTAATTGTGCGAAAAGTGGATTTTACATAGATCTACTTCCTAAGAAATTGGAGGGGCATCATGCTCTGTCCCAGCCACAGAAATCAAATTACTCATCGTCAGAGAGAAACATAAAATATTTTTTAAATCAAAATTTCTTTTATCTTAACTCGCTATAAGTATATTATAGGTATATTTTGTTGAATTTCAAAGTAACAGTGATGATACTGAAGCGATTTGTAGAATATACGATATATTTTCCAATATTATTCCTATCTTAAGCAATAAAGCCTAAAGGAAGCTTTCTGGAAAAAAAAGATTTCATGATGAATGCAACAAGTCGCATGAAATACTTAATAAAAACACAACCTTTATTTCCCTTAGCGAAAAAGGAAAACTAAATTTAGAAATGGAATGTAAAATCGCACTTAAATTAATAAAAAATTAAATTAATTGTTATATTGCACTCCACCATTAAACCTAATTTAACACAGTAAATTAAAAATAATGATAAGGCACTTACTAGTGGAAAGTGGTATCTTAATTTATCATACATTTAAATTTAAGTTACTATGAGCGAAAGGCCAAGTATGGACAGGTTTAAGTACTTATGGGAACAGTACTTTTTTTCTTTAAGAGGAAGCCAGTCTCAGCTAATAATTCCAAAACTAATAACTCATTAGTTTAACTACAACTGCAAATAAATTCAAAATTTTAATTTATGACAAATAAAAGATTTTAAAAAAAATTCACGCACTCTTATTCATATAAAATCATAACAAAGAAAGTTGATTTCTTTCAGCCAACGCTCAAAGTAACAGTGATTTAAGCTCTGTACAAAAAAAAAAATTATTATGATTCCCAACCAAAAAATAAAATTAAAAATGAAGTAAAACGTACTGAGTGCTTTCTAAGTATTTGAAAGTAAATAAATGATTACCTATCTTAAAAATTAGCAACAAAATATTCAAATTAAAGAAAGCTTAAGTACAACTTAAAAGTTACGAAGAGTTAAGTACATAATAGTAAATGTTCCAATAAAATAAAGTTTTACAAAAATATCCGCCAGCAAAATGCTAACATAGGCAAAATAAAACGTAATTTTTGTAAAGAATTTGATTGTCCTAGGAAGGCACTAATTTTTTTTTTTCAAAGTTATATTTTGGGAAATTAGGGAACTTAAATTGAAAATAATTTGCATGAGATATACGTTTATTAATCGTTATTACCTAGAGATTAGTCAAGTAATTTACTAAGTTCTACCTTCTGAGCAGAATAATCATGATTGGAATGTCATTTGGACGAAATGGAAACAAAAATTGTTAAATGTAAACCATTGTCGAATTATAGTACTTAATTAAGTACTGGGAATGTTTTAATATAATCACATTAAAGACAAATTTACTTTTCAAAAGGGCTAAATTTTTACAATTTTATGATCGGGAGCTCTTTATACATCGCGATTTACTGCAAATGTAGGCCTGGATGTTGAAAAAAAAATGGATGAACTATTGGAATCATAGTTTGTGGATGAGCAGCAGCAGCCATTGCAGTAAGTGCAGAAGCCGGAGGTGGTGCAGTATGGATTGGAGGCGGTGGAGGATGGTGGAAATGGAACTGAGCAGCAGATACTTGAGGAGCTTCTGGCTGCTGAGGAGGTAGGGCTTGCCTTTTATGTGGTGGATGTTGTGGCTGCTGAGGGGCAAATTGTGGTCTTGCTATAGTAGCTGTTGGAGGCGGAGGAGGTGGTACTAACAAGTTCAGATAGGATGTAGGCGGTGGGGGCGGCGGAGGTTGAGCAGGAGGTGGATGCAGGAATGCCTCAGACCATGTTCTTTTTAGACCAGGAGCAACTACCGGTTCTGGTAACACGACTACCGGTTCGAAAATTGCTCTCATTTGGGCAGCTGCCCTTAAATGAACTAACGCGGCCGCAGCTGCAGCAGCCTGTTGCTGTTGTTGTTGGTGATGATGATGTGTGAAAACCTCTAAAATACCTGGAGAAAGTAAGGCCGTCTTGTTAGGTGACAACTGCGCTTGTGGGGCGGCTGGCGGAGGTGGTGGAGGAGGCGCTGCTCCACTTAAACCACCGGACAGCACCAAGTTCATATCTTCTCCAGAACATTGGAACACCTCTATGTAGCGTTGCTTCTTTCCGAAAGACATATACCTGGAACCAAATCCCATTTAATCAGTAACTTAAGATGATAACATACCTCACTTACAAAGTAACAGATAAATTAATTTAATTTCTTCCGTTTCAGCCAGCCTGGTCTCTAATACTAATCAATTTCAGATTTCCATCCAATCTTTAGAGATTGTGATTCAACAGGGTACAAAATTTTATTTGACTTCCACACTCTTTAGACTTTAGACCATAAGAAGCTACCTGCTCCGGTAACACTACAACAAGTATGGAAATTGCTCCTATTTCTGCAGCTTCTCTTAAATGGACTAATACTTTAAATCTTTAAAGGAGGATAAAAATCTAAAGAACGTAATCAAAGTCAAGAGGCATCTAATACTTATTTCTAAGACTTATTTCAGAGATTTCATTTAAAAAATAAAGCAGAAATCTAAGTTCCTATTCTGTAGACGGATTACGGAATGCGGATTTTGGGTAACCATTGTAAAAGATTTTATTTTGAGACCAGAATATTTGTTAAAACATGCGTGCATGAAGTGTCAGGTTTTCGACCAGATCCGGGCTGACACCCATCTGCAGTTGTTAAGTAGAGTAACTGTTTTCTAGCACGTGTAAAATAAACTTTCTTACTGAAATCAAAGTTATGTATATTAAAAAACATATATCATACCTATGATGCCGCAATTGCGCTGCGGAAAAGGCAGAAGCTTCGGAATCTAACTGGATAAAAGCTTCGCCAGATGGTTGCCCCTGAAGTAAAAGAAAAATAACATTATTTGTCCAAGAAAAGCTTCAATGTTAGCATAAATAAACATATCCATTATACTGTACAAACCTGACTATTATAAACCATATGCACTCCTTGAAAAACTATGCTCTTGGCATGTTCTCCAAGAAATTCTAATATATGCTCCACTTGAGCTTCATAAGGCAATCCACGTAATCTTATACAGTCTTTTCTGTTTGTACAAAAATAATTTGGGTAAGAAAAATAACACTATACATGTTTTAGTAATAATGACTAGTGAATAATAATGGATCCTAATGGACCCCATTTTTTGTCAATTCTACCTTGTGCCAGAAGTAATTATGTGCTGTGGCAACAGCGGTACTTGTGGTAGTGCGGGTAATATAGGAGGCGGTGTGTCAAAAGTTTCTAAAGTTCTGTTAAGCACCTGAAAATTACAAATTCTTTAATTTTATTAATAGTAAATGAATAATTATGATCTGCGGATTTTGTGAATTAATTAATTAGCTTTAACAAAACAAATTTTAACGTTAACAAACTTCTTTTAAAATGTTAAGATGTTATTAATGAAAAGTCCAAAATCCCTTTCAACATCAGTTGGCAATGGTGAATTGTAAATATTAGTTAAATCATTTATTTCGGTCCGCAGATGTAGGCTTACTAAATTTACCTGTTGTACTTCTGCAGTAGTGCTTCGGAATAGTTCTATGTACCGTGTACCAATACTTTCCCTGTGTCGAGACAGTGCTTTGGGCGCATCTGATTCTTCTTTAAACAAAACGAAAGCGTCACCCGTACTTCTTCCATCAGGTTTTCTGACAAATAATACACCTTCCTCACCATCCATCACGTTACAAGGGCTTTCGCCGCCCTCAAAAAATTCTATCTGTAAAATTAAAATTGCTACTTGAATTTTGTTCATAATTAATTTAATAGTTAATTTATAAATAATTAATTACATTCCTTTGTTATTAAATTCACTAACTAATTGCCAACATATTCACTAGCATAAGAAAATCTTGATGCGAGGATTTTTGAGAACTCCTCTACTTTAATTAAATGCTCGATATAACAAAATTGGAAGAATAAGAAATTAATAATTTAAACCAAAGTTTTTGAAATTCTTTATTTAAATATTATTTGAAGGGTTCTATTTACATATGTTTATCTTCTTGAATTTGTGATTTGAATATCGAGGAGTAGACTGAAAATAAAAACCACAGCCAACTTATCCGCAAATTTTTATTTTCTTAAAGACTTTCCTTTATCCAATTTAAAATGTATCAAAAAGTGTCATTTATACATGAAATACATAAATATTTATTCGTAAGAGAGGCAAAAGTGTAGTTAACTAAATGACAGTTACCTTCCAAATCCATGTATCTATCGGCCAATTATGCAGCGAAAATCAAAGTACAAATAACAGTTCATTCAAGAGGTATGTTAAAAAAAAAAAAAAAAATACACAAAAGGGAATTAAAAAATGAATCTATAATTAGAACTATACCTTCTTAGTTCAACTGAATACTTAATTTCATAATGGTCTATAATAGAATGGTAAAGATCAGTTTTAAAGTAAATAATAATCCAACACTTCCAACACTTCACATTCCACTTAGCAGAGAACCGAAGATGGCAACTTTTTAATGATAAATTAACAAATCCGCGACCTTGGGACAGTTACAGTCACAATTACACCTGCATTCATATCGAATCGCTGTCGTAAATGATTATTTAATTTGTTTATTATTCTTACAACTATTCTTTCTTCTGAATTTATTACTTCGTATATAAAAAAAAAAGTAAAAGTAAATCGAGATACTGCATTCTCAGTTCATAATAATGCATTTATCACCCTTAACATCTAACGTTATCTTTAAAAAGAAAAAGTTTGCCTATCCGCTCTGAATTGACGCACGAATAATCGATTTCAATAAAAATATCAACAATTCACTGAACTGTCAAGATGTTTTACCTCATAATGAGTAATCTACATCTACTAAAGTCAAACAATGTTTGTGCTCAGACCGTTGAAAGACTAAGCAAGTATTTGACGATTTGGGGCAAAATGCGTTTTCTATCTCCCACGCAGTTCGACCTACTTAACTATTTGTCTATCTTGATTAATTATTATTATAGGAATTCTTCCATTTAAGAAAGTTATTCTTAAAGAAATAAGTTTCATTATATTTTTTCCCTTCACGGCTATGGCTGAAGTGTTAGAGCGTACCCTTCAAAATGATTTTAACTTTAGCTTAACTTTTTTTTTTAGGCTACGATTCGTTGTTACTGCAAATAGCTTTGTAATATCTTTAGTTTTATTCCACAAGATGGATAAATAATTAATCCAGGTTATAATACACATGCGACTTACCACCTGCTTCGCCGTGCAGTCGTAAGGAAGACCCCTCATTCTAATGATGACTTGAGCTCCTCTTGTGAGGAACGCTTGGGCCTCATTGCTAGAACCTAAAGTACATTTTCCTTTTAAAATATGTAATATATAAAAATGTGAACTTTTTATTATTTTATGATAATAATTTTTTCAATTTTTGAAATTAATTTCTTCAACTTCGCCATTTTATTTTTAGTTATTAAAATTAGAATTAATTTATCATTCTATTTCTCTAGAAAAAGCTTGGCACCAATAAGAGTGAAGGAGAGGAACAGTCCTTTCCACATAGAAAGCCACATATTCTTCAAAATTAAAAATTATCTTTTCGATAATTAGTAAGTTCGAATCTCTGTGAGGATAGAAGATTCACCAACGAAACGTTATTTGCTTTCAACTTTTTTGTGACTTAATTCTATCCTTCGCGTGGCCAGTGTTTATATCAGTATTTTGCATCATCAATAATAGTGGCATAACAGAATAAATCGTTAACCAATTTGAACAACAAAGCTTCAAATCAAAGGTTGTTTTTGTTAATTAGATTGTCATTGATCTTTCTCTTGGATATCCAAAAAAAATCTAAATACCACTTAACATTGGTTTAATTTTTTATCTCCAAAAAAAAGAACTTACAGATATTTTAAAAATAAATTTATGAAAGTTTATAATACGATCACACTATTATAAGTAACCAGTAAAAATTAAAAATTTTAATCTTACCTCCTGCAACGGAAACAAAATCATCACCACAAGCCCTGTACACTTCGATGTACCTCTGGCCAATATGATGTTTATGCCTTTTTAATGCCATGTCTCTGTGTTCTTGACAAGTAAACCTGACCAATGCCTCGCCGTTACGTCTACCCAACGAGGACAGGCACAATGCTACACCACCTCTGCAATAAAAAAAAAAAAGAAATACAGTTTGCTCATGTTTTATGGTCAAATCAAATTTACCTATCAAAAAAAAAGTCTCAAACAATTGTTTATTTAGTCGAATGGTGTCAAGAAAAAAAAATCTAAAACTACATTGAAATAAAAACTTACTTTGCTACGTTAAGCCCCCTGAAAAATTTGGCTATGTCCTGATCGCTGGACTGCCAAGGAAGTCCTCGTGCTCTGACTACACAATTTGAGTCCACTTCTTCATCTTTAGTACTAAAAAATAGGAAGAAAATTATTTTTCATCAAATATTAAAAACGAAATTCGTTTAGGAATTCAAAAAGGAAAATTTATTATTAAATTAAAACATAACACATATTAAAATTTAACTCTTGAATTAAGGGAACTCGATGATTGAAAAATCAATTCCTATTATGATGAGAGAAAAGGAAAAAATTATTGGCACAAGTGGTTTTGTTTAAACTGGATTAACCTTGACTTAATTTGCCAATTTAGGATGCACAGACAGAATAAAATATCAAATTAAATCTCTTCTAAGATAATGTTTAATTTATATTCTTTTTAAGTCTCTATTTCAGTTAAAAGGCGTCAATTGATATAAAACTAAATATAGAGATGAAACATTCGTAATAAAGGACTGTCAATATTTTATTTTTCTATACTGCTATATTTACATTGAAGTTTCAATAGTCTATAAGATCTTGCTAACGATATTTGAGGAAGATTAGCGTGAATGAGGGTACCTCTATCCACTCCGTTCTTTCTACCAATCATTGAACCTCTGGAAGCTACTATTATTTCAAGTATATCTTATTTATTATTTTGTTTTGCAAATAATAAATAAAATTCTTTAAAAAAAAACAAAGAACTTACCAAATACCTGGTTCCAGTACTATCTGTACGGTCTCTACTACAGTAAATTTGTAACCTGAAATGAAAATTTTCAATTTCTAAAATATTATTGGCCAAAAATAATTGAATTACATTAGTTTTGAGAGAAAGAAGGAAACTAAGGTGGTGGGCCAACAAGGTGTCCTAACCAGACTGTGAGGTGGCATCGAGCTACACAATGGCCTCATTTATGCTAGGTTAGCGTTTTTTTGCTTATTACGCTTACAAAGCATGCATTGTCATCGCAATCACCGAACTGAAATAATTTATTTTTTCGTTAAATTAAATATTTCATAAAACTATTTTGAAGCAATTAAAGGACACTATAATACAATTCGTTATACAATTGCTCTTTTTCTTTTTATTTTTAAATTACAACGAATTTTTAACAAAACATTATAATTTTAGCTTAGACCATATCTGTTTCACTGTGTTTTTTTAGCAGAACATCCATAATATTTTAATAAAAGAGAAGTATATTTAGTTTCTAGGCAGGTTTAGAATGAAATGCTGTTAGTTAAGATCTGTACAAAACTTATTTAGCTTGAGTTTTTTGTAATGAAACTTTAATTTTTTTCCTCAACGAAAAGATTCGAAGACTAAGTAAACAGATTCTTGTTTTATGGATGCGGCATCTTGAACCATTGAATTATATTAGCTCATTTTTCGATCTATCAAAATGGCACGTATTTCCAAATATATGATACATTCTGCCCACTAACTTCTCTAATAAAAGATGTAAAAGCACTAAGTTAATACGCGGATTTTAATTTCCGCTTGGATGGGAAAATTACAGTACACTGTTCACTGTCTCTCACTAATGGGCAATCGGGCAATCACAGTCTCTCGCCTAAATATCTGCTCAGGTTGACTAGTTCGAACTTAGTTCATTGCAATACCTTAAAGTCAGATACTGTTCTTAAATTCAAAAGTTTCTGATGAAATTAGAAATATAATTCAGAATCATAATTCTGAACGTTAGAATAATTATCGCTGATAGCCTCTCGCTTTTTGCAAAACTAATAAAATTACGTCTTAAGCCGGAGGAGTCCTTGGGAGCTGAAATATTCGCCATATTCTTTGTAACTGGGTGATTGCCCGTCTTGTAAATAAATAAATAAATAAGTATTGAGTTAAGCAAAGCATCTGAAAGAATACAAAGGAATATCTATTAGAAGACGTCCCCACACTGGCAGAAAAAATAAAAATAAACGAATGTTAAAAAGATGTAAATCCTCAATATGCTAACAGTACTTGCAGTCAACAGAAGATGTCTTAGAGCAAATGAGACTTCCTAACGAAAATTTGAAGCCTTCTTCCAACTGGAACTCTAGTTCAAATAATAAAAGTTAAACATTTAGTGGAACTTGATGTCTTTATTAGCTGCTATAGCTGACAACATTTAGAACATCATCAATTCCCAAAGAATAAGGGTAAACCAGACTTATATATTCCGTTATTGAAAAACGGATTTTGCTGGATGAGCACATTGGCTACTTATCTAGCTTATGTATGGAATATGTTAGTAACCACAGAAAAATATAAGAAAACATTTTATAGGAAATATAGAGGTTGTGAAAGAAGGATTGGAAATCTTTTACAGTGATCACGATATAAATAATGCTACTTAATTTAAACATTCGTACCGTCCATAATAACCCTCTGTATTATATTCACCATATCCTTGAGATCTTTCGCAAAAAAACTTGTATCTTCAGAATTAGGAATATCGAGGACTGTAAATAACTTATTAAGGAAAATGAATACATAGTTTTATACAATAGTTTACACTTTATAAATGATAAATATTATTTTCACATATAAATCGTAACAAATAATGAAATATATTTAAAAGGAAATTCAATTTTTAAATATTTATAGTTCATCATAAAAAAAAAAAAATATATCTATATTACGCAAAGAAAATTGTGTTCCTTTCATGTCCACAATCTTGTGAGGCAATATGCTGATACGACATTACAGAAGTCTATCTTACATAGACGAAGAAAGTTAATCGGCTGTTTAGAAAAAAATGTTAATTATATTTAAGAATTGGCATAAAATCATAGACAAAAATTAGTAAAAGTACTCTGACTGATCGAAAGTCGGATCTCTTCGAGGTTATGCACATGAAAATTCAATTTTAAATTATCCACCGAATATAAGAATGTCCTATATTTATACATATACTTTGCAAATTTATATATATTTGCAAAGTAAATTTCCTCATAAATTAATAAATAAAAGTAAAAATTTGCTAACGATTAGAGTTTCAACAGAAGCTTATGATTTACACAAATTGTTCTGATTACACCAATTACTTTAGAAATAGGGCAACCTTTGAACTACTTCTGAGATAGTGTTATCAAAAATAAACGATATAATATTAAGAAATGATATATTTTTTATTTTTTTTGAAAATAAATATGTACGTTCGGTTTGATTTTATTCTTTTATGTAACATCAATAAATCAATATTATTGGCAAAAATTTTATTCATTAAATAACTTCTGAATGTTGTCCTTTTTATTATATTTGAACTATAAAAAATATAATGATTTATCCTAAAGTTTTTTACTGTTAGACCATGGTATTTATAAAAAAATGTTTTCGCTTTTATGATACGTACGTTTTATTTCATTTTTCATTCTACATCGTGGAAGGAAACGCTTCGTGTTGTATTTTACAATTATTTAATACACACACAATAAGTATAAGAAGCTAATTGATGTTACCGGTAATGAAACTTTTGACGGATGACGCTAATGATAACGCATATTTTTGAATACAATCGGTTCCAAGTGTACAAAACGGTACACTTTAAATATCTGAGATTCAATTGGCGCCTTAAATTAAAAAAATAATAATAATAATAAAAAATCTCTTATAAAAAAACTGTTATCAATAGAAGCGCAATAAAAAAAGATTATATGTACTTGTAATTTCGTCTCAATTAATGTCTCGATGCAAGATTGTTCTCTAAACTCAATGAGGTTATCACATGAATAGCTCCCCAAGAGATCAAGTTATTGGAAAAAAATAGAATTCCCCTATATATTGTAAATTTGTGATAATGCAGCTCTATAAACAAACTATGCAACGCTATTGGAAGATCGGAAATAACTGCAAAAAGCTCCTTTATAAATATATAGCAGTGCCTTTATTAAGATAATAAGAGATTCTTCCTAATGCAAAGCATTTGCATCTCAATGGATTCAGTTTTAGGCGCTCATAGATGAAAAAGAAGTACTTTCCTTAGAAACACATATGCGATAATCTAGCGCAAAAGAAATGATTTTCTTTCTTTTTTTACAGAGATATAAAGGGATATACTCAAGATTTACTTGAGATAAAATTCTAGCGCAGCGGTAGAAACTCAATAGCACTAACGAGAACATGCTGACATTCCATTAAGGTTAAACTTGAATTAAAAAATGTACTATACTCCTTGTATCGCTTCAAACTTTGTAAATTATAAAAAGTTATTCATTTATTTATTTTTAAAGAAATTAAGGCGCTTCAACATCTATTTGGTTGGGTCATTTGGCGCCCGGAGTTTTTTTTACTGTACTCCAGTGGCCTCTAGTTACAAAAAAAAAAAAAAAACAATGTACATCATCGGGCCAAAAGAACTAAGAAGCTCCTAGGACGAGAAAATCTAAGAGCAGCAGCTGGATTCGAACCCAAGAATCCCTGAGCATAATCCTGTCTATAATAAAGTATTCTATTCAGTTTTATATGCATTTCTCTGCGTTCTAACGTTCAAAGGCAAATCAAGAAAAGTCAGTATAAACAGGCTAATTTGATTAAGTGATTTCAAAGTGGAGATTTTAAAAGGTTTAAAAGGTAACATTAAAATTTTGTATTTTAAAAATAAAATTAATGTCATATTCACAATAATTGAGTATATAGAAATTCTTAATTGACAACCACACAGTATTTCACCAAAATTTAGTTGCCCACAATATAAATAAATAAACGTGGATTAAAAACTCTAAAAATCAACTAATGTGCTAGTGGTTGAGCACTGTAGAAAATCATAGATCCGTCTCAAAAATATTTTAAACATAATACCATCCGTTTAAAATTTAAAGAGAACCCAAAACTACTTGCATGGAAAATAACTACTTTATAATCCTATTTAATTTCGTTTTGTAGTTTATGAATAAAATCTTTGGGAGATAAAACACTTTGATTATCTCAGAAATTTGTCATCTGTTCAGAAAAGCAAAGAGTATGACGATTATAAAACTATTCTAAACAAGCAGAAGCCTGATCACAACACAGACTGGCCCCCAGTATATCGGAAGGGAGAGAGTATTTGGTAGGTGTGATGAAGGTGGGTTAACTCATATATTGAAAGAGTAACAATTCAAAAGTGTTAAAACTCAAAAAGTGATTCTCAAATCTATAATAATAATAATTACAATAGAAAAATATACATTAATTAAAATGTTTAAAATGCTCTTTATGTTCTAATTATAAAAAATATTTAAAACTGTGTACTTTAAATTTATATGAGGTAAAATGTTAATAATTTCTGAAAGTTGGGAAAAAAATAATAGTACAGTTTGGTGGTGGATAGAATTTTCTGGGTTCCCGTAAAACAGAAATATTTAAGAACATTAAACAGAAATCAAATTCGCACAGAATTAGAGAACTTAAGCTATTAAACTATAATGTTTTTATAAGAGTAGTATGAACATAAATTAGATCAATTAATGATAATAATTATTGTATTTACATCATTAATAATCATTGTCAATCAAATGTTTGTCCTTAATTATGCCTTCAAGACAACCTCTGAGGTGACGCATTGGATAGTTCAATATTTAAATTAATTTGTTTAATATTGTTGAGGACCCTTCATCCAAAGTTCTATGCCTACCTCTTTTTTATTTACTTGGAGAGATGCGAAAATCTAACCTATCCTATAAAAATAATTTATATCATGTTTTCTCCGTAATATATTTTAATGAATTCTATCATTTCTTATAGAAACTCCCAAATAAATATGTAAAAATAATAACTTCCCAATTTTTGTAATGAAAATCAAAATATTGAACATCATACTTATGAACATTTGTGGAAAATTAGCTGAAACCCAACTTGAAGACAACAGAAATAAAATAAAGTAATAAAAAAAAAGACTTAGGGACCAGATTCACTCATATAAATTACTTTGAAGTTTACAGAATCAAAAGCATTGATAAACCCATCTAGCTTTTGCAATAATTAATTTCTTATATAAACACAAAATTATATTTCACAACAGAGCACTTGACATTTTAATCACGAAAAGGCATAATAAAATATAGAAAACAGTTTTATGGTTCACATTTTAAATTCTGTTCTTCAAATTCATTTAAATTACCAATTAATTTTTAATGAAAAACAAAATTCCTATTAAAACCAACACTAAGGATAACATTCAAGTAATGCTTCTAGTCAGTGTATTAGAGAGTTTAAAGGCTTTTCATTCTGAAAAAATTTAAGTTTTTTAAAATTTCGTAGAGTAAATTTTCAAATAGAATAATAATAGAAACCATTATCCAATAAATAAGTGCCTTTCAAAAATAAATGATTCAGCGTGGAAAACCCATGTATCAAAATTTAAGAAAATATGTATTTCCAAATTAGGGCACTTAACAAAAATTAGCATTCATACTTTAAAAAAATTGTAAGCACTAAGTCCAAAAAGGAATTACTCCTAATCTTAGTAGTTTAAAGAAATTTTTAAATCGTAAATCTAGCTAATAATTAAGTTTTAGAAAATGAAGTTATGAAGCATCGATAAAGCAAGAGTGGTAAAATAAAAAATAAAAAAAGAAAACATAACTGGACGAAACATAAGAACACATTGATCCAAAATGAAGGTACTACTTTATTCAAGTTGCAGAAATAAATGGAGGAGATTTCCACATTTAAGCGCGGCGACATTGTTTAAATATATAATTTGATATAGAGAAAAAAAATTAAAATAAAATGAATCAATAAACTAATGAGTACATGATTAGAATCGTACATTAAAATCGTAACCTAAACTTTAGTGCTTAAGTTTTGAATGGAAGTAAATAAATAACTGATTTTCTTTAAAAAAAGTTTATTCAGATTAAGATTCGAGATTCGTTTTACCTCTTGATTTTGTATTCTAATAAAATTGATGTTTTCCCTCTTTTTATTAAAATAAGAAGTAACCTGACATAACAACAGTATTGATACCTCGTTATACTCGAGGAAAAAGTTTTTCTAAAGGAAGTTATATCAATTAAAAGAAGTATTTTATAGGTAAAAACTTACCTAAAAAAAATCTTAGAAAATACACTCACAACGGCTGTTCACATACTTGAAAATCAATGAAGAACATTCGAAGCCACATTACCGATAAGGGCTTTATCTGCCTATAAGTTTATCTCCAAAACTGATAACCTACACTCATCTATTCTCTTAAGATAACTATGCACAGATTTCAAATGTTAAACTTTCAAAAAACACATTATTATTAGCTAAATACTTTATTATACTTTTTACTCTTAACAAATTAATATTTAAAACCTTAAAATAGCTCTCCCTCTCATATATAATAATAATGATGATAATAGGAACCTTTTTCTCTAAAATAAAACTAGAGATAGTAAAACTCTGACGTAATAAATTATCTAATTCTGCGCAGAAAAAATAAAAAACAAAATACAAAAAATAGCTTGTCTTTATTTTTTGGGGAGCAGGGCGTAGAACATGATGACTGAGAGCTTTGGGAGGAGATGGTGAAAAAACGAATGCATCTACTGAAGGAGAGGGATGCCATCATTCAATGTTTTGAAGCTAGCATGTTTAGTATTCAAGGAGTTAACAGTCTCATTGGAACCTAGGATTACTTTGGGAATTTCCTGGAAGAGGTTGAACGGACTTCATGACGGGATATATAAGATCTAATCATAGCAGCGCCACACCCCTACTCAAAATGTAAATACAGGAAAATTCTCTCTGTTTACTAGATTTATAAAACGAGATATATTTTATACAGATTCAGAAAGTTTAAGGTCAAATTTAAAAATTCAGGATCTCTGTGTGTAGTTGCGAGCCTGGAGCTTGACCGCAAAAGGTCGAAAGCTCTAGAATAGGCATCTACTGAGACGGTTGCCTTCACTGAATGCTGGTAAGAATATTTTCGGACAGACCAGATTATGTTCCGGGCTTTGGAAATTATAGCTTCAAATCAGATGGTGCATATAGAAGATTTAACGGGTTTAATCAAAGGAATGAAGCGATTAACATTACCCAGGGTTATGCTGAGATAGAAGTAAAAGAGAGCGGAAGCGATCTTCTACATCATTTTATGATCTGTCAATAGTTGGTTATCAATAGTTTAGATGGTTGCCACCAATGGCAGGAGAATACCTCAGACTAAAAGGTTGTTGAAAGAAATTAAGTAGAGATATGAAGTATCTTAACCTTGATTAGGTTTTAAGTGTTTCGATAGTTGTGTCGTCAGAAAGTAGTAAGGATCGTTTGTACAAAACCTTGATTTGAAATGAAAGGGTTGAGGAAACGTTTGACACTATCTTTCGCCAATAATAGGTTATTTTTGTTCAGGAGAGGTACACTCTCATTGGAAATTTGAAATTGAGAGATATCAAACAGAATACTAGGATACTTTTGGAAGAGGGGCCCTTCTCAATTTTTAGAACAATGGCTGTATTAAGATTAGACCTTTTGACATCCCGTAATAATAATTTCCCATAAGTAAGTAATATGTAAAAACTCCATTAAAATCGAAAAAATAGTTGTTTCTGAGAATTAACAATGTAAAACCAGACAACAAAGAAAACTGTATTTCTTATTGATAAGTAGATACTGTACATTACGCGGACCAAAGCAAAATTATATATATTTTTTTACTTTTTGAAAATTGCTACGTATATAATATTGGGAGCAAAACAATTATTAAAATGTATTGTCTTGACCTTCAGTTTGTTTATTGCTTTTAAGGTCATAAAATCACTAATTATTTGTAGGATAATCTGTAAAGTAAACTAAATTCGTATATAAATTCAAACCTTTATTCAATGATAGATAAGTAATAAATATCAATTACTTTAGCATTTCATAATCACACTTTAGTTTTACTAAATAATAGCAGTAGCTTAATAAATATCTTCTCTTAAGAAGCAAACAGCAGATATTAGATTTAATTTATTGAGATAATAAATAAGTATGTAAGTCACTGTCCAGCCACTAACTAAGACCCCTAATTTATAGCTGGCCAAAAATCCGGCTGGAAAAATAGACCTCACTTTACTATATAAGTTGTAGGGTCCCACGATCAACTCTTGCCTGTTATGAAGAGCTGTATGTAGAGGTAGAAATTAATTTTTGACCGTGCTATCAAAAGCAGTTTTCTGCAAATAATAAAAGGCTAGGTTGAAGTAGATCTGTCGTCAGAGGTTGAATCAAACATTGAACACTGCAAGGTGATTTATGTGTTCCCTTCAATAATCAAAATAAATATTGATTCACAACCAAGAGTTATTTGCTGACTTCGCAATTATTAATGGTATAAGACATGATAATGTTGTGTACCTGACTCAAGAAAAAGGTTCTAGAAGACCTATGAATTTAAATTATTCTAGTGGAGTAGGTTATTTTTCAAAAGTAGCTATAATCAAAAGAATATTTAGCCATATATGTGCAAGAAAAAGGTCCGACAGTGAAACTCGGAAGCTGTTCTTAGGAAAAACAGAGACAGGCTACGGCCAAAGATAGAAATTTTATGGTAGAATTATTTTTAATTACAATAGAACTCCAAAATTATTAACATATTTTAATGCTTAGAAAAACAATACGTATACTATATTCATATCGTTTGGTTTAAGCATAGTTTTCATGTTTGTTTGGAAAGGAGAGCCTTTGACAGAGACTTCTTTAAAACATTATAATAAGGTTTTATCATTGTTTTTTAATGTGTATAAGTTTTATTAACCACTTTTAAGATAGCAAGTTACAATTTGCTACCATATTCTCTACCACCGTAGTCGATTTACTAAAGGCAACTTCACATTTCACCCATGGATGAGCTCAGTGGAAATCTGAAGTTATTGTTCGGGGCACAATTCAGGACCATGAATTTTATTTCGTACTGATAATATAAGTTAAAAAATCTTTACATAATGAAGTTTCTGCTCTATCTCTTTTGTAGAGTTTCAAAATCGGAGAAAAATATGATCATTCATCTTGAGTTTGATGACTGATTGGTGAGGAAACATGTTTTTTTTGGAAAAGATATATTTACAAGATTGGACTACATTTTACCATTGGGAATCTTTTTAATTAAAATGGGGAATCTAAATCGGATGGAATTCAGGAATGAATTTTGGTTCCTACTCCAGGCCTTAAATTTCACTTCTTTTTAAAGTTAGGCGCATCAAAATGTGGTAGGAACGCCCAGAGTCATATCATTTTACTGCCAGTTACCGAACAGTGTTTTTTCGTCACAAACAATTAAGTCTATCATCGGACTATGAGCTTAGAGAAAGCTAACCACCAAACTGCATAGATGCTCTGATACTCCTGGAGTTAATCACTTCCCTCCTAAGCTCTCTGTTATTATTATTGTTATGGAGTAGATCTATGGTTGATAAATGCTTTGAATAACCTAGAACCTCCTAACAGACAAAGATCAGGTGGAATTAAATTCGGTAAAGTGTGGCAAATTCGCCAGCACATAGCAAATATCTTCATTATTTTAGTCAAAAGAATACTTAAATATTTCATAAAAAAATAATTGGATGGGTATTGGTAGAAGCGATGTGCGAGATCCACAGTACGAATCCCGCTTTTTATTTGTTAGAAAAAATGTTAATAGTAAAGTAAGTGGTAGCATATACCATCCTCCGACCACTACACCTAATTTGGTGGGCATCAAACCCACCATTAAAAAAAAAATATATATGCAATTACAACTTATATTATACATTCCACCGAATGTTTTTATCTTTTAAAAAATAGAATCTTATCAAATAATTGCATTTGATAACAAATACCCCTTAGGTTTTACATAAAAATTAAGATTAAATAAATTTATCTTTCTTGCAGCACAGCTCGTGATGAAAGTACTTAGTTTCGATTCTGTAATTTAAAGAAAACTTATCTTCAAGCTCTTGTTTACTACCATCTCTTTTATAATAAATATATTCACTTTAATTATTTGGAAAATTTATTTAGTGGAAAAAGGAATATTTTTCAAAAGCAATTTATAAAAGTAGGCTAGGTGCCTTATTCAAAATATACGAATAAACTAAAGACCTTGGAATATTCTAATTTAATTTTATCTATTTTTGTTTCTTATCTTACTTTATTTCTTTAATTGTACTATGGAGTTTATTACATACGAGTGATTTAGAAAACAGTCTAAGGGTTGAAAAAAGGGATTCCTTCATTCACTATACTAAAGTTTGAATTTGAAACACATAGTATGCAAGAAATCAAACGATTCATCAAACGATTGCTATTGTTGCAATCTACAGATTTTACAAACTGACTAATCCGAAACTAAAGTTAATAATTTTTTAAAATTGATTGTCAAATTTTTTATGATTAAAACAAAAATTCAATTTGGTTGCCTCTGATAAATTAAAATTATTAGCAAATGATAACCATTAGTCAATATCTGTTACTTTTCTTCAGATCTCATTTATAAAATTTAAATATGTAGGTATTAAAATATAGTTAGAAATAACAAAGAGGTTCCGAGCTTTATAGATTTAAGAGAGAGAGGTGGCTGGGACAGAATATGAAGGAATACAATAATAAATAAAAAATATTGAATATTACAAAATCTACTTGTGAAATAATACTATATAAAAATACTTAATGCAACTAATGGTTGGCAGGGATCTTGATTTCAATTTTATTTTAGCTTTCTTACAAAACATTTTTATTAACCCATACTATTAAACAATTCAGACACTTGTAATTTGTAGGAGATAAAGTACGTACAAGACATAATAGTAACAATTATCACATACAACCAATAGTAGGCATTAGAGACATTCAAGCCAAACTAGAAGTTATTGTATATGTAGAAGTTAATATTATTTTTATTGTAATGAAACATTTTTGCTATAATGTCTAAAAGTATTTGTATTGAGTTTAATTCATTGAACTTTAACATTATCTCAGTAATTAAAAATAATGATAATTAAGTAAATGTGTTGATTGCCTCATCAAAATTGAACATTGTTTTACTTTTAACCTAGAAATGGATGTGTGGTATGTATCTCCCAGCGTATACAGCGATCAGACGACCTCCATAATTATGGCCCTTAATTAAGGAGAAAAAAAAGAAAGAAAATAAAAAGCTTAATATCGAATTAGCTTCCTATTTTTTTAGGACGAAGTGAGTGTATAGCAATAGACAGTGAAATCAGTGGCAATAACTCTTCTTATACTTAGGCAGAATAATTATTTCAAAATTTTTTATTGTTTTTCACATTGCAGTATTTCTTTTTCTTCACCATTTTGTTGTAATATATCTGAATGGTAATTTGTCTTGTAACTGTATGTTATTTCTTCAAGAAGAAGAGATACACTATAAACAGTCTTCTAGGATTCTATATAACAAACTTATTTAGAATTATTAAAATTCAAAATCCTTACAATACATATTTTGAAATACAATGAACTGTAAGCAAAAAATTTATGCAAAGCAGCCACTCGATAAATAAAACACGACATTTTTAACTTATCCTTTCAAATTAATTTTTTAAATGAACCTTTATTTCTTCAAATAAGATTGAAAATAATAGCACTAAAATCATACCTATCAAAAAGGAGATAGAGGTGATGACCATAAAAAAAAAATCTTGTCTAATGTGATTTTTATTACAATTGAATGTTTGTATCACACTATCGCAGAATTAAAGTTTTAATGAACGATATAAAAGCTGATAGCACATAATGATATTGAAGGGGAAAAGGATCAAATCGGCCTAGATTATAACCTTTTTTTCAATTATTTTTTTAAAGTCTTTCAAAGATTTCATCAAATAATTTTTAATATAATTGTTACAATGAGATTGTTCCTGTTGAAAATAGTACAATTTTTTACTTTTAATTGTCGACGAGGCAAGAAAGAACTGCCGCGATATAATAATGAAATCGGGACCATTTTTAGATTAAAGAAATCGCATCATTGTCTGAATTCACGATTTTCTAGCATTCTAGCAAGGGAAATGGAAAATTATTATAAACCAGAGTTCTAATGAAAAAAAAGAAGCTATTTTAGAGTTACTAAATTTATATTCATAATTTGTATTTGAATTTTCAAATGAAAAATGTTGCAACTTAAAATTAAGATAAACGAAAATAATAAAAAAAAAAGGTATTGTCGGGCAATTGAGCATAATTTTCCTCCTCTTATAATTCGATATGTTCCACAATTCTAAACCGTACAACCAATTCCTGGAAAAATCATTTTCTTATTGCTATGTTGGACATTGTCTTATCCAAATGTTCTATCATAGATTATATTTCAAAGAAAGTTTCAGAAACCTTGTGTTTTGAACAAATTGAACATTGTTCTTCTTAAAGCTCAGATCAAAACTAATTTTTTCTATAGGTATCATTTTATTTTCATATTTTCTTCCATATTTTTCCTATATAATTCAAGCTATGTTAAATTTATTTTTGTTCGTAAAAAATATTACTTTCCAGAATGTTCACTCTATTTGGGTACTTTCTTGCAAATTTAATCTGCATTTTTATTTGAAACATGCACATATTTATTCTTTGCCTCTGATCACTTGACTTGGCATCTTCTCTTCCATTACGACAGAATCCCTCAATTCTTCTGATTTTTTTGTAAATTTTGTAGATCGCCATTATCCATACACATACATAAAAAAATAAAGATGAGGTCCTCTTAGATTTCAAAAACTCATTAATAAATTTATTAACAAATAATTATAATACGAGTAAACAGGCTGAAAGTATACAAAATTAAGAAAAATCAATTACAGCACTGCAAAAAAAAAGAACTAAATAAAATAAGTGTACATTTTGATTCAATTTATTTTTCATTAAACTTCGTTTGAATCTCTAAAAGCGATATTCTCATTGACAGTTGAATATAAATTAGCAGTTTAAACATTTTTTATTATTAATAAAAATTCTAGGTTTTATTAATATTTGAATTAACATCACTAGAAATACTAACTCATTTCTAGTAATTTATGTAATGATGAAATTCACAGTAAAGCAGCTGAATCTGCCTGAATCGAAAATAAAGGAAACTTTTTTTAGAAATTAGCGTGTAGCTAACATGTATAGAATAGTGGCAAAGTAGAAGCTTTTCGAAGCTTCTCAGGTTCACTTAAGTTAAAACAAAACATACATTGTGAATCTGCAACGCTCTAGAAAACCAAGAGTAAAATCTACGAACGGTTCTTCCTAAAGATAATGCCATAGCGTGCTGTAGAGCCTTAACTGACCAAGACTACCTCCACAAGCAATTTTGCCGTCTCAGAGTTTAGAAAATACCAACAAGTATCGTTTTTAAAAAGAGGAAATTGTCGTGGGTCATCTTGAAGTGTGCTAAACGCTGGAAGATCCGTTCTTATGATGAAAACAATCCGGATGGAACTGAATGGTCGAAAGGCTTGTTACTTGCGTAGGTGTTTTTATTTTTATTTTTTTAAATGCCGAATTAACGGTTTTTCCAGTTATTACGTTTCTGGTAGTCCCGTATAATGTTACTTTGTAGGTGTAAATATTAAAATTATTTAGATTCTAGTTCACCGATTGTTGCCCAAGCTGGGGCAACTGGTTTCCATTCATAATGCCCTCTTCACAAAGAGAGTAAGTGAGAAAACGGACAATCTCAAATAAGCTGTCACTACTTTTCAAGAGAGGGTTTGGTAGCATTTACTGCAGGAAATCATAATTTCGTTTTCTTTACGCCCCGCATATTTGAGAGAATATAAATTTCTCATTGACTCGTGCTCTAATTCAATCTGTAAAGGATGCTGGTTTCAGATATCCTCTCGTTAGCTAAGCGATCAGCCCTCTTAATCCTCTTAATCTTAAGTGGCTGAGAATTCGTTGAAGATTACACCCAACTCCAGTTCGCATCCATCAAGAGCGGCAAGACAAGCAAGCATGCAAACATTTGTGGCTTTTGAATCGATTAGGATGTTCATATTACTAATCGTTTCCACTTGCATTTTCATTCGAACACCGCTGCTATTTTTGCACTAAAATTGCTGAAATTCAACGGAAGAGCAAAGCGCTCTCTATACCCAAAGTCATATTTTCCAAAGATTTGCCAGCAAAATAATAATATAATAGTTACAGCAAGAAATTTTGGAAGTTTATTATTATTGTTTGATGCATTAATCAATTTTGACATCCTTATTTACAAGAGCACTCCTGCGCAGTTCACATTTGACCATTTATTAATATTTTCTATTCCATTGAATCACTTCTTTTTTTTTTATTTAAGAATTATAGAACTTTACAGCTAGTACAATGAGTAAAAAAAACGAAATGTAAGTAGGGCCAGCGCACATACTTGATTTCGGAGAACGGCTTGATTTCGAGTATGGAATGTAGCAAAAGTGTTCAACCAAATGCACCTATCTCTAAAGAATTCAATTTTTACAAACCAAAACACTTTGATCCATAGAAAACCTGCTTTTACGTTTTTAATCATACCTTCAGAACTTAATGTTCATTTTATCTCTCAAGTTGGCAAAACCATATAGGAAACTCCACTTCAATCTACGAATATAATATATGCGCAAGCGATATATGTAAGTCCACTAGCTAAAAATCTTTCTTCCAAAATCTTTCTTGAAAACCGAACAAGACGTCTTAAAATACAGAGGCCTTGTGATCTCCTTTTTGAAGGGTGGCTAGTGGTTCAGTGCGTTTTGGAGTGTTATCACAGAATAACTTCTCCACTCGTTTTTGTAAAATATTTTTATTATACAGTTACTAAAAACGCCAAAAAATAATAATAATAAAATAAAATAATTAAAAAGTTAATTTTTATAAAGTAAGTACTAAGCAAGTCTCATGAATAATATCATATTCAGAATTAATGAGTATTAGAGCAGTCAAATATTTTACTCCTTTACATTTATCATTTTTAGCACGGACATGATTTTCAAAACTTTAAATAGGTCAAACCCACGTAAAGAAAAAAAAAAAATGAATATAAATGATTCTGAAAGTTGTTTGATCTACTTTTGTTTTATTAATAAGAATGACGACTTTTGAAGTTTATTTTGTTTTAAAGGATACATGTTAACATTTCACCAATGCTAGTAAACTTAGTCTCCTGTCCAGCTCCGTACACTCTGGCTACGTCTTTGCGTAAATCGCAAAACCTGAGGTACTGTGGCGGCAGTGGTATATCCTTGTTAGAACATTCAGGATGCAGACATTGCCGCAGAGGTGGCTGACCGTCAGTAACTAATGTAACGGTCTGAGGGTCCAGGCCCAGTGAGCGGGTATAGCAGTCAATCTGAAAACATTGCAACTATATAGTAAAAAATTGCATTCCAATCTTTAAAATATAAATAAATAATACTTTTTTTATATATACGTATTGTTTATGTAACCAATCATTATTAAGAACAAAAACCTTCCATATTTAATACCTAAATACAATGGTTGCTTAAAACTACGAAAATTATTAATGTAAGCAACATAGACATCCAAACAATATAAATGAGCCAATTTCTTCAACAATAATTACAGTTTAAAATTATCTCTTACTATACTTTCTAATAACTAGTATTATCTTTAATTGTGACGCAACAGTACAGATCAATTTTATATCCTAATGATCAATCGGTAATAGATAAGTTACCAATCATCCTGTAGTTGAAAAAATATAATAATTTCTTCACACTGATTATTAAAACGTTTTTACTGTAAAATAAAATTAAAAAAAAGAAAGATTATATTTATTTCATGTAACTTCAATATTGTAAAAACATCTTATGTTTGACGTTAATGCTATCTAGCGGTAAGATATATGTAGTACTAAATTACCACAAATAATTTCTTGCAATTTTATTTTTCACCTTGAAATTATTCATTTAGTTTATTAATTCGACTTTGAATAATTTAATTGGAGATGTTCGTGTCCAGTAATTGCCAAATTTAGGCAACGAACAATATTTTCATGAATTTTTCCGTCTAGTTTAAATGCATTTATATTTTTCTCGAGGATAGTTTTCATTTTTTCAAACCATCTGATTTCAGGAGAGAAATAATAAAATATATACGATAAAAAAATTGGTTATAAATAATATTTCAGATACCGACTTTTTAGTAAGATTAATAAAAATAATTGCATAAATTCTTTTTTTTTTTTTTTGCCTCTCTTTCTATTGTACATCTTTAAAAGCAAAATATTAGGGAAAAGTTCTTTGTAGAAAATGGTTAGTGTATTGTAATAATTCACAAAATTTCTCCCCTCTAAAATATTAAATTTTAAGAAAGGATCACAAATTTTTTGAGTCAACATTTTAATCCAATAATTAAATTCAAGAAGTTTTTTGTAGTCATTTAATACTTGACGTTTTAATCACCTAGAATTATGTATTAAATACCTATAATGCATATCTTTTATTTTTAGACATCTTTTTCTGGCATTCGACTGCTTAAAGCACAAAGAGGTAGTCTAGAAATTCTCGGTTACTCATCCTGTCTCATACCCAGGGCCGTGGACATCACAAAGCACTTCTTCAAGTTGTGATAATAGTAATTCTATTTCTAGTTTCAATAGATTTCTCTATTATATTAAAATGGGAATTAAGAAGGCCGATACTAAAAATTTCTCTCCCGCCGACCCAAAAGTGATCTTCTTTATAATTTCCTGCCATTAATCAAGGAAGGGATTCAAAAACACCAAGTATAGAGCTTAGAAATGTGCTAAGGAATGTGAGGATTTAGTTTGCTTCCAATTCTAATAAAAATTGTAGGTATAATTCCATACTATTGTGTTCACATACTGAATTTTAGTAGTGACATTGTCTCATTAATTTTTCCAATTACTTTTTTTTGAGGCACGTCAACATCTGAAGTTATTAGCACCTGGAGCTTTTTCAGAGCAATGCCGGCCTCTGGATATTGATTTATTTTTTTTTTGTTACAGACAACACTGTCCATCACCGGACAGTGAGCTGTAAGAAGCTCCTAAAAAGAGGAAATCTAAGGGCCAGCAGCTTCGAACTTTTCGAAGCAATATGGCCGGAATTGTGGGAGAAATGGGAGAATACTATCAGATTCTGTTATTTTCTTAAATAACTCACTGATCCATACAATAGTATTGTTTTCCTCTTTATAGGAGCCTCGCACAGCTCACTATCCGGTAATGGAGTGTTGTCTGTTACTGTATGACGGCTATGCATTTAAAAAAGACTCCGAGAGCCAATGACTTCAGATGGCTTTTAATGATCCTAAAGAAGACTATAAAAACTAAATCAAATTCTTAACCCACAAACCATAAGATGCGGGTCGGATCCGACTCGAGGCGAAAACATATTTCCATTTTTCCCTCCACCATTAACTCTTAGTGACTATACTCGGTATACCCTTTCTGTGAGTCCTTAGGAAGAGCCCACTGTTTCCGCCGATTCGGTAAGTGTCACTCCGCTCTCTAAGTTAGTATTTGTTTCAGTAAGTCAGATTCTAGGTCGGATCCGACCCGACCTTGGTATTAACGTTATACGTTTTGTCCTGTACAAGTGGAACAAAAATGAAGAAAGTTACTCTGGAGATACACGTTCGACGTTTCTCAAGAACCTTGCGTTTGCCTTGACGCATCCTCTAAAAACAAAATGATTGAAAAACAAGCGTTTTCCAAAGGAATGACTCCTTACGATTGGAAAATATGTCCTACTTGTTCCCACTGATAATGGCGTACAATAAAATGATTTTTTTTCCATAACTATTTTACTTTATTTTCATTCAAGCTTTTTGTAAACTGTTTTGTTTTTATTGAGACAAGGTACCTTTTCCGAGTTCATTTCTTCATGTATTAGTCTATTCTAAGTTAATTGTGCCACAAAATTATACAATTTATTAAAAAATTTATACATTTTATAAAAAAATAAATGTGTTATTTTGAGTTATATTTGAGTTTTTCACTGTAAGTAAGAAAATACAGTATCGGGTCGGATCCGACCCTACCTTAGTGTTCATGTCAGGAAAATTCATCTTGTGGTTTGAGGGTTAAGGAAACAGGTCATCAAGATCGAACTTGCTATTATAACTTTATTTTCAGACATTAAAACTGTCCGGTAGGACAGTTGTATAAGGGTTGACCATCAAAAACTGCACGAAAAAGCGTAACGTTGAAAAACACCCAACTTTGACAATTTTTTTCTATTTTTCTATAAAAGATAAAATTCCCAAATTTTCTTTAAATCTTACTCCAAATCCTCCTTTATAACTGTAATTTTTTTGCAACCACCCAGATCTAATAGGTTTCGAGATAAAAGTTGCCGAAAATGAGCAAAAACGGCTTTTTCAAAAAATGTTCTTGTTCTTGTTGTTGTTGTTGTTGTTGTTGTTGTTGTTGTTGTTGTTGTTGTTGTTGTTGTTCTTCTTCTTCTTCTTCTTCTTCTTGTTACCTTTTTTGTAAACAACGTAGCGCCTAAACGCGTGAACCGATTTTCATGAATGAGGTGTCATTCGATTTGGAATTTTATGTAAATGTGCCTTTTGGGGGTCTCAGCGCTGTACATCGAATAGGAGAGGAGTTAGCCCCCTTTATGTAAGGCCCCCTCCAAAATTATTATTACTAATAACTCTGTAAATCTTGGCCCGATTTTGATAGAATTTTGTAGGATGATAGAGTTAGGGCTCCCCTACGTAACAATAAAGCGACGATCTGCTCTTACACTTGTTAAGGGGAAGTATAGCAATCGTTTCAAATTATCGACACGTGAACCGATTTTCATGAATGAAGTGTCATTCGAATCGAAATTTTGTACAGATTTGCACTTTAAAAGTCTCGACGCCGTGCCTCATAAGGAGGGGAGTTTGCCCCACCCAAATAAGGCCCTTTCTAAAACTATTATTACCAATATTTCTACAAAGCTTAGTCCGATTTTGATAAAATTTAGCACGAAGAAGTGATTAAAGCTCCTCTTCGTGGCTGTGAGGTGCCATCATGCTCTTACGCCTACTAAGAGGAAGTACTGCAATCGTTAAAATTATCAATGAGTGAACCGATTTACATCAATGAATTGTCGTTCGATTCAAAATCTTTGCCTTTTAGGGAGAAGTACTGTAATCGCAGTTTATTTTTCTTGCTCTTCTTAAAAGGAAGTACTGAAATCACAGTTTAATTTTGCTATTTACATACAAATACCTTCCTATTTTATTCAAAACGCTTTCTCAAAAAAATTGTTATTGAGGATGGTTTGGGGACCGCAACTATAATCATTATTAAAAAGATCTCTCCAGTGGTAGTAACTCCGACTTAACACTTTTTCAGGTTATAATGATAGAATAGCTTATTCCAAATTTTAAAAAAATATGTAAAGCAGACGTAACTTTGCAAATAGACAAAAAGGAAAATCTATCCAAAAGGTACAAAAATCTCCTTAACAAAAACTTACAGTTTTAAAAGTTAAGTATAAGGGTTGATTAAACGCCAAAAGGTACACAAATCAGCTAGTACCCAACATTTCATTAATACTTCATTGATATAATTTAAGTAATTTTACTGCATTAACTTTTCCTTCACATTTTTTAGAATTTATTAGATGTCACAGACCCTTATGCTGGCCATTTTCATCTACAAAATATTTACTCAAGTAGCACACCATTTATCTTAGATTGACTGTAATATCTATTTATCTATAATAATCAAACTACTAATCACAGGCTAAAAAGAAAACGTTATAAAAAATATAAAGATATAATATACATTTTATCATAATTGTAACAAAATAATATTATGAATGAACTGGCCAACATAAGGGTCTATGACATCTAATAAATTCTAAAAAATGTGAAGGAAAAGTTAATGCAGTAAAATTACTTAAATTATATCAATGAAGTATTAATGAAATGTTGGGTACTAGCTGATTTGTGTACCTTTTGGCGTTTAATCAACCCTTATACTTAACTTTTAAAACTGTAAGTTTTTGTTAAGGAGTTATTACTTGGGAATATTGTTGGTTCTTTGGATCACTGTTACTCACCTTTTAGTTCCCTCCAAAGTACAATTTTATATTGACATCTGTTAGGTCTTTTAAACCAATGAACCAGAAGAGCGAAGATTAAAAATACCATCGAATCAAATAATTTCTACTGATGAATTCAGTTCACGAATTTAAGAATAAAATTTCATCATATCACAAATCAAAAGGAAAGGGAAAGAAAAAAAAAATCCTGAGTAACAAAGATCCGGAGGAATTAAGCAATGTTGCCAGACCTGGTTGGCCCTAATTAAGAAAAGCAATATTATCTTACACGCCGTTAGTGGTTCGTTCAGCAGACTTCCGGTATATAATTAAGAGGAAATTTTTCCCGCGTACTATAGCAATATAAAAGTGATATTTCTCTAAAGAGGAAGGAAGTTCCCAACTAATAATATTATAAACGTAATAAATAATAATATAAACCTAATAAAATTCAAGATAAAATAAACGTAGAATGCAACAGCTAAGAAATGTTTTTCTAAATTGACAAGTTACTAACGAAAAGTCAATGGTCTCTTAAACACAGAACCATAAAAAAAAAAGAAGGTAAATCACCGCTGGCAAATTACTTAAAATGAGGCTGCAAAAACAAAATTTTAAAAGTAATCTTTTTTTTTTGGAGAGATTTATGGAATAGAATGGTGAAAGAGGTTAATATGAAACTGGTCAAGTTCTGCGTGGGTGTAGTAATAGCAAATCTGAGACGGATATAAAGAAATTTATTGTCAGAATGAAATGAAATTAGGCTTTGAATTTTAAGAATCTAAAATTTTACCTCCTCTCAAATAGGAAAATGGCGATCCCAGGAGCATCAAATAACAAATCTATTCATTCTCAGAGAGGACTTTAATCTAAAAATAACGCGTTAAACTCTGAATATACTTCACTTGTAGTAGATTATTTACAGTTACAATAACTTTTGCTATTTTTAGCTGTTACAAGTCTTAAATTGAGGACATGTAAAATTTTCTAAATATTGAATTATGCTCGTATTTAGCGGGTGAAAGTAACTATACCTGAAATTCCGCCATAATTTCAGTGATTCTGATAGAGTAACAGAGTAGACCGTTTTTTAGATGAGATTCCTGTAAAAATGCTTGCTATCTAAGTTTGATTATGCGAGGGGAAGCTTTTAGGCGAGGGCAAGGCTTTGGTGGTAGAACCACTGGTGAAGACCCGAGATACCCTAGGAGCTTTTTGACAGAGGTAGTTACTTAGAGCCAGCGAGTTCATAACACTAGCTTCTGCTGGATAAAAACAAATGGCACTCTCCCAAGTAGTCCGGCTACGTGCCTCTAGCCGAAGAGCTCTTACCAATCAGCTCTTATGTCTTTTTACAGGGTACTGTAAGGTTAGAAAACCTCTCCAAATAACTGAACTAGGTTACTCAGAGCACTGTGCACATTATAAAGGAGGAGGAGAAACATCTTATATCCTGCAACGCAATTTTTAATCTTATTTCGTTGCGATCTTCAGTTTGCGTACAAAGCTTTTTGCATTTATAGACCAGGATAGGGAAAACACACAAAAATAAGACTGGTCTGAGAAAATGGATATTACTGAACCCAGCGAAAAGAAGAGGTTGCCCCTAATTAGATCTAAAAGACATAGCCTCTTTTGACTGCGGTACTTAGGGAACAGTCCCCCCTTGACCATTACATCTTCGCCAAGTACTTGTTTTGCGTAAATTTGTCATGAGATCGCAATTAGTTATTTCAAAGAGTATTCATTTTACAGAGCCTCCACCTATCTAATAATATTATTCTTCCTCGAACTTGACTGCCCCTTACTTAGCCTCTACTGGCAGTGGCTCCCAAAAATACCTCTGCCCGTGTTTTCCTTCTCCACTGTCCGACGCCAAAGTCTAAACTCGTTTAATTAATTCATTCCAAATCTTACGAATAACTTATTCTTTAAATAGAGGTATGTTTGATTTCTTAAGAAGCCTTGGCCTTAAATCGAACAATAAAAACAGAAACAAAATGGGCATATTGAATTGTTATTACATTGTCATTAGTTGGTTTAAAATTAACCTTCCTTTTATCTTCATAACCTTGCAGCCATTAAATATGGGAAAAAAGTGCTAGATGGAACGGTAGAGAGGAGAAAACAATTGTTCAAATTAAAGCTATCAATTTAAATACTCCATCACTACTTCTATTCTTGTTGACAAAATTAAAAACTTTTAAAAAAAATGTAATTGTCAATATTAAAATAGAAAAACATTAAAAGTACAAAACCAAGGACAGATCGAATACATATTTACAAGTTCTTGGTAAACAGTTAGACATGGCACTTCATCCAGCATTCAGACATTGGGTTATTTCAGCATAGTTTACCCGTTCCGCTCTTTAGGTGTCACCAAAAGAATTCTTTTTTTCCTTTTCAATTGAAAGGATCATTAAATACAAAGAGTAATATTAAGTATTTCTTTTTCAAATATGCAACAATATGGCTACGTACTTCAACACTGGATTTGGGAGTATTTAAACAAGCTAAAATTCTAGCAAAACTGCAAAAATTGAAAATAGTATCGTTTTTAAATAATTGATTTGAATGCAAGAAAATCTCTGACATTTTAAATTCAGAGATTAATATGATTCTGAGTTCACTGATTCTTAAATTTTTGGAAAGATAGAACTCAATATACTACATAATACTTGAATTTTTTAAGAAGTGTCTACACCCCCAATAAAGAAGTAGACTGTGGACTAACTCCTTCAGGGATCTTGGAGTCTGTGACCTTATATCCCAACCTAATGATCCACTATCGCAACTTGAGAATCTTGGTATCTTCGTGGTAGAAGAGATAATCATATGACCACTATTTAGCGCCAGCAGCTCACCAATCACTGAAGTCAAAGAGAAAGCCCTTGCAACTTCAGCTACGATCCACTCCATGTATCTTAACGCCATGTATCTTAACGTCTACTTCACCATTTAGATGAGTAAATTAAGTAAATATAACGCAGCACAATCCTACTAGACTTTGTTTATCTACAGATCTAATGACCCTGTAATTTATAAAACTTATTGCTTCAAATGTGGATATGATGCATTTTGTAAGGATAAAAGTTTTTTTTTTTTTAAATCTTTTACTAAATTTACAACTGCAACAAGATTGTTGCAACAAGTAAATGTGGTACATGATTAAAAAAATAACGATGAAAATATACGTTTGGAGAAGTCATTCCATTATCTTGGACATATGTATGCTCTTATGACAGTAGATCGCGAGGCCATCTTCTCTTCAATCTTCCTGGAGGATCAACTGGTATTGCAGAAGAAGATAGTTTTTCGATTAGAGGGTTAGGATGAGCTGCTGAAGAGGAGTGAAATTTGAGGAAAGGAGTGTTAGCAAGATCTTTAACGAAAGGGATTTTGAGGTCATTATGGATAGTGAGGTTAGATACATAGAACGGAGCGTTAAGAAGTTTTCGAAGAATTTTTGACTGTAATGTCTGGAGGCGTAGTGAGTTGGAACGCTTAGTCGATCCTCATACTTCGATGCCGTATTACCAAATAGGTCGCAGTAACAGTAGATATAAGAGTCTTTTGTTTTGTAGGTTGAATTTCGATCATTTGTCAAGTAGTCTGGCGAGAAGTTTGTAGCGTTGGTTAGTTTCTTGTCTGTTCAGTCTATTATGGGGATTCCATGTCAACCGTATGTCTATAGCATAAAAGTGAAATTATTTTTCTAATATTTGTTCGGTACAGACTAACAATTCTTTCAAAGAATATATCACATTTCTCCCATACTCCTATAGGTTATTTCTATGAAAGGAATAGAACAAAAATTATTTGGATAGTCGATTTCAGTGGTATTAATAAGACTGGTAGGTACAACTTAGATAAGTAAATAAAACCTTTTTATAATACCAAAAAATACACCTAAACAATAACAAAACCTGACACGCAACATTCTCAATGCGGCTGTTAAACCTCGCCCCTAGGAGTGTTTCGTTTGTTTCGTAAAGTAGTAAGTTGGGCAAGCGTTCATCTAATGCTTTTCTCGGTATGTGTTCTAGTTTGTTCTCAAGACCGGCCCAAAAAAATCAGCTATGACACTCACCATGTCTATATTGCTAGATAGATTCTTCTCAGTTCATCAGTAGTTCTTCGCCTCTACGGGTGTCTAACCTTGGCGGCAATAGAGATTCGTATCAGAACTTTTCTCTGATGAAGTAGAGTGAAATATGGTCCAGGAATTATTTATTTATTTTCAGTGCTGAGCAAAGATTGTTGAGGCAGCTGCATAGAGTTTTCTTTGCACCGAAGCAAAACTCTTAACAATTGGTTACAGCGCTGGGTTCATACCGTAAGCTAGCTTTGGTCGGATCACGTTTTATATATTTTGATCTTGTATAACTGAAGAGCAATTTTATTAAGGATTTTGCTTATCAAAAGCTTGAAAGCTTCTCTGAATTTTAATATGTAAAATTAACACAGCACCTGAGTATCCAGATGACAAATTCATTCATATACCTTTTCAAAAGCTTTACTCCGAAATAACACTTTTCCTTGCAATGCTCTTTGTTTCCTAGTTTCAGTGTACATGATTCAACGTCATTCGCCTGATTCACCTTAGGCTTCTTTCAGTTGATGCTCCCTTCATCTTAACAAATCCCTATGGACATTATATAGCGATCTAGCAGATAGAACATTATCATCAGTCAACTTTCCTCAGACATTTAGAAAGTGTGTTATATGCTCACAGAAAATAACACGCAGTTATAATGAGTGGATGTTATTGCACTGCCAGTTATTACCCTTTCAACATTTAAAATCTATTAAGGAAACATGCAATTCCGGCTGTCCGATCCTTGTTGCATCCCAAAAGCTACGTTCTTGGTATTGGACGTTTATAGGTGGTGGTGGAGCAACAAAATATTCTGAAGGATCTCTTTATAGGAAAGCTTAACTTAGCAGTTATCATTAGAATACTACCCCTCAAAACAAAAAAAAAAAAAAAATTATCTGGAAACGAAGTTCACATAAAAATAAGATGCATCCAGGTAGGTGAATACCATAAGATCTAAGAAAATCGATGGTGCATTTTGGAATAAATCAAGGTAAAACAAGAAATGCTGCGATAAGTTGCAGAACTAAAGCGTTTATAATTCGAAAATGTACACCTTGGTTCAAAAATCAGGTATGCTAAGAGCACCTTGCTATACGAGGTGTGGCTATTTAAATAATGAGACTATTGCTGTAAAACATTTTATTTTAACCTTATACATATTTAGTTATTATCACCTTCAATATAGACCCCTCCTCTATTCCTACAACGCTCCATGCGAATTTACCATTGTTCGAAACAGTGCTGGAAGTCTTTTTCTGTGAGCTCCTGCGTGACGCGTGACGCTTTTTCTTTCACAGCTTCAACGGACAGAAATCGTGTTTCTTTTAATGCAGATTTGACTTTGGGGAACAGATAAAAGTCACATGGGACCAGGTCAGGCGAATAAGGCGGATGGCCTAAAACTGGGATGTTGTACTTCGCTAGAAACGTCTTGACAGCCAATGCAGTGTGAGCCGGCACGTTGTCTTGATGGAGAACCCATGACTTGTTGTTCAACAAATGGGGTCGATTTTTCCTTAATCTTTTACGGAGTTGAGCAAGAACCTCACGGTAGTAAGGTTGATTAATTATAATTGTTATTTTCATCCGTTTTGGACGTGGAAGGGCGACCCGGGCGGTCATCATCTCCGAAGTCTTCTCGGCCATCTTAGAAACGTTTGAACCACTCAAAAACTTGCGCACGTGATAAATATTCATCGCCATAAACTTCTTTTAATAAAAGATAAGTTTCAGTAGAGGTTTTACCCAGTTTCGTGTGAAATTTCACGACAATTCGTTGCTCTACTACTTGTGGTAGTATCATGTTTTCGGCAAAACGAAATTAACACCTCTTATACAAACGACGGTTCTGGTCAGACAGATTTCTCTACAAACACGTGAGACGCTGCAATCGAAAGAGAAGGCTATACGCTGCACAGCTGTCGGTCGTTAGGATTTGACGCAGCATCAGTCTCTTTATTTAATAGCCACAACTCGTATTATATATTTAATTAAAAATTACGCTATTATGCGATGTTAATAATCTTATGCAATAGTTTAACAGTTGTAAGAATATCGAAGATAATTGGATTATCAGAAGAAGGGACAAAAGTTTGACTGGATTCCAGCATCTAGCCCTTGGGTTTTCTCTCACTATAAGCTTTACAGCTCACTGACCAATGGTGGAATATGTTGTCTGTAACTGAAGAATTCTTCCAGCAACTCTTCTGGGCGCTAACGAACTAAAGATGTTGAATAAAAATACGAGGGTCATTCAATAAGTAACGAGACAAATTACTACTGCTCAAAAACAGCTAAATTGATCCGTATGAAACTTTCAGGACATAAAGTTGGCAACCTTGCGATGACATCTGATCAGCTGTTCAATTATATTTTGTAAACATAACCTCAAATTTACTCAGTTAACGATGGCGAGTCCGCTCGAGAATTGCACCGTGGAAGAACAACGTGCCGTGATCAGATTTTTAGTCGCGGAAAGTGAGAAAGGTAGTAAAATCCACAAAAGAATGTTAAAAGTGTACGGAGACAATTGTTTGAATCGTTCGAACGTTTACAAATGGGTAGAACAGTTTCAAAGTGGCCGTACAAAAGTTTCTGACGAGCAACGCAGTGGACGACCGATCGAAGTTGGGACTTCCTCTCTCGAACCTCGGATTGACGCGTTAATTCGGGACAATAGGCGTATCACCGTTGAACTGATAAGTGAAAAAGTAAACGCAAGTGTTGGAACTGTCCATAACATTATTCACAACAAGCTGCAGTACAAGAAAACCTGTGCGAGATGGGTGCCCAGACAACTTACGGACGCTCACAAAGAAACCAGGCTTCAAATCAGTCAATAGTTGAAAAATCGATATTCGACTGAAGGAGAAGGTTTTTTCAAAAGAATTGTAACGTGTGATGAAACATGGATCCACCACTATGAGCCAGAGTCAAAACGACAGAGCCTTGAGTGGAAGCATACGACGAAAAAATTCAGGACCTAGCCATCTGCCGGTAAAGTCATGCTTACAGTATTCTGGGATTTTCAGGGGCCAATTTATTGTGATTTTCTTGAAGGCCAAAGAACAATCAACAGCCAGTACTACGGTGACATGCTGGAAAACAAGATAAGACCTGCAATTCGAACGAAACGCCGTGGGCTCTTGACTGAAGGCGTGATTTTGCTTCATGACAACGCCCGCCAACATACGGCACAGCTGACGAAAGAAAAACTTCAGAAACTGGGATGGGAGATCCTTCCACATCCCCCATACAGCCCCGACCTCGCCCCATCAGACTTCCATCTGTTTGGACCACTTAAAGATGGTCTACGAGGGATACATTTTCGATCCAATGAAGAGGTAAAAAATCAGGTGCAAAAGTGGCTTCGAGATCAACCCAAAGAATTTTATGCCAAGGGCATTTACAAATTAGCAGAAAGATGGGACAAGTGTATAAGTGTTGCTGGGGACTATGTTGAAAAGTAACCAAAGTTTTGTACTGATTCAATTAACCGTTTTTGAGCAATAATAATTTGTCTCGTTACTTATTGAATGACCCTCGTATATATGAATTTTTATGTGAGCAACTAATTAATGAACAATTTTTATCGTTAATTCACTATTACTTATGGTTTATTTATTTAGTTTTATTTTTCATTTTTAAAAGTATTTTATTCTGAAAAAACTTGTAATTTGTTTACAGTTAAGAAATAACAAATGTTAACAAATAATTAGGGAGTTAGCATACATATTAAGGAAAAGTATGGTCGTTTGGTAGGAGTTGTATAGAAGTTTTCGGTTGGGTGGGCCGGCACAAGACTTAGTAACCAAAAGCAAAGGGATGGCGAGAAGGAGCGGCAAGTCAGTGACCTGGCCGGTGGTTGGGTTGTTTTTTCGGTAGTAGTAAGGTTGTTACACCTGTTAAAAAACGTTTCCCCACTTTACAGAGTGGGCAAAAGTGCTGCAGCGCGCTCGTATTCGAATGCATGGTGAGCAACAGTTGGTAGTACTACAACCCCGCACACCACAGACATGCTCAATGAAACGACATTACCACCTTGTTCTGCAACCACTCCGATAGTATGCCCCCTCCACATGAAGATAAACAATCATACAGAACAAGATCAATGTGCTGTTTACTTTTAAAACACAAAAAATAATTGATTAATTGTGGGACACAATCATCTCACGCATATTAACTGAAACTACACGAAGTTCAAAACAGTTATTCTAAAAATGCAAGTCGTCGCATGGGTAGAGATTAGTAAACTAATTTTACGGATGGCGAAATAATAAACCCTTTAAACCTAGCATTCAAATTGACAAATTATTTATTCTCGAAGTGGAATTTTGATTGCATTCAGAGGTTCAAATATTCAAAGATTAATAGATCTGAATATTCAGTGGAAATGCATATCTACAATCTACACACCATTCATGTTTGAATACTGTAGAGCGGTGTTTCCCAACGTGGGGCCCACGCCCCCCAGGGGGGCAATTTGATAGTTAAGGGGGGCAATTCGAAAATGGACTCGACACGACTTAAACACTTTCGCTCCGGGCCATTTAAATGCAATGCTAGATATCGGTGCCAAATTTAACAAAAAAAAAGCAAATTCTTAAATAATTGCGGTAAATAATTATTAGGTAAAATTCCGTTTGACAAGACCAAAATATCAACCGGGTGATTGGCGTCGTCAAGTAAATCCCGGACGTTTTAAAAACTCGCTAAACAGCGCAGTTGTTGGCACTTAATTGGCCTATCGATGCATATCAAATATGCAGTATCAAGAAGAACTCGCAGAATTGCAAAATGATGAGTCAGTTAAAACTTTATTTAATATAAAAGGAGCGATGGCATGGCTTTGTGAGGAAACAGAAATCAAATACCTAAATTCAACCAAATGTGCAAGAAAACTATTGCTACCGTTTCCATCTTCATTTTTAGCTGAATGTGGATTTAGTGCTGTAAATGATTTACTGGTAAAAAAAAGAAATCGGCTGGATATAACACAACGTGGAGACTTGAGACTGCAGCTAACCAAATTGGAACCTTATATAAAATCTCTGTGCAGCAAGCATCAAGCGCAAGGATCTCACTAAATTAAAATAATAAATTAATATAGAAAAATCTGTATTAAAATTATTTGGAATTTGAATTTCAGTTTTTCATTATATGTTTTGAAATTTTACTTACTGTGGTTTGTTAACAATTTTGAGAGTTATTTCTTCCTAGAACCTATCATTTATGTTTCTTAAGTGAACGAATCAATTTGTTAATGTTAAAAATTATATATGTTACATAGGGGGGGCATAAAAATTTTATAAAGGTTAAGATGGGGCATGACACAAAAAAGGTTGGGAAACACTGATATGCAATATTTTAGCCCTCTTCACTTTCAAAAATATTTCTTGTACGTAGGGGGAGACAAATTCCCCCCCCAAAAAACCTTGCCGGAAGCCCAGATTTTCGCATGTAGTTTAGGGTTGGTAGATTGTAGATATGATGATTCTACAATTGCAATAATCTTTTAAATGACAACCAGAACAGTTGACATATACAGAAATAAATTGGAAACCTTATTAAATTATTAATCTTTTCATAATCGAAGGTTAATTTGCTTAATTTCAAATAGGGTACAATAGAAAATTTTGAAAAAGCAAGTCTAACAGATCAGGAAAGTTTATTTGTAAGACACCTAATTGTATTGGTTAATAACTAATTCAGATATAAGGATTATCTGATGTGGGTTCAAAGGGTTGTTAAGGCTTATTCATATTCTTTTCTTTTTCAAGAGCGTAGCTGTGTGTGAAATTGAAATTTGGTGTGAATACAAACTATATGAATTTTTGTTTAAGTACTTGTTTAAAATATTTCTTAACATTTTCTCAAATATTTCAGTGAAATCAGAAGTAAATGTTTAAAGTGCAATTAGTAACCTTTGACTTCCTTATTTTAAGATAGCCTACTTTAAAAATTGACTACTGGTCCATCTAAAAGTGTTTTCAATGAATTAAACAACTTGATAAACTAATATGGTTGTGTGCTCGTGTACAAGTTTTCTTGTAAAAACAAACGTAATTTCTCATACGAAGATCAAAAGGAATCCTCAGAAAATGATATACCGTTAGAAAGCCCATTAGACAAGGAAACTTTTATACAAAAGTGCCAGCACCTAGGTCTGATAATGATCACATAAGGGCCTAATGAGTTTTCTTGAAAATTTCGATTACTTTTATTTTCCCAGTTTCCGGAGGAAGATTAAGGCTGTTTGGAGGATAACTTATGCTTCGAAATGGTGTCAATTTTTAGAAAATTTATCTGTCTTTCTAACCGTGTCATCAGAATCGAATTCGGACTAAAACTTTCTGAGTAATAACACTTTTATTGCAAAAAAAGTAATGTTTTTACAAAAAAAAAAATTAAAGTGACTTCACTCAAGAACAGTGCAAAATATGAAGTTGGTAGTTGGAGTTGAACTCCACTTTAGATCTACTACACCACAGTAGGCCTATGGACATTACTTACTGGTTCACCCTGTATATGTATAATTTTCTATTAGATTTATTTTAAGTTTATATTTTAATTAGGGCATAATCTTTTTACATACAAAATGTGCAATAATGCAATAAGAACTACATATATTTCACACTCAAACCATAAAAACCTAATCATGAGCTACACATGTGAACGAATTACCGAACAGCTAGGAAGGGACGATTGTCTATTGGCCTGGCTTCACTTAAAAAGATGCTTCAGATTGGTCTATCTTATATATAACTACTACTTCTACATCTTCTTACTCCTAAATTTAATGAGTTCTTCCGCGTTTCAGTGAAAGTCTAGAAATCCACAACAGTAAAATCGTACATCAGATTACCCATTTAAAAAAAAAAAAAATCTAGACCCTATGTTCCAATTAAATTGGGCGCAATTATTTCCTCTAGCTGAAACGCTCTTGGAATTCAAAGAATTGTTCTGGCTGAATCTCCATTATTAATGAAATGTTCGGCCAAGTTCGTACTCTGATCGTAAATAGACGAACAAAATGGCAGTTAAATGGGCCACGTGGCGGCACCTGTTAACAACTTGCTCTTTTCACTGCTAAATAGCCTTGAAATCCATAAAGGTTCACAGTATATTGGGGACAATATAAAATAAACAACAAAAATATATTTTTTTATCTGTTTTTGAAGCTAAAATTGTTTTTGATAAAAATAAGACCTTCTTTCTTTAAAATTTTACTGGGGTAAGTAACAAAAAAAAAAAAAAGACTGCACTAAATAGATTAGAATATGGCCATTTTTTAAAAAGATGAAAAAACAACAACCTTCATTTTTATCACTTGTTCAATTGTTGCGTCACTACAACTTAGTAATTTTCCCTTGAAGAATTTCCATCTTAATTGTACAATTTGAATTACAAATATATTTTTTCAAATCTAAACGTTAGAAATTTGAGAAACAGGTGAATGCAAACTTTAATCCTCAGATTCATCAAAGTGGCTCAATATTTAATTGTTCAATTAAAGTTATAATCAACGTTACAGTTCACGTAAAAAAAGATGAAAAACAAAAACTTTTAATGACGTTTTCGTAAATTCCCTATTCGATTTTTGTAAACCAAAATATAATATAATTTACAATATAGTATACATGGTAGAAATAATTAAAATTAAAATGTCCAAATCAGCATTGGAAGAAAAATTAACAAGGCGAAACCCTTAGAACCATAAAATAATTGCTTTGAAAAATATTTCACATAAAAGTGACAATAACGAATCAAATAATTCATACAAGAAATCGTTCCTCCGTCTCTGTCATTATTTCTAAGGAATCAAACCGAATTTCCAGCGAAAGAATGAAGAACGCTCCTAGAAATAAGATCCAGAGGAAGGTAGGTCTTCTTCACGCTGTGAAAGTGACTGATGAAAGGATATGCACAAATTCAGGCCGAGGAAACGCCAATCTAGTCCTTTAAAGAATTTGAGTTCTAAAAGACAGAGGCTGCTTGATTCTCTAATTGTTCAAAACATTCATGAAAAGGGCGATTACAAATTGGTTGCAAAAAATATGAAAGAATCAGATTTCTGTAAGTACCTTTCATTGAAATATTTTGGGTAGATTACTAAGTGGGATGATTGTTCAGTATTAAGACGATCTGTAATCTACTTCGAGAAAAGAAGTAACAATTACCTTTGGGAGGAATATACTTTAGTCTCAGGAAAGGAAAAAAAGATTTGGAAATAAGTGGGAAAAAGTGCAAAAGAACTGGATGGTTACCAATTCTTAAGCTTATAAACGAATGAAGAGGAGGCACTTAGAAGAAATGACAAAGAATCCTGTCTGGATGTTTCAACAGTCGAGGAACAGAGGTGATTTCTAAAAATAATTTTTACCTAAACATTAATGGAGAATCTCTATGATGGCGCAGAAAGGAAATCATCACTCAATAAAAAATCTTGCAAAAATAGAAATGGTGGAAATTTGACTGAGGAGAAGTCGTATGAAGAATTAAAAAAAAGAACCAGGATAAGTAATGGTTTCAAGGGACAGGAAATGACCAGAAACGTTTGCCCAGAATGTCAGCAGAAATCGAAAAAGGAGAGTAGAGTTGGTATGCTCATATCTTTAAAAAAAAAAGCCAGAGATGATTACGCGGTAATAAAATTAAAAACGTTAGAGATCGTGAAAACGTTAGAGATCGTGAAAACGTTAGAGATCGTGAAAAAGCCACAAAAACTGAAGAAAACAAAACTAGTTAAACTGCACTTCTGAATTTTGAACCGAAAGTAACTTGATCCATTCGTAAAGCGTTTTTTCTTTTATGGTTAATCCAAGATAAATTCAAGTATGCTGCTTTTCGAAACAGTTTTCCTCGGATAATAGGTTTTCTGCAAGCAGTGGCGTGTTTCAGAAAGGTGTTCTGGTGTTCTATCATATCAGATAAAAATGGATGCCAATCGCTTAGAGAACGAACTTGCTCTACTTGAGATTATATCAATTAGTAGTGTCAAGAGCAGTCGAAAGGGGTGTTCCACTTCAGTTAATTATTATCATTATTTTACAGTGTAATAAAATTAAAGTGTAATAAAATGTTTAATGCTTCAAATAAAAATAAGTTTTATTATATATTCCATGAACCATAATTACTTTTCTAATAAATAATTTTTATATCGCTATTTTAATAATTAACACGGATTTTGTAAGACCCAATTAAAATAATACACATTTATTTATTAATTTGTATATAATATATTTCGTTTACTATTCTATTATGACTCTACAATTATACTGAAAATAAATTGCACTATCGAAACCATGGTGACTCATCATTTATTATTTTATTAAAATATTATTTTTAGGCGTGTCAACATCTGAAGTCACTGGCGCCCGGAGCTTTTACTAGTGCATTGCATGAGTAAATAAACATCACATTTTAAATAATACATTCTTCAGGAAATGGATTGGTCTCGTGAAATTGAAATTGCATAATCAGCGTTTTGATGGCGTTGCATGTAGTGCACAGTAGAAGCAGTTAGACACATTCACTAATTACCTTAACTTGAAATGTACTACAGACACACGTTATTTATTTAAGATTAATAAAATTTTTGATTTAATTTAATGCAAGGAGAATATTTGTTACATTACTGTGGTAACAAAACGGCATAAAAAACCAAAGATGAACATGAATTTAATTTTTAGGTTATGTGAAGTCGAAAATATTTTAAAAATTGCAACAATAAAGTAAATAACTTTTATTTATAAGCATTATTTTATAGTTAAGCAGAGAGGAATGTTAAAATAAATCACGCTATCTCTTAAACTTCTTGTACTTAACGGTATCTTGACTTCTGGAACGTCAAGTGTCCGCCCATAGTGCTGCTATCTGTTGGTCACTAAAAAAAGCATCTTTTCTTTCTTATAGCGGACATTTACTTAACCTTAACTGGTTTGAGTAATAAAATTTTACTGCAAGAGGGCATTTTTGGACATTTGATTCAAAATGTTTTATCATTAATTAATATGCAAAGACTATTCTGTCGGTATCTAATAAAGCGGCATATTTGTTTTTATATTGAAGCTTATATGTTAAACAAAATAATTTATTTACTAACCAAGTTAATGGCTTTTTCTAGTCCTACACCAGAAGTCTTGATTGCTGCTTCAGTCATTCTCGTCTCCTCTTTAACTTGGTCTGACAGGAAGTTAGAGTTAAGATCACAGTTCGTTGGTATAACTAGATATTCTTGAACGCCCAGAACCTGGAACAAAAAAAAAAGAGAAAGTATATTAGTAAACATATTTTAGATTCTCACTTTCAGAGGGTGCAGAAATATTTAAAAGAGTAATACACCCTACTTACTCTAGATTTAGAAATCTTTACTCCCTATAAATAAAAATAATCTTTAATCAAAATAATCAAGCTTAAATGAACTAGTCGATTCAACGTCAAATTAAAATTAATTAATTTCGATAATTTTATAATATTTTGAAAGTAGTAGCACTAAATGGAGGAATCTAGACAAACAAAATTCATCTAAATGGAGTTTTAATAACCCCAATTGCTTTAGATAAATCTAAAGGATAGCACACCAAGATTTTACACTTAACGTCTTCGACTGAGAGTCAATGTCTTAAGAGGAAATGAATTAAAACCAGCGGTTCCACCTAACCTTACTGGTTGTTGAACGCTCCACGGGTAAAAGGAATATCTCCCATGTCAAAGAGAGAGGAAAATGTTCCGAGAAAAAACCTGGTATCAAGAGCACCGATATCCAAAACAGTCAATGCGCAAAATAATAATAACAATTAAAATACTTAAGGTCAGGGAAGGGATTATCTCAGTTGTTAGCGCTATGTTCGAATCCAGCTGCCATCCTTCAGATTTTCTCTTCCTAAGAGTTTTTTAAAAAAAGCTTCCTTTCAGTGACCAGCCAGTGCCAGAAAGGCGCAAAATGATTTCCGTTTGCTTACGCGCCTTAAATTAAAAATAACAATTATATGTGATCTCATTGGAGCTTGGAACTTTTCTCGGGCACTGTCTTCCTTCGGTTAAAGTCCTCTATTATAGACGAACATTACCCATCAGTAGTCATTGAAAGAGGTAATTTAGGGATAGAATTCTCCATAAAATGATCAACAGAACAAGGTTTTCGTTAAAAAGCGTCTGCCTGAAAATGTGTTGTGATAAAAATGATTCACTTAAATTAAATTTAGTAAACAAATTATCAATCACTAGCAATTATTCAATCACAATCGTGAATTTAATCGATCGAGCATTGTGACATTAAAATGATTAAGAAACCAAAATCAATTAGAAGAAGAATAATATTTACCGAAATGAATCACATTGTTTCAATTTATCATTTTTAGTTTTACATGTCTATGAAATTATTGGTCTAATATGAGTATAACTAAGACATATTGCGCAAAATATATCTTTCTATTTTTTGAACACCCTCAGGCACTCTAGTTATGCAATATTCTTGACGAACCTGTAGTTAAGTTGGGCAACACGAACCTTGTAACAGTCTAGATGCAAGCAACGTTCTCATTATCAGCTTGCAAGTTTAAATATTTGTTTATTTATTTATGGTTTTATCGACAAATTATATAGACTGCTTTTTTTTTTATATATCTTTTCCGGATTGTTTGCGGAAACTGCTCTCAATGGTTGAATATCATCATTGGAAGCGTAAAACTCGAATAATTAAATTGAGGCTACAGCATTTTTTAAAATTTGACTATGTACATTAAGCAAACTTGAAACGGTGTGCGTTCGCTAGTGCATTTTTTAAATGACTTAATAGATAGTACAGTAGAAGCACAAATAATATACAGTTTAATTATTTAAGTATTTAATCTATTTAGTTGCTATACTTTAGTAGGTAAGTCTAATGGATGTAGAATTGGGTATAAGTAGAATTGCAGGCTTGTCCATGGGACATATTTTTCTGTCCCAACCCATCCCATCCCATGGCAATTTATGCCTGTCCCATCCCATCCCATCCCACGGGATTCCCATTATAATATTAATATGGAATACAGTTCAAATAAAATTATTAAATTTACGAAAGTTTACGTTTGTTGTCTACTAAATAGGACTACATGTACAAAGAGACATGCAAAACGACAAAATTTATTAACTTTAAAACTCAAAAGTATAATCTAAGTATGACAATTCAGTATCATTCTAACGACTACCATGGGAAATACAAATGTGTGCTGTCCCATCCCATGGGACGTTTCCCATGGGAATAACATTCCTATGGACAACACTGTAGAATTGGAACATAGCGGACTTTTAATTATTAATTGGGTAAGAATTTAAACTCATACGAGTTCGCTGATGGCCAAGCCCTATAAAAGTATCTTAGGGTTCTCATGTCGGACTATTAAATTATTTTTATATTTTATGTAGTTTAATACGGACAAAAATCAATATAAAGGTGTACGTGAACATATCGGACGCATTTTCAGGAGAAGTTGTCCACCTCTAAATACGGCATTAACTGTACGTGGAATAAATATATCGGTGTGAATGATATCCCAATATCGGCAAAGTATACTTTATTTAGAGCAGTGTCAAGGTCAGTTATTTGTTGTGGAGCCCAAATATGGGGATTCGAAGAGTATGCGGCGGTGGAAAAATTACTGCGCTATTTTATAAAGAAGCTTTTCGCCTTGCCCAGCGTACCCCGAATTACATGCTTTTTTTGGAAACGGGATTAAAGTCTATGTATGCTTATACCCTGCGACTGCACGTTATATACATCTTAAAGACTTTAAAACACGTGAATACCAGGCTTACGCAACAAATAGCCAATAAAGCAATGGAAAGGAAATTGTATTGGTACAGGACGTGGCTGGACCTCGCTGGGAAGTACGACAGCGATATAGAAATTGTACGCGGTAATGTCCAGGAACTGTCCGTCAGAATGGGTAGGATTGTGGAGCTGGTGGGCCGTGGTCATAGTGAGGAAATGATGGCTCTGGCAACCCGTTCGGAACGCTACATTCTTTATAAAGAGCTGCTCTCATGTGTAGATTACTATGTGTCATACATTTCAGATGAGCAGAAGCTATCAACGATGAGCTAGTATTCCGGACGAGGTGTCATATGCTGGGTCTAAACTATAAACCATGGTCCACTGAAGCCAACTGGGATTGTACCATGTGCAACTTGAAAGCAAAAGAAGATACTCTCCATTTTCTGGCTGTATACCCAATTCTTGCCGAGTATAGAATGAGGTATTTTGGGAAGATTCAACTCTCCAAAGAAGAACTAATAGAATACTTAAACGGGAAGGATTGGGGTAGACTTTGTTGGTATGTGAGGGCGGCATCCACATACAGAGATTTTCTGGTTGCCCAGTACAATGGATAATGTATGTATATAAAGTAAACAGGTTATTATTATTAATATTATTTTCTCCAGGTTTTATTTTATGTTATAGTTATGTTATAAGTTTATTTAAGTTGCGTTTTCATTTTTATTTTTATATATATTCTGTAAGTTAAAGACTAACTTGGCAGACGGACGTATGTCTATTGTCAAAAACTTATTTTTATTTGGAATGATTTATACAATATTCTTTTCAAAGAAACACTTATTATTATTATTATTACGGACAAAAATTGTTTACTTTAGTTTAAATTTATTTACTTCATATATTTTATAGCCTTACTGAAGGCTACCTGACAAGTGAAGATGCTTGTAAAACAATGAAAATTCTTCCATCCATAGTTCAATTAATATGTTACCTATTATCGTTTTTAGAGTAAACTTTCAAAAGCAATCCGCCCCTCTTAAAATTAATTGCCCTTCGACACGTTTTTTATCATAAATTTTCATTGTATGTGCAGATAAAACTAACAAATTTCTTTGTTTTTAGCCAGAAATATGGAATAGAGGTAAATTTGAAATAAAATTAGAGTGACGATATATCGATTTTGTCCTTGAAGTAGGACACCCAAAGCACAGGAGCGAGCAAAATGGCATCAAGACCATAAGGTGGTCGATTCTCTTTCTTCCGTCGGCTAGATTTCATGTCTGAACAGGATTCAGGATCAGGATCTAGAAGATCTAGATTTCATGCAAGATTTGATTCAGTATTCAATGATTCTGTGATTATGGAAGCTGTGAAGAAAGTCAGAGAAAGGAAATACCCTTGAATAGTTTGAATAGCCAAGCGAAGAAAAATTAAATCAAAACGTTTTAAAATTAAAATAACTTTCCCCTTGATGCCAATTTAAGAAAATGCTTTATCAAAATTACCCTTTCACCAGAAATAATCGTATTGGGCTTCTGAATATGGAAAAAAGAAAATTAGTTTTCATCTGTACATTTCCGGATTTGTAGTGGCTAGAAAGGACAAAATACCTTAAAAAGGAAAAAAATTACAGAAACAGGAAGTTAATATTCCTTTTAAGGTAACTTTTGGACTAAATCAGAAAATAGGAGGTCCTTGAGGATCAAGTTCTTAAATTTCTACTTCCTAGATTTCTATACACTTGTTGCCAGAACATTTTCTAAGAGTACATCATCCATGTGTGGGTTATCAATGAATTAGGATGGCTCCGGGCCATGCGACTCTTATCATGACGCATCTCAAATGTAATATCTAACACTAGCAGCTACATTAGCGTACAATTTAGGGATTCAGCTCAGCGAAAATTGTAGAATTCATGGACACAGAGAAATATTCATCTGCGTCTAACATCTGTCTTCAGATTTTGTCAGAGAGTGTAACGTAGCCGCTTAAGTTACTATCTGGCAGTTTGACAGTAGCCCCGGCCTGCTGTTTTTTAAGAAAGTACCGTATATTACTTCGGTAAAGGATGAAATAGCAATAATATTAAATTAATAATGGTACTTATGAAAAATTCAAAATAAAATTAAAAAAAAAAATTATAGAAACAATATTAATTAGAATCAAAGTAAAAGATGAGATTGTGATAGCCTTGACTTATTTTTTAATATAAAAAATTAAACAAGGCTATCATTAACTGCGTATTTAAATAAATATTTTTGCATAAAAGAAAAAAAAATTAAAAATGTACGTTTATAATGAAAACAAAGTCTTACTGTGAATTCACTTATCAGGAACGGATTCGTATGTATTTACATATTTTTTTTCTAGGCAATTTACAGACGTTTTTCAACTAGAAGTATTCATACTGACACTTTTTAAGCCGTTTGAGTCTACTTTTATTTCACATATTTCCACATATTTGGATGTTATCGCATATTTATACATATTTGATTAAAATAAATAAATATTTCTACATATTTAATCAAAATATGTACATATTTTTCATTTTGGGCATATTTTCATAATTGGGATATGGTTGACAGGAACTGTAACCACAGACTGTAGGGCTGTGAATCACAGTGGGCAATGGTTGTCAAATTCTCTGCAAACTGTGGTCTTCCTTAACCCGTTGCCGCAAATGACGGCTATAGCCGTCCGATCTTTGTTGATATGTAGGCAAACGACGACTATAGCCGTCGTGCACATTTTAATTAATTAAATAATTAATAAAAAAAAGTACAGCGTTAGTACGAAGTGTACTAACGCATAAACTTGTTAATTATTGAATAATACATTTAAAAAAAAAGGTACACCATGCCAGAATTTACACAGAATGCTGCTAAACAGTGTCGGGCACTTGTTAGTTCTTTGAAGTTGTCTGACGTTGTCTGTTCTTTCAGCTCGTTCGTTGAAGTGTCCAATTCATTTCGTTCGGTCACTTAGTGTATTCTTTTTTGGGTGAAATGCCACGAACATCGGCCTCAAACAAACAACTGGTTGCTAAATATCTTCGCAAGTTTCCAGCCGAACTTTTTCCTGGGAGTAAGGGAGATCTGATCAGATCAAAACTGGTAGAAGTACTGAGCAAGAACAAAGGGTGGGAGACCATCTGCAAGATTTCTGATATTATCAGTGGAACAGAAGTCACCTCAGAACATCGTGTACCCTTTACAACCAACGAGATAACTTCTTTCAGCAAGGCACCAATAACATCTGTAGATGTTGAACGATCTTTTAGTCGTTACAAGTCCATCTTACGCCCAGATCGTCGTCACTTTACGTTCCAACATTTGAAATTTCATGTGGTTGCAAACAATTTTGAAGAGAGAAGTTTTCAAAATTGAAAATTTAACACATCTTTTTATGAATAGTAAAAATGTTCTTTGTTGTATAAATCATTATAACTTGTAAAAACAAATTATTTTGTTCCTAATAAATTATTATAAATTGTAAAAGTGTTCTTTTCTTGTATAAATAATTATAACTTGCCCCCCCCCCAAAAAAAATCCATTTTCATAAAAAAAAATGTCCATTTTACTTAAATATTCCAGAAAATATTTTAAGAAAATCACATATTTTCCACATAATTGACGAAAATAAATGCATATTTTAATTAAATATTTGGCATTTTTAAATACATAAAAATCCGTTCCTTACTTATCATTGACCAACTAATACTTTTTGAATATCTAATTGAGTTAATGGCTGCAGAATTCGAAATTGAAATTAACAAATTTAAAATATTTAAAAAATATATATATAAAACTTAGGCAGATTCACAGATATCTAATTTTATTCAGCACCGTGGACATCACCACATTTTGAATAGAGTTAACTGAGACCAAGAGAATAAAGTGATTTACTCTTTCCATCTTAAAATTTTTTAAATATTTTTTCAGATATTATCCACACAATGATCACAATAAAGATACTTTTTTAAAAGTTTGCAAGCATATAAGAAAGTCAAATTTTAACCGTTGACAATGGTATATTTATGCAATTTTATCTAGCCGTTTATAATTATCTATCTAGTTCATTTTATAATTGTAAATTGCACTTTTTATTTATTCTAATCAATAAATTAAGTGTGTTAAATTCTAAATTTCCAAGTCTCTACTTTATAACTATATTCATTAGATAAATTAACCGTTCGTGCCTAGGCCTATATAAATAACAAAATGCAACAAGCAATCATACGGCCGCAAAACGTTGCATTTAATGAACTTATCACTTGCAAGCATGATATAAAATTACTGGTTTCTGTCCATCTCACTAGATGCCTAAAACAAGTTCCTTAATGTCAACATTTCCCAAAAGGAAAACAGAATTAAAGAAAATAAAACAAAGTAATTGCCAAAAAACAAACAAACGAAACTGCGATATTTCAAGTACGTTTTGCTGTTTCTGAACAATTTGTCGAATATTAGAATTTAATAAGTTTCCTTTTATTCTACATCTAATGTGTGAGGAATATGCATTAGCATTTTATATATTCTAGAAAGGCATACATTATAAACCAACAGGCAATGCTTCACGCTCCATAAAATTCAGTTTCTTTTTCGAAAAGAGATATAAATATAAACATGTTATAATTTAAATAACTGAATTAGCTTTACATGTTTAAATAAAATCTTAAAATTCTTTCTGATATAAACACTAAACATGAGAAACCTACCAAAACAGTTTCACTTTAGGGGAAATGATTTTCTTCAAATTCACTTATTTATCAATTTGAATTAAACCTCAATGTTAAAAAAAGAAGAAAAGATAATTACGCTGAAACTTTCAAAAGTTGGAGCAGCTCTGTCAGACCTTGCACAAATAAAAGTTTTAATTTGATTCAAATACAAGGATCAGGCCGGTGAAGAATAGATATTATTTTTTTCATTTATATGAAAGCCTTATGGCTTTGGTGAATAAAAAAAAAAAAACTGTGTACATACATTTTGATGTGAACACTGGTGCCAACTCACCACTGCTTACCAATATCTTAGATATTCTGAACAAGACTGCACCCAAATAAAAGAATTTAAAAAAATTTTAAGGCCCCTCCAACAAGCGGCTACTGATAAAAAATTATGTTAAAACAATAATTTACATGAACAGTAGATTTGTTTACTATTTTCGCCTAGTAAAGTGAAGCAGTTAATGATTTTATAGAAATATTTTGTAAGAAAACACCAAATTTCTTCAATAAATGGGCTGAATTTCAATATTTAAACCTCAATGTCAATACCTTGATGGAATCTTATTTCTAATTCTATTTGACTAATTAGATTACGTGACTAATTTTATTTGAGAAAAATGGAAAATAGACCATAATAAGCCGTGAGTCACAAGTTCGGCGAGATCGATTGTCCAGATTTATAGTAGAGGCGAGATTATGTGTGAGAAGGTTAGTACAAAAATGGAAGAGAACTGATGAATTTATGGTATTGGAATTTTGATGTTCCTGTTTATGAAGCAGATGTTAAGATCTTTGTGAAGAATAAAGTTGGAGACTTCGAATAAAGCGACAGCTATCTTTCTTAGAACTTGGAAGGCTTGGATTTGCTTAGCATTTAAAGGTTTGTTAGAACCATACAGTTCAAGCCCTTATGTCTAGATCGAATAGAGCGAGGCCAGTTTTGGTTGATCGTCGATTGCCCGCAATGTCAAGGGTGGAATTACGTGTACCATGGATTTTGAAGCGATTGTAGAAGACAAAACTTTCTAGCAATAGTTTAATGCATTCTGGGAATTCTTTCATGATAAATTTTCTTGGCACCCCGCCCAAAAAAAAACGCGAAAGTGAAATATTGAAATCAAATTATCAGCCATACTGTGCATTTTTATAACAACTTTTTCATATTTACGAACAAATAGTACAACAACTTATACACTGCAGTTGATAGAAAATTAAATTGCACTTTAAGTTAGTAAAAATTTATCTTGAAAAAGTGTCAGAAAATCGAATTTTTTAGGTACCGCATGTACAGGAATGCTGCTGTCAAAAGTTGGGTCTGGAAATTTATTTTCTTCATGAGCCTATATCTCGAAAACTTAATAAGTGATTTAGAAAATAATATATTTTACTTATCTACCGATACCTCGCTGGAATGCACCTAATACTGAAACAGAGTGTATAAACATAGCATGCATTTCACACCCCTTCTTCCCTCTTAGACTACGCCTATGACAAGTCGATCGCGTCACACTTAAAGTTGATCTTATATTTTCAGAAAAGTTGGCCACCCCTGGAATAGAGTATGCACTTGTAAATAAGTCGTTTGGGTTTCAAAGGTAATTTTGTTTACTAGAAGCGGTTGTTAAATTTTAATAATAACATAACAAAAAAGCATGTAGCTAAATGTGCTATTACTGCGCGTTTAGCGCTATAAATCTCCATAAATGTAGAACTACTTAAAAGAAAAGTATATTAATTAGTAGTTAGTAAAATGAAGAACAGCTTGGAAACAAGTTTACGAGGAAAGTTTTGTAACCACAGCGATAAAGTTCTGCTGTTTACCACAATCACATAATTATATCACTTTCATTGGTATAAGTTTCACTTCAACCACAACTCCGAGGTGTCCCATCTAAATGATCCAGTCAAACTGTTCAGCGATGAGAATTTCATAGGCCACGAATTTTCCTTCGTATTTTCTTTTAGAAAAATTCCAGATTTTTTTTTGGCATTGGCTTTCGCCATACAGCCAGCATCGTCTAGGTCAGTGGTGGGCAAACTTTTTTAATGGGGGGCCACAAAGTTTAAGAAATTCTAGAGGAGGGCCAGAATTATAGAAAAAATGCATTTTGTGTTAAAGCTTTTAATCATAATATTATAAAAACATTACAGCATTTCACACTTGTGTAACTACGCGGCTAGTTTAGCTTCACCTTTAGGTTATGCATCTATTATTCTACTAAGTAGAATCTACTTTATACTTCTCGACCGTCAAAACGTAATTATAGCGGGCCATATACTATCCATGTCGATGGACCCTCGGCGGGCCGGATTAAATACTTTCGCGGGCCGGAGTTGGCCCGCGGACCGTACTTTGCCCATCACTGGTCTAGGTGCTTATTACTAGAACATCACTCACTCTCTATTCTTACTTATAAATACATTCGCTTCACTCATTCATCCCTCTACTATACATAACTATTAACATAAACCTTACAACTAATGGAGGGATCAGTACTCTATATTCCTGCCATCCTTATAGCTTAACCGAAATTAAAATCACGTAACCCTTCTCTAATCATTTTCTTCCATTCATTCTAATCGGCTATAACTTTTAAATACACTCATATTTCTTTGCTAGCTCTGCTATAGATTTTAGCACATAGATGTTACTGGAGAATATTATGTCTTCGTAGCGAAAGGGTGCATCCTAAATACCTGTATAAGTCGTCAAACATTCGTTTCCTTTTTACTACATAACGTGGACATATCATTATTATATGTTTGAAATCCTCCTGCTCATCGCAATCTACGCAGAGGAGAGGACCTAGATTTTACAGATTTTACTATTATAGTATCGATTATTGAGGTTATTTTTAAATTTAATGGCGATCTAACAAATAAATTTCATTTGCTACAGAAATATCACGGCTAAACAACTTTACAGAAAACTTAAATTTTCAAAAATATGACATAATCGTGACCTAACTTCATTAGGTGAAACAAAAAACGAACATGCGAACAAAGATTTTTAATGACCTTTTCTGTTTTATTCATAGGGCAATATTTGATGCAAAATATTTGCAAAGAGAAAACTACTAAAGCATGCAATGGCGGATTCTTACATAAATGAGCCAGTTGAGTCTCAAAATGGGCCAGCAACATCAGAAATCTGATGGATCTTTCTTAAAAGAAACAAATTACATATTCTGAAAATATAAACGGCGAAAAACTTTTCTGTTTGGTTAATTTCAGCAACCAAATCGCTGAATATTTAGATTGTAGGACCCCAAACAACTTAACTGATCACAAATAAGGCAGAAAAAAAGGTAAATCAATTTCCCGGGGCCTAGATTGTAGACTGAAGAGGAAATAGCCTAATAAAGTCAAATTCTCTGCAAACTGTGGTCTTCCTTAACCCGTTGCCGCAAAAGACGGCTATAGCCGTCCGATCTTTGTTGATATGTAGGCAAACGACGACTATAGCCATCGTGCACATTTTAATTAATTAAATAATTAATAAAAAAAAGTACAGCGTTAGTACGAAGTGTACTAACGCATACACTTGTTAATTATTGAATAATACATTTAAAAAAAAGGTACAGCATGCCAGACAGCATTTCAATTGTTTTTTTATGCGTTTCCGCAAACCCTATCGCTCCGAAATATTTGTGCATCTATAAAGAAATGACGGGTATAACAGTCGAGAGTTTTTTTGGAAAAACTGTGGCCAAATGTGATAATTTTTACTTCCAAACATACAACTTACACTTGATTCCATCTAGCAGCCACAAAAAATTGAGAAAAAAAAAGTGTGTTTCTGAGCACGATTATCAAATTAAAAGTATGCGGCAACGGGTTAAGGATACATGTTAAAAACAGAATCTAGAGAACTGTGAATTATATTATGACTTCTAAGAGAGTTGATAAGCCAGTGGACATTCTAAACCCAAGAACCTGCAATATCAACTACTTCTTGTGGGTTCTAAATTTTTTTTACTAGAGTTGGAGGAGTCAGTATTGAATATTCTTTATGTTTAGGCTGGTTTGCTTCACTACAGGAAAGTCTAATTTCATTAAAATCCCATAAAATTTATTTTTCGTAGTTACAATAATCTTTACTTCTCATTAGAAATGTTTCGGGGTCGTTAGGAAAAAATGTGAAAAAATAAATAAAAACTCTGCCCTCCGAGGTCTATCTCCTAACTCAGAATTTAATACAGTTTTTTTTTAAAAAAAAAGTACAATATACAGTCACACAGGTTCGTTATCTAGGGCTCTACCTAGACAACCGTCTAACCTGTCGAACCCTCACTCAAGACTTAAAAGACAAGAACTGAACAGACGTTACGGACTACTAAGGAGACTCCTTGGACCGAAATCCTCCATGAAAGTACAACACAAACTTACACTTTACAAAACACTATATGGACATATGGAGCAGAATTGTGAGGCTCCGTCAAAACCATCCAACATCCAACCTATCCAATCTTTCCAGTCTAAAGTACTCCGCCGAATCGTTAACGTACCATTCTATGTCTCCAATCGCACCCTCCATCATGATCTCAATATTCTGTATGTAAATGAGTTTAATCCACACCCGATTCCTAAATTTCCACATCAAACTCTCTGATCACCCAAATCCTCTGGCTCAACCTACTATCCACATCGTCCTATCCTGACAATCCTCCACGTCGCTTAAAACGGCGTTGGCCATGTGACCTTATTGCCTCCTAAACCCCAATAAGTTCCTAGAGAGTTCCAGCGCTGGCTGGTTTCTCTCATCCCGTCATCCTGGTTGTGGCACTGAGCCCAGCTCTGTGACACAATTAAATGTTTGTCTGTAATTACACATTTGCTAGATGTCTATTTTGTACAGTTTCAAATAAATAAAGTTTTATTAAAGGTTTAAACTAGAAGGCTGTAATCATAGCTCTTTTGAATTATTGACGGCCTCCTTTTTGTCAGATATGTTCAGAATGTCTCTATTTTACAATGTATTAAATATTATTTTGAAATTAATCTGCTTAAATAACATTATCATACTCTTTACGACATTTTATCTGATAAAATTCCTAAAGAGATTTATTTTATAAATGAAATTTACAAATTTTCAATTGCACTGTCATCATTGTTATTTTATTCTTATATTTGCATAGTAATGTTCGTCAACATCTTAATCTTTCCATTACGAGCGGAAGAGTCGCCCCAAAATATAACTTGTTTTTGGAGTCCCACAATGGCGCATCCATTTTGAAGTCCATTCTTTTATTAATAGACAAAAACATTCCACAATCATCTCACAAAATTACAAAAGCACAAAATAAATCTAGAGAGAATGGAAGATAAGGGAAGTCTTTTTCTGTACTAGGACACCATTTATCTTGTTTACTACCAAAAATTACACAATAAATAATCACTGTGTGAATTTTTAAAATTGTTGCACTATGTTACTACTTACAACGTAAGAAAACTGAGCAGTCTGAATGTGCAGCGAACCTCAAGTAAACCGTTATATAATTAAAATGATAACGGCATCTAGTTATAAAAATAAAAGAAGCATTTTTTAAAATAATTTCTTTAATAATAATCTGGCATGAAGATTCTCATCTCCTTCTGACTGCATTTTTCAAGTGTTAATTATAAACTCCTGAATTTTTACTTTAGATAGCTGGATAAAATAAATAGTATCGGAATATAAATAGTGTTCTAATAGTAAAGAAATAATACATTCAAATTTAAACTTGCATCAAAATTAAATCAAAGGTTGCAATTTAAAGCATCTAAAACACATTTCTTATAATCAACAAATTGATAAAAGAGTGTTAAGGGTAGAACCTTTGGAGTACAGAGATATTTTTAAAACTGTACTAGAAGAATATAATAACTAATTAAATGCTAAAAAAGCAACATTAAATGATATGAAAAGAATATAACTTTTCGCTTAAATCCAATCGTAAGAAATGCATTTTGAAGCGACGTAATGGCTTCTCGTGATGAACTAATATATCTTGTCTATCTAAGCTGTTAGTTAACTTTTCGAAACAGCCGAATCATTGCCGTATGCAAATGAGCATATTGGTTATAAAGTAGATTCCGTGAGTGGAGATCGATTGGAGACCATGTTCCAAGTAAGACTATTCCTGAGATAAAAACTATTAAGCTATCCACACACTTAACGTCTTTATTGATGTGTTGGTGATCTGCGAATAGCATCATTATCTAGCAATAAGGAAATTAGGTATTTCTGAGAAACTGATTCGGTTAAAGAAAATAGCACTGAGAAGTACTAAATGCTGAATCAGAATACAGTCCTGCATTAAGTGACTCTCTAACGGAAGGACGTCATGTCTCTTATTAGCAATAAAGTATCAAGAGATACCTAGATACATTTTGGATTATATTTTATAGAAACAGGAAAGGTATTTGCTGAAAAAAAAGCTTTTAGCTCAACGTCAGAAAGACCAAAAACATGACAGTACTGTCTGCAAAGGAGATGCACTAATGAACCTGATAATCAAAGGCTTACTTTATTCGAAAGAAAAAGATATTAAAAAGATTTTTCAGGTCTTTTAAAACGGGGAAATGCCTGCAAAAATTGGCTAAAAAGGAAATTGTATTGGGAACCCAAGGTGCCGCCTGTTTTCAGATAGAAACAATTAATTAGATTAACCAGTTAAGCATGGAATTTAGTTTTTAAAAAACCCCGCCACAGTGTGCGGAATTAAAATCAGACAATGACTTATATACACGTCAAACGCAGGGCAAAACAACCAAAAGTTTACAACGTCATAATAGGTCACTGCAGGCACTTTTTCTGCAATTTCTGGAGCTTGAGATTACAGAGCATTCTGTGCTCATTCAAAATCTTGCACCGCTTCACGTATGCATTGCTCTAGTTAACTAGAGACGCAAGAGCTTTTACAAGGAAGAAAAGAGCTTTGAATTCTGTACAAAATGAAATCATGCTCGTACTGAGGTCCTGAACCTCTATCTAAGATAAAAACGGCATTGCACAAGGGTTGAGAGCTTCTATATGTGTGCGTAATTCCCCAATCTCTAATGCGGAGACCAAACATGTACCAACCACTTATCATTTGGCTGACTTCCTCTACCCCCTCCGTATAAAATACTTGGCAATTCTATTGGTAAGATAAAGGAAACATCCCACCAAATAATATTCTTATTGTATTTTATTAAAATTTCGAGTTTTTATAGTTAATGGCAATTTTGTATTTTTCACAACGAGTATACACGTCGAATAGAGATTTTGTTTGACGTGTATACACGTAAAGATGGGCATATCATATGGTAACAATGCAGGAAGATAAATTGTCTAACTGAATTTTCCAATCCAAATTTACTGATAAGCGTTGCATCGGCATGCCTTAAAGTTGATGGATGGATATACCAGCTCCTTGGTGAAGATCCTTGGTGAAGGTCAAGACTTGAATTGAACAATAGCGCCAATGAGAAGAGAAAATCCAGCCAAACATGAAGTTGTGTAAGGCTGAGATAGGCGTTATGACACCAAGATCCCTGAAGAAGTCGCTAGTGAAATGGAAACTTTAATCATTATTAAAAGAGGCGGTTTGCCCTGTTGGATTTTCCAGATTTTTTTTTGCACATTATTAACTAAATCATGACGGTTATGAGTCTTAGTCTATCCTTTTATAAAATTGCCGTTCAGAGAACTGCTTGCACAGCGCACCAACACGACAGAACTACTTAAAAGATGAGTAAGTACTTATTTTGAGAAGAACTTCAATCATTACAGTTGTACTTTCAATGACTAAACATATTCAAAACACTTGGAGATAACTATAGATACGAGTAAATATTCCATAAAATTTAGGTTGTTATAAAGAAGAAAAACTAAACGAAATACAAACAGTGGGCCTTAGGATTATGAAAAACTAATCCTTCTAACATTACAGGAAAAATAACAGTCTCGTCTTGAGCTTAATTAAAAGAAATAAACAAATAAAAATAGAAATGAAATTGCTTTAATGACCTTCCTATTTTATTAATAATACTTAATTAGGTAATGATTTAAAGATGGAAATTAATATTAACAATAATGGAAGAACTTATTGTTTTGTTCATTCTATTTACGCTATTGTTACCTGCGCACAATAAGTGACTGTGAAAGAGTTTTACAAACTTATTATTACTTCTCCTCAAGTTAATTCTATGCAAAAGTTGAGCCAAAGAGCTAAATTTTCATTTTTAAATCACGTTTTTGTAACCTACTCGTACATCAGATTTAGAGTTAAATTTTGGCCTTCGAAATTAAATCTTTTGAACCTTTAAATTCAGTTACTGTTAACAGCAACTGTTATATAAAAATATTACTATTCACATTATGTAAAGCTACATTATTTGCATCAAACGTACTAGAGCCTTGAACAAGAGCAAGAACTATATTTCTTGTTAGTTCGGTGCAAATGATGTTCATTTACTTTTATTAGAACTTACTTGCTATACATGTTCTTTCGAAAACGCCGTATACACTGAAACATTTTTCTATTCAGGTTAGACTTAACGTTAAAATGTAACCTGCTTAAAACCATTTTTAAAATTAAAAATATTTAAAATAAAAGCTACGTATCTCGAGTATACCACAGGTATTCAAAAAACGAAAAAAAAATCTGTTATTTTCGGCGCAAAACATTCTTAGACAAAGAGGAGCACCAATAATTGTTTTTTGAGAGTGTTGATTTGATATGAAAGTCAATTACTTATTCATTTTAAAACTATTATCACACTCTGGATAAAACCCAATCATTTCCTTTATGAGAGTGTTTCAGGAAATATGACGACAAAATAACTGACATAAAAACTGACAGTAATTAATTATGGACTAAGGCATTAGTAATTTACAATAAACTTTGTGCAGTTGTTGGACGACACCAGGACAAAAGAAGGGAAAGCCGGGATAAGCTCCGCTAATACGAGGAAAGATATCTCGGAAAACTCGCTTTTGCGGTACATTTGTGCTGCTGAGATTATGAAAAATGGTGGCAGAAGCTATATACAGATAAAACAAAGTGGTCAGCTTCAAATTTCTTAAGAAAGAAGAAGAAGGAGAGAATGCCCTAAAGAAAACATCTACTTTCGTATGGATACACAACATAACGGTGCAAAAGATGGTAACATCTTAAGGACGTTCTTAACATCAAGCAATTCGTGGAGGGAGGAAACAGCGCACCACAAATTCGTGTCTGAGGGTCAGAATGAGAATGCAATATTCTACGTGAATACGCCCTCAAGCAGCTGAAAGTGCAACGCTGCGATCTAAACACGTAAAAGCCCCCCCGTGCACTTTGCCTTGATCGTGCATGTTTTGTGTAGATTGGCCAGTTTTAGCCCTCGTATTTCCCTCTCTCAAGCGTAAATTTTTTGTGAGGAAGGTTGTATTTCGAGAACCTTGGCGACAAAAAGAAAAAAAAGAGAAGATATCCCCTGTGAAGGTCTCAGTGAAGAAGATTTACGGCAATGATGTTCCTTTCAGGAGTGTTTTGAAGGAAGCTACATAGAATTAGGAACCTGAAGAAGAATAAAGTAAGATTTTTATAGCAAAATAATGGTTTATCCAGGAAAGCTTCACCTCCAGTAAATGGACAGGTGTCAAGGAGAAGAAAATTTGAAAAATAAGTACAACTAAACAATCTTAATCTTACAGTTTTAAAAAATGCATAAAATTGGATGACAATTTTGTAAATAAATAATAAATGTGGTTGCCGCATACACTTAAGATTCTTATCATCGTGTTACTGCAAGAATCTACCTCCCAGACTTCGTTATAGAACATCTAGTTACTTCAACTCACTAATTCCACCCAATTACTCAATTCCATAGAACAAATAAAAGGTAACGTATCTGTTACTTAACTTAAGTAGATCGTTAGCTTTAAAAACAAACTACCAACTTATAGACCAAATAGTTGTACTCATAAATGGGATTTTATGGAAATCTTTTATTTAAATGACATTTCCTGGGTCGCTGCTCTAAAGATAAACCAACCTTCGATATAGATTTACAACAGCTAAAATTGTTAGAGGATTAAAAGCATAAAGTACACTTACTTAAGTAAGAGAATTTGTTTTTTTATAAATACCTCATTTGTGTAAAGATCTATGACGGCATAACCTATAAGTACGATGTCACTTTCGTCCGAACCGAGGTTCAGTCCTTGGAGGCCCGCCGTACAGATGAACAGTCCTGCCACTGCCATCCTGTAAATTAATTTAAGGTTAACAAACAATTAAGACAAATGAAACAGTGCAATTGATAGGACAAGAAATAATTACGAAATAAATAATCTTGTGTAAGATTTTGTATCAACAAATAAGATTTCAGTGCCCACAAGAACAGCAATTAAGAAAGAAAATGGCCGAAAATTGTGTCACGAGCTTCTATTTTCTGTTTTAGTTTTTGGTTTTCTAGCGAAATATTCCTCATTTGTGACAAAACCTTTCCTTTTACAAATAATAATAATAATAATAATAATAATAATAATAATAATAATAATAATAATAATAATAATAATATGAGGAAGTATTGTGATTATTGAATAAGTTTTTTCTTACTGATTCCTTTTAACTTTATTTTCTCTACGGACACGTTGAGTTTGAAATGATAACCAAGAGACACTCAGTCAGGTTTACTAAATGTTCTCTAGTTTAGCTCAATTCGAATAATATCTAAGAAATTATAATTATTAGAGGAAAGAATAATGATTTGGGAGCATCGGGCAGATAATGTTAGCAAGTTTTGGATATCCGGAATTTGGTATCAGTTCTCAAGTAGTGGATAGTGAAACTCACTACTTTTATTGTCATGTTCTGTGGGAAACGACCAAGCCGTCGCTGTCCCAGGCTATTCTCGATGTCCATACAGCTATTCTAATAAAAGCAAAAGCACACAAAGCCGAGTTTAGGATAAAAACACTTGTCCAAACTGTAGGCACCAATCATTCGCAGTTGATGGAACAAATGGAACTCACTAATTTTAAGGGGAAAATCTCCCCAAGAATCTAAAAAAAAAAAATCCATCATGTCGTGAAAAAATTAACTCAACATTTTTCCATTGCGTTTAATAATAAAATGATCACTTTTAATAGTGCGGTGAATAGTTATCCGAAGGTTCCAGGTTCAATCCCAGGACAACTCTTAGATTTTTTCTTTCTAAGCGCTTCCAAAGCTTCTTGTCAGATAACCGACTAATTTGTCTAAATCTAAACTCCGGGCAACTTTGTCCTTAGATACGAATGCTCCTTAAATGAGTTAAAAACTATTACTTTCTTACAGTACAGCTTCGATATCCTAAGCGCATTTCGATGTATACAATTCGATTAGAATGAAACAAAAATCATGTATACCAAAATCTAAATGCACCAACTTTTAACTACTACCGCATAAACAAAAGGTTCAATGGAATATTATTGACAAAACACGAATTCTGACAAAAGAAAAAGTAGAACAAGAAAGTACAGAATTGATCAGCAAAAAAGAAGAGATATTTAAAATAATAATAGCAGTAATTCTAAAAGCTGAAATACATTCAAAAACCCCAATCTGTACTAAAGCAAGAGAAAGTAAAAAATTGCAACTAATTATCAATCTTTTTAAAATTCCGTCAAGATAAAACAAATGCAGTAGCATTTATAAAAACATTACAAACAAAATGACAACCATAGATTACTATATTATTACGTAATCAGCCAACAGTGGACAGATCTAAACATACGTAGAATTTTCCCTCTACGTCAGTGATGTTTACAGAGAAGTGACAAGCTTAATAACCCCGTAGCAGCAAAACCTTTTAACTCCAACTATCCTAAATATCCAATCTCTTGATTCAGTCTGTTCGTCAAGTTGCAAGAAGAGAAACAAAATTTTGCTCATCTACTCGATTATACGAGGGTCGTTTGAAAAGTCCGTGCAAAGTCAGAGAGATAGCACTACTGGCGCGTATCGAGGTTATGTTTAGTTAGTAGCATCTCTTGGAAGAACACACACCAAGTTTCAGCCAGATCGGTCTATTTCTTTGTGTTTGGCATTCGTTTGAATCGAGGAAGTCGAGTGATTTTCAAAAAATGGACGAAAAAGAATTTCGTGTGTTGATTAAACACTACTTTATGAAAGGCAAAACGCCTCAGGAGACTAAAGAGAAGCTTGATAAACATTATGGTGACTCTGCACCTTCGATTAGAACAGTTTATAAGTGGTTTTAAAATTTTCGGAGTGGCCATATGGGCACAAGTGACGCTGAACATTCTGGACGCCCTGTTGAGGTTACTACTCCAGAAATCATTGATAAAATCCATGATATGGTGATGGATGACAGAAGAGTGAAGGTGCGTGAGATTTCTAGTGCTGTGGGCATCTCGAATGAACGGGTACATAATATTTTGCATCAACATTTGGACATGACAAAGCTATCCGCAAGATGGGTGCCGCGATTGCTCACGCTTGACCAAAAACGAAATCGTGTGAAGTGTTGCAAGGACGGTTTGCAGCTGTTCCAGAAGAATCCGCAGGACTTTAAGCGTCGTTTCGTCACTGTGGATGAAACATGGATACTTCACTAGACTCCTGAGACCAAAGAACAATCTAAACAATGGGTTACCAAGGGGGAATCTGCGCCAAAAAAGGCGAAGACCGTCCCTTCGACCGGAAAGATTATGCCGACTGTCTTTTGGGATTCGCAAGGAATAATCCTCATCGACTATCTGGTGAAGGGTAAAACTATTACAGGTGCATATTATTCATCGTTATTGGACCGTTTGAAAACCGAGCTGCAAGAAAAACGCCCACGATTGACCCACAAAAAAGTCCTTTTCCATCACGACAACGCACCAGCTCACACCTCAGCAGTTGTGGTCGCAAAATTAATGGAAATAGGGTTCCAACTCGTTTCACATCCCCCCTATTCTCCAGACTTGGCTCCCTCGGACTACTATTTGTTCCCCAATATGAAGAAATGGCTGGCGGGAAAAAGATTTTATTCAAACGAGGAGGTGATTGCAGAAACGAATGGCTATTTTTCAGACGGACAAATCCTATTATTCGGAAGGGATCAACAAACTAGAGCAGCGTTGGACGAAGTGTATAAGCCTAAAAGGAGACTATGTTGAAAAATAAAAAAGGTTTACCTCAAAAAATTAAGTAGTTTTTATTTTTGCACGGACTTTTCAAACGACCCTCGTACTTAGCAATAATTCAATTACACTACTGAAGGTGTTTATTTTAAATTAGGTACGATTTTTAGTATAAAATTCCAAATTTTAGGGCAAGGGAACTAAAACGTACCTGACGTGGAACTCTAGTATCAGACAAATTATTTTGTAAAAAAATTGCTGGCTAATGTGTAAATTCCAAAATATTATCAATCACTAGAATGACATTCACAATATACTTTTTTCTTCTCTTATCTTGATTAATACACTTAAACTGGTATAAGAAGTTTTTGTCAAATGTATAATCTTTAAAAAGACTAAATAGAAATATTTTACAAAAAAAAAAAAAAAGATTATTAAATCACTCGATTTAAAATCAATGTTTTTACTTATTTATTCAGATTACTTAATTGTTATCTAGTAAAAAAAATATATATTGATATTTTATACTGAAAACATAATTTTTAAATTGAAGTTGAATGACATCTCAAAAAATGGCGCCAGGTTGGGTATTTTAGAGTCCCGACGGTTAGAGTATCAGTTGTATTCGTAAATGGAGCTTACTAAATGCATGTTATTGGTGTCCAATAAAATACAAAAATTATTGTATAAACAAAATGAATTCAGTTGTGAAATCAGCAAATTGGCGTAGATACAGGGAAAAATGATCATAACCGTCTACAACAGAAAATGTAACTCCACATCAAATAAACCAAAAAATACCAACTGAAACGAGAAACATTTGAAAGAACGTCATTTGAAACTATTTTTGCATTTAAAAAAAAAAAGAAGAAAAATCGTTTTCAAAGATAAACTCTGCGGCATGTAGTTAAAATATAGATTATCTTACAACCTATTTTATTTCACTAAACTGGGCTTTACAATCACAATAAATAGAAGTCTATGGATTTCATTAATTTGGAGGAGCTGGTGTAGATATTGTTGGCTGCAGAGAAGTGACTTTAGAGACGGTCAGCCTTATTGTAAGTCAACTTCATCCAGTAGCAGATTCATCGGTAGTAAGTGAAGTAAGAAGTAAGTATGAGCTTCTAAACTGAATTACGTATAAACAAGAATGTGGCCTTAGCTTGTTAGAGTTGCTTATTATTATATAAGTTTGAAGCTCAGCTTCACAACTAGAAGTTGATTGTAGCCTCTGATAATCAGAGCATCTTCGATATGCTTTCTCTGCGGGTGCAACTCCTCGTTTACACAATAATAAGCATTAGAGATGCTAATTACGACTGTTAGCAAAATATAACTTATTGGGTCGGCTGTTTGTTGCCTAAAATGACACAATGAGCCAAAGAGAAGCAAAATATAAAATCTAGTATTTTTAGAAGTGTGTATAGTGTAAACAGAGAAATCATCTCAAGTTATGAAAAACTGTAAATTCCATCAGATGATCTAACGTCCGAAATGAAGGGCTTTTTAAATTCCGCAATTCACGGTAGAGGCGAGACCTGTAAAGCTATAATATGTTTTGTAGTACTGGGTTAGATTCCCGGTCTTAGGCCTTGGATTTAATTTAATGATTAATATACAGTAAAGTATGTTTGCTAGTCACCTCCGTCCACGACACCTAATTGGTAGTTGGACGTAAAGCCCCGCCTGAAAAAATAGGCAATTACTTTTACTTTTTAATCTATAACACAAGCATCTAAAGCAAAAAATATTTAAATCAAATAAAAAAGCAATCAATAGTTTGCTAAAGTTACGAGGTTGAAGCTTGCCCTGAGTGTACCCTACTCACTTCTAAATTACTTTATTTTTTTTTGCAATTTTCTTCAAAAACAGAACTACGTTTTCTTAAACTAGGCCTAAATCTAATCAAAATGTCTCTTATTGAAATATACTTTGAGATATTTCCGAAACCTCGAAGGTGCAAGCTCTTTTCTATACACTTTATCAGTAAAGTGGACAATTCCATCTTCTTAAGGTAATTAATATAATTTAAGTACAGATTTTTAAGAAATTTGCCAATTAGAATGTGAGAACTGTTATACAAAATATATCGCGTAAGTGGTTCTTACATCGTTTAAGTTTTATACCCAAATTGGATTTACTTAAAAAGAATATAAACACATGTGATGAGAACTGAGACCAATTTATATTCTACTCATAGAGGCTGACATTTAACTTTCAAGGTTGCACAATTATATTTCAAAAAAAGAGGAATTTTTCTCAGGAATCACTGTTTGTTTTTATTTAAAATGCAATTATTGATTATAACAAATTTGTCGTACATTTTTTTGTGTGGTTTCCATAACTGATTGTACACCTTTTATTAAAATAGTTTGAAACATGAGAAAAACTAGCAGAGAAAGTTAATTGAATTGTCAAAAAAAATATATATATAATATATATACTTATGGAGGTGCTGCTAGTTTAATGAGAGACTTCCATAAGCAGCGGAGCCTATAGGAGCACTACTGACTCATAACCTGACTTGCATCTTCAACATGGAGACTCATTTCTGCCTTTAAGCTCCGCCCCTAAAGGTGGTTCATTTAGTTGATTAAAATAATTATACAACAAAATGATAAATAAAAGAAGAAGTATTGAAAACTCAAAAAAAAATCCTGAATTGAGTTTTTATCGGTAATACGCGAGTTGGATTTTCGAAGAAAATGAGAATGTGCCTTCAGTAAATGAGAGTGTCCAAATAGTCTCTGTTTTCATACCATATCTTCTCGAACCTACGCAATCTAAGAGCGTCTTTTTTTTCTTCATCTAATCACTATTTTCTCGATGAGATAGATTGCAAGCTTATCAATAAACTTAATCTTATCTTAAATGTGCAGCTGATTAAGTGGGCAAGGCAGTGTGAGTTGTGTAAATATTGTAAATAGATTTTACTAATTTTATCTTGAGAAAACAAGATACTCTCCGCGATATTCTCGCTTATAATTTCATTCCATCTTTTAAATAGCAAAAAAATCCTAGTCTTCGGTCGAATTTTGGTAGGATGAAGTAGAGGTTTTAAAGTAATCTCATAAATTATAAATTTTGGTGTGCGAAACGTAAGTAGGTTTATGAAGGCACATATTATTTACGCCCATAAATGTATATATGCCTCTTAAAGATATACGATAATCTACACATGAGAGCAGCTCTTTATAAAGAATGTAGCGTTCCGAACGGGTTGCCAGAGCCATCATTTCCTCACTATGACCACGGCCCACCAGCTCCACAATCCTACCCATTCTGACGGACAGTCCCTGGACATTACCGCGTACAATTTCTATATCGGAACAACCGTTTAAGCATAAAATGCATTTGAGCCGTCTTAAAATGAACACCCTGTATACTAAAGTAATCTTCTTCTTCTTCTTCTTCTTAGTCTATTCCTCTTTTACCCCTATAGCGGTATCGAGGCCCTGCAGAACTTTCTCCAACCGTCTTTATCCCGTGCCATCTCTTTACTTCTTCACCCGTACCAACCTCTTTCTTGAAAACTCTATTGAACATCCTGTTTCTAAATTCTCCTTGGTCTTCCTCTCTTCCTCTGGTTGCATATACTCTCCTAGAGCTAGACTTCCCTCCTCCATTCTCATAACATAGCCAAACTAACGCAGCTGGCTGGTTGCTACAGTCTCTGCTGCGGGATTTACCTTCTAACATACACATTCCTGCCTTTGTCCCTTCTTGTTTGCCCCTCTACTTTCCTTTAAAAATCGCAATTCCATAGCTTGAATAGCGCTTTTATGCCTTTTCCAGGGGGTCCAGGACTCGCTGGAATATATAAGAATCAGCAGGAATACAGTCTTATAAATGGCTATTTTGGCAGCTTTGGAGTCTTCTGGCTTTTCTAAGAAAGCTTGTCTCACAGCGTGGGAAGACTTTTCCTGCGGTAGCTACTCTTTCCTTTATCTTCCCATCCTGAGTACCCTTTTTGTGGACAAATGGACGCCCAGATACTTAAAGGTATCTTTACCTGTTCTATCTCTGCCCAATTAACCTGCATATGATGGATCTTCTCTTTCCCAAAGCCAACAACATGGTCTTAGTTTACTCTGGATTCAGCACTAAAATATTCGACTGATTTAATTCTGGCATTAGGTAGTTCTCAATAACCTGTCATACCTAAGGCCAAACCAAATAGCTACTTCAATTTTATTTAGAAAAAGCTGTTCATAATTATTTTCTACGACTTGCTGATCCCAGGCTTCTTGCCAAATTGCCTCTTGGAATATATACCTAATAATCTAAGATAAGAATGCTGAGATAAGGTCTATTTAAGCTCCTAATGTGTAGGCACAATAAAATAAAAACTACTAACCTAGTTACAATGGACTAACATTCCAGGTTGCAGTCCCAAAAAGAGATTTTCAAATTTTATTATACAACAAAAATTTGCAAATGCCGAGTGCTTCTTACCTATTTGATAGTTCTTAAAACGTTAACATTCCAAGTTAGAGTCTGTTAAAGAAATACGGCTTCATATATGGTACATTACCAAATCTTACCAATGTTTTAGTAATTTACAAATCCATATGCAATTATATAAAGTAAATGTGAGTGAAGATGTAAATAATGCGTGAAAAAAGAAGAAGACCAACTACCCAGCGGTAGCAATTCCTACAGAATATTGGTAATGTTGATCTTCAGCTTTTAAGAAAGTCTCTGGGCCACTGGGGGGACGACTAAGACGGCACGGTGAATTGTTAGGAACGACAGTAGGGGCGAGAGGTTGCTGTATAAAAGGGTTAGAGCAAATAGCTTTTAAGAAACTTGGATATTTTGTCTTGGCGACTTGTAAGAATGGCATGTTGAGGTAATTGTAAAAAGTGAAGTTTATCAAGTAGAATGGAGCAACAGCTATCAGTAGGTTTTTGTTTTGAGGGTATTGTTTGTATGCAGGTATAGTACCCACAGCTCTAGTCTATGAGTCCACATAAATAAAAACATGAAGTAAAGAAAATAAATAGAAACTATGCGAGTTCAATAATTAGCTAAAAAAATTCGGCCAATCAGAAGAAAAAAATATATATTAATTTAGTTTCGGGCAAAGAAGAAATTGCTACAAACATAAAACCGCTTTTACATAAATAGAAAATACAGTTTCTCCTAAAACACTATCTTAATAAATGGTTCTGTTCTTAGCGCCAATACTCTGTTATCATAATTTCAAGCAATCAAGTGGTTCGTGGGGCGGTAACTAGTCCAGCTGAAACGTAACATTCCTCTAATAAGACCACAACAAGTTGACGTGACAATTCTACAACATTTCAACTCTAACTCTACCTTTCTCTTAAAAGTAGGAGTGCATTTTTACAGGTTTTCACGTCATTCAATGTCATCGACCTTTACATTCCAAATTTAGTATCACTTGTAAATTGCCAGTGAATAATTAAGAGGGAATTGATCGTAGAAGTACTATTGTCTTAAACCACTATCTATAAAATAATCTGAGAGGAAACTATAAAGCTTAAAATTGCATAAAACTTTAAAAACTACTTAGAAAAATACTTGAAATCAATTCTTGTAATATTCGTTAGACAAACTCCTAAATTCTCCTAAAAATGTAGTTGCTCTTTCACTAAACATTAAGCTACTTTTTTCTTTTATTGCTGAAAATTCCCCATTGAAGATAAACTTTGCAGTCCAAACTTCAATAAGACTCATCGATTGCAGTATAAATTCCTTACATTTATACAAACGTAGATGTTTTCAAGAAACTTCCATAAATATCAGAAACAATTCTAGAAGAACCGAACATTTTAGGGGGTCATTAATTTCGCACTGTCAACTGTAAGACACTTGTAGATCAGTTGTAATGACTAAAGGACAGCAACAATAACAATTGATTCATGTCACGTGTTCATAATATTGCTTTATTTTTATTTATTTTAAGGTTTACAATAATTTCCGAGCATAGATTGACATGGAATTAAGGCAAAGAAGATGTCACAATTTGACTTGGTAAGTAGCACATGATAAGAGATCACGTTTCCATTGACGTTTCAGTCGTCAAAGGCATTATCTGAAATTGATGCTGAGGAAAGTTGATGGATAAGAAGATTGATGTGTGAAGTTGCGTTAGTTTGTTTGGATTAGGTCATTGATGAATTAGATCTGGAAATCGGAACGACAAAGTAATACTGGATAAATAAAAGAACCATTATGTATAAAACGGATTATTTTATATTGGCGAGAACGAAGGAATGGGTTTTTGAGCGCTTAATTGAATCCCCGAGACTTGAGTCCGTCAATCCAAATTAACTTTAAAGGTTAAGACTGTGATACCTTGGAAGTTTAGGGATAGTTACGCGCGTTTGTCTTGTAGAAAGGGTTGTAACGTTTGTAACTTTTGTTTCCTTTCCATGCCAAGAGTTTATCAATGTAGAGACCTAGGTTCTTCTATTCATCAAAGCAAGGCAGTAATGCCTTATGAATGAATGGCACATCTCTATGGGAAGGCTTCATTTTTACTGTAAATTGCCAGTAAACATAATGAACTTGAAGCAATTACTTACTATTTAGTAATCTTTGCGGGCAAAGACCTTCACGCTCATTAACTAATCCTGCACAGTAATATTACCAACTTAAAAATAATAATAATAATTTTCAAACAGGTAATTTGAATGAAGGAAAACCAGATTATCTTGTAGCAGCAATGCAATGAGGTAGCAGTTTATAAAGAATTTTTGTTTTTAGCACGGGCATAAAGGAATAGAGACGGGTCGGTAAAAGTAGTCAAACTGGATTCAACACTATGTTGAACCTAACGTTACCAGCTCAAGTTGCAAATCGATTTTTTTTTTTTTTTTACCACCACAAAATCAATCACTACGCCTTCATTTTGTATGAGAAAAATATCTGGAATAATAACGCTGACGATTTGCGTTTACCTCATTCAAGAAAATTATTATTGACGCAAATCTTCTTCAGTAGTCTTCGCTTTATGTATGATTATTAGGTGGAGATTATGGTAAATGGTTTTTGGGATAAGGATTACTTGAATGGCCCACATCTTACGTCAGTATCTCAGCAAAGTAACTAATCACAACAGTTTAAAGTTAAGCCCGACTCACAGACACCCCAGATTACCTCTAAATCAATCAAAGTTCGATATTGAACCTCCTTATTAAATACTCATCATTGATTACAATATGATTTAGGCAGACGTATCATCAAAATGTCATTCAATGCCTTTATTCAATAACCCAACCTATTTGATGTGAAGAATCATAGATTTTTACAAACATTTTGGAAAATATTGATCAACCGGAACCCCCTCTTAAAATCTATGGGAGCGCATCTTTTAAATGGGAGGCTGCATTTCAAAAAGCTGTTCCATCTTCATCATCTCCCTCTCAAGAACTTTTTTTAACACCACCCGCCAACCTTGCAAATTTTAATACAATTTTCATGTGGTTTGTAAAATTCTATTAATTCGATTATCTAAATATTCTCCAGTTCCAGCTTATAAAACAATATTTATCTGTAAATCTATAAATAATAAACTTTACAAATAAAAAGTAAAAAGATGGTACGCAAAACGGACAAAATATAACGTTGATTGCAGACGTTTAATTAAGATATTTCCTGCTAATTGTGTTCATTGATGATGATACACAACTTATGGGTGAAAAATATCAAAAATAGTTCCCACCACAAATGATATGTTTTGTATAATTCTGTTGATATTTAAGTAAAAACCTCTAGTCGAGTCTTTAGCCCGGTAAAGACTCAGGTTATCATTAAAATGGATTACAAGATATGGATATATCTTGCAAAACTGAGAAGCTTATGTGTGATCACTTACAACACTCGTGTGGCATAAAGGATATATTTGTGAATCCATAATCCCATGGCTAGTGCTTCTGCAGCAATCCATTGTCGTGCTGAAGCAAGAAACTACGACGTTTCTTGGAAGGGAAACTAGAATACTTTGTTTTCTTCCTAGCAGATTTCCTCAATGCTGTTCTGATAATATTTCATTTTACACCACTATTTGCCTCTTATATGTCGAGTATTTAATGATAGCATTGACCATTGAAAAAGAACTGGTAGAAGTGAAAGTTTCTTACTGATCTTTATCAGTAAGAAAAATGATAAGAAGTTTATACAAAGCTGTTTCACTCTTTGCGGATAGGTGGGTTAAAAACTGTCCCACCTTTTGCTTAGCTTTTGCTGCATGGTGGGATATATTTTAACCCACCTCGAAAAGTTGAAGTTATTCATACATTCAGCTTAATATGTTATTTAAAGTTTTTCATTCAGTTGGCAGTGCTATGCACCAATGGTAAATGCGAAAATAAGTGAAATAATTTTTATATTTATTATAAACTTAACCGATAGTAAAAAATGGTGGCACCGCATACTGTTCTATTATTTGGATGCAGCTGTTGTTAATTCATATATTGTTTACAAACAATTGGATCAAAACATGGAACTTAAACATTTCAAGGAACAGTGCGCTGAAGGACAGTGCTGTACTGTCTGCAAAGTTCCGCTTTGTTTTGGTAAAAAGTTGTGTTTGAATGAACATCAAATAAAGAATTAGTTGCATAGTGGTATTATACAATACCAGTGTCCCACACTAAAAAAAGGACTATTGGAATGTTATTAATTTTTTCTTATTTTGAGAGGAATGATTATTTGAGAGGGATGATTACATTTGTAAAATAATGGAAATGGATGTTTATTTCCATTTTTTTATAATAAAAGAAATTCTGTGCAACTAGGGCTTTTATTTTCTTTAAAATCGTCTGTCTCAAAGAGTTAAACGAGTGAATTGCCTGCAGAAAATTGAAATGGTTTGGGCAAATAATGAGAATAGACATCAACAGTAAGTCTCGAAGAAAGACCATGTGGTAAATAGAAATGGATGACACAAAAGGACTCCCATTCTGAAAGAGAGGATGAAGGTAGAAACAAGATGAGAGGAATTGGTACAAGATAGTTGGAGCTAACCTTTAGTAAGCTTGAGTAGCGTCTAGCGACCCCCAATCAGAGAAAAAACTAGAAGCAAGAAGTATTAGCCGTTACAATATAAATTCAAACTAAATCTCAGTTAACCCAACGCTCTAAATGAAATCCTTTATTTGAATGTTTTACGCGGTTGCAGGGCGACCGCAACATACGCCTACGAATATGACCCTGATATTCCTTTCTTGGTTTCTGGTTCATTTTTAGAGAAATAATTTTTTGAACGCGTCAGGGATTTCCAGAATAAAATATGGTGTTGAAGGCCTCGTGGTTTCACAAGATCTAGAACTAGGATTGCATTCACTATTGTAGTAGTAAAAAGTACTTCTATACCATTCTTGCCCTATCAATTCATTCAGACATGCATTTCTTCTTATTATCTGCAATGTTTTACTTTTTATTGGGTCTCGCAGATGTCAAAAAATAAAATACAAAAACTTTTTATAAATTATAAAAAAAAATCATTGCGGTAATAGTAGTAGTTATTTTATTCTGTATTGTTGAACTTGAATTTAGCGGTAAAAATATGACTTTTTTTAAACATTATTTTCGTTTATGCATAGTGGTAAATGGTTAATATCTTTGACCATGCGAACGCTAGTTTTGCATTTCGTTTAATATTAAAGCAAACAATTAAGAATTCAAACTAACTACTGATATGTCAAAATAGTCATTATCTTCAATTTTTCACAATTAATTAGCTTAAATACAATTTTTTTTTTTTTTTTTTTTTTTCCGGCGCATCGACGTCTGTGGCCATTAGCGCCAACTACACATTTTCTTTTCTTATTCAAAGGCCACTAGAGCTGGGATGGTACCCTATTGGCCTATCAGGCTGCCACACACATATCTTGCTCAGCAAGGCAGGGTGGAGCCTAGGCAAACGGAAGCAGACCGCGCTCCCCTCTTACATCATCGGTCTAGCCGACGAGGGGGAATGCGGTTTCGCTGATGGTACCATCCCTTATGTTCACAAGTTGACATTTTCTAAAATTCATGCAATTAAAAGTACTTTGGGTTTTGCTTTAACAATTATAAACATGTGTGTAAGACTTATATAATAGTATATGATATATGTAACAACGACTTAATCTAGTTCATGTATATAGTCTATCCTAAGGAGGCTATTTCGTAGAATCTAACTCAAGTGTGCAGTACTTTTAACAAATGTTCCTGCACACTCTAAAAGTGACCTAATCCTAAATGAATTTAAATCTAAGGGGGGTTGAAATACTTTTATAAATTTCTTTCAACCCCGGATTAAAAGCCTAAATCTAACAGTCATACCAACATTCTCGCAATAAATACACGTACACTGATAAAATCATTCATGTTAATAAATACGTTCACGCTAATAAATACATTCACGCCTATAAATACATTTACATCAATAGCAATCTCGCAAATAAATACTTTCACGCCAATAAATACACTCACGCTATTAAAAACAATATACTACTCATTCACACAAGGGGAAAGTACTCGATATTCCTTTCCCCTTTAAAAGAACTAAACTACAAACTAATCTAATCTATACCTAAATTTTATTATAATAATTTATATTTTTTAAGAAATCAAATAGCCTCCTTACATAAGGAGAACCCTCTTGGAGAATTGTGCGCTGGTCATGTGGCAGGCCTGCTCTTTCTCTTTGGCTACGCAGTGCCTGACGCCCTTCCAACACGTGCGACACTGTCAGCCTTTCTCGGCATCGAGGGCACCTCGGCCTCTTAAATACAATTATTTTTATTTTTATTAATAATTGTTGCACTTAGTTTACAAAAGGTTTCTTACTTTTGAAAAGAGTTCACTTTTACGGACATTAACATCAAGAATTGAAGTTTTTAATCAAAAAATATGTAGTTTTTACAAGTGTTGTGCATTGTTTTTGGTTACTGATTCAATAATCCAATATGAAGAAGAGAATAATGCCAATTTAATTCATTATTTTTTTTCATTTTTTCCGAGCTTTCGACCTACAGTGACTCCCATTAATATTGGGACAGTACATACAGAAGTTAAAAATTGACGAAAATTAAAAGTGGCACCCATTTATTCAAATTTTTATAAATTCATTTCATTTTATAATTACTATTAATTAAATAAAAACTATTTAAATAAGTAGGTACATAAAAATTTTTGGTACATTAAAAAAAATATATATAATAATAAGTGCAAATTCTACCTCTCATAAATATTGGGACACTATTATAATTTATAGTTTGTCCAAGGTTTTGCCCGAATATCTATACAATTTGTAAATATATACCTTAAGCATATATTCAATATGAAATTAATAATTAAATTAGTCTATATAAATCAAGCCAGGTGTACACAATACAACTACAAATACAACGATTGAAAAAAGAAATATTATAATTTCTTTGCACAAAGACAATAAAAAGTGTTAGAGAGGCAGAAAAACTGATCGGACCTAAAACATCTACTGCGTGGAACATCATTCAGCGTTACCAAAAAGAAAAAAGAATTGTTTCAACTCCACAAAAAGGCCGTCCTCAACTGCTCTCTGAGAGAGATAAGCGTTATATATTAAAAGAATTAAAAAAGATCACCGACTTGGTGCTCCAAAACTTCTATGTGAAATTTTTGACATGTTCAGAGAGCAAAAAAGGAGCAGAAACAGTTCGGAGAGTGCTAAGAAAACTCGACTATCATGGTAGAGTAGCCTGGAAGAATCCTTTTGTCAGTAAGATAAATCGTGTTAAGAGAGTGAAATTTGCCGAAAAATATTTCAATGTAAATAGTGACTTTTGGAATGATATACTCTAGCGATGAATCAAAATTTAATGTTTTTCAGTCAGATGGAAGGGTTATGGTCTGGAGGAAAGCGAATGCTGAACTCGAAAAGAAGAATTTACAGCCAACTTTAAAGGGTTTTAAAGCTGCACCTCCGGGTGGAGGTGGGTCAGTTCTGGTTTGGGGCTGGATGTCCGCATCAGGATTTGGAGAATTAGTGTTTATTGATGGAATGATGCACAAAATGGTTTATAGTAATATATTAAAATATAATTTGAAAAAAGTGCCCAAACATTTGGTATTTTAGGGTCTTCTAAATTCTACCAAGATAACGACCCCAAACCTACGGCTTGGGTGATACGTCAGTGACTGTTATACAATTGCCCAAAAGTATTCCAAACCACCTCTCCGCAGTCACCAGATCTTAATCCCATTGAACATTTATGGCAATATTTAGCCAGTGCTTTAAGAAAAACGAATAATATCTAACAAAAATGAATTAAAACGATGTTTCCTGGAAGAATGGGAAAAAAACACCACCTGAATTAACCAAAAACTTGTTTCATCCATGCCTGATCGTTTGAGGGTTATTGTAAGTCAAAAAGCAATTATTAAATTATTACCAACCAATTATTAAATAGTAGGAGATTTTAAATATTGAACATTTAAACTCTAGCACTTCTGGTGTCCCAATATTTTTGAGAGCCTTATTTTACACTTTTTCAAAAAGTGCTACCTAACAGTTTGGAATTTCATCGATTTATACTTATATATAATTTCCACAGATGTTGCTAATGTAATTTTTTTTGAAAAAAATTCCAAGTTTTTGTCTGTTGTTTTCATTTTCCTTTTAAATCATTTTGTAATAGGTGTCCCAATATTAATGGGAGTCACTGTAAGTACTAGTAGGGTTATCTTTAAGGCTTATTGTTAAGTTGGTGTATCTTCTATCCTGACTGCTTATGAACTCTTATAACAAATTTTTTATAGAGATTTAAAACAATCATATTTCTGATCTTTAATATTCTTTCCCATAATATTAGTTTCTTAGTAAATACGTACTTTAGTTTTATTATGTATAATAATTGAAGATATATCAGCTAAGTATACATTTAAGATTAACATTTTCTTCGATTAATCATTCTATTTACACATTTTTTAATGTAACAAAATTAAAACTTCTATTATTTTCTGGCGCAGACTTTTTTAAAGGACATTTTGACTATTTTATTTGCATTTCCAAGGATTTTTTCAAACATCTGCCACTACAATCTATTGGAACTAACAAAACTAAAAGTAAAGTAATCGCCTAATTTTTTCAGGCGAGGCTTAACGTCCAACTACCATTATTACTAGATGTCGTGGACGGAGGCGACTAGCAAACGTACTTTACTATTTCTCATTTAACCATTAAATAAAATCCAAGGCCAAGACCGGGAATCAAACCCAGTACCACAATGCATATTAGCTTTGCACGTCTCGCCTCTTAACCGCTCGGCTATCGTGGCGCCCGAAACTATAATAACTGTATATAGTAGTTTGTGATTTAAATCATATATTGGTGTACGAGTTGGATATTTGTTTACCTTCTTTTTTTTTGAGTACCGACCAAAATTTGGTCAGTGCAACTCTAGTACTTCATAACCTCCTACTTTAGGTACCACTAGTTAGAGTATACCGTGGCTTTCGGCCCTACATGCTAATAATCTGTAGTATTGGAGGTCAGTACCGTTTCAAAATAAAATAATTTGATCAATATCCTATGGAATCATTTACCAGGATATTCTTTCAAAAAAATAATAGCATAACTATCAACTCCGTCATCATACATTTCATTTAAATATTAAATTTTGGATCGTTCTAAGAAGCCACTGAATGTCAACAAATATTTTGATTTCGTTGCGTTAACACAACAAATTTTCAATTCCTAGAAGCTCCTACAGTTCACAGTCCGGTAATAGAAACTCATAACGAGGGAACACTGTCTGGAGGCCGGCAATGAACTAAGAAGGCACCTAACGCCAATAACCACAGAAGTTTTTTACCTGCTATAAATTAACATATTCATGTTATATGCAAATGTTTTAACAATTTTAAAGCGATGTTTCTAAAAAATCTAAGAACTCATGTTCTTAACATCTTTCAATTATTAAGAGTTATATTACTATTATTGCAAATTCAATTCTTTAATTCTTTTCCAAGAGCGATGTACAAATATTTTGTTAAAACATACATTATGCTTTTGGTTTGATTTGGGAGGTATATTTACACGGTCGTTAGTGCTGTTAACTTACAGTTTCCGGTATTTGTTTGATTCATTTTGACTTTGTTTGAAATGCTATTAAGTTCTAACAATTTTTTCTTCTTATTCTTTGCAGAACAAACAAGAAAGTATGATATATCTTTTAACAAAATATTGTACACGTACTTGAAAGTAATTAAAGAAAGTGGTATTCGCAATAATAATAATAATATAACTCTTAATTGTAAGATGTTGCATCGTATTTATTTAACACTGAGATTCTGCAGAAGGTTGATATAATAATTGTAATAAAAATGGTAAAGTGCAGATTATTTATCAACATCAGCTTATCAAAGCAGCTACTCATCTTCTACCATAAATAATTCAGGTATTTTCTTTTCTGTACATAACCCGAAAGTAACGTTCACACATCTTCATAGTTGTTTTTGTAAATCTTTCAGTCATGTATCTATTATTGCAAAAATGCGCCTTGCCCCGGAGTATTTCGGTTATACAAATATAAATGGATAGAATGATTATAGCTGCATTTTGTGTCGAAATTAATATCAAGTAAGCTGTGCCAAACAATAAGTTAATACTAAACTAATAGGAATATTAGCTGTTTGCGGTCGTCATTTAGCAAGACAAACCGAACGTACACACCTTACTGCAAATTGAATTGTTGCATGCCATTACTTGTGTTGGACAAAACCGTACACTTTTCCGAACCCGAAAAATCATAAATTCATCCCAATTTTAATATAATTCAAGTCCCCATCTAACCTGCACAACTGTTTAAATGATTCCATACAAAATAACTGACACAAATTGTTAAAAAAATTAATATTTTACCAAGAACAAATATTATTTGAAAATATTATTAAACATTTTTTTAAAAAAATAGATAATAAATGAAAGTAAAACAAAAAAACAAACTGGAATTCTGATGGAGACTTGCATATTAGTGTGTATTGGTAAATATTTCGTAATTACCGTATATGTGGGTCAGATGTTTGTAACTAATGTAGCTCGCATACATACTGACGGGCACAATCTCCTGGCCATACCTACGCGACACTATTTACGCACACAGTAAAGTCAAACCACTGATATTTACTTTTGATTACCTGTACGGTTCGACTATACAACTATCAAACGTAAAAGAATAAGTGTGAATTCTTTCTTTATTGTGGTAACAGTTTGTTGGAAAGGAATTCTTTAAATTTTGTTATTAAAAATTACTTAGAGAATATGTTTTTGAGAGTTCATGAAAGTTTAAAAGTAGTTGATAACAAAAAGTAGCCATTTCATACCAATTTTAGTGCAATTCATAAATAATTTGGGATATACCACTCCTCCTAATCCCAAGTCAACCTCCTGAACTTCTGGGTAGGCTCATGGGCCATCTAGTCGGCCACAAGCCTCTACAGTTTTTCAGCAATATCATTAAATTGGTTCTTAACTTAAAAGTAAAAAAATAAAAGAAACTTACAAAAGAGGAGCTAGTAACGCACTTTATTTCAGATCAAGATAACTGTAAAGGGAGCTTTTTTTTAAGGTTTCTCTTGTTTCAGACAACAGTTAGCTGTAAGAATCTCCTAAGAAGAAAAAAAAAATCTTAAAGCCGCTAGCTGGACTCCAACTCGTGATCTCCGCGTTGATATCCAGTATTCGCTAACCGCTGAACTAATCCATTCTCTTCTCAAACTAGTATATTTTCAACAAACTCTGTATTTAAGAAACAAATTTATTTCTTATTAGCTTTCTACAGTTAGTAAACGCGAAGATCGTAGGTTCTGTAGCCAAATCCGCAGAAAACTAAAAGATCTAATGTAGAAATATTTGTACATAGAATTTAGGCTTCGGTAAAGCGTTAAAATTTGTAGTTGTAGGCGTGTAGTGAACGAACTACATATAATGTTTGCGGATTCTTTTAATACCAAACAGTTACACTCATTATGTAGTTCTTGTTGTTAGGATCGGATACTCGTTGGGTGCCAAGATCTATAAAGAAATGTCTAGTCCATTTCTTTCTATGGGATTGTAAATCCGTAATTAACTTGAAATGACACCTTAAATGGTGTCATTAAATGGTATCCCTTCTCTAATTGAATAGTCGTAAAAGTTTCCCTCACCCAGAAGAATAAATCAGTTTATACAAAAACCTGAGTTAACACTTTTAGGAAGTTTACAGTAAATCATGAGTTCTATTTCCGGAAAAATCTTACAAAAACGGAAAAGTCCCGACGGAAAAATGATATTTAAGGATAAGGGAATTTCCAATGAATTAGGAATTTAAAGCAACAATTTAACTATCTTTAACAGTATGGCTCTTCGAGCTAACATTTCTTCTAAAGAATTTACCCTGGAAATATGTCGATCTTCATGGTTATGCTAGTTTAAAGATACTCATTTTCAAGACATACTAATATTCTATCTGCTTCGGTCGGGTGTCGAACGCCTTTTTTTTTTAAATTAATTCCAATAAAAGTAATTATTAAAAAAAACAAGCCATTCGTTCTCGAGCAGATAATAAAGCTAAGATTGAAATAATTAATAAAGAGGCAAAAGTGGTGAAACTAAGACTAAGTTTAATAAAGAACAGATCTCTCTACTTTCTAACGTTGGATATTAAAAGTACCACTTTATTTTCTAGTTACCGTTAAATAATTGACATATTTATAAGAAAAATGAAAGAAAATAATTCTACTTCTATTTGGAAAGAAAATATTGTTAATTGTTGCTGATTGAAACAGAATTTTCTGTTTCTACTGTAATTTTTGTAAAGAATGAATTATTTATTATTGATGCAAACAAATTTTCTCACTGAAAATTACCTTTTTTTAAACATATGTATAATATGTTATCTCTCTGACAGATTCTTTCAAGTTCTCCAAGGCACTACTCACTCTTCCATCTACCCTGTCCTTGCTGGTGTACCACAGGGAAGTGTCTTAGCTCCTCTACTTTACACAATCTACACTACCAACTTACCTTCTAACCTTAATACCTCTATTTACACCTTCGCTGATGACACTGCCATACTCTCCACAAACTCTGACCCTATCCTCACAGTACGCTCACTACAGTCCCACCTTCACTCAATAACACCTTGGTTAGAAAACTGGCGTATAAAAAATTAACCCAACTAAGTCTAAATACATAGTCTTCACACTCAAACGTCAAACTCCACCACCTGCCTTCTTACATCATGCACCTATCCCACCAGCCGACCATGTGCGGTACCTTGGAATGTACCTAGACAAGAGACTTACCTGGAACCCACATTCGAGACTTAAACGTACCGAACTAAACAAATCTTTACAAACTTCTAGCCAGACTACTCGACAAACGCTCAAAACTCTCACTACAGAACAAACGACGACTCTACACAGCTCTACTCACACCAATATGGACTTACGGACTCGAACTTTACGGAACAGCTACAAAATCAAACATCTGCAAACACTCCAATCCAAAATACTCCGCCGCATAGTAGACGCTCCATTCTATGTTATCAACCACACAATCCCCATACAGATCTCCAAATTCCACTCATCTCCGAACTTGCCAAAATCCGGTGTAAACATTTTCATCAAGAACTCTCACTTCATCCCAACCCTTTAGCTGCAAACTTGTCTTCAACTACGCTACCCTTCAATCCTCGAAGACGGCTGAGGCGCCGTTGGCCCCAGGGTGACTAATGGCGGCCATCACTGGATGACCGTCATTCACGTCTGCCACGCTATTTATTTATAAACTTATTGCATTTACCTATTGCACCCTGCAGGTACAGGTGTAAATTTCATTAAAAGGATAAATGAAAAAAATAAAAAATGTATAATATATAATATATAAATTTAAATATAGGTATAGTTTACTTCTTTGGAGAGTATAATTATGAAAACGTCAGAATGGTTGCATACATAATTTTATTGTTTACACGCTAATTATACAAATGTTTTTTATTAAATTGATACACAATTAAAATTTCGTATTTAGAAGGACAAACAAATATAAGTAAATTTTCTTTTTTTGTGAAATGTATTTCTTTAACAACTTCTTAGTTGAAGATTAAATTAGGAAATAGCATCCTAATGTGTGTAATTTTTTTTTTAAGTCAAATTAAACAGATTGATCTGGTTGTTTTCGAAACCTTGGTGAGATCCTAGTAAATATACAGATAACCAGTTTTTCTTATCTTCTAAATTGATTTCTAAATTTCTCTTAAAACTCGTAAAAACATGCGTGAAGATTTTTTAATTTTTAGTTTTCACTAAGAATTCCTTGAACTGTAGAAAACTGACATAAAACTTGATCCGTTAGTTTGCTCCTCATCTTAAAAAAACCCTCTGAAACTAGCAGAACTATCAAATATGTAATTCACTTTTGGTATATAATAATAATGTTTTTTTTTAAAAAAATTGGAGAATTATAAAACGCCTCTTTACTGAGTAGATTATTTAGCTTTTTGCTCCTTCAATTTAAAATGATGGATAATTTAAGAAAAATCAATCCAGCAATTTGAAGAGAACAATTCTATGGAAACAAAGCCATAAAGTTAGGCGATTGGACTCAAGTAAACGCCAAATTATCATCGACTCCAAATTAACAATAAGTGCACAATAAGCGTAAATTGAAGCAGTTTTCGAGAAAAAAAAAAAAATATCCAAAAACTAATAAAATCAATCCTGATCAATCAATTAGTGGGCTGATTTTTTCCCCACTAATTTTGAAATATAAAATTTAAACTTATTGTGTTCTTTTTCCCTTTTACGTGTGTGAGAAATGCAGCTTACTCTCAATAATTTTTAAAAACCACTTTTTCTCATTCAGTGTAATCTCAAAATTGAGAATCTATGCGATTACAATACCTTCTCTTCCTAGTGCAGTAAGAGAAAGTACAAATAATATAGATTTTCACGAACCAGTCTGCTATGGAGTGTTTATAAAATCATCAACACATTTATTATTAGGAAAAAAAGGAAAAGTGAACATTGCAAATATATAGGCTGTAACGAATGGCCACCGCTTATGGCTACATATAGGAAGAGATTGCATATCCGGGGTATGATCGGTTTTTTTAAACATTTATAAACAAATAAATACCTCTTCACTGTCGGTTTTGGAAGTAACTATTTCTAGAAATACTAAAAATTGCCGAGCAAATTGTCTAATTCTTTTAAAATTTTAGACTGAAATATTTTAATCGGAACAAAGAAGAGACAGAGGGGGAAAGTCAGGATGCGTACTGCAGGTTCATAAATTATATTGAACATTTGGTGGGAAAACCTGTTCTTAAGAACTTCAACCTTTTGTACAATTTTGTTACGAAATTAAAAAGTAAAAAATTAAAAAAAAAAGAACATTACAATTACGTGAATACAAATTTATAAGGTAGATCTGAGTCCCAATAATGTTATTAGTCAAAACTCAAGATTTGTTTGTCGTTTAAAACGTTTTAGCTTTTTGCTCCTTCAATTTAAAATGATGGATAATTTAAGAAAAATCAATCCAGCAATTTGAAGAGAACAATTCTATGGTAACAAAGATATAAAGTTAGGCGATTGGATTCAAGTAAAACGCCAAATTATCATCGACTCCAAATAAACAATAAGTGCACAATAAGCGTACATTGAAGCAGTTTACATTGAAACAAAATGCGAGATGTGCTTACCGTTTCTAAGGATTGTTTGGGATTGTGAGCGAGGAATTGTCTGAATAGGTTAGTTGGTTCTAGAATTATGGATTTTTTTTTTTTTTATAGCGATTTCATTAAATTTTTACAACAGAAAATATTTTTAACACCTTCTATTAAATGGCAGCAGATGATCTGTATAAATTGGAGAAACAATTAAACTAAATTAAAATGAACATAATTATTAAATGAAAAATTTCACGGATAAAATTAAAATAAAACATTTTATAGGAGCTCCTTAATTATATTCGCTTCGATTAGTTATAGTAAACGACATTGATGAGTAAACTACATCCTACTTAGTTTTAGAAATTATAAACTGATGCCCTAAATAGTAATAAATTAAGCTAATAAAGTGTAATATTTTCACTGATTCATTACAATCTGCCAAGAAGGAATCTAGTTATAATATCAAGTGTAGCGAAAAACTAAAGATGGATGCAGAGTTAAAGTTCGCGATAGTTATTGGCTTGTTCCATTTTTACCAAGACTTGTGGTTTCATCACTTGGGATTAATAAGCTGTTATTTTCTGTTTATTTCATTGGTTCACAACTGTAAGGGTGAAAGTACTTTATGCCTGAATTATTCTAATATAATGTTCAGTGTTTAATTAATTTGAAACCATTCTGATAAATACATCATAAATAAATAAAAATAGGAAAAAGAAACAATTACAGAAAAATGTTTCACTAGTTTTATTTAATGAGCTTCTATTTAAAAATCGAAGAATAGATTAATAAAAAAATCGCTATTTTAAAAAAAGGAAATTTCCACATTAATGAAGGAATTTAATAAAGGATGAAAATACACAAATAGAAAAACATTTGCATTTAGTACACTATACTGTGTACTAATTATTGCACATATCCGGCGGAAGTAATCATACAGAAAAAATTTGTCTGTTTTCCTAATATAAAAATAAAATATTCAACAATTATTCATAATAAAATATTTAGAAATGTAGGTCATAAGAAACAATTACTTAAGCATTTAGTTGTTGTTTTAAAGAAATCACTACATTGGAAATAACTTTTTATAAGAATTATTTGCTGTAAAGTTGGAATTCAAGGTTGTAAGACAGAGTTGGGCAAAACTTCAATCACGACTAACGACTAATCTCATGACTAAATTAGTCACGACTAATTCACGACTAATGTTAATCATGATTATTTTATTTAGTCGCGCTTACGACTAATTTAATCATGATTAAATGTGACCACGATTGAATTAGTCATGACTAATTAGTCGCGACTAAAAATTTTGCCCAACTCTGGTTATAAGTACCAAAATTTAGTCTTATTACTTATTATTACTATTATTCTTTCATATTGTGAGAGAGAAACTATTGATAACCCAAAATAATGAAACTTTGGTATTTTATTTTATTAAACTTTCTGATTAATACCTTTCAATTGTTTCACTAACAAATTAAAGGAAACATTTTCTCCCATTAGTTTCAAAATAAAGTTTCAATTAGAATTTTCTTTGACCTGCCTTAAGAGAAAATATTGGGACTTCTTTCTTTTCCTAGCAAAACTGTGTACGAGGCGAAGCCGAAATGTAGCTTTTCGGTTAGCCTAGGGAAAATAGCTACAGTTTTTCAGGCTGAGCTAGCTGCAATTAGGTTCTGTGCTACCGAGATTAAGGGGAGAGGAATTATTGATTCTCAATAATTGAGTTCCTACCAGGTCAACTCAAGGCTGGTTTGGGACTGTCTGGGTGCCCTGAAGGAAATTAGTGACCAAAAAATAAGGTCTTTCTGGTTTGGGTACTGTGTCATTCAGGATATAAGGGAAACGAAGTGGCAGATTTATTGGACCGGGAAGGCTCTGCGGGACACTTCGTTGGCCTGGAGCTCTGTTTTGGGAGTTTCGAGGTGTGTTAAGTCTGCGATCATTAACTTATGGGTGCTGAGTAGGTCTCAGGAGTTGTGGCTTAAGTCACTGGACTGAGACAGGCGAAGGAGTTCATTAGAGGCTATTCACCGTGGCTGACCGCAGAATTAATCCGTCAAGGCCGTGGGGCTATAAGGAGAATTGTAGGCTTATTAACTGGCCAATGCAGGCTCAGAAAACACATGCATCGCATGGGCCCTGGCAGATGATAGCCTTTGTAGGTTCTGCCACGATGAAGAGGAAACGGCACTGCACGTATTGTGTCAGTGCGAGGGGCTCGTCCTGGTTAAGGATGTTACTTCTCGGGGAGGAAAAACCAAGGCCTGTGAGCTTTACCCAGGAGTCACTCTCCAGAATTAAGAGTCTTATTAAACGGACGGGTCTTGGAGGGCGAACTCTAAAGCTGGGGAGCCACAATAGATCCAAAGGGGTCGCAGTGGCGTAAGCCTTGAGGCCGCCCTAATTTAATCCATTCTATTCTAGTCTTATTACTTACTCGTATTATTACTATTATTCTTTCATATTGTGAGAGAGAAACTATTGATAACCCAAAATAATGAAAGTTTGGTATTTTATTTTATTAAACTTTCGATTAATACCTTTCAATTGTTTCACTAACAAATTAAAGGAAACATTTTCTCCCATTAGTTTCAAAATAAAGTTTCAATTAGAATTTTCTTTGACCTGCCTTAAAAGAAAATATTGGGACTTCTTTTTTTTTCTTTTTTTAGTAAAACTCTAGTTTTCAATTATATCAATTTTCAATTTAGATTTTATCAATTTCAATCAAAGAAATGACAGGTATTTTAGAAAAGTTAAGGAATAGACCTGGGGTGGGCAAAGTGCGGCCTGCGACACAAAACGGCAAATAATAAAAATTTAAATCATAAAATATTTCAAATTTGATGTTAATAAAGTTTGGTAATTTTCGCTAGTAGACAATTATTGTCTCAGCGTTCAAATCTTGTATTAGTAATCCGCGCTCTCTCTCTTTGTATGATCACTCGACTATTTAGTACGCCATTTTTACACCGACACAAAGCGTGTCGCCGACGAAGCTGCGGATTTTCGTTTCTTCTCTAGTTATTTATTTTATAGTGATATATAAATGTGAATGGAATCGCATTATTTTTATTTCGTCTGGCTTTTAATAGAAAAAATGGTGAAGGAAGATATGAAGCATTTTCATAAAAATAACTAATGCCGTTTTTTTGTCGATTTGTTAATAAATTTCATTTTAATTAATAATCTGTATTATAAATAGATAAAAACAATTAATAAATAAGAACCCGAAATAAATATAAAAAGAAATTATATATACTGCGGCCCTCGGTAATAAACCAATAACCTTTTGCGGCCCTCGGTAATAAACCAATACCCTTATGTGGCCCTTTACAGAAAAAGATTGCACACCTCTGGAATAGACTCATAAATTAGAGTTACCATCTCTTCAGTCATAGAAGGAAGCATTAATTTATGAGGAAATTAAACTAATACTTTAATAAATGTCCCAAAGTAGTGTCATTAAAATAGTAAAGACAAAAAAATAATAATTTAAAGAGAAGGCCATGAGAAATAATTTACAACTCAGAACAAAAAATACATCTTTCTTTTAAAAAATAAAATATAAAATTCTCTCTGATTCAGTTCACAGTTTTTTAATATAATTATGTAAAATTAATAAAACATGTGGGAATATACTAAAAATGGAACGGATAAAACAAAGTAATTGCCACCTTAATTAACATTTTTATTTACATTCATATGTATATATTAGCAGATGAGGTAAATGAGCATAAGAATCGAGGAAAAGTTCTATAATAAATCTACTATAAAATGTATTTAATACTATAGAAGGAGTATTAGATATTTTTAGCATACAGTAGAATTGGTTGAGAGCATTCTTCTTTGATATGTTTCACTCGAAGAGAGAAAAACAGAACTTTACTAAATTCCTCCTTCAAACCACGCCCACATCATCCTAGAAGGGAAAGGTGAATAAACTGTAAAAAGATTGGTGTTCTTGCTGAAATTGATTTAAATCTGTAACTGATTCAGAAATGAATTAGGAAATTTCCTTTTTCAAATGAGTGAAGAAAAAAACAAACTAATTAGTTGAAGTTTTCTCTTTTAAGGAAGCTAAGCAAAGCATCTTCTTAAAAGCTGTCACTTCTTAAAATCCGAATTAAAATATATAATGGATTTTAAAAACCAGTTTGGTATCGTCAAAACGACAAAACAAACTATGAAGCAAAACTGAAAAAAAAATCAGCATTCGTTCTTACTTCTTTTGATACCATATAAATTGCCTTAAGAAACTTCTGAGTTTTACTGTCTCAGCACTTTGTAAATTAAGACCATTTTTGGACTTCTGTTTGAAATCAAGTCTAAAAGCTAATATTTAGATTCCATTAAAAAGATTACAGACTTTACAACTTTATTGACAATATTATGTATAAGTTATTATTTTTGAGGAATCTTGAGTTTTGATCAACTGTAAATAAAAAAAAATCATTACGATAACGTTTCGAACTATATTTAGTTCATCTTCAGGGCTCAGATTTTCGATTTGTGTAGATATTGTGATAGAATTACTGCACATAAATAAAAGATTAAGTAGATTTTTGTTTATTTATTTTTATCTATTTTTGTCAAAAATTCACTCAATCTTTCTTTATGATGCAATAGTTAATATTATTTGCAAATAATACTGTCACAATTCGTACACATACTAATCAAAAATCTAAGCCCTGAGAAATAAACTAAATATAGTTTGAAATGTTAGCGAAAAAACTTTTATTTAAAACTGACCAAAACTCAAGATTCCTCAATAATAATTATCTCATCAAGGTCTGGTCAACAACTGCTACTATCTATCTTATATATTATATGTATGTATACAATAATGTAACAGTATTTAAATTATTTTACAATAACAATTAATATATTAATATTATTTCTTTTTAATTTAAGACTTATCATTGTCTAAGGTCATTCATTGGCCTTTTCAGAGCACTACTACCTCCGGACAGTCTCCTCTAGCTACAAACATTGTCCAACTCTGACCAGGGAATGGTAGAAGCTCCCAGAATAAAAACCAAATCTTCTGGAAGCGAGTATGTTATATTATTAGATATATGTAGTTTTGTTTTTCTTATTTAACTTAGAGTACAACACCTGAGGTAATTGGTGACCAGTATTTTTAAATGAACAGACAGCTTCCGGACAATGTTTTCTCATTATAGACAATATTAGATCGTGAGCTTAAGAATTAGCTTGAATTGAAAGATTTTATTATTGATTTTTTGGATTCAATTTCCTATTGTTATGATTAATGTTAGGCGAGTCAATATTTAACGTTATTAGAGACCAGAGCACATTACATTCATATTATTATATTATTCGATAAATAATTTATAAGCACTACTAGTCTAGAAATACGGGCTAAGTTCTATACAAAGAAGGACTCAAAACCCGTACTTGGGTGAAATTTAATTTAAAAAATAAATCCTACCTACAAGATCGATATTTCAGAGTCAACTGTGGAGCAGCAGACTCTGATATCCATCTAGCTCGAGCTGGTGTTCCTCAGGGCAGTGTCCTAAGTCCTCTTCTTTACAGCAGATATACCTCAACATCCAAATACTATTCTTTCTACCTTTGCTGACGATACTGCAATCTTATCTCCTCATTCAGATCCTCTTATCGCTACCACGAGCTCTACAAACACACATCAACCACTTACAAGACTGGCTTATCAAATGGCAAATCAATACTAACGTTACGAAATCAAAATATATAGTATTTACTTTAAGACAAAAAATCCTACTTCCCATCATCTTGAACCAAATTCCTATACTAACTGTGGACAAAGTACGCTACCTAGGACTGCACCTAGACAAACGGTTGACATGGAATCCCCATACTAGACTGAAAAGACAAGAAACTAACCAACGCTACAAACTTCTCGCCAGACTACTTGACAAACGATCTAAACTCAACTTACAAAACAAAAGACTCTTATACCTGTTGTTACTGCGACCTATTTGGACATACGGCATCGAAGTATGAGGATCGACTAAACGTTCCAATTCTTTACGCAGCCAGACTCTACAATCAAAAATGCTACGAAAACTACTTGACGCTCCATTCTACATTTCTAACCTCACCATTCATAAAGATCTCAAAATCCCTTTCATCAACGACCTTACTAAAACTCGTTTCTTAAAATTTCATTCCTTTATAGCAGCTAATCCTAATCCTTTAATTGAATGCTTATCTTCTTCCACATTACCAGGCAATCCTCCAAGGAGATTGAAGAAAAGATGGCCCCGCGACCTACTCTCCTCATAACAGTGATCTGATCACGTTAATGGAGTGTCGCCACTGGGCGCCTTCTCCAATCTTCAATCAAGACATTATATTACATCACATTTGCTTGTTGCAACAACCGTTGCAGTCGCAAATTTCAATAAAAGATTCAAATAAATAAATATGACCTGTTTTGGAGAAACCATTAAGGTAAAACCACTAGGAGAAAGTGGGAATCCCTGAAGAAGGAATTAGCCCATTTCCCCTGCCGCAGGGAAAAGCCAATGCTGCAGGACCTTCACAACAATTTGAGAACAGATTTCACTTTTAAGCACAAAATTTACGAAATTCTAATCGAAAAGAAAAATAATGCTAATACTTGGCCGGTAAATTTACGTTCTAAAAATAAGTAAATACGAAACAAATTCACGAATAAGAGATAAAAATTAGAAGTAGATAATGCCATTTACTTAGCACAAAATTTCAATAAATTTAGAAATAAAAATGGTTTAACCCCTTAATGCACAGTATTTTTGAGAAAAAAAACCGCTATATTTTATACGATTAAGTAAGTGTTATAGGTTGCAATCCCATGTAAATGATAAATATCAATAAAACGATTGTTTTTCTTTGCTTTCACATTATTTTCAATTCTCGATTATATTCGAGTGTGAAAAATTATAGCAGCATAAAGTACAACGCCGCTCGAATTATCTCGAATGTGCACAGTTTGGCCAATTTAGCGCGCTCGAGTTAACTCGAGCGTGCACGTTAAGGGGTTAATGTGTGAATTACTTTTGAGTTTTTTTGTTTTCAACTGTGGTTGAAGCTCGGGTCTTAAAACCTACACCCAATGGATTACACTCCTTTTAAGCAGCAAACCTCCGTATCACATCTGCCACTTTGAGCCACTTTTACGTGCGCTGGGAACCGACTAGAATTTGAATAACTCTGGCAAATACTCAAATCTGAAAATATGTTTAACCTCAATTCATTTTTCTAATGGGGTATGAAAGAAACAAAATTTCTAAGGATATGTTAGCACTTATAAACATTTAAAAAAAAAAAATAAAAATAAAAAAAAAAAAATATGTGGGTAATAAATAATTGCCACTTACGATTCAATACGTTTAAGTATTTATTACTTGGAAATTAGTAACTACATTTTACAAGCTGAGAAGAATACATAATAGGTTAAAAATTCTCATTTTGTCCCTGAAAATATTTGCTCTTCTTGATCTGGTGGATGAAAAACATATAAAGCATTTAATAATCTAATTTATAAACTCAGAACTGCATTTAACGGAAAATTTTAACTATCCCAAGTACTACGCTTGACTGAAAAAAAAAATCCTCTGCTTTCTGGGATTCGAACTTAGAAATATTATTAGCATGTAAAATTGTTTTTTTCTGCAGCCAAGTAGGAATGTTCTCATTACTCAATTAAAATCAGCTGCGTAATGCCCAACTTCCCTCACTAGTGGGGAAAAATTCCCATTAGTGTCACTTTCCTCACTATTGAGTGGATAAACTTTATTGTGCTTCCTTGATATAAGAAGTTTTGTTATTAACATAAATATTTTCTGTAAAACTTTAATAAGCTTATTTAACGTAACTAAATAATTAAAAAATAAAATAAAAATTGAAAGGAATATAGAAATAAAAATAATACTTTAATAAATAATTAGATATTTTTAATTATAACAGTTAAAAAGGTTATAGTGTTACCTTATAGAAATTTAAAATGGATTCTAGTGATTCCTGTTTAGAAAACACTCCTCCATCAATAAAAGAAACAGCAGAAAATGTAATAACGTAATGTAAATACGTAAGTAATGTAAATAATTGTAATATAACAATAAATGTTTATAATAAATAAATTACTTTTTGTAGACTGTAAAAATGAAATTTTTAATTTTTTTAGTTAATAAATCTAATGGTTGCAGAAAAAATATAATATTTAACTCGAGTGTAAAGTATTTTCCTCACACTCGGCAATTTGCACCCCTGCACCCTGCCTCGCGTGAGGAAAAGTACTACTTTCCACACTTGTTAAATAAATAACTATATAACCTTATTGATTTTAAAAGGTTGATGTAAATTTTCTTTTTGTATGTTTGCAATAAATTGTATCTATTATTTAAGAATTACCTTTCATGTTAACAATTATCAAAATAAAAATGAATTATCAAATATTAAAATATATATTTAGACCGGTTTAAAAAAACCATCAAAACTCTGGAAAATAAGCAAAATTTAAATCTTAGTCACTGGGATAGCACAGTGTGGCAACAATGTACGTAATTTATTTTAATTTCAGTTAAATATTTAAAAAAAAAAAATGGTTGCCTGTAAATGAAAATGATGAATTCATTTTGGATAAGATAATCCGTCCTTGCGTTACACATTAATTTATTGCAACATTAATGGCAGAAACAATATAAATTGAACACTAAGGTGCTTTCTATCACTACAACCATCACAATATAATGAACAATATCATTCATAAAATATATTCTTGTTTAAAATATTAGCAAAGGTTCAAATTATCTACTGGTAGGCCATGCATATTGAGATAAAGCACAGAAAATTGGTTTGATAAAACTAGCATTTATCTCTTGTATGGGAATATAACAAAAATATTTTACTAAATATTATCATGTTTGCGGTTTGTTACGCTTTAAAATATTGAAAATATTTATAAAAGTGCTCAAGTCAGAGTTGAATACAAGAAGGCTTCCCAATAGTGTACACATAGCTACGAGGGTCGTTTGAAAAGTCCGTGCAAAAATAAAAACTACTTAATTTTTTGGGCTAAACCTTTTTTATTTTTCAACATAGTCTCCTTTTAGGCTTATACACTTCGTCCAACGCTGCTCTAGTTTGTTGATTCCTTCCGAATAATAGGATTTGTCAAAGTCTGAAAAATCGCCATTCGTTTCTGCAATCACCTCCTCGTTTGAATAAAATCTTTTTCCCGCCAGCCATTTCTTCATAGTGGGGAACAAATAGTAGTCCGAGGGAGCCAAGTCTGGAGAATAGGGGGATGTGAAACGAGTTGGAACCCTATTTCCATTAATTTTGCGACCACAACTGCTGAGGTGTGAGCTGGTGCGTTGTCGTCATGGAAAAGGACTTTTTTGTGGGCCAATCGTGGGCGTTTTTCTTGCAACTCGGTTTTCAAACGGTCCAATAACGATGAATAATATGCACCTGTAATAGTTTTACCCTTTTCCAGATAGTCGATGAGGATTATTCCTTGCGAAACCCAAAAGACAGTCGCCATAATCTTTCCGGCCGAAGGAACGGTCTTCGCCTTTTTTGGCGCAGATTCCCCCTTGGTAACCCATTGTTTAGATTGTTCTTTGGTCTCAGGAGTGTAGTGATGTATCCATGTTTCATCCACAGTGACGAAACGACGCTTAAAGTCCTGCGGATTCTTCTGGAACAGCTGCAAACCGTCCTTGCAACACTTCACACGATTTCGTTTTTGGTCAAAGTGTGAGCAATCGCGGCACCCATCTTGCGGATAGCTTTGTCATGTTCAAATGTTGATGCAAAATATTATGTACCCGTTCATTCGAGATGCCTACAGCACTAGCAATCTCACGCACCTTCACTCTTCTGTCATCCATCACCATATCATGGATTTTATCAATGATTTCTGGAGTAGTAACCTCAACAGGGCATCCCGAACGTTCAGCGTCACTTGTGCCCATATGGCTACTCCGAAAATTTTGAAACCACTTATAAACTGTTCTAATCGAAGGTGCAGAGTCACCATAATGTTTATCAAGCTTCTCTTTAGTCTCCTCAGGCGTTTTGCCTTTCATAAAGTAGTGTTTAATCAACACACGAAATTCTTTTTCGTCCATTTTTTGAAAATCACTTGACTTCCTCGATTCAAACGAATGCCAAACACAAAGAAATAGACCGATCTGGCTGAAACTTGGTGTGTGTTCTTCCAAGAGATGCTACTAACTAAACATAACCTCGATACGCGCCAGTAGTGCTATCTCTCTGACTTTGCACGGACTTCTCAAACGACCCTCGTACTTGCTTTCATTTTAAAATGAAAAATCTTCAAATACAAAAGACACGATAAAAAAATAAATATTAATAAAATATTGCTACGAACTTGGACGAATAGAAATGAATACTTGGATGACCCGGGCACCAGTCTCAGAGGCACCAACATGACAAAACATTATTTACATTCAAATTGTTTTCAATTATTTAAAAACCAGAAAGTTTTTATTTTCTTCTTCCTGTTTTTTGGAACCAGGAAGTTAAAATGAAATTTAAATTTTAAAAAAATTCTTCCATAATATTTTACTAAAAACCCAAAAGTACACCGAAACTCATTAAACATATTATTCAAAAGATGTCAACAATCTCTTAGAGATACCGGTCACTTGTGCCTATCTAATTATTTGTAAAAACTCACATTTATTTGAAAATGCTCATTAAAAAATGATAATAATTAAAATTAAATCCTATATTATTTAAAGAAATTAAATAGAATTTATTACAATCAATATTTAATTGTATTTAGTACATTTTTTAAGAACGATCCCTAACATTAATGATATATTGATTCATAAAGCAAATAAATTTAAAGAAGCTTTGTAATGATATCCATTTTGAGACCACGCTGAAACGAAACTAGTATTTTTCAATGGTATTTTGGTAAATGAAACGCAATTAGTTGGGACTAACTTGGTTTTTATTTACAACTTTACAACTTTTTTTGCATTTTTTACTTATAGTTTTAGTTTAACTAGCAATCATGAAGCTTCGAGTTACTTTCCGTACACTGTTTTTAAAACTGGTAACTTTTTTAAACAGTTTTATTAAAAGTATTTAAAATTAATTACATGATTAAAAGCTAAATTAGATAGCGTAGAAAATGAAGTCAGTTATTTTGTCTATAAAATCAGTTTGTATTGTTAAATTTTTGTTGAAATTATTTAATATAAACGCAATATCTTCCTGAGGTTTGTTTTCCTGGCAAATTCTGTAAATATACATCTAGATGGGAGAATGTGAACAAAATAATTAGGCCCCTATCGCCACTACCTACATCTGTAAACAGGAAAACTGAATGATATTCAAATTAATTAATTCTCCTTTAAATAATTCTTATTGAGGCGCCATGATAGCCGAGCGGTTAAGAGGTGAGACCTGCAAAGCTAATATGCATTGTGGTACTGGGTTCGATTCCCGGTCTTAGGCCTTGGATTTTATTTAAAGGTTAATAAAAGAAATTTACAGTAAAGTATGTTTGCTAGTCGCCTCCGACCACGATATCTAATTGGTAGTTGGACGTAAAGCCTGCCTGAAAAAATAGGCGATTACTTTACTTTACTTTTTAATTCTTATTGTAATGTTTGAGTATCTAGTCTCAAAAACTGTGGCCAAAAAAAGTAAAGATTGTACCTAGCGATCTCTAAAAAGCATTCAAGTTGTGAGCATAATCATAAGAGCTACCAGTAAGAAAGCTGTTCAATGCAACACTCGGAGCCTGCAAACTGATGTTTCACCGGAACAGTTAACTAGCGGCCAAGATGAATTCTTTGCAACAGTGTAGGCAAGGAGATTGTGAATTGCAAAGATAATCTCGAACAATCCTCATATTGTGTGAGAAAGGACAAAACTTGGAGGGCGCTGAAAGGTTGAGCACCCAGGTCCTCTAGCAGAATTTAGGGCTCCAGCTTGCAGGATTCTACTACTCATGCGCAATGAGCAATACACCGGAACGGAGAATTTTTTCCATAACAGTGTCACTATTCATTACTGTATCTATTCAACCGTCAGTACATCACAACTATATGCCCGAATACCGAATGTCGTTTTATAATTCAAGTCACCATTTCATTTTTGGAGTGCTAAATAAAATGAACCAGGTTGTCACCAGCTTCCAACCTAAGAGGGGAGCTTAAAATCTTATAGAATTCACAGAGAAGAAAATAGGCCTAAATAAAGAGAAACATTTGTATTCAAAAAGGAATTATTAGTAATAATTACTTTACCAAAAAGTATAATGCTCATGGAAATGTTTCAAACTTTGTTTGAATAATGTAATCATTACAAAATATTCTACGTTTACTCAGAACAGCTAGTCTAGAAATAGACCTAAGTCTGAACGATGACACTCCGACCCATAATTCGTGTTGCAATGCCATTGAATCCTCGAGCAAAAAACCAAAATAATCTCTTTCGTCCAAGAACCATGCCTACCGTCAATTCTAGAACACTTCCACAAAGAAAAAGGCCTCAGCCCTTAAGTTAGAGTTGTCAGTTCTATAGGTTGTGTACTGATTTCTTTGCTAGTAACGCTGAAAGTTGAAGTCGCATGAATAGATATTCATTGGCAACACTATTTAAAGTATAACCAAACAAACTTTACCAGGGTAAACTATTGTTGATATCCTAATCCCAAGCCTTTTACCCAACAACCTATTAGCAGCTGATGGGAGAAATATCTACCACAACTCATTGATGATGATATTTGTCTTGATTACATCCAGAGGACTTCCAATTTTAGAACCATGGTACTGGACGCAGCAATCAACACGATTCCTTAAATGTCACGGAATGACAAATAACATTTTTTAATTAAAAATTAATTATTCTTTTAATTTTTTAAAAATTATTAGTTTGTAAAGGACCCTAGGGCAAGAGCAGCTTCCCCAATCTGCCCCCCTGAAGACGCCAATGGATTGAACACTCCAAAACCTCTCTTTGGTTCTGCTATAAAATTTCCGTAACAATAAAAAGTTTCAATAAAGTTTTGAATTTGTTTAAAAATGTAAAATTAATTAACTTGGAAAGGTGGATTAGTTAAGTGGTAATTGAATGTAAGTTAACTCAAAAGAACAACTTAAAGAAACATTTCTCTAGCAAATATGGCAGAGCTTTATTAATGGAATCGTAAAACATTAGATCTCGGATGTCACTGCAATTTGCCAACTCATTTTAGAACGCATTGTCCATTAATATAAATTCTTATAATTTATTCCACCTTGGGTTCCGCTTAGAGTTCTACCTCGACTTTACAAACCCCACATCGTGTATTATCTAATTACTGCTTAATTCAAATTATATTACACTTTCAAGAGATACAAAGACTACCAGTCGAAATGTGATCAATGCTCAAAGCGGAAAAACAAACAGAATTACAATATTTGCATAGAACGCAAGAACTAAAAGAAAATGTCTTTCCCCAGGGAAACATTTTAGCATGGACTTTTAGTTTTTAATTTTACTTCAAACTGTCACACGTTCCATTTTTTATTACAAGTAATTACAGTACAAATTAACATTTTAAATGCTTTTATTTTGTTTAAAATTTGTTTAATTATGTACGAGTAAAATGGTTGGAAGAGTGGGCAGTCGCATGATTTAAGGAGTTGAAATATTACCCGTTGAATCAAATATTATTATCAATCTATTATTTTGAAGAAGTAGACCTATTAATCTGTATATTGTCTTAATTAACGCCCTAAATAAGTAAGGCATTTTTCTTTTTTAAATAACGGCCCTTTTACTATAACCTTCGGGAACACTTTGAACTTATGTTATATACATGGACATATTCTTCCAACAGTACTTACTGCTATTTCAAACAGTTTTCTGTGGATTTTATTGAAGTGGGACTGTAGCTGATTCCTCTAAATTACAGTTCTAAAATCCTTGTGTGCTGAAAGTATTAAATAATTATTAATAATGCAGAAAAGTTATAATTATTTTTATCACTATTTAAACCAGAGGTCGCCAAAGTGGTCATATATAGACCCCTCAGGGGTCTATTTATCAAAAGTAGGGGTCGATCTGAGCCAGGGGGTCGTAGGAAAAACAATTTCGAACCCAAAATAGCGAACCTCGCAAAGAAACACACTTTCGACACTATGAGAGGCACATACCCATCTCATTAATTAAGAAGCAATACTGTAGTTACTTTACTTATTTATAATTACTTATTTAATAGAAATTAAGGTATATAAATTTCAACATTACGGCATCGAAGAATGGGGATCGACTAAGCGTTCCAACTCACTACGCCTCCAAGCATTTCAGTCAAAAATACTTCGAAAACTTCTTAACGCTCCGTTCTATGTATCTAACCTCACTATCCATAATTACCTCAAAATCCCTTTCGTTAAAGATCTGGCTAACACTCGTTTTCTCAAATTTCATTCCTCTACAGCAGCTCATCCTAACCCTCTCATAGAACACTTCCTCCACATTACCAGGTAATTCTCTAAAGAGATTGAAGAGAAGATGGCCTCGTGATCTACTCTTATCGTGAGAGCAAAGCACGTTACTAGAGTGACACCACTGGGTGCCTTCTCCACTCATGATTTTCTTTTATTTCTTTTTTTTTACCATATTTGCTTGTTGCAACAACCGTTGCAGTGGTAAATTCCAATAAAAGATTAAAAAAAAAGAAGAGATTTTTCATAAAACTATTGTTACACAATGTAAAATTACTTTAATAAATGTTTAAAATAATAAAATTAATGTACAAACACAGTACCTAATAGATAGTTTTATTTTAATTAACTGAAAATTACTTTTATGGGGGTCCATGGAGATTTCGAAAAATTATATAGGGGTTCGTAATCAAAAAAGTTTGGCGACCCCTGATTTAAACAATCTTACCCTTTCGCTGGTATTCAAAATGATGTACGGATTTGCTACTAACGCTCTCATCTGGTTGATTTTAGAAGTTCCTCACTATGCTACAAGAGTTTGATATGACAGACTTCTGCATCTGCGAATAAATGCCTTGTCTTATTCTATGTATTAATGCTCTCATGAAGGGTTAACGGTATCATCCCAGTTACCGACATGGCTATCCACATGTTGGTAACTTCCACTTTTAGATTCTGCACACAGAATATACTGAATGTTTGTTCTTCAACACCACATTAATTCTGTTGCTTTGAAACGTCCTATCTGTAATAACAGACCTATCATCATAGATCGTGGCCTCAAGAAAGGACTGTACTGCGCAGGCTTTCCCTTTCTTAGAAGTCCAACCTTAACAGCGCTGCCCTGATAGATAATGGCAATCTGGATTAACTATCTGAATGCTCTACATCCGGGTCATTCACAATGTATTTCCTGTAGTTTCTAGAGCCGATACCTTGATCCTGGATAATAATAAAAAAAATCCTCTGATCTCAGCAATGTCGACAAGTGATTGATTCAGAATTTGGGAATGTCTTCCATGGAAATCCATGCCCCTTCTTAACCTTTACTTCTCATCATCAGGGATTATCTCTTTATTGACCTATGATCCTTCATTTGCTACATTCATAGTCACAGACCCTAAATCCACTCACCTTACTCAACTCTGGTTTCCCATTTAACGTCAGATTTTCACCACATTATTATATCAAATGAATAACTAATGACAGAGATTGCAAACGAGTTAATTGCTTTTTACGGAATTCTGCTTTTCAGAACTATATTCAGCTATTAATGCGTATATTTCTCACTTTGCGCTTTTATTAACACACACACACTATCTTTATCTGTAAGTGGTCAACATTGCTAGTCTGTTAAAAGCCAAAATATTTGTAGAACTCATCGTCAATAAAAACCACCCTCCTCAGTACCAATTCGACTAATACACATTTTTTTTTTTTTTTTTTGACAAATCGATCATTAGTGTCCTATACTTATTATTATTTATAAATGCTTATCAACAATTATTATTATTAATAATACCTCAAGGCAGTTATTATTCACTTAAAACTCATCAGTTAAAGGTAGATAGAATAACGAAGTAGGCCATTAGCGATGCGCTTTCTACATTTTACGCCACAAGTATTAAACTCACAAATGTATTTACATTACTTTCAGTTATTCGCTCAAACATTACCCTTGAATGTACTTAATACAACAACAAAATTGTAGAAATTAAAGCTCATCGCTGTTAGTTTTAAATTAAAAAAATGTTAGTTATGCATAACATTTTGAAAAGATATCAGATAAAGTGAGCTAAAAAAATTTCTCTTTTTTATAATAAGTTTTGTTCTATTTCCCAGCTAAGATTACATTGTTTTTATTAGTTTAACTTCATTATATCCAAAATCTAACCATCCTTACTGTTTCTTTATTATCATGCTATCTCAAAAGGAATTCCTCAAAAGCCGTGGAAATTCTTCTGTTCTTTGAAATCTGCTAAGTAAAAAGTTCTGATTTAACCTTCATACACGTCTTCAACTTACTGCAAATTTATTTGACAGTTTATTCATGATTTAAGAAAGTCCCCTCTTGCTTGAACTATTAACCTGTGCAGTCTCAACGTAAGGAATGAAAGTAATGAACAATGACTAAAGACTCTGTAAAGTAGCAAGATTTTATGGCCTTCATTAGTTTGAATGACAAAACTGGTTCAAGTAGCCTGTAACTGACAGCGATATTTAAGAAAGTAGTTCTCTGAATTGATCTACTCATTGGTAGTGCCCAAAACAATGACTCCCGTTATAAGCTGTATCATGCAGGCTTCATTTTAATGTTGTACCTCACATCTGAGACAAAGCATTTCGATGGTTTTCTTTTTTAGCAGCAGACACATTTCATCTTTAATATTTACGACAACGGTCGATAGCAGCTTGGAGGTTCCTTTCAATATGCCCTAATTTAGACTATTACCAGCTATCGCTAATGGATTGTTGAGTTGTTCCACCAATTCTTAAATAGAGGATTAATAGAATAGAAATTAATAGAACAGAATAGAAATAGACCCAACATTCCTGAAGAACCTTGGTCTTGAATTTTGTTGACTGGATTCATTAATCCAGAAGGAAGAAACAATAATGCCAATTTCATTCATTTATTTCATTAAACTAGGGACTAGATCATCTTCATAATCAGACAAGAATCTTACACTAAAAATATATATTGTAATTGTCAATAACATAAGTCCTAAAGATGACCTAGTTCCAAGGTCGAAAGCTCAGCAAAAATAAAGTGACTGTAAATGTAAACGAAAGCATCTCTTTGTAGTTAATTGTCACGATAACCGCACAGAAATCTGAAAATAAATCATAATCACTAGATGTAGTGACGTTGGATTCATTTTAGGGAAATTCATATAAATGTGAACAACATGCTTGATAAGACAGGATAAGATAATTTAACTAGTTGGTACATATTATTTTGGCCATATTTAAGTGAAATAAAGTAGGGTAAAGTCGGGTGAGATGGCCAACAGCCGAAATTTAACCGAAATGTCGTCCGACGGCGCTGCGTGACCTCTCCAGTGATGAACCTTCATGTCTGACTACAGTGAGTTCATTTTGGTAGATAGATGGCCAATTATTTTTACTTTTTTTCTTTTATAGTTTGACTCAGTTTTCAATTCACTGCAGAAAAATGCTAACTCAGCATAAAAGACAGAACACTAACCGCGGAAATTATACTGAAGAAAATTTGAGATCGTATTAACCCTACACCCAAACTGTCCGTCTCTGCAAGAAAACGAGCCAAGTCTGTTGTCACTTTATTAACTTCCCTCGAGCAAATTGCTGTTGTCAAAAACAGAGATGCAAAGAAATCCAAACCAACAAGAAATACCATCCCCAACAAGTGACAATTCTGAAAGAAAGGATTGTCCGAAAAAGAAAACGCTCACCTTCCCCAAGTTCCGATGAAAAGGACGAAACAAGAATCGAATTTGAAGAGGAAAATGATGCCATTTTAGAAATCGATGAAACTGAATGTACAGGATATGGGGAAAGCTACAAGACCAGAGAAAAAAGATTGGTTGGAAGTGGTTCCACGAAAATTGCTCTTCTTTTGCATACGCTTGCCAAAATTGTAGTAAAAGCGCATTTAAAAAGAAGAAGAATAATAAGTAAATATTAAGTAACCATTCATTTTTTTCTGTTATTTTTACGTTTTACTAGTGCAATTTCATTTACAATATGTGGCCATCTCTCCCAAGTTACATTGGCCAACTCACCCAACCCAAGTGGGGATAGATGGCCAATTGCTATTTTTTGTTTGTAAGAATAAAAAAATGTTTCCCTTAGCATTTTTTCTGAAATTTTTCCCTTATCTTATGTTTGTGAGCGTATGAGGTTTCCAAAAATAATAATAAAGTAAGCCTAGCCCTTACCAAAAATTTGCAGGCACCCTCCAAATAAAATGGTGGCCATCTCACCCTACTTTACCCTATATGGATAATTTAACAATTAAAAAACCTAAATTTTAAAGGATAGCCTGTCTTCTTAAGACTGAAATTAAATATTCTAAAATTCACTTTTTAGGCCGAACGGATTTATTTACAATTCAGAACTCTTCAACTTTCACTTGCTTTACCGCATTTTAAATAATCACATTTTCTTGAAACGTAAAATCGCTAAAACCCACACAATTTTACTCAAATACTGAAATCCAATTAGTGCTTTTTTAGGTCATAAGACCGTACATTAACTGCATAGAAGTGGGAAGCACCACCCTATAACTGCTTTTAGGAGCCTTATTCAGGGTAAATTTCTGAAAGTTATCGATCTTTATCGAAAGTTATCAGTAAAGAGGCACCGGTTTGAAATATCAAATTTTACTGTTCACAGTTTTTTCCCCTTTAATTATGCTGATCAATTAGAAACACAGAAAGACCAATTTGGTGAAACCGCTTTCTATTTCAATGATCAGCTCAAAATATATATTCTGATTAAAATTAAAAATAGAAATTAATTTCTAATTAATTCTAGATTTTATATCAAGTAGGCATAGAATTCAGACGTAAGCATGCTGGTAGGTCAGCTGTAAGGTGAAGTATGAAGCTAATGGTTGGCACCTGAATTTAGCAGCCCTAGCTACAAACTTACCGGAAACACCTGGTACTTCCACGGACGTAAAACAAAACAAAAAACTTACAAAAAGGTGGGCTTACACAAAACAACAGCGTTGCTTATTCGCATTTATAATTTCAATTTTCTTCATTCAAGTTTATTTATTCTTAATTTAATAAAAAGAAAAAAGAAAAAGAAAGGAAAAATTGTAATATTCAAATAAATGAAAAAGAAAAACAATTTTAATAGAAAGTTTCCTCTTACTCTCTCTTAATTGACAAAGTTTCATTATTACCCACTTTTCCGACTAATCCTGACTGTCGCCATCAAAGAATTTGAATAGATCATTGAACTCATGAAGTGACAGGATAGAATGTCTAATGATTTTTATTTTAAAAATGAGTAGTTAGCTAATTGACTTCTTCCATTATATTGAATCCTTTCAAAAGTAAATCCACTTTAATTAGACTCTATTTTTTCATTTAAATATATTTATTCACAGTGCAAAGCTGCCTAAATAACACTATTTAATCCATACTATTTAATAAAATAACTTCTTCTTTTTTTTATTTAAATATTTTGTCACCCTCAATTTTAAGCTAAAAATTACACCGTAAATATTTTTTTATGCCAATTTTTATAAATTTTTAAATCCAATGGCTTAGGTTAATTAGGTTGGTTACCTGTTTCATTGGGGGGAAAACAAAATCATATATTTGGGCAAAAAGAAACAGTATTTCGATATAGTGGTGCTTAGAGAGAAACATTTTAATGCAAATATTTGCAAAACAAAGGGTGCTGCCCAAATAGATCGGGTTGCTAAACACACAGCGTACCAATCAGTCAATCAAGATATATAGACAAAGTGGAAAAAAAAAGAAAGAAGTCAACGCCAATACTACACCATTGAGAGATCCTCAATTCGTCAGGCAAAAAAAAAAAAACGAAAATCGTTCCCAACACTAATACAATATGTCAACAAAATAAAATAAACCAAACCAGCAACAGAAACATCCAAATCAGAATAATAACATATCATAATCATACAATACCAACAAATAAGCGGGCAGAACAATCAAACTCATGCCCCGTAGATGTGGTGGTGGATAATGCCAATCGAGTCCACAATGATAGACTCCGCCAAGGCCTCCAATTCCCTCAGATCAATCCCTAGCTGCTGAAGGAAGCTGAAAGTCAGCTTAGGGGTGACACCTCGGGCACCGAACCAGAGACCCCGAACCCGAAACTCTCGGTCACCAAAGTCATGGAACCTCTCTTTCAAGAAGGGGACACAACTCTCATATATACCTTTTTTTTCCAAGTCCACCTTCTCCGCCTGGTCCGGGTCATTGCTCTCGAATCTCACGGTCGGGTCGAGGACTAGGGCCGATCTGTCGCGGTCATGAAGGGCGACTATATCGGCATACCTCGTCGATCCCGCTGAGTCGATGCAATAAACTTCCTCAAAGCATGTATATCCTTTTTCCCTCAGGAGCCGAATTAGCTCGTGCTTGACCTTATGGTGGCGCCGAGTGATAAGGAGGGAGTTAAAAGGGCATTTTCCCAGCACATGAGCTGGAGTTTCCGTCTACTAAAAATACTTCGAGTCGAATAATTAATTTGTTTTGCAAAGAAATCAGACTGTAAACAGTCTTTCTTGGGTGACCAAAATAATGGTTCTTAACTTTTGAATTGTTACATATCAGCCCCAGAAGAAAATAAGATCTAGCAGCTATTGGAAGAACCAGCGATATACCCAGAGTAACATTAATTTTAAGCAATAAAAAAGAAATTAAAGTAAATTTTATAAAACATAATTAAATTACATAAACCCCCCAAATTTGGTATAAACTTAGAAAAATGAACCGATTACAGTCGGGAAAAAGATTGAGTCTGCATTTGTTGAAAAAAAAAAGAAGCTTCTAAATGTTTGTTTTAAGACACGTATCCAAAACTGTAAACTACCAATTCTGTTAATCAACTCGCCAACAGTTACTATGGTCTTTAAAAGATAAAATTCGTTAGATTTTTTTTTACTTTCTTGTATTGTACTGATACTAATAAATTTTGGTATTATTTAAACGATTTTCAAGCTTCAATTTTGCAAAAATAAAATTTATGTTATATTTTTAACTTAAAATAGTTTTGTTGCTCAACTTGAAACATGTATGTTAATAATTTCATGATTAAGCTACCACTGTCACGAAATTCTCACAAAGTTAAAAGAAACTGTAATTATGAATCAATTAAGGCTCAGACTTTTTTGCCCCCTGTACACGCAGATTACACGTTTGTCGTGTGTTTTTATTTAATTTGGTTAAATAGAAAATGATGAATTTCGTATTTAAGACCAAACTCAAGGAAGTCTCGGGGCAACTGAAGATTCAGTCGTCGTGATGTACTGTCAGGAATGGTAGGAGATGCGGGAGACTGGAGTAAAAGATTATAGAAAGTGCAGCGAGCAGGATGGAACTTGTCTTGTCAAGTTGTTGGTACGAATGGGATGTTGAGGTCGTTGTGAAGAGTGAGGTTAGACACGTAGAAAGGAGCGTCAGCTATCAGTCTGAGTAGTTTTAACTGAAAGGTTTGTTCTGTCCGTATGTTCTGTAGGTTTGGCTGAACACCACAGTTCTAGTCCGTAAGTCCACATAGGTTTGAGGATAGTATTGTATCTGTTCAGCATTTTCGCACGGTTTGTCATAGCTAGTCTAGTGAATGGGTTCCACATGAGTACTTGTCCATGAGCAGCCCAAGGTAACTGTGCAAGAAAGAGGATTGCTGCTGCAGAAGACAAGAGGACAGAAGAGTAAACGTGGCTGGCTGGAATTTTGGGAGTTCATTTTAATCCAACACTTCTTTGCCGAGGATTCCATTTTATGTATCACTGTAACTTGAATGAAGATGCTGCTGTAGAATGTAAACGAGGTGTGGCTATTAAATAACGAGACTATTACTGTAAAACATTTTATTTTAAATTTAAACTTATTTAGTTATTATCACCTTCAATATACACCCCTCCCCTATCCCTAAAACGCTCCATGCGGATTTACCATTGCTCGAAACAGTGCTGGAAGTCTTTTTCTGTGAGCTCCTGCATGACGGGTGACACTTTTTCTTTCACAGCTTAAACGGACTGAAATCGTGTTCCTTTTAATGCAGATTTGACTTTGGGGACAGATAAAAGTCACATGGAGCCAGGTCAGGCGAATAAGGCGGATGGCTTAAAACTGGGATGTTGTACTTGGCTCTAGAATCGTCTTGACAGACAATGCAGTGTGAGCCGGCGCGTTGTTTTGATGGAGAACCCATGACTTGTTCTTCCACAAATCGGGTCATTTTTTCCTTACTCTTTCACGGAGTTGAGCAAGCACCTCACGGTAGTAATGTTGATTAATTATAAACGATATTTTCATCCGTAAAATAGGACGTGGAAGGGCGACCCGGGCGGTCATCATCTCCGACGTCTTCTCGGCCAAAAACTTGCGCACGTGCTAAACATTCATCACCATAAACTTCTTTTAATAAAAGATAAGTTTCAGTAGCGGTTTCACCAAGTTTCATATGAAATTTCACAATTCGTTGCTCTACTACATGTGTAGTTTTTTTTTTTTTTTTTTTTTTTTGGCGCATCAACATCTGAGGTTATTAGCGCCCGGAGCTTTTTCCAGTGCACTGCCGGCCTCCGGACAGTGTTCTCTCGTTACAGACAACACTGTCCATCACCAGACAGTGAGCTGTAAGAAGCTCCTAGGAAGAGAAAATCTAAGGGTCAGCTGCTGGATTCGAACCCGGGACCTCCGCGTGGGAGTCCAGTATGCTAACCTCATAGCTAATCCCTTCCCTACTACATGTGTAGTATCATGTTTTCGGGCAAAACGAAACTAACTCCTCTTACACAAACGACGGTTTCGGTCAGACAGATTTCTCTACAAACACTTGAGACGCTGCAATCGAAAGAGAAGGCTTTACGCTGCACAGCTGTCAGTCGTTAGGATTTGGCGCATGCATAGTTCTCTACTGTAGCAGCATCAGTCTCGTTATTTAATAGCCACACCTCGTACTTTTAGCTAACATGGCAAAATACAGTTTTTTTTTTGCGTTGTACCATTTGCAAAATACATCATTTTGAGCTAGGTAATAAAAACTAAAAAATTTTAATGACACTAATAAAACTCAGTGACTGACAGGTGAAAGATGTACAAATTTAATGGTCCATTCACCTAATTAGTGAGTTAAGAAATGGCGTTTTAAACAAGATTTACCTATGCGAAACCATTACATACACTATTAACTGTTCAACAAATTCTCATCACATCGTTTTAATGAAATATATAATTGAATACACGTATTAATTTACGTAGAGTCCACTGAGAAAGTATTCATTAGCAACCTCACTAATCCTCTTATAACTTCATTGGATGGGAACTAAGAAAGAAAGCGAAATATTCTGGCTGCAAATAGAATGAACGTGTTATAAGAGTTCAGCCAAGGAAACGGAAAGGTTGAGGTCCAGGAAGGAAGGTGTTTGTGTGAAACCATTTCAATTGTCGGTCGAATATGAGGAGCAGCTGTTTTCATTAAGAAAGGCACAAGTATAACAATGTCCCATCTAAAATAGTGCCAGCAGCCGGTTACACGAGTGTCTATAGAGAGGCCTGCCTTCTAGCTTTACGAGTACATACGAAATTTATAAAGTATTGGTTGAATAAATTTCCTTTAATGTTGGACGTTTCCAACACTTTTGAACACTTCTTGAACTGTGTAGTGTGAAACGGAAACACAGTTAAAATCGAATTCTCCACACTAAACTGATTAATCAATTTTTTGATGTTGGTTGAAATTTCAAAAACCAGTTAAGGATTAAAAAAAAAACAAATGCACGTAACGACGTTTAAAATAATGGAAGCACTGCACACTAAACCATATGTCCCGGTGAGAATGACAGTGGCGTAAGTCCACCAGATTGATTGTTTCTTTATGACTGTTTTCTTGGTGAAGTTTATTGTTAATTAGTAAATTGTGACATGGTTTTAGCTAACTAAAAATTAAAAATAAGCCTTAGTGTTAGTGTTATTAGTTAAATTATAATTTGGATTTTTTCTTTTTTTTTACTTTATTGACTTTCACAACTGCAATATACAGTGGCTACAAAAAGTATTTGCACACCTACGATTTTTGTTATTTCCAAAAGGCAAATGAAATAAATTATATCGTACTGTCTTATATTTTTTTGTTAGTCATTTTAGATACATATTTTATAGAAAAAATTATTTAATTATATTTATGTTTGCCAAAAAAAATTAAAAACTACATTTTAAAACACAAAAAGTATTTGCACACCAAACAATATTCTTGTTTGTTTAATTAATAAATCCGTTCAAAGGTTGATTTAAAATTTTAAATTAGAAATAATTATGTTTTGGTTCCAATTCAGTTGTTAGCAAGATTAACATGGCAAAAACAGCAGAAATTTCAAACACAATTCGCTTTAAGGTAATTAAATTGCGGAATAACAAAAAAAGTTATCGGCAAATCGCTAGTATCTTAAATATGAACATGTCCACGGTGCGATACATCATTAAAAGGTACGAAGATAGGGGAACTATTGAAAATAAACGAAGAACCGGTAGACCTAAAGTGTTAAATGAAAGACAAAGAAGAGGCATTGTTCGTCAGGTAAGGGCCAATCCATTCACAAGTGCGGGCGAGTTGGCGAATATGGTCGCGACAACATCTCAGCGAGTGAGTGAAAGCACTATAAGGAATGTTTTGCACTTGACAAATTATTACGGTAGAACTGCTAGGAAAAAGCCATTCATTAGTGAGAAGAATAGAAAAAAAAGACTAGAGTTCGCAAAGAAATATTCAGGCAAGTCAATAGAATTTTGGGAGAATGTGCTCTTCACTGACGAAAGTAAATATAACATTTTTGGAAGTGATGGCCGGCAATATGTTTGGCGAAAGGTAAATGAGGAATTTAAAAATCAAAATATAATTCCGACAGTGAAACATGGGGGAGGCAACGTGATGGTTTGGGGCTGTGTTTCTGCAAAAGGTGTGGGTAAACTTGTGTTTATTGAAAAAAATATGAATGCTCGAATGTATGTAGATATTCTGCGCCAAAATTTGGGCCAAAGTGTTCGTAAGTTGGGTATGGAAAATTCATTTTTATTCCAACACGACAATGATCCGAAACACACAGCGAGAGTTACAGAGGAGTGGATGCTCTATAATGTGCCAAGGAGACTTCACACACCTCCTCAATCTCCAGATGTGAACATCATTGAACATATTTGGCAAATGCTACACGTTAGAATACGAAAACATACAATTTCTAATAAAGATTCACTGAAAAAGGCTTTACTAGAGGAATGGGATAAAATAAGCCTTGATGATATTAAACCATTAATTTGTTCGATGCCTAACAGACTCAAGGCTATAATAGAAGCCCAGGGATTAAATACTAAATATTAAAATTAATTTTTTTATTAAATTTTATATAGAATCAAGATGTGTGCAAATACTTTTTGTGTTTTAAAATGTAGTTTTTAATTTTTTTTGGCAAACATAAATATAATTAAATAATTTTTTCTATAAAATATGTATCAAAAATGACTAATAAAAAGATATAAGACAGTACGATATAATTTATTTCATTTGCCTTTTGGAAATAACAAAAATCGTAGGTGTGCAAATACTTTTTGTAGCCACAGTATTTCTGCAATAAGTGAAGCTGATGCATACAACATGATAATAGATAAGTACATGAATAGCATGGAGGGAGAATTCACCCACTCCCAAAGAAAACTCCCAAAGAGGAGTTCACTATTGTGCACTGGCACTTACTTTATTTAGAAAATCACGTGGCCAACTGCGCTTCAGCCGTCTTGGAGCATTTCCAGGCAATGCAGTAAGTTGGGATACTAATGGATTAGGAGGTGATTGACGTGTGGAATTTAATATAACGGGATCTTACAGCTTTTGAAACATAAGGAACAAGGGAAATCTCGATGTAAGGTAGAGTTAAGGACATAGTAAGGAGCATTAGCGGATTCGTCGGAGTGTTTTTAACTGGAAGGATTGGATTTTGTAGATATTGGAAGCTTTGGCTAAGCCCCAAAGTTTCATTTCAGTAAGTCCAGGCAGGTTTCAGTATCATAGTGTAGGATAAGTCATTTATTCTGTAGTAAGAGTTTACAAACGCTTGTCGAGAAGTCTAGAGAGAAGTTTGAATCGTTTGTTCAGTTTATTGGGAGAGAGAGAGATGACTGTTGATTGAAGAGAATTGATAGGATTAGTTGGGATCAGATTGTGTTGAAGACAGTTTTTTTTATTAGAAATGCAGTGCCCCCCAATGGGCAGTATCATCAGGGTGATCAGTTCTGTGGATAGTGTAGTCGGTTATGTTCAAATAAGATCTGCTAGTAAAATGAGTCTCTGTGATGAGTCTTCTGTATTTTGAAGCATTGGTTTATAGAATAAAACCCTTAAAATTGGTTTTAAATGCCGTTTTGTTTAACCTTGCGCCAGATATGGTGAGAATGACAATGAAGTAAGTCATATTTTTACATTTTCTAAAATAATTTAAAATCCCATTACATTCTAATATACACCAAAAAATTTGATTCTATGTATTATTAATAAAAACAGAAACAATAAAGCTATTTTTATTATCCGCATTTTTTTACAGAGCAAAACACAAAACTCGTTTTATCTCAAACTGCTCAAAATGGAGTTACGCCTCTCTCATTCTCACTGGGACATACGAGGGGGTACCCAAAAATAACCGGAATTGCGTTACCGCGCATGGAGCTTATGTAGTACGCATTTCTACCGCTAGACGTGTATAGCGCAATTCCTTGCCAGTTCAGTCCTGCCTGTGTTGTCTGCCTGGCTTGTTCTGTTCATCTGCAGTGATTGTTTTTACCAGCGCTGTTTTGTTCTTTTTTCGTTTTTTATGATGGCAAGTTTAAGTGAACAACGTGCAGCTCTGAAATTTTGTTTTCTACTCGGCAAAAATGCTGCTGAAAGTGTTTTAATGTTGAAAACAGCTTACAAAGATGACGCTATGGGAAAAACTCAAGTATACGAGTGGTTTACTCGGTTTAAAAATGGCGACATGTCGATTGATGACAAACCTCGTTCTGGACGTCCATCAACTGCCCGAATCGACGAAAATGTTGAAAAAATTCGAGAGCTGGTGTTCACAGACCGTCGACAGACAATTGATCAACTGTCAGAGAGTAGTGGGTTATCTTGGAGCTCGGTTCAGCGAATTTTAACGGAAGATTTGGGGATGAAAAGGGTTGCTGCCAAGTTTGTTCCTCGAGTTCTGACTGACAATCAAAAAGAACATCGAGTTGAAACATGTCGTGCTTTGAAACAACAGCTTGAAACTGATCCAGACTTTCTGTCAAAGGTCATTACGTGATGAGTCATGGTGCTATGGTTATGACCCAGAAACAAAGCAACAGTCGAGCCAATGGAAGACGTCATCTTCACCCCGACCAAAAAAATGTCGTCAAGTCAAGTCAAACATCAAAACAATGCTGATTTGCTTTTTTGATGCCAAAGGCGTAGTCCATTCAGAGTTTGTCCCCCCCAGGTCAGACCGTCAATCAAACCTTGTATTTGGAAGTTTTGAAAAGATTGCGCAATAGTGTTCGCCAAAAAAGACCCGATTTGTGGCAAACAGGAGACTGGTTCTTCCACCACGACAATGCACCTGCACACACAGCCATCTCTGTTACACAGTTTTTGGCTAAAAATGGCATGGTTCCGCTGCCCCACGCTCCTTACTCGCCTGACCTGGCTCCGTGCGACTTTTTCTTATTTCCACGCATGAAAAAGGGCATGAAAGGTCACCGATTTGACAACATTGAAGAGGTCAAGAAAAAAACGAAGAAGGAGCTGTCAGCCATTTCTAAAGATGACTACAAAAAATGTTTCGAACAGTGGAAGCACCGGTGGGACAAATGTATTAGTTGTAATGGAGAGTATTTTTAAGGGGATAAAGTTGTTCTGTAAAAAATTTGTAAATAAATAGCTTTTAAAAAATAATTCCGGTTTTTTTTGGGTACCCCCTCGTATATTGAAAATAGTTATTATTTTTTTTAATAAGTTTAGTTGCTTATAACTATCGTAGCTTCCAAGTTTTTTCATTTTTCTTAACTGGATTTACAATTTCATCTGTCATTAGCGGTTTCATCTGTTCGGTGTGGAGAATTTTGTGATTTAATCAAGCAATCATCCAGCTCTAACCCAAAATCATTTTCAGCATTGAAATTTTTAATTAGGCGAAAAAATATTGATATTAATACAATATTAAATTAAAATTATTTCTAATTTTAAAAGTAAAAATAGTAGAAAATGTGATTTAGTCCTCATAGTGCTAGATAATGTAGTTGATTTTAACACGTAGCACGCATTATTCATGTTTTAATTGTATCCCTAATGTTTTCCTGTTTAAAATTTTATTTTTTAAGATTTTTTTTTACATAAACACGCATTGTTTGTTAATAAACGAATAGAATTACATATTCATAAATATTTAATTTAACAATAATTATTTCCCAGTAAAAATGTTAACTATCCGCTAATCTGAATCTGTTTGTAACACAATTTGAATTGTCTGAAAAGGTTCTTTTTAAAAAAAAAAAAAGCAGAATTGAATTAAACATCTGATACATTGCTGTTCATTATTTTTGGTGACTGATTCATAGTTTCAATAGGATGAAAAAATAATTGCCATTTCAGTCGTGATACATCGTATTCTGCGGAGCTTTCGACCTAGGGACTAGGTCATCTTCAGGGTTAGTGTGTCTTCTGTCTTGTCTGTTCATGGACTGACAAGGCAGAAGGCACACCAACCCTGTAATGTAAAATATTACTTTGTAAACTAGCCCTGAAGATGACCTAGTCCCTAGATCGAAAGCTCCGCAGAATAAATTGTATCACGACTGAAAAACTGGCATTTATTTTTTCATCCTATCTGATAGATATTTAATAATTCTCATCAATCAAACAATTATCAATCTGAAATGACAAAATTATTAATTAAGAAGAGTTGATCTGATAACTACAAAATGAATAGATCAATAAAAATATATCTGGAAGGAAAACCGACTGAAAATAGGTATTCAAAAGTAATGTTGGGGCTAAAAGAACCTTCAAAGATGTCACCTGTCTTTTGATGAAAATGGCGGTCCGACCCTTAATTTAGTACGCAAGCTAGTAGTACATCGTTTCCTGTTGATGTAATGCAGGGACTTCATTAGGTCAACCACATCCAGATTAATAAATGAAAAATAAATACAGTCTTAAACCCGATAAATAATTTTTTTCATTAATTAATAAAACTAAAATGTCTAGGAAAAAATAAAAATAAATTATAGAGACAGTTTTACTAATTATGTGGTATCCTGAGTGCTCAATTGATTTTGAAAACGCTTTGTTTTATATTTTAGCTTTTAAATTCTCATTTTATAGGATCTTGGAATATATTTTACTTGGAACACTAAGCATGAAAATGCCTCTGAGATAGTAGCATTCTCCAAAGTCGTTTTTTTTTTTTGAAAATTGGGAAGAATCACTGAGATCTCCCAATTTCAACGGGAGTTTCTGCTGTTACCAGATGGGAAATTGCTAAAATCAAAAATATCCCCAGTATTGCAGAGAGAGTATTTCTCTAAAAGCAGAATACGAAAAAATGTTTCTTATTGGAATTTCTGAATGAAAAAACTATCGCAAAGGAAGATATTCTAAAGCAAAAATGAAAGCTCAAAAATCTTTTCTTTTTTTTTTATTCAGTTAAATAATACAATAAGTAATTTAAAAATAAATAAAATTTAAATTTAATTGTAAAGCGAAAAAATATTATCTTGGCTGTTTCAGTAGGATGATTTAACCTGTTATCTAATTTAACTGATAAAATTTCGGTTTTTTTTTAGCAAATGTTGGTTCCATATATTTTTTGTTTTATTACTTTTTTAAAATCAGTTTGTTTAGTTATAATTTGTTTTAAAAATAAATGTTCGTTTTTATAATAAAAAGGCCCAAATATCTTTTGAGTTTTTGAAAAAGAAACAAAAAAGTGCGGTACGACTGAAATTTTTCAATCTTTAAAAAGAAGCGAACGGTTTCTATTTGTTCTTCAAATTAAATTGTGAAAGAAAAAATGGGCACAAAAACATTCTTTGACATTCAACAAAATGGTTAAAAATTTAATTAAACAGTTTATATTCTGTTTACGATAAAAAAAAAACAAAAAAAAAACGAGGATTCGTTCAAAAAGTATTTTACAAAACAACGTTTCGACAAATTTATTGTCTTCTTCTGGGTCTGGATTTTTATTACAAATAAACAACACAACAATTGGACTATTGAAGCACAGCAATAAAAATACTTCTTATTCCAAGCCCTGAAGAAGACAATAAATTTGTCGAAACGTTGTTTTTAAAATCATTTTTGAACGAATCCTCGCTAATTCAATCTTAGATATTAATAAATTACGATCACTAAAAGCTAATACAAATTTTCTATTTTATTAAAATATCAAGAACTGATTGAATTATTAAAAAAAAAGGTTTTAATATAAATATACTTCTTTAAAAAAATGAAAAGAAAGAAAAAGAACCAGAAGCAGCGGTTAAGGAATAATGGAAACGTCCATTTATTCCACGGCAAGATTTGTATTAACCAAAAAAGTGAAAATAGTTTTTCTTTCGCGCTATAAATAAAGCTTTTCAAAACAATAATCATTTGGAGTGTATTTTTCACATGCAATAATAACCAATAAGATCAGATAATTCTATCTTGATGGAACGCAATTCCTAAATAACATATTGATGATGCTAAATCAGAAATAAGACGAGTTATACAACTAGCTAACTAAAACAATATGTCTCGCAACAAAGATATTCCATTATCTCTTTCATCTGATGGATACGGCACTGTATACTTCCTCGAGAAAAATTAGCTGTGTAGTTAGTAAGCTAGAATATTGAGTAAATTGAGATATTTTTATTGTTGGAAAGTTTAAAATTAATGTGAACAAAACTTGGAGAATTTTGTTCATTGTTTTGGGTGACTGAATCATTAATTACAGAAGAAAGAAATAATAATGTCAATTTCAGTCATTATATTTTAAATGTCTGTTGCCGATCTTTCAGTTCTTAAGTAAACAGGGCACAAATTTTATAATATTTTTTTTTTAATTTATTTTGTAATTTACAATCTATATACGTTGTATACAATAAGTAAATATGGAGAGAGTGATGAACTGGTGCGGGAGGAGAGAAACTACCCAGCGGTAGCACTCTCTATAGGAGGGTGGAGAGTGTGAGGAGGAGAATACGAGGAGGAGAGAGGAGAGATAAGAGAATGTGGCGTTTAGGCCTTCAGCCTACAAGGAAGTCGCGGGCCCACTGGCGAGGAGTATTAGGGATGTCAGAGGAAGCGAGAGACAGTACAAGAGGATTAGAGCTAGTCGAGAGAGTAGTATTGAATTTTTTGGTATTTAGTCTTGGCGAGTTGATCTATAAAGGGAATGTTGAGGTCGTTGTGAAGAGTAAGGTTAATCACGTAGAAAGCAGCGTCACCTATCTGTCGGAGGAGTTTTGAATGAAATGTTTGAAAATGTCCGTATGTTTGTAGGTTTGGCTGAATCCCACAGCTCTAGTCCGTAAGTCCACATAGGTTTGAAGATAGTATTGTGGTATTAAGCGTTTGAGTTTAATGGGTAATTTGGAGCGTCGTCCAAGAAGTCTGTAAAGCAGTTTAGCACGTTTTGTCATTGGTTGTCTTTTAAGTCTAGTATGTGGGTTCCACGTGAGTCGTTTGTCTGTAAAGAGCCCAAGGTAAAGCACCAGATCTGTATAAGGAAGAGGATTGCTGTTGAAGAGGACAGGTGGACAGGAGCCCCGCCGGAGAGTTAATTTTTTTTTTTTTTTTTAATTTTATTTCTGCAACTGTACATATATACAACAAGCAAAATTGATGTGTGAATAATGTACATATAAATAAATATATATACAAATTGGCATGAGCGATGTGAACGGCGACCATCCAGTGATGGGAGCCGCTAGTTCGCCAAGAAGGCAATCTTACACAGCAGCCATCCTAGGAGGCCGCCGTTCTGCACTTAAATGATCGCGCGGCCACCTCCGCTTTAGTCTTCGATGAGGATTTGAAGGAAGTGTTCTTGAGGATAGGTCACGGATTAGGGGATTAAAATGGAAGGATAGTTTGGAATGAAATTTTGTGTAGCGGGATTGGGCTAGGTCAGAGACAAATGGTATGTTTAAATCGGAATGGATAGTATGGTTGGAGACATAGAAAGGAGCGTTGAGGATGGTTCTCAGGATTTTGGATTGTAGGGTTTGAAGACGGTTAAGGTTGGATCGTTTAGCAGTACCGTAAAATTCAATTCCGTATGTCCATATTGGGGCTATCAGGGCAGTGTAGAGTCTCTTTTTGTTCAGTAAAGTAAGTTTAGAGCGTTTGTCAAGTAGTCGTTTCAACATTTTGTACCTGAAGTTGCAGTCAGTTCGTTTGAGTCTAGTATGAGGGTTCCACGTTAGTCGTTTGTCTAGATGTAGGCCAAGGTATCGTACTTGGTTCGCAGGGGGGATAGGAATGTTATTCAGGTAAAGAGAAGGGAGTATTTTTTTGTTTAGGGTGAAGACTACATGTTTAGATTTGGGTTCATTTACCTTAATCCTCCACTGCCGAAGCCAGGGTTCGAGGATGTGAAGATGGGATTGCAGGGTTCGTGTTGCCACGATAGGATCTATGTTTGGAGAAAGGATTGCCGTGTCATCGGCATAGAGAGTTAATAAAAATGTAAAAATATTATATTGTCAACAGTATATAATTTTTGAAAACTGCATAACTTTATACAAAATTCGTTATAATACAATTACTATAACTATGCTGTAAAAAATGCTTCACAGCCCTAAAGAAGACCTAGTCCCTAGGGCGAAAGCTTGGCAAAAACAATAAAAAAATCATAACTGAAATTGTCAATATTCTTTCTTTCCTTCTAGCAGAATTCAGTTCACTAAACAGAGGCTTGTCAGTTACTAGAAGAGCATAACTGTTAGTAAACAGTCGATTAAACAGTGTTCATGGAAACTTATCTAGGTATCACTGTAAATAGGAGGTCGACATTCACACAATACATTAGCGATTAATGTGAAAAAAGGCGAACCCACTGATTGTCAAACTGTTACGATTCTCAGGTAGACGGTCAACATGGAGGTTATAAAACAGTCGAAACAATTTAAAAATATCAAATCACAAAAACTTCGAGAAAAAGGAAGTAGAAGAAAATAGTTCGACACGTCACACAGGATGTTATACCGCTAGAAGATATGTACTTATTCGTATAATAATAATAAATTAGAAGTTACTGCTGCATATTCTCGGGGTATTTTTAGTGGTCATTTTTCCTGGATTTCACTAAGTTTGATGAATAACAATAAGTATATGAGTTGAAACAAACGGGCTCTCTTGTGGCTGTTACAATGTATTGTTTGAATTTGTAAAAAGAACTGTATTTATAAGGAGCGTAGATTTTGTTGTAACTATAGTGTACAACATCTAAGCTTACCTATGAATTTAAATTTCCATTTATATCATCGTAAATCATGTATGACCTTGAGTTATTTTTACTCTGTAGGTTCAAGAGAGTATATTTGACTCTTTTTTTTTCTAAACATTAGTTAACTTGAAAACAGTATTGACTTCCAGGATAGGAAAGCTTCTTGTTATGGCCCACAAAAGGTAACCATCAACTCATCCACTCAAGATGGTCCAGTATAAAATACGTACAAAGATGAACAAAGAGCTGCACATTTTACATCTTAAATTAATAAATGATATGTTTACTCCATAGTTAAAGAGTATCGCTCGAAATATAGGCCAATATTTTCACTAAGTCCAAGAATTTGTTGTAATGACCAATATCTTCAAATATTTCTTTTTCACCTCTCTATTTGCAAAAAATAAAAAATCTGAAGTAAAAAGAATTCCTGAAGTAGAATAGACCAAGATAGAAAAAGAAAATGCAATATTTCAGCCTTCTTTAACTAGTGGCGCAAAATTGCCCTTAATTTTAGATAAAACGCAGGCGTTTTTTAAGAAAATCGAACCTTTCTTAAGCGAATACAAGCATAGATTAAATCGTTAAAAGTATTCGTAATAAGGAACTTTAAAACAGTGAAAAGTACGTTCGAGAATGAAGAAAAATAATAATAACCTATTCGATGTTTTGTCGAGACTTTGTCTTTAAAAAAAAAAAAATTAAGAAATATTTAATGTGAATCATTTACTACAAAAATAATGCGCTGCAATATACCAGTTTTTATTGTCTCTAACGATACCAGTTAGGTCCGAAATATTGTTACTACTATTACCGCATGTGCTAAATAACATTCGCAATTGAATTTAAACAGAAAATATTCACTTTGAGGTACCCTACGGTTAAAAAAAAGGTGTTTTTTACAATTTGGTCTGTAAGTGAAATGGGAGTAAAGTGAAGTAATGCCTATTTTTTGAGGCGTAAGTCACACCAGAGTTTTGTAAGAGTTTACCAAAAAGAAATACCGAAATAACTAAAGCGCAATATGGTATGCTTACTCTATGCGTGGTACTTGAGCCGGAAAAATCTATTTTCTTCTTTGTAACATAAAATATAAAATTTTTCTTTTAACTTTTAATAATTTAAAAATTTAACCAAGAAATTTATTAGTTCCGTTAGCCTGAAATAAGAGCAACCATCGACTTTTAGTAAGGCATAATGTAGGGAATGCTCTAAATTTGTAGGCATAAGTTTAATAACTTCTGTTTATGCTTAAATTTCATCAAATTTCTGTATTTTATCAAAACAAAAGATGTTTATCACAGCAGATTATTTAAGACTATGTAAATTGAACTTTAATCAGAAACTATCTCATTCAACGCGATTATAAAACAAATCTGACGTGATCAATCTTAACTTAACAATGTTCTTGATACATGTAGAACGTTACCCTACATGAGTTAAGTTTCAGTTCATAAAATCACGAAACAATATTATTGTTAGCTTCCGTTCTGATTTACACTGTTTTTCCCACATAACCAAGCTCTAAACGTTAAAAAAAATCGTACCGAGCTGAGCATAAAAAAACAAAATTTGGGTTAAAACTTGATGCGAACGCAATACTTTTAATTTTAAAGAGTTGGTTTTTAATTAAATAAAAATATTTGCTAATCAAAACTGCAACGACTGCAAGAAGCCAAACACGTCAAAGCCTTGGGAGTGTTTAAATCAGGTGTTCTTTATTTTTAATTAACTGAAATTTATTTTCTTATATAATACTACGAAACACTTAGACATAATATTTAATTTATAGTTTAGTATCTATAAAAGTGTACTGGATACATTAGTATTTAAAATATATGCAAATAATATGTTTGCACTGTCATTGTAATGTCACATCATACTTGGCTGTATTAATTTAATCTAATAGTTATTAAATTACTTTTGGATATTATTAATATTATTATTAAGATTCGGACAATCAGTTATTAATTATTTGGACATTCCGACATCATTTTAAATTTTGTAAGGAGCGGGCGTTGGACTAGTGGTTATGAACGTGCCTTTACGCGGACACGTGCCTCGGAGATCCCCAGTTCGCATCCCGCTTACTGTTTATTTGTAAGAAAAAAAAATGTTTATTGTAAAGTAATGTGCTTCTGTCCGTGTCCGCGATACCTAATTTTCTTTAATAATTTTGAGAGTTACTCAGACAAAGTCCACTTCTACAGACAGTGCATCCGATTCTGTGACCTAGGTAATATTGGTATTAGCTATTAAGACAGGAATTCGAACGAAAGTGCTTACCAAATCTCGTCTTTCTTCTTCCTAGAGATGTGTGGCGTCCCAGTATTCTTTCATATCTATTAATACTCGAGGCTGAGTTTTTCTACAATTATCTTTTGACAACCCCCAGAAATAGTGGATGATGTCTTGGACTCAATATCTAATAGAAGCTCGCGAAACCACAAATCTCAAAGTAAGAAATTACAACGGTTTGGGGCCTAAATCCGAATTTATTACTTTACTGTTTTTCTTTTAATCCTGGCGATTTTATCATTTCCGATTTCCTCAAATTTTATTTGGAGTTACTCTCCGAACTATAGGAAAAACATTAGCAATAGTTAATCCTGTTTATTAATCATTTGTTCGCAAAAAAAAAACATCAAAAATTGGGGAGGATTTTTAGGAAACTTGATAAGTTAAGCTTTTTCTTGGAGTGCTCCTCCTCTGCAACCTAGGTAAATATCAAGTAATGTTTAAATCATTCCAAAAATTTAAAATTTATGTTAAATCTCACCGGAATTCCGATTTTAAAAGAATAGAAGAATACATTTTATGGTTTTTTTAGGAATTTTAAAATTGAAACCATATACAGCACGATTGATAGTAAATTAAAATATTAGCAACCACATCCAGTTACAATCTGGCGTGATTTATGGTTAAAAAGAAAGGCTAAAAACCACTTAACCCGTCCCCCAAAACACTAATTTCTCAGTAAAATTCAAAGAAAAAAGAAAATTTATCATTTTCTAATGATAAAACTTATAATTTATCAGTGAGTAATGTCCAATAAAATTTAAAAAGACTTATTAAAATTAACGATATTTCAAGGTGGATTTAGGTGGGGTGTGAACAAACAATATTACAAAACCAAAAATACTCTGTAAACTAGAAGTTGGTATTCCATCATCTCCTCAATAATGAAGTTTCAGGTCCACTCAATTGCAACTCAAAAAACTCCAGGGAATAATTCAGTCCGCAGCCGTCGAAACTCCGACTTATAAGTCAGTTGCAAAATGACAACTTTAAACACAGCAAACTAAAGTCTATTCGCACAAATTTCAAGCTAGACACCCAAGTAACCAATCTCCCTGTAATAATTGGTGCCTTAGAAAGCTGGCCTAATAGCTTCAGTGCAAGAAATAAGCTGCGAAACTTGTAGATCTTTACTTATTTTAACGAAAATGCTTATCTATTTTGTATCCAATTCTTAAGAGTTGATCGGAATGATTTTTAAAAATTAGGCGAGTGTGAAACTATTTGCATTGAACTCTCCATTTGCAAGTAGTTAACGTTTGTCGATTCAATTAAGTATTTACCTGAATCAAGAGTCACTAAAATATGTAAAGTAATCGCCTATTTTTTTTTTTTTTTTGTAGGCAGGACTAAAACGTCCAACTACCAATAAGGTGTCGTGGACCTGGGGCGGAAGCTCATACTTTACTATAAACAATTTTTACCTAACAAATGCAAATGTAGTCATACGCGGAGGGATTCGAAATGGGGATCTCCAGCTTACAAAGCTTTTGACCACTAGACCAACACTCCGGGCCGCTCCTAGTTACAAGACAAGCTCCTAGTTACGACTAAGACTTCGTAAGAAAAGAGTTGGTAAAGTATAGAATCGTTTGTATTACCTGCTCTGGATCGAAATGCTCGACTAGCTACTCGTAGGAGATGAGGTCCTAATTTAGCAGAGATAATTTCTTTTACACGACATGAATCGAAATCCTCTGGGCATGCACTTTGATGCAATACTAGTAAGCATCAACAAAAATTTTTTGTTACATTACCCAAGTCAGTAAAACCCATTCGAATACATTGGAATATTTAAGGCCAAACATTCCAGGAGTATGTAAAATATGTTTTGGTTAGTATGTAGGTCGATGATGTCACACCACCACTGTGTTTATCAAGTAATTCGGCCGACCTCGAAGCCCTGTTGTGTGTGGATGACCAGTTATCAACAAGGCAGTGTTCTCTTAAGTGGCAAGTTAAATCACCTGATGTAAGGCTACGTTTAGTAATTTTTCTAGCAATAATTAAGAATAAAAGTTTAGACTAGAAGTTATTTTTGTGTTTCTCAAATCTAGATGCATTTGAATATTTGTATGAACAAAAAAAGATTCTACCATAAAAAGCCTTTCACTCATTAAAAATAAAAAAACAGCAATGAACTCTTGAAGTAAATATTTATTTTTCATAAAATCAACTTCATTTCTTTTCTTTTTTGCTAAAGATTATTATTGCCACTTTTTAGTTGAATTTTTTTAGTTTTGAAATTTTATTTATTTTAAAGTTGGCAATACAAGATATATATATATATTCTGGCCGAAGTAACCTTCCCCATCCGGGCCCCAGCCAACCAGAAATGAGCAGCCAGTGGAACTTTCGCTGGTGCTCATTCCCGTTACACAGACCCTACGTCTCAGTGCAATGAACTTAAAGTCCCTTTTTCACTCACTTCTCTTACCGTCTCTGTTCCGTCTTATGTTTTTTTTTTTATTTTTTTAACTTAATTCTATCATTCTATCTTTCTTTATCATTCCTGTCCGTTTTAGTTGTTTCTCATTTTACTAGATTTTTTTTTCTCGTTGTCTCTCACCAAGTTCTACACTCCAATAGATTTTTTTTACCTTTTTAAATCTTGAAACATTCTGGTATTTTGGGTCTTCATTATTGTTAAACACATAACATATACGAGATGCTCTTTGTAATTCCAAATGTGCAGGTAAATATTAATTAATTTAATAAAAACCCAAAAAGATTTATTGTTCTAATTTAGTTATTGAAATTAAAGAACTTTAAAATATAAATAAACAGGATAGAAAATAACTTTAATCACTACTAAATGCTATAAAATTGAAAACCTTACTTGGGATAAAACACCCAAGTTAAAAAAAACAAACTTTAAATTATAATTAACATAAATCTAAAGACAACTGTTTTTAAACTCATTAAATTTAAGAGATTAAAATAATAATTCGAAGCAAATCGTTCATATTTAAATTAATCAAACAACTAAAATAAATAAATAATTAAACCGGCTTATACTATTCATTATTAAGAATATAATAAAGTCTAAAAACAAATTTTAATCAGATATTATGTATATTTCATTCCAAAAAGTTTGTATAAATGTTTATGAAAAAACGTGCTTTTTAGTAGAGAAATTATTTAGAAAAATACTATCAAGGTTGAATATTGTGAAACCCTGAAGTAACCCACTCTCACGAGCGCATATATATGTATGTATATAATACATAATAGTAGTAAATTAATAATTAGTATTTTATTTTTCGCATAACAGTGTATCAATCACTTTTTTTTAATATTCCTTCCATAAAGTATAATTTTTTATGAAATAATTTTTAATGCTTAGTCAGTGTGAACATAAAAACTAATTCTAACCTTTTCTTATGTAAATTAGGTTTGCCTTCTAAATAATGTTTTTAATATATAATTTAAAATATATTTAAAAAAATCTAACGGTATTTTTCAGTTTACCTTTCTTTAACGGCAGCCTTTGCAGTCAGTGGCGTTCCCACAATGTGGTTCTCCATTTTTCTCAATTTGTAACTATTTTATACACATGGATATTCCTTCCTTAAGTTTTCCATTTAGCACGTATAACAACAACAACAACAAAAATAATAGTTTTAATTTAAAAACAACAACAACAACTTGTGGTTCGCACTAACAAGTATACCAAAAAAAACTATATAAATACCGGAAAATATTTTTTCGGTGGGGACCAACCGTAAGGGGGAAGGGAAATGGTAAAAATTTTCTTTAAAAAAAAAAAAAAAAAAGGGAAAAATTATATCCGAGTCCCTAAAACACCGGACACCTGTGTGATTTTACCTCTCTGTTAGACCAGGTACGAACTGTGTAAAGGTGAGGTGCGCAAAATATGATGCGCAGTAGGTATTTAGGTATAGTAACCTATTAGGTGGGGATGGATGTTGAGGACAGGTAAAGTAGGGGAGAGACAGTTTGGTTTTTGTTCTTCAGCGCATGATTCTCTTCACTCTCTCTTTGTACTCCTCTACAAAGTCTTCAACATTAAAGAGGTTATCTCAGCACAGCCATTTAGAGAGAAAGAGAATGTGTGTATGTGTGTGTGTGTGTGTGTGGCAGAACAGTATCTCATGGCTCTTTGTATCAAAAAGTGTTGAGAGTATAGAGAAAAGAGAACGACGATGAGCTACCAATTCACATACAGTGTTGACATGTAGGTAAAGAAAATTTTTAAGGGCAACACTGTGCACAGACATTATCTTTCCTTTTCTTATTATAAATGTATATACATATATAACATATTATACAAGTATAAACTAAATTAATTTATTATGATAATGAGAACATCACTAAAAATTTACCGGCAACGAGAAAAAGAATGTTGTAGTTAGAGAATAATTTTTATCAGAGTAAAAATTTTGAACTTTTTGAGCAAATTAAAAACAAGATGAATAAACAGATTTAAACACCAACAATCTGAGGCTAGCTTGCGTTAATTGTTCTCCTCGGACAGCGTTTCCCAACCTTTTTTGGCTCGCGTACCACTTGGTAGAACATCATGCTAAACTGTACCACTTCGTAAAAATGATTGTATTTTGTGATATTTGTTATTCCGAATGTGTTATTTTATTATTATTATCTTTAATTGTATAGAGATTTTCTGTTACAAAAGGAGTTCAAGTTCATGTTCACTTTGTAAAGTGTAAAATCTTAGTTTTAAAACTTTTTTTAAATAATTAAAAATTGCGTACATATTTTGCTCTTCAAGATTATTAATTAATTTACAAAGTTCTTCTTTAGGATTATTATATTTGTGCCCAAATCTTATAAATTAATATCTTTTAAGTATTCAACTACCTGTAAGTACCAATTAAATTAATGTTGTTTGGATAGAGCTTACTCATTGCAATCAGTCTCTTTAAGCAGATTTCTTCATAGTTACCATTTAAGTTAAAGAAAACTTAATTGAATTATCATGTGACAGAACTTGAATGGTAACTATGAAGAAATCTGCTTAAAGAGACTTAAAGAGATCTTTTATTGATAATGATGTAGCTTTTCCTGAATTTTCTTTATAGAAGGGGTTTGAAATCCAATTATCATTTCTGTTTTCGGGTTTTGGAAAATACTCCATAAAAGACAATTTTAATCCTGTTAAATGTGCTTTATATTCTCTCGATTTTCTCGTATACCTTGAGATAGACTAACCTTATTACGGTACATATTAACAACTTTACTGTAAATTAATTTATTAATTAAAATAATTTTTATGATGCACCTCAATCTCTACTGAGGTGTTAAATACATTTTAACTCATAACTCATTGCCTAAAACAATTTCCAAATTATTTAAATAAAAGCTTTGGATTGATAAACGAACGAAGTTTTAAAAAAATCGAAAGAAGAATTATAAAAATTAAAAAACTTAAAAAAGAAATATTCACTAAATAATAAAGTGACACCGGCGGCTATCGGTTGGAAAATTTTCACAAAACTTTGAATTTTAGCAAAAAAAAAAAATTAATAATTAATTATTACATATTAATTAAAAAAATAATACGTAAGACACGGAACCATATACTCCAAAATGGTAATTAAGAATAAAGTCGTCTACCCACTTCCGTATTCAGAATTACCCTTTAAATTTGCCAGACAAAATGTTTAGACAAATGTTGCAGACAACACGAGAGAAAAATAAGTTTAAAGAAGGCGCCAATGCCCTCAGTAGTCGATGCGCTGTTAAAAATCCGTTAAATAAAGCACTACTTCCGGAAGATGAATTTTATACACTAAGTTACAGGAAGGTTCCCTGGTTAAGATTTAATAAAGATAATATTCCAGCTTCCTACATATACAGCTTGCCAGGTTAGCTAGGAGGTTATCAACTGCTCTCTGTTTCTGAGGAGGCACCTTTGAAGGCACAGTACATGCTGCACAAGTTGCGTAAAGTGCATTATTTGATAAATTAAGGAATAAGTTTAATCCTTTACATGAAAGATATTGATCACTTAAATATGTGGCAGGAGGTTTCCAATTTTTTTGGTAATTAAACGCAACTCTCCCAAAATTATCAATAAAGCATTAAACTTTCTTGTTTGTAACAGATGTAAAATTATTTTTTTAGCCCTTTTGTCCATGCTTTGAACATCTAAAGCTCTTAACATTTGATTATTGCTTAGAAAATCACTCGGAAAACTACTTATTTCCCGATATTAAGAAAAATACTAGCTTTACAGCCTTGGCAATATTTTCAGTAGAAAGGGGATGAAAAAATACATAAAAATGACCTATCACGTGCTCTTCTTTCTCTTTGATAACAAGTTAAAAAAGTTGAAATATGATTAATAAATATTAGATTTTGAAATGGCCTAGTACCTTTAATTTTAAAGATATCGAATTGCAGTTTCCGGTTTCTTTCATAACTTTTTATACTCTTTAAAACCGTGTATATGAAAATAGGGGTCCTCTGCAAACCCTTACTTTTGGACTAAAATCAAGCAGGAATCTAAAATCAAGTCATATATTCTGAAACTAGAGGTGACGGGCAACAAATTTTTCCTCTACCATTTTTTGCTAAGATTAACCGTTTAAGCATGAAATGCATTTGAGCCGTCTTAAAATGAAAACCCTGAATATTATGTATATTACGTACTTATATTTTCTAAAAATAACTTTTTGGAAATCAGGGTACGTAAAAAGAGATATTTCCGGAGAAAAGTGTCCAAAAGTTTTTCTCGATCGCAATACTTCCGCTCACCTAACGTTGTGCTAGAGCTATTGACATTAAAGTTCATCACCTTTAGATGAGGCAGAAGGATGTAGTGCTAAAAGTGAGGAGGCATAAAGCGGGCAAGGTAAAAAAGATGCTAGAATGCTACATTCTATTGGAAGGCCACTATTTCCAGGGGTTAGTATAATTAGAATCTTCAGCATCATAATTGAATGTGAGGGATTCAAAGCGGTACACGGACGGCTCCAGAACCGTGGAAGGGGTGGGAGCGGGAGTGCGAAGCCGAAATGCAGGTTTTCGGTTAGCCTAGGAAAACTGGCTACGGTTTTTCAGACTGAGCTACCTGCAATTAGGTTCTGTGCTGCCGATTTTGTTGGACGAGGAATAACTAATTCTAAGGTCGTGATTTTCTCGGACAGCCAGGCGGTTCTGCAAGCTATCAGTTCGTACCAGGTCAATTCAAGACTCGCATGGGACTGTCTGGCTGCCCTGAAGGAAATTAGAGACCAAAATAAGGTCTATTTAGTCTGGGTACCTGGTCATTCAGGACATACGGGAAACGAAGCGGCAGATTTATTGGCCAGGGAAGGCTCTGCGGGACACTTCGTTGGCCCGGAGCCCTATTTTGGGATCTCCAAGTGTCTTAAGACTGTGGCCATTAATTATGGGTGCAGACTAGGTCTCAGGAATGGTGGCTTGCCACCACAGGGCAGAGACAGCCGAAAGAGTTCATAACGGGTTATTCGCCAAGGCAGTCTGCAGAATTAATCCGTCAAGGGCGTGGGGCTATAAGGATGATTGTAGGCCTATTAACTGGTCACTGCAGGCTCAGAAAACACATGCATCGCATGGGCCTGGCAGATGGTAGCCTCTGTAGGTTCTGTCAGGAAGAGGAGGAAACGGCACTGCACGTGTTGTGTCAGTGAGAGGGGCTTGTCTGGCTAAGGATGTTACTTCTCGGGGAGGAAAAACCAAGGCCTGTAAGCTTTACCCAAGAGTCGCTCTCCAGAATTAAGAGTCTGATTAAACGGACGGGTCTGGAGGGCGAGCTCCGTAGAGTGGGGGAGCCACAATAGATACAAAGGGGTTGCAGTGGCGTAGGCTTTAAGGGCCGCCCTACTAGAATCTTATCTTATCTTCATTATTGAAGGTACGGGTCCCAAACTTGAATAACCTCCAAAAATCTAATGTCTAAAGTAAAAGAAGTTGAAATATAACATTGAAGGAGATGTACAAGAAAAAGGGATCTGAATCGAATAAAAATGAAGTTCTGAAAACAAAAAATGGGCATGAAGAAAAGAATTGATCAGAAGATAGTGGAAAGGAAGCTGAGATGGTAAGGGCATGTACGTTGAATGACCCCCAAACCAATAGCCCGAGAAAGTAAGGAATTGTCCCTCCCCTCATTGAAGAAGAAGAAGAGGAAAACCTGCGCGTCTATGGGAGGAGGAAATCCAGGAGGAGATGATGGCCAGACACTTAAGTGACAGAGTTTGGAGTGACAGGAGGTTATTGAGACCGTAAATGTAAGTGAGAAAGTCTTGCATTTTCCACCTTAAAGAATTGCAGTTTATCCTGATAAACCTTTATTTTTTGTAGGGTTCTTATCGACCACAGATTTTTAATAAAATAGGAGAAAATATTACAGTTGAACTGGCGGGTTTTAGAAAAGACTTCTGGACAACAAATGCCCTGTCCACTATAAATCAATTGATGGAAAATGCTAAGGAACCCAACTTTGTACATTTTGCTTACGGATTTGTGGCTTTCGACAGCCTGAAACATAAAATTACATATTCATTACAGTAATCAGTAGGCGTACAGAAGTTTAACAAAAAATGGAATAGCCTAATTCGATCTGAAAATTAACAAGATATTATCAAGAAAGCCCAAATTAAGAATGTTATCTTGTAGGAAAGAAATAATGGTTTAGATTTAAATCAAACTTTAAAAAAATATTTTAAAGAAACGTTGTAGACCTCCAAGAATAGAAATGATTTAGATAATTAAGGAAATGATGGCCCTGTTTTCGATTAAACCTCAATAAAAACATTAAATCGATTCTGTAAAGAGGTGTTGATCGCTAAGGTACAAAGGGTGCGAATCGAATTTGGTTTCAGCTTCCGGCTTTTTTGTTATTTTGAATATTTTTTTACTTACATACGACACGAAAATTTACAAATTAAAAAAAAAAGAAGATTTTTTTGGTTCAGAAAGCAATATTTCAGGTTAAAATTTGAAAAGGAATATTTAACATGATCGTTATACTTATTAACTTTTTATATCTAGTAAGAAAAACTCTCAAGATATTCAGTGTCATGTGGGGAAATCGAGTAAAGAGAACTGGGCAGGCTAGCCAAATCGGAGTCTAACTATCTCTCATCAATCCCACACCAGCTGTTTGCGTGTTCTTTGGCGTATGTGTGTCAGGTTTCCCAGGGCTGGAAGTCTTAAGGGCATTCATGGTTAGAGAGCTGTGGACTGTCGACAGTCCAAGAAGTTAACTAAAGGCCAGTCCGAAGACGATTATGAGATGTTTTTGGATAAATCACGGAAACATCACTTAGAACAGTTGGTTGGCTTTTCCTTTGGCCATTGTGCTATAAGGAGATCTCTCATAATGCGGCTCATGTCCCATTCCCTTCGGGTAGAGTTTGTGAAGCGGAAAAGAAAATACCCATCAATCTTAGAGTAGTCGCTCGAATTGTTCAGACAGCTGTGACTCTTAGGTGGCACAGGCCAGAGAGGGGGGGACTTTCATCCTAGATGAGTTGTTACATCTCTTTGGGGTAGCTACAAAAGAGGGGCTTTGGGTAGCGTAGGTTTTCTCTACCCGCTGACGACTAGCAATTACAAAAGAAAGTTCAAAAAATTACTTTAACGGGCCCTGGGTGCTTCAAATTCTTATATTTACAGTATTTTTTTTTTTTAATCTTTTAATTGCAACAAACAAATGTGATATAATATCACAATGTCAGGAGAAGGCACCCAGTGGTAACAGTCCATTAACGTGCTCTTGCTATACTGCTCTTATGAGGAGAATAGGTAGCGGGGCCATCTTCACTTCAATCTCCTTAGAGGATTACCTGGTAATGTGAAAGAAGATAGGTGTTCTATGATAGGGTTATGATGAGCTGCGGTAGTGGAATGAAATACAGTACAAATTTAAATTCAAAAATTTCACTATAACATTTAATTAAAGTGAAAATAAAAGTAATCGCTTTTTCCTAGGCTGGGCTTAACGTCTAGTACCAAATTGCAATATTTAATTTTAATATAATGAAAATAAAAAAATATTTAAGAAGTACGAAGTGTGGCTATTAAATAACGAGACTACTGCTGTAAACTATTTTATTTTAAATTTATACATATTTAGTTATTATCACCTTCAATATACACCCCTCCCCTATCCCTACAACGCTCCATGCGAATTCACCATTGTTCGAAACAGTGCTGGAAGTCTTTTTCTGTGAGCTCCTGCATGACACCTGCCGTTTTTACTTTCATAGCTTCAACGGACTGAAATCGTATCCCTTTTAATGAAGATTTGACTTTGGGGAACAGATAAAAGTCACATGGGGCCAGGTCAGGCGAATAAGGCGGATGGCTTAAAACTGGGATGTTGTACTTGGCCAGAAACGTCAGTCAATGCAGTGTGAGCCGGCGCGTTGTCTTGATGGAGAACCCAAGACCTGTTCTTCCACAAATCGGGCCGTTTTTCCTTACTCTTTCACGGAGTTATGCAAGCACCTCACGGTAGTAATGTTGATTAATTATAATCGATATTTTCATCCGTTTTGGACGTGGAAGGGCGATCCGGGTGGTCATCATCTCCGACGGCTTCTCGGCCATCTTGGAAACGCTTGAACCACTCAAAAACTCGCGCACTTGATTAACATTCATCGCCATAAACTTCTTTTAATTAAAGATAAGTTTCAGTAGCGGTTTTATCAAGTTTCATGTGAAATTTCACGACAATTCGTTACTCTACTACATGTGTAGTATCATGTTTTCGGCAAAACGAAACTAACATCTCTTACACAAACGACGGTTCCGGTCAGACAGATTTCTCTACAAACACGTGAGGCGCTGCAATCGAAAGAGAAGGCTTTACGCTACACAGCTGTCGGTCGTTAGGATTTGGCGCATGCATAGTTCTTCTGTAGCAGTATTAGTCTCGTTATTAAATAGCCACACCTCAAATAATAAGATAGACTAAACCATAAGTACGCTAGCAAGGACAAAATATGTCGGTCAAACAGAACAGAAGTCCCAGTTTTTTTCTATTTTCTAGAAAACGGCTCCCAAGCAATTTCTTGGCGTAAAAAATCTGAGAAGGATGAATGGTCAGGACCTCTACAGTACTAACCAATAACGATTTTACCAGCTTGGTGGAAGCCGAGCGAATTATACGTGGCAAAAACCCTTAACAGGTAAAACAAACATTTCAGTTAGAAAAAATGTGCTTGTTGTAAAACAAATAAATTAAGCGTACACATCAAATTTTATGTTTGTACAGTTGTAGTTATTCAAAAAAATAATTCAAACAAGTTTTATGAAGGGCAACCCATAGTCAAAATGATATTAGAAACTATATAATTTTTATTTAAATATTTAAATTCTAAAAATGGATATGAAATTTCAAAATATAGGTCATAATGGCTACGGGTTATTTTACTTTTATTTTATTTTTTATTATTTAAGGCGCGCCAACATCTAAGGATATTGGCGCCCAGAGCTTTTTCCAGTTCACTACCCGCCTCCGGATAGTATTCTCTTGTTACAGACAACACTGTCCCTTGAGCTGGTAAGAAGCTCCTAGAAAGAGAAAATCTAAAGGCCAAGCAGCCAGGATTTCGAACCCAGGATTTCTGCGTGGGAATCCAATACCCTAACCGTATAGCTAAACCTTTCCCTCGACGTGTTATTAATGATCCAAAAAATTATGTTCTTTCATTCTTGTTAAAGATTAACTAACAAGATTCATGGTTACATGAGCTAAGGTTCGTTTAAAATATTTAAGAGGTATACTACTGCATGAATTACTCATTTTCATTGTCTAATTAATAGTGTTTCTTTCTTCATTCAATTTAATTTAAAAAAAAAAAAAATGCCCAACGGACATTACGAAACAAGAAGTATAAACGTTATTTAAAGGTTTAAATATAGACAAATTGATCGAATATCCAAATTCCAACAAACCAGACATGTAGTGCAGTTCAAGAGATGAGGCTATTACTAAAAAGTTAACCATCGATCAGTTCAACGGGACACGAAGAGTAGGGGAGCGGTGCAGCTAGTGATGCCAGGAATGTGCTAAACACTGGTAACTGGACAGTAGCCTTATAGATCTGACAGGTGGGACACCATAAGCATGAAGCTAGAATTCAACAATGTTTAGTTAAACCATGGATCTATGTGAATTCCAGCGATACTTTAAAATTCCTAAATACAATATTGATGTAAATAAATATCTAAGAATAAATTTAAATACTTAACTTTTTCAATGATTAGAATATTTATTGGCAATAGCCAGAGATTTCTTTTTGTTTTTTTAAAGACAAATTTTCGTAATGTATTATATATCCAGATTTGTGTCGACTATGCTCAATTTCTAAAATGTAAACGATCTTAAAACTACCTCTTTACTCGAAACAAAAGTATAAACAAATATCCATCACTTCACCACGCTGCAGTATTGCTCAGTACTGAAACAGCCTCATACCAGAAAACATAGTTGCTAGGCCCTGTAATTTGTTTATTATTTATTTTATTTTATCTATTTTATTTATTGTTTATTCAATCCAGAAATGTAGATTTCTTTCGCTTTATTCTCTCGTTCTATTCGTGCATGACCTTTAATAATGTAATTAATAATAATTAATAATTGATTAATACATAATATTCCTATCGTTTACCGTCATTTTTGTTTATATAGCATTTTATTTCTACGTTTTGTTCAATCGATTCTGAAGCCACACAGTGCTAGAGACGTTTCTTCCACTCCTCATAGCAGTGCTCGAACTCCGATACTGGAATAGCCCTCAGCTGAAGTCGGTTACAGCCGTTTGAATGTTTTCGACTGTCTCAAAATCAGTTCCCTCGAGGTGATTTTTCAACTTCGGGAAGAGAAAAAAGTCACAAGGACTCAAGTCAGGCGAATAAGGAGGCTGAGGAGCCACAGGAATGTTTTTACTGGCCAAAAACTCGTTTATTGAAATTGCTGTGTAAGGCTGGAAACATAGTGGAGCGGCGAGCAAAGCGGCGATGATAGCGAAGAGCGAAGCGGCAAAAACAAAAACTAGAAATAGATAGAGTTGCTCTATCTTCGCTTTGCTCGCCACTATGCGCGGCCCCATATGTTAACTTCTGTTTGATTTCGCCGCTTTGCTCTTCGCTATCATCGCCGCTTTGCTTGCCGCTCCACTATGTTTCCAGCCTAACAAGGAGCATTATCGTGATGCAAAACACCCACTTGATCTTTATGTTTGGTCTCACACGAATGACCATTTTTCGAAGTTTCGTCCACAAAGAGTTTCTACCTCAAGGTCAAACGGTCAATCAACACTTTTACCGAGAGGTTCTTGAAAAACTTCGAAAAAGGGTCATTCGTGTGAGACTAAACATCAAGAACAAGTGGGTGTTGCATCACGATAATGCTCCTTGTCACACAGCAATTTCAATAAACGAGTTTTTGGCCAGTAAAAACATTTCTGCGGCTCCTCAGCCTCTTTATTCGCCTGACTTGAGCTCTTGTGACTTTTTTCTCTTCCCGAAGTTGAAAAATCACCTCAAGGGAACTCATTTTGGGACAGTAGAAAACATTCAAACGGCTGTAACCGACTTCAGCTGAAGGCTATTCCAGTATCGGAGTTCGAGCACTGCTATGAGGAGTGGAAGAAACGTCTCCAGCGCTGAGTGGCTTCAGAAGGAAGTTATTTTGTAGGTGACAATATAGAATTGTAATTCTTTTTGAATACAAAAATTTAAAAAAATCAGTCTCATTACTTAATTTACAGACCTCGTAGATCTTAAGGAGGGATGCAGTTAATTTCTTCTCTAAAGAGCTCTTATATTATATATTGTAGGATTATGACCTGCAAAAAATTTATGAGTAAGATATTTGTAGCCAAAAGGCTTAGTTGGCGGATACCACTGGAACTGTGTCTGTCCAGGACGGCTCCAAGACTAACGTAATTGGCAGTAGAATTACCAGACTATATTGACCCATCTTAAGTTCCCACCGATATATTTAAGAGTGTGAAATCCAAGTTGGAGGAACAATAGATCACTGGAAGTGCGTTTGCCCAGAATAGATTTTAGTGTAATGTAATGGTAAAAAGAATCATCATTAAATTGGTTTCATTAGACTTAACTTACGTTACGCGTGCCAATTCGATTTGAAATGTAGCAAGAGAACAATGGTTCCAGTGTATTCTGGGAAAGCTGTGACTTCTTACAAATTGGAATCAAAATAATATCTACGATTCTGAAGAAATCTTTACCGTACAAAATTGAAGAAAACCTTGAAAATGTGGTCGTGTGAGTCCTTGAATCCAGAATTTTTGTAAAAAAGCTACTCCATCCGGTTAAAGGCGTTTTCGTTGATTCTTTATAGTTCGGCTTATTAGCAGTGAGAGAGTATTTGCAGAAATACCATTTGGCTAAATTCTTTGGATTCGCAATTTGATGATTGTGAATTAATCTAGTCAACAACTCACCAATTAAATCTACAGAATTGCCCTGCCTGTTTAAAAGTAGAGGACTATAATCGCAATTATATCGTTCCTTACATTCGAGCTTCAGTACCTTATTCTTGCCGAACGATGTAATATCTGAATTTACGTGCATTTCAGAACCTTATTTTTAAATCGCTAGGCGACGATATCGTGATTTACTAAAGTCCTTCACATGTAGAATGAGCAAATTCATAGTAAGTATTAAATAACGTAGAAATACTTCAAGGGCAGAGAGCACAAATATCTAGAGAATTAGTGGTTAATGTTTAATACAACCTAACGACTCTTAACATAATACATTAAGACGTCTCCTAAAACTAAAACTACCACAGAACCAGTAACATCGATGGTTTTATTGTTTTTTTTTTAATTTAAGCCGCGTCCATAGGGCCTACTAACTACTTGATCTGTCAACATATACAGAGAAGTTTCAAAAAAGGTGTACCGTACTTAAAGGATTACTTATTAAATTTTTGTCAGAATGGCATTAATTTAAATTACATGCGCCTAAGCGCAACTCGACTGCGCAGAGTAGTGGGGATATTTCGATTATAGTCTGGAAATTTACCAATAACATAAACACAAAAGGTAAAAGTTTTTCAATTGCGCCGAGTCTACAAAAATTGACGAAACGCGTGAGCAGTTTACAACCTTTGATCAAAATCGTCTTTTTAGACCTGGAGCAAATTTTAGTTTTAGAAGAAATGAAGTGCAAAATTTCCATCTAATCATCAATTTCTGTTACAAGTGCTAAACGTGTGACCATATAATGAAGAACATTGTACAAAATGGTAATTTTAAAAATTTGACCACATGGAACTTAAAACGTGTGGTTTTTGTTCGTGTGTATACAGTCCGGTTAAATGAAAAATTCAAGACAAAACTATAAAATAAATAGATCCCCTACCAGAAAAATTAATGCAACTAACCTATAACCCAGTCATATTTAAATTTCAATGAACACATTACCAATTCAAATAAGTTTCTTTGCCAAGTGCACTGAAATTGTCCCACCTCGTACTGTATTAATTCTCAATTTTATGCATAAAATTCTACTTACCTCGGTTTTATTTTCCTTAGGCGAGTAAGGAAGTAAGTCATCGTAGTGTTCTTCACATATTTTATTTTTATGTCATTTTAGTCACAATACGCCACAAAATGTAGCCACAACAGGTGCAACAGGTGGTTTCTTAGTTTTCAGGTTAAAGTTTAGCATTGCACCAGGTTATAATTTGCAACCTCCTTAAGCAATTATATTTTGCTGACAAAGCTGTCATTGCAAAAAGTACCGAGAATTCGTTGTTATAAATTGTTGATTGCCTGGGAGGTCTAAAGAACTGTACCCCCTTTATTTTATACAAGAATCGTCTGAAAGTTCTAATAATATAAGTAAGCCGATAGTTATCGAATACCTTAAGCAAAAATAAGTAAAGGTGAGCAAATTTATAGTAGTTGTTTGAAGGTAATCTCACATATGAATGTTATAGAACTTGATGTTTACTTCTTTTTTTGTTTTTAATTTCAACACCATTCATTGGTGCTTGGAGCTAACCGGATTGTGCTTTTTGTTCCAAACATCATTGTGCGTCACCTGACTCAGCTGTTGGGAAGCCAATTTTTGTCATTGACTTCGGTTATTATCGCCGTTCCTTTCATGTTATTCATTAGTTTAATAGGAACTCATTAATTTTCAAAATAGTACAATAGTAAAAACTTAAGTATAAGCTTAGTAAAAACTAATATCATTATTGAGATTTAGAATAGCTGCCGTTTACTAATTAGGAAAGCTAAAAATGATAACTATTGGAAGAACTTGCTAAATGGTTACAGTTTGTTCTCAATTGTCACGCACAAGTTTGTGTTCCTCAACTGATATAACGTTTGTGCGTTTGTTGGCGACAAAGTTATGACCACAAAACCTCAATTGAAACATTTGTTATGGTCGTGAGCGTTTTCAGAATCGAATCTGTTGAGAGACAGGTTTCTTGAGAGATACATTGTCTCAGAGCCAACAAAAACACTCAAGCTGTTTGCTTAAATTTGAGTTTGTTGAGAGTCTACTCTCTGAAGAAGACTGCTAACCATTTCCTAAGCAGCGCATTGTAAAGTAGAGGCAAGCCGGAGTCAGAACTGCCCAAGCTTGTGGTTTAAATTAAATAATTATATTGGGCGCTATGGTGTCCGAGCGGTTAGAAGCAGTCCTACAAAACCAAGAAGTTTACAATGGTACTGGGCCCGATTCCTTTTCTAGGCCTCGAATTTTATTTAATAGTTTTATGAGAATGTAACAGTAATGTATTTTAGCTAGTCGTCTCGTTAGTTGGACGCAAAGCCCGCATGAAAAAACTTTTCAAATAATTTTGAGAGGACTTTGCAATTGTTGCCAGGAAGATGAAGAAATGAATGCAATGATGTCTAGGAATCTAATCCATGAAAGTAATCCTTGAGGAGGATGCGATGAACAAAGTTACAAGCTTACTTACATTTGGTGTACTGTGTATAAAAGCAAAAATAATTCTAAGTTAATCCCCAAGCGTATTCAAATTTGAAAAAGGCATCAAACCATCAAGCGTTTTCAATACAATATCAAAACAGAGAAGTCTCATTTAACTTATTTCAGATACTTTTTGGTGGACCTAATTACAGAGGCTTTACCATTATGTCATCATTTCAGCTCTCTTCTGGATTGTAACGACCTGAGGAGGAAGTTTACATTGCTACTTTCATGTACTAGTTTTGCTCCAGAGGAAACCTCGTTTTTGGCAGGCGTCCGACACCTTGTCCTCAAGTATCAATCTTGTTAGCAATTTAGCTTGCTTGACCTTACCCAAGGTTTAGATGGATAAACGACATTTCGGTAGGCCTACATCAGCAGGAAAATCTCGGTTATTTTTCCAGTTGGTAGATAATTGGTAGTCATTGTACTTTAGCTTAATTGCTGCAGAAAATGTTTGAAATATACGTACACATCTGACACAGCACCCGTTAAGTGCTGTGGTGTACTTTAATTGTATGGCATAAACGCAGCTACATGTAAACACGGAACTTAACAACATTGTTTAGCAGATGCCTCTACAATTCGCTCTGTTGCCACTGCTAACTTAATATGTTATTAAAAAACCTTTTGTATTGACGAGGATGAGAGCAATATACTTACATTTCTAATGGATATACAGACTCAAATAAAACTGTCTAAAATGTAAATTTACAATATAACTACGGTAACTTCAGATTGAATCATGTAAAGAAGGAAGAAAAAATATTCGCAAAACATTTGATCACACCTAGTTTTGTTATTCGGAAATAAAATACAAAAAAGCTGAATTTGTAATTAATTAATTTTAGCATTAAACGACGAGATCATCTAACTAATCAGCAAACAAAGAATATATGTATTAGAAAAAAATATTTTTTTAGGTAACCCAAAGTAGTCTCTTACATAATTTATCCAGTCAATTGATGCATTTGTGATAACTAATTTTTCGGACTCACTTTACATTTCTTTCCCTTACCATATCTAAATAATTAGCGAACTGACCTTGATATCGTGTTAGAAGGCTCATTAATTTTAATAGATTGAGATACTGGCAGTTACTTGTAATTTGAATTGCCGATTTCAACTTCTTTTGAATGGTAATTTTGTACAGAACGTTATTTAATATACTCACAAATCCATGGAGCAAGCAGTATGGGATAGCCAACTCGATACCCTAACCATAAACCCTATTGAATACGGCTGGGACATCCCCTTCTATGCAATTGTTAAAGGAAAGTTCAAATAGAATTTATATCTTCCTATTGTGTAGATTTTGGAAGTAACTGTACTAATGCCAAATTTAAAAACGATTCAAATAAGAACCCTTCACGTAACGTGTACAACTAATGAGCCTTCCAGATGTAAAGATCAATTCGCTACTTCTTTAACGACAGACCCAAGGTTAAGAAATGTAACTAGATTTTTAATCATTTTTCTCAGAAGTAAATAACAAGTTTTGTGATTAATGGTAACGGTTTGATAAATGAAAAACGAAATAAATTCAATAAAAGGAAGTTATTAAATATAGCTTAAACAAGTAGGGTTTTATTTTTTTTTTTTTTTGGTCGAGGCGTATATGAAGAAAAATGAAATCACTAAAAAAATATGAGCATAAGAAATTGGAAATATTCACTCATTTTTAAACGTAACAGTATTTTTACTAAATGCATAAATATTTACAATGTAATAAAAATATTAGATTTACTGTAGTATAGATTTTAAATGAACCACTTGTGGCGGAGTTAATGAACTGAATAGTTTGTCACTAACTTCAAAGTTGGACAAGGCTGAAACAAAGAAAAATATATAAAAATAAACATATTAATTTATCACTTATTAGTAATTTTTGTAGACCAAGAATAAAAAGTATTTTAACAAAATGTAGTTACGTTTTAATCAGGTCATTAAAATAATAGAGGTTTTAACAATTCTTTAACATATTTTCAATTATCACTGACTGCAGTCAAACTCAACTAATTTTCAAGTCGGTGCAGCACTTAACTTAGCACTACAAAAACTATAAGAGCAAAACTAAGCTGGAACATCTGATTAGAATGTTAGGGTTGTGTTTTCTGATTGCTTTCACATAAATAAATAAGATGATTAACCTTAGTATTCTTCAAAAAGAACAAGATCAAAACATCGAAAACCTTGAAATACGACTGTAATGAATTTAGAAAAATGTGATGAGGTTTTTAAAGTTAATGGTGTGAGACTTAAGCTATTCCAAAACATCTGCGCTGAAGGGGAAAATAAATATTGGATTGTCCGGAAAATAATGCAGGATTATGGTTTTAAAAGAAAACAAATAAAAATTAATAATTTATAACTGTTTTTATTAATCAAAATAGCCCCCATTACTTTCTAAACATTTCTGCTAACGTGTGGGTAACTTTTCCACACCTCTGAATAGAATTTGGTATCCTTAGAATTTATAATTTCAGAAAACGCATTTTCTACTGTTCTTTCGTCAATAAATTTTTTATCTTGCAAATAGCGGTCCTTGTAAATAGGTGTCTAAAAAAATGGTAATCAGTAGGCGAGAGGTCTCCAGTGAGTAGGGCGGGTGTGGCAGAGTCTCAAAGCCAAGCTCCAACAATTGCCGGGAAGTCAAACGTGAGACATGTAGCCGAGCGTAGTCATGCAACTGAATGGGCCCCTTTCGATTGACTAAAGATGGCTTCATTATGGCCAATTTCTGATGCATTACGTCAATTTGGTTACAATATGATTCGGCATTGATGTTTTCGCCAGGATTCAAGAAGCTGTAATGAATCAGACCAAATGAAGCCCATTAAACAGTAACCATCACCTTTTTTTATGATTTGAGGGCTTTGGAAAATGTCGTGCTGCTTCTCCTTTGTTAAGCCACTGCCCGAAGCGTCTGCTGTTGTCGTAGAGGATCCACTTTTCATCGCAAGTCACAATTCTGGACAGACAATGATTGCTGTTGTTTCGGCAAAGAAGCGTAGCACATATTCATACCGCTGATCTTTTTGGCGTCGTTTAATGTGTGAGGAACTCAAACTTTCAAGCTTTTTCACCTTCCCAATCGCCTTGAGATGGTCATCGACGGTTGATTTGCTGACTTCGAGTTTCCCTGCCAGTTCTCGAACGGTTGTTCTGGGATTTTCTTCCACCAAAGCTCGGAGAACATCACATCATCAAGGGCAGAACTTCTTCCACAGCCTTCTTTGTCTTCAAGGTTCAAGTCTCCCTCTTGAAATCTCTGGAACCACCGTTGAACAGTGCACTCACTTATACTGCCTTCGCCCCAGACATCGTTGATATTTCTGGCCGTTTGCGCCTCGTTTCGGCCGAGTTTGAACTCGTAAATCAAAATTAGGCGAAAATCACGCTGTGACATCTTAGTAAAGACTGAACTATTTCCAAGTAGCAAAATGTTACAGAGGTAAACAAATATTTTTGTTTGAAAGAGGATTAATAAGTGTTTACATTAATAAAAGTCAAAAGTCCAACAAACAAACAGTTTACTATTTGGAGAGGTATTTTAAAGAAAACATAAAATCCTGCATTATTCTGGAAAACTCAATAATAGAATAAGAAAAGTTAACCTCAAAATCACTGAGTATGAACAGCTCAGGAAGAAAAGAAAAATACTAAGGGTGCGTTCCACTTGGCGACCACAACGACCAAAACATACTTTCAGGCGTTCCACTTGGCGACCGCGGTCGTTGTGGTCGCGGCGAAAACGTCACTAATGACGTCATTATTTTCGCCCACACAACGACCACAACGCCCCACCTTAAAAGCTGGGTCGAAGTGGGCGTTTAGAGTTGGCGCAATTTTTAAAACAAAATATGGCGACCGAAAAAATTATCTCATGTAAATGAAAGTATTATTTCATGTAAATAATAGAATGTGTTTCTCGAAAGTCTACAAAAAATAAATAAATAAATAATTACTTATTCCTTTACATACTAAATCACTGAATAACACAAGATCATTTACCTGAAATAACTTTTAAATTCTTCATCTGAATAAAGATCAATTACTCTGATAGCTAATAATACGTGGCCTAAGTTTTCGCTTTTTATCATTGCGATTTTGTAAAATTGCATTCCACTCTAATCGGAACTAGATAAAGAACTTTCTAAAGCATTATTAATAAATATCCAACTGTTGCCACAAAAGACACTTTAATTTTATTTAAACGTAAATTTTATAAATACTCCAAAATGCAATATAAAAAATTGAATTATATATATTCTTTTAATATAAGTCAGCTTTACCAATAATTAATAAAATTTATTATAAATTTGCTTATAAATGGGGTTTAAATTAAAAAATAACCTCTTCAAGCTTCTAACTTATTTTCGAGGCCGCCATATGTAATGTTTACATGAACGGTTAAAACGCCCACAGTCCGTTCCACTTGGGTTTTCGATCGCAACGCTCACAAGCAAGTGGAACGGCCAAAATCGCGGTCGTGGTCGTGGTCGTTGTGGTCGCCAAGTGGAACGCACCCTAAGTGGAAGAAATAAATGGCGGTCGAGCAAGATCGAAATTTCAAATATCTGAATCACCTGTACGAAAATGAATATGTTAATTTAAGCAAACGTTGGTTCAACTACCTCTCAAGAATCAATGAAAATCGTTTACCAGAAGTTTTTATAAATTATAAGTCGATTATTTGGAACGAGACCGAGATATCCCAGAATAAATGGGAACAAGGCAAGAGAGATGGAATACCTTTTAAAAGAGTGGGCTGAAAAAGAAGTCAAGATTTCATCAAAGGTAAGAAAACAAAAAAGTCCCACCTCCCATTACGCTGACAAACAATATTTGGTAAAGGAGTTATTGACTAGGATAATGACGTTGCGTTGCAATATGTAAGTATGGTTATGCTTGATCAAACGTCACAAATTTGTGAAAATATCTAATCAGACGTTGATAAACATGCACATAATAATTAGTTTCTAAAGTTAAATAAACAAGTTAATTTGAAATGTGAATTAAACCCACCTTTCACAGGATCATGCTCTATTTTATTGGCGTATATAAGTTTGTTGAATGTGCCTTCATAACCTGGCATATTTTCTACATCGATTATCAAATCCTCTTCAGGATTAATTGTTTCATCTACAGGTGATTCTAACATATTTATTAATATTCTTGTAAGCACATTCCTGTTAAAAGAGTACACAAAATATAACAAGAAACTTGACCACTTGAACAACATCCGACCCCAATTTAAATACATATATATTTTCTATATTAATTGTTTAAAAAAAAAAAAATCTGAACTTAGAGATTACCAATATTGTGAATAGGTTCCTTCCTTCAGATGCTTCGATTCTGACAATAATTTGATAAGACCAGCAATAGCAATTTTTCTTTCAATTTTTCCAGATATTTTTTGTGCATCAGGTTCAAATAATCTATCAACTATCATAGAAAACATCCTGAAAAAAACATTTATACCTTATTAATATTAAACGCAGAATCAAAGTTATCTCTTGATACGAGATAATACATATTATACTTCACTGCACAATAATCACTCAAATAATTGTCCAAAACTCAAATATTGAATAATTTCACATAAGATCCGTGGTCGTAGACTAAGAAAATGTGAATTCTAACTGAAATTCAATGTGAAATTATTTTAATTTCATTTTACTGATTTCAATAAGAATATCTATCTCTTTTAGTCAGTTAAGTTAAATAATAATAATGACGATAGGTAATGAAATATTTCTAAAAACTTACATTGGTTGAATAGAATCCACCATTTCTATAAAATTATTTGCCCCATATTTCAAAATATAAAAACAAAAGAAAACTAGAATTCCTTTTACATATTTTGTAGTCTTACTAGAGCTCAGTCTTTGAAATAGAAGCAAAAATATTTGCTTCATAAAAGGTTCTAATTCATGGCTGAAAAAAAAAAAAAAAATTAAGAAAGACAACAAAAATCTCACTTATGAAAAAATGAAAACAAAAAAAACTTTTAACGTAGAACTATTCCTTCTAAATTATTGTTTGTATTCATGTTAGATGTGTCACAATTAATGAGGATTATTCATGTAAGAATTCACAATGTTTTTTTCCAGCTTCAAATTTTTATTTAAGTTAGTTCACTTATTAGGTTCTTAATAATATAAAAACTTATAGGTTTTTCTCTGGTGCAACCTTAAAAAAAAAATGGGTGCTAAAAACCCGTTCAATCGTTTCGGCAAAGTTCCCGTTTATAGGCAGATGTAAATGAATGCAATCAGTATATTAAAATATAAATGAATGCAATAGGGGACTTCAAGGTTATGAATTCAAGATTGGAGTCATAGTAAGGTGCGTTAACAATTCTGCGAAGGATTTTGGACTGGAAGGATTGTATAGGTTGGATGTTGGAAGATTTGGCGGAGCCCCACAATTCTGCTCTTCGACCCATATTGGTCGAAGTAATTTATTGTAAAGTAAGTGTTTGTTGTGTATCTTCAGGATCAAAAAGTATCCTGAGTAGTCCGTAATGTCTGACAACAAGTAAAACCAATAAACTCTCAATCTAATCTACTCTTATCTACTAGTCTTTTGTAAAACACCATTATCTCAACTTTATCTTTGTATTTACTTGAATGACTTTGTTAAAATTGACAATTTCGATAACCATTTTACAAAATTTATACCCAAAATAGAAGTACGAAAAAATAGGCATTTGTTTTTAGACTGGAGGAACAAGCACGCCCTTCGAAATGTACTCAAATTAGTGAACTTGAATGAAGCTTGAAATTTGTTCAGCATCCACAGAACTTGCAAATTACTGATATCCTATTGATGCTTCCTACAATTCTAAATTATTGGATATTAGTAATATTTATTCTATCCCGTTACAAACGTAGACATTATTTATCATATAATCAGTGTTTAAATTCCGTTTAGTGTACAGACTTTTTCTTCAACTATGATTCTGACACTTATTAAACATTTGTACATACTCTTGCAGCCAACAAGTGTAGTATACAACAGAAACATTGTGAGAATAAAAATTCTCTACACACTGATGTTGGATGAAAATCCGAAACAGGTAAGATCCACTTAAATCCACACGAAACAATAAAAACATGCAAGTGTGTGAAAAATATAATTCTATGTTAAAAAAGTAGTTAAACAGCAATAATAATCTAAATTATGAAAGAATTCTACAATAATAAACATGGTTGAAGTGTCTGAAGCAAATGGAGAAAACATACCTTGGGCAGCATTCCATCATGCACTGTATTAGATTAAATCCTTCATGATCATTTGAACGGGTAGCTATCAGTTTTTGGAATACACCTAAAAGTCCATTCTAGAACAAAAATTGTTCAAATAAAATTTCATCAAATCACAAATTATTATTCATATTTGTTTTTCAATTTTTCAATTGCAGTATCCAAAAGAAAAACCTCAACTCATTAATCAATAATAATAAATAGCTTACAACTTTAACCGTTGTTTGAAACTGAGTAGCATCGGCATTACGAACATAGGCTCTTAATAGTTGTGCTAAAGCTCTAACATTTGAGTGACGTTCCCATAAACCAGGCGCTAATAGACAAGGATATAGAGCTATGTAAGCTGGTGATATGTCGGGATGATGTTCCAACATTAACGATAACACTTGCATTACATAAGGTACAAACTCTGTGAAAATAATAATTGATTCATTAACTTGGAAGTCTTTTGACACACTCACGAATTCTAAGACACCTTTAGAAATTGCTTACCCTGAACATCCTGCTGTAAAATTGTTTGGAAAATAGGAAATAAAGCTTCTTCAAAGTTAACCACTGCTCCCGGATTTTTTTTGCAAACAATTCTTAAAAAGTAAAACAAAAAATTATTTTAACTTAATTTAGTCGGAGCATTTTATATTTATATATTCCAGTTCTAAATGATGATAGAACCGTTTACTTCATTAGCATATAAGAACTAATATATAAATACATATATAGAGAGTACCACTATCTGTTAAATAGCAAATACTTCAGTAGAGTATTCTTCGAGCTTGTATTGGTACCATTTTTGTATTTTAATTTTGGATGAAGTTGGGGTGTACACTTTTCGATGAAACAATTTCACAGTATGAAAATATCCTTTTATAAGAAGTATTTCAAGTGTGAAGGCACGTTAAGTTGAAACCTATCCGTATGAGCAGCCGCTACAAGTGAGATCTGGCCTACGTGCAAACTAGGGAAAAATCTGATAATACGTTACGAAATTTTTCTCTTGGTGCTGTGTGGCTGCTTTAGTTTTTAATGACATTTATCGCTCCAGCTTAACGACTCCAGACAAGCAAGTGTTTGGAGTAGTTCACTTACCGAATAGAAAGTGTGATTGTTTCGAAAAGATAATGGTTGAAATGAGGTTTGGTTGGATTTTTAGAGACGGCTGCAAGTTTCTGTGTCAGCGTTGGAAGTAGTTCAGCTAAATAAGGTACTACAGACTCTTGTAGAGTAGAAAAACTTCTCATTATAGCTGTAACATAAATTATTGTATAAAGTGCAATTGATTACATAATAAAAAGAACACGTAATAGAACTAAGAGAATTATTTACCTTTCATGGTGTATTCATTTTCTTCCGACCCAGTGAGTGTAAGCGAATGGAAAAGTGATTTTAACAGATCCCCTGCAAGTGGTGATAATGTTTGTTCGGTTATTCTGAAAAATAAGAAAGAAATTGGACTAACTTCCTCTTTTGGAAACTTGGTTTCATAGCGGTTTTCGAAACAAAAATTCTGGTGAAAAGATGACATACTCTAACTGCTATTAAATTATCTTGAAAATTAAGCGCAGCTGTCTTCAAAATATACTATTAAAGGAAGCATGGCACCATAGGGGAGATTATACTCCACTTAAATCAATATTTACTGAGAACAAGGTTTAAACCAAAGAAGTAGGCACTCAACCATTCAATTCGATATTAATTAAGTTGTAGATGGATTATGTGTAAATAATGTACCTAAATGGACTATGAAACAATAATTAGAACTATCCAAAAGGTACAAAAACCTTCTTAACAAAAACTTACAGTTTAAAAAGTTAAGTATAAGGGTGAGCTTAAGCTTTTACTAACAAGTAAAAGGTACACAAATCAGCAAGCACCCAATATTTCATTCATACTTCAGATCGTAATTTCAGTTCTACAGAAACGTGAAAAAATATTGTTTAGAATTTATTAGATGTCACAGACCATGCTGGCCATTTTCATATACAAAATAATTGTTCAGTAAAAGGCAGTCTACCATTAAGAGGAAGTCCATATATTACAGCGAACTGGCATCTACCGGACTGTCAAGCACCCCCTCCCCAAAAGTGCCCTTAATCGAAGTATTCCAGAAAAATGTTTCCTATAAAAGTTATAGAACTATTTGTGGGCTATAATTATACCAAGTTTGAAGAAAATCCAAGAAGTAGTTTTTGAGAAAAAGTTGAAAAAGTGAAAAATCTATTCAGCAAAGTGGTACTTCCGGTGGAGCTATTTTGACCAAAAATTTATCGTCGCTTCCCATGGTGTCAATTGAACTAAATATCAAATTTGAAACGTCTGCGATTATCGGTTCCTGAGATATAGTGGATAAACTCACTATAGATGAGAAAACTCAGGCCAAACCTATGGCATCAAGGCAAGATGGGTTAGAGAACCGCGATTCTAGGAATTACTGGTCCTGTAACCCAACCGGCCTTAGCCGTGATTTTTTTATCACTATTCTCTCTCTTTTCTCTTTAACAAGCCGAATGCGATCGGTTTTTGTCGGTAATCTTCGGCTTAGTTGATTATTATTAACTTATTTAATTTCTTATTTAATATTTAACATCTTATGTGCACACTCACACGACTTTCTTACATTCATATTTCTAACAAGCCGAATGCGATCGGTTTTAGTCAGCAATTGTCGGCTCAAGTTGACCAGGATTATTAACTTAATATCCTAGAGAGAGAGAGAGAAACATTTTAATGCAAATATTTGCAAAACAAAGGGTGCTGCCCAAATAGATCGGGTTGCTAGACACACAGCGTACCAATCAGTCATATTTTCTAAGATTAAATCACACTCACACGACTTTTTTCTTTTTTAGTAATACATATGTATGTAGTTGGGTTTTCTTGTAAACTAGAATTTTTACCGAATAGTGATTACCTTGAATTGCACAATACATTCTAATGAAACTATTTTAGAATAAATCTAATGAGCACACTCACACGACTTTCTCTTACCACTACCTATGTAGTTGGGTTTTCTTGTAAACTAGAATTTTTACCGAATAGTGGTTACCTTGAATTGCACAATACATTCTAATGCAACTATTTTAGAATAAATCTAATGAGCACACTCACACGACTTTCTCTTACCACTACCTATGTAGTTAGGTTTTCATGTACACTGGATATTTTACTAAATAGTAGTTACTTAAATTACACAATATATTCTAATGCAACTATTTTAGAATAAATCTAATGAGCACACTCACACGACTTTCTCTTACCACTATCTATGCAGTTGAGTTTTCTTGTAAACTAGAATTTTTACCGAATAGTGGTTACCTTGAATTGCACAATACATTCTAATGAAACTATTTTAGAATAAATCTAATGAGCACACTCACACGACTTTCTCTTACCACTACCTATGTAGTTAGGTTTTCATGTACACTGGATATTTTACTAAATAGTAGTTACTTAAATTACACAATATATTCTAATGCAACTATTTTAGAATAAATCTAATGAGCACACTCACACGACTTTCTCTTACCACTATCTATGCAGTTGAGTTTTCTTGTAAACTAGAATTTTTACCGAATAGTGGTTACCTTGAATTGCACAATACATTCTAATGAAACTATTTTAGAATAAATCTAATGAGCACACTCACACGACTTTCTCTTACCACTACCTATGTAGTTAGGTTTTCATGTACACTGGATATTTTACTAAATAGTAGTTACTTAAATTACACAATATATTCTAATGCAACTATTTTAGAATAAATCTAATGAGCACACTCACACGACTTTCTCTTACCACTATCTATGCAGTTGAGTTTTCTTGTAAACTAGAATTTTTACCGAATAGTGGTTACCTTGAATTGCACAATACATTCTAATGCAACTATTTTAGAATAAATCTAATGAGCACACTCACACGACTTTCTCTTACCACTACCTATGTAGTTAGGTTTTCATGTACACTGGATATTTTACTAAATAGTAGTTACTTAAATTACACAATATATTCTAATGCAACTATTTTAGAATAAATCTAATGAGCACACTCACACGACTTTCTCTTACCACTATCTATGCAGTTGAGTTTTCTTGTAAACTAGAATTTTTACCGAATAGTGGTTACCTTGAATTGCACAATACATTCTAATGAAACTATTTTAGAATAAATCTAATGACCACACTCACACGACTTTTTCTTACCACTACCTATGTAGTTAGGTTTTCATGTACACTGCATATTTTACTAAATAGTAGTTACTTAAATTACACAATATATTCTAATGCAACTATTTTAGAATAAATCTAATGAGCACACTCACACGACTTTCTCTTACCACTATCTATGCAGTTGAGTTTTCTTGTAAACTAGAATTTTTACCGAATAGTGGTTACCTTGAATTGCACAATACATTCTAATGAAACTATTTTAGAATAAATCTAATGAGCACACTCACACGACTTTCTCTTACCACTATCTATGCAGTTGAGTTTTCTTGTAAACTAGAATTTTTACCGAATAGTGGTTACCTTGAATTGCACAATACATTCTAATGAAACTATTTTAGAATAAATCTAATGACCACACTCACACGACTTTTTCTTACCACTACCTATGTAGTTAGGTTTTCATGTACACAGGATATTTTACTGAATAGTAGTTACTTAAATTACACAATATATTCTAATGCAACTATTTTAGAATAAATCTAATGAGCACACTCACACGACTTTCTCTTACCACTATCTATGCAGTTGAGTTTTCTTGTAAACTAGAATTTTTACCGAATAGTGGTTACCTTGAATTGCACAATACATTCTAATGAAACTATTTTAGAATAAATCTAATGACCACACTCACACGACTTTTTCTTACCACTACCTATGTAGTTAGGTTTTCATGTACACTGGATATTTTACTAAATAGTAGTTACTTAAATTACACAATATATTCTAATGCAACTATTTTAGAATAAATCTAATGAGCACACTCACACGACTTTCTCTTACCACTATCTATGCAGTTGAGTTTTCTTGTAAACTAGAATTTTTACCGAATAGTGGTTACCTTGAATTGCACAATACATTCTAATGAAACTATTTTAGAATAAATCTAATGAGCACACTCACACGACTTTCTCTTACCACTATCTATGCAGTTGAGTTTTCTTGTAAACTAGAATTTTTACCGAATAGTGGTTACCTTGAATTGCACAATACATTCTAATGAAACTATTTTAGAATAAATCTAATGACCACACTCACACGACTTTTTCTTACCACTACCTATGTAGTTAGGTTTTCATGTACACAGGATATTTTACTGAATAGTAGTTACTTAAATTACACAATATATTCTAATGGAACTATTTTAGAATAAATCTAATGAGCACACTCATACGACACCATATGAAAACTTCCATATAGAGATAGAAGTTCCCGGTATTTGAGCTAAATTTCATTAAATCTGAACATTGTGACGATAGAAGTTAGACGTTAGTAATTTAACTTAAGAAATAGAAAAAAAAATCGTTCGTTACCCCAAAGAAATAATTTTAATTTCATTCATAACTTGAATTGTCTATGTTGAATGATAATTTATCCAATTTATGATGGATAAACTTAATGAATAATTAATTAAGAATTGGAAGTGGATGATCCAATTATTCACTTCTCCTATTGGACCTCGCTTGGGAAAGTAGTAAGATAGCAACTGGGGTGGCAGAAATCAGATTGTTACTTATAACAATTTTTTTTGATTAATTTAATAACTTAATTCGATTAAAGTTGAACCACTACTAATCAAAAACTGATGGATAAAAACTAAACTCGATGGATAAATCATTGTGACTTGTGGAAGTATGGATGGTACAATCGCTTACTCTTCACATTAGTCTTCAAAGGGAAAAGTGAGTTGCCATTCTGAGGTGACTGAAGCTTTCGACCCACTCCACAGACCAATAATACTCTTCTTAATCGGTAAAATACTCAAGGATTGAAGATATGACTAGAGAAGTTATCAAGGCTTGAGTATTTCCATGCACTTCTAAAATAATTACCACGAATTTTACAAGAAATGCAAACAGTTGTTTTTCTAATAAACAAAAAAAAAAAAATGAAATATAATTAAATATGAAGTATGAAGGTAACTCTCGTATACAAACATACCTAATAACATTCACATGTCACTCCACTAGTTATTTGGAAAGTTTTAGTACATAACAGGCCTGAGTTTAGATGAAAGAGGATAACATCAAAAGATAACACTTGATCTAAAGAAGAGATGAAAAACTTGAAGATTAAGAAAACTTTGTTATGATTGGTCCACAGATGTCTTTGCAAATCTTGGTTAATAGGTAATATTAAATCAAAATCAAATCATTACATGAAATAAAATTAAAGTGACACCAAAATTTTTTAAAACACACATGAATTTAATATAAAATTTGCAAAATTAAAAAAAAAAAAAATACCTACAGTAGTACTGCGTCATGTCTAACAACCAACATCTTTTCAATAGTACAAGCTGCATAGCTACGAACAACAATATTATCAGCAACAATATGCCTTATTATATTTTGTAGACTAGCAATTAAAATTTGTGGGGGCAACACGCTTCTAAATTTTATTAGATACTTTATGGCGTCTGCTTTTATTACTGGGAGCACGTTCACTAAACAGAACCAAAAAAAAAGTTTCAAATTATTTTAAGTTGATGTAAAGTAAAATTGGAAGAAATTATTATAAAATAATAATAATAAGGGAAGGGATTAGCTATGAGGTTAGCAAACTGGACTCCCACGCGGAGGTCCCGGGTTCGAATCCAGCTGCTGACCTTAGATTTTCTCTTCCTAGGAGCTTCTTACAGCTCACTGTCCGGTGATGGACAGTGTTGTCTGTAACGAGAGAACATTGTCCGGAGGCCGGCAGTGCACTGAAAAAAGCTCCGGGCGCCAATAACCTTAGATGTTGACGCGCCTTAAATAATTAAAAAAATAATAATAATAATCACTGACCATCCTTTTCTAATTCCGGTAAAATATGACTTTTAGCAAAATCATCTAAAGGAACCATTGCACAAGTCTTTGTAACGCCATGTTTAGTGGTACTCCCTCTTTCTGCCAAACAAGTAACAATATACAAAGCAGTATCTTTCTGCCTCCATTTGTTATTATCCACTGAGTACTCATTCAACATTGCCTGAAACATAAAAAAGGAAATTATAACAGTTTTTAAATCGTTTCTCCGTTCATTTTTGTGTTTATTATGATTAAACCTACAGGGAGAATTTTATTAAAAATCAGAATTTAAAACTAATTTAAAAAGACCATTAATTTAAATATTCATAGCCTCTCCTTTCTTTCTTTGGAAAAATCGTTCAAAAAATGGTGTCTAAATTCACTTATAAAACTCCTAAAATGTCACTTTAACTCACCGTCAAATCACTCTCTCACCATTTTACAGCATTGAATTCCAATCCTATCCACGAACATCGTTCGATAACTTGAAATTTTCATTCACAATAAATTAAATTGCATTCTACATATATAAAACTGAAAAGAATGAACGCTGCACACTATCTAAATGATACGTGACAATAAATCGTACTTATTATCAAACAACATGTACACCTTTACTTTAACATTCATTTACAATACCTTCCATCAGATGTAGTTTTATGAAACAACTAATTTCTGTTGCAAGAAGAATACAACAGATCCAAATTCTTTAAAGCTCGTTTTTGCTTTGTGATTCAACCCTTTATTCCAGTCAAACCACGGTATGCCTCTTGCAAATGCAAATAGAACATTCTATACAACTATAGTCCGTTTACGGTTGAACCATAACGGCACTTTGGAATAACTTGGGTCACCTATTCCACATTGGGGTCCTCTACGATAAACAGTGCACATATGGAGAGGAATCTGGATTCAAACCACCAATTTTAGCATGTCTCAAAGGAGTAAAGGCCGTGACATACTTTGGAAAGCCAAAATAGAAAACCATTTCGAACTACCTACAAATTTACAGCTGATATTTACAAAAACCAGTCTAGTATCATTTGAAGCAACAGTTTTATTATCAACAGTTTTATTAAATCTATCCCAAACACCATAATAATCGTTAATCTGCGCGTACTGAAGGCCAAAAACCAAAAATCCCTTCCATCTAAAACGTTTCGTACAAATTTTGATGCTCCCTTCCTATAAATATCTCTTTAACAAAAACTTACAGTTTAAAATGTTAAGTATAAGGGTTGATTAAACGCCAAAAGGTACACAAATCAGCATGTACCCAACATTTCATTAATACTTCATTGATATTATTTTAAGTAATTTTACTACATTAATTTTCATTAATATTTTTTTGAATTTATTAGATGTTTCACAGACCCTTATGCTGGCCATTTTAATCTACAAAATATTTGTTCAAGTAGAACACCATTTAACTTAGATTGACTGTAATAAGATAAATAAGATATGCATATTTTTATGACAGCTAACTAATTATTCCAGTATTTTACTACAAGTAAAATTAGAGGGACTACATTAAATTACAATTGAGAAATGAATAATTATTGTTGAATAATTTACTTGATATTACCTACGCGTTATTTGTGCTCACAAATACTTCGGAAAGACGAATTCTAGACTGAAATATTGTTTTAAATCCGTGATTCAAATTTAAATAGTAGCCGACTCTGCCTTTGTCTTTTTTTACTTTAACATGCATGTACATACATACGATATATGTGACTATTCAGAATAAAGAGCATAATAAAGATAAATCAGAAGAATAATTTGGAATAAAGCTAAAATAAAGTACCTATTTAATTACGAAAATATAATATACATTTTATCATAATTATAACAAAAAAATAAAATATTATGAATGAACAAAGGGAAGGGATTAGCTATGCGGTTAGCATATTGGATTCCCACGTGGAGGTTCCGGGTTCGAATCCAGCTGATGACCCTTAGATTTTCTCTTTCTAAGAGCTTCTTACAGCTCACTGTCCGGGTGATGGACAGAGTTGTCTGTAACGAGAGAACACTGTCCGGAGGCCGGCAGTGCACTGAAAAAAGCTCCGGGCGCCAATAACCTTGATGTTGACGCGACTTAAATCATAAAAGAAAAGAAAAAGAAAATGAATGAACTGGCCAGCATAAGGGTCTGTGAAACATCTAATAAATTCAAAAAAATATTAATGAAAATTAATGTAGTAAAATTACTTAAAATAATATCAATGAAGTATTAATGAAATGTTGGGTACATGCTGATTTGTGTACCTTTTGGCGTTTAATCAACCCTTATACTTAACATTTTAAACTGTAAGTTTTTGTTAAAGAGATTTTTGTACCTTTTGGATAGATTTTCTTTTTTGTATGTTTTGCAAAGTTACATATCTGCTTTACAGATTTTATTAAAATTGGGAATAATAAATTTAATTTTTTCATTATAACCTGAAAAGGTGTTAAGTCGGAGTAACTACCACTGGACAGATCTTTTTAAAGAATGATTATAGTTGCGGTCCCCAAACCATCCTCAATAACAATTTTTTTTTGAGAAAGCGTTTTGAATAAAATAGGAAGGTAATTTGTACGTAAATAGCAAAATTAAACTGCGATTTCAGTACTTCCCTTTAAGAGGAGTAAGAAAAATAAACTGCGATTACAGTACTTCTCCCTAAAAGGCAAAGAGGCAAAGATATTGAATCGAACGACAATTCATTGATGTAAATCAGTTCACTCATTGATAATTTTAACGATTGCAGTACTTCCTCTTAGTAGGTGTAAGAGCATGATGGCACTTCACAGCCACGTAGAGGAGCTTTAACCACTTCTTCTTGCTAAATTTTATCAAAATCGGACTAAGCGTTATAGAAATTATTATTGGTAATAATAGTTTTAGAAAGGGCCTTATTTGGGTGGGGCAAACTCCCCTCCTTATGAGGCACAGCGTCGAGACTTTTAAAGTGCAAATCTGTACAAAATTTCGATTCGAATGACACTTCATTCATGAAAATCGGTTCACGTTTCGATAATTTGAAACGATTGCTATACTTCCCCTTAACAAGTGTAAGAGCAGATCGTCGCTTTAATGTTACGTAGGGGAGCCCTAACCCTGTCATCCTACGAAATTTTATCAAAATCGGGCTAAGATTTACAGAGTAATTAATGATAATAATTTTGGAGGGGGCCTTACATAAATGGGGCTAACTCCTCTCCCATTCCATGTACAGCGTCGAGACCCTCAAAAGGCATATCTACATAACATTCCGACTCGAATGATACCTCATTCATGAAAATCGGTTCACGCTTTTAGGCGCTACGTTGTTTACAAAAAAAGTAACAACAACAACAAGAACATTTTTGAAAATGCCGTTTTTGCTCATTTTCAGCATCCTTTTTCTCAAAATCTATCAAATCTGGGTTGTTGCGAAAAAATTACAGTCAAAAAGGAGGATTTGCCCTATAATTTAAAGAAAATTTGGGAATTTTATCTTTTATAGAAGAGGAGAAAAAAATTGTCAAAGTTGGGTGTTTTTCAACGTTACGCTTTTTCGTGCAGTTTTTGATGATCAACCCTTATACAACTGTCCTACCGGACAGTTTTAATCTATAGTAACATTCTAGTCTACGACGCTAAAATGACAATTAAACAAACAAAAATTATTATTGGACTTTAGAATCTTAATTTTTTTAAAACTTTTCTGCATTATCAAAATTCAAATGTCTTTAAAAAACGGACACTGAATACAACTTCCTTACAAAACTACCTGGTAACCTGCAAGAATGCAAAAAATCCGTTCACTATGCGGGGAAACTCACTAAATCCTACAAATATAATTTTGGATCATTTTCGTACGTAATAAGCATTTTCAGGAAAGTGATTAGCTCAGTTGGTAGCACGGTGGACTAGATAGCCAGAAATAGTAAATTAAATTAGAAAACAAAATCAATCATACATGAATTGGAGAAATATCAATCCACAATTTCTTTTTTTTTTAGAAATGCGGATTATTTGACAATTACAAGCGTGCTTTCTATTGTCTCATTTATATTGAATCGCAAATTTGGTTAGGTCCGCACGTACCAGATAATGTTTGGTTTTATCCGTTGTAGCATGCTTATTATGTCTCTGCCGGTTTCAGACATCCATCATTAGAGAGTTTGGTGTAAAGATGTCGACGTCACTTACGTTGCCATCCTCCATTAAACTGCTTGTTAACTGTACACTAATCTGATTATCTATTTCTGATTATGATTGAAAGTCCGGAATCGGTCAGAGACACGGCAAACATGCGTGCCATGACGGAAAAAGTAAAAGATATTTAAACGAGTTTGACAACCAGGCTTACTAACTTACTCCTTACTCTTCAAGCTCAAGACAATTCTCCCATCCCTTCATCTTGTTTGATCGTTAATAACAAACAAAGTGCAAAATTCTCCAAACAGGTCCAGTAGAGAGCTAACAAACAATCTGGTGGACGTTATTCCCAAATACCATTAATTTAATCAATTTAGGAACGAGTGCAGCAATTATCCTGCAGGCCTAATCTCAACTAACTAGGTTATCGCGCTGCTAGAGAGTGAGAGAGAGCAAATAGTATACGTCAACTATTTAAAAGTGGGATATACAAGTGAAAGAACATTCTAAGATTTTTAAAACTAAATAATAATTTTAATTCAACATACCAGCACAAACTGGCTGAATATCTGTGAAACTTGTTCATCAAAATGTTGTGCGAGAACTTTAACTAGATCACAAGCTGCTCGCCTTCTTGTATCAACATCTGCACCTTCTATATCTCGGCGCATGTACTCTTCAGGATTATCTTCAAAAAGTTCTTCATCTATTTCTGCAAAGGAAAGTAACAGTTTCTTCAGTAAAATAATTATTCAACAATAAATCATGCATTAAAAAGCAAATGTTTACTTCCAAATTTAGTACTAAATCATGATTAAAATTGAATGGCTTTAAGATTTACCTCTAAAATTTACATTTGGTATAATAACTTTTTCACAAATGTTTGATAACACATTCGGATTTTGAAATAAATTTCTATAATGATCCCTTTCTGCTACCGTAGATAAAAATTGTAATGCATTGCTTACCAACTGAAACACATTTTAAACTATGAATCATACTTTAGAATTATGTTTTAAATTAAAGTTTTATTACACTTAATCTAATAATCAGTTTAAAAAAAAGAAAAATGAACAACCTAAAATTAAAATTAAATACTAGATACTAAAGGGGCCCATCAGAATAGGTAATTTTACAACAACAACAAAAAACAGATCAATTATTGTTTTGTTACAAATGTTCCATACAAATTCCTTTACGATTTGCCTGTAATAAGAATTCTCACAGCCAATTATTGGATCCCTTGTTGAAACTTTTATTTAGTTTGGAATCAAAAGGCCACTGAAATCCAGTTTCAACTTCGGTGAACTCAACAATTTTCACTAAGAAAAGTGAGAGCTTGGATGTTAAACTTTAGTGGGATGCAACAAGTGTGGGCTGTAAGAAGTTCAATGGCAACAAGTACTTCGATTTTTTTCGGATTTCCAACCAGAGATTAAAACTTGAGTTTATCGTACAGAAAAAAAATGTAATTGAAACTGCTACAGATAGACAATGCTGGTCGTCTAAGGCTGGAAACATAGTGGAGCGGCGAGCAAAGCGGCGAAATCAAACCCAAGTAAACATATGGGACCGCGCATAGTGGAGAGCAAAGCGATGATAGAGCAACGCTATCTATAGAGAGTAGAGCAAAGCGTTATGACATGTTTGATTTCTTTGCTCTTATTGCGCTCAATTTGTAAAGGTTATTTTTCAAAGGTTATGGATATTGATACATTTATTGGTTTAGTTTGTTTAAAGAAACCTCTGTGGGACCACAGTATTTGCGAAGCTACAATAGTTTTTAACAATTAATAATTAATAGTTAAAATTATATAACAATTAGTAGTTAATGGAGAATTCAGGTACTTTTTTGCTACATTTAATTTGGTTCTCAATCCCTTAATGCTAACTTTCATCTAAATACTAGGCAAAATTAAATTACATTTTCACGTCCTACTACTTCTGATCAGAACGAATTCTCCAATCCTTCTTCTGTAGCGTCGTACTACTCCAATTTTTCAGATGAATAACATTAATTTACGGCAAATAATGGAGTAGTGATTTAATAAAATTAATGTTTTTTAATTGACTAATTTCTTTATATCTGTATATATTTCTATTTTGGTTTTGTTTATTTTTTTCTAACCTTAAAGTAACTGCTAGGATTAATGGGGTTACACTGGGCTAGTATGTAATCAAATGTTGATATAGACATTCGAAAATACGCATGAAACTTGCCAGAATGCTCCCGAAGTTGTTGGTACAAGTGACCAACCATCTTGTTTTGTCAAAAGGAGAACGCGACTAAACTCGTCACTATGTGCATGCGAATCTTTGCTCGCTGCTCGTCGCTCTCTTTGATCTGAAGCAGCTATCATCGCCGCTTTGCCCGCCGCTCCACTATGTTTCCAGCCTAAGAGGGCATTCATTAAGTTGTTGATAGTAAAGGTTATAAGTAAATGGTATCCATTAACTCAATCGCGAATTCCTGGTTAATTATTGATATTTAAATAAAAGCACATAACACAGCAAACTTTCCTTTTGAATAAAAAATAAAAACTTACTAAATCATATTTTGCCTCCAAACCAGTGGAAACCAGAAGATTCCATATATCTGTGACAAAGTCGGGCAAGAATGGCCTGAATTCTTCATCATACTTCTGAGCATACAATCCTAAATTGAAACAAATCTGTGATCTCAACTGTTCCATTAAACCCGGCTTATGATCATTCTGTAATAAAATTGGTTTAATCAAAACAATCAATCGTCCAAGGTCAATATCTCAGTAAAATAAAGGATTTAATCTTACATCTGATGCTAGACAGGGTACATCAGTTGTTAATAAAGAATGGAACAACGTCATCCATGTATTCATATTATCTTCAAAAAATTCTGGTAAATCTTGAAAATTGAGGGAATAAAATATTTTGCATATAAGCAATAATGAAGAATATATCACTCTCAACGCTTCAGGATTGTTTGCATGAGTTGCACATAATCCGTGGGTAGCCTGTAAAAATTGTAAACACTCATAAAGCATTTAATGGTTGCTTACCTTGCTGTATTACAAGTATACAGTAATAATAAAGTTCAACTGACGACTAATAAGTCTGTTAATGGTTTAGCAAATGTATCCAAAACAAATTTAATTTCTTCCCAAAGAGCTTGACCTTTAAACTCGTATCGGTATCTCTTGAAAATAGAATGTGCCGTATGCAATATACCATTGATTACATGAAAGTCACCTAAAAAGTAGGTATATGATAAATAAACATACCTAAAGTATGAAAAACCAATTTTTTATCTTCACTGAAACCAGAATATTGTCGTTAATTTTACTTCATGAGTTTTTGGAGTAAACCAATAAGTTATACCTGTGGCGAATTTCTCTACCATATTCTGCAAAAGTCCAGGCCATTTACTTGGAAAGTCTGACTTTCCTATGATTGAAACGGCGTCAGATAGTTGTTTCTGAATAAGAGCTGGTGCAACTAACATGCTATCAACTATAAGAGCTTTAACTTTTACACGGTCTTCCTCATGTATTTTATCTTCACCTCCTTCTTCCTGAAAAAGTTTCTTGTCTATAAACAAAGCTAATAACACATCATCAAAAATCATACTTTAAAAGTCGATGTTGAGAGCTCTCTGCAGTTCCATACGAATAGTGTTGGGTACTATAATGTAATTTCAAACATCTTCTAGTGTGTTGATTGGGTTGTTGGATCTACTATGACGAATATCAACAGATTTATCCATTATATTACGCTTGTTTTCTGTAACTGGGACAAATTTCTTCTAACTTTACTGTTTGATTCATCATGAATTCGCAAGAAGTTCGGAATTCCTCCCAAAAAATATCTTACACTTACCTATTGTTGTATCTGATTACAGAACTAGCTATTGATTTCTTTTTTTTTAATACAAATTATCAAAATATTAAAAGCAATGTCAAACCAATGGAAAAAATCCATAAAATATTAATAAAAGCAGCTACTGAAAAATATTCCCGGAGGAAGAACCGGACTTGACACTTATTTAGGAATCTTGTGTCTCCGGTATCTTAGTCTTACAAAATGATTTACCTCATTGATCTTTCCAAGATTACACTGGCTTAGCAGAGGCTATTATTGTAAAAATAAATAGGATTCAGCCCTCTTTTAATACGTATATGTATTTTTAAATGTCACACACATGTTAAAGTTTGCAATAAACACTACGAAAGTAATTAGAGAGCTACTTTTCTAATTTTTATTTTACAACTGTCAAGAAAGTACCTGGAAAAATAATGTAAGTTTAAAATGACAATATAGTTACTAACCACTGCCCAGTTTCTCTTCACATAATTTTTGAAATTGACGGCTCCAGCTACTCTAATAGTTAATTCTATGGCTTCACTGTTAATTAGCTGTAGCAGTAGGATCGGATAATTCTTATTTCCTTCGACTGTTATGAGAAACTTCTCAGCTAGGAGAAAATTAAGTTTATTATTTATGGCAGCAACTAAGCAACAGTTGATATGATCAACCCTCATACAGCTGTCATGTAGGACAGTAATATTGTTACATTGTTTAAAGGAATACTGTAAAATTGTAGAAATGAGGCAAATTTCGTCTCTTATGTTTTCAATGCTAACAAAACGTAATAATTAGAATTACAAACTTACATGGTCTTCGGATGTTTGGATCTGGACTTAAGGTTTGACTTAAATAATTCGATAATATTCTCAAGTTTTCTTCAGTAATCTCCATATTCTAATTTAAAGCTCTTAGAAATAAACTAAATTGTAGACGCAAAAGAGTTATATCTTCGTTTGTTTTCAACTCCACAACAGAGTGTGGAGATCACTGGCTAGAGGTTAACTTTCAACTCGACATAACCGAACCTCAAAATAGAATAACCGCGAAATCAGTATGTCAAATTCAGACTCTAAAATCATTTAAACTCTTAAGAAATGAAAGCAATCAAAATCACTTAAAGATTTTAGGCACAATGTTTTAATAAATAATGACTGAAAATTGAAGTTATCAAAATAACTTATGTAGAATTTTTTTTTGTACAATTAGTTTGAGGGGGCTGCCTTTATTACTTACTTCTTTGTGTGAAAAAACTGTTTCTTAAAAATAATCATTTTTAAGCCAAATAACAGTTGAAGTATAAGTGCTGAAAAAGTGCTACATTATTCATATTGTATTCTCAGTAAAAGGCGACAAGAAAAATAAGTTTTTAAAAAGTTACAATTTTTATTCGGAAGGGTTGTATTTTAAACAGAAAGTAGAATAGTAACGCTCTATTTAGGTCTGAATAGATATATGTATGTAGTGTCATTATCGTGACGATTAGAGACCATGTCGATTCCCATGCTATGATTTAATGATTTCTGTCGCTTAAAACAGTTAAAGGTTAGAAATGTAATCGTAACTTCCAGAGATTGCCGTCCGTATTTGGTTAAATAGTACTTGGAAGTCGGTACTTTTTGTTTGATCGATTTTTCACCCACATCTACTTACTATTTTTCAGATGTTTCTTTATGAATGAAATAATTGAGTGATTTCCCTGTAACGCAGTCGTAACATGGTGAGTGACTAATATTGAATTTTCAGCTTTATCGCTCTAAGTTACATATTACCTTTATTTTCTTTTTCTATTACCTTTATATAAATAATTAAGCATCCTATTTGAAACTACAGGCGAGTGAAGTTGATGAAACACTCAAAAGAATTCAATCTCATAAAGGAGTAATGGGAGTTATGGTGATTAATGGAGATGGTACGTTATTTTTACAATATATTCTACTGTAGGTATATATTTGTTAAAGGTTTAAAAGATACAAAGTTATTGTTTTTAAAGAGCTGTTCATATTTTATAACAGCCATGTTCCTAATCGGTTACATTTCATTTTTAATTGTGGCGTTTAGTCATTTAACATGAGTCTTTTGTTTCTATGACTTAAGAACTTTATTTTAATTGTGCTTTGGTTGTTTTAGGAGTGCCAATAAAGAGTTCCCTAGATAATACAACTACAGTTCAGTATGCAGCTTTAATTACTCAGTTGTGTGATAAAGCTAAAGGAGCTGTCAGAGATTTAGATCCATCGAATGATTTGACTTTTCTGAGATTGAGGTCGAAGAAACATGAAATAATGGTTGCACCAGGTAAAATAATTTAGCAGAATATTGTGTGCTGTTAGCAATTTTACAAGTGTATATTCTGCTAAGTAATCATGTTCATACGGCACGATAGATCTAATAGGTGAATCAACTTTACACTTTTTCATGCACTTGTTGACGATCAGCCCTTATGCTGATGTCCTACCAAACAGTTTTAATTAACACACTATTTTGAAGTACAAAATAAATTTGTCTCAGCTTTTTCAGACCGTTATAAAATATAAAGTTGACTGTGAAAGCTTTATTCTCTTAAAGTAAAGTATAGCATTACATGTAACTACTCCAAGTATAAAAAGAGTTGTTAGTATTATTGAGGAAATCACGGACAGTAAATATACCGTTCTGAAATTCGCACTTCTGCCTAAGCCTATATATTCAAATTTGGAATAATTCGTCATATTTAATTATCAAAAAAATGAGTAGCACAAATGTGCAATAAAGAGACTTAATTCGTTGAAACCAGAGAAAATTGCGTAGAAAAAAGTACATTACATAAGATTAATTGCTACAAAATCCTTTCATTCAACCAGACCTTCACTCTGCAGAAGTAGTTCATTCTTTCCTTTCTCATCCTCAGCCGATACAGTTCATAGGTAGCAGCTTGTCATTAATTATATTAAATCTCCATATTTCTTTCATTTGTTTCTTTTTATTCCGAGAGGATTGTGAAACATTTTTGATTCAGTTCTGAGTTGTAACTATCTGATAATATTGTTGATTTTGCCCTTCATAGCACGCCCCTTTCTCTTATATCGGACCATTTGAAGTGATTTATCAATAGTTTTAGAATTTAACAATGCTTGTGCCACCACTCACTTGTCTCCTCTGAAAAAAAAATGTACTAAGAATTGGTAAGAAATATTGCGATGACTGTTTCTTAATTTAAGTTATTTCCCTTCTTCATCAGAAGTTTTCATTTGCCAACAAAAATCGTTATTTCACTTCTCTGCAACGAAGCCCGACATGACTAATAAATTTCCTAATATCAGACAGTAATTATCAGATTCAGTATGACATTTTTTGATGTCATGTCGCAGGGTCCTTGATGTAAGAGTCATCATAGTTTTTTGAACATTGTGGAAAATCCCTTTTTGGCACTTGATGTTTTGTGTGAAAATATTTTAGTGACTTACTGAGAGATTAATGCACCGGATTTAACTTTAGATGCACACTTTAAATAAAAACGTTCAGAGAATCTGATTATTAATATAAAACTTACTTTTATTTGTTCATTAAATTACTTTTATTTTATTTCAGACAAAGATTTCATATTAATTGTGATACAAGCCCCTGCGGAATGAAAAATGTCGCTAAGAAAGGCAGGTTAAAAAAAAAACTTGTTTGTAAGAATTATAAATGATCAATTAGTTAATTTTTCAAACTTATTTATTTTATATTAGTTATTATTAATATTATATTATAAATATCGAATAATTTATTCGATTTTTATTTGATAATAGTAAACATGCCATAAGTAACTCTTACCTGTTCATTATTAAAACAATGATTTCTCTTGTGAGGTAAGGAAAGTAACAATGGAAAATTTTTAATTGTTATCTTATTGTTTAAAAAAAAACATACTCTTCAATAAACCATTTAATATATTTTTTAAGCGATACATTTATTCCAGAAACCTTAAGTTCAGCGCTCTCTGAAATTGTTTGGTTAACGTAAAGCTGAATGTTGCAAACCACAACGGAGCAAATGAAGAAGGCACAGAATGTGCGAAACATTGAGAATTTTATATGTATATGTATTAATATATACAGGGTGACCAGAGTTATATGCTCCACCCACTTTTTTTTTAACGGCGGGAAATTTCGAAAAAATAAAAAACACGTATTTAATCATTTTTAGTCTAGTTTATTTTCAGTGATTGACCTATTTTTTTAAACCCCTGTATCTCGAGATACAGCATCCAACTTTTGTTTTTCAAATGGAACGTTATATTTTTTTTGCATATTTTTATAGTATTTGAGCTCCTAAAAAAAACAAAAAAAGAAATTTTGAAATTGGTTAGGTTTTTCAAAAGTTATGGGTATTTAAAATATGAAAAAAAAAAATTCAGTTTATTGTCAAAATTGCGCTATTTTTTCAAAGAATCTGTTCAAACTGGGCACAATCAACGGATAGACAAGCCAAAACTCTGGATTCCCACGCTCTGTTTGTAGCAGCACTTATGGTGGCGAAGTCAAGATCTAGGCAGGCTAGAGTTATTCGACGTTCAGGTTGTTTTTTCTTCAAACGTTTGGTGTGGAGTTTTAGGAAATCAACTAATCGGCCCATACTTCTACAGAGAGAACTTAACTGGTGAAAGGTATCCAACTTTTTTTTAAGAGACATTTTGCCAGTTCTGCTTGATGATGTTCATCTACAACGTCGGCTAGATATGTATTTTCAACAAGATGGTTGCCCGGCACATAATGCGAGAGTTGTTCGAGGTTACCTGGACATAAATTTCCATGAAAAGTGCTTAGGGACTCATTGTCTCATCCAGTGGCCACCTCGATCTCTGGACTTAACCTCAATGGTCTATTTTTTGTGGGGATATTTAAAAAATAAAGTGTACCTTAATCCCATGGCTTCAGTCGATGATCTGAAACGTCGAATAACTCTAGCCTGCCTAGATCTTGACTTCGCCACCATAAGTGCTGCTACAAACAAATTTACAGTAAAGTATGTTTGCTAGTCGCCTCCGTCCACGACACCTAATTGATAGTTGGACGTTAAGCCCCGCCTGAAAAAATAGGCGATTACTTTACTTTTTTTTACTTTACTATAAATCCAAATAAAAAAGTAAAGTAATGCCTAATTTTTCAGGAGGGCTTGTTCGAAATATGTAAGGAGAATAAAGGATGCCACAACTTTATTCAACAAAACTTCTTTCTGGAAATCCACCAACTAAATCTGACTTGTTACATTACTTATTTTATTATTATTTTTCAGACGGGCTTGATACATTACATTAATAATATTTAAATGTATTAAGAACGGAAGTGGCAGTAAACATTTTTTCAGAAACGTAGTAAAGAGAAGAATTCTGTAAACCTGGGCATATTCCTCGAAATTTCACTTGATGCAGCTCAACAAATTTACATCTATGAGATATGTATGGGCAAAGGAACATGTAAATTACTTAACAAAGGGACATTTCTCTAGATGTAAATTCAATTGAAGTCGGGATAAGGCAGCATAGATTGCTAGTTAAAGAGGATTATGGTTTCCTATTGAGGTATCAGGGAGGCAGGTTAGTTGAGTTTCCTGATTTGTTCTGGTAATGAGAGTATAACTATAGTTCGTTCTTTTGTTTATTTTGTACATTTGGATCAGACAAATTTAGTCAAGCTAGTAAACGATATTTTAAAATGAGTGCTGCCGCCATTCAACTATCTTTCACCTTCTAAAATCTAGTAAATTTATGTACGGAATAATAGTGTTACCAATATAAATCATTGTCGGAAAGTGTGTTCTTTATAAGTAAAATTAAATTGTACTAATGTAATGGTTATATTGTGTAGAAAATAGCCAACTTAGTTTCTTTAAATCTCTTGAAGGTTTCTCGCTCTAATCCGAATTCAATAGTAAGAGTGGAGACTGATAACATCTGATTAAAGTACAATGTCTTTGGTACAATGTACCAAGTGCTGGGGGCAAAATGTTGCTTAAGCTAATGAAAGATTAGCAAACATTGTTAGTTGAGTTTGTTTGATTTCATCGAAACTATTACTCTCAACTAGGCTTCTCAATTTAAATATTTTCTTTATTGCATTGGAAAAAAAGGTGTATAGCAGGCTAATGACATAAATAATTTGAACAACAAAAGCAAAGAAATATTATTAAAATTGACAAATAATTTAATATCAGTTGAATTTTAAATATAGAGCTATTTCAGGGGTGTAGGAATATTTATAAGAGTTTTACATTCCGTTAGATTTAAGAGCCATTAACAGAGGAAGGAATATTTATAAAAGTACTTTCCTTCATAAGAAAGTCAAAAGCAAATAACCTTCATCCAAGAAAGAAAAACTTCGAGTTGAATCTGCCTGTTACAGTTCAGTGGTATGAAAAATGTATAATCTGATGATAAGATGTATACCTATGGGTTTAGATATCGCTTAATGTTAACATGCGGCGGCACTTCATAGAACAAAGTGGAGATTTTTGAAAGCGATCCATTATTGCAATTCTAATATTTATAATCGAAGATTTAGCTATGAAAAACTGTTAATTTTTCTATTTATCTAATTTTCTTCTGAAAATTGTTTATTAAATTTAGTGATAGCATTCTTGAAATATATTGTTTAAACCTCAATGCGAAGCGGCTGCATACATAAAAGAGCAATTAAATTTAGATCATCAAAGTAAAAATTATTGACAATTTGTGCGAGATAAATATATAGGTATCCCTTTAATAGGTCGCCCGTATTAAAAGGAATAAAGGTCAGTGCGGTATAAAAAAGAATCTAAGGTTAAATTTAAGGTTATTTCTACAGAAACTTTGCCTCTAAAAATTTCAAAGACATTGGTTTTTGCATTTATAAACTGGTAAGAAATGAGAAGTCATATTATACTTTATTTTATTTTAGAATTTTTTAAAAATCTGCTTCAATGCGAGTAACCACATTCACAAAAAATATTTTGGCATAAGAGAAAATAACTGCGTTCACAAGGAGGGCATTGCAATTCCCAAACATGGTATCCGCGGATTAGTTAATGAGAGATTAGCAAGTTATCGTTTAAGATAGCCAACAGAAGAAGAGTCAACTAAAATCATCAACATTAGTCAAAACGTCCTAATCTCCAAAATTTTAAACAGTCGACCAATCTATCGCTTTCCCACGGCAAACGCTTAAACTACCACATTACTAATTAATTTTAGTTGGTTCTTATTTGCTTTATATTCTTTCATCACTACTCTCTGTGTTTGCTTGCTTCATGTTCACAATAATGGCCATTTAAAAAATAAAAACTTAACGAATTTAAGTAATTACATAATTTTGTAATTCTTTTCTTAAATCTATTGTGCTGAAAATAGAACCCACAATTGATCTAGTGTTTAATGAATTTTAGGATAATACCATCCGAAAAAATTAATAATAATAATTGATCCGATTTGAGGTCCCATGAATTCGGAAAAAATGTTTTTTACCAATCTCTCTCTCTCTTTCAGCCAATCTTTCTTTCTTTTATGTGTGTTTTTTTGCTATTCACAACCTACAAAAAGAATAAAATGCAATCAGTGAATATGATTCAAGAATTCTTCGTGACAGGATCAGCTGGAGGAGATAAGCTGCCCACTCTTGCTGGAGTTTCTTACAATAGTGTCGGAGATGATCACAAGACCAACAGCGTTCAATCGACATGGGGTACGTTGTGGAGGCAACATTTTGATCAAGAGGATTTGTGCAGAAAAGAAGAGAGTCGTAGAATTTGCTAACTAAGAGAAGGTCGAGGAAGTTACGCAGGGTTTTTGTCCTTGATTTCAGTGTTGTTGTAGACTGAACAATTGACTAATGGCTATAGATGGCATTACTCAGTGTAGGACATCCAGAATCCTTTGTCGTTAAGTCAGGTTTTTACTTTTTATTTAGTTGCTCGCGTTGCTTCCCTCGAACTATACTTTTGAATAGTATTAAACTAATTAATTTTTTGCCATTATTTTAAATTTATTAAAAATAATTTTAAAGTACTTCTTTCTAGTTTCATGAAATTTCTTACACTTTTTTCTTCTTATTTATTTGTTTTGTAATCCATATACATTTTCCATTTATTTTTATTTATTTTCAGTTAAATCTCGCCATTTTAATTCTCTTTTTGCCCACCCTAGCTTCTCTTCTGAGTATTTAACGTGTACTGTCACTCCTCTTGATTGAAGTGTAACAATTATTGAGGGTCATAAAATTGAAACGATTTGAGCGACGTCATAAATATAAAGTATAAATACATTATCAGATGAGATTTTGTCTAGAAATGGTTTATTTTGTTGCATTAGAATCTGATTTTATTTTATGTATTCTTTTATAGATCTATTCTGTCTCAGGATTTGTTGTGATTCTTATATTTTGTAATATTTATTTACTTTATCGTACCAATTGAGCGTATTTGTATAGCTCAATAAATGGCTTATTTATTTATAATACCAAAAGCTAAGTGTTAAAATAATAAACTTGCTTAGTGATCGTTTTTTAAAACATACTATCATGTTTGGAACTTATAAAAAAATAAAAAAGTTTAAAATATTTACCTCACATTGAGAAATTGTCTCCTATTTTTATTAGATAATTTTCATCTATTGTTATGGGGAAAATTTGTTTTAATACATGACATGTTTGAATTAATATGAATTTGATTTAATTCTTGTTAGTTTCAAATTATTTTTAAATTTGTATTATACCTAATTATGTACATTTTGTGTAAAAAAAAAAAAAAAAAAAAACGAAAACTGTGCGTCTGTGATGGTTTTTTAAGTACTCGGTGCATCAAAAAGGTTGCTGATTTCTGAGCTAAAGAGATGGTAAATTAGCTTTTGATATTTTCCTTTTCCGATTAGCCAGCACGATTTTCCTCATTTGTGGCTTTTCTTGAAGATGGGAGCTCGTTTAAATAAAACATAGAGTTACTATATTTTAATAAGTTTTCCAGATTGCTGCTACTAATTATTATTGTTGCCGAATGATCTTCAGTGCTTTGCCAAGCAGGCTGCTTTCTGTTTTTTTAAAGACTTCGAAATATACTTATGTAAGTTAGAAAACATGTGGGAAAGCTTAAGTGATTTTATCTTTCACTTTTCTCTAAGTATATTCACTTCCTCGCCATTTTGAAAATATTTAAGTTTTTAAAAATTATGTCTTTAAATATAATCTCCAAACGTAAATCTTATATTTTCCTGTTACATGAAAGTTTACTTTCTTAGCACTTGATTAAAATAATACATCAACACATCTGATCTTTAAACGGAACTAAAAAATGTTAATTTTCCGTTTTTCCGACTTCTGGATTTATTCTTTCAAAAACACGGTGTGTTTTTCATTAATATTAGGTCACTAGTTCACTAATTATGTATTCACTAGTTAGTCATGATGATATAAGTGACACATTTAATTCAATAACTAAAACAAATCAGTCGAATATATTAAGAATCCTTTAATTTTTAAATTAATAAAACATAATGAAAGAAGTCAAGACTTTGAAATCTAGGCGGGACATATACGTAACAAAACTGACAATTGGACAAGAAGAATGACAGAGTGGACACCATAGGGTGATAGAAGGAAAAGAGGAAGGCAGTTTTTAAGATGGACAAATAAATTGAAGCCAAGTGGGTGGTACCAACTGGAGAAGAACGGCACAAGATAAAAAATTATGGGAGAATCTGGGTGAAGCCTTCGCCTAGAAATGGGCCTAGTTTCCAAAAAATCTTATTTTAATTTAATTTAACAAGTCTTTTAATTTGATTTCTATTAATTTCTGTTTCATTAAAGTTTCTTTTTTCTTTAGAAGAATTTTGTATTTTTTAAAGTCAAATATTTATTATGTAAAAGAAATAGAAAAAAAGGCTTATTTATTTATTTTTGAGTTAAGTAATAAATATGGTTTCTAATAGTTTTGCTTAAGAAATTTACATTTATTTTTACTTCAAAGAAGTTTGACTCATTTTCAGAACAAATCTGATAGTAGTGTCGTTAGTGTGTTAAACCAATGCTAATCACTACGTTCAGAGTCATGTGTAAAGGAAGATCTGCTGGGCATTGGGCATGGCAACTCGCTTCAATAGCCTAGACACAGCCAAGAGCCAACACTCTAATCGCAGTCACAAACCTACTCACGCCGCAGTTAAAAAGTGATCCCCTTATCTACCTAAGAAATTGACCAGTAGAAAATTTGTTCACTGGTAAAATTTGTAATAAAACGTCTTGTAGTTGGTTGGTAAAACATAGTCTTACAATGTCAGGTAAACAGACAGCCATTCAAAAAGGCACTAAAATGTCCTAAGATATTTCCTGTAAAAACTTATTTTTGGGAAATTTGGCATATCAAAGCAACACTTCTTTTTTAAAAATTATTTATGAAATACATAGTTTGCGATAGAGAATGTTTGCTTTTTTTACATTAACACTGGATAGAAATTGAGTTGCAATTTGGTAGCGAAAACTTAAGCGAGAAGTAAGACTTGTCGGTTAATTCGATTCGTAAGGCTTCAAACAAAATTGAATGCATGGTTTTTTTTATTTCCCTCATGAAATTCACATAAACGATGGATTTTCATTTATTCGGATTTATATTTAATCCTCTTTAATATAATGTAAATGGATAAAATCACTAATATTACGAGTGGATGTAATATTAAGAAAGATTCAATATTAGCAGTAAGTAACCTTTCTTCTTCTTTCTGGCATACTATCCGTTCCAAGGCCCTTGCTAGGTAAGTCTTTGTTTAGTCTCTGATATGGTCCGATCAGATCCTACAAATTGTCCGAATGGCCATCCAGCCAGCCTTGTTAGATTAATATCCTTGTTTACGCAGTTCCTATAAATATAATGAATCTTTCGCCAGTCGCAGACCTAAGACTTTGAGCCCCCTTAAACTATTTGGATGTCCACGCTTTGTTGGCTCTTTACCACTGAAGCGTTGTGTAATGTAGTGAGGATACCATATCAGCTGATGTTGACTGGCCAACATCGCATTAACTTTCAATCCTGATTGTCTAGACACCCATACAATATGTATCATCAGAATGTCCATCCTCGCAGTAAGATTTGAAGTATGATATTTCGTAGCGTAGAACAATAGAGCTGTCTAGATATCTGAAAAAAAGACGACACTGAATTGATAGTGTTTCTTTTTTCATCTTATCATCAAAAATTTGTTGGAACCAGTCTGTATGAAAAACATTTTGGTTAGATTTCCTAAGATTGCCGAGATATCATGCTTCGGGTTATTGCTGTACAATTCGATTGCCCTTCTTGCAGACGCCGTAGAACCTCTTATGGTCACAAGCCTACACGTAAAATAACTGTCAATTAATTATATTAATTTTCTAGCGTTAAGAGATCATGTTGAATAAATTATTTTGTAAACATTTTCTCAGAAACAATCTCATTTTATTTATTTATTTATTTATTTACAATCTGCACATATCTACATCATGTAAATGTGGTCTGTATCAAGTTAAGCACAGATTGTTTGCTGAATCCTGGTGGAACCAGCGCGACAATCGGGAAGGCATGTTTGAGAGGGGCCAGTCAATGCTGGAACTCTCTAGAGGTTGTAAGGAAGGTTAGGTTAGGAAGGTCGCGGGGCCAACGTCGTTTCAGGCGTCGTGGAGAACTGTCAGGGTAGGTTGTTGTGGATAAGGCTTGTGCTGTGGGATTAGGATGTATGGTTAGGTTATTATGGAAATTAAGGAAGCCGTGAATGTATTAGGTCATTGACAAAAAGGATATTGAGGTCTGTATGGAGGATTAAATTGGATAAACATGATAAGGAGCGTATCTCATTAGATAATTGAAGATGATTTTTTTGAATGAAAGAATAGTTTTAAAATGAATAAATAGTAAATTAAACTTCCTAAACAAGATTCTCTTAATAAGAAAATTCTGTGCGCAACTTTGGTGATAAGGACATAAAGTTTGTCTTATTGCTACGTCCATTGAACCAGACCTCAAATTTGGACTTTCTGTGAATTACCGTTTTTGTGATACATTGACCAAAGACAATCGCACATCACTTTTTTGTGTTTCAGAGATCTCAGAAGGTTTATTTCTGTCATGAACTCGAAATTTAAAAATCTGCTAAAACCAAAACTTTCTCTTACGGAGTGTAGGAAGAGAAAATGAAAAAATTGGAGGGTACGTTGCCATCTGTAAGAAGTCAATTGTTACTCTACTTTATTTGAGAAAAGAATTAGATGATTTTTCGAGGCAAGTTAGAGTTAACGCGCGATCCATCCTTCCTAACTTAGAAATATTGAAAGAAGTGGAAGAGTAACAGCAATGGAAATTTATATTAACTCTAAAAGCATAAGACCAATGAACTAGCAGGAGAATCTTTGACTTCAAGTTTATCTAGATTTATTGTAATTGTAGTTTAACCTTTTTGAACATTGAAAAGTTTCCTCATCAGTTTTCTGCGCGATTAATTCATAAGTGATGCATCCTTCACTTTATAATGGCACTGGAAATTCAATTTCCCTAGTAAAATTTAGTGCCAATCGAAAATCCAAAAAAAAAATTGCACATACAGCGGCGTTTCACCGTACCCTATAACTACGCCCTTTATTGTTAACGCATGCGCTTTATTCAAATCGATTACACACGCATCCCTTTTAGCACGGACCAAGTTTGTCTGAGAAGGAGTAGAGTAGCTAGAGAGTATTCAGTAGTCTTGAACACAACTCTTTCAAGTAGATACGTGTCCGTCTCTCTTAGAATCTGTCATCTTTCTTTCTTTTTTTTACTTCTATATTCCCTCTAACTTTAGATCTCATTTTTACTACTATTTTGTCCCTTTCATTCACCACTGAAAATCTTACACCAATATTTCCGTTAAAAAGTAGCTTTTTATTCATTTTTGGATTTTTTTTTTTAAAAAAAAACGTTATTTTCTAAAAAGAAAACCGTACTCGCCCAAAGTTTCTCATGTAACGGCAACAGAGTATTTTATACAGAATAATTTCACCTTTATGAAAAATCACCCATTTCCACTATCGAAAAGGTAAGAATAATAACAATCATATAGCCCTTTAAAAGTAAAAAATAAATAAACCTTTTAATTTTAATCAAGGCATCATTTTGTTTACAAAGGAAAAGTATAAAAGAAACGAACAATAACTTGGAGCATCACCAAGCAACCAAACCCCCAATTTCCACCCCCTCTCATTCTTTAATCTTGTATGTAAACATTGTATATATTTCATCAAAATCAGTTTTTTTTAATGAAAAGATTATAATTTTAACAAGCTCTCTTTAATGGATATTGTTTTACTTAGCTCTATTAAAAATATTATCCGAGCAAATTTAAAATATCAAATTCTTTTAATACTAAATATTTTCTCTTACTTCTTCTTGTTTGGGACGATTATTTTTGAAAATAATACTTAGATCTATTTACAAAAAAAAAAAGAAATACATGTACAAAGTTATTAGGTGCTGTAAGTCAGAAAAAATGTATAAACGAAATTCGACAACCGTAAACCTACTTTACTCAGGCGTTTTTGTTTGAATGTATTTTTTACTTGAAAAATAAGTTAGGTTTTAAAATAAAATCATTTGGTATATATCGTAAGCAATCCTCTCGAGAAGAATTGGGCAACATTTAGGAAAATGAATTCTTGCATGTACTTGAAGAATAGCAGACACGTCTTTTTCTTATCCATATGATGAAATTAGTTTACCATTTGTTATAACTAAACGTCCAAATGCTAAGACCACAATTTTTTTTACTAAGTCTTTCATTGAAAGTTGTATTAATCGGTCTAGACTAACTTAGTCCAAAGAATTACTTCTAACATACTTATCCATTAGGAACCTCTGAGGCATCAGAGATTAGTTATTTATGAATAATCGGTTCCTTACCTTTCCTGATGCTATGGATTTAACATTCATCCTCCTAATTGTATTTGGGAGTTATTTTCTTCAAAATATCTTGAAAGGCATGGAGGGGAAGGATTTTTTTGGGACAGCAAGAGGTGACTTCAGATTGTAGGCGCTCCCGATCTAGAAGTTGCCTAAAAAGAACCTGTGCGAATGGTTTCATCAGTTGGGGGATGCTAAGTGGCCTCATGAATTTAGGGCTCAGTAGATCTATTTTTGATCATAGGGTCGCTAGACTTCGTTAATAAAAACAAAACAAAACAAAACAGTTTATAGATGGAAATGACGTGTACAGCATCTCTGCTTTAGTAAATCGGAATAAAATTCCACGATAACGAAGATCAAAAATCAAAGTTAATTTTTAAAAGTGCCAGAACTTAGCATTGACTCTTTGATGAACCATCAGCCCTTCTGTCTTTCTCTATCCCTTCCGTTTCCTCAAGCAGATTCACTACGATATCTTAAATATTATATTGACAAGTGCCGAAGGAGGAATCCCCCATACAATTCTTCAAAGTCAAGAACTCTTAAGTAAGTAACTAACACGACTACTTAACGAACGATCAAAACTGACAAGGCAATGACCTCGAGCACCCCTCAGTTGGACTTAGACACTCGAACTGTGGAGGGACAAGCATTTCAATAAATAACATCTTAAATCTTTACATTCTAAAATTCTCATCAAATTTAATAGAACTATTGTTCATTGTATTTGGTGACTAATTCATTAATCCAGGGGAAAGAATAATGCCAATTTTAGCCATTATTTCCTCATCTTTAACAAGCTTTCGACCTTGGCTAGGACATTTTCAGGGCTCTTGAACATATTTTACAATATAGTTATAATGAATTTGTCTAAAGTTATGAACATACTTACCTAAACGTACCATTCAATTAGTGACTTCAGCTTAACTAGATGTAGAAAATTCCATTCTCTCTTCTCTGATCATCCTGAACTTCGTCTAATTCATCGCTTCTCTATTTTGTCTTTTTCCAACAACCTATTGGAATGACTTAAACGGCGGTGGCAAGCAATTTCTTCAATAAGTAAATAAAAAACTGCATTCGGAGGGTCGCCAATGGGTTAATGACTTTTCACTTGATCTACTCTTGCAGTTTTATACGCATAGATAAATATAACTGCAATAGTTGGCTGGAACAAATAATAATCATAATGTTCGACCTTTCAGACATTACTACAAACCAGTTCCTGAAGGAGAACTCTTGAAGTGTCCCAAACATTGAACATTAAAGACAAAAAAAAAAATTCTTTCAAAACACTCTTTTTAACCACAAAGCTGTATTTAATTCTTAAAAAAGTCTTTTATATTTTTTGTACAGAAACCTATCTAATTATGGAGAAAACATGTAAGATGTTGAAATATAAACGAAACCTATTTGAAAACCGGTAGTATTATTAAGAAATAATGGTAAAATGCTATTTAAAAATATAATACCCACTACTATTTAAATTGCCACAAATATTAGCAGTAAAAAACTCTCACCTAACCCACTGTATCGGATGCTTCCTTTAAACTATCTAATAAGAATTTGGATTTGACTGAATTTATCTAGTCATAAACATTAATATAGATGTGATAAAGCAAGGATTTCAACACTTTAATATCATTTGTACATGAGTCAAAAAAAATTCACCTAACCAAGTTCTCAATTTTATTTATTATTGCACAAAACGTTTTGACAGCGATTGGATATGATGCAATTACGATGGAGCCTAGTATGGAGAATGCGACAGAACTTTCGAATTAAGAGTTTGACTAATGTTATAGCTTAGTGTGGATGTGTTGGGAAGAACGGTACAATATCGACTAATTCGCTTTTGACGAATTTTTAGATAGATAGATAGATGAAAAATTTTATTACACATATAAAATACATATTGTACATATATACAGAGTGGAGTGCCAGTTGAGAACTATTGTAAACTATAATATAACCTCCAGACATAGTTTCTTACAACAAATTTATTAAATTATATTATATACCAAGGGGAAAACAATGAAAAACCCCTAGCTTATAAGAAAGATTTCAATTCAGGGAGTCCCTAACTCTCCTGTGCCTGAGCACCGTGTCCACACTATAGTCACCTATTAGTCTGCAGAGGTGGTTGTGACTGGATTCGCATTTGCTGAAAAAACCAGAAGTTGCGGAAGTTGTCACAAGCCTGAGGAATTTATTTTGGATTAATTGCAGCGAGGCGATGTTGGAGACGAATATTATTGAGTCGTGCAATTGTTTAAGGTAAAGATCTGCTTTTTATCGTCCCGTTGTACGCTAAAAGTTCATAGTGATACTTCTTTTTAAATCCCACCAAAAAGACTGTTTCATCTTCTAAACAAGAAGTTGTTTTATTGTTCACGGAATAACTTCACTATTGGGACTGAGCCATTCTTTACTCTGCTCCAAGTTGACAGAAAAACATTTTTGTTTTCGTTACTGATAACGATACTCATTACGTCAATGAGTAGCCTTGAGATTAACGGCATTTGAAGGAAGGTCGAAGTTTGTTTTTATTTTATTTTATTAATTTTTGTTTTCGCTCATGATGTGAAACTCTAGCGCACTTTTTTTTTTACATCTTCCCTAACGGATAAAGATGATTCATTACATCTTCCAGTGGCACGTCAATTGTTCTACCAATCTGGTAGATTGACGCTGACACTGATTGAATGGTAGCTAGACGTTGAGAAGATGTTCAGTCGATCTTCATCAAACCTAACCACGGTGACCGGACGCGACCTTAAGTCATTAATTAGAGTTTTTTTTTTTAAGCGTGAAAACTACCATTAAGTCTCTCTTTTCGGCATAGCATCTTTTCTGTACAAAGTTCAAATCTCGCTAGAAGCTACCTTTCTGGCCAGATTGGAAGTTGTGTGAGCCAACCAAAAATAGGCTCTTTTTTTCAACTGACAGTGCATTTTAAGGCAAAAAAATAATAGAAAAGTTACATCAACGATAAAATGGGAGAAAAGAAAAAAAACAGTGAGTAGACTATAAATTTCGCTCTTGAATGACATTAATTGCAAAAAAATTTAGCCTTCAAAATTAAAATGAAAGTAAAATTGCCTTTAACTTTAAGCTGTCGTATTTACAAATACAAATATGAAGGCCCTTTTTTCTTCCTCACTTTTTTAAATCCCCTTAATATTTTATTTAGATTAGAGATATTTTTTAGAAAACGACGTCATTATTGTCTTTAGATTAGAAATTACCATAAAATTAGAGTATAAAATGATCATGATTCTATTTTGAATAAGCCAGATAAGCTTATTATAAGTTATAAGTAACCAGATTTCCCTTAATTTCTTAAATTATAAATATTCCTAATAAGGAAGGACAGGCCTAAACTATCAGTATCATCTCCAACGCCTATAAATACTTAATATAATACTCAGGGCCGGATTTACCTATTAGGCTAACTAGGCTTCAGCCTAGGGCCTCAAGATCAAGAGGGGCCTACATTCAAATTGTTAGCAAAATTAAAATTACACTATTCTAAAAACAGTGACCACTAAAACACTGAACCGAAAATAAGGAGAAATTTTACGCAAATGACAAATAAACAAACATAAAAATGTAATTTACCAACTTAAAAATGGGAGGTGAAAGGGCCTCATAAGTGGAATAGCCTAGGGCCTCTCTTCATCTAAATCCGACCCTGATAATACTTCATAAAAGCATAATTTTGTTGAAAAGTAATATTTTAATTAATAATTCGTTCAAAAACGATCAAAAGTTTAAAATTATTGGGGCAAGATACGTATTTGAATCTTCTGTTACATACCATTCGATATTCATACTATTTATATAAGTGTTAATAATATAAATTGGGTTTAAAATAATGGTGATATAAAACATTTTGTACACTTGCTTTAGTTGAATTTTCTCTAAAGATCATTTAACCAAAATTTATATTTTATGGTTAAGTTAAAATAACCAGTTTATATATTAATATACTTATAACAATAATAGTAATACATAATATATATTTATATAATCTACAACAATATAGAGGGAAGTTGGTTGAAAAGATGTGCGACTCCAATGTTGATTTTTGAGTGTGATTTCTTTAGAAATGATTTTCATCAAAGTTTTTTGTTAAACTTTTTATTAAGAAAACTTAATTTAAAAAGTATTCTGGTGAATCTGAGGTTCAAGTTGGGTAATCTTGAGGATATCACTTTGAAATACTGAGTGAGGAATGTTAAGAGAATATTTCATCATCTCCAACGCCAATAAATACACAAGCTAAAACTTTAAAAATAAGAGAAATTTATTGTCAAATCGTATTTGCAAGTCGCCACGAGACAATTTTGAAAAATTCGCCTAAAAAAATGATATAAATATCATTTTTTTGTAAATTCATTTTATATAAATCTTCATCTATAATATTGTGGAGGAGAAAATGTTTCAATTTACTCCCATTTTTCTATTTTGTAGGCTGGAATTTTTAGAAGAATAAAAATAGATACTGCTACTGAAGAAGTAGGTAAATGACTAGACGATGACCTTTTTAATCTGAAAATATTTTGCGTCCCAATTAACATAATAGGCTTCACTAATTAATGAGTTTTGAATGTCAGCTTTCATTGAACTGCTATATAAAGGCTGCTGCTTAGAAATTCTTTTTTTAGGTTGCGTTCATGATTACCTCATCGTTAGGATTTTTTCAATTGAACTATGAATGTTAAAAATACTTTTGTCAACAGTTTTAACTCTTTCTTCGGCCGCATTAAATACGAATGCAATACTTTCCCTTTGTGGTAGTAGGGAGAGGTTCTGATATCTACAGAATTTAATAAATCCACCAACCTTACAGTGTTTGAAAATAAAAAAACTTTAAAAGTCTCGTCAAACAAAATGAAGTTCATTGAATTATACCGATATGATAAGGAAAATTGAATTACAAAAGTAGATTTGATATTTGACACTTTGCTCAACTCTGCTTCTTCAATTCAGCGGTATTGAGTAAAATACAATTTTATCTCCAGAAAAAAGTTCTTTTCAACTTGGGGGAAAAAAAAATTAAAATAGAATCTTGTTTACTTTATCAATTTTAACATTGGACATTTCTTAATTAGATCTGTTGGATAATTAAGCTAAATAGAATCACAACGTTTTCAATTCACACTTTTAATTGCAACCCAAATCAGCGTTTCTCTAATCTTTTTTCTTTAATTTTTAGATCATAAATTAATATTTCTAGCACATGAATAGAGATACATGCTTAAAGATTTATTAATTTTAAGATATATTTTAAAAATTTCGATTAGAACTTATCTTTGAAAACTCACAACTTATTGCTCTGTTTAAAAAACGTATTTACGAATAATTGTATGATTTCATAAAAAAAATTACTAGAATTACTAGTACTTTATGTCGTATCTGTTTATGAAAGAGTTTTTCTTTAGAAATTTGATTTACTTTCTAGATTTTTGTAAGCTTTTAAACTTTGTGGCACTTTGGTAAACTAAGCGTTTTGATTGGTTTTTTGTTATATGAAATTTACAACTCTAGAGCAGCGGTTCCCAATCTTTTTTTCATTAGTGTACCCCTTTACCTGATTGTTTCCTTAGTGTGTACCCCTAACATATATATAAAATAAATAATCGTATTCTTGATTTTACTTATTGTAACTTTAAATTAACAGCAAAACAATCTGAACATAATGTCTTGTAAAGAACATATACATACGATATGTTCCTATTAAAAAAATCATTAATGAATAGGTAAACATTTCAAACCAATAACTATTGCAGGGGTCGTAAATTGAAACAGCAAAGCGTTAATAAAGGAGAAGTAAATTATATGCGGGCCATGTGTAATATTTGTCAAAACTAAAGCAACATTTTTTCCAATTTTTACATTTTCAAGAAATCATCTAATAATTTTTGATATACAAATATATTTACTTTTAAAAAAAGTACTGCAGTATCGAATGAGTACTTAATTCTTGTCAATTTATATGTTATTCAGTTTTATTATCATTATTTTGTAATTAAGTTGTAGGAATCATTAATTATAAGTATAATTTTTTTCTCATTAATAATATATCTGTATAATTTTTATATCTTCCGCCATAATAACTTTTTTTTTGCGTACCCCTAAACAATCTTCAGGTTGTGAACCGCTGCTCTAGAGCATTGGCTTCATTAGCATCATTCAATCATTCAATGAATCAACAGAATGAATTTTCCAGTTATTTAAAACAGTCGTTAAAAAGTTCTAGAATAAGAAGAAAATAAAACTTCTAATCCTACAATTCATTTTATGGATGGTCATTATTTTTTAGCTAAAATGCTATCTGAGATTTTTTGTTCTGTAGTTACTGATGATAGCCAGTTAAATGATTCGATATTTCAGAAGGTTAGCAAGTAAAAAAGATATGATCGTTTTGTTTATATTTCATATTCCGAATTTTAAATGAGAATAAATGTGTTCAAATAAAACATTGTGTATTCAACAAATATATTAACTGTGATTTTTCATAAAATGATAACCATATTTTCTTTTATATTATCCTTATTTCAAAAGGATTGTATGATAGCTATAAATTTTCCACCACCAGCTACACCCCTGTACTAAAATATAGTCTCTTTTTACTAAAAGCGAATTCTGAAGGTTTTCCCTTTTCGACATACATGGTGACTGTTTACACCAGTTCGCCTGTTTAATGCCAGTATGTTTGTTTAGTCAGCCTGACGAGAGGTAAAGCAGCCACCCTTAAATAATTCACTTAGTATAATGTTTGCTTCCATTAAAGCTTTACAAACTTAGTATTTACTTTGCTTACCTTAAAACAATCTGTAACAACAATACAATATGTTTAACATTATGTATATATTTATAAATTATACTGTAGCATCCCTAACAGTTTGGTTTAAATTTCAAAATATGCGCACCATTTGTCGTTATAGACAAATGTCCAGTCTTCTGTTAAGGTGATCATTGTGTAATTAATCATTTTATTTAAAACTGATGCTAGTTCGCTTATCCATTTGTCAATAATCATTTCATTATCATTTCACTAATATCATTTGTTTTTTAAATAATATAAGATCTACTCTGATTAATTGCGAGCATAGAATAGAGCCTTCTCGGCCTTGCGCCTTGATGCAACAAAATTGTTTGACATGATAATAATAATGTGATAAGAAAATACAATTCAGCTAGTCTTGTTTTTCCAATTGAATTTTTGTTTAAATAAAAGCGCTGTTTTATGATCATCACTGAGTATTATAAATATGTGATAATGTTTCTTGAAACATGAGACTTGTTCTATACTTCTCCCCTGATGGAGATTTTCATCTTTGGTTGGTTCAGAGAGTAACCATGTTACAGTTCTTCGCTTCGTTGGATAACTTTCTCTTGTAGCTTCTTTTATCTAGCTGCTAGTTATCGCCAAATGCGAAAATAGAAAAAGTAGTCGACTGCTTCTAGTTTCCAAGTTTTGTCACCCTGGTTCCTCTTTTGCTTTACTTAATCTCATCAGCCATAAGAGTAACTCAGCACTCTTTATCTCCTTTATCTCTGGTAGTGAGGAACTTGGACAATGTAATATTAAACTCCCTATTAAAAGAAACAATATAAAGAAAGCCGTATTATCGTCAATGGCTACGAACTGGCGGGGACCTGGAACCACGAAATATGCGACTTGGAATTTAAGAGGATTATCCGGAAAAGAGATTAGTTTAAACGAGTAGCAGTAATGTCACTGTCTAAGGCGTTAGTATAAACAATTTAAGTAGGCGGAAGAATTAAACTCTACAAATATTTAGACGATTCCAGTTTGTTTTGTGTGGATATTATTTATTAAGTTGGTCCTCTCACTTACTTAATTTTGTTGGACAACTTTGATTCAAACACGTTTTTATTTTATTTTTAATGAGCAATGAGTTAAGGAAGGGAATTAGGGTGAATGTTAGAGTGCCCAAGAGGAGATCCTGAGCTGGAATCCAGCTGGTTACCCTTAGATTTTCTCTTATTAGGAGCCTCTTACAGCTAACTGTCCGATGATTAGGCAATATGTCTATAACGAGAGAAAACTGTCCGAGCCACTGTAAAAACCTCTGGGTACCAATGATCTCAGATAATGACGTGCGTTAAATAAAAAAAAATAAAATAAATAATGTACGCTCTATCTACGTAAAACGTCTGACAACAGGCAGAGCCTCATCTTTGTGAATGCTTTGTTTAAATAATGTAAACGTTGAAAAATGAAGAGAGAATAAATAGATAAATAATAAAGGGTACATTGTAAAGACATGTCGGGTGTCAGGTGGAGTAAGGATTAGGCGGCCATTGTTTAATGCTGCTCCTATTTTGGAACATCTGCCCTCACCAACTGTGAGACACCATAATACCGCAGCGTTACTCACTATACAATTGTTTTTAATCTCTTTTCATCCCAAAAATAAATAGAATTGAACCTCATGTTTTTTTGTAAAATAAAACATTATTCACTTTCAAAAAATTGATTGATTGTACTCATAAAATATGTTCTTTTAACAAAGATGTAAAAAATAACGGAACTCAGCATTATAAACAAAAGGATCGCAAAAGAGACAAGTTACGTATTACGTTTTTCAGTCAAAACTGAACGTTACGGGATAATTTATGGTGTGTACATCAACGTACTTTTTGTACGAGTGTATTTCTTTATATTATTTAATATAAGTGTGTGCATTGTTCTCTAATTTAAGGTCTTTTTCCAATCTAATGTCTCATCTACAATCGTTTTTATCTTAATTGCCGACCGGGATTCAGATTCCCATTGACTTCTTAGACCGTTTTGTAAGATTTCTTCTTAATTTTTCTTTGGGAATTGAATTTGATGGAAAAAAGTTGTTCTTAATTGATACTTTAATGGTTTAGAGATGCATCTACTTTGGTTCCCCGTACAAGACGGCTTGAAAGAAATTAAGGGAGTGGACACATTGCAAGGCACGGTGATGAATCTGAGCTGAGCCTCTCTGGCTGAGAGCAAAGATCTGCCTAGGCAATTAAAACCGAATCTGAAGCTTTTCTCTTTATGAATAAAAGTAGGATATTCTTAGGAATAACTTCAAACGGCATTGACAACTCGGTGGATACCTGAAGAAGCTTGCTCTGGAACGTGACAGACACAGATTCTACAAGTATGGAGGAGATTCCAGTTTATTTCCTGACGGAATGCGGGTCTATTTTTTTTCAGAGGTTAGATTGCTGGATAATTATCACAGGTTAGAGTAGCCTTACACTATACACTATTTGAGAACTCTCCCAGATTCTGAACATTCTCAGTGGTTGTCTTGGAGCGGGCAAGTCTTGCAGCCATTGTGGTCTGTGGAGGTCGCAGTACCCAGCTCCAGAAAATAACAGCTGTAATACAGATTTGAGAAAGTAAGTTTTTCTCAACCACCCAAACCTTCGGGAGAGAATGAAAAAGAGATTCATTTTCAATTTTTGATTGAAAATCAGTTTCAATGATATTAAATTTGTTACATTTGATAATTTTTTCCGTCCCAACACGTGATAGATTAGTTGTTCGGCAAATTCTATCTGCGAATCAGTAGCGAGGAGCAATATTTTAATAGAATGTAAAAGAAGAGTCTATGATTTTCATTTGGTATTTATTAGTTTAACCAAATAATTGCGTACTCTAAGACGAACAATTTTCACAATTGAGGAAGAAGTCAACAATTTAGGCAACATATATCTACCTATACTACCAACCGTGTTGCGCTACCGACCACTATTTTTGCCATGGTAGCCGAGCGGTTGGAAAGGTAGCTCGCAAAGCTAATATGTATTGTGGTACTTAGTTCGAAACATGGTCTAGGCCTTGGATTTTATTTAATGGTTAATAAGAGAACTTTGTAGTAAAGTATGTTTGATGGTCGCCTCCGTCCACGACATCTAATTTGGTAGTTGTACGTAAAGCTCGCCTGAAAAAATATGCATTATACTTTGCACCATTTTTTTGCCATTCCTTCTCCAATTTCTTATTCCCATTTCCTGTACAATGCCCTAAATCCCATCTACCCTCTTCAACATCCTCTTCTATGGCTCCCTTACGGTTTGCCCCTGAGTCTTTTTTTCGGAGTAGGGATTCCCTGATCAGGCGCACTCTCACAACTTGTCCCAACCATAACTTATTCTCTAGTTTTTCTTAATGAATGAAACCAGATCTCATTCCTGAAACAATACTCGGAGTTCTTTGTAAGAAATAAAATGATTTTTATCAAAAATTGTTAAAATGAGAAGTAAAAAGTAATTAAAAGTTCTGAACATTTTTAAGCAGTTTTAATTACTAATTATCGTTGATAAAATATTAATAATTAGTTAGCTAATTAGTTCTCTGCTAAGAACTACTTGAATGCACCCCCTTAGCACTGAGAATTTTGATTCATCGGCAAAATAATTAATGCATTCATTTGTTCCCTCTATGGGGATGGTAAGGTTAGAGAGTGGAATGTTGTCAAGTTAATAATAATTATAAGGACTCTGAACTGGTTACTAAGGTTACCAGTTCAATAGAATAGGATCAGATTCAAAAATGTATTTCTTGATCACTTCAGAAATAGTGTCGCAGTACAAGCTCTCAACTTAACAATCCAGCGAAATCTCCTTACCAGTTTGCTTAGGTGAACTGGATAGTATTTTATTTTACTCTTCATTACATAATTTCAAACGTATTGTCTGAATTTGAAGTTCATCTAATACTCTAGAATTTGAAGCAGTGAATTATTTAAACTTCATTACTTTCTACGTACGTATGTAAAACTAAAAAGTGTTTGAAATAATGCGAACATGAAATACACTTCACCTTGCGTTTAAACAAAATGCGTTTACTTATTCTTATTTATTGTTTCTTTTTACTGTTTCATTATTTATATTTCATTTTACATTGCCTAATTTAGTTTTCTTCATTTATTATTTTTTTATTTTCTTTACTGCATAATGCTACTTATGGCACTTATAACTTCTTTCTTATTAATTATTATGTGAGAATTATTGTTATTTACATTATTAATATTTTTTATGTCTTACTTATCTACGTAACTATGAAATATTGTTGTTTTTTGTATTTAGTTTTTGTTGCCAAACTCCTTTTAAAGGACTGAAAGCCCCTAAAAAATAAATGGTACTAATTTCTAACGCGTTCTCTATTACCTGCACTGGGATAGTTCCAGTTGTCAACCTACAATCTGTTTACACTTTTTATGAAAATAGAGCACGAAAAATGGCATTATTCAACGGCTTTTCTGACCGAAAACCTTACGTGGAAAGCCACTATCTGGGAGTTAACAATGTACTCGTAGTCATCTATGTCTAATGTCAATCCTTCGATCCATTTGTCTTCTATATTTACCCAACTTACTACATGCTTATAAAAACAGAATTCTTATGTTTCAAATATGTGTGGTTAAAAATCTAAATAGGATAATTAAAATTAAGGCAATTTATTAAAAATTAGAATGCTGTACATCTAATTAGTCCCCGAATTAGTTTTATTTTGCATTCGCAGTAAAAGAAAGTCAATGAATATTTCGCATCTGATTTTATATTTTAATTGCTACACAAAACTAATGTATATTTTTATATATTAGTTAAAAATGTATTCGTAATTAGAATGCTTCATCATTTTAGTTAATAATTTATAATTGCACCAAACATTTACGAACTTGCTGCGTTATGCATGTAAAACTCTCATCATTTCTAAATTTAGTATATAGACACTTATCTCTATCAACTGACGCAGAAACTTGTGCATGATGGTATAATGTTCATACAGGCCCTAAGGGGTTGTTAACGCTGGTTTTGTTGTGTTTATTAGTTATAAACAGAATTTACAGCTAAACATTTAATTACATTACATTACAAGCGTTCATGTACTCTTAGCAATTCCTCTTCCGTACATATCCATATTATATATAGAGAATAAAAAATTGTATTAAGTTGAATTAATTCAGGTAGTCATATTGCTGTGGCCGTTAGAGTTGAAAATATTCTAGGAACAATATTCTGTTCTCTTCAGATAGTAATTTATTTCGATTAGTAAATAAAGTGGCGCTCTTTTATATTAGAATTCGTATTGCCACTCTAGAACAGCGAGTCAGTAAATTGAAACAGGATATTAAATATTATGTATGTAGCTTACTTGTTGACCTTATCTTTTAGGACAAAGGAAAAAATGTTTGATTAAACTGTCGTAAGTTTTGACAGTTGTATTCAGAGTTGGGTGCATTCTAAGGTACATTTGATAGATATGTTGGTGATGTTAGTTCGTGTTGAGGTTAAACTCTGCTGTTTTCTTGAGTGGGTTTTGTCTTTGCACTTGTATTAGACTTCATAGTAACAACTCTTCCTTACTGCTGAGCCAAAGAGGAAGGCCCATCTCCGTATCTGCCAAACGTTTCGCGGTTCGATATAAACGTTTTTTCAAAACCTATAAAAAAAGAAAAATCATTGTAATCAATTGATTCAAATGCTTAAAATTGATTCGTAATTTGCCGTCAAAAACACAAAGTCTAGTTCTTGAAACTCATTTTATTTCTTTTCAGAAAAAATTTAAGCTAAAAAGGAATATTTTCTTGGTAAATTCACTTATTCCTAGAATGCAGTACAAAATGTATAACATTTATGAACAAAACAAAATATAAGTAACTACTTACTAAAATAAATACACTGAATTCCGTCTAAATTTTAAACTTCCATTTTCCAAATGAAGGCTACCCTTTGTGTTTATTTTAGCCTGGTCATAAAATTGGGTAACAGAGACAGAAAAAGTAGAAATCTAGACGAACTGGAAGCCAATTAAGTGTTTTTCCCTTATATTTTACATTTCATTTTTCTAATGAAGGCTATCCATTATGTTTATTTTAAGCCTGGTCATAAAATTGGGTAACAGAGACAGAAAAAGTAGAAATCTAGGAGAACTGGATGCCAATTAGGTGTTTTTCCCTTGTATTTTACATTTCATTTTTCAAATGTAGACTACCCTTTGTGTTTATTTTAGTCTGGTCATAAAATTGGGTAACAGAGACAGAAAAAGTAGATCAGAAAGTTGACATAGAAAAACAATATGTTATTGGAACAATACACTATAATCATTTTAACTACACTTTAGACAAGGTGTCAGCAAAGGCATCAGGATGATGTTTTGAAGCAATTTCAAGTAGGTAATTTCCAAAAATTTGAACAGCTCATGTCAAGAATTTATGATGTCTTTCACTTACAATCTGTTCACTGTTTTCAGCTTGTTCAGAATCATTACTCTATGCTTATAATATTAGCTATTTCCAAGTATCTACATGCTATCATGTGAACTGTGGGCTTCTTTTTTTGCATTATTGATAATACATTAACATATTGTATACAATAACTTAGTGATGTCAATGAAATGAAGTATCAAACTATTAATCATTAAAACTTTAATAATCGTTAAATAACAACCCTTGCTGCATACAAAATGGCGGGGAACAATACGTATGAGTATGTGTATACAATATGTGAGTATGAAACATAATCCCCCATATTTTTTTTAACTACTTCGCAAGGAGATAACCATTATTCCCAATTTTCTGTTCACCCTTACAATTTTATCATAGAAATCGAGGCATTAAGCAAGAAAAATCTTTTAGTTTTCATTTTTTATAGAGAAAAATTTTTATTGCATAATTTGATACTTGATTAAATACCTACGGAGGAAAAATTTGTAAAAAAATTTAAACTTTGATTTTTCATAAAAATAATTATCAATAAAGAATTGGCCAATCACAGTGAAGAATGGAAGTGTGAAAAGTAGGTGGTTGAAGAGCCAATCAGAAGTGAGAAAAGTTTATTAAACCACGCCTACCTTCCATGTATGTATGTTACACCACGCCTTTTTTAGCTCATAAAAAAATGGAAGATCTGTATAAAAATGTAAGTATAATGTGAATAAGATTTTTCATTTTTATACTTACTATTACTTTTGACAAGCGAAAGTATAAGCCAATATTAAACTAGCTTATACTAGCTTTAATTAACTTTATTAATTAAATTTTATTTTTAACCCTTAGCAATTAGATAAAGAAAAATAACAATCAATTTAATTGAAGAATGAACTCAAACCGTCTGTTTCCTTGCTATTGATGCGCTAAACTTGCACTTAAATCAGATGAAAAAAAAAATCGGTAAAGTACGTATGTTGTGTATGCATTTTTTAATTTTATTAAAAGATAACGTCATAATAATTATTTTTTCATAAGCACTTTTTAAATACCGGTGCATACCTCCTATTAAAATCAATCCAAGTTAAATGGGTGCTTCACTGATCAAATATTTTGTAAATGAGAATGGCCAGCATAAGGGTCTGTGACATCTAATAAATTCCAAACAATATTAATGAAAATTTAATACAGCAAAATTGCTTAAATGATATTAGAGTTATAAAATTTGAATAAAACTCATAACCTTTTTCGAACGTTTTTAAATAGTTGTAACTACGAGCAGAAGAATGAATTAAATGTTGGGTACTGCTAATTTGTCTACCTTTTTGCGGTTAATCAACCATTATGCTTTACTTTTTAACTGTAAGTTTTTGTTAAAGAGATACATTTTACTCTTGTGATGTCAATGAAATAGTTGTGCTTACAAAAGTCGCTGAAGTAGAACCCTAAATAACATCCATTTTTATATATTTTATGCAGGATTCCTTCCATTAAATTAAGCATAATGAACTCCATTTTTTTTCATAAATTATTAAAATTTTTGCTGTAAATAAATAAAATAAAGTTTTTTTATGATAAATTTATGTAATCAAATAAAAAAAAAGTTAAAGAAGAGCTTCATTTAATAATAATCTTGTTTTTGAGATTCAGTATTCCAGATTTCCTAAGTTTCGTCTCTTCAGTAACTTAATTTGCATCATTCTTGTAATCTCCTTCATCGACTTCTGCCTCCTTGCTTTTGAATCTTTATTATTTTTTATGTTTTCATTCCTTAAGTTTTATTCTCACTGGCTTTACTTTCCTATCCTTCGTTATATTCCAATCACGCTGTCGTTTGTCTTCGCTACGAATTTATCTTTTAGTTTTACTTTTAAGTTAGCTGTATCTTCATGCTTAATTAGTAATCTGACAATCTAGCTCTGAAGCATTCCCATTTAATGTAGATAGCGTCCTTTCTTTTAGACATCGTAGTATGTACGTCATACACTGATTTGGTGCAAGAGATAAATCTGAACTGTAAAAAATATTGTTTCCTTTACTAAAAATTCATTTACTGTGTACGTTCATTTTGTTAACAGCAACCGTTGTTTGTTAATGGAAAATTAAAATTCCTAGGTTTCTCACTTTATATTAAAAACATACGAGTTTTTATTTTCATTATTCGTTAGAATATAGAACGCAATAAATTATTTATAAAATAACAATGTGATGATATGTAGCTCTCTGATTTTAATATTTTATAATCAAAAGACACTGCTGTTTTTATTTTTTGCTACACATATATTTGTTTTGCTTTCAACTTCTGTAGCCGAAGTTCTCCATCGATAAACTGCTACTTTCGTGTCATGTTTTGTACATGACTCCCTTCTACAATGTAAAATGTACATTGCATCGCATTTTTTTTGCTCAATAAATTTACATATTCAAATTTCCAAACTTTTTCACGCAAATTTCTTTTTTTAAACAGACAGCACTCACTTTAACATTTTTTACAGCCATCTTGAAATTGAATATACATAAATTTATAGTTAAAATTAAATTGACCAACTTTCTACCTTTCAATAACAATAATAATTTATAACAACAACATTCAGGGAAGGGATTAGCTGAGTGGTTAGTGAATACTGGATTCCTACGCGGAGATCACAGGTTCAAATCCAGCTACTAGCTCTTGATTTTTTTTTTCTTTTAAGGTGCTTCTAAAAGCTCACTTTCCAGTGATGTCAGTGTTGTCTGTAGCTGAGATCACCTTCTAGAGGTCTCAATGCACTGAAAAGAATCTTCGGGCACCAATGACTACAGATGTTTTCGCACCTTAAATATTAACAGTCTTTAATATTATCTACAACATGCGCTGGTACTAACCACATAATAGGCTGAGATGGTATAGAATAGAAAGTATCTCGCTTCTAACATCATTTTCTTATCAAAATATTTAGAATGGAGAAATATGTTTGAGGTGTACACAAAGTTTGAAAATTGGAAAAAAATGATTTAAAAAAGAATCGTGAAGTGGTTCACTCAAATTGAATGTCAACATAGAAAATTACTACATATCGTTTTTTCAATTACAGTGTTGACAGACATCGTTGTCAATCTAAACAACAAATTTTCGATATGTCCAGATATCTATGAGAAAATAGAAAAAATTCTTACTGAAATATTGATGTATAAACTTGTTGTATCATGGGGATTCAGCGAAGAATGTTTCCGAATTTGCAATCTAAATTTAGAGTAAAAATAAAGTCAATTATAAATCTAGTTTTGTTTCACCGAATAGAAATTTCTTTCAAAACAGCTCAAAATCACTTAGTTTCTGATGATACTAGACGAAATTCTTTTTCAGTGAACGTTTATTGAGCCCAAAATTTCTAAACCTTTGTTTTTCCATTGTTTTAATAAGCTAATGGGTCATTTTAAGTATTGGCTTGCTTTGTAAAGAACACACATGAAAGATCTGTACTAATAATGTAGTATGATATATTTCAAATAATAAATCAGATGTGATTGTGACAAAATGTAGCGCTACTAAATGTTCTGGATCAGGAAGTAGAGAGAAGGCAATTTGTTTGATGCATATGCATTGGATATGGATTAAACACGGTGAATTAAATCCATTGAATGTTACTAATTACCAACACTGTAAACAGTGACAGCATATATAATTATGCTAATACGCTCGGTTTATATTAGTTTTAATAAATCCTTTATAGATATTGTAATGGATTATTCAATCCAAAGGGATCCTGTAAGCAAGTAATCGATATTTTGTTCGGATTAATATTTGTACATCAAGACGCTCTACAAATATAGCTGTATATCTTATCGTCAATTTCCACATCAGTTCTTTTAACGTGGTAAAAGAATTATATAAGCGCTAAACCTAGTACAGAGAAATCTGTTATTTAAACCCACATTCTGACATCCTCAAGTTGTGTTAACTATATTAAAATCAATTTGCGTCACGTTATGTTATTTTTTATTGATATTCACATCAATAAAATCAGTACCTCATGTAAATATGACGTGGGTACTGAACATTGACAAGGAAATAAAGTTGAAAAGTGCCGCCTTTTTATGTAATCTAAACGAATTTAAAATTAGAGTTGCGGATTTTGAAACACTGGATTAGGATAGGCAAATGTACAGGGTGGGGCAAAAGGTATGAACCGGTTTTAAAGGGATGTAAAACAAAAACAATTCAACTTACAGAAACTATGTTTATATTGTTTAATTCAGTACAGAATCTAGTTTTTTATGTTAAGTTTGAAAGATGATATCACGTAGGTGGCGGCCGTCAGCCGCGATGCACTCTTGAAGGCGAATTCTGAAGTTTTCAACCGCTCTTCTGCACATTATAGGTGGCTATTGCCGTAACTTCCTCTCTGATTCTGTCCTTAAGTTCTTCCTGGGTAAGTGGACGAAGTTTAAAAACTTTTTCTTTTATGTACCCCCCAAAGAAAAAAATCACAAATGCTCAAATCTGGTGAGCGCGCAGGCCACTCCACTCAATGTTGGAAGAGTTTTTTTGAATCTGTGCAGGAAGAATTGAGTGGAGCAACTAATCTGGGAGACCTCTGGTTCCAACAAGACGGGGCTACATCCCACACTGCTAGTATTTCAATGGCGAGATTGAGGCAAGTGTTCCTCCAGCTCCTCGTCTCTTTGAGGGGTAACGTGGAGTGGCCTGCGCGGTTTTTTTACATCGTCCACATACCCAGGAAGAACTTAAGGACAGAATCAGAGAGGAAGTTACGGCAATACCCATCGAAATCTGCAGAAGAGCGGTTGAAAACTTCAGAATTCGCTTGCAAGAGTGCATCGCGGCTGACGGCCGCCACCTACGTGATATCATCTTTCAAACTTAATGTAAAAAAATTAGATTCTGTACTGAATTAATCGGTAGTTGGACGTTAAGCCCCGCCTGAAAAAAAATGGCGATTACTTTACTTACTTACTGAATTAATCAATACAAACATAATTTCTGTAAGTTGAATTGTTTTTGTTTTACACCCCTTTAAAACCGGTTCATACCTTTTGCCCCACCCTGTAGGATTATGGATTTTTTTTTAGCGGAAGAAAAGAATTCAATATGTTTTTATAGTTGGGGTTTAGAAAAATGCGGCAGTAGAACCGTGAATTTCATAAAAGAATGTTGTTATGTTGCTACAACAGTTATGATGATGTAGCTTAGCATTAAACTCCACAAATTTTATAATACCCTGAAGAAGATAATAAATTTACCGAAACGTTGTTATGAAAAAAGAACTTTGTTTGTGAATTTATTGACCGCATTTCAATATTCCCAAAAATCATTATACAAAAATAATAATCCTAAAAAAATTCTTTCTCTAATACTTGATAAAAGAAAAAAAAATGTAGCGTTGGAGTATTGCATATTCAATAGTTTCTAAACTGTGCTTACTCAGCGCTTTCTGATTCATCCATAATGAAGGAGAACACTGCAGAGATGCCTTCTACTTTTTCAGCAGCTAACAGCCTTGGCCGCCTAAACTTATTTCAGTAAATCTTACCACTCCACTCTTCGCTCGGTTACTTGTAAATTACAGAAAAAAACTTATTCACTGTTTGTTAGCTGGTGAGTTTTTCTTTAATAAATCTATTCACTCTATCACAAGATTAATTAATGTAATATGAAGTGTATCAAAATAAAAACACGAGGAAATTTAAAAAGAAAAAGAAATGATACGACAATAGCTTACCAGTTGGTAGTTTCTGATTGTATCCTACGTCCAGCTTCCACTAATTAACAAACAGTATTGCCAATGAATTTGTTTTTGCTAAATATTGTCAAAAATATCTTAGAATACCGTTCGAATTTCTATGAATGAAAGTGTAATAATTGAACGATATCAAATCACCTTTTTATTAGTCCAATAGGCGTGGCCTATTCAAAGAAGCTGTTTCTACTTAGTATGCTCGTCTTTTTATTGGTTCAAACAGGCCGCCCACATTTTTCACACTTCCAATGTAATTATTCAATTCTTGATTGCTAATTATTTTCTTGTAAAATGGTATTAAAAATTTTTCCCTTAGCGGTATTTCATAAATTATCGAATTCTGCTAGAAAAAAATTCTTTAAAAAAAATAAATTTACCACAATTTTTTCTTGATTAACTCTTGCACCTATACATTCACACGACTCAGAAAACCCCAGATTAGGATTTTCCATGAAGCCTAACCTTTACTGCCAACTAAAAAAAATAAATAACCTAGGTATATCTTTCAGCTTTGGTCAGCAGCAAACAAGTTTTGTTCAGGCAAGATTGTGTTAGGATATGTACTTTCGGTTAGACTAAAATAAAAAAATTAAAATTACGAACTTTTGACAAAGAATTTCTTTTAAATGCTTCCTTAGGTTCAAACTTTGCCATTTCCTTTGTGAGAAAACAAGAAGAAAAACTTAAAAACTAACTTCACTGAGCATAAAATTGGTTTGCTTGATTTTTGTACTGCTGCCAGCACTGAAAGAAAGAAAAATGTTCAACATTAATTAAAATTTCAAAAAAAAAAAGAGCAATAATTGATTTATTGAAAACTTTCTTAAGCTCTATTAAAAGTTAATTTCTTCTTGAAACTTCTTGCTTAAATTCACTAGGGACTTATCTATCGTGTCTCACACTGTGCAGAAAGAAGCACGTAAGCATAGTATGGACCAGGCAGCCAGGCGACAGTCTTGTAGGTTCTGTCAAGAGGAAGAAGACACGGGAGCTAAATATTTGTCTGTGTGAAGGCCTTCTATTGTCTAATAAAACAGTTAATAGGGGCCTTCTAACTAGTGGGTGTCATAATAGATACTGTGGGTCGCGGAGGAGAATGCTTTATAGCTAATTCTCGTAGACAGATCTAATCTTGAAAACACCTTCAGGAATCTCCAGTAATGTCATTTAAAATATTTTGTAAAATTGAGGAAAGATTGAAGACAACAAAAGGCGAGAGAAAACATCTCATAAAATATTAAAGAATAAAATACGTAGAAGACAAAAGAAGAATGAAAGCAGAAGTAATCTACTTTTTACTCTTTGTTTTAATAGAAGACTCTTAGTTGAGGAACATTTCCTGCTGATGTTAGATAGGTAATGTAGAGATAATAACTGGATTGTGCTTGTGTAAAGAAAAATAGAAGAAATTATCAGTAGTCTGAGACTATGGGCGCGTTCTTTTACCTTAGAAAGGAATAAGAAGAGAATATAAAAAGATGGTCTAACTAAATGAATTGTAACAGAGAATATGTAGCGCCAGGTAAAAGAGATTGTAGACGCGAAGCTCTGTGCCATTGCCCGCCACTATTACCCTTTTTCCCCGGCGGCGGCTATATAGGGGCGCGCGCACTCTATCAGCGAAGCCCCGGCTTGGTTGCACTTAACTCCCGCCCTACACCCTCCTGCTATCCCTATTCAGCACAAACCTTATCAACACAAATTGCATCACATTCCTCCTCCTCCTATTTCCTTCCTCATCCGCTAGATTTTACCCGCTTTTTCCTTCCTGATTCTCTCTTTCACTCCATCAATCTATATCTACTTTCCTCTACCCCTTCTCTACCCCACTTGTTTATGTTTGTACTAATACTTTTCCTTCAAGCTCTTTTACTCTTCAATAGTGACGTCAATAAAATTAAAAAGAGTAATTCTTGCCTGATTTTATTTATTTATTTATTTTTCAAGCAAAATCTTGAGATCTGGCTTCAGAATAGGCCACTTCTGGCAGAGTGTACTCTTGTAAATAGCCACAATAGTTCTGAAGATTTTTATGAACCACATAACTTAGCTCTGCTCATTCGTTGAAATGAATTACACGTTTTTAATCATTTTTCTTCTGTTTTTGTGTGCTTACATTTAAAAATCAGGTTGGTCTAGTGATAGAGTTGGGAATAAACCATTGTGACTGAAATTTGAAAGTCGTTCTGCTGTTCTGCTACGATAAGTTAAGGTGATAGTAATGCTGTTGGGGTGAAAAAATAGGGCTGACCGTGAATGAAAGTAAAACTAAGTACATGAATGTCAGTCCGAATCATAATACAGTTGTAACCCAACATTTAGAAATGGAAGGTTATCGTTTTGAAAAGGTAAAGTCGTTTACTTCCTTGGGGGGGGGGCTGGGCTCAATTGTGAAAATAAGATTATCTCGGAGGTAGATAGGAGGATTATGACCGGTAACCGCGCTTACTTCGCTAATATTAAACTCTTACGTTCGGCCTTATTGTCACGTAAAACAATAAGTAAATTTGTACAAAACATTAATAAGACCAGTCGTGACTTACACCTCCGAAACATGGACCCTATGTACGGTTACCATAAAAATGTTGAAAGTCTTCGAAAGAAAAATGCTGATATATGGACCCTTATGCGAGGGAGGTGAATGGAGGATAAGAAAAAATATAGCTATATGAGCTATATGGAGATTGTGATATTGTGAATTTTTTTAAAGCTAGAAGAATAGAATGGTTATCCATATAGTAAGAATGCGATAAAAGAAGACGATAGAATGCCGAAGAAAATCTTTTTGTCCACCATGCAAGGCAAAAGAGGAAGAGGACGTGTGGAGAACGATCTGAATACATTGGATGTTAGAAATTGGAAAAGGAAAACCGAGTGCACAGAGCAATGGCTTAATGTTGTTAAGGAAGCCAAGGCCCACCCCAGGGGAGTAGTGCTGTATAGTAAAGTAAAGTAAATGTTGTTGGGGTGAAAATAAAGATGAAATCCACAAACTAACAACAACTCGCTATACATTCAAATAAATTTACATTGTTCAATCAAGCGAATTTAAGTACTCGGTAGAATTTAAGTAATCAATTTAAGTAGGTTGGTAGCATTAGCGATTGATAACATTAAATCTGTGCAAAAGTTACAATGGAGTTCACTTTAGCGATATTCTGGGGGTTCCTGTCAGGTTATAGTAGAAACCTGCAGCCTACTTAGCTAAAGTCAGTAGATGGTACTTCTTAAATTTTCATTTATTGTCCACACTCTCTAATACTATTCTCCAAAACGTTCTACAAGATCTCATATGTAACCGAAGAATCAAAATCTAAAATTTAGAAAAAGTTTTGTCACTCTTCCTTTATGCAGAAATTCTTTTGTCGTCGAGTGTAACGCTGTTGGTCTCATGATCATCTCCGATAGTAATAATGTAAGAAAGTCCAGCGAGGGTGTGTTGCAAGTTGGTAGCTTCTATCCTCCAGCTGATCCAGTCATGAAGACTTCTTACTTCATATTCACAGATTACTTTTTATTTTTGTTGATTGTGGCTAAAATATAAAAATTAAATGACTTACATTCGTAATATATTTTGATTACGTATATTTCATCCTTTCTTATAACTTATATTCTTATATTGAATGCAAGGGTTTCAAACAGAATAAAAAGCTCGATCATTGTTCATAATTTCATTGAACAATTAAATAATTTGTACTTTTATTTGAAGGAGTTGATTCACTAAGAGAAATAAGAACAACCACTACAATGATGAATTCTTATTATTTTATTTTATTCTCAACAACATGGGTTAAGGCAGTCAAAAGACACAACGCTATATGAATATAAAACAAAAACCTCTAGCTTCAATATTTTTTTTACATTCAATATATCACACATATGTTTTATCATCTGTCCGTATTATTATAATTATTTAATAATTAATATGATTTTAACCAATTAAAATATTCGCCCACAGCTCGTCCAACCTGACCTTGATTGGTCTCACAATCAAACAGTAATTCTTAGCAAAATTAAAATTAAAATTATGAAAATAAATAACAATAACATTAGAATCCAAAACAGAAATTAGAAAAGTACAAAACATTAAGTTTGAAAAATTAAGCAAACTTAAAACAAATAAGTTCAATAGTCTGCAATTGGCTAACTATTAGGTAACCACGGTTTCATGTTCATAGGTGAACTTTTATGGAATTTAGTAAATCCATTGGGATTGAAGCCAGAACCCCCATCGAAAACTAACTTAACTGGCTTGTGGTATTGGGAAAAAAACGAGTAGCATGCTTGCCATTTAATAACTTCATAAGCGTTAGCTGTACGCATTGGATAACATTTATTGTCGAACTGTTTCTGCACAAGGATCGAACCATAGCCTTGTGCACTTGCATCACAGTGCAACTCAGTAAGTGCAGTGGGTGAATAAATAGCTATCAGCGACTCTGATATTAGGAAATTCTTAAGTCGCTCAAAACAATTTGATTCTTCTTCGGACCATACGAAATTGATTTTAGATTTCAACAACTTATATAGTGGCTGGGCGACAATAGCAAAGTTATGAATAAATTTTCGGAAATAAGAAATTAATCCTAAGAAGCTATGCAATTCGCGAAAATTTTTGGGTATTGGGTAATTTGCAACTGCAGCAACATTTGCTGTGGAGGGACAAATCCCTTCACCATCCACTAAATACCCTAAGTGACAATCGGGTTTAACTGTGAGTGCTAGCTCTAAATTTGTTACGGGCTCTTTAGGTTTTTCAACATCATTATAATTTTCTTTAATAATATTTTTGACTTTACTTTGAATTTCTAATGATAATTCATTATTTATATCCAAATCAGGTTCATTAAGTTTTACGTTATTGGAAATATCAATATTTAAAATATCAGAAATACATTCACCTATCGGTTCTTCAACTAATGTACTTTTAACGTCAATATAAACATTATTACCCTGAAACTTAACCTGTATTCCATCATATGACAGGAAATCTCGACCTAATAAACAGATAGAATTTATAGTATTTTCCGGAACAACATAGAAAGTAATTGGAATTTTAATTGAATTAACAGATACATTTTGTTTAAGCTCTCCTAATATATTTAATTTACTTTTATTGACTCCTTCAAATTGAAATTTACGCGTATACGGACTTATAATAACATTAACAGGCAAAATATGTTCAGAAATTAGAGAAATTGGGCTACCACTGTCTAAAGTAGCGTTAATTTCTACGTCGTTTACCTCTAGCTTAATTTTTACTTCATAGGTTGGTGCTAACGATGAGCTCTCTGCAATCCAGCCAATCTCCTTATGCGTAGTACCTTCCGTGAGCTGTCTCGATGTGGGACCTATTCGTGGACAGTCCTTTTTTTGATGTCCTTGAGATCCGCATTTGAAACAGGAATTAGGTTCTCGTTTCGGAGCCGTGCATGCTGAAGAAACATGACCCATTTTCCCGCAGTTGTAACATCGAACTACATTCGCCACACTCGTAGTACCTGCATTTTTCACTCTTCTTTCCTGCACTGACTCTGGAAATTTCTTGAATGCTAACGATTGACATTTCTCTTGATGTACTTTACTGCTTAACTTTATTTCTTCATAAATATCAATTCTTTTCTTAAATTCTGCAACCGTAGAACAGCCAAAAAGAACAACTTTGTTTCTAATGTCATCATTGATGCCGTCGATTGTATATTTAATTAATGCATCATCTTCGATACTACCCCTTCCTGCCAGTTCACGCATGTGACAAAAGTATTCTTTAAGTGTCTCTTCTTTTTTCATTTTTCTGTTAACTAGCATCTGATGTAGAGTAGCACTATTTATCGTAGTTGGAAATTCAGCTCTTAAGACCCTCTTCAAATTAACCCAGCTGTTGATATTCGGCTCACAATTAATTACTGTTTTTGCAAATCCTTTTATCGATTTCTTGGCATATATAAAAGTTTCCAAATCGTTCCATTTCAATAATTTCCTCATATCTTCAAATTCTTTAATCCACCGATTAGCGGTGTAATTGTCACTACCGGTGAAAGGACGAATAGAATCTTCTATATCTCTTAATAAAAATTTGGGATGGTAACACAACTCTGAATTACTTCTTTCTTCATCTTCTTTATTTTCTTCTTCTTTTACATCTTGCTCGTCAGTATCTTCATCTTCTTGCTCATTAACCGCTTCATTTAATATTTTTAAATTTTCTAAATTCATTAGACTTGTACAAATACGTTTGGATAGTTCGTCCGCATTTCCGTCATGGTCAATGTTAAGAATATTGCAGATTAGTGTAAGGTCACCATCAGTTAAATTTTCATGTATGAATTTAAGTTTGGCCTTATATTCTTCTGAATCCAACAAGAAACTAAATCCTTCAAATTTTCTGAGTCTAGCTCTTTTCTGACGATTTCCTTCGCACTTAAAAATTAATAAGTGGAGTGCTCGAATAGCGTTAATGGTAGAATTGCTAATATTTTTGTTAATTCTATTAATTTCTCCTAATGACGTCATATTTGCAAATAAATTAAACCAATGTAGTATATAACTGAATTTTACTTACGGCCGATGAACAATCTGAATTGCTATTACTTCCTCGCAAATCAATTAGTTTATACGACAACTCTTCACTATTTTTCAATGTTCAATTCGTTTCCTTTTCTTTGCAATATAACTTTATCTGCCTCTGATCAACTTTATCTGCCTCGTACCAATTTGATCTGCCTCGAACCAATTTGATCTGCCTCGAACCCCACACCTGAAGCTGAAGGAGTTGATTCACTAAGAGAAATAAGAACAACCACTACAATGATGAATTCTTATTATTTTATTTTATTCTCAACAACATGGGTTAAGGCAGTCAAAAGACACAACGCTATATGAATATAAAACAAAAACCTCTAGCTTCAATATTTTTTTTACATTCAATATATCACACATATGTTTTATCATCTGTCCGTATTATTATAATTATTTAATAATTAATATGATTTTAACCAATTAAAATATTCGCCCACATATTCAATAATTAATTAAAAGTTGGGGCATTTATTAGCTGGATAAGTTTTACTAATTAAATAGCAAAATTAACTGTTTTTTATTCTAATCTTTCGATTAATGAAGACATTTTTTTAATTTTATTTTCTTTGAATATGCATACATTATCCTTACCTTAAAACCTCTTGTAAGCCCGGTTACTCTCTCTTGAGTTAGGTACCCTTGAAGGCCACTCGTTGCCTCATTTGCTAACTGTTCGGTTAAATAAGTTCGCTATGATTGTTGTAGTATTATTTTGTGTATTGCATTGCTATTGATTTCTTACTAAGAAGAAATTTAACTTTTAACCAAGAACGACAATATAGTTGAGTTCATGGAAATAATAATATTAATATCTAATAATAATTAGTTATATCTTTAATTAAAAGTAAATATTACTTTAATTAGCCAACTTTTACTTGTTTACTAATGAAGTAGTGGGTAAGGAGAAAATAAATTAAGATAGGGGTAAGGATATGACTATTTGTAATCTAAGGTTCATAAACATCTAAGATGATTTACGAGTACTTCCGGATTCATCCATCACTAATAGTTCACATTAATAATCCACGGTAGCCGAGCGGTTAGAGGCGAGACCTGCGAAGCTAATGTGTATTGTGGTACTGGGTTCGATTCCCCGGTCTTAGGCTTTGGATTTTATTTAATGGTTAATAAAAGAAATTTACAGTAAAGTATGTTTGCTAGTCGCCTTCGTCCACGACCACCTAATTAGTAGTTGCGACGTTAAGACCCGCCTGAAAAAATAGGTGATTACTTTACTTTACTACATGCCTTTGAGAAATAGGTGAAATAAATAACGGTTTTCTCTCGGTTAGATATGAAGGTGTTTTCTGATAGCCAATAATCGTAACAATGGTTAAGTTGAAGCAATGACACTTACTTTTTATTAGTGCCTTTCTAGATCGAGTAGCTGATTTGACTAAACACAGTAAAGAAAAAAGTCCAATTTCGAGCTGCGTAGTAAAAATAGTTTCTACTCAAAAAACTGCTTAAATTGGAATTATTGCCAATTTCTCAACACAATTATTCAATTAAATAAGATTTAATCAGTCGAGCTTACATATTATACACTGTTTATTAAATATTACACCATAGGGAATAACCTGGTTTTAAATGAGGAATTTTTTTCATTTATATGAAAATAAAAGGGTAACAAGTAAATTCCATTACTTGCAATTCAATGAAAAAATGTTTAGAACTGGAAAATGAAAATAAATTATTTATTTATATTTTTCGAGAGAGACTTTTAATTAAATTAAAAATGGTAAATAATGCTCTTGTTTTAAGCGATTTTAAAACGTACAACAAAACAATAGTTACAATTTAAATTAACAATTTCTAAAAAAAAGACAATTTAGGAAACCAAAATAAATGTTGAAGACAGCCACCGAATGAAATATTCCTATTCTGGACAAATTAATTGATTGTACAACATGAACATATGGAGAATACACAATGCAATTATTTCTTAATCAGAAAAAAATATATACAAATATATATGTACATAAAAACACATAAAAGAAAGAAGTTTGTAAATTGTTTAAACATTCTACTAGGGGAATATATTTTGTCATACTGTTTTGTTAATACTATCCAAGCCGATAAATGTCGCTTAGCAAAGCTGTCAGTTTAATTGATTAAGCTGAGTTTGGTAATCCTTTAGTTAAGCTCCATACTTTATACGAACTATACAGAGAGGAACGTCTTCATTCAATTCGATGCCATGGCTTTACTAATTTTCCTCTGTGAAACATGATTGAATTTCAGCACTCTAGGTACTAGTTCTAACTATTTCTCAAGTTTGAGAAACAAGTTACTATCCCTTTTACAAAAGAAATATGATGGAAATACTCGTAATAGGGAAAAAATACGGCTTGCCGTCAACTGGAGGTTGATGCGTAATTTCTTCAAAATAATCTCTTGGGTGAATTGTAACAAGATTTTAATAATTAAAAATAAAGTGTAATAAATGTATTGAATAGTCATTTTAATTTTAATTACATTTATAACGCATATTGATTACCTAACTAATAACCTAACTGGATGAAATTGTTTTAATTTCAAATGTAATGAAAATGTTAATGAACATAAAGTATCTAAACATTATTTGAAACTTATTCTATGGAAAACAATGGTCCGAATATTCAGTTCTTTAATTAATTTGTGTTTGTACTTACTTATGGTCCTCGCTAACTTAAACCCAATGATATTCTCACACCTAAGAAGCAGTCGACAAAAAGGGATGCTGTTCCAAAAAAAAAAAGAAGTATGACCTAAATAAGGGGTGTACTTAAAATGGAACAACTCTCCGTGAAGTTCTGTCATTTCGATGATGACTGGACAATAGACTTGCAAGGTTTGACAGAATGGTACGATAATAAAACAAGTCAAATGTCAAGCCAGTACCACAGATTTGTTGATATACTCGTAATGGTTGTTGATCCAATATACATCACCAGCTGACATAACCATCTGGAAATATTGGCTGTACACAATCATGAATGCCAGAGAGCTACTAAGCAACATCGATGCTTAATCCAGTAGAGCGTATTTTTTAAATAATTTATTCAAAAATCGATTGTCTTAGGTATAATTATTGGTAGGTTCAGACTGTTTAATCGTAGACAAGTAATTCGAAACGATTTGTCTGTAAACAAATCTGCATTTATGTGGTGAAATTCTGTTAATTATAAAATTAGGGGAGTTTCGAAAAATATTTTGAGTAGTCTCAGCCTTTGGAACCTTATTGAAAGCTATGTGCATTCCGCGGCTCACTGTAACGACCAATTTTTTAATATTTCAATAAAGAATCTATTTCTTTTCTCGCCTTATTGACACAAATTTGGGCATCACAGGTACAATATAAATTAATTCTTCTTTTACTCCTGTACTCTTGCCAACATATTTATAAAAATTTAGAAGTGTAGGATTTTGCATGATTAACAGAACTAAGCATACAAATCGATGAAATTCGCCCTAGCTAGATAGACTCAACCAACTTTCTTGCAAATACTAGTTTAGTGTAGCAGTTCAAACTGATGAATTAATTCTAGCTTAAACAATAAAATTTAAGAGTGCCAATGAATTGATTAATTGTGAACATCTTAAACAATTTTTTGTTTGTTTAATAATTAGAACACAATTGATAAAAATATAGTCAATCAGTTAGGAAATATTAATAAAGATATTGTAATTGTTAAAGTAAATGAAACAATGCTATACATTGACGAAATGACTCTCTATCAATTGATTACTACGAATGCATTGATTTTACAATTAGCGATATAAATAGACAGATAATTTGCTCTGTCAGTGTAAATAGGTACATGTTCTAAAACGCTGAATGTTTACGAGCTTGATCTATCCATAGTTTGGCTTGTTATGTGAAAATAATGTGCTTTGCGCCTTTTAAATGGCCGTGTAGAACTCTTCATTGATTGTCAGAACTGAATCGATTTATTGCTAGTTAATGCAGTTTTCACGTTTGGTGATATTTTAAAACTTGCTCGTAAAAGTTGCTTTATTTACGACTGGTTTATTTTATTGTTATTTTCAACCAAACTTCTCTATAAACCAGATAAAGGCGTTAAATATTCTTTAACATTGCATAGGGTAAAAAGCTCCATTATATTATGAAGTTGAAAGTCTTAACGCGAAATCTCAGTAGAAATTGGCCGTCAAATTGTATTTCAGTCCACAGTAAGTAATACTCTTTCCAGTGGGAAGAATATTTCAGAAATATTTGAAAAAAATCACTAAATTTCAATTCCCATAATGTCTATATGTTTGAAATTGCGTCAAAATTATTGTACTTTATTTTTAGATTGTGTAAAATTTTAGGAAATGCTCACAACTTCTGAATTGTTTACTGTATCTTAGTTCGGCCATCGTTCAAATAATGCTGTATTACAAATAAAGTGGAATCAGTCAAAATTAAGTTCACTAGACGGTTACCCTATAGAATAAGATATTATTGTTTGGTCTGGCTCAATAAGATCATTTCTCAGCTGGGCATATCTCTTCTTGAATCTAGAAAATAGGTTTTGAAAGAATTTTATTAGTTAAAATAGGAAATTCAATCATCGATTTACCTGACCTTCTATCGAAAGCAACTTCCGTATTCTAACTCATTGCAATAAACTAAGTTTATTAACTATGTTTTGAAATTTGTACGCTTTTATTTTTTGAATTCTATTTGTAAATTCTAATTTTGTCACATTATATTTGTATTTACAATAGGTTGGCTACCCGTTTACTAAAAAATAAAGAAAATTTCATCAAGGATCGACCCCACCAAAAACTGATTTTTCCCGAATTAAGTATATTGAAATAAGTTTCAATGAAAAATGTTTAAGAATGTGAGGATGAACACTAACTGAAAAGATAATTAGGATGTTAGACGATTCCACCCATTTTAGTATAGTACTTTAAAAAAAGTATTTCTTTGAGAGAATGTTGTAAATAAAAATTATAGGTCTCTAAATTAGCAATTAGTATGAAAAGTTTATAGAAAATCTTCGCAGCCATTGTTAAGAATAACTTTCGGGTTGCTGAGTTTATTCAAGCTTATTGTTAGTTCATAATTTGTTTTCAGACTACTTGTATTATTGTTATTGTTGCTTTCGTAAATTGGATTATTTATCTGTTTTTTATTTAAAATAAAATAAAGCAAATCTGAACTAAATATCAAATCGGAGCTTACTATTTCTGAGTTCTGACCGCACACATCACAGATACATAATTATAAACACACAAAAAACTTTTATTTCCAAACAAATATTTGCTGCGTTAAACGCAATTTTGAAAATTTGGCACCATCGCAATGTTTACCTAGTAATAGAAAATAGAAAATTAAAAGTTGCAAAAAATAAAACAAAACCTGGTCTGTAGAGTCAGAGTTCCGTTTGATGATTTTGTTTAAAACTTAAATGTTAGAATTTCTAGTTTGAACTTATTTTTTTCTTTACCCAGGTACACACGCCCCGTTACACTAATGGACGATTCATCATTAAAAACTTACTGTTCTTCCTCAGAGGACATTTCAAAACATGGAGTTTTGTGTAAAACTATTTCTAAAACCGATTGTAGTTGATACGTGCTTTCCCAGCAATAAGAAAAATAAAAGTAATCAGTCTTCTTGTTCTAAAGGATTTATTCAAAGCTTTTCCTTTCATTTTTCTTTCTAAGATGAATTATTCAAGTCCTTAATTTCCTGTTCGAAATATATTTCTAGCAAGGATATTCTACATAGTACACAAATAATAATTCTAAAATAGTCTGAACTTTTATTTTTTTTTCCTTCCCAATAAATCGTTAAAATTTATTGAAAATATAGAAGTTGTATTGTTTAATTTGGTGCAGTTCAGAACCCGTAATGGAATTTAACCGAATGAAAGCGTAGGAATTCGTTCCTGCCAAATATTGGGATACTCCGACGATATTGCTGTTGTAGGAAGGAAGTAAAAAAGCACTTGAGAAAAGTCTTGCTGAACTAGAGATAGAAAGCAAGGCACTTAGCCTGGTGATTAACGAAAATATGACCAAATATTTGATGTTATCAGCCAATAAAGTAACCTGATGTACGGCGCGGACACTTACGATGCGCATTACCTTCCTTGGAGTTAACCTAACAGCGTGAACGAAGTATGTATGAATCTTTGTAAAGAATTGTGGCATGGTAATGGAGCTTAATGAAGACTGTATTCACTTTTTAGGACATCTTTTCTTTATAAACCAACAAAACTTAAGATATTAACTTTGATAAGTCCTGTGGTTTGTTATAATGCACAGTTTTGGACGCTGAAAGCCGCAAATCAGCAGGCTTAGAAAATTATTTTTGAAAAAATACACACAAATTTTTAGTAGAGTATTTAGTGTGATACGTTTGCTGTATTATTAGTGGTATTAAAACTAACCAGGAATCAGATAAGATAACAATATATGAAGATACAATACGGTTCATTAAGTTTCTATTAGAATTAATGCGGCTTGGACTGCCAGAAAGTAGAATGGCCAGTAAATTATAAGAGATTGTTTTCATGGAAAAAGAAGGAGAGGACGATGGATAGTAGACCAGGAAGATCTGGAGCTGGAAATGAAAAAACGATGAACCGGGAGGTAAGTCCAAATTGAACTTAGGGGCTCGTTAAAGGAAGATTTAATAGAAATACTTTTTTAACCTTTATTTAACACGGTTTCTCTTGTCTGATAATCTGATAAAAACCCTTCCATCTGTAGCTAGCTAGTTCTCCTAGATAAAAAGTATAGAGATTGAAGACACATTTTTAATTTAGACATTAATCCAGAATGGTCGAAGACTCTTGTAAGGGGCACTTTTTCTTGCTAAACTGGTTGCACTAACTATTGGCTGGTGCAATACACTGATAATCGGAATAAAGGGGATTTATGATTTAATAAATGGGAAAAAACAATGAATCCTTCTTGAAACTCTTCATGAAATAGAAAATCGATTACTACAAGGCTAATGGTGTTCCAATTTTCAATTGCAGGGATATGTATCTTGTCGTTGGATAAATTTCGCTGAACTTTGTATCTACTGGCTTTTCCTGCACATGATTTAAGAGAGGATAAAAAAAAATTCAATTACTCAGGATCTTTTCCTTCCCCTGCAACAGGAGCTGATCCCACATAGTGTTACATGTCCTGTTGATATTTTTTAATAAATGTAGGCTGATCTACACTCCTCTTGCTCCAGTTACACTCATATTTATCCCCTGTGGTTCCTCTATTTTTCACAAGCGTACGTAGGTAGATTTTATTAAGTTATTGGACAGGAAAATGATGTTATACATTGACCTGGACTAAATATTTATACGGTTCTCGTCAGATTCTATTTCTAATATTTTTTTTACTACACACTTTAGTGATTTGCGAATTATTTAAATTATTTGTTTATTCCTCTGTTATGAATTCCAATACCTAATTAACAGTCTTGTTTATGTAGTATTCTTTAAATTAAAATAAAAAAAGTTAGAAATCTGTTGTGAAAAATTCGCATTCTCTTACCAAGATTTACGTAATAAAATTAATTCGAAATAGTGGCTAAGAAACCAGACATTTTTTTCTTTAAAGAGGCACGTCTGCTTTATCGATTTGCTCCAAATTAGAATTTCACTTAGATATTTGTAATCCATATTATTTCTTCACGCGTAATGAGAGGCCGTACATTACATGGACATTTCAGAAGGTTTAGAACAGCTATGCACATTCTTCAAGTCGAATTATCATCTCATACAGTTTTTTGTAGATATTAATGATCTACTTAGTTCTGATTTAGGAATATTAAATTCCCAATGTTGGGATTAAACATTGGGATATTGCTTAGGCGCTGATTTTGCTTTCAAACTTTTTGTTTTCATCGAAAAACTACACAATTAAAATATCTTCTTTTAGAGGGTAAGTGAAAGTGTAACACTTGAAAACACACAAAATTAAAGACAAATTAAAATTTTATCTATTAACAGAAGGAATTTAATTGAATTAAACGAATTGAGAATTTAACTAAATAATAGAAAATCAATCTATTCTTCAAATCTTATTAGTTTTTATTTTATTAAATTAAAAAAAAAAAGGTTTGTTAATGTCCAGAATCACGGATCGGCACTTATTCAATTACTTTTTTAACTTTGTAAAATGTAATTGAATACTAAACAACCCTAAAGTATTTGTCATTCCGTGGGTGACCTGTCGACATTTTACCGAATGGTTTTTATTTGATCAACTAGAGAATTTGAACATAAAAGAAGAAAAAAATATTTCATTAAACGTATAGCAAGAACGTATTTTTGAAGAATCATTTGAATAATTGTAATTTCTATTTAAAAAAAGCAGAGAAATCCAATTTTAAATTACCGTCATTGAATATTGAAATAGATATACAATAAAAAATTAACTTCTAAAATACCCAGTAATTAAATTTACGAAGATTGTAGACAGTAGAATTTAAATTCTGCTTATGTTCAACCAATTAGCCGCACCTAAGTTCGATTCAGTAACCCCTCATTGGTAGAAGATAGTGTAGTTTAATCTCTCATTCAGTTACGAAATTCACCTATTCTCTAACATCAGTTTTGTAAATTAGCAGTACTTAAGATCATTTACATATCAGCATCGAATGGAGGTTCAAAGTAATCTGATTTTTAGATAAATTCTAAGGTAATGCACGTGGTTGAAATAAGAAATTGGAAATAGCTGGTGAAATAGGACTAGATGAATGCAAGAATCTGTTTAAGGGTTTGATTAGATTAGATTAGATTAGAAAGCAGGATGGGACCTACGCCCCACGGCACCGCAGCCACAAGAGGCTTATTGTGCCTTCCCCATTTTGAGTCTAATAGTTGAAAGCTCCAGCAACGCAATCGAACAACAAGTGAGAGGCCATTTCCTCTTCTTCCTAACACAATCTGCACAACAGTTTCGAGCTGATAAGCCCTACCTTTTACAGGTGCTTCCTGAACCTGCCGTGCTCCATGAATAGGCCTGTAATCAGAGTAATCTGATTTCTGCCCAAGTCCAGTGTCTCTTTGTTTTTGTTTTTTTGTTTACACAGTAAGGGCATAAACACTCTTGCCGTTTTTAACTCTAGGAAGCTTCACCCAGTTTTTTTCATGTTCTCTCCAGATCCAATCTCTGAGAATCGCACGAACTGCACCCTTAGTAATCCCCAGGATATTTAAGGGTTAACGCGATGTACTTTATAATCAGTGTTAATTTTTATGTTGAAACTAAGATTTTTAGAAAATGAAGATGGAATTGAAAAATGCAGTGAGCGTGTTCAAGATCAATAAATTTGAAGAGAATTGCAGAGCTGTCAGCGAATGTGTTAGTGGAGGTTTGGCGAGTTTGTGGGTAAGTTGGTTGAACACATAGTGCAGATGTACAAGATAAACTGATGTTCTGGAAATGGCTTACTATATTTTAAAATATCAGATAATTAATATTTTATATTGGGTAATAAGTGCTGGGAATAAGAGTTTTGAACTTCATCAGTAGATCTTCATAGCACACTCGATTAGATGCCTATGAGACGTCGCAAGAAAACACTGGTATTTCTTTAGATTCAAAGAAGTGGCAATGATTTCTGCAACGTGATCAGACTGCTGGTCTGTTGAGTGGGAACTGCAAAAGCTGAAGAAGTGATGATTAGTAATAGAATATTCATTCATCTGAGGATCTTCTCAAAACATTTCGCTAGGATGGCAAAAACTGACTGGAGGGTGAGGGCTTTGATATATTGGATTGTTGGCTTTCGGTATCATGCTTATAGCAGAGAAATTCCAAAGAATAGAATGATATGTCGTCCGTAAGAACAGTTGTAAATGCTAGTAACTGATGTTATTGTTTTTTGAAGTCGTTAAAAAACCTGTGATGCACAAAACTTAGTTTTTCTTTCTGGTAGTACACACTGAAAATGTTGTATAATATTAGAACTGACTGAGGGCGTGTTTTGGATGGTTGTAGAAGAAGAAATAAGAGACTAAGATTAAAGATTCAATAATGTTTTAAAGGAGTTTTAGTTTATTTTAAGAGCGAAATAAGGCGCATAATTTATGTTCTAAAGGAGCTGTTATAAGTTATAAGGAGATTTATACTATTCTATGTAAAGGAGATCTTCCAAGGAAATAAATAACCATTTAAGGAATGGCTGAAGATGTATCTCTCTATTTAATTAATTAGATTTGTACTTTTAGTTTTATCAGCTCTTTAATGTAACTCCCAGGTAAAAGGGATCGCTTCTGTTCCCTCCGTAAACAGAACGGGGGTCTCTATTTCGCCCCAAAGCCTAGCTGGCCTTGGTGGATGGGAGGGAAACAGCGTTCTCACAATCTCATCAACGGTCTGAGCATCCAAAACTGGCTGCTTCATGAAACCCGTTAGCTTCTCCATGACAATCTTATACCCCCTACCCCAGGGATCAGCGTCCACCTCATCTTTTAAGGCATCCCAGCAGCGATTCTTGCTTCTGGCTATTGCCCTTCGCAGTTCCTTCTTGGCCAATTTGTATTCCAGAGAGCGACTAAGCGCCTCTGGCCGTTGCCGTGCCCGCTGGGCTCTTCTTCTTTCCTTTATGCAGATTTTACGCAAATCCGCAATATAAGTAGTCCACCAGTATACTGGCCGACTACCTCGCCAGGGGGCCTTCTTAGGCATAGATTGCCTACATGCCTCCGAGATAAGCTCCATAGTAGTGGCTACCACAGCTTCCGCTCCTACATCTTCTTCAGATTGAACTAATTCTACCTGGGGCTTTCCATCGGTGAGGACAGCTTGGAAGACTTCCTCATTCAGCCTAGCGAGATTCAACGCTGCAGGCGCAGTTCTAGCTCCCAGATAATCAGAATTTCTTTCAAAACCTATGTTGAATGTGATGTACTGATGATCACTACCAGTGAAATCCTCGATCACCCGCCACCCACGAACACGTGCCGCAAGTCCCTCAGATGCCAGGGAGATATCTGGTATAGTCTCCGTATACCCCGATCGCCTGAAAGTGGAGGTGCTTCCTTCATTCAACACAACGAGCTCCGTTCTAGCTGCCATTTCCACGATGAGCCTGCCTCTCATATCCGTAACGGGCATTCCCCATTCCACCGCCTTTGCATTTAAATCCGCCACAACCAAAATCCTACCGCCTCTCCCCCGGATATCATCTTCTAGGGAATTGAGCTTTCGCCTAAATTCATGGATGCTCTCGTTTGGAGTAAAGTAACAGCTGAAGTATGCCGTACCTCTGCTCTCTATCCAAACATATCCAGCTTTACTCTCACATGCCTCCACCGAGACCTTTCCCACATCAGGGATCCAGATAGCCGCAGTCCCTAGTGAGTCCACAAACCATCCGGAATCCCGGGCGCGGTATTGCTCACAAAGTAGCAACAAGTCTGGACTCTTTTCACTTACAAGCTGATCCAGTAGAGAGTCTGCTAGCTTACTTCTATGAAGATTCCAATAATAATAATAATAATAATAAGGGAAGGGATTAGCTATGAGGTTAACATACTGGACTTCCACGCGGAGGTCCCGGGTTCGAATCCAGCAGCTGACCCTTAGATTTTCTCTTCCTAGGAGCTTCTTACAGCTCACTGTCCGGTGTTGGACAGTGTTGTCTGTAACGAGAGAACACTGTCCGGAGGCCGGCAGTGCACTGGAAAAAGCTCCGGGCGCTAATGACCTCAGCTGTTGATGCGCCAAAAAAAAAAAAAAAAAAAAAAAAAAAAAAAAAAAAAAAAAAAAAAAAATAAGCTGTCTATCTTAGTTTTTAGAAAAACTAAATAAATAAATAAATTTTTTCCTACAAAATAACTTAAAATCATTTACTTGTCTAATATAAACATTATGCTACAATAACTAACAATAACTAAATAGAAACTTAAATAAAATTAAATTCAGCCACAAGTTGTTGCCTATACTTAAGAGCCATCCTACAATATTTCAATACTAAATCCCACTTCTTTCCGTTTAAGTATTCCTCTAATTGGGCCATTGACAAAAAATCCTTATTAAAATACAATCTTCTGAATTCTTTTAATATAGGACACGTACCATAAAATGAAATACAGATTCTAATTCTTTTGTGTTACACATTGAACATATTTTTGGAATTTCACTATTGTATCTTTTATAATTTAAATTTAATAACTCGGCTCTTATCATTATAATTAGGCTTATATCATTTATATTGAAATTGTTATTAAAGTAAGCTGCTTTATCTTTTAAATTATAATTTAATAGCTTATAAGTCTCACTAAATAAAGAATTCCTTGCCTTGATACCAGCTGTTTCCACAATAGTTAACCTAATTCTGTCTCTAAGTTTTACAAAGAACTTTTTCCATTCGTTATAACTATTGTTTTTGAAATCATACACTAACCCGTACTCATTGTTTACATTTTGAAGCTCCCGATACCAATATACACCTCTCTTGATAACCTCAAGCGCCACAAGCTTCGGATATCTGTCTATTTAGTGGGATATATGTACGTAGTTCTCCATAAAGGAGGTTTTATCACAAATTCCAACGAAATCGGGATACTTCTTGGCGGAAATGATTATTACATTTTTTGAACGATTTGCTAAAAAAAAGGGGACGATTTGTTTATAAGTTTTGTAACCAGTAAGGAATAATGTTGATCTCTCTTCAAATAAAATTCTTATAACAGTACTCTTTGTATTATGTCCAAACAAAAATAAATAATTTTATAAATTCCAAGTCGGAAGAAATGTATATAAATTTATACTACATCTGTTTGCAATATTTTTAATTTAAATAATTAAAAAATAGTGACAAAGGTTTTTATTGTAGAACAAGAATATAGCCCCCAATTATTGAAATATTTGGATGGATAATAAAAAATGTAAAAAGAGAAAAACATTGTTACCATTGTGAAGGTTGTGAAGCGGAACACTAGAGAGAAACATCGGAAGGAAGCCTAACGACATCTCTGTCCCCCCGAAGTACCTTTTCAAAAGCAACCATCACTACTTTAACGAACTAGATTCCATTTTTCCACTCTTTGGCCATTCTGATAAGCCAGAAGTACTCCTCTTCTGAATATTACCTTCAAAAAATCAGTTAATTATCTCTTGCAAACAAAAAATTGGCTAACATAACAATAAATTTATATTATACTATTCGTATAGATTTACCCTTGAACATGGAAGGTACTCTAGTTGAATGCTCACGTTTCGACATTTATGGAGTTTTGCTTATTCCTTTGCGAAAGCACTCGACTATTGATCTACCTTATACAGGGTGTTCATTTTAAGACGGCTCAAATGCATTTCATGCTTAAACGGTTGATCTGATCGAAAAATGGTAAAGGAAAAATTTGTTGCCCGTCACCTGTAGTTTCAGAATATGTGACTTGATTTTAGATTCCTGATTGCATAAGCGGCTGACGCGCGACCAAAAGTGAGGGTTCACACAGCTTGTGAAGCATTTACAGTGCCTTCAAAGGTGCCTCCTCAGACTCGCAAGCCAGGTTAGCCAGGAGGTTATCAACTGCTCTCTGTATCTGAGGAGGAACCTTTGAAGGTACAGTTCATGCTTGACAAGTTGAGTAAAGTGCATTATTTGATAAATTAAGGAACAAGTTTGATCCTTTACATGAAAGATATTGATCACTTAAATATGTGGCAGGAGGTTTCCAATTTTTTTTGGTAATTAAACGCAGGTCTCCCAAAATTACCAAATAATTATTAAACCTTCTGGTTTGTAACAGATGTAAAATTAATTTTTAGCCATTTTGTGTGTGCTTGAGAACATCTAAAGCTCTTAACATTTGATTTTTCTTGTTCTAAAAAAAATCACTCGGAAAACGACTTATTTCACGATATTAAGAAAAATACTAGCTTTACGGCCTTGGCAATATTTTTAGTAGGTGGGGGATGAAAAAATACATTAAAATGACCTATCGCATGCTCTTCTTTCTCTTTGATAACAAGTTAAAAAATTGAAATATGATTAAAAATACCAGATTTTGAAATGGCCTAGCAACTTTAATTTTGAAGATAACGAACGCTCACTTTTAGTCGCGCGTCAGCCGCGTATGCAGGCAGGAATCTAAAATCAAGTCACATATTCTGAAACTAGAGGTGACGGGCAACAAATTTTTCCTTTACCATTTTTCGCTCAGACCATCCGTTTAAGCATGAAATGCATTTGAGCCGTCTTAAAATGAACACCCTGTATAATTCTAGAAAACAAATTTTCTTTTTATGTTTCTTTCCAGTCAGATATAAGTACATCATCGCAATACTAGGTTCTCTAACAGGTTTAACAGAAACTAAAATGTGATTGATAAAACCGCAGCATACAAATGAAACAAAAAAGAAGAACATTAAGTAATTGCTATGAAGGGAGCCGTGAAAAGTCATTATAATCATTGCCATAATTTGCTCATTGTGTAGTGCAAAGTTTCGCAACTTTTATCCATCTAAGACATACCTAATTCTATTTTCCATTCCGCCTGGCACACCATAAATTTCATTATAGAACATGCATTTGCAGAAATTTAGGGCCATATTTCCACTTACTAACACAGTTAGTTTTCTTTGTTGTGTACCCTTCTGTTTTATTCTGTTTTACTAATGATGTGTTGTACCCGTGCTTCGGAATTACCACCATCTTGAAGAATCTGTAGTCAGCGATCACCACTCGCTTTTCTAACAGATATTCCAGAATATTCTGAAGAAGACTCTTCCAAATTAAAAGAAGCTGTTTGGAGTCTATATAAGTACAGTTCCTTATACAAGGAACAGCAGTTGAAGTGAACGACTTCCTCATATTCTCGAATGTTTCAACTCCGCCAGGAAAAAATATATTTCCTTCTCCAAGAACAGCTATAAAAGCAAGGTAGTAGTCAAACTCGAAAAGTAATAAAGTATGAAAATCATGCCAAATTTTTCACCAAAAAAATGAGACATGGAGTGCAGTCAGCACACAGGTTGTGGAACTCTCGGATAATTGCACTTCATTCCTCCACGGCTATCCTTACTTCGGATCCGTAAATTTAGCCCAGATGATTATTTTAAGTTTTTTGTTTCTTCATTGGCTCAATGCATTTTGAGTCAATTAAAATATAATTTCTAAGCAGTATTTACTATCGACTGTCACATTCAAATTCAAGTCTGTTGATAGGTGCCAAGTTTTACAGATTAAAAGGTGAAAATATTCGATGAGTAGTTGAAGCCCCACCTCAAAATGTGCATCACTTAACTTATAAGACGATCATTGTATTTGTTAACTCAAGTACCACTTCAGAAAAATTAAACCTATTTGGATACCAATAAAAATTGCTACCTAATTAAAAAATGCTTAACATTCCTAATTCTAAAAAATTTAGGTGGCCATAAGAGTGGTTTTACTAAAATTATTTTTGGGATAGTTCAGAAAAACTACGCTAGGGTTAGTATCATGACTGTCAAGTGTTTAAAAAATATAAGCACATTTTTCTACTTCTTTTATTGAGTGGATTAATATATCACAGAGTTTAAATTCATTAATTCTAAATAGTGTGTTCTCTAGACCAAAATTAATATCTAATTCGCTATTAATTTAAATTTTTTCCAATAATAATTATCATTTTTTTAAATAAATATAATATCTACATATTTATTTTCTGACTTGATATACTTAATTTAATAACATGAGAGAAATAGATTACTTCTTTACCTCTCACAATTTTCTTTCTCTAATAGATTTCCCTAGGAAAATGCTTCCAATGCATTCCTCTGGGAGAGTGGGTTAAGCTCCTTTCTAAATTATCCTGCCTCATTCATTTTTTTTTAATTTTCATAAGAATTTAATATGTGTCCAAATTTAAAGGATGGCCAGAAATAATACGAAATAAATTTGGTAGTTTAAGGAAATTTTTCGTGCATCATAAAAATCAAGAAAATTTAATTGCATTTTTAAAAGTCAAGAGAGGATTTCCACACAAGACTTGTATAATCTGGGATCACATTAACCAAACCCGATTATTAATATATCAACTGACAGATTTCTCACATTTAACTCCTACTAATTGTATACATCTCTCATTATACTGCGGAAACTGATCTTTTTAAAAACAAAAAAAAGTTTTTCTTTTCAAAAGAACAGGTTTTGTTATTCTTTTGGTATTGGCTAGTGCAAAATATAAGGGTAAAATTTAACTAACACTTGACAACTCATGTTCAATTCAAAGAGAAATTAAAATTAATGAAAGTTAAAGTAAATTTAGGTAATGTAACCATCCTTAGAATTGGTACTCTCTCTTCATAATGATCTAGAAGAAAACTAATGATGTGTAACGTTCAGATTGATTACCTGTGAAGTAATACCAACTGAAACAGAAGATCTCTAGGAATTTCAAGCCTGATTGCCTTTATATGTGGCCATTATGATACAAATTGAGAATTTAAACAGGCTTTAAATAGAATTTATTTTAAAGCTATGTTAAGACCATTTTGAAAGGAAAACTACTGGACCAGTATTAATGTAAATCACACGTCAACGATCAATTTTACCTAAAATTGTTTATTGTGTTCCATTTAGTTTGGTTACACAAAAACCATATCCAGCATTTTGTTCAGTTATTGTGTTTAAATTTGTTTACCCTTTCGTATGTTAAACTGTTTGTGGCCTGAATTGTGCGGCGCTAGCTATACGTAGATTATTAATCAGGTTTCTCTCGAGTTGATTAACATTTCTACCTGCGGCACTTTGACCATATTCACTAACTAGCAGTTAACCAAATGAAGCACAAATTTAATATTTCTGGTGGACTGTCACCAGAATGAAACAGAACGGTGCGTTTCTCTCCTTTAAATATTTATTTATTCCAAAATTCGAATTTGTATTTAGCCAAACAAATGCGCTCAAAGTGAATATTGAATATAGGTAAACTGCAAACATTTTTAGGCCAATTTTTAGCATATTTATTTAATAATAATCTTCAATAAGATTTCCATTTTGAACAAAACTGTTTCTACTCCTGATTGGCTGCTTTAGTGCTATAAAGAGAAAGCTATAATATTTGTAGAATATTTAATTTATATCATACCAGAGGTATATACTCTATTTTGAGAGCGTGTCCTTCAATCTCTTCAATAAGACAGTAATTTAGTATCGACGACTCAAGAAAAAGCCGCCCCGATAACCGAGCAAGGCTAAGATGTATTGAGATACTTGGTTTGATGCCCAGTCTAGGTCTTGGATATTATTTAATACTTAATATGGGGATTTTATATTAAACTAAAATGTTTGCTAGATCCGTTCCTCTATGACACATAATTTGGTAGTTGGGCCTACCAAATAGACATTATTTTGATCTTAAAGCATTATTGCGGAATTTAAATGATTCTAAAGTTTTACAAAAATGTGTCATTAAAATTAGAGAACTTCATTATTTAATAACAACAGTACTTTTGAGCTATAGTAATGTTGCTATTAGTGACTATTCTATAATTTTAAATTTTGCCAATTTTATGATTTCCTCTTTTTCTCTTGATTTTTTGAATTTGAATGGATCATTTTCAAAGGTTTGTGCATTTACAAATGCATATTTGCATTTATATATACATGTAGGTTTCTTTTGAGTTTTCCTTCTTATTTTAGTTTCGTTTGGTTTACTGTATTCTTTTAAAAGTAGAAAAAGGGATGCTGTTACTAGGTTTGATTTGATTATTTTAAATTATCAAACTGCTATATTTTTTTTGTTCGTTGTTATTCTTTTTGACTTTATTTACTTTATCAGTTTCATCGATTTTTCATTACTTATTGAATTGTCATTCGTATTTACTATTTTTATTTGTTTAATTCATATATGTATATGTAAAAAATTGCCAAACAAAATATATATACCATATATGTAGATATATGCCATGCTGAAATAATTTGTCTGAGGACTTCTCCATCAACAAATAATTTTCTATTTTTTTATTTATTTATTTTAACTTTTTCATTGTACATGTGAGAGATTCAAGCCTGGTTTATTCAGAACATAAAGTAGTGGGTAGTAATAACATACATATATAAGAAATGAAAGAATCAATTCAAAATTAGTAAACTTTTCAGTAAGTCGGTAAAGAAAACTATTACGTAAAGATTAAATAAGTAAAGTGATAAATAAATAAGTAGTCCAAGTTACGAGAGCTGTCTGCAGGACAACAGTCAGGAATAATAACGTTTTTCTTTTTGTTGGGTTGAAGTTAGTCGGATGCAATCCGATTGCGACCCACTCAGACTTTTCTAGAAGCAAAACTTATCTTTTTCTAAATCCTCACGGATCTTGTTGGCTTATTACTTTGATTTTCGTTTATTGATCTGTTATCCTTTTAAGATAAACGTCGAGCTCAATTGTTGGAGCAATTTTTATTTTTTTAACTTTTAAGACAGTTTTAGTTCAGTTTAGTAACTGATATAAATTGTATTTTGTCTCTTCCTTTCTTATTTTTCTTTTCTTGTCCTTTGCGTTTTGCACTTTACGCTGGAGAATTTTAAATAAGCGCATTAAAATCTTAATCTTCTACTAAATTGAAAAACTGCCTAGCCAAAACTGATAAAGCAATTCAGACATTACTGTTTTATATGTAAAAGTAATTAGACTGCTTCAAATAAATAGATGGAATTAAGTAGATAACATTATGATCAATCAAAAAATAAATCCTTGAAAATAAAATTGTAGAGTAGCCCTGCGGTACGGCATCAGAAATAAGGCAATGATAGGTAAAATAAAAAGCATTATTTTTATCTCCGGCTAAGAGAGAAAGCAAAAAAATTATTGTAACTTCTTTTCTGCAACTTTTTTCAAGGTAATATTCATTTTTATTATTATCTTTAAAGCCTAATGATTGCGACCATTATTGCTAACCCTGCAATAATAGTGACTGTTCTTAACTGTTCGTTAGCTGTTCTTGTAGTCTTTAAAATGCTACACTTCATATTTTCTTAATTCAAGTATTTCAGAGTTTTTCTCAGGTAAGACATTAACTCAACTATCTGAAAAAAAAATCTATCTAAAGTTTTCATTATCTGAAATTTTGCTTTAACAAGAATAGTAGTAACAAGCAGTTCTATCTAGTTGATAATGTTCTAGTTATAACCTTACATTGTTAGAATTAATTAGTAACATTTTTTCTAACTAAACTAGTTATTACTGACCTCCTTCATAAATTGCAAGAGTAAGAACTTTCTCAGCCTGCTATGGTCTCTCTCTGAGATAGTATTTATAGTTTTATTTTTACAAGCTTGTAGAAAATGGTTTTCTTAATGCATCTGGGCATTTCCCAAAAACAGATCATTTTTATCTTGGATTTTTTTTCGTTTTAATTTGATTTGTTTTAACATTTGTGAGGTCTGGGGCGGGACGATTCCTTCTAATTATTCCGAGGAAGGTGTTCATTCTTTTCTGCTTCTTGGTAAGTTTAATATTCTACATAAAATAATGTAAATTCTTTCTAAAGTAAAGCTTCAGAGACAAAGTTTTACTGAAGCTTGCATATTATAAATTTAATGTTACTTTTGTATTACAGTCTAGTGTATTCTTATTGGAGCTCCGCAAAGATGCTTTATTAATAATAATAACATATGTAAATGACATTGAAAGTTCAATGCAGAGAAGATCATGATTTTGTCTTTTTCTTCCCATGGCATCGGTATTACCCTTACATCCAACATATCATTTATTTGTATATAAAAATTTCATACGATAACAAAAATTTAGATGTAAACCAATTACTGTAAATATTTTAATTCTATATTCTAGGTTTTTATATATTATCCATTAAAATGCTAATAATATAATGTGTTAAATTTTAATGTTTGTTTCTATTATAACACCTTTTAATAAATTATATACATTACTATGTTTGCTGCTCAAGATGCAAATATAATTGAAAGGGGGTAGTTATCTCTTTATAGTAGTGCTCTTCACTGTCCACCTCATTGCATTTCTCACACAAGTTAGTATCACTTTTCCTGATTTTATATAAATTGTCACCGCTAATCGCATGCTAATCTTCTACATGCACTCCTACCCCGATCTCATCTGCAGAATCCCATATGAACAATAGTGGACTAAAGCAAGCAACCTTGTTGTGATGCCAAACTATGTTATACGTTTCTTTGTATAAGTTCAAAATTAGTTCGGGGAATGGATGGATATCTCAAAAGCAACGTTAGATAAAAATGCCGCCACAAGCATGAAGAGTCGCCATGTAGCAAGAGGCGCAAGAAACCAAAGCAAAATTGGTCTGCTACAGGCAGTTGAACGGCAGGACTTGGAAAACCCACGTTAAATTGAAATGGAGTAACTGATAAACATGAAGATTTAAGATTTGTTTTTTGAAAATTAAGCAAAACGGCCTCAGAAACGCATATCATGTTGGTCCAGATGTACAAACTGTTCAAACGTTTTCAGTAGGGAAAGGAAACCACGGCTGATGGAATCACGATAGAGTCAAGCTTCAACAAATGTGGCGACCGACAAAAAAATATCAAGCGGGTGCCAAAGATGCTGTTGCGAAATCGCCCACTGGTTCTACAATGGATAGATCCACCAGGAATTGGGTCCCGGATGGGCAAACCTTCAACGCAGAATTCTGCGAAAGCGTATAAATAATGCGCTTGTTTAGCATTCTACGATCTCAAACCCATAAAATTAGACTTTTTCCCCCCTGTAGAACATAGCGTACATGTCAATGAAAAAAATACTTTTACCTTTTTCCGCGTAACTTAGTGAACACCAGTTTCGGTATTCGAATCTTAAATATTAATTAAACGATATCATGCTATTAATTACTCTTAATCAGTAACATAGATCTCTGGATAAAACTTTTACCCCAACCTCGGCCCACGCAAATTCACATTCCACATATAAGGGCAAAAGTCATTCCGAAAATATATAGGGGTTATCTCAGACCCTTACAATGAGATGAGAGATCGTTTTAATCCGGTCGTTAAAATGTTATTACCTATTTTTTTCCCACAGTGAGTGAGAACGACCTAGGTTATTACGGTAATATTAAACCTGCCTAGTTGCAGGGATAGGGTGGAAGGTATCTTTTAATACCTTATACACTGAAGTAGATAAAAAAAAATTAATGTTATGATAAACTACCTCATTCTTATATTATATAAAACTCGTATTCACAGATCCGCATTTTGTTTAAACTGGCGACATATTTAAATAGATAACATTAATTTGGTTCTGTAAATAAAATATATCTGCCCAAATATTTGTAGTTAAACTCCTTAACAAAAACTTACAGTTTAAAAAGTTAAGTATAAGAGTTGATTAAACGCCAAAAAGTATACAAATCAGCAAGTACCCAACATTTCATTAATACTTCATTGGTATTTAAGCAATTTTTACTAAATTGCTAATTTATTTTTTACTTCCGTTTTATTAAAAAATGATTGTTAAAAAAGGTTATTTTTCTTTTTGTTCCTTCTCCAAAAAATTGACATTTGAGTAAATTAGTAGTGAAAAGTCGGGTACGCATGATCCCAGTTTTCTGCATTTACACCCCCTCTGTTCGGGGTAGGGTTTTATTAAAAACCAAAAAAATTCATATGGTCTTGAAGCTCAATAAATGCGCAACTTTTTCTGAAATTATGTGACTACTTGATTCATCAATCATTGAAAAAATGCAGTTGAAAATTTTAACAAAAATCACGAGAACGAATTTTTTAGACATTAAAGTAAACATTTCATTGTTATAAGAAACGTTTTGGGGCTCTGGATTAAGCAGGTTTATAGGAAATTTAATGCTCTTTCGTTTGGAACAAGCAGATTTGTTGTACGATAAAGGATAGAAAAGTTACGGCAGTTTTTATGGTGAAAAACGCGAGTATGGTCGGAAAAGTTAAAAATGCAAATATCTTGGACACTTTTGAGAATCAGGCCAAAGAGAAGAGAATATTTTTTGTTTCATTTGAGCTGCTGAATCACCTCCCGAAGTTTCGACCACTCCTCCGCATACACTCAGTATATGTAATATAAAATAAATAAGATATGCATATTTTTAGAACAGCTAATTATTCCAGTATTTTACCTTTTGGCGTTTAATCAACTTATACTTAACTTTTTAAACTGCAAGTTTTTGTTAAGGAGATTTTTGTACCTTTTGGATAGATTTTCCTTTTTGTCTATTTTGCAAAGTTATCTGCTTTATAGATTTTCTTAAAATTTGGAATATGCAATTCTATCATTATAACCTGATAAGGTTTTAAGTCGGAACCGTAACTACCATTGGAGAGATCTTTTTAAAGAATGCTTATAGTTGCGGTCCCTAATATTTCTGTACAAATATTTTTAGTTAAATACTAAGTTACTGAATCGAGTATTTCATCGTTAATATTTTTCTAAACTTGATAAACATTCCACAATTTAGACTTGAAATTCGTAAAATTCTCCCGCAAAATCCTGTTAAAGGCAATTCTGGGAGGTTTGGTACAATTCCCTCTAAACTAACGCTTCTAAAGTTTTACCTAAACTTCTGTAAATTACATTCACGTACATCTTAGCATAACTATCAAGAGTGTCATTTTCGTGAAATTTTGTGGTATCTATAAACTGTAAAAAGTTTGCAACAATTAAATATGTTTGAAAAGATCTACTTAAAAAGTGTAAGTTACAAGTGTTTCTTAAGGTAGTTGTGGGAGAGAGGCATGTTTAAACTTCCCAATTAAGTATCATTTAAGTTGAATGTTTGAGCTCATGACGTACATAATACTACCATGAAATTCAATTTATAAGTAAATTTACAAACTTTAAGAAAATCAGGCCGAGCTAAAGCGCTACTTAATGAATAGAGTTTTCCAGTATTTTAAAATTTTCTCGAAAACGATTATTCTCTTAGAATTTGGTATACTAATTTTATATTCAGGTTGATCCATTTAAAACGCACCAATCGCTAATAACTTTTTAGGAAAGCGAAATTTCGAGAAAAAAAACCGTGAAGTAAACTATATGTTTTTTTTTTTTTGGTCTAGTTTTCAAATTTTCGGTGATTCATAAGGACCACTGGTTTTGACAATGATTATAAAAACTACATAAAAAATTGTGAAAAATGACGTTAATCCCGTTTTGATATGCATATATTTGTTGAGATATTTAAGATCAAAGTTACAATTTTATCTTATACCTGATCGGTTTTCAATATTAATTTTCCACCAGAAATACGCGATTTGGGAGGTCCTTTGACCGCGAAAAATGTTACTTGTGACGCAAAGAACAAAAATAATAATTGTTTTACAAAATTTACAAAGAATAAATTTGTTTTACATTCAAGTAAAAGCAACCAACACAACATTTTAATGTACCCCGTATACAAGACTTTTTGACCTATGATTACGGTAAGAATATCTTGCCTAGTTATTAGCGATTGGTGCGTTTTAAGTGGTTCACTCCTGTGTATTAAAGGGCCTTAAATGTTAAATTCAACTTTAAAGAACATTTTGTTAACCGTATCACTTCATTCAATAGTTTGTTCCCTTTTTCGAAAATGACTTCTATGTTTATTTTATAAACTTCGGATATTTATTACATAAACATAGATAATAACTGTTCCTTTAATATTTTTTTAGTATATTCTCGAAGAAGAGTTGGAGTAGGCTTCTCAGCTAGGGCAAATTTCAGTGTAAAGCATGGTTACAAACTGCATGTTTCAAAGAATTAAATATGATTCAAATATTCGGAATGTGAAAAATAAAATAAAGTTAGAGTCTTGAAAATGTCGTGTTAATATTTGCACAAGATTTTTATATATATTTTAAGGTTGTAATCTATTGAAACAGAAATTAAATTTTCCAAAAAGCTTTTTAAAAAAATTGGTCTATTTGTCGCAAAACATAATTTTTCAATGCTTATAAACGAAGGTTCAAAATATTGCGTTTAGATTAAGGAAAATGTTACAGATCTTTGGCATTAGCGTCTTTTGAAGTTAAATAAAAAACCATTTTAGAATATATAATCAATTTGTTGTATTAGAAAAGAGAAACTGAAATTTAAACGTATAAAATAAGATGGCCTCCTAGGGCCTAATGAAATTTTCAACACACGCTTCATTACAATTTAAACCTTCGTAAACCTTCTTAATTGCATTGTAATACATAAACTAGTTTGTTTAAAACTTTGCCCAAGTCCAGAATGAAGGAATAATAGTTGCCTGTTATTAATTTTGTATACTACATACCAATGTTTGGCTCATCACTCGTCTGAATTCATTATCACTTTTTCGGTTTTCGTTCGGTACAGGTTATTTTTTTTAGTTTTTTTTTTTTACAACTTAACAAATTCTTTAGGATTCTGTGTACTTAGTTAACGAAAATTCCCTCTCTTAGAGTACAGCGTTTCTAGAACCCAACATCAGCCTTGAATTCCGTACATGGAAATGATTATGGAAACAAACGAATCTCCTCAAAGCCCTTAGAGGTTTTTGACGAATATGATTTTGCTATGAGCAGATGCTCAAGAGTGACTGTAGTCAAATATTATTTAGTATATGTACCACCGAAGTGAGTAAATATTATTATTAAAGATTATTTACTACTGTAGCACAAAGCAGTAAGTGCGAAAACTTTTGTTCACAGATAATCTGTAATATAATAAATATTGTAGGCGAATCCTGTAATGAAATACAAAGAAAAATTCAAGGTACCTGTTTAAAGATTTTTTTTTTTAATAAAAGTATAATTATTACAGTTAAAAACAATTATTTTTCTTGAAGTTTTCTTTGTTAAACGAAATGGTTTTTATTATTTGTTTCATTTTCTTTTCATGTTTTTAATTAGGTAGCTGTACTGGCCTGTGTTGCTAATGACAAAGTAATGTTTATAAAAAACTTTTCTCTCTGGTCTTTGTTTGAATATTTCCTCTTTAACGAAGAAAAGTGTAACAACGCTGCTGGTAAAGGTGTAACACTTTGTTATTGTCTGTTAACAAAGTGTATATGGTAACAAATTACAAAATATTTTGAGTAAATAATTATATATTGTTTGTTCAAAATAAACAGCGTAAATGTTTCTCTTACCCCCTTTCTATTCAACTTTATAAACTTTTGCTATTAAAACTAGTATATGAAATCTATTTTAAAGTTTTAACTAACTTAAAAGCTAAATAATTAAAGCTATATTCCGTACCAGAAATATTAGTAACAATTTTAATTCGGATGAGTTATGAAAAGCTGTCTGTGATTTTATTTAGGGACAGATTAATACCATTATATTATTAAAGTCATAATGGAAATGTATAACCACCAATTTAATCTCTGAAACACTATTACTATCAAGTTCAATTTATTTTATTAACACGAATATTGCATCTCAACCAGATAGATGTTTTATACTCAAACTGTATAAATCTAGTTGTTATAGACCAGTTTGAAGTATTTTGAAATTCTTAAACTCCAGTTTTCTTTCTCTTGACTTGCTCAAATCTCTAGCAATCACAAAGTTAAAAAGTTAACAGTTTGGGAAAATTTAGAGATTGAATAGCATGAATATCCTGATAGGAGTGTGTACAACAGTACCCCACGACCTTTAAGATCTATTCAGCCCCCTTACTGGTTTCAGCACTCCCTAGATTTCGAAGGAATCTTAGGATTTGAGAGATTCCCGCAAGGAAATGTCCTTCTACAGCTCAGCTAGTAACTGATGATGAGTGAATATGAAATCCCAGTCAGTTAGGAGGTGGATGCAGTGTCCACTATCATTGTTCCTGTTCGACTGCTCACAAAGAAAAACCATCAAGAATCCATGCCCCATAAAGGGAGTTTTGATGCTTTACCTTCTATTTATTGACCATTACATTCTACGACGAATGTCTTGGCACCTACAGTAGGGTAACTGTGTTCTCTCTGTCCAGTTCATTGAGTTTGCTGAGACGTTCATATACTTACTTTTAACTCTTCACAAAAGTTTTGCTTTTTAATGGCAAGCTGGCCATCCGGGAAGATGACATTCTTGATAGTGCTTGTCGAGGTTAAACCATCAAACATATCTCCCGATTGCGTGGAAGATGCTATAAAATTTCACCAAGTGGTTTCAGATGCCTGTTTTTTGCCTAAAAACTCTAGCTCCAGTGGCCAGTTTTAGGCTTTCTCAAGGAAAGTACTGCCCTGGCGTTCTATACAAAAAATAATATTAGAAATTGCCTTTTTTGAAAAAAAAAAAAATTAATTATATAGCTGAAACAGAGGAAACATTTCATGAAGGTGTAGCATGCCAAAGTTATGGTAAGTTTGGCTAAAAAGAATTCGATTCCCAGCTTTGAATTTTACTTTTACATTAGCATAAATAGTGTATGAAAAAGAAGTATGTTTGCTGTCCAACTCAAACAAAACCCTTGTCCTTGGCCCGTTTGCAAAATAGCTTCTTCTTTCTTAGCAAATAATTTAATTTTTTAACCTTAAACACTTATTAAATTCTAATAAGTTTAATGCTTTAGAATCTCTTTTTTCAAAAAAAGTCCTGCCATCACTTAATAAATGAAAGAAATTGAAATGACTGCAGATTTTGGCCTTCATTTACTTTATTGTCCTGCCATCCGACAATTTGTTAAATACATATTCATGCATCGGACACCATTACAATATTCTGTTACAGGAAAGCATCTATTAAAAATTCGATATTGATTTTTCACCGCAAATAAAATTTAAGATCCCCCCTGAAGACATTAAACTAATCTTTTGTAAGATCAGCTGTCATCAATTTGTGCTTGGAATTAGCGTAAGTCTAAAACATAAATCGTTGAAGTTCCAACTTTATTAAATACCTAATAATTTCAACTTTTCAACTGTATTATGTGGGAATCCAGCAGTATTCAAAAATCGTTCAAATGGATGAATTACAGTAGATAATTTGTAAGTTATCTGCAATTTAATCGATCTGCGACTGTTTTCTTTGGAATTCACAAGCTTGCAGGAATTAACTCTGTTTCTTTATTTCGAAATTTTTTTGAGGGTAATCAGAATCATTAACTTTTACTCTGTGCCAGTTCTTGTGCTGATCTCTTCTACCAATTTCATATTGTTTTTGAGATTAAAATAGGTTGTTCTAAATCCAAAAAAAGAGGTAACCGTATGCTATACAATAATCTTTTAGTTTGAATACAAATAAAATTTAATGCACTGAGAAGGCTGCAGATGACACTAATTTAGATGTTAAAATCTTTTAATTGACAGAATAAAATAATTAATTAAAACATAAATTATTATTTTTTTTTTTTTTTTTTTTTTTTTTTTTTTTTTTTTTTTTTTTTTTTTTTGGCGCATCAACAGCTGAGGTTATTAGCGCTCGGAGCTTTTTTCAGTGCACTGCCGGCCTCCGGACAGTGTTCTCTCGTTACAGACAACACTGTCCATCACCGGACAGTGAGCTGTAAGAAGCTCCTAGGAAGAGAAAATCTAAGGGTTAGCAGCTGGATTCGAACCCGGGACCTCCGCGTGGAAATCGAGTACGCTAACCACATAGCTAATCCCTTCCCTCATAAATTATTATTATTATTATTATTATTATTATTATTATTAGAAAGCTATAACCACCCAAATTCTGTTGATTAACTTGGTTTCTCTTAATTTTGGGTAAATTCACAATTCTAAAATTGTAGACTTCAGAGCCGTCACTCATATTTGTGAATGATAAATGATTTAGGAAATGAAGTTTTTAATTAAACTGCTACTCATACCGAACTCTAAAAAAAAAAAAAAAAAAAAAAAAAAAAAAAAAAAAAAAAAAAAAAAATGGAAAGGACGTCAGTTTGCAAAATGGACTTTGTTAGAATTGAACACAGATGTGAAGCATAATCTGTAATAGAAATAAACAATCTCTCGATCAAGTATCACTTGATTATTATAGAGCTTTACGAAAGATTACTATTTATCGCTGGACATGAAATGTGATGCGCCAGTTTAGTTAATTCGGTGAAATATCTCTTGGTAGTTTTATTTCTAGAAAAAGAACTGTAGTAAATTCTTCACAAGGTAACTAAAAATTTTTACATCTTTGAGTGCTCATTAGATTCCTTGATATAATTAATGAACAGTTAATAATATTTTTAATATTTATTGGATGAAATAAATCACAAAACAAATCTTCCTGGGCAAAATGAGAAGGGATATACGCTCTTTGATTTAAATAGAACATCTTAAACCCAAGATACCCTATTAAGAAATACTGAATTATTAAACTAACTAACATAAGGAATAAAGTGTTTCTACTTCGGCAAAAATCAGAATGGTATTATAGAATACTGGAGATGTGTTGCTAGCTAGAAAATGATAGTGGTTTTCATTGGTTTGTTAGGTAACCTTAGATGATAGAGATGCACTTTTGGTAGGCCAACAGCCTTGATGAGGCAATATTAGGAACTACATACTCTAGAGATAAATTATACGAACAGCATACCCTGGACATTGTGATCAAAAAAGAGAACATTATAGCTCCTTCCTTGGTGAACGCTACACTAGTTCCAGCTATGATTCAACTTGAACGGTCTTGAGCCGGAATGTGAAAAGGGACTTTTTAAGACTTTTTTATTACTGTAATATGTTATCCTTCACTTCTTTGCTAGTTACCTTATTATATTTATGTTAATTTTATATTCTTTTATAATATTAAAAACTCATTTTGTACATTTATATTGTAGGTACAATGAATTTAATATAATGGAAGACAAATGTGGATGTAGACTTTTAAAAAAATAAATAACTGTATCGGTAGTAGTTAATCTAATTGGAAGTTTGACTGTAGCATTTTGGAATACACAGAACATCCTTTAAATCAATGAGCTGCTAAAAAATATCGGAATTGAAAATAGATATTTCTATTAAAATAAAGATGGTACTAAGAAGAGAACTTTCAAGAGGAACAAATGAATTAAGGAAAAATAATTGTCTTTATTACAGACAGGTTGACGGCCATCATCATAAGTAATAATAAAAAAAGGAAAAATAAATATCTCAGGAACAGTAATGTTCTGGAAATCATTTTCACAGCGAAGATTGCGTGGGCGACTAATGAACACCGTCTCTTCGGATCAGCCAACCCAAAAAAAAAATCACTCCTACATAACGCTCACACCTTTCTCTAAATATAAAGTTTCTTGTGAAAAACGAATGATTCTATTTAGGGTGCCATTTTTAGAACTCAAATTCACTTTTAGACCAGACGATCTTGATAATATCTGTGAAATGTTCTTTTTAAACGTTTTCAAAGTTTCTTGCTTATTCCGTTCTAATAAAGATATTCTAAATATACAGCCTGAACTAACTATGGCAAAAATTAATAATCAACTTTGTCATTTTTTTATGGTCAGAGAGCTATTTTAAGCCTATAATTATAAATGTTAACATTTGCGGAACTTTTAAGACAAACATCAAAAAGCATTAATAAAAAGCTTATATAAATAAACATGAAGGGTAGCCTTCATTTAGAAAATGAAAGGTTAAATGCACAGGGAAAAACACCGAATTAAGAACCAGTTCGTCTAGATTTCCATTTTTTCCGACTCTGTCACCTGCTTTTATGGCCAGGACAAAAACAAACATGAAGGGTAGCCTTCATTTGGAAATTGGAAGGTAAAATGCAAGGGAAAAACACCGAATTGGGTACTAGTTCGTCTAGATTTCTACTTTTTCCGTCTCTGTCACCTGCTTTTATGGCCAGGACAAAAACAAACATGAAGGGTAGCTGTCAATTTGAAAATGAAAGGTAAAATACAAGGGAAAAACACCGAATTAGGTACTAGTTTGTCTAGATTTCTACTTTTTCCGTTTCTGGCACCTGCTTTTATGGTCAGGACTAATACTCGTATATCCATTCCAAATTTGTTTAAAATGTTGTGAATTTTAGGTTGGTCCAAGTCCAGGACGCATTTTTGGTCTAAGCTCGTTATGAGTTGTTGCTGCACTTTGGGATAGCAAAATCGGCCCAACAATTTGGAATCTTTTGGTCCCTTCCCACAGTAGATCAGAAAAAGGCACTAAACAAGCCCAGTGGTTAGGCAATGCTCAAGATGAGGGGGTGTCGGATCTGAGTTCAGCTTTTTCCTCTCAGGTTTTCTCTTTCTATTCCTAGAAGCCTCATTTAGCTCACTGTCTGGTGACGGACATCGTTGTCTGGACATTCGTATTATATTTTGTAACGTAAAACAAAAACAAATTTAGGCATCTAGTTTTACGTCATCTTATGTTCGTCATTGCATTGATTATTGATGTTGAAAAATAAAAAAGGTTTAGGTACCCCAAAAAATTAAGTAGTTTTTATTTTTGCACGGACTTTTCAAACGACCCTCGTATGTACATGAAGGGTAGCATCTATTTCTAAAATGAAAAGGAAAAGACGACGGAAAAACACCGAACGGGCTTTCATTTCATCTAGTTTTCTACTTGTTCTGTCTTTTGTCACTAGTTTTTAAATAAACTTTAAATATCATTTGGAAATTGGAAGAAAAAACCGCGCTGATTAATTCCCGCGACGTTTGGAAGCAATTTGTCGGCCATTCTTAGTGTCCCGCAATGTAAACTGATACCAATAGCGAAAAGATTAAGATGACCATTCTGGGTTCAGTTGCTATGAATTATAACTATCAAATAAAATTTGTAAATGTGATGTAGCCCACGTGAATCTTGTCTGATGCACCAAATGTCCCGTACTTTAATTGAGTTTGCACCCCTGGTCTATGTTATTATACCTTCCTCTTTTTTTGAGATTCTGCTTAGTTTTATTATTTCTTACAATTAGGTTCCTTATTATATATTGCGATAGCAACAAACGATCGATTAACTACATGACAGTTTTTCGAGTTGTCTTATCCTATTAAAAAAAGTTAGTATTGCAATGAGTAACTGTGAGGACAGTTATTCATAAATAATACAATATGTCAGCTGTTTAAATGAATGGCAGTTCGGTGGATGGCAAGTTAAATTGGACAATATTCTGAATATAACCAATGTTGTTACCACATTGCAATACAAATCAGATAAGCGGTGGACTGCAATAGGTCGGTATTCCTCCCGCACTCTGTACCACCTTACTGGCGATGCACATTGCATATTGCAAACTATAATCTATTTTAACCAAACACATCCTATTCGCCATACGGCACTTAATTTTAATGTCAACTGTTCCAATAGTTTTCTATTTTTCATTTTAATTTTTTAACATAAAAAATCTGGTGCAAAAAGTTTTAGATTTTTCTCATGACATTTTTCTACTATTTATGCGAAAAATCAAAATTACGGAATGTTTTGGGATTAGTTTAATTCTTGTTTTTGCCACAAACTGTGTTGTACAGCATCAATAAAAAATTATGAAGACTTTCTTCAGCCATTAACGAACATCATTCATATACCTGATTATGTTCTAAAGAATTATCGATAAGCTGGTGACACCGATTCAAAATATGTTCCTTAAACTTTCTGAGATTTTTCTGTTTTTGTGTCAAATGGTAAAAACCACTTTTACGTGCTAGGAGACCTCGAAACGGATTTTAGGTGAAAGCTAAAAGTCGAAAAATCAAAATTAGTAGGAGAAATATTTTATTTAATTTATTCGAAATTTACATCTGCAGCAAGTAAATCAGCTGACATCAGAGGTGTAAGTAGTCATCACCCGGTGATAACGCTGCAAAAGTAATAGTTAATGACCTTCATTGCCGACAAAATCGCTCCGCTTAAGAGATAAGAGCTGATGGAATAATAGATTAGGATGACCACAGAGATGAGAATAAAACTTTTGTAGAACGTAGGTATGAAGTCTTAATACGATAAGATCATTATGGATGATGCGATTGGAGAAGTAATATGGAGAGTTAGTTATTCGGCCAAGTATTTTGGATTGTAATGATTGGAGTCGCTAGACTTGGAAATATTTTGCTGTCTCCCCTATTTCGAGTCCCTAAGTTCAAATCAGTTTCAGAAGTGAGTTATAAATATGTAATTAGTTGGTTTTAATGTTAGTTTTGATCGTCTGTCAAGTAGAAGTATTTCTTTATCTCCTGTCGTTCAAGTCTTACAAGCGGCTTCAGTCATTTATTAGAACAAAGTCCTAGGAGTTTGTCAATGTCAACACAAGGAAGTGCGTCGGATTTAAATAAACATGAGGACAATTTGTACGTCTAATAGTTGCATTCTAATATTTTTGTGTATTAACTTTGATTCTTCATTTTTTAAACCATTATTTCAGAAAGTCTAGGAGGTCTTTAAGATGCGAGTTGTTTGTTCTGCGACAGAATGAAAATAGAGAAAGTTATGATGGAAGATCTGAGGTGCAATGAAGAGAATAGATCCAAGAATATTGCCCTGAGGAGAACCAACTTCCATAGGGTAAGAGAAAGAGCAAAAAGAGCCCTCATTAACGCGGATCATTTAGTTGTGACATTAGAATAGGATTGTAGGAATGAGGAAAAAATTTGTATGAGCTTCCACTGAGAAGCCGGATGCCAGATTCGATGCTTTTGCAACGTCGACAAAGACACCCGACCATTACTGCTGCCTCTCAAAAGATGGGATGATGATATTGTTAAGGTGAGGAAAAATGTTTTGGTAGAAAAAAATTTTTGGAAGAAAAGAATAGAACCGTTTAAGGAAAAAATTTATCTAATATTTGCCCCATTAATGGCAGAAGACTAATAAGATAGTAAGAAGTTAAAAGATGATGAAGTTCGATGTGTTTTAGGATCATCTTTAACATGAAAAATTTCCTAAGGAAGAGAATGTATATACGGGTGGCCCATTTAAAACGCACCAATCGCAAATAACTTTTTAGGAAAGCGGAAAACTACATAAAAAAAATGTAAAAAATGTCGCTAACTCCGTTTCGATATCCCCAATATTAGTCGAGATATTTAAGATCAAAGTTACAATTTGTTTTATCATCAAATAAAAGCAACTATCACATCATTTTAATGTACCCAGTATGTAAGAGTTCTTGACCTATGATTATGGTAAGAATATCTTGTCAGGGATGAGCGGGTGTTGATCTAGTGGTCAAGAGCGTGGCTTTGTAAGTGGGAGGTCCCCAGTTCGAATCCCGCGTATGATTACATTTTATTTAAAAAAGTGTTATGATGTATTAAGTATTGTGAAAGACTGCACCCGCGGTATTCGAACTGGGGATCTCCCATTTACAAGACTACGCTCTTGACCACTAGACCAACATCCGCCCCTCACGGGCAAGATATTCTTACCATAATCCATAGGTCAAGAATTCTTGCAAACGAAGAACATTAAAATGATATGATGGTTACTTTTATTTGATGATAAAACAATTATCCCTGATTCTCCCACAGCCATTACATTACTCTACATTCTTTAAAATCTTCAATTATTATTATTTTTGTTCTTTGCATCAAAAATAACATTTTCTGCAGTCAGAGGCTCTCCCAAAACGTGTATTTCTGGTGAAAATTTAATGTCGAAAACCGTTCACGAATAGATAAAATTGTAACTTTGATCTTAAATATCTCGACTAATATTAGGGATATTGAAACGGGGTTAACGGCATTTTTCACAATTTTTTATGTTGTTTTCATAATCATTGTCAAAAATAGAGGTCCTTATAAAAACCCAATCGGGTATTTGGCCGTAACTCCTCCAAAAATAAAGATACCGCATCGGGGTTGGAAAATTTGAAAACTAGACCAAAAAAAACATATAGTTTACTTCGTGGGTTTTTTCGGATTTCCGCTTTCCTAAAAAGTTATTAGCGATTGGTGCGTTTTAAATGGATCACCCTGTAGATGTACCATTACTTTTTTTGGGGGGGGAAGAAGTGATGAAAGTTTTGAAATAATTAGGGTAGTAACCAGGAGCTTCTCTCCTGTTCAAAAAAGTATGAAACAGATGGAGTAAATGTATCAGGAGAAGAAGAGAGTTGAAGAGCAATCTAGAACACATTGAATAAAAGTAAAGTAAAGTAATTGCCTATTTTTTCAGGCGGGCTTTACTTAACTACCCAATTAGGTGTCGTGGACGGAGGCGACTAGCAAACATATTTTACTGTAAATTCCTTTTATTAACCATTAAATAAAATCGCAAGGTTTAAAACCGGGAATCGAACCCAGTACCACAAAGCATATTAGCTTTGCAGGTCTCGCCTCTTAACCGTTCGGCTACCATGGCGCCTAGATCACATTGAATATTTTGTTTGTAAAGACAGGATCAGAGATGTATTGGTGAGGCTTAAAGATTGAGTACTCGTATTCCAGTCTTAGCTCATTTCGTGCCGTCTTTGTCGTAATGCAGAAAGAGTATGAAGTTGTTATCTAGAGTGATTAGTTTGCTGTTGAAAGAGAAGCTATGTAATTATTATATTATTAAAAAAAAAAAAAACATTTTTTTAATAGTCTAATAAGTCTGTTGTAAGAACTTTGGGAGAAGCAATATCTGATTTGGTGCAAGATTGATCTGCGTTTGTTAATTATTAACGTCCGAATTTGAAAGGAAGGTTTGTGATCAAGAGGTGTTTGGATTATTCTTTGTATTGTTGAGTCTCAAATGGAAATCTGTACTGCATTTGTCGTCAATTGCTCTTGTTTTTAGAGACACTAGTCAAGTTCAGTTTGTCATTTAGTAATTTTTAAAAGTAGCTTACAGTCAGTAACTCAGGGAGGTTCTAGAGACAGTTAATTTCCCTCCATTATTTATATTATACATCCTGGACTTTTAAGCTTGTTACCCAAACAAATCCTCTTTGTCTTTAAATGTATTTCTTGGCAAAAAAAATTACAATCGGGTTTACAAGTGTGTTGTAAACGATTCTTTGAAATTTAATTTATTTTGGATCCATTTTAGTAACATTAAAAAAATATATACAATCAGAGAAATAAGTATTCAAATAGAAGCTTGTTGAAAGTTTAAAGAGGAGAGAACTTTAAAAAGAGGTTTTGCTTTAAAAAAAACCTTTCAAGATTTTACTTATTTTACATAATCTAAAGTGTGAGGAAACAGTATTCATTGGAATCTAGAATGTACGGTTAAATGAGTTAAAGTTTGGCAATTCTTAGTTCCCTGCTAGAGAATACATAAAAAAAAATATTCTAGGCTTTGAAAATATTCTTCGTGTTCATTTTATTGATACATATTTATCACTTTATAAAAATCTCCACAAAATAAAAATTCTGCTGTGCAAAATAATGGTAGAAATTATATATAAAGCCTTGTACCCACATCTTTTTTTTCTTTATTTATTTTATTTTTGTTTGACCGAACCATGGCTTTTTAACCATGCGATCTCCAGCCCTCCAAAAAGTTTTTCTTCTTTACAAAAACTTACAATATCTCATCAGTGGTTAAGATCAGTTTTGCAAAGGGTTTTCTCAACACTTAATTCCTCATAATCGGCAATTAATCTACGGGTAATCGTTCAGGTCAAAGTTTCTGCATATGCCAGTCTCTCTAGTCTATCTGCTGCAAGCCTCTAGGAAGTTATCACCTTCAACCAATTCGGGATCTTCGTATTTTTCTATTCCAAGAAATGTAACAAAACGATACAAATATAGACAGGTTAGTACTTAAAACGACAGCTGGGAAGCATTGATTCTGCCCATAGTTCCAATTAAAATGTCAGTGATAAAGTAAAAAAAAGTGTAAATAATGAAGTGGCTTAATAAATGAAGATTCCTACGAAGTGTAGCATCTGAGGTAATTGTTGAACACAAAAGTGGCTTAATTGGAAGACAGTTTTACATAAAAGAAGTTTTCTTATAGGGAACTACTTACCAGATCTCGGGGCAAATGTTGAGAACAGTTATGAAAGACCACATTACGTATAAATCAGAGAAAAAATAAAATTATATCTGCTCTATATAAAGAATCAGTTGTAATTTATTTAACGTGGAATAAATTTATGAATTTAACAATGAATAATAAAGTATATCTTAAAGTTGCATGAGGTAATTTCCTAAATAATTAATTAAATATTCTAAAGAAGTTTTAAAGAATTGATAAATTAAACATGTACTGGGTTTAATTCGTATTATCACACTAAACCTTAGCAGGCGCTGAAACATTAGGGAATCTCATAATAATGTGTGTAAATATTTCCTCGCTGCATACATTACTGCTGACCATATTTTATTATTGCTTTACAATTCATAGCACCATACCGTTTCATTATCTTCATGATTGTGCTGAATAAATTTCATTTTTCCTCGTGTTTTCACATTTTCCCTGTAATATAAATCTTCAATTTTAGTTTCAATACATTATACAAACAAAATGATACCAAAAAGCAGGATAAACTTTTTTAATTAAATAAAAAAAAGAAGTACTGCACCTACAATATTTAGTAATTCCTTTATTAGATACTAGACTGCACTACTGCACACAATTAGAGATCATTATGCCAATGATGGTTATTCAATAAACACCAAGTTTTGTAAGTTATTAAGTTTCATTAATTTTATGTTTTAAAATAATACATCCAAAATACTCACATCAAGGAAAGAATAACAATTCCAATTAAAAATGGTGAATGTAGATTTTCAGCAGAAGCCTGTGTCAGAGTATTTGTTGCTTTACAATTTGGAAAGATAATGCAATTCTGTATTTAGAGACTTAGGAAGAAGCTATCTTCTGAATTTTAACCGGTAGTTTTCTCATAAAAATAATAATAAAATCCAGACCAGTGTTAAAATTTAAATATTTCTATTTAATTTTAAATTTTTCAAGAAAGATTTCATATGTGATCGATTTCAATTCATTCCTTCTCATGGGTGAAGTTAAAGAAATATAAACTTTCAAAGAAAATAAACTTAGTTCACTAGTTTTCTGGTGGAATATTTTTGAAATTAGAAATTTTCTGGTTTTAACAAAGTTCTCTCTCTCTCATTCTAGATTCAGGTGTTACTCCAAACTTTAGAGCAAAACAACCAACTTTTACATACATAAGGATGTAGAATATTATTTGAGGCAAAATGATTTGTTACTGTATGGAAACAGATGTTGGAAAACATTTGTAAATAAACTTTATTGACAGGTGTGGGATTAAGTAAAAATTGAGGTCACTTTTGAAGTTTTGAGGTACGTGAGAGTATTACAGAAGTTTCTCATGATACTCGTATTTAGTCTCCCCTAGTCTTCTAGTCTCCTAGTCATCACCTAGTTTAGGGCTCTCACCCCCATACAGGAGTACTTACACGTACTGTTGAATGTTGGACAACACATTTTAAAGATGTCTAAAATAGCAGCAACCAAAATCAATCAGGAGTCAGGAACAGTTCTAAATTAATTGACGATCCTAAGTGCGCCTCTTTTCTGTACCTCAACTAGTCGTTTACGGCTTATGTTCTTTTAGCCTCTGGGCGATAAGCCCAGAGGCTAACAACCATATATAGGATTCGTAATGAACATAAATAGTCGTCGCCTGCTGGTCCTCCTTAAGAGTTCGGTTATCTTTGAGGACCTACCAATTTAACCTACCTAGGTTAAAATGGCTGTAGCTGTTTTTGTTTATTTTTATAACTGTTCACATTAAGTTTTACAAATTTCACTTCGTAAGCCCAAACGGATTTATATTGGTTACGATTAAAAGTAGTTGTATGTTTAAAAGTTGTCACATACAGAAGAATTCTGACCAATCATATTGTCCAGAATTATTCTTTACTACAGTTATTTTTTCAAATACTTTCAAGTAGCTATTCTTACAGCTCTAATCTTAGGCACCGTTCGAGGGAACAATCCTGTTTTTAAGTTTATAAAATAGCCAAGAGCGACTATAGTTTAAAAGAAGTACATTGGAATACAAGGAAAGACTTTAATAAACAAATATTTAAGTGAAAAGTATCATTTATGAAAGCTGTAATGGTTGTATGGCAGTTTGCCAATGCCAAAGAAACCATCAGAAAAAGAAACAAATGACTCTAAACGCGTGGCCTGTTGCCTGTTGACTTAGTTCAACACCTTTACTATCGTATTAAAAGGGGAAAATACTTAATTGTACAATGTTTCCTACTAATATCCTTTTAAAAAGAAACAAGTATGTTACTAAACCTAAACTAACCAGAACAGTACACCATTTCTCACTCGGCGAATGAGTCATAATATCCTGGCCAGTACACACTGTACGGCTTGTAGTAAGTATTCCATCATCATCCCTTGTAAGTATTCTGCCTGAATAAACGAGTTGGAGCTCTTAGGACGCGACTTGAAAGGGGATAATATTTATTTCTTCAAGCGTGCAACTAAAACTAGGTTGAGACAAGCTGATTTCATGTTCGTCTGAAACTCAAGATGAAATGGAAGAAGTGGAGACGTTCTTTTATGTGGGCCGACGTGGCAAGAGAAGTGCAAGTACATCTGGAATATTAATGAGTTGAGTGAAAAAAAGGTTTGAATTAACTGAAGGAATTAGAGCAAGAGCTGTCAGGAATCGTGAATAAGAAAGAGGTCTTGAAAAAAAAACAACAAGAGTTTGTTCGTTTCTACTTTTTCGCAGGCACAATAATAAACAAAAAGTGAGGAGTGGAATTGGTTTCCTCATCAAACAACTTTGAAATCAAAGACAAAAGTTGGGGAATTTATGAACAAGAGATCTCTGAGTAAACTACAATTTCTTGAATATGTCTAGATCAGGTAATTAAAATATTTACCTCTTTTTTAGTAAGAATTATTTCAATTTTTTTTTTATCATTTTTTTAACTGAATTTGACAAAGGTCAAAAAGTTCTGATGAAAATAAACTTTGCAGTAAATTGCCTATCAGTTAGTTCTTCAAGCAGGATCATTCGCCTCTAATGTAAGAAACTCTGCGATATTTTTCAAACTATTACAAAAGATAAACCATTTTAAAAAACAATGCTCCGTAGAGTGCTAACAAGCATTTCTGATTTATCTTATTTGTTTACAAAAATAACCCTATTTAGTGTAAGGATTGATCTATCCAAGTTGTTGAAAGCTATAAATATTTCCACTCATTATTTATAGCAAAATCAATCGTATATTTACTAAAATTTTATTTAAGCAGTAACTTCTTCATTAATTTATTTCGTAAATGTGATACAAACGGACAAGCATACTTACGAGGCTATTAAATAACTAAGCAATTGCTGTAAAACATTTTATTTTAAATTTATACATATTTAGTTATTATCACCTTCAATATACACCCCTCCCCTATCCCTACAACGCTCCATGCGAATTTACCATTGTTCGAAACAGTGCTGGAAGTCTTTTTCTGTGAGCTCCTGCATGACGCGTGCCGCTTTTTCTTTCACAGCTTCAACGGGCTGAAATCGTGTTCCTTTTAATGCAGATTTGACTTTGGGGAACAGATAAAAGTCACATGGGGCCAGGTCAGGCGAATAAGGCGGTTGGCCTAAAACTGGGATGTTGTTTTAGAAACGTCTTGACAGACAATGCAGTGTGAGCCGGCACGTTGTCTTAATGGAGAACCCATGACTTGTTCTTTCACAAATCGGGTCGTTTTTTCCTTACTCTTTCTCGGAGTTGTGCAAGCATCTCACGGTAGTAATGTTGATTAATTATAATCGATATTTTGATCCGTTTTAGACGTGGAAGGAAGACCCGTGGAAGGTCATCATCTCTGACGTCTTCTCGGCCATCTTAGAAACCACTCAAGAAACTCGCGCACGTGATTATCATTCATCACCATAAACTTCTTTTAATAAAAGATAAGTTTCAGTAGCGGTTTTATCAAGTTTTGATGTGAACTTTCACGACAATTCGTTGCTCTACTATATGTGTAGTATCATGTTTTCGGCAAAACGAAATTAACACCTCTAGTACACAAACGACGGTTCCGGTCAGGCAGATTTCTCTAAAAACACGTGAGACGCTGCAATCGAAAGAGAAGGCTGCACAGCTGTGTCGGTCGTTAGGATTTGGCGCATGCATAGTTCTTCTGTAGCAGCATCAGTCTCGTTATTTAATAGCCACACCTCGTACTTGGGAGAGAAACTTACAAAAGTGCTTTATTACTCTCCATTACCTTTACAAAACCAAATTGAATTTTCTATGAAGTACAATTCTGCAGAGAAGTGGATTCATCTCTAATTTCGAATGAATGAGTTCCTAAAAGAAATTATTAAAGAAGTGCTTTAATTTCGATCAATTGATCGAACGATATTGGTACAAATAAAAGATGTAATAAAGCCTTTGACGACTTAGATCAATTACTATGTGTAAATAGTTATTCTTTCTATGAATAAAACTGTTTAATCAACCTTTATCGCTGAAGTTCAGACATCTGTTCGATTATTTGTTTCTCTTTATTGGGGTTGGGAAGGAGATGTCGATCTTCGATACTCGATGTGGAGGATTATTAATAACGTAAACAAATGTCAATAATTCTGCTTTCAGCTCAGAATTTAGTACAAGTAATTCAGTCGGACATGCATTAACAATCACTCGATTTTTCACAAAAACAAACAAAGAATAAATTATGTAGAAACATAAATCTAACATAAAGAATTTAAACAGTAAGATTGCAGTTATTGTAAACAATTTTTTATTTTAGTTTATTTATTACGGTGTATGAATGAATTGATAGCTAGAGAGAACTTTATAAATATTTTTTTTAAATTTTTCAATAAGTCTATTTTCCTTTCTGTCATTTCAATTTGTATTGGAGATGATGAATTGAATGTTGTTGAATGTTTAAAGCAGGTGATACATCCATTGGTATCCAGCTGCCAATGATATTCAGAATTCCCAACCATCTAAATAGGGTGATTCCATTTTCTCGTCGTTGCTATTATTTCAAACAATGAACAGTTTCACTATTTGACCAGTTGGCTAGATAATTCTGAATGTCATTTGATTTGCATACTGTTGACAAAGTTGCTTTCAGTAAATAATTCAACAAATATTTTTAATTTAAAGGCTTCTTTTTTTAATTGTTTTTAGTCAAGAAAACAGTTGAATTAAATCGAGCGAAATATTCATTCAGTTTCTCAGTTAAATGTGATTAATTTAGTGAGAGTTATATCAATCTCTTGCCAAAATTTTCCTTTAAATAATTGTTAACATAAATAAATTTTCTGAAGTTTAATTGTTAAAATTTGTAATGTGTATTGTAACTTGTCATCTTTAGAGAAAAACTGAACTTAATAATTTATTTAAATCAATTTTTTTTTTTTTGTAATAATAATTAATGTTAATGCACCAGATTCAACACGGGATTCCGCCAGCACTTATATTTCTCTTTCTAGGAGCTTTACGCAGCTCAAGTTTCGGCGTGTGATTGACATTGCTGTCTTTGTTACAAGAGAACACAGACCTTAAAGCAACAATGCACTAAAAAAAAAGGCTCCACGCGCTGATAACCTGAGATGTATTGTCACGCTTCAAAATTAAATAATAATAATAATTATTATTATTATTGTTATAAATTATAGTACAGCAAAAATTTTAAATTACCTTATTTAAACGTCTAAAGGTTAGCACAAAATAATGGAACAGTTTGTCGGTGGCCAGAATTCCCTAGCCGTCCATTATACAGAAACAAAAGACTCATTGTTCCCCTGCTGTCCAGGGATAAGGGATATATAAGGTCCAGTTTTCTAAGGCAGTTCAAAATTAGCTTTATAGGGCGAACAAAACAGCCCAAATGGAGTTAAAATGTGTCCTGATAAAGCCAGAAATGCCGTCTGGATGTAGTTCAATAAATCCGAGAGGAGTGAATAAGTGCTACTCAATAAAATAATCCAGAGCCCAACCGTGACTACGAAATTACAAAAGTTTATGGCGGAAATAAATCCTCTTTTATATGATACAGTTTATTAATCGACGAAGATTATAATACTTTGAATTCCAAATTAGTTCTTATTTTAAATTATATGAAGCCTCTTGAAATCTATTTGGTGAAAGAACTCTCCAGTAATAGTATGACTAATTTATTTAACATTATTGTGGAGCACTTCCCAAAATCTTATACATTTTATATTGTTTTTAATTTCTATATTTCACTTTTCTATATGTTCTATGCACATTAAATGCAATAAGTTTACCTTATGTCAATATTAAATCGAAGTTTAAATATAGATTACATATATGGATAATTACAATATCTCAAAATCAAAGAACTAAAAATATTATTTTATAATAAAATTATATAAATCATTAAATCACAACTTAAGCGCATATACCACAGTAGACGTAAAAACACATACTTCAAAATAATATAAAATTATAGGGAAGGAATTATAGTGGTTGGCATATTGGATTCCCACACTGAGATCTCAGTTTCGAATCCAGCAGCTTAGATGTTCTCTTTTTTAGGAGCTTCTTACAACTCCATTGTCCGGTGAGGAATAAAAAGTGTTGTCTGAGAAAACAGACAAAAAGCTCTCCAGGCGCTAAAGATTTCAGATGTTGACGCGCCATAAATTAAATATATATACATGTAAGTTCAAGCTGGTTTTCGTACAACTACCTAATGAACAGTCGTCGTGAACGGATGCAGCTAGCAAACTTACTCCTCTATAAATTTTTCACATTAATCATTATTTAAATTCTAAGGTCTGGGAGTCTAGACCAGGAATCGAACCAATTACCACAATAAATCTAAGCTATGCAGTCCTCGTCTTTAACCGCTCGGCTTCCACGGCGCCTTATATTTATATTATATCATGTTCATACATATAATTCCAACCATGCGCTAACATTATTATTAGGTCACCTCTAAACATGATATTTGCTTAAAATTGTTGTAATTCTGTCATTTAACAATTAATTTTGAAAATATTTGACTCGATAGCAATATTTTCTCATATTAATAAGAGATAAATTGAAAGTAATTAACGTATTTAAAGAATTTTGAAGAATATTCGAGTTTCGTGAAAAGTTTTCGCTAGACTTCATACAAGTTGTTCTGGAATTTGAATGTCAGTTTAATTAATCAGATTACACATTTCATTTAGTTACTGTCGGCTTTATGGGAAATTAGTATCACAATGTTACGACGTTTTAATTACCATTGGTTCGTGTTTCTAAAAATAGGCAGTTTAGTTATTATCTTAGGAATCTAGATTGATATTATTGGCGATCTTGATAAGTAAATATCTCGACCCCTTACCACCTTCGCCAATTTCCTATCGGCTGTCTAGTGCCCTTATTATTAACCAAACTAAACCAATCCCTTCTTCTATAGAATTCATCAAAGCTCTGATCACTATTTCTGTAAAAGTTCATTTTTTCCTGCACACACTTTCATTTCAGAAGAGTGAAAAGAAGTAAATGAATGCATTTACCTACATTACGCAACTTTACATCTTTTGGATAGTAAATTTTTCTTGATGTCCCGGCTAAACCTTGCCCAATGAAGTTTCTTCGAAACACAAGTAGGCTTACTTTATTTACTCAAGCTTACAACCCACCAAATGCTCAGGAAAAATTAGTAAATGAACTGCAGTTTATGCATTCTAGAATTTACATCTTTCTTTGAGACTTTTGCCAGCAGAAATAGCAGAACTGGACATTCTACTGAATTGCATTTTGAAGGAAGCAGAAGAATCAAAACCACGAACAATAAATTTCACTACAAATATTTTACGATAAAATATACAGTCGACTCTCGATAATTCGAAAATCGATAATTCGAATTTTTCGATAATTCGAACTCTACAGCTGCTAACTTCGGTAAATCGAAAAAATTCAGTGTATTTAGATACGCTCGATAATTCGAAATCCTTTTCTTAACAACAGGGGGAGAGAAGGCTCTATAATTCGAACAAGGCCGCTTCAACCTCTTTATAATTCGAATTTTCCCTAGTAATGTTTACTTCTCATTTTCCGCTTATTGTTCATTTCCTGCGCAATGTTTACCCCCTTCCAGCCCAGTTTAACTTTACAATTCTCTTTCTTAGTTTGTCAAGATAGGAAGTACGTCTCCCTTACTGTGTCCCACAAAGAAAACATTATCGTGGCCGTGAAAAGTGGTTCGAAAAAAGAAGATATCGCCAAAACTTTCAATATTCCACCATCAACGCTTTCTACAATTCTAAGTCACTGACTAAGTCAAGCCACATTGTAACAAAAAACTGTTCTTCATTTTTTAAATTAGGTACATATGTATATTATTATTTATTGAAATGTTAATACATATGTAATTTTTTTGTTCTTTTTTGTCGTTTTCATTATTTTTACTTTTTTACTTGAGGCTATATATGTCTAAAACTTAGGTAAGCTCATACGTATTTTCAATATACCTATGTATATACATATATACATAATAATAACTCTCGATAATTCGAATTTTTCTTGTAGTCTCTTGGATTTCGATTTATCGAGAGTCGACTGTAAATGGTTTGAGGAAAAGTTTAATGAAAGAAGTTTGAATGATTGAGAGAGTTCTAGTTATGAGATTTGTGAGGTAAGCCACTTCTGCTGTAACTGACTGCACGTAAAATGTCAACCTTTCAGGCAACCGTTCTATCCAAAATATAAATAAACAGAAAGTCTGGAATGTTTCACGTTAGATTTTTTTTTTTATTCAATCAAAGAATTTGTGACCTTAAAAGAGCTTGAGGTGTCTATGTAAAATAAAAAATCCTTTCAAGAAATTTCAATTAAGTTTTTTAAAAAAAATAAGCTAACAAAATCAATTTTAAAATCTTTCAATTCAATTTAGTATTTGTCTTTTTGAATTTGGATTAGTTGACTTCAATGTTTAAGGAGGAATAAATCAAGAATCTAATCTGTTACAAAGTTCAAGTGTACATATTTCTGCATTAATGTGATTTTGTAAAGTTATGCACAAAATTTCTAAAGACAAGTTTTTGAACACAGGAGCTTTAAAAACAAATTCTGCGCTGCTGCCTGATTTATTTTGTTCATCTTAACCACTTGTCGAAGATTACTTCAACTTGTAATACTATGTTTCACCAAATTTCTAGCTCTAGCTCTCTTAGCTGCCTAATCTATCTAGGCAAACGTCATCGATGCTTCCAAAGGTACATATTTCATCAATATAATCTTAAATCTGCTTGTCTTTATAACATATCGTTTTGAACAAATATCATGTTTAACTGATGACGTCTCCAACTAAATTCTCGTCTGTCAAGTTGAACATCTTGCTGACTAGGGTATCACCTTGTCTCAAGCCTCGATTTCTTTGAAATTTTCTTAAAATATCTTATTGCACCCCTAAGAAAGGGTCCAAACCTCTCCTTCGCAATGAATAACAATAGATAAATAACAGTATATTTTTCAGCTTCTCAGAATTTGCCAACAAATCGCTTGGTGAGGAGGGTCTGCCTTATTAACATAAGGCGATGTTTGGTGATCAATATGTTAAAGAACACCTACGAAGCAGGGTTAAAACTCAGCAGTTAGCATATTGTCCAAAACATCATTACTCTTGTTTGGTAGTGTTAAAAACGATAAAGAAAACTTGTTCTAGAATTTGCATAACGATATTTGTTTAAGTCACAATAAGTTTGTAAAAGAAAAGCCTTTCTGCAGAAATGTGTACGGTTTATTAATTTTTATTACTTTATTTTATGACATGTGATGTAGCGTGACGCCAATAAAGGGAGAAAGTGTTTAATTATATGCCAGTCATTTTGTGATAAAAGTTACCTGTGTAAAACAATTATGTAGTATAAAGAAATTAACATTTATTTACATTTTAAAAAATAATTTATTATACAATATTATAAAAAGGTAATCAGTTCACTTAATTATGGCTTATCATTTGGCTTAAAACTTAGTAAAATCGTTTAAGTGTATGAAAAATGATAAGCTGTTTTAAAAAATGTGAAACTGATGAGTTTTTACTTTATGTAGATTTTTACTTTGACTTCCTAAAAGAATCGCCATCTCCAAATTTACAAAACTAAGATATCATCTGAAACATTTTTAACATTCCTGAAAATTAAATTATATTTTCAACTGTTAGAATTTGAGTAACAAAATTTGTCAAAAGATATGTACATCTAATTTCGCTTTCCTTTTGGGCCAACTTCACTTTTCGTGATTTTTTTAGGGTTGTAAAGAAAAGATATAATATTATCATTAACCTGGCACTTCTTTCAAGTTTTCTAAAATTAATTGAAATGGAAATAAAGTTTTTTTTTATCTTGAAAACATATTATTTTTCTCAAAATTATTCTCAAGAGATATAATATACATATGCCTAAAATTAAATGACTACCGCTTTCAACTTGCTGCAAATTTATTTTAAAAGTTCATTAAACTAGAAAAGTACACCCCTTAGTGTATTAGAAAGATAAATAGACTAGTTAAAACAAATGTAAATGCAATAACTGTTTAAATACAAGCAACAACCCTTTACTAAATGGAAAGCCAGACAGAAAACTAGAATGTGCTTTATAAAATATAATAAAAATAGAGGCTCAAAAAGACAATAAATTAGGCAATTGTTTTAAGAAAAAACAAAAGAAGACACCAGAAGGAATAAATTTGTAGTTCTGAACGCCTCAAGGATTCACGTTATTCTTTAACTACGTCTGTCTCCAAAATCTTATTGCAGCGATAAGTGCAATCCTACCCTTTGTTCAAATAAATCTGTAAGTAGTCCTTTGAAGGACTTTCTTTTGTCGTTCTAAGAGCATTTTCCCAACTAAAATGCATGTAAGAATATTCTTGCTGCTACTTTCTGATTTATTTGTTGACAAAGTGGGTTATGATGTTATCGTTAATCTGTTACCTCACCTTCTTTCCAGTTTTCTAAAATTAATTGAAATGGAAATAAAGTTTTTTTTTTATCCTGATAACATATTATTTTTCTCAAAAATAATGCAAGGTTTATGTGCAAACAATAACAAAAAATACAATAAATAAATAACACTTTATTTTCATCTTTTTCATTTAGACTGATTACTTTCTCTTTCATTCTGTTGCTAACTAGATTAAAGGCTGCTGGTAAATAAGTGAATTTAAAGGCCATCCGTAAATAATGATTATTTATAAACACTCTTGTCTCTAAATATTTGTGGCAATTTGTGAACTAAACAAAGTATTATTATTAAATAAATTAATTATAATACTGCTAACCCAATAACCCTGTTAATTAAACTTTTATTAACTTTTACACAACTACAACACTGACTACAATCACTTGAACTTTATACTCTAAACTCTAAATAATCTAAAAACTCCACAGTTTTAGAATTTTGAACATAAGTACAAAACCAGCAAAATTAAATTTCTTTAACAAGAATAGAAAAGCTACTTGAGTGGTCAGAATCATTATTAATTTTATTTTAATTGAGGAGCATCTAATTAGCACCAGATGTTTTTTCAGTCCACCGTCTCCATCAAGCTGTTTCCTATAGTCCTCATAGATGACATTTCCATCACCCTAGGTAAGCTCCTAGGAAACAGAAAATCTTACAAGAGTATTCTTAACTACCAAAAATGATCTCTTTAGCATGATTTCTTGCACACCTATGTTATTTTAAGAAAATAGTGCTAATAAACGCGGACCGTAAGTTTTTCAATTACAAGTTGCGCTGTAGGTTCTGTAATTCCAAAAAATTCTTCTAGTAAAACAATTTTGGCAGCTTTTTGTTTGCTTCCATAAAGCGTCAGTGGTATAATTTCAGCTTCATCTATGTTTCTAAACCATTAACTTCCAGAACAACTGTTTTACTTGTACCGTAGAATTAAGTGTACTCTCTGTAATGATGTTGCAAGGAACCATTCATCAAAGTGGATGAAGTTATTTATTATTGTCTATTAGGCTCAACAAAGTGTTGCAAAATATTGCAGAAATATGATTTTTGGGAATATTGGAAAATCGGTCGATAAATTTCTTTCTTCATATCAAAGTTTCGGTAAATTTATTACCTTCTTCAGGGTATTGTAAAATTTGTGGAGTTTAGTGTTAAGCTACATCATCATAACCTGTGATAAAGTAACATTTTCAAACTTGTAATTCGAAATAAGTCTTGATTAAACTGCAAAATAGTTTTTGTAAGTTTCATTGCTAAGGATCTGATAAAAAAAAAAGCGCATATTTTATTTCTTTCATTTTCATTTTTTTTTTTTTTTACTTAAAATTTAACGCATAGCACAGGGCATTTTTGTGCTTATTTTTTCTATATTTTATTTTATTACATTACTTTACTCTTTGGACATATTAGTTGCTGATTTTTTGTTGTGTTTCTTATGTTCGCATTATAATAATAATAAAGCCTTTTATTTGTAGAAAAAAAAAACAATAAATACAAAAGTAATTTCATTCCTAAACATAACAAATAAAAGACATACACTGGGTCCAAAAGACCATCCGTGGAATAGTTGCCTACAATAATATACTTAAACATTACAAAAATTGCTTTAAACTTTGATTATAATTTAAAATCACAGAAATATTGCATTATACCATTATTTATTTTCTGATGGAATTAGGTAATTATGAAGGAAATTCTAAGCGTATTTACAAAAATTTATAATTGGTTTCAATTTTCGATAACCATTTAAATATGTTATTAGCTGCTCTTTTGTGAGATTCTCCTTTTAAAAAAAGCAAATGCGAAACTGTTTTAGTGCCGGACACTCGGCGAGAAAATGATAATTATTCTCTGACAAGGACATATCGCACAAAGAATGTTTGCATTATATTTATACTGGTTTTTATTAGATATCAACTAAACTTTTACTTTGCCGGGAACCATAGTTAAATCGAACAGTTGGAAGTCATAATTTTCTTGAAGAAGGTTACAGACACTTGACTCAGAATCACTCCCTACAATTTATGAACCCTAAAACGGGAGCTCAAACAAATACCTAAGATAAGTTAGCCTTAAAAAGAGGTGTAAGCACAACCCCACTGCAAGGGCCAATGTGATGGCAACCTGGTCGAATTTTGTGGTGGTGCAGTCACTCTCCTCACGAATTCAATCAATTTCTAGGAGCTTTGAGAAGCTATGTAGGAGCTCGTACAACCTTTTCTTGAGGGGTCCGTTATAACGTTGTAATAAATTCGGCTTCTGTGTATAGATGAGTGCATGAAAAAGATAAAAGCCAATTAAGGCACAAGGGGAAAAGTAGGAAATAGTTATGATGCCATAAGAGGGTGTGGAGGCGAAGCCCTCGTTACACTTTAAAATTAGTAACTCATTAGTAATGTCTTAAAGTTTCAAGAAAGACGCCTCTTTATTTATTTTCTGTAAAAAAAAGAAATGTTGATAATTAGTTCTAAAAATTAAATAATAGTTGCCTTTTTATCGATCCTTAGCAACGAAAGAAACTTCCAAAAATTTAACCCTGATGCGCTGGTTGTATGAGGGTCTCATTCTATAGTTTTACCTAAACCTCATTAGGTACCTGAATAAGAAAAAAATTTATCGAACGGATAGAACAAAGTGGAATATCTGGTTTGGTATTTACTATAAATAAAATACCATCACTGCTGTCTTTCTTAAGTGGACAATTGCCACATTTGTACTCTCTATCAGCACATTTTACAAACAGAACTAGGAAGTTGTCCAGAATTCAAAGTACCATAATATTTAAAATTTTATTAAATGTAAACCATCGAGTAATATACTAACAGGTGGGTGTAATCATATTCACTAGTAAACTAGTGTTATACATAGTAAGTATGTATAGAAGGAAATTTTAAAGGTTAACCTAGAAACAGAGAAATCTGTAAATATTGCATAATATTGATAATTCGAGCATCTGTTTTATCATAAATTGACTTACAAATTGTTTTGGTTTCCTTTTAGATGTAGATTTGCATTAATGCTAAGGCGTTATTTTAACATATTCCAAGTTTCCATCTTCTATTCTCATTATAAGCAAGTGATGGAAATATAAACAGTTATTGATTTTATAAAAGCACTTCTTAGCAGACTTTTTTTTTAAGTACTACTGATATACAGAAATATTTTAAAAGGGCTAATACATTTTAGATACACTTTTATGTTTTCAAGAGGTGATCAAATTACTAACAAATATGATCATCCTGATTTGTACGCAAATATACTTTTACTAACAGAAACATATACATTTGCTAGAATTTTTAAATTGACTTTCAAAATATGGATTTAATTGTAAAATAATTAATTTTAATGCTATGTCAATATGGGAAGTACTTACATAAAGAGAAATTAAGTACCAAATAACCAAGACTTTGAATTGAACGTTCTGGTTACTGGTAACATTTTAAAACTGAAAGCATATACATACATTGATTTAAGAAGCGCATTGCAAGTAAGACATTTATTATTGTTTTATACATTAAAACATATCATTAACAGGTCAATATTGGTAACTGAATCAGTAATTTTCATTAATTAATTGCTGATCGCTCAATTGTAGCCCCTAACTTCCCTTGCTGGCGGTCTATTCTCATGTACGGCATATTAGCCACCAATTTTGCTATTGGCTAGAGAATTTATTTGATTGCTGAATACGCTAAAATCTATAGAAAGAGAACTAACAGTATCTAGCAGAGTCTTAAACTTTCTGCACAGAAAACAGTTTTTGCGTACGAATTTGCATATTAATTAAGAATTATAAATAATATTTATATCAGAAGTGTTACCCCAAAATGTAGGCAGTGATTTTAACTTTCCCTTACACCATTATTAAGAGAGAAAGGTTTTGAATTGCACTGGAAATGTGGGACTAAATTTTTTAAATTTAAAGAAATTCGGTGATGTAAATTTGAAGAACTGTAACGGTAGCTAACATGTGGTTTGTGTTTTTAAAAAACCTTATTAGTGTATTCAGACTTGTCTTT